>NC_073701.1:26570051-27820051 GCF_023634085.1 Falco cherrug | reverse complement strand
TTAAACTCTAGGAAGCATTTTAATTTTGTGAGAAGTTCATTTAATACGGTACTAATTTGTAATATTTCACAAGAAAGAAAATTTTCAATTAAATATATTTATCTAAATTTCTTGACTTGGTATCTGGAATGTATCTCTGTGTTCCATTGAAATCTCCCAGAAAGCCTTATGTTTGATTGAATGCTCTAGATTATTCTTTTGTGACTGTTATGTGAATGTTAGATATGTGAGATAAGTAAGTGGGTCTGGAGCTATCCCTAATTGTTAGTCAGTTGATCTTGAGCTTCTTGCCAGGAAAGTGATTAAAAAATTATCTCATATCACATTAATGCAGAGTTGGCTGTTATTGTCAGCTTTGATATTATTGCGAGATAAGGAGAGCAGTAGGAATGTTCTTTGGAGTTTTAGCTAGTCCAGTGCCATAAGTAGAATGATAGTTAATCTGAAGAAGTGTTACACTTTCTTTCTGTTTTGTTTCGGTTTTTTTTTTTTTTTGTTTAACCCTGTTCTCCTTTGTTCAGGAGGCTTTAAGGAGAGGGGGTTTAGAGAGAATTGTGAGTTTGTTTGCCTTTTGGGTGCACTTGAGTTTCCAGGGAATAATAGTATCTTAAAATTGGAGAGCCCATATGTTACTTATGTAGTTGAGATGAACAGAGATTTCATGCTTCTTTCACTTAGGAGCCAGAAGACTTTAGAAAGAGGATTTTCTTCTGACTGTAAGAGCTGCCCATCTTCCTAGTTGTAACTGTTCTTCAAAACCTGTAGACGCTCTGAGAAGGCACTTGTATATGAGAAAAAGGGATCTGACCTTTTTTGACCTGTTTTTTCCCCCCTCTGTTTTCCCACTATTGTGCTTCCAGCACCTACTAATCGCACATGAACTGTCTCATGTGGTTCTACAGAGACCTTCAAGGTAGAAACTCCTATATGTTGAGACTCCTTGTTTTATTTGTTACTGGATAATTTGCCTTTTTTCAAGGTGTGGGGAAAATTCAGCAGCACTTTTGACAGTGTCAATGATCCTAGTCTTTTCTTTTCAAGGTTGGCTGTGGAATCAAATTAAGGAACAAAATTCTAGTGTTTATGTGGGACTACTTGAGTTGAAGGAGCTTCCCTTTCCTGTTGACAGCAGTAGAACGAAAAGCTTTGTCCAAGCTATTAGGGAGCAAGGAAATATAATGTGCTGCATTTTGTCATAGCTAGGTGAATTAGTGGCAATTAATATTTTATTAAGTTATTTAATCTTTCACTGCTGGCTTGCCTACAAAGAAATTTTTCAGTATAATAACTGTCCCGAATTATTCATGGAGTACTTGCTGCAACTAGTGATCTCTTCTTGCTGTTCATCAAGCATTCTTTTTTTTTTAATATTTCTTTTGGAAAGCTAAGCTGTTTTGATGTGACATACAGGATTGTATAAGTATTCTTGTGTAGGTGAAGATGACCTGCTTATGGCTTGTACTTTTCTGATAACTTTAAATTTATTGAGTTGAAGCATAGTGGAGGAAGGTCACTATTTGGTGAATACAGTTGGAGGCTGTCCAAACTGAAAAGGCAGGCATAATTTGTTCTGCATCCTACGATGAATTGCTCTACAATGGAGATAAGTAATAATCCAATAAAGTCTTTCAAGCCAGAAGCAACTTTTTAGTTGCAAGGAACGTACAGGCTAAGGTGATGCTGTTCACACTTGATTATGGATTGAAACAAGGCAGATAAGGGGGGTTGTGTGTGTGTGTGGGAGATGGATTTCTTTTCTTCTCATACATCTTTTCTTTTTTGTACCAGCAAAAGCAAATTTTTGCTAGAGCCAGATCAGCTCAGACAACTCAGTTTTTCTGCAAAAGTGTAAATTATCTTCTTATTCGCCTTCCCTTAAAAGAATTGCTGGCTGTTTTCATTTCTGTTCTCCCCTGTTGGTCATGGTAACATGTGAAAGAGATGACATATAGCTTGGTTTTCTGTGATCAAGCAGAGAATGTGGTTCTTGTGAGCTACAGCAAAATGTGTGTGCCGTAAGAAAAGCTGTGGTTCAGTTTTTCCAGGAGTCATTTTCTGATCAGATACTTGAGTTTAGTATGCTGCTCAGTAAGTTTCAGTTAATGATCATTTTCTGAACCTCAAAAGATGGTATTTTGCTTTCACTGCCTTTTAGTATGGGTTCAGGAAGAATGTCCTGCATAATGGAAGAGAAAAAAAGAGGGAAGAGCTTATAGATAAAACATATTCCATACACTTGAGAGAAACAAAGGGACCATTTGAGTATAAACACTAAAGAGAGTCAGTCTTGAGAGTCACTATATATAAAATGCGTGTTTCCCTAAGGTACATGAAAGAAGAATGGAGACAGCAATTTGTCATTATGGGACACAAAATCTCCAGTAAGGGTATTTTTTTTTTTTCTTAAATGTAGACTAAAGTTGGACAAACTTTGGAGACAGTTCCATTCATTCAGATCTTGGCTTTGTTTATTTGCATTTCTGGACCTGCTTCCAAAGTCTGTTGCCTTGAAATTTTTCAGTGCCTGTGGAACAAATCCTGGGGCTCCTTGTCTTCCTTGTATAGCCATGTGCCTAGCTTGCCATTGGTCCTCATCACTCGTGTCTTTAGATAGCTCTTGTGCCATGTGGCAGTGATTTTCTCCATTTGCATGTATTCTGTTGCTCTTGGCTTGCTAGCGTGAACTTGGAGCTCTGCATGTCTCTTCATTCAACTTCTGTGTGACACATTCCTTTTGTTTCTGTTTAAATGTTGTATGTCTGTCTGTCTTCTTTTCCACTCTTTCTCTCTCTCCCCTCTGCCTTTTCCCTTGTCTGTCTCCACACTGTGTGCTGCCTTTCTCCTGGCCACTCATTTCCTGCTGTCTATAGTATCCATAAAGTGCAGTCTGCTGACCTGAGGAGAGTCTCGGCTCCCCCTGATTCCTTCACTGTGTGAGTATCTGGCTTTTTTGTACTTTCAAAGTTCCATAGTTTTTTTGCTGTTACCTTGTGTGTCCTTCTACCAGGAGGCGGGACAGTAAAATCCAGTGACAAATGGGAAGTGTGAGCTGAAGTGATAGCACGGTAGGCACAGAACTGTGGCCTCACCAACAAAGGCCACAGTTCCAGGGTACACAAATAAAGTGAGCAGGGCATGTCTGGTGGTGGTGACCAGGTTCATCAAAGAGTCCAGTTCGCCAGAGAAGTTCATACCAACAGGCAGCTCTGAAGTTAAGCACCAGGCACTCTCCATGGAGACAATTGAGATGAGAGCTTTCCATCCTTTTGGTTTTAATCAAAAACATACTGAACAAACTCAACCATAAGACACATCTCCAGATAAAGCTGATATCTCAGCCCTGTCTCCAGACAGAGCTGATTAAAACAGGAAACGAGTCCCCCAGAGGAGTGGCGTGACATTGGCTGCAGCTGCATTGAAGATTGAACCACCCCCTCACACATGTTGGCAATATCTTGATTGTCAGCAACTCCACTGTACTAATTTGCTAGATAATACCTAAATCATTCAAGAGCCTAATGTCTTTTTAAAAATGTGGTGAACTGGCACTTAAAAACACTTGTACCATTGTTGCTATCTTGTAATTCATCCCATTTATGGAAACATGCCCTAGTATGAAAACCTGTGTGTGTCCACAATTAAAAAACCCAAGCAAGCAAACAAACAAACAAAACAAAAAAAACCCAAACCCTGAAAGCACCCCAACCAACCCCACCCCAAACTCCAAACAAAAACCCCAGCTTAATGCGATATGTCAACTCAGGCAGTGTCATTTGTCTTAAATACTTGTCTTAAATACTATTGGCATCTTTTTTGTCTTCTTGCTTTGCCACTCTTATGATGGATGATATCTGTTCAAACAGGTTAGGACTATCAAAGAAATGAATTTGAAGTGCATGTTGGAAAATGAAAAATTTCAGAGTTAAAAGTCCAGGTATTCGGAGCAGAAACTTGATTCTAAGAATGATTCTTATTCTATCATAGAAAAAAGTCAATGGTATATGCTAAAAGAAATGCCACCAACACTTCCCTGTTCTAAAGACTGCGCGTGTGCAATAGATGGCACATAAATGTTCAACAAACCAAGATTTACTTGGGAAAACTGAATAACTTTAAGAGCACATTTCAGCTTTGCAGGAAAGGACCTGGGGGTCCTGGTGGACACCCCGATGACCATAAGCCAGCAATGCGCACTTGTGGCAAAGGTGGCTAATGGTATCTTGGGCTGCATTAGGAGTGTTGTCAGCAGATCAAAGGAGGTGATCCATGCACTCTGCTAAGCACTGGTGAAGCTGCACCTGGAGTGTTGGGGTTCAGTTCTGGGCTCCCCAGTAGGAGAGACATACAGAGCTACTGGCGGGAGTCCAGTGAAGGGTGCTGAACATTACAAAGGTGCACCAGTCCTATGAGGAAAGGCCGAGGGAGATGGGACTGTTTAGCCTGGAGAAGGATCAGATGGGGTTCCATCAATGTCTGTAGAAATCTCAAGTGCCCAGTGACAGGACAAGAGGCAATAAGGACAAACTGAAACACAGGAGTTTCTCTGAACGTAAAAATTGTTTTTACTGTAAGGATGATGGAGCACTGGCACAGGTTGCCAAGAGAGGTTGTGGAATCTCCGTCCTTAAAGGTGCTCAAAAGCTGCTGGGACCATGGTCCTGGACAGCCTGTTCTAGCTGGCACCAGGTGACCTCCAGTGCTCTTTTCCAACCTCAACCATTCTGTGATTCTGTGAAATTTCAGAAAGCTGCAAGTTCCTCACTGTTATTTTGCAGACAAGGAAATATTTCCAATTCAGTGTGTCTTATCCCTGGATCACATTTGCTGTACTCTGCTCCTCAGTAGAAAGTAATAAAACAATCTTGTCTCACTGATTCAGTATTTAAGCAAGCCTCTAGGAAAAAAAGCTGAGATAAGCCTTATAACTTACACAGAAGCTGTGGGTCTGGGAGAATGGGTATTGTTTCCAAGTTGAGGGATGTCCCTTGGAAAATGACCTCCAAGTTTTGAAACAGTTCATTTTAATGTCCCATTGATATCAGCTGTCAGGATAAGGCAGGGAGAGACGCTCATGAGTCCCAAACTAATTTGTAAGTCAAAGATGTTCTGTATCTTAAAATCTGTAAAAATAGATTATACATGCTGCTGCACTGTGGCTGCCAATTAACGTGTCTGGTAAATTAAAATAAGAACCCATGAGGTATTAGGGAAATTTGAGTTGGATTATGATGGCTTTGAGATTCAAATGTTCCTTTTTTTTTACTTTTTTTTTTTATTTGAACAATACAGAAAGAGCTTGAATTCCAGTTAGTACTGAAGAGCAGGGCAGATTCTGCTGAGACCTGGTGATGGATACAGCCTGTCTTAGATAAATTTCAGATTTTCTGCAGCAGGATATGCATGGGGATTTGGGGCAGCCAAAATTATTAGGTACATACTGTCTTTGTTGCAGAGACAGTAGACCTGTAGTGTAATCCATTTCAAATGTTTATACAAGGTGCATAAGCAAGTGCAAGTGTTGTATTTTCATTTAAGGTTCTTTTAAAAGGAAGGTAAAAACTTGCATTTTCCAGCTGGATGTTCAGAGATGAAAAGGATGCGTATGTGAAAGTACATTTGCATTGTGTTTGATGTAAAAGTGTTCTGGAAAAAACTTACCATTTGAAAAATAAAACACAGTTGACTTGCATAGCTCCTGCCGTCCTTTTTATAATTGGAATAAGCACTGTGGATATGCTGGGATTATTTTGTTATTACAAAATCCACATAAATAAAAATTCAAGTATCACTTTATTGGTAAAAAGCTAGTAGTCTTTAGAGTTTACAGAATAATCATTGCAGCAGAGTAGGCATAGAAAACCTGTGTGAATAACAAAGGTAGTATAAGAATATTTTTTTGTTTTTAGAGACCCAAATGTCAAACAGAATCAGTTTTCTCAGTTAGGTTGAGTGTGTATGTTGCTGATAAAGAACAGTAGGAGACAAGGGAGAAGACATTAGAGAGTGAGCTATTCTCCAAATGCATAATTCAGGATGAAAATGCTTATAAATATCTTCTCCCTTTACTCCATTACATGCATTATAACGAATTGAGTGTCAATTTTTACTGTTTAGCATGTGGGCTTCTGTTTAGTGGGATCATTACTATCGAAGAATTGCTATGCTTGGAAGTATGAAGTGTGAGAGAACTACAGCTATTATGGGAAAGGAGAAATAAAGTGAAGACCAGGATTCTACCTGGCACTTTGGCATGTGTTTGAATGTGGGCGTGGGTCTAGCCTTTATACAGCAAAATGCTCAAGCAAGTGTGAGGTAAGAAAGTGCAAAAGGGTTTAGTACAGTTGTGTTAACTTGGCTTATCTGGGATAACACTTTTCAAATGGAGAAAAAAACCATATATGGTGGAGCTTATATTTTTAGGGGTATTTTTTTAGATAAGGAGCTTAGCAAGAGCTTTGCCTTAAAATAGCAGCAAACTTTTTTGGAGCACTGAAATTTGTCTGGCAGAACAGGCTGGATGATTCTGCCCTGTTGTGGCAGTTGTTATGTTTTAAGTAGATATATGCTGTCAAAAATACACTCATTTTTAATGTATCCTTTCCAAGCTCTGCTAGTGCAATCTCAAAAGTAAGGTAAATTCTCCTCTGGCTGCTGCTTTCCTTTTTCCAATTGTTCTAAACACTGGAACATTTAATTGAATTTGTATGTTTATTTCTTCTCTAAGAGATAGGTCATTCATTAATCTGTAACTGCAAACAAGCCCCAGAGAAGTGTGGTGTGTTTTTATTTTTATTTTAAAGTTTATTTTTTGCAAGGGTGGGGCAGTAGAAGATTTTATTTTCTGTTTACTGAATCATTAAAATCTGTGTGTAGGCTGGTGTGGGCTGTATTTTGGAAGAACTATCAGAAATTTGTCGCTGGATTCGGTAGAGCTGTTGGACTGTTTATTATTATTTCCTCTCTCTATGCAGACACAAAGCATAAGAAATGGTTCACAGGGTTCATAAATAATTGATATAGGGATTAGGGCTTGTATAATTTACAAGTCTGTCTTCCCAGTTGAATCAACTTGGTGGCATGGCAGAAGTGTTACCAGCTTGCTGCGCAGGAGTGCCAAGATTGGGCAGGAGCCAAGCTCGCTCCAGCTGTTTTCTTTCCTGGTGAGGCAGGACTGGAGGAAGGAGCAGTGTTCTTAGGAAAACCAGCTGTGCTCCAAGTGAGTTGGCTGGCATCCCTTTGCCTGTTGCTGGGTGATTAATAGGGGTGAGAGCAGGAAGCCAGAGCTTCATCAAAAGCTGAGTGTGTTTTCTGGGTGAATGGAAGTAGATCAGGTTCTGCTGGTAGTCTCAGAGTAGCTATGTGTGACTTGGCCTCTGTGGGTTTGAAACACAAGTGGTGCAATGAAGGATTTAAAAAAAAAAATCCCTTCTCATTTATTTTTTTTCCGGTCAAAGCTCTGTGTTTTTAGGTTTTGGGGTTGTTTGGTTGTGTGTTTTTTGGTGTGGGTTTTTTTTTTGGGGCGGGGGGTGTTCTTTAGAAGGTAATGGAAGGCATTCGCAACTTTAAACTACTTATAATTGACTATGTAATACACCATTTTAAAACATAATAGGTGTAAGAAATGTAAATATTTTAGGTTGAATTGCAGTGCAACAATATATCCAAATTTATTTGTAAATTGTCTGCTGCTCTGTCCGGAAAGCTTTTCTTCCTCTCCTTTACAGTTGAGCAAGTTGTTTTATGCAGTATTTGGAAACATCCATTTCTATTAATACTGTACTGATATTTGCTTTCAGTGACATTCATTGCCTTATTATAGCCTATATATTCATAGCCCTATTATTACATTATGTACTTAATCTTTGTGGTTTCTGAATGCGCTGACTTTGAGCAAGATAAATTGTGCAATTTGTGTAATAATATGGATTATTATACAGTATCTGTGAAGACTACAAAGGTATTTATAGTGGAAGTGTTTTGGTCAGCTGCATTAGAGCTGTATACGGAGCTCATGAGTTCTGTGAGTGAATTAGTTAATTAGTTGGGTGATGAGGATGGTATCCCGTGGTGTCAATTACCAGTCTGACAGCACAAGGAATGAATATTCACATAGTGAATTTTAGAGCCAAACCTATATTGAATAGGTAATAAAATTTAGTGAGACATAATATCAGCCAACAATTGTATTCTGACAGAGCAGAGTATTTGCAAACAAATCATGAACAAACCCACCAAACTTCAGTCACTGAATAAATGTTCTTTGTGTATATATATACACATTTAGAGGGGTGTGTGTGTATATGTGTATACATATATATGTATTTGAGTTATGAATATATTACCTGTGACTGGACTTAGCTAGGTATATAAAGTCTCTACCCTGTAGAAAGGACCTTTTATCATTCCTATTTCTGATAAAAGTTTATTTTCAATAGAAAGCTGCTGTTTTCAAGGTTGCATTTTTATGACTAAGATTGCTAAACTTTTCAAATGGACAAAATTCCAGGCTCTGTTTCTTTCCAGTTGCATGTTTTCGCACACACAGCTTGCTTGTGTAGTAGTGGTACCCTGTCTTTATAGAAAGGGGATGAACAGGAAACTCTGGCAAGGGCCAGCTGATTTCTTTTCCACACTTAACCTGGAAAGGACCGTTTCTCCTTAGGTAATACATTACATCTACAATGGTGTGCTTGTTTTTTCCACAGAATTAAATTCAGAGATATGCAGCGCAGTGATGCGTCAAAAAAATTTACTTTTTACAAAAGCATGAGAAGTATGCTTTTACATGTTTTATAGTTAAAAGGTGGTTTATGGAGAATATGTGTGTGGATCCTGGAGCAAAAAAAAATAAATAAAAAATTAGATTTACTGTTGATTTTAGCTCCTTTTTCATCCTTCAGTTCCAAGGAAATAAAAAGGGCTTGCTCACTTCTTTTCAGGTTAAAGGACTAATTTAACTCAAGAAGGTGATGCTGCAGATGCAATAGGTTGCCATTGGCTTCAAGCCAGGAAATAGCATTTGTAAAGAGAAGGTGCACATTTTTCTTTCTTACATGGCATTAGGTAGTGAGTCAACAAAGCTACAGAAGTCAGTGTTGTCTGTCTGCCCCCTCAGCATCCAAACACTATCCTGTTCTCACAGGGAGATGGCAGGGAGATGGATGGCAATTAACCAAGTATTGGCAGATGTTGGCATGAGGCTTAACATCAGTCCCCTACCCTTTTTTTGCAGGTCTTCTTGAGTACTGAATTACAGGGTCAACATGACCATCCCTTCACCTTGACATAAAGGCTCCAAACATCCAAACATACACTTGGAGAAGTTCTGTCTTCTTTCTTTCCTCTCCCCTTTTTGTGAGATACCCAGATTATCCATTGCAATGGTGTCTTTTAAATGAGGTCAGTTGTGTGGTGGGACATAAATCTACCACTAATTCATTAATAATGGTTGCCAAGAAAGCTCATGCTTGAACTAGTGCTTAGAAACTGAGAAGCAAAACGCCTTATGAAAACTGCTTTTACACAGCTTTCCTAGTAATTTGGCTACTTAGACCATGGGACTCACCTCAAGAAACCTGTTCTGCTGGGGGCTGATGGGGTACATCAGTCAGAAGGGGAAGAGCATCTTTGGTTATAGGCTTGCCAAGCTGGTGAAAGAGGGCTTAAAACTAAAGGTGCTGGGGGAGAGGAACTTCAATCCATCCCACTCCTACCAGTTTGATGCCAGTGCCAGCAAGAGATGCCCAGACCCTGGAGAAGGGATCACAGGTCAGCAGGAGAGCACCTGAAGAGCAGCCCAAAAGAATTCCAGCCCCTCCAGACAGCAGGTCAGCTTCATCAGGGGCCCAGCTTAAATGTGCATAGGCAAATGCATTTAGCATGGCAAATAAACAAGAGAAGTCAGAGAGACGTGCACACACCTACAGGGCTGTGATCTTATGGGCATCACGGAGACATGGTGGGATGGCTCCTTTGACTGGAGTGTTAGAATGGAAGGATACAGTCTCTTTAGGAAGGACAGGCAGGGGAGACAAGTAAGGGGTGTTGCCCTCTGTGTCACTGACCAGCTGGACTGCATGGAGCTCCACCTGGGGATGATTAAGGAGCCAACTGAGAGCTATGGGTCAGGATTAAAGGGAGGGTAGGGACAGGTGACATTACAGTGGGGGTCTGCTACAGGCCACCTGGCTGGGAAGACCCGAGTAGATGAGGCCCTCTATAGGCAGGTAGGAGCAGTGTCATGTTCACAATCTCTGGTCCTCATGAGGGACTTGAACCACTCTGATACCTGCTGGGGGGACAACACAGCAGGGCATAAGCAGTCCAGGAGGCTCCTGGAATAGGTTGATGATACCTTCCTTCTCCAAGTGATAGAGGAGCAGATCAGGAGAGGTACTAAGCTGGACCTTGTTCTGACCAACAAAGAGGGGCTGGTGGATAATGTGAAGCTCAAGGGCAACCTTGGCTGCAGTGACCGTGAAATGGTGGAGTTCAAGATCCTCAGGGCAGCAAAGAGGGTGCAGAACAAGCTCACTGCCCTGGACTTCAGGAGAGAAGGCTTTGGCCTCTTAAGGCATCTGCTTGGTAGAGTACCATGGAATAAAGCCCTGGGGGGAAGGGGGGCCCAAGAAAGATGGCTAATATTCAAGGATCACCTCTTCAAAGCTCAGGAGTGACATGTCCCAACAAAGAAGTCGTCAGGCAAAACTACCAGGAGGCCTGCATGGATGAACAAGGAGCTCCTGGACAAATTCAAACACAAAAAGGAAGCCTAGAGAGGGCAGAAGCAAGGACAGGTACCCTGAGAGGATTACAGAGAATTTTTCCAAGCAGCTGGGGATCAGGTTAAGAAAGCTAAAGCCCTGATAGAATTAAATCTGGCCAGGGACATCAAGGGCAACAAGGAAAGCTTCTATAGGTACATCAGTGATAAAGGGAAGACTAGCGAAAATGTGAGCCCTCTCTAGAAGGGAATGGGAGACCTGGTTGCTCAGGATATAGAGAAGGTTGAGGTACTAAATGACTTTTTTGCTTCAGTCTTTACTAGCAAGCATTCCAGCCACGCTGCCAAAGTCACAGAAGGCAGCAGCAGTGCTGGGATAATGAAGAACCACCTGCTGTAGAAGATCAGGTTCAACACCATCTAAGGCAGGGGTCCTCAAACTTTTTAAACAGGGGGCCGGCGCACAGATTAAGTGGCAGGACTGTGGCTGCTTGCTCCCCCCCCCCCCCCCCCCCCCCCCAAACCCCTGGCGGGGGGTGGGAGGTGTTCTGTAAATACCGGGGGGCGATGGGGGGCCGTATCTGGCCCATGGGCTGTAGTTTGAGGACCCCTGATCTAAGGAACCTGAAGGTGCACAAGTCCATGTGACCTGATGAGGTGCATCTGCAGGTCCTGAGGGAACTGGTAGATGTCCATAGTATTTGAGAAACTGTGGCAGTCCAGTGAAGTTCCCACTGACTCCAAAAGGGGAAACATAAATCCCATTTTTTAAAGGGGAAAAAAGGAAGGTCTGGCAAACTACAGGCCAATCACTTCTGTGTCCAGCAAGATCATGAAGCAGATCCACCTGGAAACTATGCTAAGTACATGGAAAATGAGGTGATTGGTGACATCCCCCATGGCTTTGCTAAGGGCAACTTCTGCCTGACAAACATGGCAGCATCCTTCTACTATGGCATTGACAGTGTTTGTGGCTAAGGGAAGAACAACTGACATCATCTACCCAGTGCAAAGCATTTGATGCTGTTCCATGCAACATCCTTTTATCTATATTGGAGAGACAGAGATTTGATGGATAAACAGTTGGTGGATAAGGAATTGGTTGGATAGTGGCACTCAAAGAGTTGCAGTCAGTGGCTCAATGTCCAGGTGGGGACCTGTGATGCATGGTGATCCTCTGGGGTTAGTACTGCGACTATTACTGCTTAACATTTTTGTCAGAGGCATGGACGCTGGGATTAAGTGCATCCTTGGTGACTTTCCTGACAGCACCAAGCTGTGTGGTGCAGTCAACATGCTGGAGGAAAGGGATGCCATCCAGAGGGACCTTGACAGGCTTGAGAGGGGGGCCCTTGCAAACCTCATGAAGTTCAACAAGGCCAAGTGCAGGGTCCTGCACACAGGTTGGAGCAATCCCAAGGCCAAGGCTGCACAGAGAATGGATTGAAAGCAGCCCTGAGGAGAATCACCTGGGCGTGTTAGTGGATGAGAAGCTCAACATGACCTGGCAGTGTGTATTTGCAGCCCAGAAGGCCAAGTGTATCCTGGGCTGCATCAAAAGAAACCTGGCCAGCAGGTCAAGGGAGGTGACTCTCCCCTTCTACTCAGCTCGCAAGAGACCCCACCTGTAGCACTGCGTTCAGCTCTGGGGCACCCGACAGAAGAAGGACATGGAGCTGTTGGAGTGAGCCCAGAGGAGGGCCACAAAGGTGATCAGAGGGCTGGAGCACCTCCCCTGTGAAGGCAGGCTGAGAGGGTTGGGGTTGTTCAGCCTGGAGAAGGGAAGGCTCTGGGGAGCCCTTATGGCAGCCTTCCAGTAGCTCAAGGGGGCCTACAAGAAAGCTGGAGAGGGACTTTGCCCAAGGGCTTGTAGTGATGGGACAAGGAGAAACGGCTTTCAGCTGTAAAGGGGTTAGGTTTAGATTAGCTGTTAGGAAGAAATTCTTCACAGTGAGGGTGGTGAGGCACTGAACAGGTTGCCCAGAGAAGCTGTGGATGCCCCATCCCTAGAAGTGTTCCAAGCTTCAAAGCCATGTTGGATGGGGCTCTGAGCAACCTGTTCTAGTGTAAGGTGTCCCTGCTTACGTCAGGGTCGCTGGAACTCGATGATCTTTAAGGTCCCTTCCAACCCAAAACATTCTATGATTTTTATCTCAAATGAGTTGTTATGAGCAAAGCACTATAAAAAGAAGATAGTGCTGCTGATTTTCCTTGTTATCTTCCCAGAGAACTAAAAACTCTTGGGTCTGGATGATAATTTCAAAAAATCTTTGTAGGTAATACAGACAGTTATTAGAATTATTTGTAATAATAAGTATTCAGACAATCATCCAAATGTTTTCAGATGTTTTCAGCTACAAGTAAAAAAAATCTTGGTGGGTCTCTGGAGGGAAAAAAACAACACACAAAATTACTGTACTGTTAGTGAAAATTTAACTTTTAACCTAAAGAAGGTAGCTTTGGGGAGGGATGGGTGGATGGCATTGGGAATAAGTGATTTAATTTTGGGCTGAAGACTCCTGTTGAATTGTCTCTGTCATAGATTAGATGTGTGTACATGGTTAGTTCGCTCCTTTTTTTTTTTTTTCTTCTTATCTAAACCAGGTACCATAGAAATAATTATCATTTCTGAAAACTCAAACACAATAGTTATGTATAAGTACTGAATAGGAAAGCTTGAAACAGCAGCTTTTAAAATCACCTCTGATTCAATGATGATTGTTCTGGATCAGACAAAATAATAATTCATTAACCATTTTTTTTTAGTGATCCCAGACTTGCTGGAGTTGTTTCACCTCAACAGCTGGAAGTGGAAACAATTGCATGACTGAGACAAGCTCACAGGGAGACATGGAAGCTGGGGAGAGGGTTACCTGTCCTGTCCCCAGTATTTCCCACAATAGAGCATAGCTTGTCTCCAGTTGCCTGTGTCAGGCATGCTCCTGTCCTGCTATGCTCTAAGGAACATGAGAAAGGTCAGTGTGTGGAAGGAAAGGAGGCAAAATTGTGAATGAGATGTATTAATGACCTTATAGCTGTAGTAAATTCTGCACAGACAGTGCAGAGCTACAAAACTACATAAACAAATTCATCTCTTATGGTAAAAGGACATCAGTAGGTTGCTGGGGGACTCAAACTGACGGGATGCAAGGGGTGGTTGAAAGACAAGTATCACTTGGATATCTGCTCTGAAAGATCTAAAGGGACAAATCAAGGTGAAAAAGGAGTCAGTGATCTTAATTTTTTTACCTCAAGACGATGCAAAGTTCCTGCACTAAACTGTTTTTCCTTGGTATGGAGAGCAGCACTGGGCACCAAAGCACAGGGTCACAGAGTGGAAGGAAAGGTCTGGATATCACGCATGGATGACCTCTGTAGCAAGGAAGAAATGGAAAAGAGCAAGTAGGGGGGAGGCTGTGGTGTGTGGTTCTGGTTTGACGGGCAAAATCCCTTGTGCTGGGCTGAGTAATTCCTGCACAGGACTATCAGCTTTTGGTAAAGTAGTCATTTTTAACTGGGAATTGGAAAGCGTACCTTTTATAGAGTTCTTTCTTGGTTGCTCAAAGATCTCAACACAACAGTACAGATTTGGTTCTGGTTTCAGGAGAAGCAACAGTTTGCGACAGTTTTTTGGTCTTGGTTTACACTGGGCTTAATTCTGTGCATAGCAAGGATGGCTGTCTTTGTAGCGTGATTGAGTCTTACAATAAAAACAGGTCACTGAAATCTCCGGTTTCCCCATCCCTTTTCTACCCAGCTGAGCTCAAAGAAGTAGAGGTAATTCACAAGCGGTCCCTCCCTGACACCTACCAACAATACCCAGGCTGTGAATTGATCAGCTGGAAGACTGAGCTACCTTCATAATGTGCGGTGGGCAGAACATTATGGGGAAAGCAACATCGTTACTTCCAGTATAGTGCCAGTGCACAAAAGACTTCACTTTTCAGAGCTGTCAGCCTGTCATTTTCATGAACTCCACTACATGCAGTGAATTATTTCTTTTCTGCCCCCAGACAAAGACTATGCAGTCAATTCCTATGTTTTCTGACTAACATTCTTTTATCTGTTCTTGTCTGAAAATTAAATCTATGATTTTCACTTTTGAAACTTGCATTCCATAGAATTTGGAAGAGAGCATAGTTCCTCAGACTGTGTTCATTTCTCAGCAGTGATGTGACATTTAAACTTGTTTTAAAAATAAAAGAAAGGAAGAAAAGAGTGTCAGACTCAGTGCAATCACTTTCTTGTTCCATCTATGCACCTTTCCTTTCTATTTGTAGGCACTCATCTTCTCTGGGCTGTTGAGCCTGCAGGTGGAGAGTGCTGTGCTGCTGTAGGATGATGTAATGGCTCCTGGGTTAGAAAGCTGTCTCCTGAAGCTGTGCTGGCACTTACCATCCCAGGTGTTTTAACATGAAACTGCAAAAGCTTATCTTAAATATGGGCAGTTTGCTGATACCTTGGGGCACTTGACATGATAATCCCTGTCAGGCAGCACAGGGAAAATACTGGGTAGCCTATGTGCTTCTGAATGTGTCAGTCTTGCTGCCGCTATTTAGCATTTATGATTTCTTCTAAGTTTTCTTCATGTATGGTGGGCTCATTTTCAGTACTAATATAGAAACTCCTGTACAGAACGTGAATTTCTTCAGTGCAGCTCCTTCTAGCCTGTTGTCTTGCACTCCAGTTTTGGAGGTACACTCAATTCATTATCCTTTATCACTTTTTAGGCAAAAAGTACTTGTGCTGGTAGAACTTTTTTTTTTTTTAACTGGGACTTTATTTTCATCCGCTCAGATGCGACAGAGCTGTTTATACTAACAGAGAGAAAGCATGCAATAAGCTAACACTGAAATAATTGCTAATTGCATCCCAGTGGCTCTACCAAGAGATGGCCACAAACCGTATGTTTTGTTAGGTCTGCAGTATTTTCTAGCCAAGAAAATTACTCACTTGTTTAAAAAGAAAAAAAAAAGTTTACATTTGTGAGATGTGGCTTGTACTGCACTAGCAGTGCAAATGCTGTAGGTCAAAGATTTTAAAATTGAGACAAAGAAAGAAGAAAACCTGTATATTTATGATAGCACACATTATTTTAACTTTTACAAGGCACTGTAAAAGTTAAATACATGTGTGTATTTGGCAATAATACCACTGGCGGAGTTCTGTTACTAACTAGATAAAAACAGAGAAGATAGATGGTCTTTTGATGGAGGCACAAAATGAAGAATTTATCTACTTTTAACTGACCCCAGGGGCCAGTACCTGTAGGACAGACATTTGTTATGTGCTTTATAATACACAGGTTATCCATCTTTCTTTAAAGGTGGAAAATGCAAATGTGGCCAAGTTTAATTTACATAGCATTCAACTAAACTTAAAAAATCAAGTAACAGATTATGGTGAGGTGGAAACCAGCATGAAATTGAAACAAAGCTTTTCAGGACAACTTTCTATCGATATACGGACACTTAAATTTCTGAATAGGGACCCACTGAGTGTTTCAAAATCGTATAGACAGTTGAGGTATTCAAATCTGACTGAAATCTGTAGAAATGAGGTTCCTGTACTGCTGCTTGCTTTTGAAAGTCCTCCTGGGTTCTGTGTATTTGACTCACTGTTTTGGAAATCTAGTTCTCAACTGCATTTGTGTTGCCTGTTTCCTAGAATAGAGATGGAATGAGGGTCCTCCAGGAATGACGGGGGATGCTCCCATGGGCAGAGGAATGGTGGGTCTGAGAGACTTCCTAAGAAAGCATCTGTGTCTTGAACCACAGCTTGGCAGATCTGCTGGCTGTAGTAGGGCCCTAGGAATTAAAAAAAAAAAAAAAAAAAAAAAAAAAGGCAAACTGCTGAGGGGAGGGGTGAGGGTTAGCTATGTAGAGATTAGGGAACTCAAAAACCTTTGAAATTCCAGACCACACAGCCAGCAAATGAGATTCTTGATTTTGCTTATCATTTAAGGTGTAATGTCTATGTTGTTATGCAGTGGGTAGTCATAATTTTAAATGCAGTGATGAGCCTGTGAGGAGTTGGTCTAGTTTTGAAGAGGCTTGCTTCTTTCAGAGAAGATTAAAATCACTTCATATCCTGTTTTCATTTTGCTCTTCCATGGAATGCTTTGTCTAAGAAGCTTTCTTCTTTTTTTGCAGTCCTCATTCCATCCCAGATCGCCTGCGGATCAGAGTGAACAGGATTAATTTACAAGAGTATGAGGGGCTACACTACGACAAGGAAAAACTCCGAGAAGCTTGTAAGTTGGAAGGAGCCATGCTGTAGCTGCTTTTGGTAGAACATTCTGTACAAATCTTGCATTAACAAACAAACAAACAAACAAACAAACAAAAAACACCACCACCACACCAGAACAACAAATAACCACCCAATTACAGGGCCAGGCATAGATTTTGAATGAGTCTTACAGAGTGTATGTTCATCTATCTGTGTATATGCACATACATATTCTTTCTATATAAACACTCTTTCTGCAAAGATCATATGTACAGAATTCACCTGTTTTCTTAACAATGCTTTCTGCAAGTTGATTTTATTTACTGTAAAATAAGTGGGGTTTACACCTGTTGGTGTTTTTCTTTTATTCATGTATTTCCATTGGTTCTGCTCGGTTTCTACTAGTGTATGAAACTATTCCAGACTTTATGATTAACATCAAATTTGAAACTGAGTGGGGGACCATGATAAGTTTCGTATTGAGAGTGTGCTCTGACCTTGTGCATGGTTCTTGCACAGGTGTGTTTATCTTGGGGAAAAAAATCTGACTTCCACAGTCCCTTATTCTTTAACAGTCTTCAGCTTTCCACATAAGAGAATAATCACTGTTTTGTTTCCTCTTGTAATAGTTTAATTGCCACATTCAGGGGTAAGTCAAAAGCAGATAGTGGTTGCTTTGGCAACATTGATGATAATCCACACTTAAAAATGGAGTTCCTTTCCTTGGTGACACACGGAGTCATTAATCAATGAGGGACATGGCTGCTTGTGATAGCAGTTTAATAGTCTTGTTCGTGCATCTGGCTCATTATTCATATTAAATTACAAGCATGACTGTTTGTTGTGCAACAAAGCTTCAGCGCCCTCTCTAATACAGAGCGCTCTGGTAATTACAGGATGACAATCCTTTTAATTGGTTTGCTTATCTTACTGTTGGAAGATAGTTAAACTGTTTCACTCTCACTCCTCTAGTCCCACCCCTCCTTATTCTCCCAGTTCACCAGCTTGCCTTCCAGCAAAAGAACTGAAATGGCTTAAATTTTAATATAGGTCCTGACAGCCTTTTTCTGAAGTTTCTGTTAGTGGATTTTGGTCATAGTGAAAGTGATCAAAGCCTTCATCACTGGACGAGAAGACTTTTAACAAGATGAGGATTATGGCTCACTGGAAAAAAAACTTGCTTCAAGTTTAAATTGAATTTGATCTTGAGTAGACTTCAGGCCATACTGAACCCACATTTATCTAAATCTGTTAGAAACAGTCTGGTTCATTTTATGGTTCTTCCTATGGTTTCCCATCTGAGGAGAACTATCCTTGTCTATCCTCACCATGGACGTAGATTTTGTGTGTATTTAGTATATATTATGCAGCCCTTAAGAGCCATTTATGTGTTCTGACACAAAATATATTTCTTACATTGTTGTCACTGCAGTTGCAAACACGTATTTGTTATTTGCGACCTGTAAAATACCATAATGATAATGTTATAAAAGATGCTGGAAAACGATCTAGCACCTCTGAGATTTGGTTTTAGATTTCACACACATTTGGTCACTTGCTGGATACGTGCTTAAGATGTTTTAATTCAAAAAGTAGATGTTTATCCATCAAGAGTTAAAATGATTGCTTTTGGGCATTGGCAGGGCATTTGCAGTAAGACCATTTTGTCTGTCTTCCAAGTTAGTGCATGGCTAGGTTGGTAATATAACACAGATGGACTGGAGTATTTTCCTCAAACATTTTTCATGAAGTTGTTTTTCCTATCTGTCCTCCTTTAGCTGTGTCAGTAATGCTTGTGCATTACTGTTTTTACATAAAAATATGAGAAAGCATATAATATCCTCATGAACCTAAAATAAATCAGGAAAGATACCTCACTTTACTCTTTGCAGTTATTAGGAATGTCTTGCGTAAGGACATATAACTTACAGCATACACAGCCTACTTCTCTAGACATACAACAGAACTATCTGCTATGAGAATTGTCCAGCCTTTAGTTTTCAGGACTCTGATTCTGATTTCAGGACTTCTGGATGATTCTGATTACATGAAGAAAATTATGTACAGGAAGAGAAGTGCTCTTTAAACAGTCTGAAACCAAACTGTATTAAATATTCTACCCAGCAACTTGATTTCCGTGAAGTAAGAAATGGAAAATCCCTCTGGTTCACTGATGGCAGAGTTTTCTTGTGACTTACTGCAAGGTGCTTGCCTCTCTTCTGGAAATGGAGTCATAGCCAGTAATCAAGCTCTACTAGAGGACTACATAATTTAAGTTTTTATAAGGAAGGGAGTTGGAAAATCACATAAATCTTCCTTTTAAGAGGAGCAGATAGCCTTTTAAATTGCATTTCTGACATAGCTAGTTGGATACATTTCAAATGGTTTTCCATGGATTGGTGCCTGCCTGGCTCTATCATATGCTAAATGCTTATATGAAATAAGCATGCTATCTGTGTCCTCATCAGCAAATGATTTCACGGAGCATTGCTACTGAAAGTTACTAGACTAAAGGGGGAGGAGGGAAGTGCTGAGGGAGAAGCAACTTCTTTCTTTACCAAACAAAGTAATTATGGTGGGGAGTGGAAATAAATACATTTCTGTGGCAAGTGAATAACAGAAACTGTCAGTCTGAATTTAAAATTTAAATGCAGATAATGTTTGTGCACTAGCAAAATACAAGAGCACTTGTATTGGGCCTTGTTTCTACAAGAGCTGTTACTGTATGTGGTGTTTTCTTCCTTCAGCACAACTGTAGCTCTTGGGTACGTGAATGTCTCACTAGATGCTTGCAAGAGGCTCAGTTTACATATCTGTCCAGGCTTTGGCAGATTATGTATATATTAACTCCAGAATAGTATTCTTAATCTGTTCCCTGCCCACAAGGATTAAAAGCACTTTTAACTTCCTCAATAGCTGGAAAGTGAAACCAAAATTTCACAGCAATCTGAACAGGAAAAGGAACCCAGTTAAGAACAAGTTATCCTTGAAGGAAAAATAGCAAAGAAGCTATTATGGTTTTTGCCTGTTGCACGTCTCTGTAACAGAGTTTTGAAAGCTCTGACATCAGTGTAATAATCTGGATTGTTTTAACTGACAGTAAATACATTTCACTGCCCTTGTTTGCTTGAAATACTGATTTGATTCTATCAACTATTTCACCTAAAAGTGCACTTCCCGATACATAACAGCTTGTCATACAAAATGTTCCATGAAGATTAATCTTCACTCTGCTGGAGGTAGACACCTCATTTTGAAAGCCTCCTGAGCAATTAAAGAATGTCATATTGTCCTGTGAAGGGCATGACTGTTCTTTAGCCCATTCTCCTTCTGTTGCTTTCTACTTTTCTTGTCACTGCTGCTGGCATTTAACCAAGATGCTGTTTCTGAATTGTCCGTTTCTTCCCTCTGCATGCTCCTTCTGTTCTCCTTCATTCTTTCTTCTGTCAGTGTCTCGGTATTGTCTGTGGGATGATTGATGATGGTACAGAGGACACTTATTGATCCTTCAGTGGGGAGGGGTGAAGGCTTCCATGCGCTCCTTTAAGAACAGGATATATGTTGGCATTTTAGTTATGATGTAATGTTCTTTGCTGCAAATGTGGTTGTCTTCTCTAACACATCCCTATACACACCCCAAGAACTTGTCAGCCTAGTCACCAGCTTCACCACCTTCTGCCCAACATGATAGCTGTACATTACATGACCATAACCAATACTATCATATTCAAAAAGTCAGTTGGACTGATGTTTCTAGATGGACAGAACTTAATTCTGTCTCTCTTGCCTGCATATCTTCTGTACCCTCTGAATTCCCGTTATTGCAGGGCAGTGTGATCTAAAGCAGCATTGTGGGGAAACAACTGAGTTATTTCTAAAATAGCAAAATCTTTCTGTTTGACACCCTGTTTTCCCCTTTCCAGTGTTACTAAGAAATTTCTGACAATGGAGGTATACACAGAAACCAATGATGTTAACAAATATAAAATAAAATACCCAACCATAAACTAGTTAGTGACCAAGTGATCTTCAACCCTTCTTAGTCTTTCCTGACAGCACTGCGATAGATTTGTACCATGGAGATGGAGTGGTGAATAGCTCACCTTCAGCTGTAACAGTCCATATTGTGTTTTTTAATAGAATAAATCAGCTCTTATTGCCCTTAACTTGTCGTTTTCTATGCACTACCCATGGAGAACAATCTTGGTTTGCTTGATACCACTAAGATTAAGGAGAAATCATACCTGACTCGCAGTGGTGGCAGTATCAGAAATAACTCTGAGCTCTCTAATGGCTCCAGGTCTCTCACACTGTCTTTTACATAGAGGCAGCTGTTCCTTCTGTCCTCTTGAATACTGTAGCTTCCTCATACCAGTGATGCACTTACCACAGTTTGAGAACCCTTGATCTGTGGAATGTATTCTGACTCTTTAAAGCTCAGGGATATGGTAGGTGGGGTTAATTTGGAGACTATTCTTATGTATAGCTACATAAGAAAAGGTCAATACTGATGACTTGGTATTTACATCCTGAATATCCATAATGTAAAGGGCAGAGGACAGCAGAGTACCTCCTTCTAGGTGGTATGATGAGGGAAACCTGAATTTTAGCAGATGGAATCAGTACAAGGGAGATTGGCTGCTGAAGAAAATGTATTCATGCTGGGAAGTGACTTTGATCTGGACAGATTTAGGTGAGCTGAGTTGGGTACCTACAAGACTTCTCTTCCATCCTGTAAAGGAAACACTAATGACCATTTATTTGTCAGGAGGTCTTTTAGGGGACGTGGTGGCTTATCTGTAGATGCTCTGTAAAAGGCAGCATTATGTACAGACTGTCTATTAAATTTCACTCTGCTTAAAAGTCACTGCTTTGCTTTGTTTTCTCAGTATGTGTTGTGTAGATGTTAGCTAATACATGCATATCTGTCACAGTGATTTAGGAAGATCTGAAAATGGGATGGCTGAATGGGTTGCTTAAAGTCACCCAGCAAGACAAAATCAGGAAGGTTGGAAGTCAGTAGTGAGTTAAATATTGGGAACTCCATTGCCAGTGAACTCCCAGATTTTCATACTGGTGTATACAGATACAAACCACTGATAAATGTTTGTAACTTCAACAGAAATGACAAAAACAAACAGGAAGTTTCCAAAGGCATTGCTTATGTCAAAGGGAATATCTCTTTTTGCCTTCTGATGGATGAGACCTTGCGGGCTTTGTCCAGACAGCACAGTGAATTACACTTCTCGCTTTGACTGACACCAATACCCACATGTGCAAAGATTAGAAAGACACAGGAGTCCAACAGAACAAACAGGATGCGGTTGGATAATTAAAGGCTATAGTACAATGCATACAGACAGATGCTTAAACAGGCAGTTTTAATCTTGGCTTTTTCTAACTTCGAGTTCTTGATTTTGTAGTCATAGTAATATTTATTTAACAGGGTATGTCATTGCCTGGGTTTGGGGAAAGGAGTAAATCCAAACCATTGAAACTTCATATCACTGAGCTATAGAATCAGAGAATGGTTTGGGTGGGAAGTTAAAGATCGTCTACTTCCAACTCCTCTGCCATGGGCAGGGACATCTTCCAATAAATTATGTTGCGTAAAGCCCCTAACCTTGAACTCATCCAGAGATGGGACATCCACAGCTTCTCTGGGCAACCTGTTTCAGTGTCTCACCACCCTCATTGTGAAGAATTTTTTCCTTATCTAAATCTACCCTCACTTGACACCATGTGGGGCATATCTACATTCAACACAGCTCTCTACCTTTTGAGCTAGTGGGGGCAACTGTCACCTGTAAGTTTGTCATCTCCTTTAAACTAGAAGAGATGAACAGTATTCCAAATTGAAATAAACACGTTTACCCTAGAGGACTGGGAAGACACAAGACTATTAAGTTCCATTCCAGACTTTCCAGAAAATCATGCTATAGTTTGTTTTTCTGGTATAGACTTTTCTGTCCATATTCTACTTTTGTCATTTCCTTTTTTCTTTTTTTTTCCCTTTCTTTTCTGATTTGATTTCCTCTTACCTTTTCAGTCCTGTTTGACCCCTTCAGCTATCTCATCCCACACACATCCTTCATGCCTGTCTTAGTCTGTTTCTGCAGATCTCTCAGCTGAGATTCCTGTTCTTTTTCTTAAGCAGAAGTCCTTATTCATTGTTCAGCCAGACCTCTTCTTTCAGCTCTTAGTCCCGATACCCATTCTCTGCCAGTTTCAGTTCTGAGCTCTTTGTAGTTTTCTTTCTATAACCTGTTCCTTTTTGTGTGGTGTTTGGGACAACTTCTTTCTTCATTTACTTGGACCACTTCTTCCTTTTTGTGGCAGGGTATTGGAGAAGCCACTGAGAGCCTGGAGGGGATGACTGCCTTCTCAGATGTGATCTGGTTTAGTCTGTGTTTTATCTCCTGACATGTGAGGATTTTCAAAGTAGACCACTAGTGTTAAGAAAACTAGCAACTAAGGAGGCTTAGGTTTTGTCAGTATAATAAACAAAAGGGATCTGAAGAAGCACATGGCTTAGATTTGTGTGGTAAGAAAATCCTTTTGTACAAACTCAGTTGTATTAAAACCATACTGGGAAAGCCAAACCTCTTAATATAAATGTCTGAATATTTTAGAATTCTGTCCCAAGAATTTACTTGGTCCTTTATGTTTTTAATACCAGTGGAAACCCCTCAGGAAAATGACATTCTTATAAATCTTTAGTAGTGAGGATCCTTTATTTGCTACATTAAACATTTACAGCCCGATATCTAATCTTCCAGGTCCCCTGAGGTATGTCAGACTCAGAATGAGTTTTCCTGGCATTCACATCTACCTTAATGAGCTGTCTTAAGGCTGTTTTGTTTGGGATTTGAGTGGGTTAATCATGGTGTTTAGATCACAGATTGAATCCTTTCATAACAATAAATGGGGAAGTTAATTGAATTTTATTTTTTCTTCATGGTGCCACGTGCAGTATATTCTGGCTTCTATTTGTGTCCTCAATACTATTAAAGAATTCACTAGCTTTAGGTATTCAGCATAATGGGCAGTTAATAGGTAGAAGATTTAGTCATCGTTTATAAATTCCACAGCTAATTTCCTGGGGACTTTGGAAATCACTACTAATCTGGCAGTTAATTAGAGCATCATGCTAGCTATACTGCTGCATCTACCAAACCCTCCTCCCACTGATGCTTGATTTTGGTTAGTGTTGCTGGGAACAAAAAGCTTTCTGCAGTACTGGTTCAGAATATGAAGCAGCTGTCTGCCTGTCTCATCTCTGGGGGTTCTTGCACTGCTGCTCATCTCCACAATGTTAGAGGTTGTATCTGCAGCTCACTGGACAAAGTCCTTTGTACTCCCTGAATGATGAAAAGAAACTGGGGGCTGGATGCAAGCGGCCAGAAGAGCAGGCGCCTTGGGAGAAAAATGTCTGGCACTTGAATGCTGTGGCTTGGCTCATGATCTGAGACTATCCCTTCGTTTTTGGCATATTCCCATGTGTGGATATACCCATATATTCACAGGAGTGGGCAGTGTGTGGGTGAATGGGAAAATTGCTCTGCAGTGCCTGTGCTTTTAATATAAGCCTTTGTCTTTCCATCTCTTGTCTGGCCTATCTAGTAACCACTGTCCCCCACAGCACTTTTCTGTCCACATCCCCATCCACACGGAGCTGTTCAGAACAGGTAGAAGCCCTTTATTCCTGGATGAAAATGTCCACAATGATAGTGAATGCCATGTGTGTTAACTTCATGCCTTTAATTAATCTGTCATAACAACTCATTTTGCCCCTACTGCACAGCATTGCCCTATATTTGGAATGAGCAACAACCCCATAGTTTTAACCCCATTCTTAATCATTATGGATTTCCTTTGTTTTCAAACAGCATCTATTGTTGAAGCACTTTGAATATCTTGGCTGTGTGGTGCATTGTGCGTTTTTACTGCAGTTTATGATAAAAATGAGGGCTGGAAATATTTTCTTTTCTGAAAGCCAAATGGGTCTTGCAAAAAAACCTAAACAAAACCAACAAAAAAACCCACAAAAAATCCCAAACAAAAAAAACCCTTTAGCAGGCAACACTTTGGCATATACTGTAGTGTTATCCAGTAATGACTTCAAAGGTTTTTCAAAGGAGTGTGAACCATGTGGAATGGAGCCATTTTGAGACTCCCCTCTTGCACCTTATCCCTTAGCTAGCCTTTGACCCTAAAAGCCATAGGTCATGCTAATTCAGGATTTCCAGGGAGGAAAAGCTTCACATTTCTTTTTAAGGATGAAGTCACCCAACCCAGAACTCCAGAATTGTCAAGAATAGGTGGGACATAATTTAATTAAATCTATGAATCATAATTGACTTCTTCCCTTTTTACATGAGGCCCATCAATGTCACTGCTAAGTTATATATTATGTGTTACTGTTTTCATTTTGGACATTTGGGTGGATTTTTTTAGAATTCCAAATGCTCTGTAGGTCCTTCTCCTTTGTTCTGTCAGGAATGGTGATAGTTAAAATTTCAGTTCTGTTAGCTGTGCTGTTTCAGCAGGTCAAAGCTTTGGTCCCCGTTGAGTGCATATACACCTCTATGAAGAAAGGGATTTGACGGAAGAGGCAAAATCTGTGGTGACAGTTTCTGAGCCAGTGGTGTAGCTCCCTAGTGCTCTGTAGCTATTGGAGGTGTGGCTGTGTCTGCTGCAATTCGCTTTTTAGTGCTATAAATGAATTTAACAAACACTTCTTTTGGTAAGGACTGCAGAGGGATCTGCTGAATTGAAACTAGATAGCCATTAAGTACTCTCTACAAAGAGCTTAAGGGTCTCCTGTCAGAGCAGGTTAAGCTATAATAAACGCTAAGCAAAGAGAATCAGTCTGTAACCCAGAGCATCGGCGCGTGTAAAGCGAACCGTGTGACTGACCCTCCTTTTGGCCACTTGTCTCTCAGTCTCTGTTCTGTAATGAAAAATCCTGGGAGGTCGCAGTGAGTGCTGTTGCCTTTTGGCCTTTCTGAAAATGCAGAGGCGGTTTGGCATCACTCTTGGGTGTCAGTGTTGCTTGGGGAGGTGTGCGAGCTCTTCCCTTCTTCCCTAGTCTTCTTGCTTATCCCTTCTTTATGTTCTTGTTTCTCCTTCCAGCTTTTTTCCCCTGTTTCTGCTTTACCCGGGTTCATAGCTCTTCTGCTGTTCAGATTGCTTTCCGAGTGTGATGCTGGCAGCATTGCTGATGTGTCCCCAGCACCCTGTGCGGGCCTCTGAGGCCTGTTAACGACTGTGACTGCCATCGGTGCTCCCCTGCTCTCCTCTCTGAAACCACTGAGTTTCTCTCTGGGCTTTGAGCCTTGCTGGGCCACAAAAACATGAGCCATGTTCACCATTATCTTTTAGCGCTGTCTTGTTCTCTTATCAGAATGGAGAGCTTCTCAGTGGATAAATATCTCTCCCTTTTAATCAACTTCTTCTGAATGGCAGGAGGGGCTGCAGCACAGTTGTTTTTCCTATTTATCTCGGAAATGTCAGTAACTTTATATTGCTGCTTGTTACCCAGTTACCAAAATTGTTTATGAGTTGATATTCTGCTCTCTTTCTGGAATATTCCATCTGAGGACTTAAATATCTTTCCTGCTGCTCCTCTACTTTTTTGAGCCATTGTTTGAGTAAAGACCCTCCAGGGTGAAAAAAGAACTTCATTCAGTGATTCAGTTTTAGAAAAGCAGGTACTCAAGTGTTTTCACTTGTTTTCTTATTATTTAATGAGATCTTAGTAGGTAGCTCTCTGGGTACCTTCCTGTAGACTCACGTATAACTTTTTTTTCTTTTTTTGTTCTTTTTGTTGGTTTGTTTTGGATATTTTTTTGGCTATAGTAGCAGATCGGCTGTGGAAACCGAAACCCCCTGTTATTAAAAACGCTGCCCTCATCTGAGGGCATTTTTTGCTGTATTTTTAAAATTATCTTTTTCTCTTTTTTTTCCCCTGTGAGAAAATATGGAGAGGTTGTGTCAGTTTTGTGCGTAGATGGAATAATGTCTGGTTTGATTTGAAAGCAGCGTTACCTCTAACATTATGCAGGACTTTTTTCTCTGAAAACAGGCTGTGACTTTCATTACTTTAAATCATTTTTGTACACTTTCAGGAGTTCTGAAAATGAAATATCACTCTCATTTCAATGTATGAGAGTACGCCCCTAAACACTTGCCCTGGGGTATGTTCCTTTCTTTGTAGTTAATAATTGATGTTAACATCAGACAATGAAGTACGCAATGTGACTGAATCTTTTTAGCTTTGATAATTATAAATGGATGAAACGAATGATAAATAATATGTTCCTGTTTTTAAATAGCTGTTAAGATTTAGAGAATAGAAAGCTTTTGTGAGGACATTTAAAATAAAGTCCAAAGTATATTGCAAGTCTTCTATAAGTTCAAGAGACTTCAGTTAAAGACGCTTTTCTTTATTTTTCAGCCATTCCCTTAGGAATTATAGTTGTACGAGGAGACTGTGACTTGGAGACCTGTCGTATGTACATTGACCGTCTACAAGAGGTGAGTTTTTTGTGAATTTAGGTATCACGTATTAATCTATATTATGCTGCTTTCAGTTCTGAGTGCAGAGGTCTAATAGTTGCAACAACCCTAAGTTAAGAGCACTGCAATTTGCCTACCACTGACAAGAAACTTTAGAGTAATGATATGATAATAAAAGCAGGAGTGACGCTGAAAAATATTTTCTAAACAGGAAATGGAAAGTCATATGGATCCCTTTTAAGTGATAACAGAGTTGATATGTATGGGTGTATTTACTTTCCCTTGAATTGGATTGGAATACCAGGACTTTCCATATACCTCGCTGGAATTGCATAAATTATTGATGAGAAAGTGTGTTATGTAAGGATAAACATTGTGGTTTTCAAGTGGGTCTAATTATGCAAATGTTATTCTCTAATGGACCAATCTGAGACACCAATAAACAGTACAAATATCAACTAGAAATTTCGAAATACACAGAAATATATGCTCATGCAACTAATAATAATGTTGCTCTTATTGTCTTGAACACCTTGCCTCATGAGAGTTCACTCTACAATAAAGTCTGGGAAATGGAGACTCCAAATGCCCCATTACCTGAATAATTTTCATTGCATAAGTCTTTGATGATAAAACTAATGGATCTTCATTCATATACTGTCTCTGACTTTATTTAATCTTTTACTTATGTCTTTCAACAACATTTACAAGTGTGAGGACATTAACGTAGGTTTCTAAATAGGTAGTCCAATTTACATAGGAGCTGTGAACCCTCTGATCAATTTTGGGAGCCACTGACTTCCCTGTGGTTTTGGAACTGCACTTGCAGCCTGAATGGGCCTTAGTATCTCACCACAGACTTCCACTTCTTTTGCTTTTCAGTCAGGATCCCCTTCATCAAATGCAGTTCTGAACATTCAGACTTAAGGTGTGGCTATTATCAGACATAAAGCCATGTTGTAAGGTGATGCATATTTAAAGTATCCGGTGATAGAAAATTACAATAAAATAATTGTGATGGTGTTCTTAGCAGTTTACAAATGCAATCTCATACTGAGCTCAGGCAACTTAATGGCTTGTATTGGGAGGCAAGTAGTTGTACAGCCCTGGAGGAAGCACAGCTAGAAGTTCTGGTTGAGTTTACCTATAGTGGTTGTAGAGGAACTGTGTTTCTCCAGCCTTTTGCAGGGTTTGTACTACTTTTTTGTGTGTTTGATGTGGCTCAGACCCGTTAGCTGGGAATGGAGGCGCCACGGTTTTCTGCACTCTGCCAACCTGCATGCCAGCTGGCGAGCTGTGGTTTGTAGACCAGGCTTTGTGGTAGGCTATGTCATGAGCTATAAAACTATTTGACAAAACGTCTATTAAAATAAATTAGATTCCTGAACCCTGCTAAATACCAGGGTATTTATCAGGACATGATCTCCCTGCCATGAGGCTGTCTTAAACCAGGCAGAACTGCCAGTGATTTTCTTTAGTGCATTATTACTCAGAAATAGTTGGGGAAAAAATAATTATAGATTTGTCATCTTTTCTTTCATTTTGTTGCTGATACTCTAAATTTAGATAGTTTTCATGCAACAAATAAGTCTGTGATATATAAAGATTCATTAACATAATTTCTATATTTTTAAAACTTTTTCTGTTGACAAAATGCACGCAAATTTAAACTTTAAGTGACCTTTCCATGACTATTCAGTGGTGTTTGTTTCATATGCTTAAAACCAGCGAGAAATACCTGTAAAATTGTTTGTGTTTGCGTAACCACTTCAGACAGTAGAACTGCAAGCAACTCTTGTTGGTGTAATTTTATTTTCATCATCACTGTGTCTTTCATCCTCCTGCTAGGACCTACAGTCAGTAACTTCTACTACACAGAGAGTTCATTACCAGGTAAGATAAGCTTTCCTTTTAATATCAGAACAAAAAGAGGCTTAACAATGTGGACTGCACTCTTTGAATCTGAATCCAGGGGTTTTTTTGTTAGATACCTGTATGTTAGGTGAATTTCTGATTATCATTTACCCTCAAATGTCAGAGGTTCATTCTGCTTTCTCTCAGACAATCCTTTTCCTTGCAAACCTTATGGAATCATCTTTAAAATCAGCGCAGCACAATGATGTGAGCGGTATTGTAATAGCAGTGCCTTGCATATTGAAGTGAATGAGAGAATATATCCTATAGGAAAAATGACAAAAGTAAAATTGTTTCTCTGTCTGAGAAACTGAGCAATAACACGTTATATTGCATAGCTGTACTAATAGTCTTTCACCACCAGTCATCTACTTTTAGTTTAACATAATCTTCAGAGTAGGGTTTTTTTAATCCATCTTGGGTAAAGATGTGTCTTTTACATGGGACAAATGTATTCTAGTTCTAAGTGGCTAGTTTTTAAAATTGGTCTCTGTGCATTTTACAACTTTATTCTACAATTTATGTAATGCCAGAACTTGCCTTTACAGTTGGAAGTTCTGTTCAAGAATCCATATTTCTCTCAGTAAGATATTGCACTGCACAGTGCCTAGATTGGGAGCAAACTAACGCAGACTAACTCTACTGACTCTTGAGCTGATCTGGCGTTATTAGCACAGAGACTTGACACAAAAACTTGGTCAGCTGACCCAGCACAAGTTTGCACAGTGTTGGTAGCCTTTTCCTAGATTTAACAATGTGAGTCTTGGGATCAGCAGGAGTGAGTTCACTGAGAAAGTGATTGGAGATCCAGCTAACAGGAACCATTTGCGGCAAAACTGCAGATAATTTAAATGATTACCTAGGTGATACAGAATTCCAGTTTGGCAAGAACGCCTGTAAATGCGCTGATTGCAGGAAGACATTATGAGAAAGTGCAATTTGGCATGTGTTCTTGGAGTTGCCTTCTCATACCGGTTCATGGTTTGTTTCTGCATTTCCCTGTCCAATATTAACCTCATATTTTTGAAATTTGTATCAATCATTGCCCTGAAACTGAGTTTTAGAGCAGTGTTAGTGTCTAATGAATTGGCTAATAAACCAGCATGTATTATTCTGTTCCACTCATTATAAATTAACCTAAGTGGCTGCTGACTGCTCCATGCATAGGAAACTGCCTGAGGTAAAATGAAGGATTAAATCTGTGTGTATGGGGAGGGCCAAAAGAAGGTATAAAATGTCAGAAATCAGCCCCATACTTGGCTCTTAACCTCTGCAGTTATAGCAGTATATAAATTAACTGCCCAAATGTCTTCTCTAGTGCACATCACTGTGAAATCCCTAACATGCTATCTATTTTTTATGATGCTACATCTTGAATGCACCCCCCCTGTGTTGTGTATTCAGTGCTTGTTTATCCTGGATTCTTCAAACATTGGTTTATTCTCAGTGGGGCATTTCTACAAACTGTCTTGTTAGGTTAAAATGAGGTTTGTTCCATTTTTGCTGGTATCCCTTACATATTACAGAGAGGGGAAAGAACAGGGGATAAAGGGCATGAATAAGGTGCTCGAGTTGATGGAACTGTCTTTTTACCTTGCTAATAAGGTGTCATGGGTACTTTTAAGTCTCATAAATGCAGTTCTGTTGCACGATTCCTCTGCAGCTCAAAAAGTGGGGAGTCAGCAAGAAACATCAGCAAGCCCAGGTGCAAATGGGAAAATTGTTGCTAGAGTGGTTTTTCATTCTGTTTTGTTTCTCTAATAAGTTTATTGCTCATAAAGCATCTTTCTCATGGGCCCAAGACTTCCCAAGCAAGTTCTACAGTTGAACTTTAATGAAGTCTTGGAAGGAGCATACCACAATACAAAATTTGTGACTTGAATTTACATTTACCAGCATTACCCCTATGTTTGTTTTCCCAGCATTATGTACTCTGCTAGGACTATGATTTTTTACTCATTTTTCCTCTTTGTATCATCTACCTTTTTAGTATGCACTGTTATCTTTGGATGCTTTCTTCCTTTCTCCCTTTGTGTCCCAGTCCTTACCTGTCATCAAATAGCGGGTTAAATATTAAGATACATAAAGCTTTTTGCATGTGGATGTATAGATATTAGCAAACCTAATGGATTTCAGAAAATCCTTGGCTCTCCCACATATACCTCAGTTGCGCCACAAGGAAATCTAAGCATCCCATAACTCCATAAGCCCATATTAGAGAAAGACATAGGTGTATTGTAAAGCTGATGTGTAAACCACTGAGATATGTTATTTAGTCCCTGTGTGCAGAAATAGTTCACTTTATGGAATGTTACACTGTTGTTATGTACACAATGTACACTTCATCTGTCTGATAATGCACAGAGGTTGGAGACAAAAACCTGTACATGAGAGCAAGGTTTATGAGATCAAGTGAAATCCCTAAATGTGGGAGACAATTGAGGCTGTTTTATTTTTGTCAGGGTGGCTATAGATGCAGGTGTGTAACATGCATCAGAAGACATATGTGTATGCATTTTTTTCAGTCAAGCAACGTCTGTAAGATGCTGTAGTGACATTTCAGACAAGATCTGTTGCTAGGACTGTAACCAGACTTTAGGGTACTGAGGAGAAAACAGATGAGTTGTCTGGAGCCATCTTTGCTTTTCTGTCCTGGATAACCAGAAGGGAAAGGCAGTAATAGATGGTTCCAGGCAATTTCAGAGGCAAAAGCTAATAAGATGAATCTTGCAAAAGCTGTCATGATACCAAATGAAATTAATAACATTTTGCAGCAGCAGCATGCCAGGCGCTGATATGCGTTCAAATGGCTGAGAAATGAGTGTCTATCAAATAATCATCATCAGAGCTGCTTGAAAACAGCACATAGTGCGTGCAGGCACCCTGCTGACCGGGACACTGGGAAAGCTGCTTGTGTGTATCTGAACAACATCAGCATGACCTCACTTTTTCTCAGGTGGCTGAAAAAGTGTCAGGTACCTTTAAGTAAATCAAAGAGCATTGTCTGCCTCTTAACGTTGTGAAGGCATTATTTGCTCTGTAATTAATCTGAAAATTGTTTGATCTGTTTTACCCAGAAATGACAACTTCCTTCAGCGTTCCTTTGAGATTCTCCCCAGGATGAAGAAAGCAAACTGCTTCTTCCCCATGGTCTTACTGACACGAGTCTGGGCAGCCTGGGGAATTGAGCTGATGAAACTCCCATTTTTCTGTCAATATATTCTTTTATTTTTTTCATAACTCTTCTCACACATGGCTACTCGGATAAGAAGTATTTTAGAAAATGTCAGATGTGCAAAACAGTAAGATAAATTGCTGAGAAATATCTATTAATTCTAGGTTTTCATAACGATGTAAGCACTGGGCAGTAAAAGCAGAGGAAAATATATAGGAAAGTGAACTTCTGAGACTGCATAAATGTTTCAGATGTGTTGGATGTGTTTAATACACCCTAAACTTCCGTTTTGTGTTGGCGTTTCTGTATGTTTCCTCTTGTATACACAGCAGCCTCGCTTTCCTTCTTCAAACCATGCGCATGGTGCCACGTGCCTGAGGGAGTGGTGGCTTTTGTGTCACTTGGAGTCTCTCAGTTAGGCTGGGTGCCTTTCTTCAAGGTCTGCTGTAGCTCAGACTAAAGTTGTGGATTTCTGCGTTATGCTAGGGGTTAAGCTTTCATAGCCCTGTTGTCCCATCTAGCTGAAAACCTGTGATTGTTGAAATCTCTTTGGAACTCACTCTTGCAGCCAGCCTTTACTTTCTGATGTTGGACCTTCAAACAGTGGCTGATCTGATAAAGCTGTACAATTCCCAATACAAAAATTGTTTGTCCTGCATCCTGCTTTCAGGAGAGGTGCTGGGCTCCTGTGTGATATTTGAAGTCCCAGTGAGATACTGTACCCTGGTCTGTTTTCACCAATCTATGCCCATGTTATAATATATGTACATATACATTATTCACATTCTGTGCTTTCCATGCACAGCAACGCTTTTCTCAAAGGTACCTTTCCTCCCCATTGCTGCTTCTTTTTCCTTTCTCGCCTTGTGATTTGGTATACCACTCTGTAGTCTGTTGTCTGAAGGAGGAGTAAAGTTTAATCCTGAGCCAGTATGTGCCTGAATTTACATCATTTATAGATGTGCTGATTTTACTGCTGAAGATGTAAATAAGGGTAGAATCTGGCTCTATACAAATTTTGGGTGTGTGGCCAAGATCCATGCTGTTGTGTTTTGCCCTGTGCAAATCTGTTTGTGTTTAAACATTGTGTCGCAGTGGCTTTAGGAAGTTGGCTGGCCATCCACTGGCAGCATGGAGCAGAGCTGTGGCCACCCTCTGCTTTCTGAGATCCTTTTTGCCTCTCCAGCTCAGTGAGAGCTGAAAAAGCAACGGGCAGCCCGTTTGACTCCTTGGTGAGTACAGGTCAGGAAGAAAGTCATTGTTCCTCCCCAGTCATTTGGTTTGGTTCCTGAAGTAATGTCTGTTGGCTCTCAAGAAGCAGGTCTTTTTAGCTAGAACAGGGGCATGTTGATGTAGGATGTCTGTGCTTGGCTGGTGGTGGTCCCCAGGTCTGCACTCTCTGTATTCTGGAAGCAGAGGATAATTTTTTTTTTACCCCGATGTGCATTTGGGATAGCAGAGACAGGTAAAGTGGGCAGTTGCTTTGAGTGGCAGGTCAGGAGAGGGAAAGAATGTAAAAATATTGAGCTAGAATAAAGGAGGGTGACTGACACACAAGAAACAAACATGGTAATTAGAGTTCATGGCTGTTGTTTGATACTGATGTGTATCTTTGACCTCTTTCACTGCTCTCTGTTCCTGTGTCTCCACAAATAAGGGGGAGTGTAGACAGCTGAGAAAGTTGTTTTTTATGCAAAGCTTTTTCATGTTGCTGAGCTGAAGGGAAGGGAATAGCTGAGGATGTGGCTGAAGCTAACTATATCAGTTTACTCTGTTCTGTATTACAGTCAAGCCCTGATGTCAGTGAGAAGCAAATCCAGTGGGTTTGGGTTATTGTAGGCTTTGCACATTGTGCGATGTCAGTAGAACAAAATGAAAAAAAAAGCAGATACTAGAAAACAGTCCTTTTTAGAGAGAAAAAAAAGTTTGTTGGTTGGTTTTTAATGTAATTTCCCTGCCCTATTCAGGACCAAGAAAGCTCTTTCCCCAGAGTACTTTCCGTTCAGAGGCTGTCTCCCAGATGGTGCTTCCTAGATGGTAAGTGCATCTCCCTTCTCTTGTGCCTAGCATGCTGCTGGCTTCTGGTGTGTATGTAAAGGACGGTGCATCTGAAAGTGTTACTATGGAGGGGTAACTGTTCCTTCTTGTTACACTCAGCACATAAAAAAATGGAGCTGAGTTCCCCCCTTTCCTCTCTGAAAAATGAATCAGGCCTCCTTTCATCTAGCATCAAAATGTCTACTGTAGCTTTGTCCCCTCTGCCCCAGGAGACACGTTCTTCTAAGTGTGGTTACGGATTTGGTTTGTTAGTGTCTCTGCTGTGATGAGCAGCACTTACTGCATGGTATTGCCGGGACTCAGAGCGCAGCTGCTTGTGGCAGTGTGCTGCTGCTGGAAAGGCTGCATTTTTCAGTCTGGTTTCTCTTTAAGTACTATAGTGTTTAGGTACTTATGGTGTTTAGGTGATGGAAATGTATCTCCCTTTCCCTGTAAAACTACGCTTCAAAAGCACTTCATGTAAGTCCCTGGGAACTGTGCTTGTATTTGACCCAGGCTTTGTCAAAGCAGACAGCTTATCTGTGCTTTACATCAGGCTCCAGAGCACTGAAATTAGCAGCTAAAATGGATGGCATCTGCTTTTGCAAAAGCTTCGGGATGAGGAGATTGAAATTTTTATTGTTGTAAACAAAAACAATTTCTCCTTGGCAAGTTCTAATTGCTTTTCCTTGTCTCTCATGAGGGAAGTTGATAAAAAACATACTGAGAATCTGTTTGGGTTTTGGAGAAAGCTGAGTGGGTAGATGCATTCAGGTTTTGTCTTTAGGGATTTGACAGACCCTTGCAGTGCCAAAACCCACAATGCTACATCACTGTGCTCTTGCGTCAAAAGTCCAGAATGAACAAATCTAATTTCACCAGCCAAACTGAATGCAAAGCAGAAACAAAACCCCCACATCTGATGAAACACGTCGTAGGTAATAAAATACTTTTAGGTTTAGTAATATAAATTATTTGGCAGTGACAAGATTCCTAATAGGTACTTTATTTAGTGACTCTCCTCTATTTTAATGTGTTTTTCATTAATAGCATAAATTTTCCTTGAGCATATTGGTAATTCATGGTGAATGTCTGTGGCCATGCATTTGATTTACAAAGAGTTCCTGAGCACGCTATTGTTCTTTAGATCCAAAATTTGAATTAATCCTATTAGACCCATCAATTTCATTATGTACTTGCTATATTCTCATCAGAACAATGCAGCTTTTTCTGTCACATTTTAATCTAATCAATTCGGTTTATAAGCCTGAAATCCAGTTTACACATTTTTAAAATATATACTTCAAGTTAATAGTTTTGGTGAATATTGTTCTGTTAAACCTCACCTTTAAATTCACTATTTAACGGGATAGGAATATGGACATAATGAATCAGATTATGTTCTTGTGAAAACAGTGTGATTTCACTGATAAAGAGGTTGCCTTAAGTGGTGGTGCTGTTAGCTCAGCCCATCTTGTCCATGTGGTTCTGCTCAGGCCATTTTCTTCACTGGGGCTCTATTGTTTCTGTCTTGCAGCAACTTCTGCTGATCGTTTTTACCGCATTGACAGATCTCAGGTAAAGCTTTATTCAGTTACCATTTCTATGGATTTTTTTTTTTTTTTTAGGCTATGTCAAATGCAGCTTAAAATGAATGATCTTTCATTCCTCCTGTGTGTTCTAAAATGCTACTGATGTCTCATGAAAAGTAGATAAAAAATTCTGGGCCATTTTTAGTTGATGTAATTCATGTAATTTCACTGAAGTTCTATATCTACTGACAATCTGCCCTTCTGTTTACTACCAATCTGATGTACAGATCAGAATTTTCTACATTTGTCATCCTTATCAAGCCTTACTAAGGGCATCTGTGTGGCACCAGATTATTTGAGTTTGTTTTCACTGATGCTTTTAGTCATCAGAAATCTTGATCCTATGTGTGTGTGACATGGAATAGCTATGGAAATTAGGGTGATGTTACAAATTGAGAATTATGAATCAAATATTCGTAAGGAATCCTAAACCAGTGTGTAACTCAGTTGGATTAAAACCTGTGGTATAGATTTGACAATCTGAATCTATTTTCTAAAAGACCTTTGAAAATTTTACAGATCTTTTGGTGCTTCTGGTTTGTAGCCGGAACTGGCCAATTAGTGGCTCAGCATTAAGTGCAAACTGTTGATTTCACACAGTGGTCATTTGTTTCTGGTCCCCCTGAGAACTGTGCAAGTTGTTCCTAAATCACATGGACATATGACTGTTTCCTAGCAAAAGCAGCTGGTGGTCTAGTTTGAGCAGGAGGAGCTGTGGCTTTGGTTCAGAGGTCCCAGGTTCAATGTCTGCATGGGACTTCTTTGCACACAGTCATATAAATGCTTTGATGAGCTTGTACTTTAACATCTGGAAAGCAAGGGTGAAGAAGATGCTGCTAAAGCAGGGGTCCTCAAACTTTTTAACCAGGGGGCCGGCGCGCGGATGCAGTGGCAGGCAGTCATCTGCGGCTGCTTGGTTCCCCCCAACCCCCGGCGGGGGGGGGCAGGGGGTTCTGTAAATACCGGGGGCCGGATTGAGGACCCTGGGGGGCCGTACCCAGCCCACGGGCCGTAGTTTGAGGACCCCTGTGCTAGAGGTTAAACTGGGCAATGTGACTCTAGCTTTTTCTGCATTTCTGCAATACTTGACTGTGTACAATTGGTTGTTTTTCCCTCCTACTCCTTTGCCCTGTGTTTCTCTGGGGAAAAGATAATACTGTGTGATGTCTCCAGCACACAAACTGTGGGAAGTTTCCTGCTCATTCACCTACGTAGACAGACCTACTCACATGGTGTTTTTTGAAGGACAATGAGCCTTCAGTGTCAGTAACAAAAAAGAGGGATTGAGAAAGAGAGCTTTGGTAATGGAGATGTGAAACCAGAATGTACAAGCAGCGGTGGTCTTGGAGAGTACCCCCAGACAACGAAAATTTCTGTCAGCCATCGTTGGAGGGCAGACCATAGGTGCTGGTTCTCATTTTGAAATGCAGTCCTTGGCTTTTTAGGTAGACCTCCAGTTTTACAGCTGAATGACATGGAGTCTGAGCAGCAGCCTTTTAAGTATTGCTGTGAGAGTGAGGCTTGCTGGTTGGGAATTGTGTTTGAAATTGATGAAATATTTATTGATGACTTCAGTGGCATTGGTTTCAGTGAGGGTATATGTGTATATATATATATATATATAAAAACACAGAGTCCCATGAATGTGCTTCAGAGACCCTGATGCGCACCCAGCTTTCCCATAGCCAACTGGCTGCTCTGAGAGACCCGTGATGCTGCAGGTTTGTTATTTGTTCCTTGTATCACTCCAACAGGAACATTTGCACTTTGTGACGGAAATTTCGCAGGACGAGATTTTTATTCTGGACCCAGAACTGGTAATGTCACAGCAGGTGGGGACACCACCAGGAATGCCTGATCTGGTAGTGGAGCAGGCCTCTGGGTGAGTGGTGCTGGGATCTGGCTTTCAGCAGCCGTATTAGAGTGGGACATCTCTTTCCTAGTCCCTTTTTCTGAAGGACTGGGAGATGTGGGAGGGCAGATCTTAGGTGAGGAGCTGGGGACAGGATCAGATGCTGCCATGGTAATGACAGGACAGTTGAATAACATTTACTTCATTAGGTGTCCTGGAGCACACAGCAGAACTAATGGACTTTGGCATCTTTCAACCTCCTCACACTCCCTGATGTATCTGTCCTGCCATAAATCTGCATCGATTGAGTTACAAACCCCTTCTCTGCCCAGTCAGGGCTCTGATGACACTGTGTAAGGCCCTGAAGCCCTTTGTGCCTAAGAATGATGGTGTCTCTGTTTCTTCTCAGCCTCTGGGCAGACCAGAAATGCTCCTATTCATCTTTAGGAACAGTCTTAGTCTCATAGCGAATTAAACTATTTTAGCTTTCTATGGACTGAAAAGTGCTGGGAACCAGTAAGCATAAGAAAACTTCAAAGTGGAGTATGTGAGAAAATTTCTGAGGGGTGAATGCCTTTCTCTTCCTTTTTCCCTCCATAGAATATCAGATCGGTGGAACCCTGCGGTTCGGAAGAGGATGCTGAGTGACAGCGGCCTTGGCAAGATTTCCCCTCACTACGAGGTACCTGACAAACAAAAGGACGCCAGCCAGACCCATATGCTGCAGTAAGAGCCCTCTGCATTTTTCTGCTTGATGATGCACTGTCACCGTCACCACACAGCTCCTAGTGGTTCCTTTAAACCTAATGAATTGTGCCAATGCCGAAATTACAGAAGTCCTTTTGCTTTTTCTAGTTTGCTCCTCCCTTCTGTTTCTTTCTCTTTCTCCATTATTATATGTTCTTGCCTTTGTTTTTTTGTCTGTGGCACCCTGCACTCTTAATAAACCTAGATCCAAGTTTCCAAAAGTAAAGACATTATTTTGGGTGCCTGAAGTTCCAGCTAAGAGAACCTTCATGGCAATTGATTCTGAGACAGACCGAAGCACTCACCCTTAAGGTAGCCCTGCAGTGTGACAAAGCAGAAACCTCTACAAATGGTACTTACTTGCAAAGGTGTAGGCAATAGTTTTCATATAACCTTGAACCAGAGATACTATTTTTGGTGTATGATGATTAAACAGTGGTTTAACTCATACATCCCCCATGTAAGAGATTTCTACCACCACAATCCTGTTGGCCATGTTCAGATTTCTGTAAAAGCATCTCTTCTTCTTCTTCCCTATTTTAGAAATGGTTCTCAGCGTTTTTGTCCTTTTGCTTTAGATTTTTGAATCCAGTGGTAGATCCATAATTGCTAAAAAAGCTGAGCTGGGAAGCACCTGTCTGAATTCTGTTGCTGGCTTTGAAAAATTCTGAGTTTTTGGGGTTGTTTTTCCCCCCTCCCCATGTACATAATGTGTAATTGTGTACATCAATTATACTTTATGCTTCTAGTTCTACTGTGTCTGGATCCCTGTGAACCGGTTTTAAAACTTAGTATAGAGAAATTTGAAATAGTGACCATGTGGTGTTCTTTCAGTTTGACTTTCTGTCTTGGATGTGTGGGGAGGGGGGCTGCAAGGTGCCTGCCAAGTACAGCTCCAGGGCAGATGCAGTGGATGGGAGGCTGCATAGTTGTGTGGCTACAAACTGGAAGCTGCTGACAGTAGAAAGAGATGTCATGGTGAGAAAGGGTGTTCTGAGTAGCACTGCCAGGACACACTCACCTGGTTTTCTCCCATTACCCTGTGGGATTCTGGATCAGTTCTTGATTTTGTGCTCTTTGCAATGTGAAGGATGGTGAATTCAAGTTCAGTTTTCTACAGACTGGAATGGCAGGGCCCAAAATTTGGAGCTGGCAAAGCTGGGAGAAAAATGATGCTTAGGCACTTCTAGGCAGTGTGGAGAGATGGTGACAACATGTGGACTAACTTCTAATTGATAAGAGGATTATTTTGTTTACGTCAGCATGACTGGAAGTGTATGTTTAGCTGGAACAATTATGTTTGGTAGATTTATTAATTACAAGCAAAGTCAGTAGTGCTGCCCAGAGTAAAGCATACCTGTCACTGCCTACTGTGAGGTATTATTTTCTTTATAGCTTATCTAAACTTTTAATTGTTTTGGATGAAATTTTTTGTGGTCAAACTCAGTCTTTGACTGATTCTTTCTCTTTTTCGTTTAGTTAAAACTTTTGCAGAAAAGCTCAGTTGTTTCTGAAGACAAGATTCATGGCAAATGTGCTGCTTTAAATTACCTGCCTTAAAATAAATAAATCCAGCAGTGGTTTCCTGAGACATTTTAGTGCTGGTGATGGAATGAACTTCATTGCAATGAAGTTTGGAGGCTTGACATGTAATAAAGTGTCGCTGTAGTACCAGGGAGGTGCCTTTTCCTGTCCTGAGAAAAGTACCCCTGGGTTTGCCCTGCTGATGAGGTGGTTCGTGTGCTTTGGAGATAGCTCAGACTCCAGAGCTTTGCTTTCCAAAGTTTGTCTGCACGTGCTCATAGAGGAGTTATGCCCCCCACCCCCCGTGCTTAATAATAGTTGCAGGGGTGCCCACTGGGCTGAGGGAAGGGGTCTGCGCTTCTCACCTGCTGATGTCCAGCAGCAAGGAGGAGAGCGAAGCAGCCATTGTGGTCAAATAGAGGTCGGTCAGGAAAAGGTGTACAGAGGAACAGCGAAAACAAGTTGCAAGAGCCAAAGGAGTAGAAACAAAAAGGGTGTGCAGGAACTTGAAGAGCGGGGTTAGGGGATGGGAGCTGGCAATTAGGAGCACGGGGGACATTCAGATAACTGAGGAATCAGAATGGGAATAACAAAGAGGCAGAGGACGTGGCATGCAGATAGGTAAGAGATGAGTGAGACAGGTTAGGGGCATGGAGGAAAGGGTCTGTGGCTGTTTCTCTCCAGAATCTAGAGCTCTGGGCTGATGCAGGTTATTTATTTTACTGGTGGGAGCTCTGAAGTATGTTTAGACACTGCCTCATTTGCTGGCAAGGTGTAAGGTGTACAGTAAATGAGGTGTGGGATTGCAGTGGAGAAAGCAAAGTGTAATTGCATGTAAGGCAGTTGGATGTTGCTCTGGAGGACTGGCTTCTCCCCTCAATTTCCCTGACAGAATTTTTGAATGATGCAGTTTTACAGCAAGGTTTTCACAAATGGTCAGTAACAACGGGCTCCTCATTCTATGCATGTCCACTTGAAGTACGATGGGCTGCTGGGAGGCCATTACAAGGAGACTGAAAAGAGAGTGAAGGGCTGGAAACTGAGGAAACAGGCTTTCTGTGTACCTCAGGTTGCATTACTAAAATTAATGGAAAGTTTGTGCCTGCCTTCCTTCTGTCTCACTTGCCCAGCTACAGAATACAGACAATATTGCAACCTCACCTTAGAGGAGCATAGTGAGGGTAAATTTCATGGTCACAAGAAACTCAGATACTGTGGGGACACACAGTCGGAGATGCTTAAGATAAAATTAATTATTTTACATTCTGTGCACAGTTTTGGTAGTGTTGGAATAAATAAGTCTTAAGACTGTGCACTGCATATACAAAACACAAAAGGATGTCAAGCAGGTCTCTTACTTAAGCACTGAGGCAAGAGTCCAGTAGAAGAAAGTAGTGACTTATTAAAGGTTGTCATCAGGGATGAAGTGTGATGCTCAAATGACATGAGCTCTGGCATTTATAAGCTTCTGGATGCTTGACTTTGAAACCTAACCTTATAGCCTGGCACTTTACAGAAAAACTTCAAAAGCACTATTATGTTGCGGCAGGTGAAGTAGCTCACAGGTACTTTGCAGAGGTTTGTCCCTTCAGAAATTAGTTTTCAGATAAAACCTGTGGAAAGGATTTTAGCAAAATTCCCAAAAAGGAATGTGGCAGAGCACAGAGGGGACAATTCCTCCTGTACATGGAATTCTCATGGATCTTTTAAGAGTCATCAGCATCCAGTGTTTTACATCTGGTCCAAAACACTGTATAGCATTTCCAGCTCAAACTGCAATATCCTATAGCCTGTCACTAAGGCAAGTGACAGGGACCTTGCTGTGCGAGAAAGTCATCACTTGACCCAGTGGGGCTGTTTCCTCAGTGGTAATTTTTCTCCCAGACTGGGGTTGGGAGTGATCCTCCTCAGATGTTAGCAGCAGATTAGACCACAGCTCATCATGGTATAGCTGCAGGCTGCTTAGAGTCTCTCTGGCATCACTATACATGCATATACGTGTGTGTGTGTATACACATACATAAAAAAACCAGCCTCTTTAAGATGAAGTCATTATTTATGACAAGTGAGGACTATAGCTAAAAAGACAAAGTATGTAAATAGGTCCCTTAAATTACTTCAGTCAATGAAAGTGGGGAAGAGAATATGTGATCTAAAAATAATTACAATGTTTGGTGTTGCTTTTGATCATAAGCTGTTGGGGTAAAAAGTAATTTTAATGTAATGGTTTTGAGGTAGGGGTCTTTCTGAAAGAAAATTATTTCTCCTTTTTAATTAAGTGAGCTTCATGTTAGTTAATTTTCAGGTGGCTTTTGACTAATGGTATTTCATGTTTTGCTCCCTTTTCTGATGGCTCTTTGAAATGTGACTGATGTGTGGAGTAGGCAGGACATGAAATAGCATCTTGATGCAGTAACCAGGAGCTGGGGCAAATCATAGCTTAATAGGAACATCAAATTAGTGTGAAAGGTGTATACAAAGAAACAACAGGAAAACAACTGGACTACTGGTACTTGATCTTGAAAAAGGCTAAATATTCTGGGCTGCCTCCACTGAAACATGTAATCGGACTCTTCCTTTGAATGTGGGTGGGTTCATCGTCCTCGTATATCCTGTGTTTAAATGGGGCAGTGAGATGGGGATGACCATCCTGTTGTAAACATTCATTGTTGGCCGTGCATTTCTGTTCCTAGTTATGTGTTTGTCATCCTGTTATGTGATGAGAGCTGGAAAATTGAATAAAACAAAACCACAACAGTATACAAAACTGAAAAGGTGACTATACCTTGGTAGAGGTTTAATCTATGTCTTTTAATTGAAGCTATTAATTTTCCCATTGTTTGGGGCAGTAACAGCCACTTTTCTAGCATCTATCCAGCTGTGATGGTAATGTGTTTCCCAAGTTGCTAGCTGCATTGTCTGAATGAAGTGCATGGCTCGTGAAGGGTGGGCGAAGGTTGGCCAGAATGCCATCTGGCCTTGTCAGGGAGAGGAAGAAAAAAATGCCTGTAGGGGCTGGAAGGTGGCTGCATTTTTTACTTTCTACTAAATAGGCATTAATTGGCTAGTAATATTGCCCAGGCACTGCTTTATGAGCCAATAATAACCTAGTTCCTGAGAGGGAAGAATAAAAAGGCTAAATGCCAATATCATTGCCCAGGAAATCAGTGCAGATGTTACGAAGTGGTTTAGTTGGGTTTTTTTTGTTGGTTGTTTGGGTTTTTTGGGGTTTTTTTTGTTTTTTGGGTTTTTTTAAGAGAAATCTGTGTGGTACCAGGTGAGAAGAGTATCAGGTATGCCAATGTGTGTCTAGAAAGGAGAAGGAACGATCATCTGGTGGCAGTTAAGAAAATATAAAGAGGTCAGACTTAGGATTTGAACAGGCTAAGCTTCAGCTGCCTAGTGATAGCGAACCTTTAAAATTTCGAAGGTTGGTGAAGACTTGAAAAATCCGAGTGTTTCCCCAAAACCCTTGCATTGGATAACTTGGTGTCTGCTCTTAAATAGGAAGAGTGGTCTGCCCTGGTGTGTTTTGGTAGCAAAATCTGAATTAGTTTTCTGGTTCGGATTTAGTTGAAGTTGCATTTACAAGATGAAGCCACAAGAGTGAAGTGCACATGTTTTAACCAGCTATTTGAACACCTGTACAAATTACTTTCCATTTTTTAAAATCCCAGATGAGGCTTCATGAGTACTGATTGCTTTCAAACAAATCTTATTTAAATGAAGGCATAAGTCACCGTTTCACCTTCACTGTACATTCCTGTGTAGTTCTTATAATAGAATTAGAGCATGATAAAATTCCATGTCTTTTTATGCTCAACCCTCCCTTTTCTTTCTCTTCAGTTGTCTTAGATATGTTTAGAAATAGCTTGCAAAGCACCACTCTTACTATCTTAAAGTGGAGCTTGAGAAAGGTTTGCTCTCCACCTCTTGCTAGGAAAGTGATATTAAAAAGAAGGGGGCCTTAGTAAAAGGAAAGATGGGAACTTAAAGAAGAGGAAACATGATGTAAAAAGAACTGAGAATGATTCAGGGACAGGTAAAATGGGTTAAATAGGGAAAGTACTTTGAAGAAAGCAAAAAAAAAATTATAAGAATATAGCAAATGGATAAGAAATTGTTTTGAGGGAAAGCAAGTTAACTGAATGCGACTGAATGGGAAAAAGTGATGTATCTCAGTGTGGGGTCTGGTCCTGTATTTTGAAAGCTGTCATTATTGTCACAGTGATGCAGTCAAAATACTTAAAACCTTGTGCATATTCCAGATAGAGGTTACAATTTATCCACCATTAGTAGATCTTTTCTTCAGCTGCTGCTGTAAATCTTCCCAAACTCCCGTTTCTGGACGCTTTCTCGACAAAGAAGGCAACTGTTAATTTTTTTACACTCTAGTGCCCAGGTATAGCAAATAATGAATTTTATGTACTTTATGCATCTATTTTGAACATTAATTCTCTCCAGATTTTTCAGTGGGGAAAAAAAAGTAATTGTTGGAATTCTTTGGAATTCTACCTTGAAGGTATGAGCTGGCAGTTCTGAAAAGATGTATCTCTGCCCTTGTCATGACCCGACAGACTTCCCATCTGCTATTCAGAGTGGGGAATCCACTTCACCGGGTGTGGGCCCAGGTGGTGTAAACAAACACTAGGACTTACCGTGTGATTAATATAATAAACAGCATAAATCAGTGGCCACAAGCAAGCCACTTTCCCTGTTAATATAATGGAGGCAGTGATCATATGCCGCTCACCCTTGATAGTATTCTAATAAACAACACACAGAAAGGTAAAAAGATAGACTACAGAGTTGATTAAAACATTATAGTAAGCTACAAGTGAAAGAAAGTAAATAGACATACGACCGGCTCAGAAGGAAAGCGCAGTGTGACGATGATGGAGAATCTCAGGCTGGCTGAGAGGGAGCTCCATCGAGCGCTGAGTCAATATTTTATACCCTCGCAGTCACGTAGGCTTTCTGTATGGATAACTTCAATAAGCAAGCCTTTTTTATCAGTTTAGACACAACACGATAGTCTTACAGCACTGGATGTGTGCTTCCCCTCAGCTGATAGATCGTTTTTATTTTCTGGGCTCTGTTCCCTTTGAGACAGAGGGTGCGAGCAAGGCAGTGTTATCACATATGCACAGCAGGGATCTGCCTCAGAAAGCAGAAACTACCCAGCCTATGCCCACTCCTGCTCCTCTCTTATGGCTTCAATGGCATCGTCCTTCTTCAGCACACTTCTTTGTGTTTTTTTCCAAACAGCCTGAACCTCACAACTCTTTCTCAGTCCCTTAAAATCTTGCAACGTAACAATGAAAATCTAGCAGGTTTTTTGGCAGTGCTTGAATAATTTTTCTTGAAGCTTCATTTCTTGCCATCCAGAAAAAAGATTCAGCCTGACAAACAATAGGGAGGTTTTTAAAAATGGGGGAATTTGGCTGATAAAAAGGAGTGTTTTCTCTGTGAGATCCCTACGTTTTAAAAATCAAACTCTTCCAGAAATTGTTTGAATCTTTGGTTTTCTCTGTATAGTCAGTTCAGTATAGAGGTACTTAGATCAGGATAGTTACTTTTATTTTGTGGTACGATCATTGAATACAAGAACAATCTGGATACTGCAGCACTGCAGACAGAAATACTTCCCAGTGAAATTCATTTTCTTTCCATATTGACAGCAAAGAAAAATCATGCTTAGTGCCTTGTGTTGCTTTGCGGTCTGTGGGATTTCGAAAGTTTCTTTAAGGACAGCTACTGCTACTGGTATCTGATACTATTTGGAAACTAATTTGAGTGTCCAGCTTTTTTGGTTTTTATTCTAGAAGTTCTCTTTTTTCCCATATAGAGCTGCTATACAGCAACCTCAAGTACAGTTGTAGATACAGAGTATGTATGAATTTGTCAAGTGATTTGTCATGAAACTGGAAATAAGACTTCTACCTGGACAAATATTAATTCACAAGTTAATTTTAAGCCTCTCTCACATTGTTACTGAATCGGTGCCTGCTTTCCCCAAGCAATGCCCTTAGTTCTACTGATGTTCCTCCCTGTGATAACCAGGAGAAGGGACTCCTGGGTGTGTCTGATCAGTAGACAAAACTTGACTCAACTGCAGAAAAAGGAACACAGTTCAGAGAGGAAAACAGTGTTAAAATCACAGGAGATGGACAGGAATATTGGTACCAAAATATGTACCAAAATATCTTTTCAAAGTCTGGCCTGCATTAGATATGCTCAGGATATACCAAAAATGCATCATGTGCAGACTGTGTATGTCAGGTAAACACAAGAACAGATGTTCTCAACTCCGGATTCAAGAGGCTTTGTGCTACTTCAGCCATGTTGGCACCATCTCAGAGGTGGTTCTGGACATGGGAAGATCCTGACATTTTGCTCTGATGTCTGAAGATACGGAAGCAGGATGAGGGAAAGTGTTACCACGTCCAGTCCCTGCTATGGCAGGGGATGAGCCGTGGCTCTCCGGCAATTGCATCCACCGGACCTGAGAGACCTTTGCAAATGGCGATGAACTTTCAGGAACTTCCGATGTCACCTTTAAGTGATTGAATACATGGAAAACCTTATTTAATCACCTCTTCCCCTGTTAATTAGTAGAGTTTTAATGTCACCAAAGTCTGGCCTTATCTACAGAGAACTGGGGTGTAGAAGAAGAATGTTTTTTACTTATTAAAATCTGTGCAACAATCATTAGTGTTTGGTACTTGCACATCATCCTGGCAACCCCTCTCCCAGTAATACTGAGCTTTAGGACACTGTCTTTTTCTTCTGCTTTTGTTAACTGTAATTGGAAAAGGAAGAAATCAGAATTTGATTTAGATTTGCATGTGTATGGCCTTGTTTGTGTATGCAAGTGCAATGCAAATAGTGTTTTCTTCCAGAATTAAGTCTCCAGCCTTTGCTGCTGAGGTACCGAATTGCTAAGGGGTTTTAACAACAGTAGGCATATCTGATGAGGTGGGTTTATGTTTCTGCCCATTTAATATATGGTGGAAATAGAGTACATCCTGTACTGCATCCTGTAGGATGTTTTTTTCTCATCGGTACTTATTACTGAATAATGTTATTATTCAGAGTGTAGCTCCCCAGAGGGGACTGGGTGGGATTTTAGCTTCCTCTTCTCCCACCCGCTTGCCCCTGAGCCCTCATTCTGAGGGCTCTTGATTTTTGTAGCATCTCAACACCTGATGCACAGCTGAGGAAATTCACCCTGCTGACAAATTATTTTGGCAGACAGTGACATGCAAAACACTACCACACACCACGAGACTACAAATTGGCTTCTTTAGAGAGATCTTGAGTCTTGACTGGCATCCTGCTTTCCAATAGGGAAATGCAAGCAGCCCAGCTCTCCTCTTCTCATTGGGGTGGTTTCAAGCAACAGGATGTGGCATGTGCTTGACAAAGGGACCTTCCTACCTAGATGTTGAAAAAGTCAACTACCACCTAGCTTGAAAATGCTTTCTGAATAGTTCCACTAGATAAGGGGATGAAAATGAGTTTTACATGTGGAATGTGTTGTGGGGTTTTTTTTGTTGGAGTGTGTTTAAAAGATAAAATTTATGTTGACAGAGTACAGATAGCTGGGTGCCTTGGTTTCTTTAAGTGGTTTACCATAACAGCTATAAATCTGCTTCCCATTCTCTAGCTGATAGCCAAGGCTGAAGCAGTAGAGTTCTTTCTTTTTTCTGTTTTCCTGTTACAACTCTTTTATTCCCTTTGCTTCCATCCTTGCTTGCTTACTTTAGCCCTTGGATTGAGAAGCAGAATCTGTGCTGAGAAGTAAAGCAGCTCTACAGCAAAGGAGGCACTTCTTGTACCGTCGTTTTCCGTTTGGCTGGATAAAAGAACATGACATTTGGTAATTTGATCTTTGGGGCCTCTGCTTTCCTGCAAGTGTCAGGCACGTGGTAACTGTGCTTGGCAAGAGAAGGGTAGGGGAGAGAGTGGAGCCAACGATGCTGCTGTAGAATGTGAATATTCCTGTCTTCAGCTTTATGGAGTGGAAACAGCAGACCTATGGCCCCCGGTGACATTAAAGGCACTAGAAGAGGGGTTATCTGGGTTTTACTGGGGTGATGTAGGATGATCGACAGAAAGAAAGCATGTATTCTTCTGGGCTCATTTTAAGCACTATTACAAAAATATGTTGAATATCCTCCAGCATGGCAGGCTTCCAGTCCAATAAAAGTTGGAAGAGAATTGAACCTTTTAGTTTTAGGTAATATGTATGGCTGTATTTGTGTGTACTTGTTACCTATTTTTAAGAGGTGAAGTAAGCAAAAAAATGAACCCAGCCATCCCAGTCCTAGTTTTCTGAGCATTGCACAGGAATAGCAATGCTGTGTCCATGTGCTTTGTCCCTGCCATAAGGAGCTGCCATCTGCTCGCAGAGGAGACTGGTTCTTAATGTGCTCTCACTCAGTTCCAAGCTGTCTTATCAAAGCCAAAACTAATAAGCTTCAGGGCATGGTATGAAACAGAGTCCTGTACATATGTAACAAGCACATTCAAATATATAGTGTGTGTAAGCTTTCACACTAGGACATGTCATAATATGTGTTCAGACTGTATTTATTGATACCCTATTCATATTCCTAAATTCTGGTTTAACAGGCTTGCAAAGAGAATGGAAATGTAGTTTGGTAAAATAGCTACAAAGAAGTACTACTTTGCCTGAGCTGACAGTGGTCAACTATAAAAAGTCAAACCTTTGCTAACTTGCTCTAATTCTTCAGATATCTATGTTAGGATTTCAGGTGTGGCTGAAAACTGGAAAGTGTCAAAAAACATTCAACAAAAAGCTAGAGACAAAGCATAGTCATGTGAAAATAGGTAAACTTTTGAGGCTTGCAATATAGTATTTTAGACCCACAAAGTTCAGAGTGTTTTGATGAGGCTGGGAGCAATATTTTGACATGAGCCTTTACTTGACTCATTGAATGACAAGTGATGATTCTCACTAGGCCTGCTTGAAAAATACATTGGTGAGCTGCTTTTGATTGGTGGAGGTGTGCGTGAAAGAGGTTTATTTCTTCTGGAAAACGTTGCTTAAAGCAGAAAGTATCTGTGAATGTGGGGTGAGTTTAGTGTGCTTGGGTTGGGGTGAGATTCTCTGGTTCACTTGGGAGCTGCTGAGGGAGGGACAGGGAGCATGTTCCCCAGGCTGTGCATCTTGGCATGGATGCTTTGCAGGGAGCTGCCCTTGCTCTTCCATGTCTAAGGTGCATGTCCTAGTTCCCTGGCTGCAGGCTTACATGTCAGGGCGTAGGAGGTACTGCCTCTTCTTAAAATGCCTGCCAAAGGATTTGTTGGGTGAGAGGAGAAACTGCTGAAAGCTTAAAAGCATTCAAATGGGGAGGGAGAAAGGTCCCTGCTTGCTGGCTGCTCCGCTGTGCTGGGGAAGGAGTACTACAAACCCATAGCTTTGTCGTGGGAGCTGAGGCTGAGTGAGCATTCAGCAGGGCTGGCCCAGGCGTGTGCGCAAGGGAGGGAAATACATGAGAGGCAGGGCCGTAACACATCACCTTGCTGAGGTTCCTGGCAGTGTTGATGCCCATGGGCAAGAAGGGACAGATGGACCTGGCTAAATTATGCCAAGAGCTGAAATTGGAGAGCCAGAAGTGGCTTGGAGCCAGTGTAACCCTGACTCCTAGATTCTTGTTTCTGTGCAAGGCATCCGAAAGTGTAGCACAAAACCATGTCTGAAACTCCCATTACAAGTTCTGTTCTCCATTAATTGCTCTATAGTAGGAGTATAAAGGACTCAGTAATTCTGCTGTATGTGGGACATGTGTGTTATTCACATTGAGGTGATTTTTAAATTTTTTTGTTTTTAAAGATGGCAAGCAAGTGAGGGTTGCTTAGAGTCTAGCAATTATGGAAATCAGGCAACTTATTTATAAACATAATTGCGAGAATCTGTTTCTAAGGGATTCTTATGTTTCAATATCTCTTCTCCTAAAACCACTAAAGGATATTTATCAGGAGTGACTGGTTTGCTTTGTGATAACAAACACACCACTTAGGGCAACTTCTACATTATTTAGAATCATAGACTGGTTTGGGTTGGAAGGGACCTTAAAGATTGTAGAATTCCAGACCCCCTGACATGGGCAGGGACACTTTCTACTAGAACAGGTTGCTCAAAGCCCCATCCAGCCTGGCCTTGAACACTTCCAGGGATGGGGCATCCACAGCTTCTCTGAGCAACCTGTTCAGTGCCTCACCACCCTCACTGTGAAGAATTTCTTCCTAATAGCTAATCTAAACCTACCCCCTTTCAGCTGAAAGCCGTTTCTCCTTGTCCCATCACTACAAGCCCTTGGGCAAAGTCCCTCTCCAGCTTTCTTGTAGGCCCCCTTGAGCTACTGGAAGGCTGCCATAAGGGCTCCCCAGAGCCTTCCCTTCTCCAGGCTGAACAACCCCAACCCTCTCAGCCTGCCTTCACAGGGGAGGTGCTCCAGCCCCCTGATCACCTTTGTGGCCCTCCTCTGGGCTCACTCCAACAGCTCCATGTCCTTCTTCTGTCGGGTGCCCCAGAGCTGAACGCAGTGCTACAGGTGGGGTCTCTTGCGAGCTGAGTAGAAGGGGGGAGTCACCTCCCTTGACCTGCTGGCCAGGTTTCTTTTGATGCAGCCCAGGATACACTTGGCCTTCTGGGCTGCAAATACACACTGCCAGGTCATGTTGAGCTTCTCATCCACTAACACTCCCAGGTGATTCTCCTCAGGGCTGCTTTCAATCCATTCTCCACCCAGCCTGTATTTCTGTTTGGGATAGGAACCCAAATTGGCATAAGATATTTGGGTAGTATCTCAAGACATCAAGCAGCTGATGTGCTTCATCTTCATCAAGCCTGAAGGCCAAGTGGGAATGTGTCTTCTGAATCAGAGTATACCTGATGTGCTTGCAGTGTGGCTGTCATGGCTTTGCAGTTAGTAAAATAATTTCTTTCTTTAGGTTAAATAAAAAGTTAAAGTCATATCAAAATGACCTCTGGGTTAACCTATTCCTGGAAAAAGTAAAAGTACACAGATCCATTGCTGAGGAAACACACCAGATTTGCTACCTAAGTGCACCTAACACCTTTTTTTGATTTTTTTGTGTAGAATGTTAAGGAAGTGCATATACCTAGCCCATTAGTTCCCATTACAGGTCTTTATTAATAAAGAGCTTTTTCAAACAGCATCCAGTCTCTTGACATCTAGTCTGTTGTTTTGCCAGCACCATTATGTGGTGTGGCTTGATCTCATTTTTTTCTTAGATCCACATCAACTACTGTCTTTCCTTTGCCTTTTGACCCCCAAATTCACCAATCAATTGACACATAGATCAGTGAAGTTTTTGAAGGTTTAATTCAAATCTGGGAACAGAAGAGTAGCATTTCAAAGAAGCTTGCATCAGTCCCTCTTCAAAATGAGTCTTACGTTCCCCTGAGATACTTTGGTGTCATGTGGTGGTAACAAAAAGAGGGGCCAAGTGTTTAAAGAAAACTCAGCCAAACAAAAAACCAACCCAGGATCACTCTACAGTGATCCCGCTGGTCATTTGAAAATACCTTATTTTTTCAAGTAAATAACAAGGCAGTTTTCTTACTTCGTGTTTTGACCTTTATTCCAAGGTAGAACTATCTTTTTCAAGATGAATGTGTTAGAACGCTTCTTTCTCCTTCTTCTTTTTTAAATCAAGGTTAAGCGTGTTTGGGTTTACATCTGATTTTGCAATAAAATCTTTTATTCCCTTGTTAAGCAGCAATTCCCAGGCAGCTCCTCTGGGTGTCAGTACAACTTCAGCTATACCTGCGGTGTGGCGTTCCAAGCCTTCATTCAAAGCATTCCACAGTGGACAGAGAAATGGTAAGAGGTAGAAAGTTAGATAGTAGTGAGGAAACATATGGAACAATAGAAGGGACACAGACACGCCTGAGACACAGCAAGGAATACATCTGAGCTGCTCTTGTTTTCCTAAGAAGCACCAAGCTGCATTCCTGTGTGTTGGACTGTTTGTGAACAGCCCGAGGCAATAGTTTATGTGCAGGTAGGAGCTGTGGCTGCTGGAGGAAGTTACAGAGATGCTAGAAAAAGTACTGATCCTTGCCTTTAGCAGAATTCGAAAAAATGGGGCTCTCCAGATTGTTGTTACAGATTAACAGGACATGTCTGAACAGATTTCTGCAAAATAATAACTTGAATGGATTTTTTTTTTATTCAGGGAGCATTGCTGTTCAACATTTCCCATGTGTGTGAGATAGTATGGCCATTGTCTATGGGAAATACTCGAAAGGAATGACAGGAGAGCTGGGATAGTAGAACAAAGCTTTATAGAGAGACTCATAGAACTGCAGAAAAAATTAGGCTGGGAAGGACCTCTGAAGGCCATCTAATACAAACCCTATTCAAAATAGGCCCAGCTAGGTGAAGTTGTTTAAAGGTTTTTGCAGATGAGTTTTGAATATCTGCAAAGCTGGAGATTCAGCAATCTTTCTGTACAACCTGTTCCTCTGTGTGTTCATCTACATGGTGGAAATTTTTTTCCTAATATTTTCCTAATATACAATCTGAATTTCCCATGTGCCAGCTTGTGACTGTCACTTCTTCTTTATTCAAGCAGACGCTAGCTCTGTTTTTTTATACCTTCCCATTAGGTAGTTGAAGGCAGCAGTAAGGTTTTCCCTGAGCTTTCTCCTCTTACCGAAAAAGTCCAGCTCCCTCAACATCTCCTCATATGTCTGTCCTCATGTGCCCTCACCCCTTCTGCAGCCCTTTGTGGAACTCAGTCCAGTTTGTCAATGTCTGTCTTGTTCTCAAGTCTCACAAGCACCGAGTAGAGGTTAGAAATCACTTCCATCTACCTTATGGCTATGCTTTTAAAAATACAGCCCAGTATGCCATTGGCCTTTGCTGTTGCAGGGAACTGTGCTGACTGATGTTCAACTTTTACTCCACTAACACCCCAAACCCTTTTCTGCAAAACTGTTTTCCAGCTGTTAGACCCCCAGCCTGTCTTGTTACATGGGTTTATTCCTCCTGCGGTGCAGGGCTTTGCATTTGCCTTTTTTGAACTTGTTAGGTTGCTGTTAGCCCACTTCTCCAGCCTGTCGAGGTTGCTCTGAATTTGGCATGTATAGGGTCAAAGTGGTAGTGTGGGGAAGCTCTCAGTAATTCTTAGGCTTTTATTTTTCATCAAGTCCCATGGCAGAAAATGGTCATTTCAAGGGTGAGCATTATTTTTAACTCTTATTGAATGCCTCCAAGCAGGAGATGCTGAGGGACCATGAAAACGGGCAGTTCTGCCTTTTTACCAGTAAGATATGAAGATATGAGACACTGTCTGCAGCTGGGGCTGCAGGGGATTTGCAGTCTGACACATCGATACAGATTGCTGAATGAGGGGATTTCCTCACCTTTATTTTAAAAATACTTAATGTGCTAAAAATTTTCTTTGATTACAATCAGGGAATATGTGAATAAATCCCAACAGGTATGCTGCTTTTGATTCTGAAGAGATGCACATATAGAATGAGAAGGAATGGGTTTAATCTGAAAGCTCTTCCCTTCCCCTCATCACAGGCAGCTGTTATCAGACTGAATTAGAAAGTTTGCAGAAATACATTGCTTAAGCAGGAAAAAAGGGGAATGGTCATAAAACCAAGCAGAATTGCTGCACGCAGATTATTTGCCCTTTGAAATGTAAATGGCTGGTTTTAAATAGGCCTGGTGCAGATGGTTTCTGCTACAGGTTTATTGATTAAAATAGCTGCTTTACTTCAGCTCCAGGTTTGTTTCTCCAGAGGCTTTTGTCTTCATGAATAATGTACCCATTTGCTGAAATTTTGTTAGAGTTCATCTGCTGGAGGCTGGCTGTATTTCTCTAGGTTCCTAAGCCTCGGTTGACTAGGCTCAAAATTGTGACAGTCCCTGCCCTTCCCTCCTTACAAATGAATATTCCCTCTTCCACCCTTCCAGCACTGAATGAATCTAGTGCTTGCACATTGGAGAGAGCACTTGGAAACAGCTGTGAGTGTTTGGCTGTTTGGGGAAGGCTTGTACGATACTGAAGCCTGTCTTGGCTATACTGGGGATTAGATTTTTGTCAGCAATTGATCCAAAGCCTGCAAGAGTGAGTGGAAAAATTCCAGCGAGCTTTGGATCAGACCATTAACTCTGAGGCATGGTGCTGTTTTAGGTGGGCATGTCTCATGCCTTCAGTATCGTAAGTCTTCCAATTTGCTGGAAGCATCTAGTGAATGTGTGATTAGGGGCTTAGGGGCTTTTTCAATTATTTTTCAGGCTTTTTAATGCATTTCTAAATATGTATACCTCATTTCCTGGGAGATCCTTGTGTGTTTTGTGTTAAGCACAAAAGGTACTGTTGTGCTTGCGTGGGGAGCGGTGGAACAGGCAATGCACAGCTTGCCCTTGCAGACTGAGGCTTGCAAGTGCTGTTCCTTTTCTGAGTAGTGCTTGCCACTCTGCAACAGGAGGAGAATGCTGCTGCAGGACATATATTGAAAGGAGGGGTACAAACAGCATGGAAAGCAAACAGATTGATAACATACTTTGCTTCCTCCTCCTTTTTGATCCCCGTTTCCCTATTGTCATAGTGATATTTGTTTTCACTTTAACTAGAGTCTACAGCAATAGCTTTTCATAAAGCATCTGTCAAAACAGGACAGGAGAAAAGTCAGATTAATGCCTTTGGTGAAAATATTTGAAATTGGGCTTCCTTTTCTCATTTATGCATGGGGAAAGGGCATTGTTGGCAGATTTAATCTCATGGTTCTGGAAAAGGAGACAGCAATAGACAATCTGGCTTCTTTACTCTCCTGGGGAGGTGATAAGCCTTTCTTTCTACAAGTTAATTTTACTCCAAGATATATCCAGAAAAAACCTTTTAACAGTTGATATAAAAAAATAATTGATTCTGTTCTGAAATGGCCAAGAACAGGATATTACAGTGCTTGAACCTTTTCCTGAAGGTTTTGGGGGTTTGATTTATTTTGTTTAACCAAATGAAAATATCTTCAAGATTTCATTTGGCAAAGTGTTTTAACCCAGGTGGGACCACAGATCTTGACAGCGTATTAGTTCTTCTGAAGCATCTCTGACTTTAAGGCAGGGAGGCTGTGCTGCTTTATGACAGTCAAACACACAGCTCGAATCATACTGGGAGGGCAGCTGACAGGTGCTAGGTAGATGGTTACTGTGTGGATGTTAGCAGCTGAGAATCCTCCCTTCTCAGGGCACCCATTTGGTGACCGGTGCTGCCACAGTATATCCCTCACACCTCTTACAGACTTGAGAGAAAAATGTGTGACCGGAAATATGAGCATCCACTGGAATTTTTTCTGTCAGGAAAGCCCCCTGTGGCTGTGGAGTGAGTGTATGTGGTTTTGGAGCAGGTCATTAGACTTTCTTTCTTTCCTCCCTTAGAGCCTGTCATAAGCATGGTGTAGACCAGACAATGCGTAAAATGCCCAGCACTGTTACTGAGGACTTCTCAGCAGCCTCTCTTCCTTACATTATAGTTACAAGCAAGACTCCCCTTGCTGTAGTTAGGCCAGTTTGGAAGACCTCCTCCCTGCTAAAATGTATGGCCTGAAATTATAGGAGAATGTTGAAAGTCTTCTCTATTCTTTGCCGAAATATTTCGTTAGAAGTTTAACAAAGGAAACCTAGTTTATTGTGGTTGAAGCTTTAGTATCTCCAGTGACGGAAGCTCTCGTTGAAGCTTTCTTGTGGCTGAGCGATTCACACCCTTTCTTTGTGGCTTTGCAGCTATGTCAGAAAGTTTGAGCTTATGCTGTTGTGTTGCCTTGTGAAAGCAGGAATTGGCTCTCCAACCCTTCTGTTATAATGGTGGGTGAAATGAGCCAAGAAGCTCAAACTTTATTAGGGTGAAGCGGAGGGGTGCATATGTGCACATCAAGATTCTGTGCATATATATACCTTATTTTCTCAGGATACTAGGCTACAAAGTTCCAAAAGATGCTTGGTGAAGCCATTCAAATGAAAACATTGCTAGTAACAGCAGTAGCACCTGTTAGATTTCTTACTGTTCAACTGCTGTGTTCAAGGCACGCAACAAGGGTACATAGCAGTAGTATTTTGAAAAATATGAACTAATCTTTTGGGCACGGTAAGTATCCACAAACATTTTTCATCCCTCCCCTCAATGTTTTAATCAAGAAGACAGTGGTATTGTAATAGTGTCTTTCCTGTTGTTGATGCTTTAAGGAACTAATGACATCTGTTTTACCAGGCATAAAGAAGAGCCAAATTATAGGATAATCTGTACTGTTTATTTTGTTGTTTCAAATAAAGATCTGAAAGGTGATAAAACTGTGCAATTAAGAAATAAAACAAATAAATTCTACTGATGCTGTGCGATACTGCATTAGCAATGGGTGGACAGTCAGGATATGTGAGCTAAGGAACCTGGCACAACTACTGCATGCAAAAATATTTTTAAGTACCTAAAAATGCGCACCTCTTGATACGTTCCCATTCTGCACTGTTTAACCTTGTAGGAAACACTGTTTGTTTTGACCTTCAGAAGGGCTTCTGCTGGGGGTTGTGGAGGAAAGCCTGTAACTAACTAGTCGAAGCAGTGGGACAGAGTCCTAGTGATGCCTGCTAATCTTCTGGGTTACCTGCGTTCCTACTGTATTTCCACAGACAGGGCTGAAGCGCAAGGGCAGAGCTGGCCTGGTTGGCAGCAGAGCAGGATACACACCTAGGGTGTTCAGCAGAAATTAGAAGATTTAATGGAGTAGAGGATTAATTAATTCTGATCCATACAGACACATTGGCTTCTTGCATAGTCAGAATCTTAATTATTCAATCACATCTTTTCCTTTCACAGTGACCATTGCTCCAGCTGTGCTGTAAGCTCTTTCCTCTCTTTCTTTGCAAATATCTTTTTTTTTTTTTAAACTAAAAATTCGCATACCTCATTAGGAAAGTTTCCTTATTTTCTTTTTATCTTTCCTGTTTCCATCTACATTATTTGCATATCTGCCTCTGATGTCCTATAATCCCTCAACATTCATTTTCAGACCCCTGTTATGGAATGAGATCATGACTCCTTCCTCAGCTCTTTTATTCCTCTAAATCCAGGGTTTCTAACCCTTCTTTTCCAGCCCTCCAACCTCAGCCCCTGCCGACTCAGTTAATATACATGTGCTCTTTCCCCCTTTGTTCCTTCATTTCCCTTCACCCTTATGAGGCTGCTTTTCTTAGGTCAGCTGTGATCTGTTTGCTGGCAGCACTAACATTTCTAAATCTTTGGTAATTCATTATTCTTGTACATTGGTGCAAAATTAAATGTATCTTGGAAAGGAAGCATGGGTTGTCTCATTCACGGCAGCAGCAAACTCATTGTTACCTAGGTGGGAAGGATATATATCTGCAGTTGAAAACCTTTGCTGGGGAAATGCTGAGGCAATGGTCCAATCCACTGCATGCTGTCAGTCTGGTCTAAATAGCCAAGGCACATCCCAGGTTTGGCTGTGCAGTTAGCCCCAGTTCTGCTAAGCCAAGGTATGGCAGCAAAGGGAAAAATGGAAGGCAACTACTTTACACCTCTCTATGTTCCTTTGTTGTGGGTGCTGGCCAAAATGATGAGGAATGTAATCCTTAGCAATGGGAGCTGTGGCACAAATCTGTGGAATTCAGTGGGGCCTTTCCATTCATCACCAGGGGCACTGAGAGGTCCCTCACGTTTTATAAACCCTCCCTCTCTTGGAGTACTATTAGGGGCTTCAGCTGCTGGTGAGGCTGTCCTGTAACTCTTGTGCTGCTGCTGTTATGTTGCTTTTTACTGTACTTACATCTGTCCACACTTTTTTTTTTTTTGTCGTTGTTGCTTTTGTGAAGATGGCATGAACTTTATTAATTATGATTAGTGTGTTGTGCTAGCCACTATATTGACTCACGCTAAGAAAAATGACCACCTTAATGACTGTGAGTTCCCATGAAGCTCTAAGTTCCTCAACCACCCCTAGCTGTGACATTTTCTCCTGGACCACACGTAATTATGGTCCCTTCAATAGTATCTGGAGGATCAGGACTTTCTGACCAGTATGTCAGCTATTTCCAACAGTAACAGTAGTAGATAAGGTTTTTTTGCCAAGTACCTACAGACACTCTTAGCAAGAGTGCTTAACAGTGCAGCTGACAGCTGCCTTAGGGACATGACTCCATATGGCCACTCTGGTCTGCAGAATCTGCTGCTAGAGTATGTCTCTGCCTTTTTCTACCCTTTTCTTGTCAGTTGCCTTCCAGCCCTCTCTTCTAAGGAATAAAGAATAAAACCTAAGAATAAAACCTTCAAATTCCTCTAATTCCCATTTCCCACAGTTACACTGAACCTTATTTATAGCCTTTTCATACCAAATATTGACTGGACTTTGTTGTTTTATTCCAGGTCACCAGTCTCTTCAGAAGATCAAGGTAAGATCTGTTTTGTAGATACTAATAGCATATTACAAAAGAGACTGCAGACTAGCTAGTAAGCTGTGTTTTAACACAGTTGTGGTAGAGAAAAATTACTTTATAAAAATGAAACGTTGATGTTGCTCAAATGTTCACCCCTAGACATCAAGTCCTTGTTCATTTAGTTGATTTAGTTGGGGCTATCAGAAGTTAAGCCTGTGTTATTTATAAAATTAATCTTGCTCAATCAAATGGAACTATTGTGTTTGCTATTTATTCACACAGCTGCATATGGCTTCACCTATGGGAAATTATGTATGGTCTTTAAGGACGATATATGTTTTTTGTGAAGATGACCTGATCTGTTATGACTCTTATAGGACAGCACCTTTGTAGCAGAGGAGATTGTATTATGTTTTAAAGGCTTGAACCCACGTTATCTTGGGTTACCACTAAAGTCAGTGTGGTAGCATGGTATGGAATTTAGTGTGGCTAGGAGCTTCTACATGTAAAAAACTCATGGCTTGACTAGCAAGAGTTGCAGGTTATGGTAATGTGCTTGCTCTGAAGGAGACTGAAGGATCTTTCCCTATGGACTAAAGAGGGAGTTTGCAGTGACTAGCTGGTTAATAACTTGACCAACTTAGGTGCTTAGAACTAGGTGGTATAAATATTCCTCTAGAGTATATTAAAGGGGTGACGTTACTACTGAAATCCAGGGGCATACACCAAGTGAGGTGGTAATTGCACTGGCAGAGCTACACAAGGAATGGGAAAGAAAAAAAGAAAGGGAGACTAACTGAGAGGAGAAAGTTCATCATGTAGCTGTGAATCAGGAATATTATTTTAGACCACAAATTAAATAAATACCTATTTTATTTTGGCATTCAATTTGCGTGCAGTTACATAATCAGCAAAATTACTGTTCAGGAAGGGTCCAGATGGGGAATAGTAAGGGCTGTTGAAAATGGAGATATAAGGAGGTCTGAGCCTGGAGGGTGTCATTGAAGTATGTTCTGTGGAGTGTGGAGTGACTAGGTGGGTATCAACCTACATTGTCCTTGGCTTCAGCCAAGATCTTTTTAGTTCAGTGTAGTGGCTGTCAAAATAACAGTCATTCATAAATTCTCTTCCGTCTCCTTGGTGTGTCATTTCTTAGTAAAGAAAATTACAAAGCAAGCTGTAAAAATGGACGAACATGTCACACCAAAGATATATCTAGACCATCGAGTCCATTCCTAGTGTTCCATAGCCGTTGATCTCCTGAAAAATAAGAGCATGAGAATGGCAGAAGTATACAGTTTTAATATCCTGGTGTACACTATCAACTTTCTGTTATTTACAGATCATTGACTTTGTGAACCAGAGGTAGTTTTCTTGTTTAATAGTTTATCTGCTTTTTACCATGACCAGAGTTTCTTAATATAAAGTACTGGAAATTTGGAGAAGTTAATAGTATACACCATTTTTCCAACCCTCAGAAGAAATTTGAAAACATTATGGTCTAATGTACTGTTTCAAGACCTGAACCTGTTTGTCACAGCATAAGCTTGTTAGTGATAGACTGCTCTTGCTTTTGCATTTCCCTTGCAATTATTCTATTGCTCCGGTTTTATCTATGAATGGAGCAACAGACAGTGTAAATGTATTTCCTTGTGCATCTTAAAACTTTAAAATATCTTGCTGTCATAATACTTGCCTTCTTTCCACTATTTTTGTACTGTTCTAGTTTTTCACAAAATCTTCCTGTTTGCCATCTACCATCTGCTGCCAGGATCTGGCTTTTCAGGTTTGATAAAAATCTCTGAATAGTCTCTTCCTTTCCTCTCTTCCGTTAGAAACCTTCTTTGAAATGCAAAGGCCTATGTTCCCTTGACCAATTAGTGATGTGACGGTGCTAGTTATTAGAAGTTTTGTGTTTCGTGACCATGGAGTATCTAACCAGATTTGTCATCTGTGTGAATACATAGGAGCTTCTCTCAAACACAAAAGATTTCCCATGCCCCAGTGACTTTTCAGAAAGAGAGGTCCAATACTTGGATTTCCTCTCTCCCGCTACGCCACATACAGACCATGGTAAATGAGCACAGTACTGGAAGGAAAATGTGACAAAATTGCAGTAGCACAAGCTCTTTTGAGCCTAGGTGCTTCTCAGTCCACTTTATGGACGTGTGGAAACATCTCAAATTAGTCTTGGATCTGAAATCTCTTGTCTAAACAAAAAAGAGAGTGTCTCCTGGGAGAAAGCTGAAAACTTATCTCTGAATTGCCTGTCTTTGTAGTGTTCATGCAGACCTCTCCTGGAATATTTTTCTTGAAGCAGGTATCCAGGAGTCAGTTTTGAGGCCTTTATTTTCATTAATAATCTGTATTCAACTGTGTGCTTATTCAAGATGTTAAACATTCATATGTATTTTTCTAAGGGAATAATGCTTTGGGATGCACAACGGGGCAAGATCCAACTGTAGAATGATGTATCCTCACTGACATCACTATGTCCTGTGTTTCAGCTGCTCTTTCCTATTATGGGACACCTTTCTAGTGCTGATTTTCTGAAGACATGATGTGTTGGCCGTTACTGAGAGAAGGCACCTTCTCTGTTGCATTGGATCTTTTGTTTTAACTTCTTACTTGGTTCCTGACCTTTGTTTTGTCTGCTTTAATCTTCAGTCATCATTTTTATTTCTGCTGTTTCTCTGTGGTTTTTTTTCTTTCCATCATCCTTGTCTTCCTTTTCAAATGTCTCTTTCCCCTTAACCATGACATTGCATTCTACAAAGATTCTTGCATTGTCTTCCTCACTTTGGTTTCTGAATGTCCTGCTTCTCCTCCAGTGTGGACTGCCTGCTTCAAGCATTAGTTGCAAGCAGTAGCTGTAGCATCTGTAGTGTAGTAACAGAGTTGCTACAAGAATTAGCATCTAATGTGAGTGGCACTTCCATTAATCCCTGACAGGACAATGCATTATGCTGTCTTGAAGAGAGGGTGAGGATAAAGCACCATCTGTCTGGGACCAGGCATCTATTGAACAATTGTAACAGCACACAATGCTCCTTGTTGTGGACACGTGTTAAAGGCACTTTATCAGTTACAAAACAGAGCCATTTTAGTTGGCACAGAAAGGGAAACGGTATTGCTAGAAAATCCTAAAATTCAAAAGAAAAAACCCAACAACCTTAAAGATTTTTAGAAGGTTTGTCTTTGTTCTTTATATTGGTAGTTAGAAAATATATAACTAAAGAGTGAAATCCTTCTTCTTTCCTTTCCTTTTTATTTTTTTTAACTAAAAACCCACAAACAAACCAAACAACCAAAACCAAACCACAAAAGCAGTAGGCAAACCCCCTAACCCCAAATTCCCTAGCTGACTGACAAAATGGAACAACCGAAGTAAATGCCAAATCACAGTAGTTTAGACAGGGAATTAGGATGATGACTTGAAGAATGAAAGGTAAAAGCTACTTGTTCAGTCACGTGGACCCTGGTGCAGTTACGTGCCCTGCAGCCTTGGGGACAATGGTCTTTCTTTGGGTGTTGCGACTAGCTGAGAGTCAACAATAAGCAAGTGGCAGGGCCACAGGAGACGTGGTGGATATCATGAGGGAGGGGACAGGCAGCTCCTCTGTTAATGAATGATACCACCTCCTGTATTTTCAGTCTATATAAATCCTGCTCTTATGCTCAGGAGGTCTGAAGCTGTTGGAGGTTACTGAAAGAAACCGTATTAATTGTTTCTAGATAGGTATGGTACTGTGATGGGAATGCAGATTTGTAATGCATTGCCTGACCAGTGCACAGCCGTTGCCTGATTATCATTAGGTGAATGGCTGAGGTTTACCAAACCCTTCCTTCATCCAACACCTTTCAGTACTGCACTGTACATTGTATGTATGCTAGATTGTGCCCTGTCCACTCTTATTCACAGCCAGCCTGCAGAATACTGTCTACAAATTTTCCAATGCTAATGCATTGAATAATCTTATATTTCACATTACCTTTAGTCTAGTTTAGTCTTGGTTATCTTTACCATTCTTTGGTTACCCTGTGTAACTGAGTTGGCTGTTCTTCATCATCACCTGAACAGCTGAGGGAAATGCTCTTAAAAAGGGTACGATGAGTTCCATTTCCATTTCAGTCTTCTGAAAAAAATACCAGCAAACTCGAGTGGTGCTATTAAGGTGCGTGGACATTGGCATGTTGTTTATCTAATGACAACTTGGAGCTGATGCAGCTCAATACCTGTTTGCCTAACTTCAAACAGAAGAACCTTGCCTTTGATGGAACTACTCAAAGTTTTAAGTGGCTACACTAATGCAACTCAAGTAGCAGTCAACCCTAGTATTTAATCTTTATGCATCTGAGTTGCATTCTGATCTGGAGACATGAAATTCCAAATATTTATGTCTCTGTTTTCCTGCTTTTCTTGTTTCTCTGTAAACCCAGGAACTGGACTTTTTGCCTTGTTTGATTCCAGCAGACATGCTTTTTTGCTGCATCAATGTAATTTCTAGCAAGCTTTGCTGTGATTGAACTTGGAGGTTGTGGGGTTTTTTTCTGCAATAGTTTTCAAATTCATGAAGGAATAGGGGACAACTGAGAGATTAAGACAAGAGACAAATATATTCAAAGGAGAAGTTTTGGAATCTGGTTATTACAATATCATAATATTATACAACAGATGGAGATGAGGGATGATTTTTGTTCTTGGAAAGCCAAACAGCGACACTCAAAGGTCTTTCAGATTCTGGCAGATGGTGTTTCCATAACGATACTTACAGTCATCCAGTCTGGATATCCTACCCTTAGAAGGAATTCATGTAGAGCCACGAGTGCATTACAAGTGAAATGGGGTTATAATGGGGACCTTCAAATTAGCCTCTATTAGAAGACTTTTCTGCAGGAATTGCAGTTCAGTTCAGACTGGAAGCTTGGGGTGGGGGGTATAATTCTGTCTCTAGACGTCCCTCTGGGTGGAGAGAGCTGCTGTATGAATTACAAGGAAGAGAGTGATCAAGTACGTACATGGAAGACAATGGCAGCTCCGTCCCGTGCAGCAAAATGCTTTAGTATGCATTATCTGCTCCTGCCTTGGAGGCACAACATCCTGTGCATTACAGTATTTGCTCCAGCACTGTCGGCTCCATTAAAGAGAGGCAGTCTGAAGGCATGTGACGTGGAAGATGGCTTGTAGGAGGAGCCCCAGAAAAAGGGCACTAGAGTTGAGAGCACTTCCTGGGACCTCCAATACATGGGATTGCCTGTTGTCCCTGGCGGCCTGTAGGAACATGGACTTAACTGTCTCAACCTGCTTTCTTCTTGCTGGAGCCACTTGCCCACTAGTCTTGCTAGTCATAGTCTGCAAAGGGACATTCTCCTCAAGAGTTTTTTAAGCATCCTACCATCCTGAATAAAAGGATGAGCAGGTTATTACAGATGAATCCAAACATCTTGGTGCCAGCACAATTTAAAAAAAAAGCCAAAAAAAAAAGAAAGGGGGAGGGATGGGGGACATGTCTGTTTTATATACCAGATTCCTTCAAAAGAGAGAACCGATGGTTTCATGCAGCCCCGGCTGAGAATCTGTATTCTTCAGGGTGATGTTGCAGCCGTTTACCTAGCAACAAATTGAGATGTCTTGGAATGCTTTCTCTGAACAAATTAAAGATGGTACAGTACGGGGAGCTCCTGACTGCAGGTATTTATTTTGATTAATTAGCCACTTTGGGAAGAAAGCCCTTCTGGATAGTGTTTTGAAAGTATGTCTGTGGCCAGCTGAACCAACAGGGGCTTGGGGATCTGTCACATTAAGAAGGGGCGTTTCCTTGAGCCCGTTATATTTGATCAGCCTGTCAGTTTCCCAGGAAAGACGAGACCTTTGGGTCCAACCAGTCTGTCCACAGCCTGCATTTTGACAGGAGGGTGATTCGACTAACCTATTCAGGGACCTCCGCTGACAGTGTCACTGAGTCAAATCCCTTATCACAAGTACTCAAATCTCCGGAGACTTACACAAAATGAGCTTCAGCTGAAGATTTGTATTATACAAAATACGAGTTTGTGACAGAGTAAGGTACACTGACTGCAAAACAAGCTTAAAACAACACAATAAGAGCTAGTGTGAGTTAGTCATAGAACAAAGTTCTTACCCAATAGGCATCCCTATGGGAAGAAAACAAGTTCAGCCTGTCAACTGATCCCAGAAGTTACAATGGAGTCTTCCCTAACTTCTCCCCTCCTTTGCTTACTTTTTATACTTCACAGTATATTGCATATTCATTTATCATACATGGGATTGGCTTCAAGTTTCTTGCTTCTAATGTAAATTAGTACACATCCTCAGATAATGGTACTGAAGTTTTTAACTAACTACACATGCTCTCCAAGTAGGATGTTGGCCTCTTTTGGGGGAGCTATTTGAGTCAGAGGTCACGATCTCCCACTACTATAATTACCTTTGTCCTACTTTTGACTAATTTTCTGTTGTTGTATGGGGGTTGTAACACATTATCAGCTTGTCTTCTCCTGCAGCCAGAACTTCCTTTCTTGAATGCTCCTTTCTTAGATAACGGTGTTCTTTTCACCATCTGTTGTCACTCATCCTTCCCAAGGCTGACTCCCTTCACAGGTAGGTTGAGTGACTCTAGTCATACATATTTTTGTTATTGACTGGCATCACATGCCCAGTGAGGGTGTACCCTGGAGGCAGGTAACTTTGGGAAGGAGGTATGCGTCTGTATTATAATGAGATTATTTCATCTGAGGAAAGTAATTTTGCCACAGCAGCTGGCTCAGTGGTGGACATCTTCTCATATATTCTTCATATGACAATTGCTATAAGCTCCCATTCCTGCAGGGAGTACAACAGAGCTTGGCCAGGGGGTCTCCACTCTGCTCCACCCTCTGTTACTCCTGTCAGTAGGTGCTGAGCTGGCAGGAGGAGTTGTGTAGGAAGCTGTGGTAAAGCAGATTCCGTGCATGCCAATCATCCTGAAAGTGATAGCTGTATTTTACCCAAAAAGTTTTCTGTAATACTATGCTTCTATCAGGTCCCAGTTTTTTCTAATCCCCACCCCACACCCCACCCCACCAAGTGATTTTCCCACAGGATCTGCTCTGAGTTTGTTCATTTACTTAGCTCAGCAGAGGCTGGTATCGATATGGACATGTGTTGCCTGTAGCAAGAGAAAGCATTCTATCAAAGCACTTCGCTAGGGCTGAGGGGACGTCCTCTCTGCCCAAAACCTTTAAACGGTGCTTACACCCCACCTCTTATCATATCTACGCAGGCTGAGGGTTCAGTAGGCAGTTGGGAGGGAGAGATCTGGCGGATGTGGGCATCTGAATGAATAATAGAGGGAACAGGGAAACATTCATTTCCAGATTGCCACTGCCATTGTATCTTTGCCTTCAGGAGAAAGTAGGAGTAAGGAATGTGATGTCTGAATCGGGGCACCTATTTTTGTGCAGAAGCCCTGGGTAACGTTGCAACCTACTTCGCTCTATTTTTTTGTTTCTGATGAAGGCTGCTTATGGTCAGAAAAGAGTGGCAACTTGTGAAAGGAAAACAATTCCCTCCACCCCTGTGCTCCCCCACCCCCCGAAGACTCGGGCCAGCAAATAAATGCTTGAACTGACTTTCAGATTCCTTAGTCCTACCATGAAGTCTTAGCTTGTTGAGGAAGAGTTACTTGGATATTGCCAGGCAGAGGCACTGCAGCCAGCCTTGCGGTGGGAAAAACCTGAAGGGAGTGTGGTAGGAGTGCCTGTGATAGTAATGGTCCACGAGGTCAGGAAGGGGGAAGAACAGTGTGGCCGTTCCTTTTTTTTGCTGTCCTTTTTATTTTTTTTTTTTAAAACCAAACCATTGCTTAATTATTTTATGTAGCAATCTCTTCCTGCCAAAGTAATGCTACTCTACTGATAAAGTGGCTGCATTAGTCAGCCAAAGTCTTCTCTGCCTTGTGTTCTCACTTGGTCAGAGACATTTTCCTCCACATCACTCCTGAAAATGACATTAATTGTTCCTGTCTTGGCTTAAAAATAAAAATGGTGGAAGAAACAAAGGAAAGAATAAACGTGGCGATGTCTGCCAGATGGTACTTAGTTTATCTGCAATTGGTCATTGGGGTTTTGGACCATTTACAAGGGAAGTCCTTTTTCTTTACAGTCATCCCTTCCTTTTATAAATCTGAGTTAAATGGTCTTGTAGGAAAAGTTCAACATTAGGGTCTGAATGCTTCCACTCCTAACTATCCACTTCACTCTCAGCTTAGCACCAGTGCCACATAAACAATCCAGGGTGGACTCTAATTGGCATCAAAGTACCTTTAAACTAGTCTGACAGTGCAAATGGGGCCTTAAAGGCAGTTTGAGTATAATTTACATCTGCTTGAAAGCCTCTTTATCCTTCCAGTGTTGTATGAAGGGACTTCAGTGTGAGAACTTAGCCTTTCTTACCCTCCAGCAAGCCTATATGGTTATTTTTACCTTTTTTTCCCTCTCTCTAAACCAGGGGTCCTCAAACTATGGCCAATGGGCTGGGTACGGCCCCCCAGGGTCCTCAATCCGGCCCCCAGTATTTACAGAACCCCCCACCCCCGCCACCGGGGGTTGGGGGGGGGGGGGGGGGGGGAACCAAGCAGCCGCAGATGACTGCCTGCCACTGCATCCGCGCGCCGGCCCCCTGGTTAAAAAGTTTGAGGACCCCTGCTCTAAACAGTGTTTTGGTGCTGTGAGTTTTTTGAATCTAAAATTCTTAAAAGAAAAAAGTTTGTAATACATATTTGTAACCACCTGAGTAATGGATGATTTTTTGGTAAGTTAAAATTTTTGTCTAATTCCCCACGTAGGCAAACAGGTGCAGTCAAAACTCAGTCAGTTCTGTCCTTTGAATCTGTACTGGATGCAGTGCTTTTGTAACTAAAGGACAACCCATAAATATTTAGAAGGGTTTTCTACCTCTTTGTGCAATCCTGGACATAGATGTTATTGAAGTATGGCTTATTCAGAGGGCAGGTATGCTTCAAAAAGTGTGTCTCAAACCAGAGGAGAATGCGTGCTTGTGCACATGTTTTTTCTGTACAGATGGATTAGCTCGAGATGCTGTGTGAAGGCCTTCATAATATTCCCTTTGTGAGTAGTCATCAGACATCTGAGTCTGTTTGCTGTTCAGCTGATGCACTTTTGATCTTCTGGTTGCAGCAGGTTGCTGCAGTGTTGGTTTTCTTTGTCTCTTGGGAGCGTTTTGAGCTCTCAGGCTCTTTATTTAGTTGTCTTTCATGGAAGCGGTGCCTCACAGCACTGCTGTTGTGAGCTACCTAGACTGGTGCCATAGTTCTCGGATCCCCTAAGAAGCCTAAGCCTTCCCCAAAGCTGAATCCTGTGGGGAAGTCTTGCTTACCACCTGCTGCTTTAAGACAGTGTGTGGTGGCAGCAAACAGATACATTTCGGAAAATGTTTAAAAATCAATGAGTCTTTGCTTTAACCAGCAGAAGAGATGCTATGTTCTAGGGCAGGAAGCCTCTAAACTGCAGGTATTTTTGCTGTCATGTTTTCATCATGGTTCTTACGCAGTCTTTAGGCTGAGGCAGAACTCTTCTAGCCTGTCCAGGAACCTTTCCCCATTCCCACGCCAGACAGCTGCTTCAGATGTAGACCTCCAGCATCTTCTCATGGCTGATATTACATTAGAAAGATGTTGCTGACATATAGGGTTAGACTTCCTAAAATGGCTGGTGAGAGACTTTTAATCTTTTTAAGCTGTATTGCGTAATCAAGTTCCCCATCAAAATTCCCCTTGTTTAGTTATAATGCAGCCTCTTATTGAGCATTGACATATGAGACTGATTCTGATGGTCCGTTAGCCACCTATTTGCTGCTCAGCACCAAAGTTTAAAAACTTGTGCAAAACATATTCTTCTGTTTGGTGCAAGATTTGTTTTCTTTTACTTTAAAGCTTTGAGCTTTAAATGTGGAGGTAAAAATCAGCATAAAAAGAAGACAAATGGAGGTTAGTAGCTGACACATATACCCAAGAGTCTTACCATTAAACAACACTACTAAGCTTTATGATCATGAAGATTACCCATCAGTATGTGGGCTGTATTTACAGATATTCTAATGAAAATGGACATTTTTTTCCTGAACACAGCTTTTCCTGTGCACAGCTATAAGGAAAATTCAGTCCTGATGATTATGATAGGACCAAATGTTTGAGACCTTATCTTGGCATAGGTTGTGCACTGTTATGATAAAGAAAAACAAAGGGGGTGAGTGTCCCTTGTAGGGGCTTGGTGTAGCTTTTTTGGCCCAACCACTTAGCCTATATTCAGGGACCTTTGCCCCATTCTATCAGGAGGAAAATCTGGTTGTAAGAGTCAGAGAGCTTTTTGATGTAAAGTCCTTTTTCAGTGAACACAGAAGTGCATTTCTTGTGCAGAATTTCAAGCAAGCCTGCATAGTGGATGTTTTACTTTTCCTGCTTTTATTTTTGCTAGCCTTTTGCCTCTCTTTTAACCACATGAAGATTTAACCATTTATTTCTGGGGATTTTGCCAGCATCTAGGAGACCCCTCAGCTCGCAAGGCTTAACTTCTGTTTACTTTTTTTTCATGGTCTTCAGTAGTTTCTTCTAGTATTTGCAGGTGCAAACACATGAAGAAACATTTAATTGCTCCTTCCACCCATCTTAGCTTCAAAGAGAAAAGTTTAAGCATTGTCAGCTTTGGTGAGACTTGAGATTGTCTGTAGATCAAAGATCTGTGAGCTCACAGTCATTCCAACAGAGCATTATTAATTTTGTAATTTAATTTCTCAATGACGTAGACAGTTTGGCATATATATTTTAAAGGGTTTTGTTCCCCTGTAACTTTAAAAGCAAGTTAAATATTGGGAAGAGGTGAAGAGTCTGTAAAAGCTCAGAGGCAGAGATCTACAACCTTCCTTCACCATGTGTCCCTAAAACTTCTCTATGGGACTGGTAGACCCTTCAGAAATGTCAAGTGTAGCACTGCTCTGTATCTTAGATACTTGTTTTTCATAGTCATCTTGGAAGGAAAGTAGTCCACAAACCAATTCTCCATGGTATCCTCCACCCTTTTCATCATTGATTGAAGGTCATGGCTAGTGTAGAAAAAAGTCAGTTCTGAACATTTCTGGGTAAGTTATGTTCGTGTCAGTTTTTCATATTAGATTTGATCTTTACTAGATTATACAAAGCTATTACAAGCAAATGGTTGTTTACAGAGAAAATAATGTACTTCTGAATGATAATCTATATGGACTTCATACTTGACAGCATAGCTGTTTGAGTGATTGAAATAGAAGTTATTATTGATTTCTATTAAACGAGTGGGAAATTAAGAACGAGGGCTTGTTTTATCTTTTCTGTAATGCTGATCCTTAACAGCTCAGAAGATTCCAGCTGTGTAAAAGCCCTCTTCTAAAGGGTCAGCTTTTAACTTCTCAACCTGTAAAACAGTAATTACTTTAAATTTCTGACTTAATTTCACAACTTCTGCAACAGCAATGAAGAGCTGGAAATGTTCTGGAATCTAATGGTAGGCCAAGTTAAATTTAATGACTCTCAAGAAATTTGATGATGTGACCTTCTGCTGCAGTTTATTCTTCATTATCAGCTCAGCAAGGTTTGCGTGAGGCAGTATTTCATGAAGTGTTCCTTAAGAGTTCCCCTGAGCAAATCTAGCAGGAGATGGTGGTGGACACTGAGGCTCAAATTCAGGGGGGGTCCACACCAAAGCTCTAATGTCTAATTTTATTTTTTTTTTTTATTAGCTGCCTCTAACCAGTAAGAAAGATCCAGCACTGAAATGTGGATGGTGTATCAATTCCAAGTACTGAATTGCTGTGTTAAGCTGTGTCTTAGAAAGGGCTGGGCAGTTGTAGAAACTGCCCGATAAATCAGGTTTCTACAAGATCCTGATCTACAAGATCATCAGCTGCCTTATTGTCTCTTTTGAAAGAGCTACAGATTTTATGAGCCCTAATTTTGTTGGAGTTATGGTAGTTGAATTCTGCCATAATTTCCCATGTGCTTAACTGTTGTCATACTCTGATCAGATGCATTGTTAGCCTTATATTTTTTAACCCAGGGTAAGATGTATTATTGCAAATAATACTTTGCTCTCACACTGCGTTCATAGATCTCAGATTGGCTGTATTTAAATCATGGATGTGACAACTCCTTTTGTGGTACTTATACTTTAAAACATAGTTTTAAATAATTCTGCTCCCTCCAATGACAGTTCCTAGACCCTCACAAACGAATTGCCTGGAAATGGTGAAAACTTCAAAATAGCTGTACATTTTTATCAGCGTTCACCGTGCCTTCGTTTGTCTAGCAGAACTGGGTGCAAAAATGGCGTGGAAAGGGTCAGATCAGGTGTGCAATCTGACCAGTAAAATCTAGAAGATATTTGTGGTTTATGAATATCTTTTGCTCCTATAAAAAGACACATTATTCATGTACCACTGACAGTGGCAGGCTGCAGAACGGTACTGTTCTTTGAGATTCTTGCCAGTGAAACCCAACTCCTCTGACTCCTCACTGACTCACTAATGATTATTTAACTAACTTACTAAATATCTTCCATTTCAACGTACCTTAAACAAAGAACCTTGTGATCCTGAGATGTTACTTACAAGGTTTATGTGATTATTTTTTTTTTTCTCCATGTTCTTTCTGAAACTGTTTTAGCAATAAAGTTCTGGCATGATAGTAGCCTGGTGCTGAGCCCTGCTTATGTCCTTGGTGTTAAGATGATCAGCAACATTGGGATCAGGAAGGAATTTTCCTGCAGGGCAGATGGGAAAGTGTAGTTGTTGGTTGAGGTTTTCTGTACTCGCGATGCTTCTGAGGATTTTCATTGCTTTTGAAGTGACCAAGATGGTGGTGACAACTTCTGCCCCTCTGCTGCTGTTTTCTTTTGAAGTGTTGCAGTTGTGGGTCTGTCTTTGTTAGCTGTTACATTTATGAGGCATTCTCGTGCTGCACCTGTATGTTATTCAAAGACTTCCCAAAATTTCTGAGACCATGAGCATTGCTGGGTCTCAGGAGTATCACACCTTGGAAACCCTTAAAAGGAGGACCCCATCCTTTTTGTCCTTGTTTGGTTGTCCTTCTCGCAGGTGATAAGACATGTCTCCTGGCATCATGCCATTCTGAAGGATCCCCTCACTGTCTTAGTTTGGCTCTTAATTTAGGTACTTCAAATGGGAGTTAATTGTCCCTAGAACTTCTGTAATCTGTGGAGGGAAACGCACAACTGGAACTACTGCAGGCATGCCAGGTTGCCTTCTGTAGAGGGTTATTTTCTCTTCTGACCATCCAGGTGGCCCTATGAGACCTCCTAGACACCTGGCAGCTTCTGAAGTTACTGGGTACAAATACCTCACATCTTTGTTATCTGGGTCCCAGTGTTTAATGACTAGTTTTGCAGCTCTGTTTTAAAACTGCTAGTTTCACATGCAGGACCAGAGAGGAATTGTTATTTGGTAGGTTAATTTCAAGGCTGGGAAACAAAAAATGTTTATTGTAACTCAGTGACATTAATATGAAATAGTGGGCACTAACATAGAAATGATGAGTGACACATGCCACAGGAAAGGTATTGGTTTTAGCATGTGTGGGTGTATTAGTGGGTGTTTTCCCCCGTGTCTCAAGCTGCACTAGCTTGCAGCATTACCAGAATTCAATTAGCAACCTTTTAACATGGCATTTTTTCTGTTATTGCATTCTCTACCTGTAGCTATTCAAAATTTAATTTATAAGTCAAGTGTGTGGGGTTTTTGTTTGTTTGTTTGTTGGGGTTTTTTTTTTGTGTGTGTGGTTTTTGTTTTGGTTTGGTTTTTAATGAGGTTTCTTTTGTAAGTTGGCCCACAGGGGTAGTTAGAACCACATCTCAAAATTCAGCCAGTGGAAACTGGTGATTAGCGGCTGTTAGATACATAGTCTGCATTTCTGGCTGTCCATATCCCAGCAGGTAATTGTTTCTGTCAAGATCCATCGGCCTGGGCAGTGATTGACACATTTGCTGGCAGTTCCAGCAGGGAGTTCAGTGATGGAGCAGGGGCTGTCTGCAGGGGTATACCAGTAGAGAGGGTTGAGCTTTGCTGAGAAGGCAGCCTGAGGAGTCCACCACCGTGGCAGGCTGAGTGCTTCCTTATTATATGGACAGAAGACTTCAGTCTCCAGTCTTGTCAAGCTGTCACATTTCATCAGTAATAAATCTGCTTGCTAAATAAATGAAAAAGGTAATAAAACATTTTTATTAGTCATGACAAATGCTTGTCTAAGGAGAAGTTGAGAAAATAATGACTTGATTTAAATATTTATTAAATCAAGTAATTTTTGAAGCATCTTTAAGACCTGAAGGTTTTTTATGATATGATAAAACTGTTGCATAATTCATGTTATATATTACACCAGTGGTGCAGTGTTGCTCAGAAGAAATAAAACCATTCTCACTTTAATGTTTTTAATTTTAAGCTAGCCTGGCATTGCATGTTAACAGCATTTTTGTCCAATTTCTCAGTCTGCTCTCTCTTGTCAGTGCCATCTGCTTGCTTGTTTTACCACCTCTTTAACAACCAGGTGATTTTTGCCATCTTCACTCTCCTCCTAAATATGCTCAGCAGTCCCGTTTGGGTTTATGGGGTTAGTGTGCTACGCAATATTTATATGTTTATGTAAATGTGTTCCCTATTTTAAAGAACTTTTCTCCGTTTTTGAATTATTTTACTGTAGTCTAATCCGCTTGTTATGCCAGCTGGTTTTGTTATTGGTAATGTATTCATTTATGCAATATGTTCTACTCTAGAAAAGCACTTAAAATTAAGTGTGCAGGTAGACTTGGTGAAAAGAATGTGATTAGCTCAAAGCTAAGCACCTGCCTAAATGCTTTGCTGGATTGGAGGCTTAGGAAGGAGAGGAAAAGATCTATCTAATTATGTTGAATGTGTCGTAGAACTTAATAGCCTTATCACCAGACCAACCTCTAGTTATGGGTACCCAATGCAGAAGATTTCTCACAGCTTGCTAGGCTTTTCTTTTCACTTTATAGTTTTCTAGATCTCTCTCCAGGCTTTTATGAGCTATAATCTTAAGTGTGCTTTGCATAAGAAAATGTGCCTCTGCATCTTAGGAGGTAACTTAAGGGAAGCCATGTCTTAAAATACTGGTAAAAGACAATGAAGAGTTGGCGCCACCAGTTCATTTGGTTTTTGCATGTGTGAGGAGAGCAAAATACCTATACAGGTCCACAATGCAGCAGCCCACAGAATAAATGTGGTGGTGAGACCAGGCCAGTGAAAGAAGAAAAGATAAAATTAATGACGCAAGGGCAAAATTCTGCTCTGCTATTAATTTGTGCTGAGCCAGTATTAGAACTATTGAAAAAAAAAAAAACCAAAAAACCAACAAACCACAAACAAATGAAGGACATAAACCTCTGAAAATAAAACCTGAAGAAAAGATGTACATGTATTTTTCCAGTTCTAACTCTTACCTGCTGGCGTTTGTCTTTTTCCATTCCACGAATCTGTGTGCCCTTGCTCCCATAGATGTCAGGGGGATTTGCAGGACTTAGTTTAACTTATGGTCACTGTAAAATTGCCCTAAATGCAATGTTGTATGACTTACTGCTACTTCTGTCCCAGGACAGAATTTAGCTGGACTGGGTTTTTGCTTTTCCCACTGCTGCATGGCTGGGGCATGAGGCATTGCTGAGACCAGAAAGCCATGCACAACCCCAGGTGTTTTCAAAGAAAGGGACGTTTGTTGAGTCGCCTTTGCACACCTTTCCTCTTCTGCAGCGTTTAGCTTGGATGTGTTGTCATTTCAGAAGCTGTAACAAGCTCCTCGTGGAATTCAGTTTCCAGTGTGTTATTTTTTAGAGGCAAGGTTTTACTATGGTTTTCTTTCCCCCTTGTTCCTCCCTACATGAGCCTTTGGAATCTTTATCAAGGATGGCACTTGATTAAATGCTTAACTTGATTGCGTTGCCTAGACTTGAAGATAGAAATGGGCTTAGGCACTCTTGAAAAACTATGAACTGAGACAGGTGTTTAATGCTTTCTAAGATGCAAACCAAGTAAGTGCTTTCTCAGAAAGATTATTCATAATTGTTTTTACTACATATATCATGATAAGGACAAGGAAGATAAAAGGAGGAAATAGCTGCATAGCAGTAGATCTGTAACAACTTTTCCTGCATAACTGAGGTTACCTGCCACCACGGTGTTTTTAGCTGAATGCAGGCTATACACAGGGCAATCCCAGGCTTTTGCCTTCCTTTCTGCCTTCTTTATAATGGGCATGGGGCAGACAGTCGTGGGCATTGAGCAGTTCCTGGCTCTGTGCACAGCTCTGTCCTGCCTTGGTATGAGCCTTTGTTTGCTTTGCCTCTCTTTCTCTCTTTCTGTGTATATTTAAACTGCAAAGGCTAAAAAGGCAGGGACTGCCTCCTCCTGCTCTGTGTTTGACTCTGCCTGTCAAACCTGGGGAACTTGCTGCCCACTGGCATGTCAAAATGTTTTTGTAATACACATAATTATTAAGAAATTTCTCTTCTGCCACCTAACCATCTGCAGTGTATTTGAGGCTGTCTCACCACTCCACCATTGGTATGAAGAAGGCTGAGAACTCTGAGGATACTTTCAGGTTCTCTGTGTTTATGACATTGATGTCTTTAGTAATGACTCAGGTGCTGGAGACTTGGGCCCACCCTGTGAACCTTGCTGAAAGGTCCCTGAAGTGTCCCAAGGGAAAAATTCAGATAGAAGCATGCAGTTCCAGGGCAGCACTGGAAAATGCTGGCTTGATGTCCATACACCTTTCACTCAACATGGGCAGTCTTCTGCCTTTCCAATATGTGTCAGTGCAGGGTTCGCATTGATTTTGGTAGTATATGAAGAATGCAAGTGGACTGAGGTGTCAGTCTTAACTTGCATGTACTGTGAGCTATGTTCTCAGCCGTGAGGCTATATGCATAATGCTTTCTGCCTAACATTAGTTTTCTATTTGTCTTGCAGCACTTTTACAGGCAGTCATAGCTGGTGATCTGCTGAAGGTAAGTACAGAGCACCGAGTGTCCACTTTTTCACAGCTTTTTGCAGGTCTGATATACTGTAAATTTTATCACACCTCTGCTCAAAACATAAATAGGCTGCTGTAGGGACTGCTGGCAAGTGCCATTTTACAGTCTTTCCAGGAAACCCTGAATATTAGGGGAACACATCAGTCAGGTGAGGTGTGAAATTCAAGTGAATAGGATCTGGTGTTAGACAGCACCTTTCAGACCAGGATTCATAGCACAGTGCACAGACCAATGTGTCAGTTACTAACGGAAATTACTATACTGGCAAATGCAACGCTGAACAGCAGGGTAGTTCTGACACAACCTTACATAGTAAAGGATATTTTATGGCAGTGAGGTTGGTGGCCAAGCCCCTAGAGTTGCTAGAGCCTTCTTAACTTCTGCCTACACAACCACCAGACCAGGCAGAACAAACCTCAGCTTGTTGTTTTATTGTCTGATGGATGTCTCAAAATATGTGGTGTGTAGGTATCGTTAGTTATTTGGGAGGAAAAGGTACCCATACAAAAATGCTTTGTGTTGAAAGTCTGGAGTTCCATTTCTGACCGTTATTCAGGCAGTGTTTTTCAGTAGCCAAGTCAGGGTTTGAAAACATGCCCTCAAATTTGGATGACGACTGTGATTAATGATTGCAATTTTATCTGTGAGAAGCCAGCTTGGAGCCATTTGTAAAAATGACAGTACTGTTAGGCCAACTCTTTGCCTGCAGATGCCCCTTCTACACCTCTGCCCCTGTGCTTGTGGCTGCAGCATCTAGGGAGCATTCCTTCAACCAGCAGTCGTAAAAATGTCATCCCTTTTCTTCTGCTTGAAAACTTGCCTGAGTTTGCTTTGACAGAGAAACTTCTTGCCCTTTTTCAGATGTACTGCATCATAAATGATGCCTCACTGTCACAATCCTCTCCCTCTTTTCTGCAGTGATCTGCACTGAAAATCCTTCCCCCCCCCCCCCCCCCCCCCCCTCCCCGCCTCAACTTTGCAGCATTTCTGAGACCTGGCTCGTTGCTGTTTGCCCATTCTTACCCTGCATAGTGCTTCCTCCTTCACCAGTCCCAGGTAGGGTGCAGAGAGTGAGGACGTGAATCTGGGGCAGCTGAACCCCAGCTCCCTGTGTATTTCCGAGCTGGAGTTTTCTGGTTTGGTCAGAAAGTGTTTGTCTTCTGTGCTGAGGAAAAATTAGAATTTTCAGTAGAGAAACCAGAATTTTCTGTCAAATAGATATATTTCAAAATATACCAACAGCTTCACCAGAAGCTGTTTGCAAGCCTGGCTAGCAAACAATAATTGATCACCAGTAAAGTAGCATTGTCTCATTTTTTGAGAAATCCAAACCACTCTTCTTAACCCATATAATTGTCAATACTTCTAGTTTCACATATTTTTCATTGGAGTCTAAAAGTTTACTTTAAAGTAGTATTTATTTTTATTTTATTCCATTTTTGTGTTGACCTCCTATGAAAATCAGTAAATAATTTACCTGCATATTTGTTTTTCTGCTCCTCCCATCTTATCTTTCCATGTGTTGTTTTTTTTTCAGTTCATAGAATGCTGTAAAAAAGGAGCCAATTTGTTAATCCAAGGACCTGATCACTGCTCCTTGTTGCACCATGCTGCCAAGACTGGGCACAGTGAGATTGTGAAATACATCCTGGAGCATGGTGAGTCACAGTGGGTACATCTGTGGACAGCTGTATGCCAGCCAAGTGTCAGTCAGGTAAAACCACACTGTGCAGCTGGAAGTGCCCTCACTTACCTGTGGTCACCCTCAGCAAAATGTCCACCTGCAGCATGTGTGAGCAGGATGTAGGAACATGGCAGTAATGGCAGTGATGGCTCCAGGTAAAGGGAAAGTGTGGAAACCAAAATAAAGACAGCTTTTGAGGTGGATGGGTGTTTTCACAGTTGCATCAGATGGGGGCTGTGAAGAAACAGCGTGATGCTCTAGTTAGAACCTCTGGCATAGGAATCCTCTGAACTAATTTGTTTTTCAATCAGAACATATGTTGTAGAAAGCATCTAATCTCCATTACAACTTTACAGTGATGGAGAACCCATCCAACCATTGGTATTGTTTTAGTATATAGTAACACACTAGTTAGGAATCCCTGCATTTATTTCTAGACTGGATTTGCCTAGCCTTCCTTCCAATATTATCTCTCTGTTAGATTCAAGACCACTCGATAACAAAATGTTATGGTCTTCATTTTATATTTATATTTATAGGCTGTGATCATGCTATTTCCCTTTTTTCCTTTCAACTCTTTTTATCTTTGTCAGTAACAGGATTGCAGGCATGCTTACACAGGCTATGCAGCAATTTGTGTGTGTATGTACATTTGAGGCAGTCACATTTAGGAGTTTCTGCCTGTTGAACTACTGTAATCTTGTTCACTGGTTGCTGGAAAGTGGCATGGTAATATTGTCACTGCTTTACATGCAGAGCTGAAGTCCCAGTCATCAGCCTTCTGCACCCTAGGAAATGTTTTCTAGTCCTTTAAACATTCTTGTAACTCTTCTCTGATCCCTCTTCAGAATATCAATGGCTATTCTGACTTCTGGATGTCAAAATCAGCTTTGTTTCAGCAGCAGTGTTAGCACTAAACACAGGGGCTGCCTCTGGCAGTTGGAGTAAGTGTTAGCTAATGCTCAAAAGTTACTGCAGAAATTGTGCAGGGAGAGGAAGAAAGTGCAACTCTTAGGAAAGGAAGAAGCAATAATCCATTTGTTAACATTTGTGTTCGGGGGGGGGGGGGGGGGGGGGAGATTTAGCTCGAGCTTGACTCCTAAGCTTAAGTCTTTACATACGGGTGTCAATCTATGGGTGTGAGTTCCTGTACTGTCAATAGAGATCTATGACTCAGTTCATTTGGTCATGTATGACAGAGGTACTACAGGAGACTTGTCCTCTCGCAGTGGAAGCGAGAGGAGGGCATTTTTAATAGCAGCAGACTTCTAGCATGATTAGCTCTAGGAGACCCTAGTCAAGGTAGTCATTGGAGCCCAGCAAGTGATTCAGCTGATGGGACGTCTGCATGGGTCTACAAGATAACATACAAGGCCTGCAAGGGACCCATGCTGGACTGGCAGCTGAAGCCCAAGCAGGCATCCCTGTCATTCCAAATGCATCCCAAGTTTTGCCCATAGGCATATCAAATGGCACAATATATCTGTGTGTGGGCAACTGAACTGTGCCCCAAATATCTCACTGAGGGGGGCTGAATTGCTCTTTTACTCTTTTATGTATAGAAAACTACATATGGATAGCTAAGTGCAGTTGACCTTTTATCCAAATATTGGCTAGTTTTCTCACTAGTCGTAAGAAGTCTTACCAGTGCTAACTACCGCCTATTTCGCTGCTCTGGATTATCTTATTAGTCAGAGTGCATATACCTGCCTCTGAATTCTGTAGACAGGCATAATTTCACTTAATTTTCTTACTGCCTCTGGTGTCTTCTTATACTGCACGTGACCTGTGCCAATTCACTGTCATGGCTGCCTCTCTAGGATTTTTCTTATACACCTATACCTTAAGTTAGTCACAGTCTGACCCAGTTACTGTTACTTTGATGAAGATTTAAAATGAGATCATCTAAGCTGGTAAGGATATGAGGAGGGAAGCCATGGGAATTTTTGAAGTAAATGGAGAAATGTGAGGGATTACGGACTGTTAGACGAAGACAAACCAGAAGGTTGAGCAAATGTCAGCTCAGTTCCTCTCTCCCGGCTTTGTCCCTAAGGATGGCAGAAAGCTTTTGCAGCTTTCCAGACATATGTCCTTTGGGCTTCTCCAAATGCATTGTTTCTTTAACATTCTCTGGGGATCAGGGAGTACATAGGACAATGCTCTAATAGAGGCCTCCTCTCTTCTCCCACCAAGCAATTAATGAAACTCATTTCTACTCTGGGCACTTCTCAGTCACAAATGAGCTCTCTTGCTGAATGATCATCATCATCATCATCATCATCATCACTATGTCCTTCTTTTTCAGTTGCTTCTCTGGCATCTGGCACCTTTTCAACATTAATTATGGTATAAGACCCAATCCAATGCTACTAATAGCTGAGGCTTTCCCTGTATCTATCTTCTCACCTCTGCTGATATCCACCCTTGATAAAAAAAGAGTCTTACTCCTGCTCTGGCAATTACCTCTGCCCAGGCACACTTCCTCTGTAGTTTGTCTCCTTCCCGTACATGTCTGGAGATAGTTAATATTAATAAGAGTTCCACTGTAAAATACCCTCCAGCATACAGCATAGAAAATGTATTATTAATCACACAGGGAAAATCTTCTGAATATCTTTAAAAAACAGTAACAACAGAAAAACAAGACAAGGCACAAACCACTGTACAAGGAATTTTAACTGCCTAGTTTGAAAATAGTGGGGTGAATCAAATGTGATATAGGAGTGGGGCCCATAGCACTGGGATTATGAAGCAGTGGGAAATGTAGTGATGCTGAGGCTGTCCTTTGTGGAGATGGCTTCATGCCATCAGGGTACATTAATATGGGAGGCTATTCTGTGATCTTGATGAGAATGATTTCAGATGGTAAGGGGAGGAAAATAACGCTTCTTAAATTAGAAAAAGCAGAGTTGAGTCACGCCAAGAGACTGCTGTGCAGTATCGCCAGATACTTAGCAGTGGACTAGCACAAGCCTGGAATAGCAGCTGAAGCACCGATGTAGGAGGTATCAGGATAACAGCTGCTTACTGCTGCAGGAACAGTTGTGTTGGCTGCTGTTGCTGAAAAACAGTTTATCCCCTGTGCAGGAAGGGCAGATACACAGACTTATCTGTTGTTCCAGGCTGCCTTCCCAAATCAGGGGTCTTTTCCTTCTAGTAGGAGGTTCACCTTTTAACATGTGTCTGTAGCCGGGCTAAGAAACACTTAGCTAGAAACTGAGGGCCAAACTCAGTAGGTATCAGAACAACATCTGTTTATTGCTGTAGTCAGCAACTGTCTCACACCCTAATGCATACACATTAGAAAAGACTTAACTGTTTACTCGCTTAACACAAACAGAATTAAGGAAAGCTTAAGAAGCTCCGCTGAAAAAAGACCTCCTAAATCATCATCTGTGTTTGGAATCAAACTTGGCTTGGAGTCTTTATCTGGCAGTTGTGACAATTTATAATTTATAACTGTTATATAAAACATTCTGTTTGCCTTCTCCTTGTCTTCCCCTCTTCTCTAGATGCTCAAATGACAAGCAAGAATTCTGTAATTCATCTAGGGTATTTTAATTTTAAACAGAAGAGAGGAAAGATATTTACAGTTGCCTTATGAGTTTGTGGTGGGAACTTCTAAGGGAACAGGCAGTCAGTAGAGCATCCCATCCTGAACATTTCTGTGACCTCAACCCTCAGCGTCCTTGCTCCATTAGATAGCATCCTCTGCTAAGAAAGATGATGCTTTCATTACTTTTAACACTGCAAAGTCAACAGTGAAAAGCCATTGGTGAGTTTGGATCTGCATCCTGACAAGATTCAGGAGTTCCAAAGAAGGCTTTTGGAAGGTGAATTTTGCCATGACAGAGATGTGTGTCATGGACAAAGTTGGAATAGTCATCAGAAGGCAACACTGAAGGAGAGTGAGTTTGCCTGACATTTGCTTGTGTGTCTAGATTTGCAGAATGTTTTAGGTTAGTGGATGTTTGTGAGGGGCCTAAGCAGAAAACAGCTTAGTTTTCCTGGAAGGCACAAGTTATAAAATAGTCTATTTTAATTTGTATGTCTAACAAATATTAGGTCAACATAGCTGAGAGACAGTTACGATGAAAGGTGTGCTCCCATAACCCAGCTAACCTCTATGTTACAGCGGAAATTCTGAGGTAAAAGTCACCAGCAGTAAAAACCAGACACAGTTAATCCTCACGTCAGGTGAAAATGAGGAGTGTGGGGTTGTGGAAAGGCTTGAAATAGTTCTGAATTTGCAGATTAATATTATTTTAAAAATACTCCCCCTTTGAAGGTAAAGGAACCAAATCCAGTTTTGTCCCTCAGATAACAACCTCAGTCAAGTTATTAAACAAAGAGGGTTTTGATAAGTAAGCACTCAGAAATGCTGATAATGTCCAGCATTACTGCTTAAAGTAAATACCTTTTTTCCCCCAGTTCTGTGAAGGACTGACAGGACAAGGGACTGGCAGGGGTTAATAGCTGTGGGTCTCCTGTGGGTAGGTGTAACCACATCCATTGGAGAGGGCAGGGTGTGCTGTGGGCCCAGAGGCTTTCAGACTGCATGGTGCTGTATATTTTGGAAATGCCTCTAAAATATGGTCATTTAGTCTCTCTCTTATGTTGTAGTGAGCTCAGCTAAAGGGCAGCTGGTTGGGAGCGTCTCCTTCCCTTCCCTCCTCCCACCCCCAGCACAGGCTGCTTTGCCTCCTGAAAAACTGGAAAGGGGCTTTGGCAGAGTGAAAGGGGGCAGAAGAAGAGAAGGAAAAATGTTAGTAATTCTACACAGACAGTCTATCGGAGATGTTAAGGGAAGAGAGTGATCTCAGCTGGGCTTCCCCTCAGTGTGTCATGCTTTTCAGCTCCTTTCATGCAAACTTCTCCCCCCTCATCCCCATCCTGCCGTTCTTTAGCCTCCCCCCCACCCCTCGCCCCAGTCTCTCTCTCTTTTCTCTCTCCGCACCCCCCCCCCCCCCCCCATTTCTATCTTTTGTTTTTATTTCCCCTCCTGCTGTTTTCCTTGATAGAAATCTCACTCATGCATTTCCCTTCCGGATTTCTATTGGGTTATTTTGCCCTCTCTCTCTCTGCGCCTTGGTCCCCTTTTCTTTCTCTGCCTCTTGTCCCAGAGTAAAACAGCCGCCTCCCCGCTGGGTCAGGATGACAGTGCCGTTAGCTTTCCCAGTGCCAGCCCTTCCCACATCTGTGCAGCTTTTGTCCTGGGGCAGAGGGGGATTTGGAATGGTCGGTTGGCAGCGCCAGGGAGACTGATGTAAAAATGAGGTCCAAAAAAGAGGGGAAAAGGAATTAGGAGGAGGGCGTGAGATGGTTTAAGAGAAGCACAACTGAAAATAAAATAAAGAAGTAAAGGGCACAGCTCAGGCTGTGTGTGCGTTGGGACATTACAGCTTCAGAGACAGGCCAGAAAGAATGAAACAAATGAATCCTGGTACCATGTTGTGCTGCTAGTCAGTGAACCCCAGTGTGGCCCTTATGTATGACTGGGATGGAGTCGGAGGACTCCCGTGAAATGCTTTATTTTGGACAGTATCCAGGAGAGCACCTTTCGCACATAGGCAGGATGTACCTGGCACCTCCTCAGGTTTGTACTCACAAGCTACCCTCTCAGTCTTCAGCTCCTCTGTCCTACCCTTGCTATTTCTTCCTGCTCCAGAGCAGGAAGAGGAGCTTTCCTTCACCCTTGGCTTCCTATCCCTCCAGACCCTCTCTGCCCCAGCATCTCCTCCCTCTCAGGTCATATTCTCTAACTTTGCTCCATCCTAATGTTTTGACGCCTTTTCCCACTTACCAGGGCAAGTAACTCTATGTCCAATGCAGCCAGCCCAGTCACCTGTTCCACCTTTGCATCAGAACCTTCCTTGTCCCATCCATGAACAGAAATAAAAGTTTACCTGGCTGTATTTTTTCTAACACACTGCAGGCCATTCCTGGTTACCTATCACTGGGACGTGGCATTGCAGCAAGCCATGGGGAATTGCCTCTGATTTTGAGAGAACATGATTTTCTCCTAGGAGATGGAAACGAGTCTTTTTCTTCATCTGTGGGTTATTATTTTTATTTTTTATTTTTCAGGATTTAACTATGTTTCCTCTGAACAAGGGGCCCCACTTAGCTACCTGTACCCTCCTTCATGCTTAGGGGAGCTCAGGGGTCGTGAGTGATTCTTCTTTTTGTTAGGGAGGAGTGAAGAGGTAAATGCCAAGTGTGGAGGTGAGGATGTGTGGCAGCAGAGCCAGGGTACTGTCCATTAAAAGTTGACAGTGGCTAATGAGTTTGGAGAAATGTCATGGTAGGTGTGCAATGCCCTGTGCACCAGGGACTAAGCATGCTACTTTTTGACCACCTCTTTCTCATGATGACAGAAGATGAAGTAAAGGAGCTACCTGCAGGTCCAGGAGCTGAGGGAGCTTGTTGCCCCCTATGATACTGCATGTGTATGTTGTAAAAGCAGTGAGGGAGGACAGGCTGCTCTGATCCATTTTGACACACACTCCGAGTGAAAGAAGTGTAGAGAGGTTGTGTGGAGGCCTTTGTAAACAGGTAGTGTGAAATTCCTCAGTTTCAGGTGAGATTTGCTGTAAGCTCTTGAGGACTCTTGAATTTCAAAGTCAAAGTGTGCTGAAGAGAAATATTCATGCACAGGAAGGAAAATTCCTGTAAAGTTTCACTGTTCCTCTTGCTAACTGCCCTATACCATCTGGCACTACACTCCAGAGCAGTGGAGAGAAGAATAATAAGACAGACTGCAAAGGGAAAGGTTTTTCTTGTTTCAAATGCTATCCAGATCCTAGCCTTTCCGTATCACTGTAATTCAGTTCAGTGATGGAATTTGCTGCTATAAACATCTGCCTGTATTGAATATCAAGAACAAAAGAACATTAGCATAAATGCATTATTTTATCCCACTTAACAAAAATCTTTTCTGTTTGTCTTAATCTTACTTTCCTGATCATTGCTAACCAGTAGAGTACAGGATTTGCATATCAATATAAAGACTGCTGGGAATATTCCACCCTGATCTACATTCTGTATAAAGCTATTAAATGGAGTAACACAGGGATGTCATTCAGGACAGAATTTGGCTAATTTCAACTTCCTAATGACATTTTCCCTCTAGTACTAACAATAGATTTTAACTTGCAATATATAAGGGTTTCCAGTATATCAGCATTTTCAATGCACTGTATTTATGTGAACCACTTAATTGAGCAAGGTGAAGAGTGAGAAAATAAACTCCATGAATATTCATTCCCAGTATAATTTAGAGGCTGCTACTCCCTCGTGCTGACACTCCAGCAGTGACTGTGCATTCAGAATTTTGCAAGTGCAAGGGCTTGCACAAGCAAATATTACCTTGAAGTTTGGCGTATTTGTGCAAATTGAGCTTTCAGTTGGCTTCTTTTACATATTCTCACCAGGAATCTTCTCCTAGTAGTGGTACTCTTCTAGTCATGCAGACAAGTGCTATATGACATACCTGAATGTCTTTTGCAGGTCCATCTGAATTACTGGACATGACAGACAGTGAAACGTAAGTACAACCTACCCTGCCCTTTGCATTATGTGCATTAGCCTAGCAGATTTCTCTTGTTTTTCAAGTGCAAACTTTCAAATAAAAAGCTTGTATAATGGTGCAGCGTCTCAAAAACAAACAAGCAAAAAAAAGTCCCCCTAAACCCAAACAACCACCACCTCATACGTGGGCTTTCTGGCCTAAACCAAATGTTTCTTGAATTCCGTAAAGGGCTACCTCTCTATTGCTTCCCACGCCTCCTTAATCTTTCTAGAGGAATACAAGTCCTGCATTGTGCTTCAGCGTTTCTGGTATCTGCTTACTGACGGACCAACCTGAAGAGTAAATTCTAGAAGTCAGCAAATTACTTTTCTTGCTCTATACCTTTTCTTCAGTCCTTCCTTGATTGGTCTAGGGTACTGTGCCTTAGCTGTCCCGCGTGGCCGCAACCTGTGCAGCTGAAGATTTCTCTTAAGTTGTTAGAACCTAGATCACCTTGGTTGTTATTAATTAAAAAAGACTTTTCCAATTCCCAACTGCTCTATGCCTTGTTGTGTAATGAAGATGTTACAAAGAATATGTAAGGGACGCATGAATAATCCTGGAAAGTATATGGAATATATCTGGGAAGCAAAAGTCACCTTTTTCATAGAGGTTAAACCTACCATTCCTCACCCCACAGTGCCCTCCTCTGCTAACGGGCAACACCAGCAAGGGTTTGCACAAGGTGCTTGTGTTCAGTCCAGGAGTGATGGAGTTTGGATAGACTGCCATTTTCTTTTCATCCAGTAGCCTAGCACAGCCACTGAAATAAAGTGGAGGTGAACATGGCTATGAGGGGTTCACTTTACAAAGGTCTCTCCACCACTAACCCTTGAAAAGGGAAGGTTCAAGCTGTAACTGGCAGCATGAATTTGTCTTTTGATCCTTAGGGGGAAATGAGCTAGTATGCCATTCTGAATCTAGTTCTTATGCAGTTGAGGCAGGTTCCGTTACAAGGTTGCCTATTCATATTTCAGCTTGCCCTGTCATGCACTGAGGCTGAAATCCCTTTATGCACTCTCAATTCCTGGGTAGGTAGGTGCAACAGTTGTCCTACTGCACATATTTCTTGTCATTTATTATTTTGGAGGTGAGGTAATGGCCCTATTTGTTGGACACTAGTATTAAGAACCTCTTTTCAACCCACTCAAAGCCTACGTTCCTCCTCTTCCTAGGCAAATCTAGATAGATTTCTTTAACCTCAGTACTCCAGTCCGTCTCAGAACCCTGTTACGCATAGCCCCAGTCTGAGTGAAGAGCTTTGCAATAAATCTGCTCCCACTACACAGCTTTCTCTTTTGAAAAGGTTCCTCGGTGGCTCACCGGTCCAGCAATGGAAGACAAACACACTGCTCTTGCTCTTACACATCCAAGAGAGCAGCATATCAGAACAAGGGCAGCAAGTGCACCAGTCATGGCTTTCATGGGCAAAATATTTCTAGGATGCATCCAAGAATGAGGTTGAGGAAAGAAATTGCAGGAGGAAATAAACACTGTTACTGTTCTGTCTGCTGTGAAATAACTTGGCCAGTTTGCAGCAGTTAGTAGAACTGGTGGTTGGGTGGGAATGTGACATTCAGTCCTTTGAATACATAAACCCTGTGCATGTTTCTTTCCCGCCCCTCAGAAGCTATTTGTGCATTGCAGGCTTTCCTACTGAGTCAAAGGATGTAGATGCTAAGGGAGAGAGTGCACAAGTCTATCTCTGCCAGCAAGAGGGAACCTCGCAGAAATGCAGCATCCTTCTCTCTCTGTCCTCTGCACCTCGTACTTTGTAAATGTACATTGGTGTGATGTGTCTCACTGCTGGTTTCTGTACTTTGGTCTAGGGGTGAGACAGCATTACATAAGGCAGCCTGCCAGCGCCATCGCACTGTCTGCCAGCTCCTGGTGGATGCGGGAGCCTCTCTGAGAAAGACGGACTCCAAGGTAACCCAGCCCCATCAACCAGTTATAAAATACTGCAGCCAAGTGAGACTGATCAGCATCCGTCCCTGCTGTTTGCATGATTGAGGCTTCCTCATGTGTGCCAAGAGCAGCTCTTTTTAAACAAGCTATTTTTATTTAGAAAACTGAATTGATTTAAACAAGTGCAAGAGACTTCAGTCCCCAACGTGGGTCATCTTCACCATAGTGAGAGCCTGGCCTCAAACTATTCGGTGCATTGGGTGTGAATGAGGCACCTCCATGGTGCGGCATTATCCTCCTCCTGTGTGGTCAACAGAGAGGCCTGTGGGCAAGGACCACCGGGAGGAGCCTTGGTTTGTGATTGCATGTGTCTGAGGCTTGATTGTTGTGGCTGACTTGCTTTGTGAGGATGGCTAATAATTTTCTTTTGCCCTTGCTTGCCCCTGTGCTCACTCATGTGACACTAACCACAACCCTTGTCCCAGTGTATGCTTGGCTGAGAAAGAAGTCTGGGCAAAATGAAACCCTAGGAATATTCTATCAATACAACAATCTGATCACTTAGGAACACGTTCCAGAAGCTGCCTCTCTGGTATTTCTGAGCGTAAGCATCCTGTGGTCAGCAGCTGAGAGGTAGAGCGTAAGCATCCTGTGGTCAGCAGCTGAGAGGTAGTTGGATCTCTGGGTTCCAGAGTCAGAAGCACCTTCACTGCAGCAAGACAGTTATGAACAATTCCTACCATGTATGGACTACGCTTGTATGGACTAGCCCATAAGGGGGAGACAGATTGTCTCTTTTTCAGATGAGAGTACTGTACATTGCAAAAAGATAATTTCTGCAACAGCTGAAATCCAGACAACAAGTGGCTTCTGACTTGTTAATCTCCATCTGCCCAGAAATCCAAGGAGCAGGAGTGGTTTCGTGGAGTTACATTAATGTGTTTCCAATAGGTTTTTCATAGTTTATGGTCAAGACTTGTGGTCCAATTTAACAGTACTTGTAAGGTAGCTCAGGTAACGGAGTAGCAAATTGATGCACTGAAAAATGTTTTGTATTTGAGATAGAATGAGACACATCCAACTTAGTTCAACTGTTGCGCATCTCTCTGCACATCCGTAGCAAAGTGTATAGTCTGTGAAGTGCACTCTCCAAGGGTTAGCTACAGTACTGTGCATCATATTCATTCACATAGGGATTGTAGCCCTTGGATGACAAATCAGTTCCTTCCAGCATGTGAGCCCTTCTATATGATGTATCAAATAGCAAGTCCTTGCAGAACTACATGATTTGTCTTAAACCACACAAGGACTTTGAAAATCTTTGGAATCTCATTACTTTGATAGAAAAAACTTGACTTAATGTCGACTTGTACAACAAATAAGTAAATTCTACAAATTTGCTTCTATCCTTCCTGTACTAATTTATTTGGGTTGTGCTTTCATTTGTTCTAAATATTTTAGCACAAGACTTTCCCTTCATGTTTCTTTATTATAGGGTAAGACCGCTCGTGACAGGGCTCAGCAAGCTGGTGACCCAGATCTGGCCTCGTACCTGGAGAGTCGACAGAACTATCAAATGGTTTCCCATGAGGATCTGGAGACAGCAGTCTGATGTCTGAAAATGTTCAGGAGGTTCCTTGGAAATCGCAACGCTGCACCTGAGGCACTGGGGCATCGTGTGAGGAAGAAGCTGATGGAATCAACATGTCTCTCACTCTCGTGGAAAATACCTGAGGACATGCCACCAGTTTCTAAGGGCTACTGAGTCTTGCCACGGAACAGTTAGGTTCCATAAGTTAGCCCATGATGGATGAGGTGGGACACTCAAAGGTCTGTGGAATCCATGGGCCACGGAAATTTACCTTTATTGCTTCCAGCAAGTAGCATGAACTTCTCCCATGTTCATCTGTACAATTTATGTAAAAAAAAAAAAAAAAAAAAAAAAAAAAAAAAAAGAAAAGAGAAAAGAGGGTGTGGGGGAACCAAACTAACTGGGACATTAAAATACCCAACCAGGCCCCCTCCATCCCTACAGTTTCCTGCATTCCTTTTATTCTCCCATTCCCCTCACTTCTCATCAGTTAAATCGTGTGTGTTATCTCTATGTTAAGTCTTCACAAATGGTCAGGCAGTAGCAAAAATTTTGAGGAGCTCTGGATGCCCTTAGGAAAAACCCAGTGTTTTTACCAGTTGCATTCCCTCCCCTGCCATCCATCCTCTTGGAAGCTGCATTGTCAGTGCCCAGTCACTGGGGAGTTTTCTCACTTTTGGAGAGGACTCTGCCTATTGCCTTGTTTCCCAGGGTGTGGGGCACAGTCAGATTTACAGCGGTAACAAACCCTAACCTCCTCGTTGTTGCTGGGTTGTATGGTTACAGTGTCCTCATGAGACAGTCTTTTTTATGGGAAGGAGCTGTATGGGATACACCACGTTGTATTGCAGAGCAGAAAGTTACCAATAACATTTCTCACACCACCGTTGTGCACGTAATGACTGACCTGATTCTGCTTAGTTTTCAGGCCTGCCAAAAAGCTGATAGCTATTTTTCACTACTTAAAAGACGGGGTTTACACTGAAAAGAGCTCTGTGCAAGGTGGAAAGGATTTGGATGGACTGACTTATGGACCCAGTCCCCTTTGTGTTATGATCAGGGGACCTAGAGCATCAGCAGTCAGCCTGGGCTTGCTGCTGTCAACAAGCAAACGAGCACCACCGCAGTTACATTGGGCATATGAAAACCTTCTTTGGCTGAACCTGTAAACTACCTGATTCCCGAAGGCAGCAAAGTTCCAGAGAGGCTATGATGAGTGGCACCTCTTTGCCTTGTTACCAACTATAGGCTTGGAAACATAGTGTTGCTTAGCCACTGTAAAGGCCAGCCGTGTCTTCTGTACTCATCTGTTCTGTCTTACCTCCAAGATTATAAACACAAAAGAAGACAAAGCAAACACATACACACAGGCGTACATAAAATGTTTGCCTTTCAATCAATACAGACAACTTAGCTGCCAGAAATAGCAGAGCTTCCACTTTGTCTGACCAGTTTCCATGAAGACACTCACGGCCCACTTTTGGCATAATTCTTGCAATAGATTTTTTACTTTTCTTTGTTGTTTCTTGTGAAAGACCCACCTATGTATGTTTTTATGCACCTTGCTAGGTGTAGGTCTGTGGTAGATGGTGATCATCAGGATTACATACAGTTTGGAAAATAACTCAGGTCATTACTCAGATAAGTTTTTCTTCCTTGGTAGAAGTTGTGGAAATGAAATTAATGCAATTCTTTTCTTTTCCTTTTTCTTTTTTTTTTTTTCTTCTTCCCCACCCCCACTCCCCACCCCCCAAGAGTGATTGTCGTGGCAGAGAGGGAGGAGCTGAAATATATTTTTTATTTTTTTCTGTTTTCAAGACTTCATTTGATATGAGCAAAGTATTGCTTTAGTGTTTCTTCCTCTGGAAGGAATCTATATATATATTTATAATCTATAGATCAATGGCGACATGAAATGTATTTTGTCTTATTTTCTGTTTTTGCCATTCTTTTTAAAAAAATAAAATATGAAAGCCAAATTCCTTCCCTTGGTAATCATCCAGGGGCTTGTGACAAAGGTCAGTATGTGTATATATTAGAACAGAATTTGGCAAATGTTAAAATAACAAATCAAGTATAATTTTGGTGTATGTGAAATTTCCACAAGGAAGAGCCTCACACTCTGGTTTCATGGTAGGCTTTGCATCATTTCTCAGCTGTGAGGGAAGACATTACTGTAATATTTCTATATATTTGATGAAAATAAGAATTATATTAGTATCAGTTTTATCTTTTCGCTTTGTTTTACTGATGTGAGAAACAGAGAAAGCTTCAGCGACACCAGGGGCTTGGTGCTGTCCTGTGCTCAGGCCAGACTGGTGCCTAAGCAGAGGATGGTCAGTGAGTCTGTTGCAGCTCCCTGGTCCTTTAGTCCCACGAAGCAGGTGGAGCAGTAAAGGCTTGCTCTGATCACAGGTAGCTTCCATAGGCCACATGTGAATTACGATAAGGGAGCTGGGTCTGGTTCCTCTCTGTCCGTAGTGGTCCTCCCCTCGGTGGGACATCCCTTCTGCCCAGAGGGAGGCTGCAGCTGGGGCTGGCTCTGGAGCAGCTTGGCAGGATGGGCAGATTTCCTGAGCTCCTTTGTGCCATTCGTGCTGCTCAAAGGAGCTCAGAACACATGAGAGAGTCTGGCTTGCCTTTTTCCCCGAAAGCTGGAGTATGATCATAGTGAGCCTGTTGTGCCTCTGGAAAGCTGCCTGTGCCGTGTGCTCAGTAGGAGGCAGTTACTGTATGATGAAAATAAATGCCAGCACTGCAATTAGGACAGGAGCTGGTTGTAAGTAGTGCCTTTATTATTCAAGGTGTCCCAAAGCACTGCACACATAATGCATTAGATACAGGCAATGTATTGTATTTGTAGATAACAGAGCATATATATTGTTTTCTGCAATGTCGCTCACACATGGCCAGTGGTATCAGGAGCTGGTTCACTGAGGGAAGGAGTTTGGGACCAGGACGCTGCAGGATTATTCCTTACCCCCTTTCCAGTGCAATGGGATTCTCGATTTTGGACGGCCACCAGCAGCAGGCAGACTCTGCACCAGTTAAAGGTGACACGTACGTATTGAATCTCTTGAGTACTTTTGGGGTCTAGCTTAGTACAGTACCATTGTGCCTGCATTGTGCAGGGCCCAAATTTCAGTGTGCAGCTGGGAACCCACTTAAATTACACGTAAAACATTTTGATTTACTAAAAGCGTCTCTTTGGTGGCTGTGTCTATTTATGTGTGTATATTACTATATATATGTATATTTATAAATATCAGTATGCATATATATAGACACACACACATGCACACACACTTAGAATTATGCCATTTGAATGACAAAGTACCTAGGGATGCTCAGCTACTGAGGTTGCTGGACTGACGAAATGTCATTTTCCATTTTAATTTTTTATTAAAGGGGACCCTTTTCAGTAGAACTGAGGAACTCCTGAATTGTTCCATTGTACTGGTTTTACTATCTCATTTTGAAGTTAAATGGAGGGAAAGAAAATATTTATAATGTTGATAAAATAAACTTACTTTTGTAATTTAATAGCATCAGTTACTCTTATTATTTCATGTTTCAATGCTAGAGGTATCTTTATGTGTTATCCAAGACTTGATGATGTCATACATTTCTCAGTAATTATAGCATCCCTTGATATTGTGAGGTGTGAGGCTGAATGACTCAAGTAAGACAGGAGTTCAAGGCAAATTTTGCCCCTTGCAAAACAGACCTCAGACTCCAGTGGCTCTTTTACCATTCCACATGATGGCTTGTCTGTGTTTTAGTGCTTTAAGATGTATGCAGGTGTTTTTACTGACACCTGTCACCCCTGCTTTTCCCCAGCAGCAGTAGAATTGCTCGGTTTCAACTCATGATGCTGTAGCCTGGATTCAGACTACATGAGATGTCCCCCGCTACATGAGGGCTGTCGTACAGAAGCACCACTGACAAAGAAAATAGAACAAAATTGATGTTTTGTTGCCATTGATCTTCCCAGCTGTATTTGCAGAGCTGATGCTGTTGTGGATGAATAGATGAGACATATGGTTTTTCTAATGGTGTGGCTGTGGGAGGTTTGTTTGAGTAGTATTTAGTGGCCTCTTTTGCTCCTTTTTGTCTTTGTCTTTGCTGTGACAGTGACATATGTGGTAGTGAAAGTCACAAATGCACAACCTCACCTAGAAGCTGGCTATTTTCCTTTCAGCCATCCCAGGTGGCTCCTGTAGGGTATGCTTATGTGTTGACCCTTCCAGTGTATCAAAAGCATGTTGACGTGATCTGACTCTGGGCAAGTGCTATGGAATGGGCAAGGTACGTTGTTAGCCTTAAGCTTGCTGGGAGTTTAATGGTACATGTATGGACATACCGGGAATTTGGATGCCTTGAAAACACACCAAGGACAATTCTGTCCTTGTACTCCATGTACTCCAAGAAGGAAGCAGTTCCTCGTGCTGATCCATCTGAAGTCTGTCATTTTCTTTCCCCCACTTTTTGCGACTTTTGAACCAGACTAACATCCATGGAGGAGTGTTTTATAAAAATGGCATTTAGGTTTGTTGGAAGTAACATTTCTATCTTCATTATACCTATTCTTTTCCATTCACCAGACAATATTTCCTCTCTTTATTTTCCTCACTAAATCTGAGCCAAAGCAATGTTGTGTTATTAGCTCCTTAATTAATCTAAAGAATCAAATGTGAGTATTTATCAGTCATTTCAGCAGTCCTGGGAGCAGCGGATCATATGCCTGTGCCTTTCTGGATACCTGTGAAGCTATAGGCCACAGTATTAACAGGGTTCACTGTGGTACTCATCTCATTTTGCTATCTTAACAACAATGTAAGCAACTATTTTTCTTAGTAATAGATAGCTACAGCTTTAAAATCCCATCATCTGTCTACCAAAATCTGTTGATTGCATCGTCAACTCAGTAATGTGCTAGAAGTAACTTGCTAGCATACTGATGAAGTGCAGGATGTTATGTGGAAGATGTGTCTCAAGCTTCAGTGCTTTAACTCCCTTTAGAAGCGCAGGATGCAGCTCATGGCTGCAATATGGAGATGCCTCAAGAGGAGCTGTACCCCAGCCCTGCAGGCAGCTCTTGGGGTGAGCAGAACATCTAGAGGAGTCAGGGTGTCTTGGCTTTTGCTGAGGAGTTACCAGTACGGACAGACTGCGACAGCTCCGCACTTGGCTTGGGCTGCTGAAAAGCAGGCCAAGTACTTCAGCAGTTTCTCACTTCTAATTCTATGTAAAAGCTGGCTGGGGAGGGAAGGACTACCCAACAGTCAGAGCAGTGACCATGGCTAAGTGTGCTCCAAGCTGTGCCATGGCGCCATGCTTGACTGGGCTGCCTACCTGAGATCCCCTGCAGGCACCAGGGCTCAGGGGCCTCCCTCTCCCTCCCCGGCATGTTTCCAGCACTGCTGCCCATGTGGTGCCCACGGAGAGTGGCCTTCTCTCGTCCCCTGTATATGTGCACTGGGGCAACACCCACACACACCTTGGCCAAGGGATTTCCTGGCCCACATATGGTGCTGTTCCTGCAAAAGGGGAAAATTCCCTCCCTCAGGCCTTGATCACACCAGTAAATTCATTACATTTGACTTCAGTGATTAGGCAGGCTTAGAGCTGAATAACCTTACTGTATTCAGCCCTCAGAGTGCATCTTGTCTCCTGCCGTATTTATAAGGTGCCACATTCCAGTCTCAGCTGCAGTTTCTTGTTTCTCAGACTGCTGGGTTTGGGGTTTTTTTTGTTGTTGTTGTTGTTTTTTTTTTTTTAAGAAAAAAAAAGAAAAGACAAGCTATCTTATGCAGCGCACATGTATCTAGTTACCCAGCAAGTGGGGAAGACAGGCAGCTTATTTTAAAAACCTCTCATTCTGACATAGCACGTGATGACTGCTGAAGTTTAAGCAGGGGATGCCTTGCAACAAAAACATTTGTTTCAACATAAATACATCTATAATTCAGGAAATAATTTGATGCTTAACCCTCTAAAAACAGCCAACTTGTGGTCTTGGATCCTTTACAAGGAAGAGATTTTTGGGAATCTAAGAAGGCAGTGATTCTCTTGACAGGCACATACAAGAAGGTGAATATCCAAGAAAACGGAAGACTAACTTCAGAAATTTCTTTCTATTATGTTATGCTCATCCACACTAGAAACAGAGCCCTGATCTGGGAATGCTATTTCAGAGTTCACCAGTATCTTAACAGCTCCAGCATTCATATACAAAGTGCATAAAAGCTGTAGCATTTTGACATGCAAGAAATAAGCACTACTTTTAGCAATATAGTGCTACATATGTAATTGCTTCATTTAGAGCCAGCCTCCTTTTGCTAGCAAAGTGTAACACCTGGCTCTTCAATTAGTCCCTGTCTAGGAGGCTGCTTGATGTGTAACCTACTACTCAGTGAAGTGTGCGTGGTGGCAATCCAGTGCTCCAATATGACAAGTGCTGCAGCAATTATCTAGCTACTAATGCATGAACCACAGTAGCAATTCATTTCTTAGTGCTACACTTTATTTTAATGAGAAAAATGGTCTTCCAGTTCCACCTGCCATAATGATCTCCAGTTAATACTTTTTCCTCAGCCTACCACCAAGCAGAGGAAGAAGACCGAGGAAGAAGGCTGTCCCTGTTCCTACATGTATTCAGGAATTCAGCTCCTGTCTAAGAACCGGTTAAGCTTGTAGGTGTGGAGAAGAAGCTCAAGAAGCTCTTGAGCCTGATACAGCAGACATGAGTGATTTCTACTTGGCTAATTAGGCTTTAATAGATAGTCCCACTTTTCTAGGGCTTTTTTTCCTGTAAGACATTCATACAAAAAATGAAAGAAGGCAAAATTAGAAAAGCAAAGGTAAGCTGGCCCCTGGGAATGGGGACCCTATGGAATGGTTTCCATAAGCATTGCTGTTTTCTGGGTAGAGAGTTGCAATGCTAGCTGTTGAATATCACTGTAATGTGTAATTATGTAAGATAATTAGGTGTATCTACTTTTAATAAAGTGGAATGGATGGATTTCTTCTCCAAGCTTGCTGCTCCCAATATTTAAGACATTTAGCTGCAGGGGGTATTCCATTCCTGCCCCCACAGGGATCACACTGCACAGGCTGGTGGGGCACATCCTTCTATTTGCACATCTTGAGGCTTCACAACGTGGGACCTGAGCCCCAAGTTGTGCAATGACACTTCTCCCTGCTTTGTATCCATACTGGTAGTTTTCCTTTCAAATGAATGGGAACAATGCCACATCAAAAGAAATTATGGCTATGGGGCACAAAGTGAAATAGCTGTTTTTCTTCTCCTGTTCCCCACTTCAGCCCTTTTTTCCCCAGGGCCAGTGTTTTTTTCCTTGATGAGAATGGGAAAACTGTTGTTGATGTGCCTGTCTTAATAGGAGATATGTGCAGTTGCAAGTTGTCTCCTCCTGTGGTCTTGCTACTACAGTAAATACTGTCCTTATCTCCATGGTATATGGGAGACGTACGTTCATGTCAAAGCTAAGAACCAAGTGAGCTTGCTGGCAGCTAATAACAGGAAGGAAATAGAACATAGTTTTATTTAAATTTGATCTTAAATAACTTTTAGTGCTCTTTGCTTTTCCTTCCACTTTTTTTTTTGCTCTGTCCTTTTCAAACCTTCGTTACTGAAGTCTTTATTCTTTGATCACCTCTTCTTTCCTTAGCTCATGCTACCTTCATTTTTGACTGTAAAGGTCAAAATCCTGTTCATGTGCTTGCCTCTGGGACACTTCTGCTTGGCCAGTCACAGATGGCTGGATCTCCTCTGACCGTGCCTAGCTATGGGTAGGGAATATTGAAATTCTGCTGTACTAGGAATTAGTTGGATGTGCAGCACTAAAGTCACCTCTGAGGGTGGCTGTAAAATCCCATGCTTAAGCAGAGGGAAACATGATGGACTTGGGCATTTCACACCTGTGGGATTGATTTCAACCTTTTCAGACTTAATTTTAATATCAATAGGAAAAAAAAAAAATTGGGGGGGTCTACTCGCATGTTCCTTCCCTTTGTGATTTTCCTGTTAAATATTCTTTGCCTGGGAAAGTGTGATTGTGTTGCTCCATGATGTGCTTGCAAGATGTGGCAGCTGCTTCCAACTGGTGAGCAAGTGTGCTGGTGTCTCCTGTGAAGTGGCTGGCCCTGCTACTGTACGGTTTTCTGCTCAGCATGTATCTCAGAAAAATCACAGGGAGATAGCAGAGGCTTATCAGGTTTTTTGTTCCATTTACATGTCACTACAGAGTGATTCTCCTCCATCTGCCTCCTTTGATCATGCAACAGCTTTGGGAGAAAAGAAAATAAGTGGCTGAGCCTTCAAAGCACTAAGCAGCTCTTGGGAGCTTTGTCTCTCTCCAGCTTATTGCTGCTCCTCACAGATCGGGGAAGAGGGAAAGGGGGGATGCCTTATGTGCAGAAAGATCCACCCATCACCTTACTGGAAAACGTAACAACTCTTTGGAGGCTACCTATTCCAGACACCCCTCCATGTGCCAGGTGGAGTGTAAAATACTTACGGATACCAGTAAGTGTGCAGGAGCTGCCTGCCTTTAATAAGGGCTCTTCCAAACTCTTTTTGCTTTCTCTTCCTGGTGCTGGGGCAGGGGCAGCCCTGGGATGGGGATTCCTGCCTGTTTCCACTCAGAGCAGCTGGTGTGGGACTGCCCTTTGTAACGGGTGCCCTCGAGCTGCCCTCACACCATGGGTTGCATACGCTCTGTGTCCTGGAACTCTATTTGAAAATAAAGTAATCAAGGGTTAAAATCCCTTTCCAAATGGGCTTGGGAGCTGCCAGCCTTGGCTGCTGGCCCATCAGGGTGCAGTGCATTGGGGAGGGCAATATGGAATATGACTGCCAGCCTTTCTCTGTAGAACTCTCCACAAGGTGAAACGTGCTCTCACAGTGGGAAATAAAGGGTTTTTTTCTTCTGCCTGTATTATTTTGTGCTGTAAACCCTGTGCCAGCTTTTTGGAAGCAGGAAGCTTTTGAAAGATTGTGGAAAGTCTAGCCAATGATACAGCTGAAGACTGGTGTTCTGTGTCGCCCACACAAACCTTCTGGCCATCTGTGGAGGTTTCAGTGTCCTCTCCGAGTCAGCCAGCAGAACATTTTGCTACAAATGCTCCAGGCCTGCTTTGTGCTACTGTTACTTTGCTTCTGCACAGCTTTTAGAACAGCTATGGCCTTACAGCCTTGCATTGGGAAAAAACCAAGATGCGTTGTGGGGAAACGTCATTTTCCTATGGACACAAACACTATCAAGCTGCAAGTGTGTGCTAATGAAAATGCGATGTGTGTAAGGACTGAACCTGGTCTGTGAGACTGTCACTGCTGGCTCAGTGAGGATTTACTCTGAGCAAGAACTGACCTGTTGTTTTATTGCAAATCTTAAAGGTTATGCAAAAAATGATCACTATTTAATAATATATTTCTGTCTTATGACAGTTTGCAAGTCTAACTGTGTGTCACATTGTTGTGTCAGAGAACAGGGAAAACACTTGCTGTGTGTTATAATTTGTCAGCATGTCTCTCTGGAGGTACTGTGGCCAAAGGGAGAGAGCAGAAGGTAGCAAATCAAGGGTTGAAGTTTTATTTCTGCCACTGTCATTGAGTCAGATTGGATAAGTAATTTTAAATTCCTTTGCCTCAGTGGCCTTATCTGTAAAATGGGGATAATATCACCTCCCCATACCTACAGAGTAAGGCGCTTTGTGTTGTGAGGTCAAAAACTGCTGTATATTAACTATTTATGAGTTTTCTGTCATGCCTTGTAACGTTGCTCCCATATAGTATCCTGCTTCTTTTGGAACTATTTTTTGAAGGATGGTGGGAGTAGCCCTGTCCCATGGTTTTTAGTTTAGATGGCTTAAATTGAGATAATAAAGAGTGCTGAGAATGACAAGTTTCTAATGTGAGCTAGTTTGCACTTCTCATGCTTGATTACCACGTTTGAGCTATCTTGCATTAAAAATTTTAACTCAGGTGGTATTTCCAGTCAATGAAAGCATTCGGGTTGTTGCCCTCCCTCCAGAGAATAGAATTTGCTGAATTTTAGAGCAGTTGTATTCCATCATACTGAGTTCATTGAGCACAGAGTGTTTCATTTGGGAGAGCCCATCTCAGAAATACCTCTTTCTGTCACCTCTATCCTGTCATTGAGGTATCACAGTATCTTTTCCAGCAGCCCAGAAATCACCACTTGAATTTGTTGATGCTAAAGGTTTCTGGGGAATGAAGCCAAACATCTGAGGAAGCAAACCCTCTGGCCTTCACACTAGTATCTCCTCTGGCCACTTGGCAAATGAGACATTAAAATTGATAAATAACAAGGACAACAGTTAGCTAAGAGTTAGGAAATTGGAGGTGTCTCCTGCAAAAAAGGAACAAGGCTAAGAAGTTGTCATCATGTGGGATGGTGATGTGATGAACAGGCTCCTGATGGAAAGGTTGAGTTTCCGTCAGGCTATATAGTGGATATTCACTTGCTGCTTCCTGGAGACGATGGAGGAAGGATAAAGAACAGATCCTGATCTCCTCTGCACTGAATTCACTCCAGGTGAACCAAGATGTGACAGAGGACAGAATCTGGACCACTCCATAATGTATGTAGTTCTCTGAATAGAGCAGTAAAACCAAATAACAAATGCGCATATTCAGCCAGCATTTCATGGGCATCCAGAGTTCCAGTATTTGTACATATCCTATTATCTGAACCCACATCTGTTCCAGGAGTTGTAATAACATCACAAAGGGCTCTTTTATGCTGCCTGACCCCATGCATAATGCCCCAGAGCTGTGCATCATGAGGCTGCCAGCTGGCAAAAGGAATCCAAGGCATGCAGCAGCACCCATGAAATGAAGCTATATGTTTAACAGAGAATCAGGGTCCAGGTAATCAGCAGTGAGAGGGGGATGTGGGAAAGGGGAGGGATTTTTTGTAACAAAGTGAGAAAGTATTTTCTTCCCTGATTTTCTTGCATTTCCTATTTATACAAAGTATCTTGATCACTGTGTTGCTAAACAAGGAGATTTTAAACTGAGGGAAGAAGGAAATCTGTATACGGTGAAAGAGCTGATTACTGTTCCTTTTGGACACTTTTTCTGTATTGTGACTTGTGTGGAAATGTACAGAATAAAAGTGAAGAACAGCATGCCTTGGCTGGGCTGAGTTTCCTTGTGTTATTCGCTGGTGGAGCTGGGTTGCTGCTCTGGCAGAGTGAAGACTGGTGTGACTCAAAGCTGTGAAGGGTTAGAGGGAGTGGAGGAAAGGGATGCAAGGGTTCAAAATTCTGTGTGTGAGTGGCAGTACAGGGGAGGGATGGAAAGGGAGTTTTAAGCCTCTGGATAAGCCAACTCCAAGCTCATAGTAACAAAAAGGGTTAATGATACCCTTAATGTTTCCAGGGAAATCTTCTCAGTCCCTCAGTAAGCTCAGATTGTCAGCACAGCACCCAGTGTGTGCAGGAGAGATCCAGCAGAGATTAGCAGGACTGTAATGTAAGCATATAGGTCACCTCAGGCTCTTCGCTATGCATCTCAGGAGCATTTCCCTAGCACATTAAATCACCCTGCAATTATCTTAGGTTCTCAGTTTAGCACTGTTTTAGACTAACCCACAAGCATATAATGGCTCTGTGTGTTTCTGCCCAGCTGTGTGTGATTGAAGAAATTTCTGTCATGGCCATCGCTTGCTTTCTTGCCTTCAGCAGCTGCCCTCTCTGCTCCATTCAGGAGCTTCTGTGCCATTTCTGACACAAAGTTTTCGTGGCCTCTCTCCCATGCAAGTCGGTATTTCCTAACAGTTCTCTTGCCTCTGCTCTCCCATCCTGAAATTGTAGTTTTGAATAATTTGGTGATGTTTCCTTTGCCCTGTCTCTCTGCGGTAGTGCCTGCCACAAACCCACCTCCCTCACACACGGCTCTGCCTCCCCCCTCCGCTCCAAGCCCTTTGATCCTCACCGCCACTGCCAGTAGCCAGCTGTGTCCTTGTCTCCTTTAAAGGATATCTTAAGCCCCCTTTCCTGCTGTCTCAGACAGCCTAAGAATATTGTTATTAATAATAATAGTGCTAAAAAAGACTAACTATTTTGCTTGTGCAGGTTGTAACGTAGTCTTGTGCAGGTTGTAACGTAGTCGTGAGTTACACTGGGCCTTTCTGCACAGCGAGAAAGCACTGCCAAGCACAGTTCTGACGTTCATAAGCACTGTGGTACAAAGCACTAACTCCTCTGGGGTCCTTTGCAGTAACGAGCTGCACTAAATGGCTGCCAGCTGCTTTCTGGGAATGACTGTGGAGAGGAGATGCTTTTTGATGTGCTCAGAGCTGCCCTCAGAGCAACATCTGGAGGTGTTCCACCACCTGCAGGCAGAGCTTCTTGGTGTTTGTCTGGTTGTTGGTTTGTTGGTTTTGGTTTTTTTTTAAAAAAAAGAGTACAGCTTTAGATTCTACCAGTTTTGCACCCCAAACTCTTTAATGTATGTGGCCTTGCACGTGTATGTAGATCTGAAGAGAGTCCAATTACTGCTTTGCTCATTCATTATAATTTGCCCTTGTGCCTCAGCATTTCAGCTATGCTGGCTGCTTCAGGGCTGATTTGTAGCCAACTTACCCTACAAAAACCTTTCATAAAGCTGGTGAAATTCATATATATACACACACATACATACATATAAATATCTTTCTCCATAGGCTAATGCATTTTCTTAAGCGGGGCATTCCTTTTCTCATGCAACATTCCTTTACATATGAAATTTAATAACTTTCAACTGTTTCTTTAAAAAGCTAAGCCTTTCATAGTAGGAATGTAACTACAATGGAAAAAAAAATCTATGCTTGGGAGGAAAAAAAAAAAAAAGATCATGACAGGAATCATTTGCTTTGAAAAAAACTCCAAACCCCCTGCAGTTTCACTGCAGCCAGGTGACTTCACTATTTCCCTGCAGTTAAAATGTGGTTCTTTCTCACAAGGGATCTTTTAAACTAGGTAGTGATGCTTGTAAGACATGTTGCCAAGGTTGTTAAGTTTAAAAATAGATAAATATTGGAAGCGGTCCCATAATTTCAAGGTGTTTGGTCTTTTATTTTCACATTCAAGGGTTGATAATGATACATCAGTATTTTATTTGCAGCCGTATTAGTCCACAGCAGGCATGCCACAGGACAAGGAAACCTTCAGAGCTGCTCCCTCTCTTCTTCCCTTTCTGTCCATAATCTTAAGTGGCACTAGGGATGTGTGAGTGTGTGTGTCTGTGTTTGTTAGGAACTGTTTCTATGTGAATGTGGAGTTGAAGTACGGATGTGTCAACTGCATGGATCCTGCTGCTCTCATTCAGTAAGGCAAGAAATCCTGCAGGTAGGAAGGCGAGCTGTGAATCTCAAGACCCAGAAAATAAAGATTTTGTGTCAAGATGGGTATGAAATCAGAGTTACCCACTGGGAGTTAAAGCCAGGAGGATAATCTGTAGCATGATAGGAAGCCAGGTGAGGCACTGCCTGGTTAACATTATAGAATCGCAAAACCATTTAGGTTGGAAAAGACCTTTGAGGTCATTAAGTCCAACCATTAACCCAGGACTGCCAAGCCCATCACTAAACCATGTTGATAAACGCTGCATCTACAACTTTTTTAAATGCCTCCAGGGGTGGTGATTCCACCACCTCCCTGGGCAGCCTATTCCAATGCTTCAACACCCTTTCAGTGAGGATTTTTTTCCTAATATCCAATCTAACCCTCCCATGGCACAACTTGAGGCCATTTCTTCTTGTTCTGTCGCTACTTTGGAGAAGAGACCTATCCCCACCTACCTACAATGTCCTTTCAGGTAGTTGTAGAGAGTAACCAATTTGCTATCATTCAATCAGTTTGTGCTATCTAATCAGGCAGCTAACAAAAATCAGTAGCACTGACCATCAGAACTTTTGGCTGCAGATTCATTTGTTCAACATTTGCCACCAAAGCACCTAATGGCTTGGCAAGAAACAGCAGCACAGGGTAATTCACTCTTATTTGAGAAGTTTCAGCTTTTGGATCCAGCATCCTGCAGAAGTTAAAGGAAAGCAGGAGGCTTCTCACCAAGGGGTGGGTGTAGGTCAGCTCAGGTGGATGTTCCGTTACGCTGGACAAAAAGTGGAGAACACATAGTAGTTGGAAGGTTTGTTGTTGTTGTTTGGTTGGGTTTTTTAAGGGTGATAGGAGAATGAAAAAGAGATTTTAAAATGAAATAGTAAGATTAAAAAGGTAGCTCTGAATGGTATTTTAGATCCTGAAGCCCCATTCAGCCTGAATTACCATGGATCAAACAATGCTGTTACATGATTCAGACTGGTGTTTCATGCCTAGAATTTGGGGGTTTTGTTGCTGACATAATTAGCTAGCAGGCTGAGGGTTGTGTTTGCTAGAAATAAGGGGTGATTACCTGCCTGCTTCTGTTGATGCACACATGTATCACATAAATTTCTTTGCTGACAGAACTGATGATATTCAAACATGCCCTGGTCTTTCTCACTCCATTTTTGAATATATTTTTAGTTCCAGGAGCAGTTTTGCTAATGAGTCTCACTATCATCCCTGAAGTAAGTAATATCGGGTTGCAAGGCTCCATATAAATATGAAAGGTCATTATTCTGGCTGTTCACTATTTTTCCTTGTATCTCTCTTCTGCCTTTACCAAACGTGTGATAGAAGGACAGTCACAATCAGTTGTGTGCAGTTGAATTAAGTGATTGCAGAATAAGGGGCCACTGGATAACTAACAGTTTCTCAGTTCAACACAGCTATTAAGAGTTCTCCATAGTCTTTCCAGTCACTTAAGGTTTTCCATTTTAATTTTCAGTGATATGCCACCTAATGTCACAGTGAGGACCTGAAATCTGGTATATATTCACAGACATGACGAGACTTAATATTATGGTAAACGAACGGACAGCTTGTAGATTGAAGGTTGTCATTTGAAGTTTCCCTGAATACAAAACCATGTGAGCAGTACATCTGTAGCTGCTTGAGTGCATGACTCCCAACAAGTCACCCTGGAATTCTCACACTGGATTTCCAGTCAAGCTGAATTGTACTTATAGTACCCATCTCTAAAAAGTGACCTCCTCCTGGGAGACCTAGTTTAGTACTGCAGTACTCTGCAGATCGTTTAGGACTTTTTTTTACCCTTCAATGAAGATCAGATCTGTAGCCAGAAGTTAAGCATCTGTGTTCGTATGTGGGGAAAAGAGAATAAGGGCTGATTAGGATCATGGGGCACTGTTTGATTTAGAATATTAATACTCTCCAACATTTTCATGTTTAAGATTTTTTTTAAAAAAAAAAATCTATAATTTTCTGTATTCTGCTTTTGAAAACCCAACACCACTATCTGGATTATCCTTTTTTATTTTATTAGCAAACACTGATGTTCATCTTTGCAGAATATAAATTCACAGATCCTTCTAAATTACAACCTTTTTCAGTGTCTCAACTCGGTCATCCCCTCAAGAAAGACAACTGTAGAAATTACTATATGCATGTGTAAGGGGAAGGGTCTAGAGCGTAAGTCTTATGAGAAGCTGAGGGAACTGGGGTTTAGTCTGGAGAAGAGGAGGCTGAGGGGAGCCCTTATCACTCTCTACAGCTGCCTGGAAGGAGGTTGTAGCAAGGTGGGTGTCAGTTTCTTTTTCCAAGTAACAAGTGACAGGACAAGAGGAAACAGCATCAAGTTGCACCAGAAAGGTTTAGATTGGATATTAGGGAAAATTTCTTTGCTGAAAGGGTGGTAAAGCATGGGAACAGGCTGCCCAGGGAGTGGCTGAGTCACCATCCCTGGGGATATTTAAAATATGTGTAGATGTGGTACTTAGGAACATGGTTAAGTGATGGAATTGGCAGTGTTAAGTTTATGGTTGGACTCTATGATCTTAAGGGTCTTTTCCAGCCTAAATGATTCTATAATTCTATGAAGGCCTTGGATCCAAGGACTTGGGAATGGTGAATAATTCGGAAATATCATTGTGATTGCCCAGAGGTAGTTTTCCTGCTTTAGATTCTTTCTTGCTACCTTTGTCTTAGAGTGATGAAGCTTTTTCATGTCGGAAATGAACTTTCTGCTTCCAGACTGAGATGCTTAGTTGCAGTTGTCTCAGATGTGCACTTTTATCTTACCTAGATATATTGAACTTCCCTGTTGCTGCTTCACTTCTTTCCTAACCAATATGAGAACTTTTTGCAGCTCTTTGCTATGTGTCCTCACTAGATCACAGAACAAAGCAAGCAAACAAAAGCAGATGACTACGAGCTTCTCTTGGACACACAGCAAGAGGTGTTTTTTCTGCTCTTGTGGAAAGAAAGCTCACTTAAGTTCTGCAGCCACAGCATTTAGTCAACACTTCATAGATTGTTTCATGGGGAAAGAAGATGGATGCTACAAGTTCAGTATATCCTCTGGTGGCTGTTTGCTCACAGGCAATGCATGCAACATCCTCTTCTGCTAAGCACAGCAGAGCTCCTTAGTTGCAGGGGGTAAGTTTTTTGCTCAGGGGTTCCAGGGCTGCCACCACTGGGAGACTTGCTCAAAGCCTTTCCAAGTCAAAGAATCTCTAGTTACTCTACCCACAATTATCTGGGGAGGGAAGGAAGGGGTTAGCTCTCACTGAGTGATTGATTGCGTTCATAAATTGTCTTTGCTGTTCCTAGATACCTCACATCAGAAATAGGCTTACTTGCACCTCCTCTTTAACGTGAGAGATGGGTTATGGCTCACCAACTATACACAGACCTAGGAGTCTGCTGAACCCAAGATGGATGTGGGAGTCACCATGAGTAACCTCCCATAAAAAGGCTTTGGGAACTGTAGAAAGCTGTCTGGATCCCAAAGCTTCAGTTTGGCAATGTGCAGACTTTCATGACAAACCTATCCACTTATTAAAACACACACAGAATTTCTATGGCTGTGAAATATAAACATAGGCTAATTTAGGTTGGTGGGGACATCTGGTCTAGCCTCACACTCAAGCCAGGCTCAGGGACAGACCTTTGTGTTTAGGATCATTATTTAGGTCTTATTAAGGCTTTCCTAGCGTTTATATAAAAATAGAAAGGAAAAAGTACTTACTGTAAGGAACTGGAAGCATGAATAGACAAATGGACCGTTACTGCCCCCACTTTGGTAATCTGAGGCAACACAAAATGTGTGTGACTTGCAGAATCAGGGACTGGACGCACCACAGCCAGCTAAAGAGAGGTTTCTTTCACTTACTCAAAGGCACCCAGGATATAACTGTTAGAAAAAAAAACAGATCTGCAAGTCCCCTGGCTCCCATTACGTCAACCTTGCACCTGGTGAACTGTATTGTGTTGTGTGTCTCCTATTGAATTTCCTAGTTTCTGTAGTCTTTCTTGTTCTGAGGGTTGTTTCGTGAACTTACGCACTTCTCTTTGAGTTGGGGTTTTTTGTCTCCTGAAGCTAAAAGTTGCATCCCTATTGTGCAGAAAATAGGAAACAGATTTATTCTTCTCAAATGTGTTGGGCCTTTAAATGGAAACTGGGAGGAGAAAGAGGGGACAGTCTGCAGCCCTGCCACATTCTTTCCATTGATACACATCGACACCAAGCAAAAGTTTGATTCTGAGCCCCTAAAACAATAGTTACAGAAATGGTTTGTCTTTTGTTTTGTTTTTCTTCTGTCCCTTTTAAGGCGAGCATAGTTTTGAAAAGCACTACAGACCCTGGTCTAGGGCTTGTGTCCTTTGTTAGTCCATAGAGTAAGACAGAGTTGCTTACCCCACAAGTTCAAATAACAGCGTACTGGCCAACAACAACAACAAAATGGTTTTATCTCAGTGTGAACTAAGTGTAACAGTTAAAAAATGATCTGCTCCAGGATACAGCTGTATTCACACTTACCTAAATGTGGCCATGAAGAAGCAGTGTGCTTGACTCAAAGAAACAAATGCAGTTTCCAGACAAGCAGATAAGTAATTCCTTATCTTCCTACCACAAGGGTATGAGGTGTATGCTCCTATGCAGGTGTCATGCTGTAGATACAGTTCAGCAATCTGACTCAGGCCTCAACCACCACCATCTTTCAACTACTTTCTTGTTATAATTTTCTTGCATAACCATAAAATAAAGGAGTCTAATGAGGTCTGGTACAGCCACAAGACAGAAGAACAAGCTGTGCTACTGCTGTTAGTCGTGGGATGAGAGTGGGCATAATGCGTGGGCTGAAATTCTGGTGGCAAAGGGTGTCCAGTTTGTGTCCTACACATGCACACAGGCAAGCTAGCATCCACAGGCTTGAATTTAGACTCAGCATTTATTTCACTTACTAATTTTTTTTTTTAAAAAAAGTACTAAATTCTGGATTTAACTTTTCTTAACCATCAGTTCTACCACCAGTATTCAGCAATTACACTTAAGGCAGAGCTACTGTTCTAAGCTTGTTTTGTTTGCCTCAACCTTTCAAACTTGTCTTCTTGTAATAAATATGCCAATTCTTAGCTGTCACTCTGAAGTATTAAGTAAAAAAATCCCACACCACAAAAACCTGGTCTTCACAAAGGAACAAACTGTGAGCAGAAGTAACTAATTTAATCTGTTTCATATGTTAATTAAGCAAATGCTTTTCAGAGGTCATAAGGCAAAATTTAGTATAAGAATGGTGGTCAAAACCAGCAGTTCAGTCTTGTCCTACGTCTTCAGTATTGATGAGACGTAGGAAACAAGACCTCTCCAAGCTGGAGGATATTTGGTTAATGACTTTTACAGTTATGAACGTTAGAGTTTTCACAATGTTGGTCAAATAATTCTGCACACAGGGAACAGGAAATCACTTTCCATTTTCTTTAATTTGTCTTCATTTTTTAGACACTCGGAGTTTAACAGTGCCCTGTATTCTGAAGTGGTTCCAGATTCAATGCTCTTCCTCTTCTCAAGCATCCCAAATAACAAAGCACCTGAATGTTAAAAAGGTATTGCTGGCCTTTCTCAAGTTCTGTTAAATATTTTTAGTGGGTGAGATTTGAATTTTGGAAAATTATAATCAGAGAAGTGTTCGAATCAATAATGGTTTTGTGACATCTTGAGCAATAGCTTTGACGTTCAGTGAATCTGAGTATCTGTGATCTTGAAGTTTTCCAAACACATTGTTATCACAGCTTGAGAAGGTGTAAATTCCAATGAATTCACCTATTGGGTTGTGGGGTTTTTTTTCTTTAGTAACAGTAAACCCAGCAAAATTTGCCTTAAATCCCCTTCCTAGAGCAATTCATCTAGCAAAGTGCTAGGTCATTTTTCTGACTCACTCATGCAGCTGGCTGCTAATGTTACTTGGGAAAATCACAGGTGAGAATAGGGACCACAGTGAGGAGAGTTTGAACGCATGGCTGCCTACAGTATGATCTGAGCATTCCTTATAGAATGAATCTGAATATTAGGCTGTGGGGGAAAATCCAGCTGTGATCATTCATATAGGATTGAATAAAAATATTATCCTGTTAATAAAAGAAGACTCCATGAAGGATGATTTTTTCCTGGCCAGATCAGGTAGTGTATCAGTTTGCAGGGACTTCTCCCGTCTTCACTTTTCAATTTCATGAATAATAAAAAAAACCAAACCACAAAAAACACACTTGCTAAAAATGTTCATAAATTCCCAGCACTTCTTTCATCATCAGAACAACTAGGGGAAAAACACTGTATAAAGAGCATTGAATTACACTTGTGACCTGGTCCTATGACTACACTTCAAAATAAGGTGTTTCTCAGTTTTTTGACCAACACTGTAGGAATAATTTGAGACATAAAGGGAATATCATTTTACAACATTCCAAAACAATACTTCAGCAGGAAAATGAATGGTACCTGTAGATGTTAAAGACGGGCAATCCAGCTATGAAAGCGCTCTTCATTTCCTGTCCCAGAGAGCTGAAACAAAACAGATGTCACAGACACACCAAAAAAAAAAAAAAAAAAAAAAAGAGGAAAGAAAAAGTTGTTAATCAAAATCTAAAACTCACTAGATAAACAGTTCAGACAACAACAGTGATGAAGAGTTATAGATTCATACAAAATCCTTGTTACAGATTCATGTTTTCTACCTCCTGAAAAAGTGCAATGGAGGAAACAAATAGGAAAATTATACCAGGAACATGAGCATTTTGTTAAATACTGCGAAAATTTCATTAAATATCAATATCATATTGCCTTTAGGCAGTTAACATTAGTTCCTAACTCAAATCTTGTGGCTGCTTTCAACTCCTTGGCAATGGTGCAATTTCTACATATGCATTATTTATGCTGTCCTAATAGGATCTTATATTAGCATCATTTAGACAAAGAGAAGGATGCAGGTTATTTAAGGAGGGTGGGAAGGATGCTAAAGAGGGCGGAGATGCAGAGAGGGAGATGGAGCTCAACCTAACTGTTTGGAAAGGTCTGTTTTGCAATACTTTAGTGTTTAGCCCTAATAATTAGAAAAGGAATAGTGGGGGAGGCAAAACCAATTCTGCAGGGCCTAAAGTGGGAGCATATACAATCTCTTGTAGTGTTGAAAAGCAAACTGAAAAAACAAGAATATTGGTACTGAAGTACAAGTTCATCTATCCTCCTAGGTTCTGCAAGCCCATTGATAAATTTCATCAATAATGGTGTACACTAATTAGCATTAATACTAATATTAGGACAAAAGGTACTACAGACCTTAGCTAAGATTCTGTTCCTTTGTTTTAAACATTGCATATATAATACTAGGAAAACTTGGATGCAGGGATCTTCAAAAGGCATAGTGTTCCTCATGGATCTCGGAAGACAGAGGTTGAGACCCTGGTTCCTATCCATTTCTCAGTAGAAATAATAAGCCCAAGGACCAAAAGAGCTCTAGATTGTACAGTAACCCTGTTTGTTCCTGCTCCTCAAAGTAGAACAAAATATATTTGATCAGATCCACTTCCTTCTAAAATCTCCATAGTTTTACTCTAAAAATGAATTGTAAAGACAAAAGGATTATGAGCAATAGATATAGTGGTTTTGTCAAAATGAACCTAAAATTAGAATTGTTTAGGTGATGACAGAATTTATTCTGCATGGGAAGATACCTTCCCCTGTGTTCTACCCCCTTCAAATTCCCGATGTGCAGATGGAACTGCTGAAGTGAAGAACGCACTGGAGGAGGGGAAAAAAGAAAACAGAATGTAATATAAGTATGGTTATTTTCTTAAGTCTTTCTCACTATATGGACAGTTCCAAGAGTAAAAAATGTGAAAAAAAAAAGACCTCATGAGACAGGCTTCAAATTTTAAACATTTATATGTGTCATATATGCTAATATATAAGCTTATGTTATAGAGTTTAACACATATTCTGAATGTTTTTATTAACTTTGGATTTTTTAACAGTGTTTTAACATTTATATTCTGAATTTTTCCCATAAGAAAATGGGAGTGGAAGAGTCAGCACTTTCTCCTCATTGTTTGCTTTTTCACTTTTTGCTATTGAAAACTGCATGTCTAATGCAATCACATAATGCTGGGAACCAGGTCTTTGGGGAAAAACTCAGATCATTTAGCAAGAAGTGCTAGCATTGCCCATAGTAGTCCCCATACTTCAACATCAGCATGAAATCTTTAATGTGGATCTTAAAGGGTTTTAACATGTTCTTTTTTTTTTTAATAACAACCAGCCCAGGTTTAGGTCTGTGAATGATGATGCCATGTTTTGTTAAACTCCTGAGCGTAAAAACCTAGATCAGGCTGGTGCTGAAGCCAACAGCATCCCACAGGAGTTTCCGTTAAAGATGTTTTGTGCTTTATGAGGGCCATGCAACTGGCTCAAATCTCAAGCAAGGAATGGCTAGCAAGTTAAGAACAGATGTAGCTAATTTTGTTCTTATGGGGCAAAAATCATGGCCATTACATTAACTAATGAGGCATTGCACATGCGCAGCTTATAGCTGTCCTCCAGTTCCTGTGTTTCTAACAACAGACCTTTATGTTGGTCTCTTATTGTGTGTGCGTATATGTCTATACATTATATATCCCCTAAATTTCCCATTTGCCATAGTTATTTCTAAAAATGGTAGCAGGGAAAAGGTGCTACTTAATACAATTTCACTTTTTATTTTATTCTTTTTGTGAAAATACGTTCAAGCTGTCATCTGAAGAACTTTGCCACCCTATCATTCTTGGGAGTGATCATTTTTAGGGCCTGAATTTTATTATGTCCTACTTTATGGATGAGTTGCTGTTACTTCAGCAACTTTCAGTCTCAATGCAGGCTTGACATTACTACAGCGAGTTCTACTAGCTAAAGTGAAGAATCCCCCCCTCCCCATTAGGGTATGCAAGCTTGTACTGTACCCATTGAAATATTGAGCTGATGAGCTCAGCTATGGACTGAGGCTAAGCCACTGAAGGCTTGACAGAGCCAGCCATAACGAAATCTCGGAAATGGTATTTCTGAACATGTTTGATAATTACTTGTCGACATTATATTCCCAGTGTTTCTTTTATTGCTGTGATTTCACTAAAATTTGTAATCAAGGATTCAGCTGTCTGCTCTGCACTTGCACTGAAGGTGAACATCTCATCGTTTGATTGCACATAAGGAAAACTTGTCAAAACCACTTATATTTGCTTTTAAATGTGAAGTTTAGCATCATTATAATTACACAGGTGTACCCTTTACAAATTGACAAACAAGTTGTTTTAAAAGGTAAGAGAACATTTTGATAAGTGGAGTTTCTTCTTTGTTCATCCATTCAGCTCAGCGTTGTGCTGGCTGCATCATGCTGTGGATGCAGAGAGTGTCCTAATGGTTGCTCCCCACGCCAGTAGTAATTCATTCTTAAGGGAATATATTGAGAATATTTATTTAATTATATGAGCATCATTACAATGAAATGTACTGATTATGTATTTCAGAACGTGGTTACCATAGTTTTACTTTTAGCTGGAAAATGGTTGTGATTCAGCTCACAAGCAAATGATCCAAATGCTTTTCATTTCCCAATCAGTTGCCTGCTATGTAGTTAGTGCCTCAGATTTGTTACTGCTGGCTTGTCACTGAGAATAAAATTGACCGCTTCATTTCAGCGCCTAGGGGAAAGCTATTTAGTGCTATGACTGGGACTAGCTGATTGTCTTAATGAAGTATCAAGAACTGCTTTGGTAGGGTTATAAATACTACTACCTTCTCTACTTCTAAAGCCAGTTCTTTCATAAAGTAGTTAGAGATGCGGGTATAGTGCCTTGAGAAAAAAAAACAAATTTTAGCAAATCAAGCGTACTCTGAGAGAAATTGAAAAGGAAACTTGCATTCTATTTGTTCAGTAATTTTCTGCCAGGAGTTTGAAACCAAATAAAAATGTCAATTCTACTGGTTCTGCTTCAATGGAGGAACATTTTGTTTATGCATTTTGCTTTGATTTTTACACAGAAATACATATCGACAAAACCCCAGAAAACAGAACAAAAATGGTAGCTGTTGTTCAGCCCTTCAAAATAAAATGCCATTTTGTTTTGGTTCATACTTCTCCCCAAACTGTAAAACTAGAGTGAAATGAAGAAGTTTGCTTATATAGGAAAAAACAGTGATAATGTACTCAAAGCAGCAATTATTTTTACTATAGCTAAGATTTTTATTTTATTTAATAGACTTCAAATCCTAGGTACGTAGGACTTCCATTCCCAGGATTGCCAACACAAAAGAAGAAAACTGTGATAGCAGCCAGCATACAAACAGCAGTCTTTTAAATGCTGGGGATCTGGAAAGGCCTGCTGTGTCACATTATATTTGGATTTCAAACTGCAACATGCAGATGTATGCACATGAATAATTTTGAGCACAAGAGCTTTAATCCCCTTGTAGAAAATAGAATCAGTCAAATGTGTAAAGTTACAACATGTATTCATGATTTGGTGACTGAAGCTTAAGACCAAGCTCTGGGACACTGACTTTGTTTTCAAATATCTTAAGATTTTAGCAGGGAACAAAAACTCTTCTGGGTTCATGGTCTCTGTTTGCCTTCTTCCACATATATCTGATCTTTCTATATACCGGACTACTTTAATACTAGAGATTGAGGTATGAATTATTATTTTTGAACTCCATGGATTTTTCTACTCTAATTATAGGACTGATAGTCTCTGTGACAAGATGCCTGCCATTGTGTGGACTAGAAATGAAAGACAGAGTGAGAAGGTACACAGCTCAGAAAGTGGTTGATTTCAATCTTTGATGCATTCACTAAATAATTCAGTATCACTAATGGAAATCTGATCTTAGCACGGGAGTGGGGATGCGGGGCGCTCAGTTGCCAGGGTCTGGCAGCTCAATAGCTCAGTAACAACAATGGAGCAAAAGGTGGAAAAATCTTTAAACTATTGTCAAGTTCTCTTCTTCAGTTTCCTGGAATCACATTACATCTTCCTGGAGCTGCTGTTGCTGGTGGCTAGGGAGGGCCAGAGAAAGAAACTGGTGTTTACAGTGAGTGTATCACCCGAAACAAACAAGGCAAGCTCAGCTCGGACTGACCTTTCAACTGGTGCGCAAGGGGTGGTGGTTGCTTTTTGAAAAGTATAGCATCCTACTCACCAGTAGGACTGAAAACAGTGGAGAGCTTCTTGGGAGCAAACTGCATAAAGCCTTGTCCTCTGACTTCGTTGCCTGAGCTTTAGAGCCAAAATTTTTCCCAGGTGTCTTTGGAAAAATATGCTAATTCCTGTTAGAAGCTGAAGAGATCCAAGTAACTGTCTCCTTCAGGTGGCTTGTGGAATGGTTACTTAAAAGTACTGAACAATGCAACTTCAAAGGGAAAATTTGGCGTTCAGGTCTTTTCAAAGGAAAAAAAAAACCTCACTGAGAGGAAATTTATTATGAGTGGATTTCTACATTTTGGCACAAATCATATCTAATGCTGGGATCTTCTTTCCCTAAAATTGCCTTGAATATTTACCAAGTGAGTTGGGATTCTAACAGGGATTTAATACTTTTGGATTGTTTATGCAGGCATTTGCATGTGGCATCAATCAGAAGTCCTTTTATAACTTCTTACAGCACTAACCTTCACTTTCCCCTTTTAAAAGAAAATTCAGCCCTGTCTCTCATTAGGTTGCCAATTTTTGGTTTGGGTAGCAAAAAACATACATGAAAGTAGAAACTGGACTTCCACAGCTGCCAGTCCATTCCTCACCTCTGTTTTTTGATCAGAGTGGAACCAGCAGCTGTATACAAGTGTTGAAGATTTTAAAGACAAGTATCACCAGCAATCGTCGAGCAAGTTCTCCTTTCTGGGATAGCTGTGTGTTCAGACTAGAAAAGTAATAGTCAAAACCTATTTTTTTTCAGTATGCATTTTTCCTATCTCTCAAGAAATGTAGATTAGCCTGTAGTTTCAGGGATCACATAGGAAATAAAGCATTGGCTGGAAAACAAACTCAGGAGAGACAAAACAGTAGAGAAATTCTGGAAATAAGCCTCTCCAGCTTTACAGTTCTTTTAATAAGGAAAATATCCCTGTGGCAAGGAAATGGTCGTAGCTTATCTTCCATTCATCCTTTTTCTCCATGCTGTCCTGTTCTTTCCCACTGGGAACCAGCACAATAGGCACCTTTAAGGCTGTGATTAACATAGCTGATGACTTTTCCTTGGCAAAAGAAGTTACATTGGTCCTCCCAAGTTTGCTGTATTCACCAACTGTCTCATCTCCTTCTATGTCTTAAAGAGTTCTATCTCAATAGCAAAGGTTCAGTCAAGAAATTCAAGTGTTATACTCCACTGATATCAAAAGCATCAAACACAGGAGGCAATTTTGAACAAATAATGTTTTGCTGTATTTGTACAGTGCTTCTTGCAGTGGAAACCTCACTTATACCTCAAGGTACCACTGAAACAGAAATAATATTAACATTAAAATATATTTACTTTTTTTCAATTGAAAAATGAAATACTTTCTTTTTTAGTTATAGGTGCTTCAGACCATAATCTGTCCTCTGAGCAGCTGTGTTAACCTCGTCTGCAGTTTTAGTTTGGACTTTCTGAATCAAAACTCAAGCTGTATCACACTAAACTAGTTTATGTGCATGTAAACTCAGCTTCAGGAAATTAATTTCTGAGCTATGGAAAACTAGGTATGGAGAAAAGCTGTAAGTAAAATTGGTCAAAGATTGTCTGTTGACATGGCTTCCAAAATTTAGTGAACAATGAGGTTTCTAACATCATGCACATCTTTGTGAAAAGCAGTTGCTTTCTGCAGAAAGTTCCCATTGTTTTCTGAAAAGCTGAAAATGTTACACTTTCATAGTTTTAGGTAAGAGTCAGATTTCTTTAAGGAAAGGAAGAGATCTCTTGACCCACTTTGGTGCAGTCTGTTTCGGTTTCAGTCAAGGTGAACTTACAGATCAGCCTTTGTCCTCTTTCCTACTTCCTTGCTCAGACATGATTGACCATCTGAAACGCGCTATTGTGGTTGTACGGAGAAACTCTGAGGGCTTAAAGTGTCGACCACTGCCAGGTGTGTTTTGATGGAAAGTGTCTTTTGATAGTCGTGATGCTTAGTGCTGTGATGCCAGGATTTCATTAAGAAGCCCTCAGGAAGGTTCAAGCTAGCTATCAAAGATCCATTCAGCTTTTCATGCTCTGAAACATGAAGACCAAGTTTACTATCGAGTGCTCATTTCCACTCGTCCAGCTGCTAGAAAGGATATTCTCTCCATCTCAAGCCATCACTTTGCACTGCAAATCAAAATTGTTGTTTTAAATTACATCACTGTCATTAAATCTGCCAGTGGTGCAAATCCTGAACAGCCATGCCAGGACTAAACACATAACTGTGTGATGAAAAGAAGATGCCAAGGTGTGGATGGAAAGGAGTAGTTTACTTTACTAAGAAAGAGTCCAGGTGGGTGCAATTGCCTACACTGGGACTAGCTGCACAGTGCTTTTCATTGTCACAGATGGTAGGTGTTAGATGATGCAATGTGTACGGTGCCAGACAAATTACTTCTTTAGCTCATTCCTCTGGAAACAGGAGAAGAATCTGAACTGGATTTCCATGCAAACCTGGAGCAGGAGCTGCAAACTGCAGCCCCAGCTGAGCCCCAAGCAGTCAATGGCCCCAGTCTTTCAACTCAAGGCAGAGACTTGCTCTGGGGATCAGGAATTACATAGAAATTGCCTGGAGTTTGGAACACGTCCACTTAGTTTTAAATTAAGCTGTGGATTGGGGAACACTCTTACTCAGTGGATGTAATGAACCTAACAAGTTGGAAAAGCCTGCTCCTAAATGAAACCCTTGATATACATCCAGAAGCGCTGGAATTCCAGGACAAAAGTTGTTCTCATGGCACTTTCAGCCCAAGATGAAATTAAAAGCTGGGTTTTTTTCTGGTTTTGGGTTGGGGTGTTGTTTTGTTGGGGTTTTTTTCTTTGTTTATTTGTTTTCCCCCCTCCCCAGCGGCACGTCCAGCCCAGCGCTGCCGTGGTCTAAGCGGCCAGCTGGAAGTCAGCGGGGCTGCAGCCCGGGCTCCCCAAACCCCGACGGCCAGGGGCTACCCGGCACCAGCTGCGGACGTGCGTGCCAAGAGAGGTAGCTGAAGCCCCGGCACCGGCCGGCGGGTACCGTGAAGCGCCCCCTCACCCTCGGCTCCCCCCGCCAGCAGCCTGGGGTGCCGTGAGGAAGAGGAGGGGAAGTTGCCTCTGCTTAAAAGCCCGTTCCCGGCCCGCGGGCCAGCCCCGCCGCAGCGGGGGCCGCGCAACCCCGCCGGGCTCCCCCTCGGCGGCGGGACCCGGGGGGCGCACCCGCAGAGCCCCGTCCGCCGTCCGCCGGCGGTGCACCCCCGGCCCGCCCCCTCCCCACCCCGCCCCCCCCCAGCCCCGGCGGTGGGGGCGAGGCTGCCCCGCGGGTGACCCGCCGCGCCCCCACCGCATCACACGAGGGGGCAGCGCGGCCGCTCCTCTGCCCGGCGCCCGCCTGCCTCCCTCCTCTCGCCGCCTCGCTGCAGCCCGGGCTGCGCCGAGTCAAAGCGCGGATCAGGTTCCCTGCCTCCAGTATAAAAATCTCGGCGAGGAATCTCCGGCGGGAGAGAGAGACGGGGCGCAGGCGGAGCGGGGCGTGAGGCGGCGGCCGGCCAGCCAGCCCGCCCGTCCGTGGGGAAGCGAAGGGACGCGCTGCGGCGGCGGCGGCGGCAGCAGCCGCTGCTCACCGGGGACGCCCGCGGCTCGCCCCTCTCAGCTGCGGGAGAAGAGCTTTCTGCCGCCCGAAGTAAGTCCGAGGAGCGGCGGGGTCTGCCTGAGGGATGCTGCCCCCGCGCTCGCTCCTCCGGAGGAAGGGTGGCAGCGCTTCTCCTGCCCTGCCCCGGCTCCGGGGAACCTGCCCCTGCGGCGCCCCGCAGCTCCGGCCCCACCTCGCGTCCTCTCGCCGCCCGGCGGGTGCTGTGGAGCGGTGCCGGGGGCTTGGGTGGGAGCCCGGACCCAGCGGGGTGGTGGGGGGCACTTGAGGCCCCGGAGACCCCTGCCCGAGGGGAGGGGGGGGGGCGAGGTCTGGGGGTGCCCGGGGGCCGGGGGCAGGGGACGAGATCTGGGGGTGCCCGGGAGCCGCGGCCGGGGGCGCCGCGGACCCGCCGTGCTGTGCCGTGCTGCGGAGCGCGGCCGCGGGTGCCGGCTGCCCCGCTCGGGGTGGCGGCGGAGGGTCGGTACGGGGGAGCGTTGGAGGGCCGGGGCAGGGTGCGGGGAGAGAGGTGGCGGTGGGTGACGTGACCCAGCGGGGAAGGGAGGCAGAAACCCTCGGGCTGCTCCGTTCCGAGGGGACAAAAGGGCAGCCGAGTGACCCCGGAGCGGCAAACCCCCTGCAGGTCCCAGTTGCCCTGTGCCAGGAATGTCCCGACTGAGACTCGGGATAATGAGGTTAAATTTTACCCTCCGACCGAGCACGTTGACTGATATTTTTCTTGGGACTTTGCCTTCTTATCTGTAGTTTACTTTTGGTGGAACAACTGAATCTATCAAGTGCCAATAGATCTATTTAAAACTGCCATCGTTAGTTGGTGTCTTCCATGTCCTCTGGAGGGATAGGTTTGGAGAAAATCTCACTTAACTACAGTGAAAACACAGTTTCCTCCTGTTGAGCTTACACATTATTCTGCAAATGTGTTATGGTCTCCAACACTGATGCTTCTAACTCCGTAGCTGCCTTCATTATCTCCTTATTAAAAGTATTTATAGGGGAAAGACAGTCTTTATTCTTCGGGAGCTCATCTGCTCCTTTGCCTGTTCCAGTTGGCTGCCGCACACCTCTCTCTTCCATACTGCAAGTAGGCTTGCCTTCGTGGTGAATGTCTACTGTCTGTTAGCTTAGTGATACGCTCTGAGGCTGGATTCCAGGATATAAACCCTAGAGACCAACTGGTTCTTGGAAGCATTGTGGAAATATTTGCAACATGCATTAAATCTTTCTCTGTGAGATAACCCTGCACCTATGCATAGCGATAGGTGTTTTAACTGGATCCTATTTGCTCTAAATGACTTACAGGAGAAGAACGCTTTACCTGTGGCTCATCAGTGCTTGAACTTGCTGCCCTTTCCTTGCTTTCCCTTTGGACCTTGATTTTTTTGAGCTTTTAGTAAAGTTCAACTTTTTGGACAAGAAATAGACAGAGTGTGTAACTGCTTGTTTTAGGGAGAAGAAGGGAAGAGATGGAGGGAAAGAGAAGGGAAGTATATTGAAAAAGTTGTAAAATAGTACCTGTCTTATACATTTTTTGGACAGTGTGCTTGAGCTGATTTACAAAGCAAATCTTATGGAGTATTTCTGTTTCCTCCCTGCAAAGAAATAAGAATTTTAAAAAATGAAAAAAAAAAAACCCTAGTCTGAACTTTTGATCAAGAGAAGTAGTCTGAAGGGAAAAACAAACCTGCATATTTGTGACAAAATTTGTTAATTTGCTGTCATAATGAAAATTTGGAACTTCAGGGAGGGGGTACTTCACTGGAGAGGATGGACAAAAAAGAAAAAAAACCACATTACTTTGGTGACTTACTACTTAGGAAGCTTTGAATGAAATTGAAGGACAGAAACTTAACTAACTTTAGCATGCTCCAGAGCAGGCTCTTGGGTGGAAAAAAGAGAAAGATTTGCTGCTGGCTTCTTTTACAAATGGTTAAGTCTTTGTTTATAGTGTAGAAGTGGCCTAAGAAAAACAGACTTTTTGCAATTATCCAGATGTCTATTACCCGTTATTTGAGATGCAGCCTGTGGCTGATACATCCTTCCCAGCAGAAGGTTGGTCTTGCTATAGTATTACAAAACATAGTTCTGTTATCCCAGAACCATATGCTTATATTCCTCTACACTCATACTGACACTGAGGACACTTTGGAGGCTTATCTTATTCCTGACACAGCTGTACTGATGGATGTTTTGTGTAGATTCATCTTTCTGTTGCTAATGTGAATATTATTACTTAGCTGACTTCCAGCAGTCACGGCTCCAGCAAGGTACTCTGACATGTCCTATGTTTCTTCTTGATCATTCGGGGAATGGTTGTTCTTGAGTCCTCAGATAATAATTAAAAATAGTCCTTTACAGGAGCTCTGAAAATGCCCTCATTCAACTCATACTCTTTTATTTCAGTGTGCTTTTGTAGCAGGGAAGGTACGCTTTATGAAGCGTTATAGTGTAACAAGTGTTTTAGCGTAGCGCTAAGGCATTAGGGATGGAGCCGGCGTTGCTCGTGAAACCTGCTCTGTTCAGGCCCCCTCATTACCTACACTCCCAACCATGGTGTTTTCTGTGGGAACTGGACTTTAACAATGTATGCTTTGCTTCGATATTTACAACCTCTTGCTGATCAGTGTATCAAAAGCATTTTCATTAGAGGATTCATTTCAGGACTTTAATTGAGGAAATCTCTTTGTTTCAAGCCTCTATAATAAACCATTCAAAATGCCGTCTTTGAACGAACTAGGTCACTGTAACGCGCGCACACAGAGGGATTCTCATCTGCTTAGGGTAGCCGGCATTCGGTCGAGCCATATCCCTGGTGAGCTTGTCCCTGATTTATCCTTCTTGGACTGGCTTGTTCACAGGGAGCTTATGCTGAAAATTCACTGCTGGAGGTCATTCTCCATTCTTGGCATCTCTGGCAGCCTTAAGCTTAAATTGCAGCCTCATTTTCTATCCAATCAATACCACTCTTATGTCGCTGAGTTTCCATGGTGCCCCCAATCTTCTGTCTACATATTGATGTCTGACAGCAGGAATAGCATTCTGTGTCGCTATATATACTTACCAAAGCTGTCAAAACTATTTAGGGTCTGTCGCACTAATTTATATCCATATCCTGATATTATTTGTATCTGTTGAGCTTTGACTGATGGAACTTGCCGCACTAAGGAATCAACCTCAACAATGCACTCCAGGGATGGCTCAAGGGATGGATGTTTTGAGAAAGGGGAAAAAGACTCTCTTCTAGAGTAGCTGGGGTAGTCTAGAATCCTTTGAGCACAATAGAGTCATTTTGAAAACATCCAAGTCTCAATGGCTCCAAGTTAATGCTTTGGAAATCATTCTCCATTGTGTGGCTCTGAATGCACAGAGGGTCCTCTCCGATGGAACCGTGGAGGGGAAAATAGAAACGTGGGCATTGTCAAGTGTTCAGTGTGCATTTGAGGAGAGCTGGGGGAAATTTGAGTCAGTTGTCTTACATCAATTTCTTCAGCAGAAGCACCGTGGAAAAATGAAATTAAAGGAGTGAGCAATGCCTTCTATAAGGTGGATGTCTGTGTTTTGCTACAATAACTCACAGAGCATTGTAATTGCCGAAGAAATGATATGGTGGTGTCTCTGTGGATTGACACAACAGCAACTAAACAAGATGGGAAGAGGCGTATCTTCTGTGCGTCATTAACTTCCAAGGGACTGATACCTGTTATTTGTGCCAACAGTAATAGACGCTAAATAAAGACCAGCATATTTTATTTTATATTATTTAAATATGCTTTGCATACCATTGATCTTGTATCAAACAGAAGTGGTCATCAGCTGGAGGAGCCCTTTAATCCCACTACCTTTAACATGATCTTGATCCAGCCCATGAAATAAGAGTTGGCAGTCAGTATGGAATTTGCTGCTTAGAATTTTGTTTGCTCTGCGTTGCCATTAGAACTGATTTTGTGATGCCAAGCTCATTAATACTTTTCAGACCCTCTTCAGGCTCCTACAGTCTTTCCACTAGTGAAAATGAACTTGAATACTGAAAAGGCCCTGTTGCAGGTGGTGTTTAACATAGTGGCATTAAAATAGTTCAGTTTGTTAAGTTTTCAGCAATGGCTTACCTTATCGTTGTAGAAAGGGTCAGTGGGACTTTACCAAGCTAGTTGCTCTCTTGGTCAATATGTCTCACCTTTATTTTATTCCAAGGAATAGAATCACTGAAGCATTTGAAATATCTAGCTCTACCTCCTGCAGTGGCACCATGATGATTTATTGTTTTTTAACTTTTCTCATTTCCTTCCTTGCTTACATATGTGGGAGTGACTTTTTAAAAACTGTAGTCATCTTGCAGACTGCTTTTTAATGTTTTTCAGGCTGAAGGTTGAGAGAACACAGCTGTAGGCAGTTTCATGGGAGATGAGAAGGGGGAATGTGAGTATAATAAAGAGCTAGATATATTACTGATGCAGCCAGGTGATTTCTACCCTCTCCATCCCTCCACTCCAAAAAGCCTCTGCCCTTCCTTGCCTTCCCAGAAGAGCAGATTCTGGTTTCAATGTGGATAACCTGGAGGTGAGGAGTAGAGCTAACTATGAGGCAAAATCCAGTTTTGTTGCATTAAGAAAAACATATAAGTATGTTAATTTGGGCCCTAGGAGCACGTTGCTTGCAAGTGCCATTGATTGCATGGCAGCTGCGACAGAGGGGTAGAGACTTTTAGAGCAGAAGAGCATTACAGGAGTTGGGGATTTTCTGATAAAAATAGTCTCTGAAGATAAATAGTGCTTGGGGCTCCAGTCTGCTGCCATTTAGTAAACTGCAAAATTCAATTTTAAACTGGACCTTTCTCCTCTGAGGCCTGCCAACACTATTTCAGAGCTCATTAAATGTTTCAGGAGAGTGATATAAAAATCTTCCTTCCTCATTAGTTTCTACAAAGGTTCAGTGTAGCTTGGACCTTATAAACATCCCCTATTTAGTTGTAGTTGATACCATCATCAAGGGCCTGTGGGGAGGGAAGAGGAAGAGGAGAAATTGTTTAATACCTCAGTCCAAATGCTTGTTTTCACACTGGTCCACAGCTAGCTAACAGCATAAATGAAATAGAGTTTTTGCTGTCTTCATACAATATTTTTGGAGCAACTCGTTATCTGTAGAAGCTCTCCACCCAGGAGTAAAACCAGACAGAAAAGCTGGGAGGGGGAGGGAGGCTGGACATGCTCTTTTTCCTTTCAGCAAGCCCCTCTCTATGCACTGGGGCTGATGCTCTGTTGTCTTAGTGGGACTTGTCCAGCTGGCACTGGAAATGGGCAGAGCGCTAGTGATGCTGGCAATGAGATGGAGGTAGCCTATTTCTCAGGCTTGAGTACAAAGTTGATCTTGCTCTGCTGAGCTTGTAAAGGAAGATAGACTACTTTGCTGTTGTCTTCATCATTTGACTTTGTTACCTGCATCTGATTCTTGCCTTAGGCTGTCCCTAAGGATTAGAAAGGTAAAACCCGGATAATTGTTCTCTATGGGTATATAGGAAAGGAGGAATTCCCTGTGTATTGACACAAACAGTAAATACACAGATAACTGTGGAAGTCAGTGTCCCTGTCTGATTGCAAGCAATGAAAATGACTGAACTGCTTTCTCAGATTCAGTTTCATTTGCTATCAGACACAAAACCTGTTTTGTTCTTGGGTTTTGTTTCTCAGAGCCATGCAAACAATGACAGTAGTTTCATAACCAGCTAAAGATGATCCGACTATTGCATTTAAGGCTTCCTTGTTTCGACAGGATCACTAGTACAACAGATTTATTTATGTATTATTTATTTTTTTAGCTATATTTCTCACACATCGTGCATCTCAAAGTGCAAAAGAGCCTTAGCAGTGCAATGCAAATGTATGCGCCCATCTGTAGCCAGCAACAGAAGGCTCACAGTCTGCAGCATCTTTGCTTCCATGACAGGAGCATCCAAAATGTGCTTAAAACTGTGTGTAGGTAGTTCTAATCTCAAAAACTTTGTGTTTAAAAATAACTATTTTACAGGTGTTTTGTCTTTTTTTTTTTTTTTACAGGTTTACAGCATGCAGGCAACAGTGGGAAGAGTGACTGGCTCAGAATGCCATTTTAATATTTCTGTGATGCTTTTCTAGGCACTTTGATAATCAGACTGTAATGGATGGATCTTTTAAGAAAGGTCTACTGTCTTTGAAAGTGATATAGAAAGGGACTTAGAAATAGCCTTGGTAGAATGATGGCACCTCTAATATGGTGCTGTCTCTGCAGTATTATGGCACTACAAGGTCACAGTTTGCTTTTGGACAATGGAACTTTTTCCATTTCCATACTGAGATCTTTATCAGCTCAGTAAGAATCATATTCTTCCTGTCAAGCAGAGATTGATACTAAACGAGGCACACATTCTCCAACCATTATTCAGGCAAAGCTGATGCTTCAGCAAGAGCTTCATCAGAATAAGGATCATAGAATTCGGCCTAAGATTTAGAAAGGGTGCCCACCCCTCTGTTTTGGTGACAAATTCTTAAAAATAAGACACAAATGGATTATAATTCTGGTAAATGGTTGTGACTCTTCCTGCACATCTTGCAGCAGAATCTCATTACTTTCATTGCAAGTGCCTTTGGAGTGAAGCACCCTTTATTAAGTTAGAGATAATAAAGAGATTGTTCTGATATTCTGCCTTAATTCTGGTAGAAAAACACTTTGTTCCTTTAGTTTGAACAATAAAAATTCTGTGCTCAAAAGTAGCCTTCCCACCCCCACTGTATTAAACAGAAATATTTTGAACTTCTTGTTCTACCTAGAGTGGTTTCTCCTGGAAACCTGGTTTTCTCTCGTAGTGGCTTAGCTTTCCTTCTGGTGCTGACAGAAGGCCCCTGAGATGCTCTGATTGCTTCTCGATAACTTGTGCCACCAGACTGCCTGGTTGTTTGCTTGGATTGCTGCCTTCCCAGAGGTCACAAAGATGTTTTTGTTTGCACAAGAGTCACTTGCTTTTATTAGAAGCCTGCCTGGGTGCAGCTGATATGCAGAGACTGAGGAGTGGAAAAAAATCTACTAGCTTTCCCTCTAAGGCCAACAGATAGGATTTTCAACAATTTTCCAAAAACACTGCAGGCTTTGATTCAGGAACTTCATGTCATTTCACTTATTAAATCTTCATATTCCTAAGCTGTCCCTTCAGCCCATGTTTCTCGTCTGATTTGTGTGTTGTCAGATGCTTTTGTTAATCTCTGTAGTTGATGTTTGCTGAAGTGATTATTTGGCAGCAGTGTGTGAGCAGGCGTGTGTGTGATGGCTGTTGGCATGGCAGTCTGTATGATACGGCATTAGCATACTTGCTCTGTGCTGCGGGCCTCTTCCTCTGCTAGGCTCACTTATGCAGCAGGGAGGCAAAACCACCCCAAACAGAAAGCCACAGGGGAGCCAGTTACAGCACGGTGATCCTCTGGCCAGTTTGACCAAAGACCTACAGAGTTCCGGGGAGCCTGAAGGCTGCTCCCATTTTCCTTGTATTACTCATAGTCATCCACCAGCAGAAGATTATTATAAAGAGCTACAGGGATTGTGGGCTGCTAAGTAGGGGTATCTACATAGAGTTGAGTTTTCAGGAATTTCCCTCTGCTTGCAAAATAGCGTGGGAAACGTGTTTATGGGGGTATAAAGAAAAAAAGGCAAGCTCCGCTCCCTTTCTGTTTGTTAGCTCAAGAACCTGTCTTTAAATGGGGCATGGAGTTTACTTTGTGTTTTGGGCTCATGAATACTGAGTGGCCATTGGGATTATAGGAGTATGTGTTTTAAGAGTTGTCAGTCTCTTCTCTCAGTCGCTTGTCATTTTGAGCTATAGTCTTTGCACATCTTGTGCACTGGAACAGCTTTGTGGGCTGCGAGTTCCCTCACTGAGAACCGTGGGGTTTACTTAACATAAATGTAGCAAGTACATGCAATACCTTTGCTTGATCAGTGGGTTGGTTTAAAAGTTTAACACAGCAGTAATAAAAGTATCTGGTGGTACAGTATGTGTTCAGGTGCATGCACTTTGTAAGTGGGTGGGGATTAAATCTCTTGTGATAAGTTTTATAGCAATACATTTACCGTGGGGCCTTTGGCTTCACTTTATATTTTACTGGACATCTTTTTAAGCATGATCTGGTCTTGGTGTTTTTTGTTTTTTGATTTTTTTTTTTTGGTTGTTTGTTTGTTTTGGGTTTTTTTGTGGGTTGTTTGTTTGTTTTGTTTTCTTTTTCTTTTGTACAAGTGAAGCTATTGGTTTTCTCTTCCACTTTCTGATGTAAACTTGTCAGTTAATAACTGTACCTTTCCAAGCACGGTGTGGGCCAGGCATAAACCCTTGTTAAAAGCTGCCCCTGCATGACTGACTGGTGCTGTGAAGGTTCTGACTTTATCCTGATGAGGGAGAAGAGGATGAGAGATTCCTGTTGGGATCAGCCCTTGGTTTTACCTCTGGATGGAGAAAACTTTGGGGGCTTAATACCTGATATGATTTTTAAAACTGTCTGGAATCAGAAATGTAGGAAAGTGGGGAGCATTTTCTCTCCCTGCCCGTAACTACCTGGAAAATTGGCCATGTTTTCCTGATGAAAAAGTCTGAGTTCAATCCCATCTGAAGGGATGGGAATGGGAAGAAAAGTGGGTGAACTTCCTGCTGTTACTCGTAATTTTGATCTAGAAGTTATATTTAGGCTCCTTTCAAAAACTTCTGTAGATAATTTTAGTATTTTGCAACTGAGATAATATTTACAAACACTTCTACTTGCTCAGTGGCATAATGTGCCACATGGTCCTGGGCTTTCTTTGGCTGCCTCTCTGTGCCCAAATACAGCATTTCTGTGCTAATTTTCACGAAGAATGAGAGCTCTTGAGCATGGCTGGAGATTGAATACTGAATAGACTGATATCTACAGGGCAGTAGTCCTTTACATAAGAACCCTTCTTTCTTGTGCTAACCGCAGCTGTAGGTCGAGTGGATATAGAGACATTGTGGTTTTATAGAGGAAAAAGGTGAGACATGTAGGTGCTTTGCCCCAACATTGTGCTTTACACACACGTCAAAACCAAGTCTCTGTTTGGAGAAACTTTCCAAACTGTAGGGATATGTAGCAAAAATGTGTTACCTAATTTTAGAGTGTCAAATTGCTCAATACTTACTATAAATGACAAGTTCACATCTTTCTGTATTGACACTTCCAGCATGTACAGTAAAGCTCTAATTCTAGTTGGGATTTTACCAACTGAAATTTCTCAAGTGATTGTAGGTGGGAATTTCTTGTCTTATTTAAACAGAGAATTCTGCAGCAAACAAAATAGGCAAATCAGGACAAGGCTGTGAAGTGTAAATTATCTGTCTAAGTCAAGAAAAACTGAGGTTGAAATATTTCACATAAGGCTTATCAAAATGGAAATTTTTGAGTCACTGAATTAAAGATTTCTGTTCCAGGCCAGTGAAATTCTAGTGTGTATCTAAACACTTGCGGCACTTAATGGGTGTTGAAGGAATGAAAACAAGAACTTGAGCCTACATATGAGACAGATACATTGGCTACAGTAGGCTCTTCATGATGCCCTATGATGTCCAGCTGATGCTGTTCATTGTGGCATTTTTATGACCACAATGTCTCACAAAAAGGGTGGAATAGTATGCAGCGATGGGGAATGAGGAGCATTTTCTCAAATTTATGCTTTCCTTATCAGTTTAAATTTTTTTTTCCAAAGTAAGCCTTTGAAAATCGGAATATAATTTGCATGTACAATTTTAATTGTACATATAATTGTAATAATTGCAAACATTGTCAACAGTGTACTAATTGTAAATTATTTGCATTTCAAAGTTATTTTTTTACAAAATAATTGTAAACAATTGTAGTAATTTATAGTTGTTATTTACAATTATTATGACTATAATTATAGGGTTTAATAAAAGGCTTGTGCATGTTCTTTTCAATTGCTCCACAGGACATGTTGTTTGGGATTTAAAAAAAATAATATTTATATATAATCATAGCTTCTGTTGCAAAAGACATTTTAGCCTTTGTTCAGTGTTAAATAGACCCCTAGCCTAGAATAAGTATAGTTTTCACTCCTGATGCAGTGTGATTTGTGTGAAAGGGATTTTTTTTTTTTTTTAAAATCTCATTTATATCTGTTTTCTATTCCTTCATATTAAAAACAGTGTTCCAAGCTTAAAAACTTTTTGGAGTGGCTGAACTTCCAAGCTGCAGCAGCTGATTCCAGGTGAGCTGCCCACTTTGAGCAGCCTCAGCCATTTCTCTCGTTTCCTTGCTGGGATTCCTGTCTTGCAAAGCTAAACCGTTGAAGGCTGCTGCCGCTTCTGTAGCGGGAACTGTATCGGGCTGTGAAATGGGTCTGGATTTTTCTAAGACATGGATCGTGCCCTGTGAGTAGCAGTCCAATTGTACAAGATATGCAAGTGGATAGCAGAACATGGGTTGAGTTCTGTAAAACCAGTTATGTGAACTGCTTAAAACTTTGCAGGTAATGCTCATCTTCCTTAGCTTTAAATGTGCATTTTTCCCTGAACAGATAAACCATGCCCAAGCTGTTTTGGTTTTGAAGATATAGAACTTTTGAAGAAGTTTGCCATAACTGAATAGCTGAGGTTTCCTTAATTTTGAATTCCTATGTCTCTAATGTCCTTATTTTCATAACCCAAACTTCTCTTTGTTTTAATATTTCTTCTATTTAAATTGTGTAGTAGGTCACCTTTCATAAATATTGCACATCTGCTCATTTTTTTTTTCAGTGGCCTTTACAGCTGCCCCACACCTTATTCTAAATCAGCAAAATATTTCAGCTTATTTGTTTCTGAGTGTGCTCACAATTCATGCCCTTGTTTTAGTGAGCACATTTAGTTGAAATCTAACTTGGAATTCTATAACTGCATTATAATTTCCAGAGTCAAACTTTTTTTTATTACAGTTTTAAAATTTTAGAAGTGCTATTCTAAAGTTTTGTCTAGTCTGAAATTACTATTCTGCTAAGAACAGGGATATGACATCTTTTGTCTCCAGAACTTTTTTGATGTCCAGAAGTTATTTCAGTAATCATTGACATATAGTGGTATGTAAGTATATATTTCTTCCATTAGACTTTAATGTGTCTGTGGTGAATTTTATCTGATATTTGTGTTGTCCGGTCGTCTGGGCAGTGGCAAGGACAGGGACCTCCATACTGTTGACTAGTACCATTTTATATGGACAGAACTTTGTTGCTGCCTTTTTCATACTTTGTTTCAAGTGCTTCATAAATGCACTCCACAACATTGATCCTAGGCTGGACTTCGGGTGCTACAACTCCACCTCCCATACGGAGAACTAATTATTGTTCTTACCCTGGGATTCTTAGTTCCTTGACTAACATCTAAAGAGTGACGGGACCTGACCTCTTATCCCAAGATTACGAAGCTCTCCTAATAGCTTTTTTCAATGTCTTTGGAAATCCAAACAATTTACATCTAGTGGAAAATACCCAGGATAAGTTTTTAAAGGCTTCTTGTAGATTAGTGAGGCATGATTTATCATTGTGAAAAATGTACTGGGTTAGACGTTTCTAGTTTGTGGGTCTTCTATTTCAGGCTAGATGGTTTACCCTTGCCTCTAACTGATTTTTCTCAGCTCTGGAAATGCAGTTTAGTGCAATTGAATTTCTTGAGTTGTCCCTTTTTTTTAAAAAAAAAAAAAATTATTTCCCCTAACTCTGTCTGGCAGTTCTGCCTTAGGTTCTTTACTTGTATAACCGTAGGGCATTCATCTCTCTTCCCTACTTTAAAGGGAAAACTGAAGAAAAGGAGCCATTTAACTTCTGTGCAATCTTTTTCTGCCCTCATTGACTTGCTTGTGCCAGGGTAGTCTTCAGTATAGTCTGCAAGACCCACTGGCTCTTCTGGAGTGCCTGTTTCCAGTGTGCTTAATGAATGCCTTATTACTTGTCTCTGTGTATTTTTCTCTTTGTTCCTCAACCTTGCTTTTGGATCTTTTAATCTCTATTTTACATCTCACCTGCCAAAGTTGTTTTCTCCTATTAATTTCACTTGGGCTGGATTTCCATTTGCTTTCTCTTAAGTATATTCTGTGAGTGAACAAGTCCTTAAAATATATTTGAGAAGTTGGGTTGGGTTTTTTTGTTATTATTATTTTTTTTCTGAGTGGCCAGGAGTATCATCAGTGATTGCACTTTGGCATCGTTTCAGAATATCTGTGCTCATTCCTTGCATACCTTATTAAGGAAATGTTCCAGGGAACAGAAAGAAGTGACTCCCAATACTGTGCTTAAAGAAGCCTGATTCTTTTAGGACTTTTAACAGCATCCCAGTTGTAGCATCCACCATAATCATGTAGTAACTTTGGGATGAAGATTTTGAAGAATTGTGAGAGAATTCTGTATTTATATCCTATGGAAATGTATCCCAACTGTTGCAATTCTCCCTTTGGAAAATAGTCTAAAAACATAGCCCTGTCTAATTCCTGAATTAATTCTTTTCTGTTATTTGAGACTAACTCATTGCAGCTTTTCCTTCTGCAAGCTTCAAACCAGCTGCCACCACATGAATTGATTACATTGACAAGAAATAATTTATAAAAATGACTGCATTTTCACAATTCTAGAAAATGGCAATGTTGTCATCATTTGATCACCTAGTATTTTACATCAATCATTTCTGGTCTGAATTGGATCCTCAAGACTGTAGCTCAGAATCTGTAGTTATAAACACTCCCCTAATGTGCCTCCCTGTGAGGAAACAGTTACTGAAGAGTGCCTGAAAAGTCAGATTTGTATTTCTGACTTCTTCCTCTTTCTTATTTAGTATGTGTGCAAGTATAGCTCAAGATTGTACGTTTTCTCCTTTCAGAAGAATCCCAAGTGTTTTAGCTAAAGGCCTGATCTAAAGTCCACCAAAGTAACTAAATATATATGTAAAAATAAATGTATGTATGTAGGCTCATGGTAATTTAGATTGGCTGTATAATTTAACACTTTCTGTGTTACTGTCTTTTTTTTGTTTTTGTTGTTGTTTGGGTGGTTTTTTTGGTTTGTGGGGTTTTTTTGGGGGTGGGGGGGTATCAACACTTTAGCAAACTGTGCTCCAGGAAGCTGTTTGTGATATCAGAAATGTAAGCTGATTGCGCTTATGTACATCTAATTTGATGCCCTGATGCTTTCCAGCTGTGATAAATGGACAACTATTTTGAAAACAAATATGTTGTCAGAAATGGAGTATCCTGTGAAAACTACCAATTTTCCCTTAAGTCTGGCTGTGTTCAATTAATCTGCTGCTGACTTAATCTCCCTGCATCTCATAAGGAATGTTTTTAATATTAACTTCTCATAGTAGCACTTCTACTTCTAAAATGTCTTTCATTTAACTCTAGAATTACTCATAATCTGGGAAAAATTGATGCTTGCTTCTCCTGCCCCTGATTTCTATGATGGAAAATCAAGACTTAGCAAGTTGAGGTTACAGGTAATTTAAGGTTATTACCTTTTAAGTAATGAATCCCAAAGCAAATCTTTGTTTTTTTGAATGGGAGGAATCTTATTGTATCCCCTATTTCGGAGCTATCCCACATGCTCAGTGGTGGTGGGGAGGACAGGGTCTGGGCATCCACTTATGTACTTGCTCCTCAGCAGAAGGTCAGGAGCAACCCCTTCCGTAGGTTTTATCTCTGTGCACAGATGGAGTGAATGAGACAGGGGACAGTAGTGTCTTACCACCAGCTGATGTCACAACAATCTCAAACCTTCTGTGCATCTCTTTCCCTATTTTGATTCACAGCAGCATTGCTTTAGCAGAAGCAAATCGACTTCTGCAAACATATGGCAAGAGCAAGAAGGGAAGGCTGATTGATCAGGAAGACTGAAATGGACTTCTGTATTTATCAGGATTTTTTTTTTAATTTTGTGCTCGTGGAACAAGATTTGTAATAATGATTACTAATCACAAAGGTTACCCAAGCCCTTTCTTAAATTCATATCTTTAGAGAAAAGCACCTGTAAAGGAATATATGGTGAAGAAGGAGGCAGTTACGAACCTCGGCTAGGTGGTGTGTATGTGTTCTTCTTCAATTTTTAGCAAACTAGTGTGTGTAAGTTAGATGCATTGCCACCTGTAAGCCCTGTCTCTCAGCATTTCCATATAAGCCTGTTAACTGGTTTGGGCTGGACTTAAGAAAGAGCTCGTTCCTATTCTTGATGAGCTCAAGTGGCTTTTATGTAGGGTGCTGTGAATGGACACAAGGGCTTAGTGCTCCTTGTCATCGTGTGAGTTGCTAAATGCGTCACAGCTTTTGCTGTGACATATGCAGCGTTGGGAGTAACAGAAGCCAACTGAGGTTGCAGTTAACCTCCTGCTTCTAATGATGCTGTTTTTAGATCACTTGCCTAAGATGCCTCTGAGTGTGACAAATGAAGGGGTGCCAACAAGTAGCTTTTGTTTGAAATAAATCATTGTTTAGGTGGAATGAGAAGAAAAATGTGTCTGGATTTAATGGTACTTCACTGTGCATAGGCTTTGGAAATGAAACAACTTGACCTTTCTTGATAGCACACCTGTGTTTCACTACAGCTGCTGTTGCTGCTGGACTGAACTGCAGTTAGGGGATTTGGTGGGGGAGGGAAAAAAATAGCTTACCGTGCTAATCAGAGCTCAGTGGAAATGTTTTTGTCATACGACAGGTAGAAACAAAGGCTGCTGGCCTCCTGGGACTGGAATGAGCCTTCAGCTTGGTACAGTGGTTCTATGGGATTTGATGGCTCTGTTAACACAGCAGTGTCCTGTTAGCACACCAATAATGCCAATGTACTCTGCTGTTCTGGTGATCCCCCCCAGCTCATGCAGGATTCATGACATTGTTTTATGGTGTGCTTTCCCATAGGTGTGGTATGCAGGCTGCCGGCAGCTCTGCGAGGTCCTGGTGTAGCCTGCCATTGATCCTATTCTCCTCCTTCCCTGTTTGCGTGGTAGAGCAGAAGGCACGGTTGTAAAACTTGAAAGTGACAGTAACAGAGGTCACAAGTACAGTAAAAGTTGAAATGATCCTGACAAATTGGGCAGTTTCTCTGCAACAGAGTGTTTTTCGCAAAGAAGTGAGACATGCTATCCTTTGGGGTTAATAAATTGTGCACACATAAAATTTGGGAACATGGTCGTAGAATAGCAGAAGAAGGTCTGACAGTAGTTTCTGTATGCTGCCAAGGATGCTCATCTGTTAACCCAGTCACTTCAGCACAGTTGAGCTCTAGCTGTGGTTTGTATGGGTTGCTAATAACCTTGATGCACAGGGACTAACCTAGCTACTGGATGCTTTCAGTCATGGCACATTTTGGCCTGAGAATTTGCATCTCCAAGTGAGCATTGAGTGTAGTGGCTGGAATGTGTTTGACCCCATTTGGTGCAGCTTCAGCATCTGCCCCTTTGGAGGCTGGGTTTTTTAGGCAGAGACCTCTCACAGCATTTGGGTTCCGCATTTGTGATTCCTACGACATCTGCCGTAACTATCAAGGCAGATGAAGATTGTGCCTAGGAAAGGACTGAAAAGGATTACAAGGTGCTCTAAACCTGAGGACAGAGAGTGGCTACGATGTGACGGGACAAACCGAGGCAGGACCCGCCGAGAAGCTCCCCCACCTAACGTTCATTGTAAAACCAGCGGCGCTGTCATGCTCCGATGCCCTTTTTCCCAGGGCCAGCCCTGGGGTGGCAGGTAGGGTGGTGGGGCTCTCGCACGGTGGGGAGCAGTGGGTGCTGCAGGTGGCGATTATCAAACACTGGCAGTGTGGTGGGGAGTACAGTGACACAGGTGACTGGGGTGGCAGTGCAGCCTTTTGTTTCTCCTTGTGGCTAGACGGGGACTGTGAATACAGAGGAGGTGCTGTAGGATAAAACACATGGTTTTATCCAGGGCAAGAGAAATGACATGGTGCAGACACAGTGTGAAACAACATTTGCAGGGTCATGTGTGGGAAGGTTACATTTCACTTCCCTGCAGCCAGCTTCCTGTAGTTAGTAGTATTTATCGCTCTGTTTTTTTGGGTGTCATCGTGTTGTTTCGTGTCCCCCTGTCCCCCATCCCCACCCCCCACCCCCTCTTTCTTTTTAAAGCAACATATTTACCTCATAAAGGAAAAGGAAATCTTATTCATGTATGTAATACCTTCCTGGGAACTGGGAAGAGCACAGGGCAGTTTGCAGTTGACATGAACAGATCTATTTCTGGGTGAATAAGCTGTTCCTGAGATGCTCTGGGCCCATTCCTCAGCAGCCATGTGACTGGGCTTCTATGGAAATATGGCTTTCTGTGTCATACTGTCAATTCAAAAGATTTCAGGAGCTTTTTAAAAGCTGCTCATGATCTGTGCCCATTTCTGGTTGCTGTCCCGCATTCCCTTGGCTATTCTAACTACTTCTTTTAATTTACAGCACCTGAGGCTTGAGAAGAAATCCCATCACAAATCTACCTGGAGTCTCTGGATTCTTTACTGCATACAGAGTTCAGGCTTTCTTTTGCTCTCCATGGGGAAAAAGAAGAAAAAAAAAAAATCTGTTGCTGACAGCAGATTGGGTTAAAAAGGCAAGAGGTGAAATAAATATACCCTATGCTGTCTTGGATGTAAGGACAAGTGGGTGGAGAATCAGACTGCAGGGGAGATCAGAGGCAGAGCGCCTTCAAAGATGATTCTCCAGGCAGGTGAGGAACTGGCTGGTCTGACAGCAGAAAGTTTGCAGACTGAGGAGGTTGGAATTTATGATGCTCCTCAGAAGCCTGGGTGTTTAAAAGCATCTCTTTCCCATTTTCTCAGTCACACAGCTGCATAAGATAAAAGCTTCATCGAGCTCCTAGAGCTTGGACTGGTCTTGCCGAATCCGGCCAGCCGTTGTCAGAGGGGTTAATTCACACCGTCGCCACAGAAGACAAAATGGATCTTTGAAACAAATGTGGTGGGGGGGTAAAGGCATCAATCATGTGAATACTGCTTTACAGAAATTCACAACTGCAGCTTTTTTCTTAAGCAAGGGCTGGCCGAGTCCGATCAATCCCTTGGCTCTCAAATAGGTCTCAGCAGGCAGTAGCTTGCTCCTTGTGGGTTTGTATGTACATGAAAGCCCACTTTATATTAACTCTGTGGAATAGTATTTTTTTCCTCTCTTTAAACCCTTTAGCGCTAATTCAGTGTAATTATACTCACTGAATACAGTACTGACAGCCCCACTCCTCCCCCTTTGCTGTCAGGATATTGGCCTAAAAATCACTAGATGAAGAAAATCCAAAACAACGATGGGATTCTTTGTTCTGGCCTTCTACATAGGTTTTTTATTATTTTAATGTAACCCTGTTGGTCACACTTTCAAGTATTTTCTTTAAAGCTGAAGACTGAAAATACATTTTTTTTCTTTGAAAAATTAATGAAGAGTTAGACTTTAGTCTTTAAGGAAAATGCTAAATATTGCAAAACTTATTACTAACTGAGCGCTGCCATGATTATTAACAGCCTGAGACTGCTGCGGACCTTTCTACCTTTTTGGAAATTGAGGAAGGTGCCAGGAAAAGGCAGGGAGCCTCTTTCCACCTGCTCCTTCGGGTGTCTATGTCTGTGCCTCAGGCATGCATGACATTTTTCCTGTCATGTTTTCAGGGCTCAAAATAAAGATGCAGTTGGCTTAGCACAGCATGTTTTAGTCCTTTCTAGCTCCATATGTATGGATGAAACGTACATAGTGGGTAATATCTGGAAAACTGTGACTAAAAAGGATTTTAGGGGGTCACAGGAGGTAGGCATTGGCAGATAAGCTCTGAATGTAGTGCTGTGGAGAAGTGTCTAAAGCCAGTTCTTAGGCGTATACTTGAGAGGGCCAGGCTAGGGTGATGGTGGTGATGACAAAGATACCAGGGTAAGGCATTCTGTATTGGTGTCGACATTTCCAAAAGGTGCAAAGAAAAGAAAAAAGAAAGGAAAGGGAAAAACTCTCCAACAAACTAATGGCTGGAGAAAGTTGGCTCTGCAGCTTAAAAAGCTTAGTCTTGACAAACTCAAGAAGAACAGATAACCACATTATAAATATCTTTTAGGGAAGAAAAATAACAAGTACTGAAGGCCTCCATAACTTATGAGGAAAGCCATGATAGGAAAAATTCAATTACAAACTAATTTACTATTTTACAGTGTCAATAGTGGGAGGCAGGTTGATAATTTCACAAAAGTTTTCATAGAAGGCAGTGGATCCCTCATTTTATGAAGCATAAATGGCAAATATGGAGTTGTGGATTCCAGGCTATTGGTACAAGGAACTAACTTGGGGCTTTTGCATGAGGGTATCATTTTGCCTAGACAGAAAAGTTTTTCTCAGCTGCTTAGAGGTGAAATGTGGGCAGTTCAGTGAAGCAGAGGTCTGTGTTTAAAAGATAGTAAATGTGTCCTGCTTTAACAAGTAATGGAGTTCTCATTTTAACTGTAATAGAGGAATACTGTAATTTAGGTGCCAATTTGCTTCCCACAAAGGCTATAACATGTTGCAAGTCACACCTCTTGTGTTGCCCTTTATCATATCAAATTGTAACTCAGCTGCTGGAAACCTAGTAGAATAGAGCCAAACATCAGGGGAAAAACAGAGTGAACAGGGAAACATGCATTATAGGAATCTAAAAGGGCCATGCTGGGAAGGCACTTAATATCAAAGTATAGTGTTGGGTTTTATAGTGTTTTTTTGGAGGAGGGAGTTTAATACATTTGTTTTTCTTTATTTATTTTTCTTGTTTTTCTTTTTTTTTTATTTTTTTCTTCTTTGCTTAGTGGAATGGTAGCTAAATGTGTGCTTTTCTTTCCAATCAAGAATTATTTTCTTGATAGCAGATAGGCAGGCCAGAGCCCTTATTCTTGAAATATGGGTCCTTTAGCACAAAAGGTCTCCATCCAAGTATTGTCTTACTGTCTTTATGTCTTGCCTGTATAAAGCCTCTTAGGAGAGTGAATCTGAATGAAGTAAAACATACGTTTCTGAGAAGGTAGGTTGTGTCAGTTTTAAAATGTAAACAAATCTCTTTAGAGTGAAATAAACTAAATCAAACTAAGGTGTTGCCAGTTAAAAGAAGAGTATCCACAGCATTGTGTGCTATTTCTTGCCCAGTTTTAGTTGGGGAATGTGCAAAGTGTGCAGGGATAAGGAGGTCTTCTGAATTTTGCAAGACTGAGGAAACATAGGCATTAGACAGGAGGAGGGTGTCAACTTTATTGGCTTCCTTTGCTCATGGGATTGAGGGACCTTCATTTAGGCTTCTCTGGTCACATGGATAAGCCAGTTCTGTTTCCAGAATTAAGAGAAATGCTGATTTTCCTCTGATTTAGAAGAATGAAGGAACTTAGTAGCTTTGAACTCTAGTTCAATTTGAGTACTGGCTATAGTTATAATAAACTGCTGGCTTTATTTAAGAAGATTCTAAAAGGTCAATTTCCAAATGGGAAAAACTTGTTTGTTCCTTTCTCTGAGAATATGGAACTGTTCCACAAAGTACATTTCCTTAAACTGAGTTTTCATGTGTAATACAAATTGGGTGGGGAGGACAGGGGGCAAAAAGCAGAAGTTTTAAGCCTGTGATGTGGGAAGTGGTTATAACCTATATCAGTTCCCGGGACCCTGAAGCAGCCTCTGTTCTCTTTCTCCTGCTTTCTTTTATGCAAAAGTCATGCTTCCCCAGTGACCATTAGGACTCATTACCTTTTGTTTTACTTCTGTGATTAATGTCGATGTTGATGTAGTGGAACCATCTGGTGATTCAACTTGAAAAGGCTGAAGCTTGGAAACTTTGGCAAGAGTGCCAGCATTGGGCCAACCTGGCTCCTGTGGAGCAGAGGGAAAATCACTCCGTATTTCTAGAGCCGGATGAGATATTTCTTCTTTAGCTTTATGCGGGTAGCTCCTCCTATTGCTGAAAAAAAGTGTTTTCAAAAAGTTTTGTTGTATAGATGAGCACATGTTGATTTTGAACTTTCTTCTGTGTGTAGCTGCCTAGATAGCAAACTTTCTAGCACAAGAGAGAACTTTGTTTAAAACAATACAGACAATAAGTATTACCAGGGCCAGATAACTGCAGACAAGCAGGCATCTTGATGAGATTAGGAAGGCAGCAGTGGAATCAACAAACAGAGGCATATACATTATGAGCTGTTCTGATTAGCTCCTAATCTTTAAACAGACTTTACTGAACTCTGCCTGCTTGAATCGTTCTCTCTTGGGGGACAGTTTTTCAATTTGTATTGCAGACACAGAAGATCCATCCATGCTACTTTTTGGGTAAGTGCGAGCTGCTGAGGTGGAGAGTTCAAACCCTGGAGCACAGTGAACTGGGGAACAGCAGCCAGGAGTTGGTGCTCTTGCTGAACAGATGGTGACCCAGAAAGCTGTATGCTCAGCATTAAGTACTTAATGACATGCAGGTGTCCTTCATGGTTTGGAGCACTGAAGTTTTTAAATTTACTGTAGGAAGTTGGTTACTTTGAAGATCAAATGAGGCTTTCCACCTCTGTGGAGCCATTTGTGGCACAATTTATTGCTACCAAAATCTGTTTAACATAAACAGATGTGCAGCACAGAGCTGACCTGAACTTTCCTACAGTGGGAATTAAGCATGGATTACCAGAGACATCTTAATTCAAGCCAATTCAAAGCCTTAGCCTGAGGCCACCAGAAAGAAGACCCATTTAGAGGGTAATTCCTCACTAAGATATTACTGTTACCTGTTTTTAACACTAATACAAGCTGGTTTAGACCATAGCTGTGTGGTTGCTCTGCCTGTGTGGAATAGCATCATCCTATTAACTTCTGCCATGCCCTGAACAAATAGTCGTTTTTTTAGAACTAGTTAAACCTTTCCTAAGCAATCTTTTTCTTTCTGTTTTTGCAAACCAGCTTTTGAAGAGGCAAAGCTACAGGTCCATGGGTGGTGGGAAGAGAGGAAGAGATCTGCAGGCCAGAAGAGTAGGGAGGATGATGCAAAGTGTGAGGAGCAGCACTGTAAGGTTTCTTAGGCTCTTTCCACTTCTGCTGTGTTGCAGTGCTCTCTCTTCTGTTCTCAGTCTATGAACCTGTAGCAGTACTTCTGGCTTATCTGCAGAGTGGTTTCTCATGAAGGACAAGATGTAGAGAGATAGGAGTGTTTCTGCATCATGCCTTCAGTGCTGGCATCCTTATATAGTGAAATATGCTTCACTAGCTTTAACAGGTGGTACCTACAGTCTTAGTGAGTCTTTGGGTATTTGGAGAGAATGATTCCCCAATAATGGGAAACAAGCAACAGTGTAAGAACCCCACCTCAGTAGTAGGTATTCAGCAGGTGAAAAGGAGCATTATCTGTGCCTGCTTCCATTTTTGATAAACACGTTCTGATAGTTGTGGAAGAGAAACTTGGGAGCAATGGAGAATGCCAGCTTCAGTTTCAGTTCATTTGTATACAAGCTGTTGCTTCTATTTTTCTTTTTTTCAAAAAGTCTTTGTGAATATACTGGGTCCCTCTTACTGTGACTCACAGGCTGCATATACTATATATACTGCATGTATTGAAGTGAGTGTTTCTGCTTGTGTACCTGAAGTCCCCTCTCTGGGGAATCCACAGGGTAGCTCTGGTTAGAGCCACCATGGAGCGTAATACAGATTACGGAAAGCTGAAGCTGAAGTGTGAGGTCTGGGTCTGAGCTCACTGGCTAGCAGAGGTGCTAATGCCACTCCCCGGAAGCTTGGCATCTCATTCACTCAATTAACAATGAAAGTTTAATGATTCCTGCCTCTCAGGTAATACCCTTCCACTAGAATACTAAAAAAGGAATTACACTGTGGCAAAGGGATGCTGATGCACCATGCCTGATTAGCTTTTGGAAGGAAGAAAAAGAATCTCCTGGTTCAGAATGATAATCGCTCTGCAAGGGGCAACTATTTCCTGGAATTATCACTTAATCGCTAGGTAGGCTCTCTTCTGAGTTGTACTTAATGGGTAAGATTTGGACCAGTCTTCAGTGACAAGGAGAACTGCATTATCATTTCTCTGTCAGGATAAGGCATGAAGGCAGTCTTCAGTAAGAATTTGCCTCTTACTGAGATCTGCCCTTTACAGCTTTTCTCCTATAACCATCCCAAAGTGCCCTGCTGGCTTCTGCCTAATTTTTGCTGTGTTTGAAATGAATTTTGACTGATTTCTCTGGGAAGTCATCAATGATATAAATATCCCAGTATAATCTATGACACTCTTATCTAATACCTTTGCAAAAGATTCTGGGTTTAGGGAATCACTTGTCACTGCTTCTTGCCTTCCTTCTGTCCTGCTTATCTCTTTTTCAAGTGGTGCAGGCAAATAAGCTCTTTTGAGCTGCTGCATCTCAGACTGTCCTTTCTCTCCTCCTCCCTTTCTTTCTGTCACTGGCATCAACAAGCTCCCTCAGCTCTGCAGGACAGCATGCAGTAGCACATTTTCCTTCATCTGACGTTGGGGTATATGGTGTCATTTAACTCCCCACCCCTTTTACTATGCATCTGTTTCAGGTGGTCTGAAAGGAGGAGCTGTTTGCTAGTGCAGTTGCAGTGAGTTGCAAGAAGTGGGGAAATTAGAGGAACACACCCCAAACCCGGTGCTATGTCTGAGTGAATAAGCTATTGCCTCTTAGTACATTTGCTCCCTAGTGCTAAAAATTGCCTTGATATTTGATTGATATCACATATCAAGACAAATCAAGCTATGTGACACATAGTTGATGGGGAAGAAAGGCAGGTGTATGCATTGGAAGCAATGTGCCTCTAAATTAGGAGAACTGATGAAGGGAATTTAAACATTACACAGCTTTGTTTCTGATTAATTTTTTTTTGTTGCAATGAGTTGCCCATCCTTTAGGTGTTCACTGCATTTTCTTTTTAGGTATTTCTCTCTTCTCCCCTCAAATTTTCATCCTTTCCTGGAAATCTGACAAGAAATTCTATCTGGGGAAGGCACTGAGGAAATAACCCCTTCTCCCCAAATAACAGCATCTTTCTTGGTGGAATCTGCAGTTTTTGCAAGTGAACTATGTTCCCTCACACCTCCTGTGCTTTTCTTTTTCAAATCACATAACTTCCTGCATGAGGTAACCTTTTCTGTCTTGGTCTGTCTCTCTCCCGTGCTTGCTCTCCCTCTGGCTAGCTTTTCAGTCAGCAGTGCTCTCTGGGTCCCTTGCTCGGTGATGAATGAGTTTCATTCATCTTTCTTTTGGGGGCTCTGTGAAAAGCTTTAGACTTTGCCTGCTCCCATTTTTTCGCTTGGCTATTCATTTCCATGGCGATGGAGAAAGGAGGGGGGTGGCAGAGTGGGTGGCAGTGGGGCCAGAGGTCAAGAGTGGCCACTTTCTGAATTAAAGCTTTGAATTCCATTAAAGGTGACATGTTGTAACCTGGAGTAACTCTCCAAGAACTTGGCTGTCAAAGTCATCAAAGCAAAGGGAGAGGGAGGCAGGAGAAAGAGATCAGAGGAGGAGGAACCCAAGGGCCTGAAGCTGCTGTCAGTATTACATCTGGTGACTTAATATAGGGGTAGTTCATTTGTGTTGCCGTACATGGTGCTTCAGTGAGGCCGTGCTCTGAAATCTGCATGTGGATGGGGTGTGTGAGGTAGGAAGGGTTCCCCTCGTCCTTTGATCAACAAGTGTAATCTTCTGATTAAGTAAACAGCCCTTCCCCTCTGAGAAATGGGAGGGGGGAACTGCATGTAGATAAGTATCCTGGCCACTTTGGGATTTCATTAGGTTATTTTTTTCCTTTCTTTCACAGAGGTGCCAGGAGGACTCAGCCAACAAAGATGAGGGATGTTTTCTTGGCATCATACAAATAGTCACTGGGAGAAAGTCTGTGTTCCAGAAGACAGCATGTGAAGTAGGGCAAAGTGTATCAGGGTGTTTCCAAACATCAACATTGTAGGTGTTTTAAAAACATTGCATTTGGAAACTTGCCCGTCTCTATATTAAAAAATCAACATTGTAAGAAAACCTGCTGAATTTTGTCATTTGCAAATGCTTCTTCTCTGAAGGTTGATAACAGGGGGAGGAATCGGAAGGAGACAGAAGGACCTCATGCCCTGTGTGCATAGTATATTTTGAATTCACATCCCCTCTTTGAAAGGTCTCATCATGGTGGTAACCAGGTTCTGTGTTAAAACTCCCCTTTCTCACTTGTGTGACCTGATGAACCAGTAGTTTAAAGCAGAATTTTCTCTTGGTTCCCAAGCATGTGATCTTGCTGCTGGTACTACTGAGTTTCAGAACTTGTTATTCCTCCATCCCCAAGTTTATCCAGTTCTTTATTTATGATCACCTGCTCTGAATGTGTACTAGCGGGAAAGCCTGCTAACTTTATGGTGTATAAAATTTTTTGTCCTTGGTCTCATATGTTTTCTGTATTAAATGAAAATGCAAAAGTTTGGTGCAAAACTCCTTGTGGAACTCGCTTTGAATCCTCCCCCCAGCATTGTATTTCTCAGCTTCCTAGATCTGTCTAGATCCTGAACTGGACAATACTGTTCCTGCCAGTCCCCAGTATGCCACTATCAAAAACTGTGCTGTGTGCTTAGCAACCAAGATTTATAAAAGTCTCTCTGTACACTGGATTACACTTGATACGAAGTCTTCAGCATCCAGGTCAAGATAGGATGTCTGGAAAGACAGATATCCTCCTCTCTCGGGGTACTTAACGCTTCTTACTTAGCAAGGTCTTTCTTAACCATTATGCTTCCTCTGCCTATTTTACCATTCATTATCATCCTTGAGGTTCCTCGTGGCTCTGCCACATGGAAACATGTTCAAAGTGGAGGAGGATTCTAGATTTTTTCTTTGGCTAGAAAATGTCAGCTTTTATTGCTTGAGGCTGTGAGGGTTCTTTGCCAAAAGTAAACTGTGACAGACTATTGTCTGTGTTTTGCTGTTGTGTTTTTTTATTATTATTTATTCCTTCATATATAAAAAGTATTTCCAGAAGCTTGTAAAATAACAACCTCAAAGATTTTTTTTTTATTTTCCAAGTCTATATTTTCATGGTATGTTTCCGCCCGTGTGTGGTCTATGACAATAGTAGCCAGTAATTGGTCTAGTAGAGATAATATATCATATTTTTCTTTTTGGTATTTCTTCAGTTGTTTAAAAAGTAACAAGGAGAGGCTAAAGACAAAAGGAACACTGGATTTTTCAGACCAATTTGCACAAATCCTGTATTTTTGTGATGCAGTAAAAGGGAGAATTTGAGCTGTATATAATGACTACAGGAGACAAAAATGAGGAATTAAGAACGTTATTAGAAAAGTTCGACGTTCATGTCCGTGTTTTGTTTGTTTGTTTATTTTGGATTTTGGGGGTAGAGGAGATAGGGAAAGAATGGTTTGAGATGCCAGAAATACCATAAGCTAAGAAGGAAATGAGGTATAGATGCTTACATTACTGAAGGAATGAGAGTTCTATCAGTCATGTGTAACTCTAGAGATGTTAAATGTCCTCTAATTAGAGAGAGCGTCAGCTGTAGTATGTGTTATTCCATGCTAAAGGAGAGACTGTTGAGTGAATGAACTCTAACTTTGCAGACATGCTGCAGCTAATAAAGGCAATTAAATCAGCCGATGAAAGGATCAAAACTGTAACAGCAACCACTGGTTCAGAGGTACGCAAACCTGGGCCGAAGGGACCTCAGAAATAGGGCAGAGATGAAGTGAAAGGAGAATAAAAGCATCATAAGTCTTTTTACATGAGAGAGAAGCAAACAGTGAAGGGACTGAGGTGTGGACAGTTTTTTGTTAATAATGAAGATATTGGCCTGTTTTAGTAGACTCAGACTCTCAGTCTGTTGGCATCCAAACAGGAGGGGAGCCACTGTCGTATCTGTTATCACGGCATTTGATCAGTGATCTCTGTGTATCTGCAGGCTGGTGACATTCATTTCACGGCATATTCCCAGTGCAAGGGTGCTGTGAACCGCCCTAAGAGCAGCACTTGTACCAAGTGTGCTAGCTCCTGAACCAGGGCTGTTCTCTTTTCCCCTCTTAAGAGATTTGGCTCCTTTTTTAATCTGCTTTTGCTGGTGAGAAGCTTGTTTGAAACAAATCTGCTTCAGCAGGATTTTCAGTTCTGTTAGTCCTCTCTTCCTTTCACTTGAATCAGAATAAAAAAGAAATGAAGACAATAGGGAGGAAGCATAGAGATTTGATTTAATGCAGAGACTTAATTTACCTGTTCTGCTGTGCTTGATTCTACTTTTCCACATACGCTTTCCTTCATGAGACAGTCCTGTAATTTCACCCTTAGGGGTGTTGCCCGGCTTAGTTTTCCTACAGTTCTTTGTATTTTCCTACCTGTTTGTAAAACATTCTTGCCCTCTCTGTAGCAAACCCACCCACTGACTACTTAAAAAAGCCAGTACCAGGAGTAATCACAAAGCTGACCTTGTCATTAATCTGCATTATCTGAGGAGTGGGAGTACACTGCCTTGCGGAGGCCCTAATAGGATTGATTGGGTAAAGCACAAGCAGTTTCCCTTCCTCTGTCAAGCCATTCTGAGAATTAAAATGCAGAAATACAGCCCTGTGTAAGCTGTAATAATTATGCCTTCCATTTAAAGACATATCTTGCTGAAGAACAGACAGAATGAAATACCAAATCACAGGACTTTTGCCTCCCTAGCTGGTTGGGTCTTGCCTGTAAAACTTGCATGTTAGTGTGAATGCCACACAGCGATGTGGATGCTCCAGGGTTGGGAGAAGCAACCCCCCACATTACACTGAGGGAATCTGTGCCAGCCTGTGAGTGTCCAGCCTTACACCAAACCAGGCCTGCTTGGGGTGTCAGGTGTAAGGGAGGCTGTGGGGCTCCTCCTGGCCGAGCACAGTGCCGGAGGCTGGGCACTGGCACAAGTTGCCCAGAGAGGTTGTGGAGTCTACATCCTTGGAGATACTCAAAAGCTGCCTGGATGTGATCCTGGGCAACCGGCTCTAGGTGGCCCTGCTTGAGCAGGGGGGTTGGACAAGATGATCCCAGAGGTCCCTTCCAACTTCAACCATTCTGCGACTCCAGTATGGACTAATTCTGTGATTCTTGAGCAATTGCCTTGTTCGGGCTTGTAGCCCATCTCTATCCTGCTGCTGGTCAATTTGTACATTACAGAGTAGCAGTGTACAGTTGTGGAGGTGAGGAGAAGGTCGTGCACTATGTGCTATGTTAAAAGAGAAGGGGACAAATGATACTAAGCTAGATTTTTACTTGGGGGAACTAAGAGTAGGAACATTGCCATTTCACCTACTCTTCCAGTCATCCACACAGGCTGACATCCTGCTAAAGTGTCGTGTCTGAAGGGACAATGGTCTTATTTCTTCAAGGAGACTTAATTGCAGCATAAGACAACCTGGAGCTGCGGAGAAATTAGTCCTATGCTGTGGTTTATACCAATGTAGCCTTAAGACTGCAATGCTTTCTAGGCATTCTGTGTATTGTCTTTGGCCATGGAGCAGGGAAGCCAAAGGAGCCTGAGGCTAGCTTTGGTGGGAGGCCATCTAAATCAGAATTGTCATTGCTTTGGAGGAAAGTCCAAACCCGCAATACATGCAGAGGAATGGCTGGATGCGTTGTGCAGTCTGAGTGCTGTGCAGAGGTCCTGATCGCATGGAGTGTTTAAATATGGCTTTCCCAAAACCCATGAGGATGAACTGCTGCTAGAAAAAATGGTGGGAGTGTCCTGGGAACAGGCTGCTGTCAGCTGGGCACTGGAATGTCTTGAATTCCTTGGACAGTTTCACTTGTTCCTGCCCCCCATCTCCAGCCTTTGCCACTAAGAGCTCTGCCTTTTCTTTCTACGGTTATTTCTGGGTCATTAAAGAGGAGGATATGATCCCTGAGCCTCGTGAGGCAGTTACCTTAATCATCCAACCTTCTTCTGGCAGAAAGCTGCTTACAACAAGCCCATCCTGTGGTGGGGAGGTGGAGTGGGGTGGAAATGGGGCGGGGTAGCCTGGATCACAGATCTGGAAATCCCACTCTGACGTACACCTCCCATCGTTAAATCCCTCGTCAGCCTCTGACTTATGTAAATGTTTATATGAGAGGGAATCAAATTACTCTGATCTTCTAGCACTTTGAAATCTGACATCTACCTGTAACTGTTTTCAGTTAAATTCTGTAAGGTTTAGTAGTAATAATATCTATTAAATTCTGTATTTCCATCCTTTCAAATCTTACAGGGTGCTTTTCTTTAAAGTCTAGCCCTTAATATGTTCAGCGTAATTAAACTATCGTCATCTTGGATTGAGAAGAGAATCTTTGGAAGGATTTATTTTTCTCCATTTCCTTCACTGGGTTTCTAAAAATGTCAGGATGCAAAAACTAGTCGCCTGCTCTCATGGTGTTTGAGCAACTGCCTTAGCCCCTGTGTCTTCAGCAGAGTTGGCTGGGCTGAGCTTCATATTCAGAAACTTTCTGTATCAGCCTTCCTCCTCAATGCACAGCCCACTTGTCGCTGTGTCTCCTGGCCCATTCCATTCCTGATCATCATCTTCTTCCAAGCCCTTTTTCATCCCATCTGTTTTAGCCCTTTGCCATCTGTGACACAGTCTTCTACCCTGAAAGGTTTCAGAGTGTTTCCTCAAGTGACAGAGTTGGGGCTGGTTATTTCTCTGTTCGGTGTATCTAACATACAGCCTATGTCCCATCCCTGAAAGCTTTTGGAGACTATTTCTCGTAACATGTCTACCTAACATACATATGCAACATCTGTAAAAGCAGAGCTTGTTGTTTTCAGTTTTTTTCCCTCTTGGGAACCTCTTAGCTGTCATAGAGAGTCACTGTTCTGCATTCAATGGACCATTTTGGCTGGCTCACTCCTTTGGGGTGTTTGTAACATAGACCCTGCATGCCACTGAAGCAAGGGCCCTGTTGCTCTTCCTCTGCTGCAGATGCCTGCACTAATGCAAATATGGGGCATAAGATGAAGAAAGAGATGTCGCACTAGGCTGCATCTTGAACTTGTATCCCTGGGAGAGAAGGAATGGAGCAACGCCCAGCTGAACTGAGCCTTTCTTTGCGCCCAGGTGCAGGGAGTCAGCAAGGCAGCATTGACTGGGAAATGGTCCAGATCCGGGGGTTCAGGGAGTGGGAAGAAGGTTACAAAGCATCACAGCCAATCTGTGTGAGACTCAGCCCTGGCTCTGGGAGGGCTTTTGGAGGGAATCAGCACTTGAGTCTCATGCCTCGTATATGACACTTGGAATAGGTCTGTAAAAACAAGTGGCTGGGGCTGCTTGCATGCTCACTTCTTTCAGGTCTCAAGTGTAGAGAGTGTAAGTGTAAACTGTACCATGCTGTCTACGTGCTTGCTTTTTCTCCCGTTTTTAACTTTTGATTTAGAAATGCCTTTTTTTGCAGCTGAGGTGTGTGTGCTGAGACTTTACCTTGTATCTTCAGGAATGAATAAGACCTCAAGTGACTGGTTATACAGAAATGCAGTGCTATAGTATATTTGCTTTTTAAAATTTTATTATTTTATAGAAAAGGTTTAGTAAATAAGGGATACAGACACATTTCAGTCCAAGTCCCTGTCCACTTCTCACTGTGTTCATTGTGACTGGATCATGACATTTTTTCTGGAAAACTGCAAACCAGGCAAATGTCGGCTCTGAGAAGATCAAGCAAATGGTTCGCTTATTTGGTTTGTACTGTTGCAGCATGAGGGCAGATCAGTGGAGTGAATCAGGAGGTGAATACCTGCCCTGACCTGTAAGGAAACATGGTCCTTGGGGTGGAGCAAGATGCTGGTAGACACGCTGTCTCTGTTCCCACCCGTTCCAAGGGCAGACTGCTGTGAAGGCCAGTCCTGCTATGGTAGTGGGGATGTATTGCAGGTCTTTGTGCATCAGAGCATCACAGTAACCAGCAGTACTGCTCTAGGGATCTAGGAAGAGCATCAGACTAGCTGCTCTACTAAAGCTCTAATTTGCTCATCATTTTTGGCTGATGTGATTAGTAGTCAAGGCTAATTACCTGCAGGAATGCTCCCTCTTGTCTCCCTGAATCCACACATGAGAAAGCTGGTGTTATGAGCCTTGGCAATGTAAGCTGTTCTTCCTTCATCATAGAAGAAGATACAAATATTAATGAAACAGAAACAGGGGAATGCTTTAGGATCAAATATCCTCTGTCCTCAAATTTTCTTCTTTCTTTGTTCTGCTTCGTGTGGTTTTGCTTCTCCTATTACTAGAACAAAGAATGGCAGAAATATTCTCAGAAGCAATCTCATACACATACACCCATTATGCAAAAACAGATACAGGGGTGCTCTGTCCTAGCACTTTTTACTGTTGGTGAAGAGAAGGATGAAAGTAACTGGCAAGCAGATACACAATGCGTTTATTTCCATCTAAGTAAACCTGATGCAGTGACCTAAGGAGGGGGTGGTAGAGAAGGAAGTTCCTTGAAATGGTTTGGAACTTCAAGCAAGTCTGAATTTAACCCTGCCTTCCTGCATGCGTGTGTGCCAGCTGCTGCTCTTTCGCGGAGAGGGAGGCAGTCTTACCAAAAAGCTGAACTTCTCTTTTCTTAGCAAAAAGTAAAAATAGAAAAGAGCCAACCGGTTTCAGTATACCCTGTGTATCACAAACTATCCAGAAGGAAAAAACTAACATGGCAAGGCTGGATTTGGGGTTTGATCCCTTGTCTCCCGTGCCAGCACACATCACGGAAGGTGCATTCAGGCTGGCTGAGCTAATTGTTCAGGAGTTGAATCAAGAATAATTAAATTTGTTGTACAGGGAGAATTGAGAGCGTAGGACTGAAAACCATAAAGGCTTGCTGACTGAGTGGTAGCTTGGGTGCTGGAGGTGTGTGGCTGCAGTAATACAGAAAGGCAACGAGGTAAGTTAGCTTACAGTGAACTCTATGAAGCCAGTGATTTCCCATATTGTAGCTATTCAGGATAAAGGTGAGCTACATTTATATTTAGCTATATTTAAACTGCATCGCCATCTAAGACATTATCAGCACTATTTGGGCACTGAGCAGAGGTACAGAAGATCCACGTTGTGTGAGTCTGTCTATCTCAGGTGCCAGTAAGGTCCTATGTCCCTTGGGACTGAATAGCCAAGCACTTGCCTGGTTAACCCTATCAGCATAGAAAGTTACCAGAAAAAAATCATGGAGTCTGTGGGTTGCCCACTCTCATTCATTAAAAGCAGCAAGTTTGCTTAATTTGGGATTTTTACTCTTTAAAGCATGCAGCCTTACAGAAATTAACATGTGAACCTGTAGTTGTGTGTGGGAGAGAAGATCCAGCACCGGGTCCATTGAGTGTTTTGGAGCTTGGTTTTTTTGTGTGGTTTTTTTTGTTGTTGTTGTGTTTTGTGGTTTGTTTTTTTTTTTTAATTATTTTTATTTTTGCAGAAGTTGAGGTGGGAAGGGAATATGTGTGCATGAAATTGTCCAGTAATTTAGGCTTTGTAAATAAAGCACCTTTCAGCTCTGATTTCTTTTGGCATGTAATGAGTAATAATAAATAGCATAACGTTCAGAAAGTTTCAACAGTGTAAGGTTGTTCCTTGCCCTTCTATCAGCATTGCTCTTCCATTTTTCAGATTTCTGTAAGAGTCATTGTACCAAGAGATCTGAATGGATGTAAGATGATCGAAGGGTTTTTTCTGTTTAAACTTGGACTGTACTGCCTTACTCATGCCTTATTGCAGTTGAAACGAACTCAGTCCTCATAAGTATTTTCTCTGCCAGGGACTAAAAGACAGTTTCAGGAAAGCTTAAATACTGCTGTTTCTTTCAGACAAGATATTTCAAAATCCACGTAAGACTTTTTCTACCTGCTTGTTGACAATAATTTCCAAATTCAGTTATATGGTATATTTATAAAGAGAACAAACTAAATTTCCCCTCTTTCCTATTGGCAACATTTAACTTGAAAAGAGACTGAATGTTGCCAGAGTCCTCCCACTCCAGTCCTGTCCTCCAGGGACTCTGCAGACTGCTTTGGAATGTGCCAAGACCTTTGTGACAACCACAACCTGGGAGAGAAAAGAAGGATCAGCAGTTTGGTAGCTTTCTTGCATTGGCTTTCTGACATTGCTATTAAGAAGTATCAGGGATATATTGTCACTGTTCTATTTGTGGCCACCTGTAGCCTTGAACTCTTTTTTTTTTTTTTCCTTCGCTTTTTTCCCTGTGGATGTTTACCTGCAGATAGGTTCAAGACAGGACAGTGACCTGTGCATATTTTTCACATTCTGATATTTTGTCATCACCAAACATTTTCCAATTTAAAACATAAATAGCTAACATTGTAGAAAATATGCGCTACAGTATAGTCAGTCATGATGTACAGTGTGTCCGAAGTTCAAGAACATAGTCTTAAGTAAAGCTTGCCTTTGCAGCTTATATTTTAAATAGCAATGTTTCTTTCATTTAAATGGGTGTGCATTAAAATGTAAAATAGGGAATGCACCTGTATGTGACACATTGAGAATTTTATATATTCCCTTGCATCTCTGGCTGCTTTGCTGAACCTTTTGCATTATGACTTATTCCCTCAGTCTTAAACTAGAGATATCATCTGCATCACTGGATATAGTGACTGCTGATAATTCTAAAACAATTGATAATTGGTACTCTTTTGGAATTACTGCATGTTTAGGTTTTGGCCATCATTACAAGTTCCGTTTTATGGCTTTGCATATTGTTCAGTCACTGGTTCAAGGTGAGTATAATATATTAATGGATCATTTTGCCTGCTCATTTTCAACAGTATACATAATTAAGTAAAGCACAAGGTAGTGAAAAATTTGGCTGATGGTGTAAATTGTGTTCTTTAATGCCTGCCTGGTCCATAAAAGTCTATTCTGGTATCTAGGTAAACTTTGTATTTAAAAATCGAGTTCTGTATGGTATGAACCTTATCACTTTTTTTTTTTTTTTTTACTGTGTATATAATTCTTATCTTCTGTCTGTCAGCCTTCTAATACATTCTTCGCATTTTCATGTGTGAGTGCTTTCATATGTAGTGACACAGACCTTTGTTAGTTGTTTCCTACTTTCCACAGTTTGTAAACTGAAGTTGCTAGATTACCAAATCTTCCTGACTCCTGGTGCTAAGTTCTTTCAAGAGATCAAACAATGTGGGGTTTGTTTTTTATTTTCATTGCATATGGCTGGGGTTGATAATTTTCATATTAAACCCCAGCCATTTCTCTCAGCTTGACAGTACAAGGAGAAAAAAGAAGCAGGAAAAGGGCAAATACTTTGGAAATGCAGCATAATGAAATGGTAAAATGTTATGGTGGCATAATTTAATTAGCTGTAACATAAGAGAAAACAAATCATGGCATTTATTTGTAGGGAGAAGTCTCCCCCAGAGAACTGCAGAATACCTTGCAGGGAGAAGCAGACTAGAGAGTGCATTTTTGAGCACAGATATTCTTATCAAGCAACAAAGCAAGAAAGTATCTTTAGAATCTGAGTTGTTTATTACTATTGTTGTTATTATTAACATTACCACCCTCGGGGAAAAGCCAGTTGCTCCCACAGCAACTAGTGCAGAACAGATATATAAGAGAGTTGGAATCCTAAAAAAAACTAGGGATATAAGCAGATGCTTTTGCAGACTATCTATTCTGAAGAGAATACACAACACCTATTTTTTGTGGAAGAAGGAAAGTGAGTAAAATGTTAAAATGTGACTCGAATGAGAGAATAAGCTAGGAACTGAAAAAGAGAAAGAATGCTGGGAAAAGCAAAGTTTCAAGAACCCCAGTAAAGGACCGTTTAAGAAGCGCAAGGGTAGACTATGGGTTGGAAATCAGTATAAATGGAAAAAAGCTTTCTTTTTGCACTTTCTTATCTTCTGAAAGAGTATTTTGCTCTCAGTTTCCCATATATTAGTCTGAATTAGCAGATGTCCTGATTCTCTGGATGTGGTCCCATTTTGCACAGCATCAAGCTACAGGATGCAAAATGCCCTGCTGTGTCTCTTACATGATCAGCAAGAATAATAGCTAAAGAAGTACAGAAATGGGATTTGTTGTCTCTGTCTAGATCATATGGTTATAATTAACCCATCACAGGCAGTTGCGTTCAAATATGTGTTTAGACATCTAGGTATACCTGTATACCTGTATATGTGTCTGCATTTGGTTAGTTACACTAAATGTTGATAAGCCAGGGAAGGCTCAGGAGATGACAGATGCCGAACAGCAAGAACAGACAAAAGATTTGTCTTGCATTGTAGTGCTGCATCCAGTTTGCTCTTCCTTATTTTTGTCATACTCATCTTACATCAGTCCATATTGAGGTAGTCTCCACATTCATGCCTGTGAAGAGACTGGAAATAGCATTTGACTTTTTATCAGGAGATGCCTGGAAAGGAGCCGGGGGCAGCAGGCCCTTGTCTAGCAGGAATGTGTGTGCTGAGACAGTCATGTAAGATGGACCACTCTTGCAGGTATGGAACTGTGGCATGCGTTTAGCCAGAATTCACCTAAAATTCAGCCTTTGCATGTTTAGATGTGGATCTGATTGTGTGCTGATTCTGCTCAGTATTTGGACTCTGGGGAATCCATAATGGTCTGTGGCTGTTGCTGGACCAGGCAAGGGCTGAATGAGTCACCACTGGCCCTGTCTGAAGCAGTGCTTGTCCTGTGAAAAAAGAAAGGCTAAGGTATAAGCATTAATTCACTATTTCATTCCAAATTTGGTGGCAAGGCATTCCCTTATGATAATTAGTACAGTGCTTGTTTAAAAACCATACTTTCTAGCTCAGCCAGAAGCAACTTTTTTTGCAAGTAGGCAGCCTAAAATCCAGCAGAGGGCAATGCTGTATTGCACCTATACAGTTACTGCGAATGTCTACCTCGGGGACCTTTGAGTTATCTTCCCTAAGGAGAAATCATGCATTTAATTAATGATTGACTATACTAACCTTGTGTTTGGGGTTTGGCAATAAAGTCCTGGAGTGTTCCTGAGGAGATCACTCCCATTGGTGGTAGGTGTGTTGCCAATGCAAGTGCAGACTGATTGTATTATGAGTTTAAGCTGCACAGAAATAAAACAATTACGACTTGTCATAACTTTACACCAAAGCTATCGAGAGTTAAAATTCCACGCCTTTCCTTCTTTCCTTCCCTCACCCCTCCCCAGTACTTGCCTATAAACATTTTCAGCTGTTGCAGTTTTATTACGGCTTCCCCCCCCCCCCCCCCCCCCCCCCCATTATTTCTTGCAAATTCACAGAAGTGAGAAATGACAGAATTCAGTAGTTACAATTGACCATGTACTTGGGAGACTCATTGGAACTGAATTCCTGGTTTACAGAAATTGTAACAACCATGCATACCATGGGATACTTTTCTGTCCCTTAACTGTCTGGGAAGAAATTTGAAACAAAGGACCAATGGGAAGTACCATTTACAGGTACAAATACATTCAGCTTTCTACTCCCTCATGGAGAGTATAAAAAGCAGTGGAGATCTTACAAGGTCTGTTGATCCAGTTTGATTTTTGGACAGCTGCAATCTCACAGGTTTATATGATTTTGATTTCATTTGAGGTTGTCTCAGGACTCATCTGTTTGTAATTCTGGTGTAACTGAAGACTCCAGAGCTTTCAGGAGCTCTTTGCTGTGACAAGGGCCCCTAGGCCCAGAGAAGAGCCTGTGAAACCAGCTTTTCAGCTGCACACCAGCTCCCCTTTGTTACCACTATGACAGCTCACACTAGTAGTGCAGTCCCTGGAAAGCTGCTCTTAACCGTGCTGTTCTCCAAATTCCTTTGCCAGCAATAGCAGTAAAGGGTCTCATTTGGGTTTATGGGAACAGAGACAAAAAATGTTCCCAAGGGATTCTGAAGCAGAAGCATGTCTTTGAGAGACCTTCTGTACTTTCCCTGTCTTACCAGGTTGGACTACTCTGTGTAGCAAGCTGCAGAGTCACTAGCATTAGCAAGTACAGAAGGACTTCACTTTAGAAGTCCAAAATATGTATGTGTTTTTATCACACTTTTTTTGTTTGTTTTTCTCCTGTTCCTACTTTTAGTTCCTACTAAAACAAGTCAGCAGTGACTTCAACATCTTGCAAGCCAGTTTGTTCTAGGGGACATCCTTATTTTGTTTGTTCTAAGCCATCCTTATTGGGATGCAGGGCAGAGATTCCATTTTCTGTAGTTTGCATATCTGATTAGAATTGCACGGAGCAAAGGAGAGGAGAGGGCAGAGTGAATGGGAATGCGTTTCATTGGTGCTTGCCTCCAGGACAGTTGGAAGGACCATAAATATAGTATAAAGCCTCGCTAATTTGATCCATGGGTGATACACCTTTTCGCATTTACATGTTGGTTTCCAGAGGCTGCCACTTCAACTACAGTAGAATCCAACTTGTACAAAGAGAACTGGCTGCAGAAGAGCAGACAGATGCTATCCTTGCAGTATCTGAGGTATATGTACCACTACTCCTGCCCTGCACAGGCAAAAAGACATCCAGCCTGGGGCTAATAAACTGCTGAGATTAATAGCTTTTACATCTTTATTATAAAGAAGAGAAAATCAAGAGCAAGTTAAATAATAAGGGGCTTGTGACAGTGGGGTACATGAGGGAGGCGGTCGTGAGCTTTTCCAGTGACAAACCCAACAGCCCAGGATTGACAACTAATCTCTGGGCAAGCTGTTTTTCTTAATTGCTGTGCGCAGCAATGAAGTTGCCTTTGGTTGCATAAAATTCAAAGTCTGGAGCCGCTCACCTTGCTAATTCAGGGGGTGTGTGTGCTGCCCTTAGTGATACAGACTGCCTGCTGCTTTCTAGGGGAACTGAGGTGCCTGGACCAAAGCTGTGAAGCCCGTGCTGCACAGATAAGTGGCTTTATTGCTTATAAACCCAAACCCATAAACCCAAAGTAAGCCACCTCCTCGGTAGGCACCCAGCGGCAGAGTGGCCAGGAGCTGTGGCAGGGCAGGAGGAGCTCTCTTGGGTGCTGCCGCCGCTTGGTACCTGCCCCAGTGGGACCTTCCAGGGCATTTGGGGCTTGGGGTTTTTCCCCCACCTAAATCTAGCCCCCAAATTTAGTGATTAAAAATTGATGAGGCAATGAAATCTATTTGTACCGTAAACAACAGGTGTATGTGTACAACGAAGGATGAACCCAAAAGACTGCTGTTACATTTCTCTTCTAGCGAGTACCAAAGCCTCCAAGTGTTGTTTATAAAACAAGCCTCAAAATCCAGCTTTTCTTAAGTCTTTAAGAGTGCAAATATAACTTGCAGCCAACGAAATTCCATTGTCTATGTTCCATGGCAAAGTAAGTGTTTTAATTATATATTTTTTTAACAACTTTCGGATGGGGTCCCTGAATACCAAGTCCCAGCTGAGCATGAATTCAAATGACAGAGGCCTGAGCTCCTGATAATAAGGGTTTATTAAGGAAGCACTAACAGAGCTGAACTGGAGTGGACTGAATGGCCAAAGTGAAATAATGGAATGCTTGTGGCAACCAGAAAATGATTGTTTATTGGCATAATCCCAGGATAAACTTCTGCCAAGAGCATGCAGTCTTTCCTTGCCAGTTTCTTCATATGGGGAAATACAGTACTGGATTTCTGCACGTAATAGCAGTGCAGAAGAGTGGGAGGAGGAGAAGTGGCAGTTTGTGTGAGGAAGGGAAAAAAAATGTACATCCCAAATGGTGTAAACAATGTAATCCCTAAAGATCTGATCATCAGCAGGCTCTAGAGACCACCTGTGTTCAACTTTAGGAATATGCCTGCAAAACATCGTTTTGGCTATAGAGTTCTCTCACTTGAATCTCTAAGTATCCCTGAGTGCCGCATGCATGGAACAGAAAAACATGGGACTTTGTTCTAAAAATCCTGTCTTTGTGATAGTTGAAGTGCTTATGAGCAGTTTCTTTCACATATGAAAAAAGAGTACTGTCTTGCAACTCTGCTGAGAGACACTTTCTCAAGAAAATTCTGTTGGATCACACTACATTATATAGATGTAGCTCTACATAACTGCATTTAAGTTAAAACATTTATGGAATAACTGCTGCTTATGCAAGGGAGAAGAGAGCGGGGAGGCTACTCTATATCGTATTGCCTTCCCCTTATTTGGTAGCCTTTTGGACAGGGTATTGAGTGAGGGAGTCCTGATTCACATCCCCTCTCTTTTGGATTGAAAAAGTTTGTCTTTTTAGCCAAAAACTCGTGTATCTGAATGCTGTAAATACTGTCCTACAAGACACTTTATAGTGGTGGTTTCTCCCCATCTCCTGTGGAAGCTAATCATGTGGTATAAAATACTTAAATATTCACTAGGGCATAATAATCCCACCTTTCAGGAAAATGCCTTTGAGGCCATTAGAAATATCTGTAGTATGAGACAAATTTTCTGTAAGGACGATTGAGATGTCCATCTGAGAAACCTTTATGCTGCAGCTAGGGCTGTCTTGAGGAGTAGGAAACAGCAATCAAAATCTCAGCTATCAATCATGGACAGGATCTGAAGACGGATCTTTCAAACTTTAAATTTTGGTTTTGAAATCAATACAAAATTCAGCAAAAAGAAGGATAACCATTTTTGTCTTTCTTTTAATTTCTGTTGGTGAATTAGCACTAAATTTGTGTGGCTGATTGTTCAAAGTCCCAAGGGACCGGTTCTCAGAGAGCTTCAGCAAGAGCCTGGTTGATGTGATATAAGGTCAAAAGCTCAAAACCAGTCTGGTTTGGAGGGAAGCAGGAAAGGACGTTATCTGGAAACAATCAACCAGTAGATCGACAGCAAACCTGAGCTGTTCTCAGCCTGCATTTTTTTTCTTTTTACTTCCAGTTATTACATTTGGATATGTGGCATAGGTACAGCTTTTAAAGATAACCTTATTTATATGTTAACAAGAACTCAATTTGAATAAAACCTGCCTTCCAGCAGTAGTTCAACCTCCTCCAGGGCTGTAGCCTCCCTTTGGAGGTTAAAAATATCAGCTTCTTTCTTCCTAAATGCAGTCTTATCTTTATGGCACCTACTGGCTTATGCTGTGATACTCTGATGATACAATATGTCATTAGTATGACTCTTGTCACAGAAGTCTGTGCAGAATTTGGACTTTATTTTTAAAAAATAATTAAAAAAAAGTTCTCTTGAGCCATCGTAGTTTGGAAAGACAGCTCTGAGTCAAAGGTTTTCATGTGTGACTTGTTGCATTTTTATTTATTTGAACCTTCAGTAAACTGAAAAATAGTCCTTGGATCTGTTCTCAGCTGGCTATTAACTCTCAACACCAAAGATGATGATCTTAAATTCCAATATGCTTATTACTCTTTCTTTCTCCTCTTTTAGTATGCAGTTCTCCTGTTTGGACCCCCAGGGTAACGATTGGTCTGGTTCTCCCTCGGTTAGCTGCCAAAGTCTCCATTTGTCTCCCTGCGAATTTCTGCCTCCTGCTAGCACAGTGAATATAGAGGTGTCTGGCAGATGCAAAATGAAGACTATGGGAAGAGTGTGAAATACATATTTGCCTGCTCGTATTTTAAGAAGAGTTTCAGTTTTGCATTGTACATTTTGCATTACTGTTACTCGATGAGTTTTGAGTGTATGATCTTCCCATCCAATGAATCTGTTAAATATTTAATAGTGTAAGTAACTCCTCCTTTTTATTTTTTCCCTTGTGTTGTTGCTTCCATTATGGAGAGAGGACTCTGTTTATTTTTGTTTTAGAAAGAGTTGGTTTAGTGGTCTTAAGAGAACTTTGTGACCTGAAGCAGCCATGAGGTGCAGAATGACTTATAAGGAGATTCTCTTTAAAAATGTGTGTACAAGAATAAAGGAATGAAGAGGAGGTAAGACATCATCTGGGATTAGAGAAGATGACACTTGGAAGGGTAATTGAAATAACAGGGTGAAATGGTGACCATCAAATTACAGCCAGGATGTCAGCCAACAAGAATTTTTAATTTGAATGGAGTTTCTTCATTTTTTCCAATACCTTCCAGTAGATGAGGACGATAACAGAGAAGCCTGATCAGTCATGAAAACACATTCCTGCCCTCCCTGGATAGATGAAAACAGGCTTTTAAATAATGGAATGTTTTTTGACCTGTGGCAGCCTGTAGCTGCGGCACAGAGTCCTTTGAATACTACTAGAGCACTGTTCAGGCTTATTCTGTAGCTACCAGAATTTTGCTGCAAGTATGCAGACCTATATTGACTTCCAAAGTGGAAAGATTTTGTGGAATATAGCCAGAGTTCAAAACCCAAAAAGACTGCTCTTAAGTCTCACCTGTTACATTTTGCACACTGTGCAGCTTTATCCTCTTCCATCTGCATCAAATGATGTAGCTACAATATCTACTGATGTTTGTTACCTTGGATAGAAAAATGAAACTTATTGCAGATAAGGTAAGTAACTGGAGCAGGACAACTCTGTCTTCCTGGCTGTATTTGAAGGTGTGATTTTCTGTCTAGGTTGTTTTTCTAGTTAATGTATAAGACTATTTTCTCTGAAAAAAAGTTCTCTTTACACTTTTGGATAAGTAGGAACAAATTGATTTGTGTCTCTAAAGGTCAGTTTGCATTCTGCCAGGTGAAGATGATCACACTTTCTTCTCTTCTCTAGCTTGCTTCTAGGACAATCCCCTGTGGATGGAGGCACCACTTTGAGGTGCTGTCACAGAATGCAGCTGTTCACCATCAGTGCCTGAGGGTGCTTCACCACAGCTGTTGAAAGGTGCAGCTCATTCCTAGCACTAATCTGGTCAGGGTGAACACTGGCCAGGCTCCCATACCTGAAAAGGGAGTGGCACTGCATCCCAACTCATTTTTTGCTACCATTAAATGCGATGGTGAATGTCCTTTTGTGAATTCAAGGTAGGGTCCATCCTGTGTGGTTGTTAAATTACATTGGAGTAAGACAGGCAGTTCTTAAAGCCCTTACTAAGGAGGAAGAGCTGTGAAGTAACTGGAAGGAGGTTGTAGCAAGGAGGGTGTTGGCCCCTTTTCCAAAGTAACAGGGTGAGAGGAAGTGGCCTCGGGTTGCACCAGGGGAGGTTTAAGATTGGACGTTAGGACAAATGCCTTCACAAAAAGGGTTGTCAAGCATTGGAACAGGGTGCCTGGGGAAGTGGTGGAGTCACTGTCCCTGTAGGTATTTAAAAGACGTGTAGATGTGGTGCTTGGGGACATGGTTTAGTGGTGGACTTGGCAGTGTTAGGTTTGTGGTTGGACGCAATGATCTTAAAGGTCTTTTGCAACCTAAATGATTCTATGAATATCAATTGCAGATGATGAGGTCTGGGCTCTTTCTTTGCTGACTGGTATCACACTGGAGGGCACATGTGGTTTGGAGATGCAATTTGCTTTCTGGCTGGCAAAGAGGAGATAACATGCTACATAACTGCTGCCCTCTGCTCACTAACTGCTTTTGAAGGACAATGATTTAAGAACATGTGTTAGTCCTGTGTTACAACATGCCTGAAACACAGATTTCATTTGCATGTTGCATTTGTTTCAGTTGAATTAGTTTTTTCCTCATTCATTTTTGCATAGCTGTCCCAATGCCCTGACATTTGTCACTTCAAGCAAGGAGATAATTTCTCTGAAAAAGTATATAAATGCATCCCTTGAAAAGATTAATAGAGGGCATAGGTGAGACACCGTGTGCTTTCAGCTTAAATAGGTTTCTGACTGCACTGCATATTTTGGAGTGCCATCTGAACAGACAGCAAAGGAGATGGGGAGTCATGAGTAAAGGAAATAAAATTGGCTATTTTCTTTAGGAGTATAGAGTATTTCTGAGAGTCTGCTCATAGGTAAAAAACCAAACAAACAGCTCTCCAACCTGACAGTCAGCTCAGGCAGATGAACACTTAAGTATGTGACAAAATTTAATTACTTTTGGGGAAAGGTAGTCATCAAAGATAAAGGCAGGGGTCCTCAAACTTTTTAACCAGGGGGCCGGCGCACGGATGCAGTGGCAGGCAGTCATCTGCGGCTGCTTGGTTCCCCCCCAACCCCCGGCGGGGGGGGGCAGGAGGTTCTGTAAATACCAGGGGCCAGACTGAGGACCCTGGGGGGCCGTACCCAGCCCACAGGCCATAGTTTGAGGACCCCTGGATAAAGGGATTCCGCTGTGTCTTGCAGCTTTCCCTCAACATGCTGAGCCACTGGGAGCTGCACAGTGTTGCTGCTGCTCTCCTCTGTTTGGCGGAGTCTGGCCACCCTCCTCAAAGCCTGGAAGCATGAAGACATGAGATCCAGGAAAGAAAAGCAAGCTGCAGCTGATGCTGGATAATAAAATTATCCCCCCTACACGTAATCATTTTTATTATGGGTTTCTCAGTGTTCTTTGGAAGGAGGCAAGTGCTATTATCCCTTTTTCATAGATGGAGAAGTGAGGACAGTGACAGATGGTGTGATTTGTCTGTTGTCATTGAGCTGAAAATGTCCTCATTGGGGCACAGGGAGAAAAAGAAAATGAAAATACAGTGGAGGCATCTGCCTGGCTTGTACGGTACAGCTGTTCATTATGAAAGTCGTGTCACAGCTTAAACAGTTTTCAAATCATGATGCATTCACAACAACGGTATGACCATTGGGGCTGTGGTGACATCAGTGTATATCTGCACGCAATTTTTATCCTCATAGTAGTAGTAACAATCTTTTGCTGTGGACCTAATTATAGATATAGTCATATTCATTGATCGCTCCTTTTTTTTCTGACTGTGATACCCATAGGACATTGTTACAGCTGCTACAGTCAAGAACATGAGGCTTCATAAATGTATTCTGTCTCAATAAATGAATATATAATAGTGAAGAAGAGTTTCTCCTGGCTGGACAGGGACAATGAGAGACTCCTTGCTGCCCTCTCTTTAGCATGTGGATGGTATTATGCCACTCTTTGCTCTTAACGTTTTCAGAAGGTACCCGAATTATCTCTGGTAGATGAAAACATATTAGCTAAGTAGGTGTCAGCTGTATTCCTTATACCAGGAGATTCTATATTACAGTTTTTATTTGCCGTTTTCTGGTCCTGCAGTGTCATGGTAGCTGAGAGTAGGGATCTGGTCACTTGTCAGAGGCATTGCAAAACCATGAAAAAAATACGCTGTGTTTTAACAGTCTCAGGCAACCAGAACATCATTAGTTAGAGCAAAGACACTGGCCAGTTTGGGCTGGGAAGGGAGGCAGAAAGAATAACTGTCAGAGCAGCTTGTTTTCCCTTAGATAGGCATGCTTTTTCCCTCTGCCATTATCAAATCATTATTTTGCACATTGGAGGAGCAGGGTTGAAAAAGAAGAGAGAGAGGATTTACCAGTAGTTGTGGTTGGGGAAACTCATGACTGGAACATGTGGATTCTCCAGGAGAGATGCATTGATGCAGGTGATGCTCGGTGGAGTTGAATCAGCAGCTTGGCCTCGCTCTTACTGACACAAAAATAACTGGAGAGAACAGAGATGTGTCTCCTGTGGTCTTCCTGGTGATCAGATCCAGGACTGTTTAATCTCATCTTTAGTCTTGGAGAAATGAAAGTGTAAAGAAACTTAGTGTGACTTTAACAGCAGCTGTGATCATTGTGGGAAGAGCAGGGAGAGGAAAAAAAAATCACAGTAACAGAAGTGGCTTAAAATGTCTTTTTCAGTTAGGGTCTGGGAACACAGCAGAATGATCCAAAATTTTAGTTGGTTTGGTTGTTGGTTTTTTTTTCTGTTTTCTTCAGCCTCTTAGCTAGAGCAGAGGGAGGGCAAGGTTAATAGAAGAGGCAGTTTCAGAAGTCAGTATTAGTTTATGACTTGAGAGCCCTGACTCACTCAGACCCACCACGGGCAAAAAAGAGGAAGGAAATATGTGCATTGTGGATGAGAGTGAAATAAGAGCTTGGGGAAGGAAAGAAAACTGATTTCAATAGTGATATTCATTTCAGTGATGCAGTTTCTAAGAGAAAGTTTGAAGGCCAGGGTTAAGAAAATGCATACACTGGCTGGGAACAAACAGGGAAAATAGCAACCACCCCTTTTACGTTTAATAAATGTAATGTTTCTCTTGAAAGGAAGGCACGTTTTTTCACCCTTTTATTGGCATTGTTAATTTCTTAACATCAGCTTATTATAGTGAATGCTGGGGTTTTTTTCTGCATTATCATGTTTTCAAAATATTAAGTGTTTTTCCTAGGCTTTCTGAAAATAAAGTCACTTTTATAAAATTTCATGTGGGATATTTGAAAAGAAAGAAGCATAAAATTTTTAATCCCCTTTCGAGGGTTTTGGCCATCTCTGTTAGATTGTTAGTTCTCTGGCCTTTTAACCATCCACAGTGCTTGTTGTGTTTGTTTAGCACTGCATTTCCACTTACTAAACTTTTCCTCTGAGGAAGAAACTATTTGTTACCATTCTATTTTTGTTCACAACAGTACTGAGTGAACACTAAACTTTCACCTCCAAAAATGACACCTTTTATAACTGATTCCTTCTTCTGTGATCAGATAAAGGCTTATAGTGTTCTGGGTTGGTAAAATTTTGCTTAGAAGCTGCAATGAAGGAACTGTGCAGCTCCTGGTGCTCCCTGAGAGATAGAGCTGGCTAACAAGAAGTCCAAATGGAGATTCAGATTTCTAGGTCTGGTGTTATGTGGCTTAAGTATCTGGAGACTCTGCCTATGAGAAGCAGTAGGATCCTTTGCATAGCTTGTATAAAATTTTATTTTTGATGGGAGGGAATGCAATTTGGTCCTAGTGAGCTTCTAAGAACAAAAATAAGATTATTTTAATTTATAAAAATGCTTTCAAAACCTTGCCATCTTATTGAAAGTTATGCTCTCTCATGAAACATTTTACTTTTGGCAAAACATTTTGGAAAAATGGAAGAAATGTTCTTTCTGTATTTGTTTGGACTGGCCATTTTCTTGAGTCTTTAGTCTAAATTATGCTCAGCACTAAAAGGCAGAATTGATGTACCCAGGGGTATCTGTTTTCAACTTAAACTATTAATTTATGTCTGGGGAGCTAGAAATATAAAATATGCACAGCGTGTGTTTGCCTTAGCCTGATGTGAGAGACCAACATGCAATCAACTATGCAAATATGAAAGGCTAGGGGAACTGTTATCCACAACTTAACTAATTCCTTTAGCTTATTTACTTGAGCAAAGGTAGGTGGGGCATATTAATTGACAATTTTTTTTTTTACTTTTTGTTGTTTATATTTTAATAATTTTCTTCAGTCGTGCAAGTCTTGGTTCCCTGCTTATTGTTATGGCATTAGCATAACTCACTGGCCTCGATGCTCATTTTTCTGGCCCTTAACGATGTCTGTGTTGAAAAGAGAACATAAAGTTGATTACATATTGAAAAATCTAGTTCCTGAGCTGCACACTGCAATTTTTGAAGCGAAGTGTTTGACTTGGGCTTATCAGAAGGGTCATGCTGTGATTTTTTTCCTTTTTAGCTGTTTGATTCTGGCTTGTTATTATGGGTACCTTTGCTGTAGCCGAGCGTAAATGCTAGTTTAAAAAAAATAAAGTCTGCTAAATATAATTTTAGCCTTCTAGAGTTTTCTCACTTCTACCTGGCTGATCTGCAGAAACAGATAGTTATACTAATTTTTATTTTTATTTTAATTTGCCACTATACTGCTGAATAAATTGTTGCTTACTCAACTCCTTCCAGTGCTGGCTCACCTGGGAAGCAATTGCCTCTTCCCCGCCAGCTGCTGTTTGCTCGCTTCCCCTGCCCTGCATGGAGGGAGAGCATCACTGGAGCTGCTTCTGTGTGGCACGGCTTCTCCTTCCCCACCCCCAAATGGAAGCAAAGAAAAGGATGGAAAAAAGAAAAGCTGAGAAGCACCTGTTAGTTGAAACTCCCTGATTATCATTTTGCCAGACAGAGCAACCTGCCAGATGCACTGTGTTATGTGTGTTAGAATGGGGACCTGGAGGCTGGTGCTGGGCTGCTGGCCTCACTACCCAGCCGTCCTGTGGCTGAAATGCAGGGAGCTTTTATTCAGTAGTGTTTGGGTTTCCTACATGACTTTCAACTAACTTGTTAGCACACAGATCATGGCATCCACTGTTCAGTGCTGCTGGTGCAGCTCCCAAAATTTCATGATGGTATCACAAAAGAATACCGATCCCTCACAGGAAAGTCAAAAGAGTAAGGGAAATGAGCGCCCAGATTTTGCTTTGGGCAGGATTACAGTAGCTGCAGGTCTCTGAATTAATACGGGTGGGGTTTTTTGGTACACTGATCAACTCACCCACTCCCTCCCACCCTCTAGCCCTCCAAGAGTAAAATATGTCTTTACTTAATTTGACCAAAGAAGAAAACTTGGTGTTTCATCATTATTCTAGTAAGTTTTCTTTAATAAAATAATTCTGAAACATAACCATTGTTAGAAATGAGATTAAGGCGTAGTTTTTCAGCCAGAGATAGTCTCATTTGGTTGAGCAATCAATTGTTATAATTAAAGGTTCTTTGTTTCCTTAAACTTTGGCTCACTTCTAGGCTTAGACAACTAAGGCTATAGTAGTAGTTCTGTTTGAAATTAAGACAGCATCTCTTTGGTCCGTGAATCTGCAACTGAATGCTGATCACAATAAGTTGGCTCAAGGCTTTGTGCTGTGAGGAGAGTTTGGGGATCTTTACCCATAAGGAAGCATACAGAGAAGCGCATGTCATGTCTACATCTACGTTTAGTATTCAGGAAGGAAAAATGAGGTGAATAAATATTTAGCATTAGATAAAGAAACAACATTAGAATGGCAGGGTAGCCAAGGCAAAGAAATAAATCACTGCTGTTGAAAACTGCAGTAGTCAGGGTGGAAAGCAGTTAATGGAAAGTTGGTACCTGAGAGACATTTGGGTGTGATCAGAGAGAGATACCAGGTGCATGTAGCTTGGGTAATGAATTGGAGAAGCTGGAAAGAGGTGTAGTACCTGCAAATGGATATTATTGGGTTAGCCCCCACATACTCTGCAATAGTAATCATGACTGGTAGACAGAACTTGAAGGTCCAGTAAAGAGAGAAACCACAGTAAAAGAGATATAGCTATAAAGGAAATTAATGGTACACTGTAAATAATTAAGAGCAACTGGTATGTATAAGATGGGATTCATATGGCTCAAAACTACTTTGGAGGAGTATGGAAAAATACCTACTGGTTTTGTGTCAACCCAAAGCTGAATGTAAATTTATTTAGAAGTCCTTGCTTGTGGTGTATGCATGAGGAAAATATAATAAGGAGATCTCTCATTATAGAAGGGTTTATCTTTCCAAATTTAGATTAGAAGGTAAATGGTGCTAATAACAATAGGGGCTAATTTTTTGTGGATGTGATTTCTTCACTACCTACCACTTGACTATAAAAAGTTGATGCTATTTTAGAATTTAATTCCATATCACCTTACAGCTTATCCTTAAAGCTCATACTTAAAAATAACCACTTGTACTAAGTGTTAACAAGCTGATTCAGTTTATATTATACAGGAATGTGAACATCAATCTTATCAAGGTTTTCAGTTTCAAAAGTTGATTTTTAAGAAATTAAGTAAACTGGTAAAGTGTGTTGACCATTGCAAGATTTTGAATAAAGGATTGTTTCAAATCTCTTTGTACCATAGTAAAAAAAATAAAATTGAAACTAGTTTCCTAAAAAAACCCAAAACAACAAAACAACCAAAAAAAAAGTGGGAAAAAAAAAAAACAACTGTAGAGAGGAATTCCAAATTCAGCTGGGGATCAGGCCACTGAACTGCTGTCAGGAGCTTGCAGGAATTTAAGAAAATGGTACTGATCATCCAAGAAGGCAGTGTCTTGGAAGTCCAGAAGTGGCAGATTGGTGAGACTCACCAAAACCTAAGCTGACTTAAATCTTGCAAAGGAAATGAAAAGCAAATCTAGATTTATTTATTTTTTCCTAGTCCTTCAAATAAAGGCAACAGAGGAAATGTATGTGTATGTGAGGGAAGAGGAAACATTTACAGTTGGAAGATGATGGTTCACAAAGTTCTGGCTGTGAAAGTGCGTGAGCATTTGCCTCGGTTTTTGGTGTGGGAAGTCGGGTGGGACACAGGGGCACGCACCAGATGGTGAATCAGAAAGAGACCCAGAGAAGCAGAAGTTTCTGCAACTGTTACAGAGATCAAACTCCTAAGGGCCAAGTGCTTTTAACTTCTCTTTTACAGAGAAAACTGTGTGTTTCCATGTCAAGAGTACTGTAAAAATGGCACTTGACATTTCAGATTCATTAAGTCTGTTAAAACATGCATCAAATACTTCTTGCTGTTGTACAACTGGAGCATAGCAAATATAATATTTGTATTTAAGAAGGGGGAAAGAAGCAGATCCAGGTAACTGCAGACATGTTCATCTGCCCTCGGTGGGCTGCAAAGCAGAAAACATTTTGAATAAGAGAATAATTTAAGAAGTGGAGGTAAATGTTAAGTTCCATTAAACACAGCATGTGTTTACTGAAAGGAGACTGATGTCCCAAAGTAGCTCATTTAAAAACTGATTCTGTAGACCTGACTAATCTGGGACTAATCAAACTGTAATTTATTAAAGTATTTGTTGTGGGACTTGATGAGAAATTATTCAAGCAGGGAAAAAAAAAGGATTAATGGAAAAAGTAGTTTTAACATGGGTAAGGAACTTAAAGAGGACTCAAATTAAGCAGTGTTGTGAAGAGAAAGAATGGGTTTTAAGAATTTCTTAAGTCTGCTTTTGGGTACATTTTATTTATTCATGATCATGGGATGAAAATGATAGTGTAGTATAAGACGAAGCTGGGAGTTATAGTTATGCTCAAAATATTGTTTATGGGCAAAGAGGAGCCATACCTTTTATATGTATTTATACCAAGTATAAAATTTAATGTTAGTGTGAAATCTTAAACCAAGTCTAATTCAAGAATCTGTAGCGTAGATGTATTTATTGGGGAAAAGAATATGTCTGTGCAGATGTCGTAGTAATAATAATAATAATAATAATACTGGTAATGGTAATAGCACCACCATCACAGTTGAAATTTTTATACGTACACATAGATTTAACTGCTTTTCCTAATGTTTTGCTGGCCCTTCCCCAGCTCCTCTCAATGCTAAGGCTGGTGGTTTCATTATGCGGTTGGTGATGGGGATGGTTATGCCATCATCTGGGGTCCTCAGCCAGGAGGATGTTCGTGTTGGTGGTTTCTTCTTCCTCACTTTAGGATCAACTTGGTGTTGGGGTTTTTTGGTTTTTGGTTTTGTTTTTTTTTTTATGTTTACTAGTGTGCTTTTATGCCTGCTTTTTTCTTTGTTGGTCTGCAGCTGTGTGTTATATCCAAACGTAGTATATATGATGCCTTTTAAGTATGTTGTAAACTATTTCTGTGTTCTCTTTGTTACTCCTATATCCAGTTTTGACGAGCTCCAGGTTTGCATTTTTTTATTTGACCATGCATGAGTTGTTTATAGCTGGGAGGTCTCTGTTTTCAAGCCTGTACACCATCTTATATCTCCCATACCTGTAGTCCTCTACACTGCATCCCACGTCTCCACTTCTCAAGGCCTTTGCTAAGATACCAGTCCTGTATTTCTCTATAGTACTTTAATAGAGTCATACATACATACAATGGCAATGAAAAGTAAATCAAATTAGCCATGGCTAGCAGGTCAGTTAGAAAAATTGCTCTTGCATCTAAATCAAATGTGACAAAGCTGTGGACAGGCCAAGGAAGACTCAGACAGAGCAAACCTTGACATGCCTCAGTATTGAGGCCTTGCAAACTCACTACAAAGCCTGTCATTAGCGATGGCAATACACATAGTATCGCATACATGCAGGGTAACAGCATTATCAACACGGCTGATGTTTGTCATATTATACTGGAGGAGCTGGAGGATATGGACAGGTTAAATCATGTGAGAAAACCTGATAGTTTGGAGTGGGAGATTACACTCATGGACTAATAATAAAATACTTGCTTCTATAATCTGGGACCTTGCCAGTTGCTTTGGAAAGAACAGATGAAGGGATGGCCTTGTGAGTAATAGTTATTATCAGCAAGAAAGCCACCTGCAAAAGGCCTATGTGATCCTAGGATGTGCTGCATATGCTAGCTTCAATAAAGCTAGGAAAAATAAACACTTGCTCACCAGTAGAGCTTCATCTGAAATTGTCTTGTTTGTTATGGATGCTAGTGTTCAGGAAAGACTTATTCAGGTGTGAGAAATGGAGAACCTGTGTATGAGTTAATTGTATGAATGCAGACAGAGTCGCTCCAGCAACCTTGGCTTGCGCTAACTGAGATGCAAAGCTCAAAGGAGCACAGCATGAAAACACTTGGGCTGCCGCTGTGGGTAGGGAAGGAAACAAGCTGCATTTGCAGGCTCTTGGGTTGGAAGGAGTAAAGTTTCTCTTCAGCTCTTAGCCAAAGTCTGGCACTGCATGAAAGTGTCTGCAGTGTTAATGAGCCCAAAATAAAGTGTCTGCATGCCACTGTGCCACACTATGTAGCTACTGATTTGGGTCTCTGGTAGAGCTGGGATTTGTGTGCTGCAGCCCGTAGAATAGGTATTTCCGAAAGGAGTTGGTACACTTAGTCATGTAGACTGTACTCATTACAGCAAATGAATGATTTAATGAATTGGGTTCAGGAGGGATGAGTGTGATTGTTAAACCAGGTTGGGGGTAGTGAGGGATTTGGAGTGGGAGGCTCAAGCTCCACTCAGAAGGTCCTTTAAACTGTAGCCGTAGTGTGACTTCTGCCTGGCACTCTGGTGCTCAACATGCAATTCAACCCATGGATGGAGGGTTGATGAACTCGGCAATTTTCTGCTTGTCTGCCATTTTTTCATTTTCCTTTCATCTTTTTACTCCCAAGCAGAGACTGACTGTGAAATCAACTGTAAGACTGAAATAATTCGTGTGCCTTATTTTTGTTAGGAGAAGCCACTTGCTATAGTGCATCTCAGCTGGGCTTCACTTCTCACCTCGTTACACCCTACCTTTTCCTAACACTCTTCACTTTTAGTGTTCAGCTGTCATTAACCACTTCTGTCATTCCTGTTTTGGTGCTCTCTTCATGATAATTCACTCTCTTTTTCTGATCTTCCAGTTTACCATTTAAACTGTTCTAAACTCTCTTTCTTTCTCTTTTCTGAAGTTTCCTGGAGGTCCCGCCAATGTCTCTTCTTTCCTTCACTTTTATTTTTGTCTCTTTCTGTTGGTTGCAAATGCCACTGCCATTTGTTTAAATGCCGTTGTCTTGCTGTGTTTAAGGGCCATCATACAGGACTGTAGAAATACTTTCCCTTCGTAGCACATGATTTATTTGTTACCAATGGTGTAGATAGAAGGCTCATTACACAAATCAAAATGTCAAGGAGTCCATTTTACGTATTGCAAAACACTTGTTTTTTTCATTGCTACTAGCAATTTTGGCAATTCTTCAAATCAAAGGTTGAACTGGAAAAATTGTCACTTTCAGATTTGGAAAAAATAAACCAAAAATCAAAAAGTTATTTTCAGTGGAATATATTGTTTTCAAAAACAAGCCCTGTCTGACAAGTTTTTGTCTTCATCCATCTTTTTAATGGCCAACTGAAATATTTGCAAGCAAACCTGAAGGTTGAACTCAAATGATCAGTGGTAGGTGGGATTTTCTGGCTTTCCGAAAAAATAGATAATATTTAATGGGTACTATATATAGACCGTTTGTAATTTTGTGGGAGCACCTGCCATAGCTAATCTATCGTGTGCAAAACAGTTATGCAATTTTCTGTAATCGTACCGGTTACATCGAATTCAAGGTGTCGGTGTGGTGTGAGGAAAAGCCACCATCTGTACAACAGGCTTTTCACTTGCTGGTAGTTCATAACGAAAGCACTTGAGGAAGCAGCCTGGCTCACTCTGCAGAGGGATCTGTATCTCTGCAAGTTTAGTGTTTGCTTTAGACAGCTTGGCAAGTATTTTGGCTGCAGGGAGACTTGGAGTCTTAGAAGCACACGCTATATTAAGGCTCCTTAGGATTTTGTTTACAGGGCTTCTGGAGCATTTCAGACTCCAAAACCCAACTATTTTCCCTGCCTGTCTTGCTGAAAATAGTGTCAATCATATTTAAATTCGAGTCTTTGTCAGCTTAGTATCAAGGAGCTTCCCTAGAAACAGTTACCCATGGCTCCCCATGACTGCCAGCAGCCCGTGGGCTATGTGTGACCACATCCCAGGTCCCTGGGGCGGGCAGCAAGGATATAGGAGGGAGCTGCAAGCCCACTGTGAGTGTCTCTCGCATGGGGTGACCTCCCGTGCAGCACACCCACCGGTGCTGCCTTATGTCAGCTTCTGACGCCCCCAGATAGCGTGCTGGCACAGTGCCTTGAGATTATGGAAGTATATGTCTCTCTTTCCATATATGTTTCCACACGAGCACTGAACTCCCTCCTTCAACGAGGAATTCTGGTGAGTCGTTTGGAAAAGAGGAAGCGAGAAGAGAAATTGTAGTGAAAATGGGATGTGAGGTGAGGTGCAGTGCTGCACTTGGGGAAGTGTCTCCAAGGGAAAGGGGCAGAGGGGGCAAGTTTTGTGTCTTACCAGTGTTGCAACTGTGTTTGATTACGGCGAACCAGATTGAAGTAAGCTGAATAAAAAGGCAGGTTGCATATTCATTTTTTCTATTGCTTATTTAATCTATTTATTTATTTGATTTTCCCTGAAACATGAGAGACTCGAAGTGGAAACATGTAGCAGAAGAAAGGAGAAACCTAACCCAAGCTCATGCAGGACTCATGTGCATGCTAGCTCTGGGCTCTGTTTGGGTTCACTGGAAACACTGGTGGTCCTTTCTTCATGACGGGAAATGATACTTTCTTTTGAAGTAAACTACACTGGTGCTAATGACAGCTCTTTCAGATTTTCGAATGACAGGTCTTTTGCAGTCTTCACATGAACTTTATTTCAACAAAACTATTACATTTTCTCATCTGGCTTCTAGCATGATACTAAAGCTGGAATACTTAAAAGTCTCTGTGTTTGGGATTTCTCTCCTGTTTTCCATGTCAATTACAATTATGTTGCTTTTGAGCAAGAGGTTGCCAGCAGGGGATACTGAAGAGTGCCAAATTAAATTTCAAATACATTTTGTTCTTTGTTCGTGATGAGAATTATTTCTCCCCTAAGGTTTCTATGCTCAGCAAAACGAGATCAGGTTGCCTCTAAACTCTCTGTAACATCAGCATAGCTGAGTTTTTAAGGCCATCCTAGCAATCTGTAGTCCACTGTCTTGGTACCTGGTCACTTGCTAGAAAGGTGTCTCTGGGAAATGGAGTGCTTGCTGATTTTTAACATATGAATTTGTTATGGCCCTGCTTTCTGATAAACAATGCCAAAATGAAGCAATGCAAATTATAGCAAAGTGAAAGGGAACTATGTGTGCAAGTGACTGAAATCAGCCAGCTCTGAATGACTTTTGGTGTTTGGCTAATAACTGATACTTCATCACCAAGCAAATGTTTTTAATCCCTTTGTATATTTAAGTATTTGCTTCCCAAATCCAGATTTTGGGTTCATTAGCATGCTATGGGGAGCCTCCAGCTGTGTGTGCAAGTCCTATCTCTGTGCCCGTTTTGCATTGCAGGCAATTAGCTTAATTTATATTAGGAAGAGACACTAATTGGAGGGGAAGGAAAAAGTAGGTAGCAACATGCCAGTGACAATTAAGACAATACATCATATAGTACCTATATAAATTTTCATGAAAGAAGCTTTTTTCAGATGTCAGGTAAATCTAACAAGAACTTGAACCCTTGCAATGCAGACAGTGTAGCATTCCCTACTTCAAATCAACGGGTAAGCTGAAGCACAAAGTATATGTTATGCTTAGTTTTACAGAATACATCACAGCCCGAGGTTAGAAAAGAAGTTCCAGGCCCATCAGGAGCCTTAATTCTCTGACAGGTTTCTAGAAGATAGGCAATAATTACTGAACTTTCTGTGGCAAAACTCATCCATAACATCAGTGATGTCGATCAGGGATTTGGTACACAGGCTGGAAAATAATTGTTAAAAACCTTTATGTTCTCTCTGGAACAAAGATAATTGCCCATTCTGCCAATGGCTAATTATATTTGACCTTCTTGTGTCTTGTGGCCCTGAAGCAAAGCTTCCCAAAAAGGCTGTAGCAACACTTTAGATGGGGTCCTACTTTTTATAGTCTAACCAACCTTTTTTTTTCCTCTCTCTTTGTTAATCCCCAGAATGCAACAGCAACGCCAAATGTTCACAGCTGCCCTCCTGGCACTTATTTTCATTCTGGCAGCTGTGAATACCACTGAGGCTGGCAAAAAAGAGAAACCAGGTAAGGTCCAGTGTAACTCAGAGTTAATCCCCAAGATAGATTGCACAATGTGGGAGAATGTCAAATGCTTCTGGTTCTGTTATGAAATTCAGGTTGTTCATTAACCTTTTGACATACAGGGTAGGGATTTGTGGCTATGACATGTTTTTCTGTGTTAAATAGGAAAACAGAAAGTAGTTTCCATAAAAGCTGGCAGCTTGACAGCCCTGGAGACTGGAGTCCTTAGGTTATCACAGAGTGGGTATTGCAAGGGAGCTTAACATTTGCTCTGGGAATAGGTTCATGCTTGACTTAGGGAGAACCAGAGTGATGAAAGAGCAGTTATCCTGTCAGTCGTTCGGTGCTGTATACGACAATGCTATGGCAGTGCTGTGCGATGTGGAAATACTCCAACAAAGAACTGAACTAAGTTGCTGCGGCATAAAGACAGCCAGACATCCAGCGGTGATTGCTTTCTGTCAGTGATGAACTCAGACCTCATAATAGGAGAGACAGGCCTGGGGTGGAAAATTCATATCTATCAAACCCAGTTTTGACATTTTTTAAGGAACACATCTTTTTGTTGTTTTCTTATGGTCTTATTATCTACAGACTACTTACACACCAGTTAATATGACCCGTGAGTCTATCAGAATTAGAGTTCCCATTAAAAAAACACCATTGTGGCTATATGGAAATATGAAAAAAAAATACTAATGTAAATATACAAGAGCTAGAAGGAAAATAATTCTATGTAGAATTATTTAAAGTTGCTTATGATGTTTTGGGGTCCTAACTAGTTATTTTTGTGAACCCTTGGGTTTAATAACATTGCTGTCTTTTCTCATCAGACTTGGGTTTAAAGATTTAAAGGAAATCATGATCCTTGCTTTTGTCCCTAAGCAACAAACTCACCTCTATTAACAGCATTTTGAGTACAAATTTCCATTTAGTGTTTTCTGCACCTTTGGAGTTTTGTTCATATTCTGACATAAAATGTGACATGTTATACCAAGTGAAAAGTTTGTATCGCCCAGCTGTTCGCTGGAGGTGCTCAAATCCTCTGATACACAACATCAACACATACATTTCTAGCATGTGTAGTGTGTAGTGCTTCACTTGGAAATGAAAATATTTGCATGCCACCAGCTACTGGAGCCAGAGGAATGTCCTTTCTGAGTGAGCCCTCCTGCATGTTTTGGTCAGTGATTCCTGAGGGTTTCTAGATGATTCCTCATTCTGAAGATGAGAATCCATTTGAGAGTATCTAAGTGGAATAGTAGATGTGGTAGTAGGACTGAATTTGAATGATCCACTCTGCTTTGGAGTCAAAAAGGCTGACCTGTCTCTGCAGAATTGTGAAGAGGATGCCAGGCCTTCTGCTTTTGAAGCAATTGTTTTATGAATGTCTCCCTTATTCACCCTTTCAGGTGCTGTGACTGTTTAGTGAAGTTTGGGGAACTTCTCCATAGGGTCTGGGTACTGACCACTTGTCTTGCTTGGGTTTGGTTCCTTGTCTTCATCCAGAGAAAAAGGCGAAGAAGTCTGACTGTGGGGAATGGCAGTGGAGTGTCTGTGTGCCCACCAGTGGTGACTGTGGCCTGGGGACACGTGAGGGCACTCGTACTGGAGCTGAGTGCAAACAAACCACCAAGACTCAGAAGTGTAAGATTCCCTGCAACTGGAAGAAGCAGTTTGGAGGTAAACATCGCTCTCTTAAGGGATTTTCTTGGGTTTTATTTGGCTGTGGAGCAGGAACCCTGTGTTTTCTGCTTAGCTTTGGAAATACGTTGGTGAAGGGGCTACTTTTTTATTTCAAGTTCATCAGAGCTAGAACACATAAGGCATCAGAAGGCAGCTTCTTCAGAGCAAAGCAGCTCCCCTGAAGAATCCATGTAACTCGTTACTGTAAACTCAGTCCTCCAGCAGCATGCTGAAATCTGCTCTCCTGTAGCGTACAACTGTGTTTAAGGCAGCCAGCAATGTAAGTGTTGTGTGTTCACTCACAGCTGTGAATCTCTGTGATGGTTACCATGGCTTTACATGATCTTGTGATGTGTGATTTGCAGCGTGGAGCGTGGTGGCTACCAGTGTGTGCGGTGAAAGGAGTGAAGACCAGTCTATTTAATCTATATTATTTAGTTCAAAAGGTTCATATGTGACAGTTCAGAAAGATATGTCAGATCTGTCCTGAACAAGATGTCTGTCCAGGACTCAGGTCTTATTACTCTTGCAAACTTGGCTTTTTTATAGTAAACAGATTGTATGGCTCTGACATCATTGTGACCTTACCAAGGCAATCACTGCTGCAGTTTCAGACTTAACAAGTTCATAGTTACACATATGTTCTTGAAACTATTCAGCTTTATTTGGTAACCTTTAGCACCACGCAAATGGAATAACAGCCATATAGAATGTGAATGACATTTCCTACTGCTGTTGTTTCTTTTTTTTTTTTTTTCATTTATTTATTGTGTATCTTCATAGTTTAATGTATTTTCCTTTATATGACATTAATGCAACATCCATGCAAAAACAAGAGGAATAAATTTCGGGGAGGAGACTGCAATTATCACTGGAAATAATCTTTAAAGTTTTCTTGGGATTTTTTTCTTTGGTTGCATGATCCCTTTGTCTATAAGCACTGACTGTCTTGTGATATCCTGTTAGACTCATAACATTTTTGTTTTCACACTCAGTCACTCTTGTTTTAAAATTGCCGTTTATTTACTCATTGCAGCAGAGTGCAAATACCAGTTCCAGGCCTGGGGAGAATGTGACTTGAATACTGCCTTGAAGACTCGAACCGGGAACCTAAAGAGAGCCCTTCATAATGCTGACTGCCAGAAGACTGTCACAATCTCAAAGCCCTGTGGGAAGCTTACCAAACCCAAACCTCAAGGTAAATACTGTTTGCTGAATGCTGCACAGTATTTCATTTAAATCACTGGATTTGTGATGTCCCATGTGCTTCAGTGGGAACTCAGTAGTACAGAGATTGTACTTTCATGGCCTTTTCTCAATGCTGCACTGCTTCTGTTTCTCAGCGGTCAGACAGACAATATTCTTGAGTTGTGTAGTCAAGGCAGTCTCACACACAAGAGGTAAGCTAAAGATAAGAGCTCCAGTTTTAACCCTAGACCACCAGTTTACAGATGTGGCTAGACTTCCAGATGCTTTTCATAACTCACCTGTTGATGGGAGCAGACCAATAATGGCATGCAAAAATGTCTCTTGATAAAGACACGTTTAATAGAGGTTTTGTTTGGTATTGAATAATGACTAGTTGAAAAAAATACTGCTTTCTGTCTGGACAGGGAGTATTGAAGGGCTTTCTGCTCACTGCACGCTGAAATATGTGGCTGTTCTGCAGCCTTGGGGTTGTATATTCTTTATTCAGAAATAGCAGGAAGGAGAGTACAGAATGTATATGTCTTATTTAAATGTGAGTGACAGTGTAATTCCTAGTACACAGAGAGGCATATGCTCTGCATTCATGTTCCCAGGTGCCCCTTAGACAAACTTATTTTCTTTCTAATCATGAAAGCCTTTTAACGTACTCTTCTGTTGGAGTAGCAGGTGTTAACGTGTGTAGAGTAATTTACGGTGAGAGCTAAAACTGTGAGATCTTGTTTGAGTTACAGAAGTAATGTGTTTTAAGTGGATTATACAAGCTATGCTACCCTGGCACTTTTTTGCTTAAAACCAGATGGGTTTAACACATTCCAGGCTCTGACTACTTGGATAATTATAAAAATAAATGTGATTAGGAGTGACAGGTGCAACTGGGATGAGCAGTTTTCAAAGTGTGGATGGTGGTGCACCATTGATCTGAAGAGTACCTGCAGGTGGCCTGCTCTGCTTGTGCAACCAGAGACACATCTGATGAGGTTACAGACACTTTCTGTGTGGGTACGTGCATCCATCTGCTTTGCAGTCAGTACAGCTGTAACTGGTCTGCCTGGCACGCCATCCATGGAGTTATCTGATAAGCGCTGAGTCTAGAACCTGCGTAGATAATGGCAAGCTGTGCAGCAGAAAGGATACAAGCAGATTTTCAGAGACCAGTTGACTTGATCGAGTTGGCAGCAATAAACGTCTTCATTTGGGGGTAGAAGTGACTGGGTAGGAATGCAAGAAGGGCTTTGAGCTCTGTGATTTTATTGTTTATTAATTTGGGGGAAAGGACTTATTTTTTTATTTTAATTTTTTTTTCTTTATTAAGTTTCCTTGCCTAAATGGCATTTAGGAGTTTATTGGATGAAGCTTCCTATTGCGCTGCCAGAAGGCCTCTGCGGTGTGAGCCACTAGTAGCCCTCCACCTTGTTCTGCTCCCACTGGGTGGGTGTAGGTATCACTGGCTGCCAGACGAGGGGAGAGGGAGGTAAGGCAGAGCATTGGTGCAGCACTGGTTTGTGAGAGCAATGCTGTTGGGTGGTACAGGGTCATTTTCAAATTACAGTTTCAAAGGCAGAGCTTGTGAAATTGCTGGATTGGAGTTAACTTTAGCTGGTTCTAGATACGAGTGAGTTACAGCTGGGGCTGAAACTCGGCTTGGGATTTTGCAGCAAACATAGTTATGTGCTTTGACTTAATTAGGAAACCTGACTTCATTTGATTTGAAGGAACGCGAAAAGAGAAATAGGTACAAAGATAAGTTTGTGATCATAATAACTGTGGGCAGAGATTTTGCTCTCCTCATTTGCTTTAGAAATCTCGCAGCGCCTTCCTGCGTGCCACCTGTGCGTTCATCTGCTGTTGACATTAGTACGAGCAGCATGCACGGAAGGCACATGCTCGCAGCCTGCCTGGGCTCTGAGCTAAAGATACGAATCCATATTGCAGATCTGTGGGTATAACTACATAGGAGCTACACTGGACAGTATCTTGGCAGCAGTAGGAGGAACTAGAGTAAGAAATTAGGTCAAGCAGATTAGTACTGTGTGAAATGTTGTGCCCTACTGAACTTTATTTCCGAGTTAAAGATCGGAGTGCTGACATGTTGGCTGGAATAAGAGTGTCTTCTTCCTGAGGTGAAGGAAACTACAGGTTGGCGGTAAGTCCCCACCCCCATCTAGTTAAAAGAAAAATTAAACTGTTTTCAATCAGTAGTTAGAATAAGACCCAATTTAATTCCTTTGGAGACAAGAAGATTATTGTCTGAGCACTTGGAATGGACTGCAGGTGCATATTAGCCTCCCTTTTCACCCATAGCTTCACATCAATGGCTCGAAGAGAAAAAGCATATGATACATTATTTGGAAGCAGCAAATTTTTTTTGAGGCACAGTGTTGCATAAGGTCAGTGTTGATATGCAGCTAGACCTGCAAATGCTGATCAAGTGCTGTCTGTTCCTGCTGTGATTGCCTGGAGCACCTGGGCAGCGGCTTTCTGGCGTTTGGGAACTCTGGCAGCAGAATAATAAGTGAGGGGCTTATTGATTACAGGAGTCTGTTTTACCACTAAACAGTTACCTTTCTGACTGGTGTATGCTTCAAGAGCTGCATCACCGAACACATCTCTGACAGCGATAGGTTGGGAGTACCAAAAGCAGATGTGAACTGACTAGGAATATTGCACTGAAAAATAGCAGTGCATTCAGAAGAAGGGTTGTTTCCCTGATTTTTATGACTAGCCCCCTTTCCTGTGGTCTGAAATTTTCCTTCTATTAGGTCACGTTTGTAACCTCTCCATTACACCACCTTCCTTTTGATTTCATATCGTAAATGGGGTGAGAAAAAGCCTCTTGTTTAGCTTCTCTGATTGATTGTAGCTTTATATATCATCTGTTACTTTTTGTCACTTGCCATTTTTTAAACTTAAAACCTCTGACTTAAGTATTTCGTTGTATAGCGATTTATCCACAATAAGAATACTCTCTACTGGACTTACCCAAATTCCTTCTATTATTGCAAAATCTTTTTTGAGATGAAGAGACTGGACTGTGCACACTATTCCAAGCATGTCCTCTACAGATTTGTGTTGAAAGATAAAGTGTAATGGTAATACTTCCTTTACTGATCATTACACCCACTAAAAAACGTAAACGCATTTTTCTTTTGATCACTGCTTCCATGTGGAGTAGATATCGTTGTCTGACACCTTCACAGTTCTCCCAAACTCTTATATTTTTTTTAAAGTTAATTAATATGGTTAATTAAGAACGCAAGAAGGCATGTGGGTTAAGGCAGATTGTTTCGTCTAGGCTTGCCTGATGAAGAATTGTTTACCAGATGTCACCTGACATATTTCCTAGTGTGGCTTGGTATCTGAAGTTCCTCCTCACCTTCTCTGTTCTTTGAGAAAAATGCAAATAAATTGATATTATCTATGCTGCTGCTCTCCTGATGCTAATCCACCTTTCCAGCTCAAGAACATGTAGCAATTTTGCTGATAGGATGAATTCTGTGTCTCTCTCCTCTCACCTAACTATTTCAGTGATGACTGCCATTTCATAGGAGTTTGATCGATGCTTAACAGAAAGGAAAACCATACCTGCAGAAAAATCCCAAGGGTTATAATTTTGCAGATTCACTGCTAAAGTATGTTTTGGTTTTCCAGGAACTTCTATGAACTGTGGCAAAACTGCTAAATTAAACCAGGAGATACTCATTAACCTTGAGAATCAATGCCTGCCTCATAAACTGGTGATCTGAGTGTTCTTATGGATTTGTTTTATCATTAGTCAGCATTCATGGAAGAGCCTTAAAATCTTTTTGAAGCACTGTCATTATTTTGGACACTAAAAATATTAGAAAAAATGTATTTTTTCCTTATTAGCAACTTCTCTGTCTCAGTATTTTTTCTTCTGAACAGCTGACTCTATGGATTTTAGTCTGCAACACCTGGACATTTTGGAGCTCAGTGCTTGCAAGAGCAGAATGCTGCATATTGGATTTAAGGGGGAGAGCAAATGACAAATCAGGAATTTGAATTTTATCTGGATTTTTGATGAGCTTGTTTCTCCATAGCTTTGCTAAGGTGTTCTCAGACTGGAAAACAGTATCTTGGTCCAGGGTTGTTCTGCTAAAGTGTAGTTAATACAGTATGAAAACTGTTCTTGAATATTGTGCATTTGGACGGATTGTCAGCAACATGACAGTGATATCCCAGACACCATGGTTTGTGTATTTAGCACACAAATGAGGTCATGAGAAAGCCTGTCACAAAGGCTGGAAAGGATGAAAGGGTAATTTTTATCACAAAATCCCAGTGGAGGCAGCCACCTCTCCTCTAGCACACACAATTGTGTATTCTAATCAGTGTCTGCAAGGCTGGGGATGTTCAAGGTCTCCCTAAACTATCTTGACAGATGTGAAAGACTCAGGCACTTCTGTCGAGTGGCTGCTCTAATGGCCAACTTGCACTGAAGAGCAGAAAACACTTCCGACATACTCCATCTGGCCTACTTCACGGCCACCCAAACTTGATTGATGGTTGTTCGGGTTCCAGCCAGCCAGAAAATAAAAGAATGGAGTATTGTCAGGATTCAGGAAACATTTTGCTTTAACTGCTGAGAGAGGAGGAATTTATTTTTATAGAGCTGGGTTGCCTGATAGGCTTTATTTCTTTTTGCACTCTTTCCATCACTCTCATTCTTCCTCTTACTCTCACTATAACTCTTGTACTTCTAGCTATTTGTTCTTCTGATTAAGATAAAATTAAATAGAATAAGCAGTCTGCCTGCTCTTTCTGCAATGTACCCTTCATATTTTGAATTATGTTCCTTTCTGATAACTTTTTCTCCTGGCTGTATTTAGTTCTTTTTAATAAATCTCCCTTCCCAACTTTTTATCAATTTACGATAGATCTGATCTTTGCGTTAACTTTATCCTGGCTCAGCTCAGTCCTTGCCACATAGGAAAGCAATTCCAGCTAATGTTGGAAAACATTAACACTGCTTACACAACTAATGTCTTTAATAACTGGGGTGGTATCCAAAGATCATATCCCCAACATGAAGTGTTTGGAAAGGTTTCTCACAGGAAGACAAGACCTACCCGCGATGTTAATGGCTGTAATCTCTTTCGTGTAATGCAGATCAGGTACAGCATTTGAGAGGCTAGCAAGGTGTCAGTGCAGTTCCCTGTGTTTGGCATGATGTGCATGCTACTGCAGCAGAGGAAAGACTCCGTGTGGTTTTAATAATATCATATTGTTTGAAGAGCTTTACTTAAGAGTTTAGTGAAATACAAATAATCTGCATTACACAATTTCTTTTATCCAGCAATCTTTACAGGCAGTAGTTAGCTAATCCTGCTATCACTCCTTGGAGCTGAGGAAGTACAATTTAAAGGCAAGCAATAATTGAGAGTCAGAAAGGCTAAATGATTTTCCAGGTTGACAAAGTATCAGTGGCCAGTCTGGGCACTCAGCTAGGAGCTGCTGACTCTTGGCTCCATGCTCTAACTAGTAGCTGCTGCTCCCTTTTATCCTAGTCTGCAATTAGATTTATCTGAATGTGACAGTTTACGTCAAGTTGAGTGTCTGAACTCCGGTCTTTAATTAGGGTCTTTGGTTTTGATATTAGAAATCTCAGTGGACTTAGCTTGGTGTCAAAACATAGAGCTGGACTTTCGTTAATGAGGAGGTATTTCCCTGTCCTTACTTTGGTGCCAGGAGCAGAAAACAACATGTGTTTTTTGAATACTACAGTGGCAGCCTTGATTTCTACCTGCAGAGAGGGCATCTTACTCAGAGTACAGTGCCAGGACAGACTGACTGTGCTTTGGCTGCTGACTGTTGCAAAGAACTAACAGTGGTGGTGTCTGAATGAATTGCTCCCCTGATACGTAGGTATTTGTTGCTCAGACAAACTGAGTGCTGCACCCATGAAAAGGACCTCCTGCAGCCCACTCCATTTTGCATGTTGGACAATCTGTTCTTTACGGGGTGCCCTCCCTCAAATTTGCCTTTGTGCAGCCGCAGGGTGTCTGCTTCTAAAGAGTAGCTGGAGGGGATACAGAGGGATAAGGAATGACTTGTTAGGACTGTGATTTTCTTTTGTCTGAAAGATGCTGGTGTCTCCTGTTTTGGCATCATACTCATGCTGTACCTCCCTCTGTAGATTTTAGAATTCCCCATCTTTAATGTAACTCATTAGTCGTGCAGGCATGCAGCTAGCGTAATAATTAGTATTACAGGAGGCAGAATAATAGGATCTGCTCAAACTAATTAGATATAAAAATGAGGGATTTTCTCATATTGGGAAACAGCTGTGGTAGTTAATAGAAACCTGAAAGGCAAAACTGGGAAGTTTTCCTCTTGCTCTAAAGGATGAGGCAGGTTTATTGAAGAATAGCCTCTGGCACTGACTGGGAGCCTGCAGTGAAATACAGTGATGTGAGCTCTGTGGGGCAGACACTGGCAGTGGATGCCCAGTGGGAACAGCATAGCTGGCTGTTATTATTGTTGATATCATTGTGATTATTTGTATTGCATGAGTGCCCAGAGGCCCCAGCTGAAAAAGGGTGCCATTGTACTAAATACTGCGTAAACATTGTGAGAGGCAGTTTTTCCATGAATAATTTATGCCTTATGGAGCTGAGAAATGTGGAAACCAGGAGAAGAAACAGTGGTCTAGAGGGGTGAGACCGCGTACTAAATGCTTGGTTGTGTTTCCTTGTGCCCCTTGCTAGTCTGAGGACAAAGCTTGTACTTCGAGATGCAGTAAAACTCACCGGAAACTTCAGGCTCCGAGACATATCTCTGTGATTTGGCTCCTTGCTGCCATAAGATGAGGAAATATGATTTTTCTCAATTTAAGTGGGAATAAGAGTAAGCCACATAAGGCAAATAAAAGACAATGGTGGTTACAGTGTGAATAAGCCTCAAGCTGCTAGTAAGCTGCCACTGCAGCCCATAACTAATAAAGTTTGGTTGTCTTTTAATAGTATTTTTCTGCTTCCATTTCCTTATGTTTCTTGGAGGCTTTGCCCTGTAGTCTCCCTTGAGACTGCTTTACTACCTTCGACAAATTATAGTTTAAATAAATAATTTGAATGCATTGTCAGATCATAACATAATACCAATCTTATTGACACAACCCTGATTTCAGGGAGCAGAAAATGCTTGTAGGAGAGGGAGAAAGAGAAATCTTTTTAAAAAAGAAGTATTTTTCCATTTTTAGTTGTTCTGCAGCTTTTGCAGATGTTTTTGAGAAGAAAAAGTTTGGAAAGTTTCATGGGAAACCTAGACCTCCGTGTATTCTCACTCCCTGGTTTGTATTTCAGGCTACTATTTTTTTCTATGCTGCCCCAAAAGATGAAAAACTGGAAGTGACAAATGTTCTTGTTTAACCCTCCTGTGCCTGCAGGAGTTTCTTTTAGGGTTTAATACAGACCTTTGTGGGTGAGGGTTTAAACAGCCTTGTGTGTGCCAATTCTGTTACATGCTCATTGTCTCACTTTCCTGGCTTGCAAGAGCAGTCCAGCCTCCTTGGCATTCGTCAGTGCCCTTGAGTCATGAAAATGCCTGAAGCTGTGGGATTTGCTGTGATAAAAGATACGCCATCAGCAAATGTTTACACTCATTACTGTTCCTAGCAGTGAAACAGAGAGAAAGCCCTGTTCCTTCCTTTCTGTCCTTTCCTTTTCTACTTCTTCACTTCCTTTCCTTTCAGGCTTTCTTTTTTTCTCCTTCTTTATCCCTCCATCTTATTTTCGATGTTGCCATCTGTCTATCTTTTCTTCTACCTGTGCTTACTGTGAAAGTTTTGCAGGTGACTTTTCAGAGTGGGGAGCACTGATGAAAGCCAAGCCCCTGTCCAGTGCCCTGAGGGTAGGTCCCATCTGGGTGGGGTAGGTGCAGAAAGCACAACTGAGAAATGAGTGTGTCTGGTTTTCAAAAACCAACTAAATGAAACAGGGTCTCAATTCACAGTATATCACAAATAACTTTCTGCTAAATAACTATTTATAGAGAATATATATGCTTATATGTAACATAGATCTCAGTTTGACGTAGAAACGACCTTGGTGTGTGATCTTTTTGCTGTATAGGTATATGCCAAACTCCAAATGGATTGTTAATACTCCTCTGTTTTCAGTCGTCTTCTGCAGACGTGTGAATGCAGAGAGTAAACTGAGTGTATCAGTCTGTGCCTGCACCTGTCTCGCTGGCATTAAGAGGGATCTTGTGTACAGCAGACAGAGGGCTGAAGAGCCCGACAGGACTGGGTCCCTCTTGTGCTGAGCACAGAACATGTCAGAGAACAGCAGGAAAGCCCATACTCTACAGAAGCAGCAGTAGAAGTGTACCAGAGGCACATGAGAAACGGCAGCAAACAGAAAAGCAAAGTGAGCTACTTCTGGAAATCACTTTCCGGTTAGCCAGACCCCTCCTGCAGTCTCCAGTTGCAAAACAGGCTTCCCTTGAAAAGTTTATCCATTGTAGTCTTTTGAATACTTACTCTTAAGACTCTAAAATCTTAGATACCTGTAAACCAGATGTAAAGAAAATGAGATGAAATTTTCGTGATCTTTGTGCAAATAGGCCATTTAGCAAAATCAGAAAATGTGTGTGTCTTTGTGGTCTTTTGTGTGTCTGTGCCTAGGCAATTTTGAAACCTCTCCCAAATATTTGAATGAAGAAAATCACCAAAACCAAACCTTTCTGATGAAAATCCTTGGTTTGAGCAAATTATCTCTTAAAAAAACACAACCCTTTCTCTTATTCCTGACTAGTTTAAGTAAGGATGTTAAAGGGAACATTTTTAATATCTTACATCTTTATGTCAGGTTCAAGCAATGGCTTCTGACTGTCTGAGGTTGTTTCAGGGCTTTGCAGGTGGCTTTAGAATAAGTTGGATTAATTTTCCCCTGCATTTACTTCTTTTTGCAATTCCAGTGAGAAAGAAAATGAGTGAAGCTTTTTCCATGAGTGGCTTTTTGGTCCATTTTTTTGTCAGATATGTTAGTGTTTGTTACAGGCATAAGTCTAGCTGTTCTCCATTCACAACACGCGCTGCAACATGCCTTCCTGGCTTATACGGTGCAGCTTCAGCCTTGAGGTTTGAATTGGGTCCATCTTGTGTTCAATAGGAAACAAATCCAAGTCTAGCCAAAATGGAAATTTAGCAAAGTGAGAAGCAGAACAGAATCTGCTGGAGAGGAGTGACTGGAAGAGTGGAGAAATTGAGAAATGCTTAGAGACAACTAGAGAAAGCAACTCAATCTCACAGAGCTGAAGTGTAAAGGATATAATAAATTGTAATGTATTAATAAAGAAAAAGTCACATCAAGGTCACCGATTCATTGTAGACTTGCCTTCTATGTCTGTTTAGCTATTGGAGTGGTGCTTTTTTTCCCATCCAGTAGAACTGTATTGCTCAAAGAGGCTTTTCAGAATTTGTTTTGGAACAACATTTCTGTGGTAATGTAGTTTTTCCTTCTTAAACCATTTGCAATACATAAATGCTGTATATAGTGCAGGAACATGGGAAGAAAAGGAATTAAATGGCTATGAAATGTTCTCTTTCTCTAGAAGCAGCAGAAGAAAAAACACATTTAAAGGTTATTTAAGAAATCAAGGGATTTGTTTCTACAATCATGGAAATCACAGGATAGTGCAGTTTTTGATCCTAGAGAGCAGGGTGAACCTCTATAGAGTGAGATTTTTTCCACCAAGGGATATAATCCTTGGCTTCATCAAAGACTTCATCAAGACTGCTCCCTTCCACATGGCTTGACATTTTACCCTGAAAATTCAGAATTTCCTTGCACGCAATGGCACTATTGCCCTGCACCACCATAAGCAGCCAGGTGCTTTGGAAAATTTGTCCCAATGAGAGGTAGAGAGCCCTTTAGAAAACCTGCCTCCCTCTTTACTCAGTGGAACTGAGTGCTAGTTCCTGGGAGAACTTTCCTGTACTCCTAGTGTCAAGATTCTTCACTCTAAACTTCCATCAGCACAACTTTTGCTATTTTGAACGGTTTATATTACTTTCAGGGATACTGCTTGACTTTTATATACACGAGTTCAGCAGTGCCATGCGTGAATTGTTACCTTCTTTTCAAGAAATGGAAATAAATACCTACAAATCTTTGCTTACAAATCTTGGCTTCCGTTAAAATATTCTTACCTCCCTTTTGTGCCTTGTACGTTAAGAGTGGCTTTGAATGGTGTTTGGCTCCTGGTCAACATAATTACTTTCCTTTGCCGCTTGCATAGTAAGAATAAGGCTCCAGAATAAGAATGACTTTTTAAAGAGGGCTGCTGACATTCCCAAATTGCATAGAGAAAGTTCTGTTTATCAAACTAATTTGTTTACTTGGTAAGATCCTCAGTGGGATTTTTGTTACCAGTCATCACAGACCCATAGAAGGGAGTCCAGTGCTAATCCATGACCACACAGCTTTTAATCCTGCAAATAATTCTTAGGCTGACAGCTATTCATAAGGTTATTCAGGTGATGAATGACTAGATAATCCAGTGTGTGTGCATCGACACAGTTCGTTCTTGCAGGGCTGTTTGTACAATGCTACATGGGTGTTTTTTATTTTGCTGGAAGTGCTCTAGGTTCCAGCAGGTAGCGGAATGACTGTGCAGGGCTTGGTTGCTGTGCCCTGCAGGGGCTGCCAGGTATTCTGAATTGGCTCTTTGCCTGTGCCCCCTCGTCCAGGATCCCAGCCTCCATCGGAGCAAGAGCACTTCCAGGCAGTCTCTCACTGGGGGATAAGAGGAAAGGAGGAAAGTGTATGCTGAAAACCAGACAAAAATGTTGAAGACACTTTTGTCATCCTCATTAATATTCTGGAGCATATGTAGCTCACTCTTCTGGTACTTTTGTTTTGCTGCAAGGATGCACGGGGATCGTAAAGATAAGTATTTCCTTGATGTGAAGAAAGCCAGAGAGAAGACATAGTTCCTTCTGCTGCTTTCCTTACCGTAGCTGTGTGCTGAGCCACACTGGAGGTGGAAGGGCAGTTTAGTTGGGGCACTCGGAGCAGTAGGCAAACAGGTACCTCGTCCATTCCCTCGACTGCACAGCCTGCTCGCCCGAGCGTTGAGAGACAGCACGCACTCGGTGTTGACCCTGGCATTGGTATCTGTAGGAGAAATACCTTTGACAAGGCATTTAATGTATTTAAATTCATGAGTTTAATTTTAAATATCCATCATATTTACATACTTTTCATAAAGTTTTATGTTAAGATGTTCCAGTTGGTGGCCCACTATGCATCGCCAGTAAGATCTGGAGAGCAGCATAGTGGCTTCCCCAGCATCAAGGCTGTTTCAGTGGGCACTGCTTGATGGGTTACTGTAATTTTTGGTGGCAGGCTGGGACCACACGAAGAGGCCTGATATGAGATGGCTGAACCAAAGGTCTTGCATTCAGTCTGTGCTAAGATTAAATAAATATCAATAATTTTCATGTATGGAATAGGAATCTGAATGGGATTATTTGAAACAAATGTATGTAGGGATCTTTCTCTCACTTAACTGGTAGATGGCTCTAGCTGGTGCTGGGGTAGGAGACTGCTGAGCTTTCAGGTCACTGGCACTGTACTCCCAGCTGGTCAGGACTTTTGAGCATGGTGTCAGTGCTGACACTGGTGGCATGGTGACCCTTTTAGTCAAGCCTGATTGCTCTGGGAAGGGAAGCATTGGCAGACCAAGTGATCAGGGTGACGTGGATCCCAGTGTGGATGTGTGAGCTGACCTGGTAGCATGTCGTAAAAGTTGAAACAGTACTGTAGGGTGAACAGAGATGAGGGCAATAAAAGCCTGAATGACATAAAGAGTAGGTCTGAGCAATGAGGAAACACAAACAAAGTACTTCTAAAAGCAACTTCATACTTCGTTAGTCATGGACATACTGTAGTCTATAGCCTGACCATAGTAAAAGCAGGTGAAGGGTAGCTGTGAACAGACTTGTGCATGAGAGCATGAGCAGCAACATTTTCATGGGTAAGTACCTGGATATTGGCATCTGTGGTAGGACTTTTAAAGGAGCCTAAGGACTTGGAAATATTTTAGCAGTCGTCTTTTTTCTTTTTTTTTTTTTATATGACCACAACTCTGTGTGTGTGTGTCATTTCATAGAGTGAATGTGCTTTGCATCAATACAGCTTACCTGTCTGAAAGATGAAGCTGTGGTGGTGTGAGTACCTTTAATGTGAGAGGAGTTATGTCCCACACATGAGGGTTTTACTCTGCTGAGGCACAAAGCAAAATGACTTGTCTTTGTAGGTAGATGGCTTTGGTAGTTTGGGTGAAATGCGGATTATCACGGAGTAGACAACAGGGGGGGAATTGAACTTTTGCTAACAGGAACAAATACAGACCCACAGGGCTAAGTGCAAATGGATAAATGGTGGGTTGTCTGGTACCTCAAGTCAAGTGAGGATGGGGACCTGATGTGATCACACGAGTCCAGACCAAAACCTTCTCCTGGTGGTGACTTCACCCCTACTGTGAACTGCACATACTCTTCAGTACAGTCTTGTTAGTGGTCTGCCCACATTCATATGTCTCGTTTGCTTTTAGTAAATTTAGCTGTAGTTTGCAGAATGCCTTTCTGCTTGTGCTGGGTCTAAATAGATTTTACAGATTTCAGTGCTGGTCTAATTGTTAAAATGCTGCTGTTTCTGTCAGAGAAAGCAGTGGAGTGGGGGAAGAGAGAGTGAGAGGGAACATAGTCAATATGGAATCCAGAAGGGTCAGAGATACAGAGGGAAAATTAAAGGAAATGGAGGGCATGGATAAAAGAGGATAGGAGACAGGAAATTTTTAGGGTGAACTAAAGGTTTAGCTGAAAGCAAATTAGATATTAACTTAATGAAAAATGACATGTTGGGATGACAGGTTGTACAATAGTGCCAGATTCTGTGAATGGCTCCAGACTGCAGGCATACATACACACGCACACGCAAACACAGACACACAGACAAAGGCAGGTGGGAAAAAAAAAAAAAAAGTTCATTTTCACATCTTCAAACAAAACCAAATTACTTCTTGTTTTAAATTATAATCCCTTTAAATGATAAGCAAAGTAAGGGAAAGAGAATTTAGAGCAGATTATGTTGCTAAACATGAAATAGGTATTTTATTTTGCTTTGACTAAAGGATAATTGGAAACAATTTTTGTCTTGTGGAAAAAGATGAAGAAGAAAGTGTGATTTGAAACACTAATAAACAGGAAAAACAACCATCAGGGAAATGTGATAACTTAAGTCTGCTCAAGGTACTCTGGCTCTAACCATAGCTGAAAGATGTCAGTGTAGTTCCCTTGACTTTAATCCAAGTAATTTGTTTCACCAAAGCTGATGGTTGCTTGACTGTCTATATTATGCAAACTTTTCAGACAGAAAAGAATCATATTCACAAAGAAGAATACCACCTTAAGGGCCAAGTGCTTTTCTTCGTATACATGGTGATACCTGTTATTTAACCTGAGATGATTTTTGGTGGTTTGTTTGGGTTTTGGATTTTTTTGTTTGGATTTTGGTTTTTTTTTGGGGGGGTGGGGGGCGGGGAGAGGGGGCAGGGGATGATTGTCTTTTTTGAGAAGGAAGAAACAAAGGCAGGATTCAAAGGAGGAAAGTGAAATCTCGGTTATGCAAACATGGGTCTACTGCCTTGCTCTTTTGTTACAGGAGAGGTGTTTCACGGAAACTCAGTTTCTGTCTCTGTAGTGGTCCTCCAGTGTTCTGTGCTGTGTTCTGTGGTGGTATCCATAAGGATTTATTCACATTCCCAGTGAGAGCTGTTATTTTCCCCGTTGCAAGGTGACATGTGATACAAGTGTGCCCAATCCTTTTAGTTCATACTTATTTTTTAGGTCCCTCTGTGAGTGTCCTTTAGCTGTAGGAATGCCAGACTACCCTACAGCACAGTGAAAGTTACCACAGCTGGTAGTATAGTGTATAAACTTGCACTTGTACCTTCGCATCATTCCCATATTTACCCCAAATTTATCAGAGAAGCAGATGATCCCTGGTCCTTTCCCTGTCCTATCAGTACCAGCTGGCTGGACAGACCATGCTCTAATGACTTCAGGCCAAGCTTCAATTGCTTCTCAAGTGTACGTAGGTGTTTGTCCCAGACAAAGGGGGAAGATTTGGCAATGGGGAAGCTGAAGAAACAAGTGAGCTTTCTCACCATGCTCTGGAGTTGCTCTCATATTCAGAGAAAGCCAAAGGCTAACAATGAAGTAGAAAGGAAGCAAGGGAAGGGTATGTGTGTGGGTAGTGTGTGCAAAGCTTTCTTCCAGCTCTCTGCTGAGCCATGACCCGGTTTCTCCAGGAGCTGCCTGCTGTTTTCTTATTTTTGGAGCAAGTTCCTGAGACATTGCTTTGCATGTCAAAGAGGGTCAGCCACTCAGATAGGAAGGGTTCTGTACTGGACCCCCCTTTACATCTTCTCTAACACTTTGGCTGTTCCTTTTTTTTGTTGTTGTTTTGTTTTGTTTTCTTTCTGTTTTCCCTTCCCTCGTTCAGAACGAGGAAACAAAAATAGTTCTTACATGCACAGGGAAAACAAGGGGAACTTTCAGGGGTATTAAATGAATTTTATCACAGTGACTGCTAGACACTGATTTTTTATGGTTATTGTTATCTTGACAGAATCCAAGAAGAAGAAAAAGGAAGGCAAGAAACAAGAGAAGATGCTGGATTAATGGAGCCAACTTGGGCAATATGAGAAAGGGACATCAGCAAACATGATCAGTTAACAGTTTCATTTATACCTAGGCATTTTATCCTAAAATTATTTATAGCTTAATAGTACCATAGAAAGAAACAAGCAAACACAGAAAAAAAATCCTTTTTTTTATGACTTTAGTATTTTTAGTGTATAACCCTAACAACAGTTTTTAGAGACCTGTAATAAAGGACTCAACACTCATTTAGAAAATTACATCTATTGTATATTGAACAATGTAGAGGTTTTTTAAATATTTTTTTTCTCAAGTCTTGCTGTAGGTCTCAATCTGGTAATTACTCCATGCAAGCAGAACCTGAACCGGTGTGGAGCTCTGCTGAAGCCAGTGGTGCCCTGTGTGAATACAGGAATCTGGCTGGATGCAATTATATTTAAGATTGGGACCTTCTATGTGAAAACAACAGACTTGTTTCTTAAGTTCTTATTACATCTGAATAACTGTATGAAATGATTTGTTTAAGGAAAGGATGGGGGCATTTTGTTGAGTATTTACAGGCATAAAATTCTTTTGGATGTGTGGTGAATGTTCTTTCCAAAATACCACCGTCTCTGGGTAAAAACAGTAGCACTCCTATCCTTGGCCATTTTTTAGATGTTGGCAATTAAAACTCTGAAATCTTTCAACACTTGGACGTAATCAAGATTTTCTAGCAATGATTTTTCCAAGTGGAATGATAGCAAAACTTTCCATTTTTTAGCATATCAACAGCGGTGGATGGTAGTGTCCTCTGTTTTACCTATAAAAGCTGAAAAATGCTTTCTTTTATATGTTTCTTTTGCCAGAAAGGAGAATATCACCTGTCTGGCTGGAATTGTTGCAATTCTGAATGACTCGACACCCTTTTGTATCATGGGAATCTTCCTGTTGATTTTAATTATAGCTGGTTGAAAAATAATGTCTGGTGGGAAGTAACAGAAGAAATCTGTTTGGAAACTGCCAGAGATAGTTCGTATTTTTGATTGAAAAATTTGTGGGACTTGAAACCAATAGGAATGAAATTAATTTTTTTTTCTCTTTTAGTAAAGCAGAAGAGATTTTTATACAAGCAAAAACACCTTGGAAGAGCTCAGTAAACATAAAAGTAGTTCTGTGTTGTTTTTTTTTTATTTAAATGGTCTGCAGGGAAAAAAAAAAAAGAGACATTATAACCAGCTGGTTTTCAGTTTGTTCAATTTTACGTATTTTAAATGATAATAAGTCCTGAGAGAAGTAAAAAAAATAGAAAAAAGGTCTGACAAAGGACTGGTGTGTCCCTGGGTAAAGGGTTGTTTAACAAGCTAAACAACCAGCAGATCAGACATTTTAGAGGAAACATAAGGGATTTCAGTGCCCAAATTAATTTCAAAATCATTGCTTTAAATTCTAAATCTTGAAATTCAACGGTAAGAAGTAAGCTTTGCCATATGTTTAGGCTGCAGGCTTGCCTGCTGATAAAGAGGAATCATCCCCCTTGTACTCCCGCGGGTACCCACCAACTTCAGCGAAGCTGCAGCAGGGTGTGTTCATGTGAGTAAATCACATTATTCTCCTGGTATTAGCTTACAGATGACCAGAGAATCTTTTTCCAGACTAACATCACTCCTGTTTTCTATGCAAAAAATTTATAAGAATTGTAGAGCATGCCCTCTTTTTTTCTCACATGGAGGGTATGGCTGATCTGAACTCACAGGGAGGCAAGTCCTTCTGTAGACGTTCCCAAACACTTTTGAAGCCAGCTAGCCAAGGCTGCACATAGCTCAAGGTTGACTAGTCACACAAGTATTTCCCAATCTTCTTGGGTGTGTTTTGCAGTCTGTGTTGATGTCCTTGTTATATTGACTATGCAGTTAGACATACCCGAGCCAGTGTTACAGTTAAAAATGTCCCCAACATGTGGTGGTTGTGCAATGACCAAATCCAAAATCACAAAGGCTCATATTTGGGTGGCTCTGGGTGCTATTTGGTTTGTTTATGGTTTAATCGGGTCTACCTGTGCTTGTGCCTCAGACTTAAACTAATGGATTAGTAGGCCTGATTGAAAGCAAAGGGAGAAAGAAGCTTTTTCACTCACCAAAGGTTTGTCTGTCTAAATGCTGCATCAGTTTGCTTAAAGTGGTTCAGCTTTGAGTGCAAACACTGTTGCACCATTATATTACACTGGTTAATCTAGTCCATGTTTCATAGGGAGCTGGCAGGAGTTGGGAATGATGCTGAGACCAACAATTTGACTACCCTTTAGCAAACCTTAGATGTGACTTCTGATTTCCACCTCTGTGAGTAAGAAGAAAATAAATTCCTCTGTGTTTCCTCTGACACCTGATGGTCTTTATGATTAACTGCCCATCTGGCTTGTTAAAGGAGCATTCCTAACAGTTCTTGAAGGAGGCCAGTCAAGTTCCTACAGTGGTGTAGGGCCTCCATGGAGAGAGTTTACAGAAAACAAAGAAACAAACAAACAAAACCCCCAAACACATTAGGACCAGAAGAAAGCACCGCAGTCCTGGTAGCAAAGGGTGTGAAACAGGAGAAGAGCACTTCCTCTGTGGTACTCAGCCACATATGTTTGGATTTATACTGGAATCTTATTGTTGACCATAACTGGATTTGTATCTGTCATAGTTTATAAACAGTGAAGAAAATTTCCAAGAAATCAGCAGAAAACATTCTGTGGAAACTCTGCCTATGAAGGAGATGACAAAAGCAATTCGTGGTAGAACACCGATGAAGATTGAATAGAATAGGTCAGTCAGGTCAACTCTGAAGGGAGGTACCTGCTACCTGACAGGAGCAGTTGCTTCACTAGTGACATTATCAAGAAAGCAAGAGGCAAGTATCTAAACAAAACCTCTTCCCACCCTGTCTTGGTCAGTTTCCACTTGAGTTGTCCTGAAATTTCCCCTGATTTGCTTTCTGATCTTCTACCCTCTCTCCTTTGGGAGGGCAAGTTTGTCTGACAGGGCTGTGGGGGTGGCTACTTCAGATGAAATACGTGTTTTACCCTCTTGGTGCTATCCTGTTACAATGGAAAATGACTTAGCATAGGTGCATTGCTTAGCTAGTTTAACCGACTAAAGCTTGTTTCACGCATGTCCCTCTCAAGAAGTGGTTTCCATCTTCATTTGTTATAACTGTGATATGCTATGGGGAGATGACAGAAATCCCCCAAATGTCAGCCTTTTTCTGAGCACTGAAATCTCTTAGAAAAGAGAGGGGTGAGTTGCTGAACACCAGCTAGGATGAATCTGCATCCAGACTCTGGATTCTAGTAAGTTTGAACTTAGGGGAATTTTGATTATAGCTCCCTTCCCTTCCTCTAAGTAGGCTGAGCCCTGCTTCTGAGCAGTTAGGCCTGTCTATATCTTGATTCAAAACAATATTTGAGGAGTGGGGCATTTTCTGACTTCGACATGTCTCCTGACAGAAGTGCCCATATTGAAAGAGAGTCATTGCCTGTTAGCCTGGCATATTTAACGGGCTATTAAGTGCAGCAAAACCATAGGGCAAGGCTCCAGGAAGGGAAAACATTTGTTGTACATGCAGGTAGATACTAAGCTGTGAGTTAATGATTCTCATCTTCTAATTCCATAATGACATTCTGGACTGTACTGTTTTTTTCAAACAAGGAAAATTAGAAGCAATGAAAGAATAGTAATTATGAAACATATCAACAGACAGTGTTGGAGACTTTGTCAAGAAGAGACAGGTATGAAGCCAGGAGCATTTTATACAAACTTCTTTTGCATGCTTCTTGTGTAGGGGAGGCAGGATTACTGGCTGGCACATTTGTTTTTATGCTTTGCTTGATTTGTGCCTTAATGGAAACTAATCAAATGTGGAATGTTGCAGAGAGGCAAAGTCCTACTCCAACCTCAAAAGAATGTGTCCAACTGGAGGCAGTGTCAAAGGGAGACAATGGCATGTCTGTCTTTCCTGGTTTAGGGGTGCAAGTTATGATGATGTTGATAGGAGAAAACATATTTCTTTAACTTTGGTGTATGTCCTTTGCCACTTGGCATGTGGCAATGGACATTTCAGGTAAAATAATGGAGCATTAGGATGAACTAAGAGGAACTGCTTATGGAAACAGGCCTATAAAATGCCTGAAACTAACCATGTTGCTGGCAGAGAGCATCTGAAGATAAATATTGTGTAGCATTCCCATTGATGAAAACCCTTAACACATGATGAACTTTATCTGAGTTTCCTTAGTCTAATGTCACTGATGAGGGTGGGACAAAAGCCAACCTGACTTTCCCTCAGTCTAGGAACTGCAACAACATTAACAGTGTAAACCTGCCACTTTTCTAAAGCAAAATACTGGTGAGGTGCACCATTTTGACATGACACAGCAGTCTTTCACAGCTCCCAAATTCTTACAGGAATGGGAAGCAGTATGTCAGTGGGGGTCGATATCTCATATTCAATCTTTTAAAACTCCCTAAGACAGCATCTTCTGTGAACTTCTGACTGTGTTCTGTCCTTTGTGGAGACAGATTATACCTATTGTCTGCCTTCCCCCGCTCATCCCTAATTTTGATAATATTTGTAGGCTTTCTGTCAATTCTGCTAAGGCATGCTACCTCTCTCAGTCAGGCTTCAGTGGATATTGTTGATCCTTCCCTGTGGCTGAGCCTGTATTTTCCATTTCTTACTGGATTGTTGAACAGTCCCAGCAAGCCCCTCCCATCAGGTACCTCTCACTGTGTTCTTCTAAGATTAGAAGACACAGTAGCAACTTGTTAATCAGAAGATGACAATGGACAGGGAAATAGGAGAATGAGCAAAGAGATTCCCTGGATTCATTGGGAGGGTGGCTTGCTGGTAAAATCTTTGTCATAGCTCAGCCTGGGCAAGAATTCATAGGGGACAGAAATGCGTCAAGTTTGATCAAAACTAGAGACGATGAAAGAGTGTCTGTCCTCAAACAGAAAAAAACACCTTAGCTAGCTTAACAGTGGCAAGAAGCTGCAGCCTTTCCCATTGCGTCCTTTTTTACCATCAAATTAAAGGGAAGAGACATAGCCCATACAGCTTCAAGGATAGTAGAATGCTTGACTGAGAAAAGTAGAGCGTGAAGAGAGCCTCTTCCACCCCGTGGGTGTTTGCATTTGGAGAAGATCTAGGCAGTCTTGTTCATAGCAGCAGAAAACTTTGTGTGCTTTTGGACCAAAACTGAATGATGCTGAAGTCTAATTTTTGTAATGTTCACTTTCTGCTACTTTTCAAAAATGGCAGTCTGTCTCATGGCCTCATCACTCTGACTTGAGCAGAAATGAGATATCTCAAGGAAAACATGTGAATTCAACTATATTCAGCTATCATTATCTCATTGGTGGGGCTGTGCAATCCATTTGCCCTTTCTGCAGTTTGCCCTTTAAATGTGGAGTGTCTTGGGGTACCAGATGGCTCAAAACTCTGTAGGTATCTACTAGCCTTTAAATCGCTTGTCTTTGAGTGAGTTGTGTATGAAAACAAACAAAACCCTCAACAAAATGGCAAGCCTGTGTCCAATGTATGAATTTACTGATGAGATAAAAGAGAGGCTCCCAAGTATTCCCGTTTCAGAAGGTCATTCAAAGTTAAGGACTGTACTAAAAGCTTTAGCCCTGAATTCTGTGATGTAAAGCTAAGAAAATGGATAGCCTTTTGCAGGGCTGTCTTAACCATAGCCGACTTCATTCAATTAATTACACTGTTTGAATTTCCTCATCCTTATCTACCTGGCAACAAGACGTTATTTAACTTTTCTCACTAGGCTATTCATTACCCTTCCTGTATTATAGTTATGTGGTTCATCTAGATTTTTACAGCTGAAGGAAACGGCTCTAATCATCTGGAGCGTGTTGTGGTTGCTGAGGGGACCTGAAGCAGAGGCAGGCTAGTACTGCTGCAACTTGGAGCTAGAAACCACACAGTAAGGATGTTAGCATCAGACACAGCAGCTCTCTAAATATGCATGCATACATACTGCATATACATATACATGTATATCCATATATAGGGAAGGAAAACTCAATAAAGAAGTGCATCCATAACTCAAAATATGTCAACTAGTGCCGCCATGTTTTCAAGCTAAAGTAGAAGTGAAAGAGCTTTTTGTCCTGCGTTGTTATTTACACAAGGATACAAAAGTAGTATATGGGCTGAAGAGCTAGGTTTCTTCCCATGCACCAGCATATCAGGTTAAGGATAGCTGTGTCCAAGGAAAATGCAAAACACAAGACAATGAAATGGCCAATAGGACTTAGTATCACAGGGATGTTCTCTTCTGTCACACCAAGTACATGGGAGAGCTTTGTTCAAAGCTTCAAAGTGGACAAACTGCTTCAGTTAGGTGTGAACATAGAAACCCAGGCATAAAAAGGCTTTTTCTCAGCCAATAAAAATGTGAGGAAAATGGGGAAAAAAAAGATGGAAAAAACAAAGTAAAGCAGAAATAATCTTAATACTTGTAGTTTGAGTGTTAAACAGAAAGAAGAAATGAAAGTCAAAATAACAAATTAAAGCCTGAATTTCATGTTAGATGGATTTCTAATTCTGTATATATCTATTAAACCAGTGCTATATGATATCTTCTCATGGGTTACTCTCTTTTTCTTGTTCTTTTTCCTTTTCTTTTTCAGTTTGTATATTGATTTTGTAAGCTAGCAGTGTGTTTACCTTTTCAATTTTTTAAAACTTGTATGAAAGCCATATATCCATATTGTAGAATGAAAGCATTAACCCTGTAACATCCCTTAATGTTTCCCTTAGCTCTGTGGGATTGTGGGAGGCTCTAGCGAATGTATATGTTTACCAATTGTATCAACATAATTTACTTGCTCTTAGTGGCGATGAAGAATTAAATAAACTAATACACAGAAGTGTTGTGTTCTCATTTGGTTGTGGGAAATGTAGGGGACTTCTGAAGTTTCTTAAATGAATTCCAAGTATTCTTAGTGATCTTTTTTTATTGTGCTATTTTCCCACCAGCAATAGGTGCTGCTTGTCGCAGAAACACTTATCTTTGTAAATTGAGGAAAAGTTTTAGTCTGTAGAAAGAAATCTGCCAGAAAATTATTCTAGCAGAAAACAGGTATTTGGTTTGTGTATACTGAAGTCTGTCTGCCCCAAATTCCTGACACCGGTTCTGTAAAGCAACTTATTTCAGTATACGGTCATTTTGACCTGTATAATACTGCACAATGATGGGTTACAGATGAATTTTATTTTTTTTTTTTTAATTACTCTATCAGCTAAGCAGTGGGAAAACCTTATTCTCAGCCCTGTCATGCTCAGCTATTTTACTTTAGCAGTGACTTTAATGAGTGTATGTGTTCAGTGAGAGATGAGTAAGCCTCATGAGTAGAGCAAATAAGTTACATTGCATTAATGGACTAATTAGAATTATGCAGAAACTCAGGCAATGCTCATTGTATGTTAATTTCTTCTCCCTTTTTGTTCTTTCATTATCCTTTTCTCCTAAATCTACTTTCTTTTCCAAATACTTTTCCTGGGTTTGTTGTCTGTGTCCAACTATTAGTTAAAATGTTAAAATAATTAATTACTCCATACAAGCCATTCCATCGCTCACTGCCAAAAGAGGGCATACTGTTTACAAGACTAGGAGATTCATACAGGCTTCTGAAATTGTTTGGAAGAAAGTGAAGTATTACAAGTTATGAAAACTGACAGTGCATTCTTCAAACCCCTAAGGGACTCAGCTACCTAAATCCTATCCTTGGAAAGAAGACCAAATACTCACTATTGTTTAATTACAAAATAAAAAATTTAATTCCTTTTTAATATGGTACTTAGCGGTTACATTTTGAGGTTACTGAGTAATGACAGAGTTTTAAGATGCTCTCATTCTTCCATGGGAGATACCTGATCTTGTCAGTAAGCCTGAGCTGCTTGAGGGTTGTCTCAAGTCATGCTTAGCTCCACCAGGCAGAGCACACAGTCCCCTGATTTCTCTTGCCCTTCCCACCTCTGTCCCCAAATAATAAGTTATAAACAGGCCTGGCAAAGAGCTTTTAGATTAGCTTTTTTCTGGTGGGTTGCCTTCATGGAATAGGGTCTTAGAAGGTCGTCTTTGTCTTTATGTAGCCTGGTTTTTTTATATATGAAGTATGTGAATGGAGAGGACTTTGTGCGGAGACCCAAGTTCTGCTACCAATCTGTGCTCCAAACTTCTGGGAGTGGTGGTTCATTAAGTGGGTCTATGGATGCAAGGAGGACAGCTAATGGTCAGTGGGACAGTATGTCTGTGCAACAGTAACCACTAGCAGTGCAAAGGACACTTTGACAACTGTAAGGCCCCAGAGCTCAACCTATGCACTACTACAGCTGAAGTTAAAAACCTATTTGTGCTTCATCAGCCCTCTGGACTTGCACAGGGTAGAATTGTAATTAATACTCAAATGCATGATAGTTACACATGCACACACATAGTGACACACTGACTTCATCCCTTGCCTTTTAGATTACAGAGCAACACCTGATTTTCACTGAGAACAGAGAATTTGCACAATCATCTTTTCATGTGCAAGATGAAGCATTCCCACAAAGTAATAACACAACTCTTTGTCCATTGTCATCTTTTATGATGATGTGGGAATTCAAGTACACAGAGATCCTTGTCTGGTTTATCTTGTTTAGCCTGTTCTAATCATCTCTAGAGAAACCCAAATGGAAGAAAAAAGCTGTAATCTTATAGTAAAACGCAAGTCTGTTATGAAATTTTCACTGTTTACTGACAGCATTTCTTAAGAAAGGCCATTATACATGATGTGCATTCAAATGAGGTTTGGCATTAAATATAAATACACATGCGGACACACACAAATGTGTGTGTACACACACACACAGACACCAAGAGTGTCTTTTACAGAAAAATACCTCTATCCCTTCCAGGTACTGAGAGTTCTAGAAGGTTGCATTGCTACACAATCATCATTGAAATGATTGTCTCCATTGGCAAAGAATATTTTTTATTTGTATTCATTCAGTCTGCTGTTATAGTTACACTGTAACTCAATTTAAATTTAAATTTAAATTGCTGCTTCCCTCCATTTCTACCCCAGGAGCAAAAGATGAGAGCTTGGATCTGAAAAGGTCAGTAACTACTTTTTATTCTATTCAATAGATAAAGCCTCTCAAGATCAGAACAAAAGAAAGAATCCTTCAAAAAAAAAAAGTTTTCAATTAATTGATAGCTATTTAGCAGTTGCTAACTGTTTGTTACTGAAGGTTCTGGAGGCAGAGCAAAAGAAAAATGTAGTATGCTAGGGATGGAAGAAAGGAAAAGAGCTTTCCATAACAATGATAATTAACTTGCATACTATAGCATTTTGAAATACAGGCTGTTATTTTGTTTTGGTTTTTACTCTGATACAAAATTTCAAAAACCTGCTGTTCATAAGAAGAGTTCTGTGCCCAAGTAGTTTTTGTTAAAATCTGAAAAACTAGCTTTTTTATTACATTAATTCTTGTATGTCTATTATTCATTACGTAGCACTACAGATGCTCATGGGACTTAGATAGTCAACCTTGGTCAAGTGCAGCTGGTGTCACTCCAGGGTGCACAGTTTACCTCAGTGCGATGAAGTGGCTGCAAAGGGGATATCCAGCTGCAAGAATGGACTGACTTCCACATTCTTCTCAAAGCATTTATGGTGTAGGTGGTGGCCAAAGACACATACCTCAGGGCAATATTATCCATATTGACCTTTTTCCCTTCCTTTCTTTTTCTTTCTTCCTTGCTTTCTTTCTTTCTTTCTTCCACTCACTGCTTGGGCTTAGGCCTCATTCTGCTGACCCAGAACTTGGTGAGCAAGTGATTACCTGGGAAGGGACATGTCTGTGGTGTCTGCAATTGCATGGAGTCACTGTTGTAAATAGTCTCCAAAATTCTGTGGGGCTGGGAGTTTGGGGAAGAAATGTTGAGGAGAGGTGATTTTGGAAGGTGGAAATAGAATCCCTGATGTAAAGATCAACACAACAAAAAGAACAGGTACACGTGTCAGAGGAAGACACAAAAAGGCTCCTAGACTGAAGTGCTGAAGAGTCTCACCCCAAAAATAAGATTACATGGTCAGTTGATACAACTAGGTACAAGGAAACCCAGAGATTTCTCCTCTTGTCTTCTGCCAAGATATAGTAGAAAAGATTCTGATTTTGCATATATTCTGAATGTGAAGTGGCCCACTTTCAGCCTGCAAAAATGTCTTGAGACTCATGATATAATGTCTAAAGATCCTAAAATATGTAATATCTCAGTCCTGTAGCAATCTGAATGAGTGCTGTGCTTTATGTGCTGCAGATAGCCCTACTGATTCAACAGGACAATTCCCAGTGCAAAAATCCAAGGAGTGGCAGGACCAGGTCTGCATTTATCCTTAGGTAGGAGTGAAGTACATCTGTTCTCTTTGCTATTGTCCTCCTTTGATGACAGGGGTCTGTCAAGCTGCCTGCACAACTGAGTGTCGCAAAGACAAAACATATGCTCCCTGTGATAAAGACTGTTTTGTAAGTAGTTGAATTTGAGCTGGGCCTGTGTATCATCACTGCTACTTGCCGTCTTATCAGGAAAGCTCCCTAAATAAGCCACTGTTCTATCTACCAGCTTGGGAAGGAAAAGACCAATGAATTTTCTTTCAGTGCAGCATGTACCCAAAAGAGTAAGTGCTCCGCAACCTTAATGTAAGGGTCACAATAAAGTGGTACAATAAGAGCAGAACGACAAGCTCTTAGAGGAAGAAAAAACAATGGAAAAGGCAGCCACTTTCCTACTTTGCCACATTTATGTTACGGGTCCCTGGAGTAGATGGATTTCATCAAGGGAGAGAAAAACACTTCTCATCTTAAACCCAGACATACACTGTATTTGCTATTATTAGTAGCAACCACAATAACTATTTAACAGCCATTATGGTTCTTTGTACTTTAGTTTAGCAATACACTCTCAGTTAACACCTTTGATTCAAAAACTTTTATGCAGTTAGACAATGCTAAGTACCCACCATCCCTGTGTGTGAGGTGGAAGGTTAGTCTCAGAGGTCGCCCTTAGCCTCCCTCTGTAGTCAATGGAGCATGTCAGAGTGTCAAGTCTATTCAGAAGGTGATGCAGAGTAGAGGGCTAATTTAGCAAATCTGAGAGATGTCATGAAGGGCCTCTTTCCTTGCTAGCTGTGGAGGTAGCTTAGGGAAATGAAGTGTATTAGGCTGACCTGAGTTTCGCCTGGTAGTTTGCCCTCCCATTAGGACAGCAGGCTGCAACACCGAAGGCTAGCACTTCAAAGGTATTTACAAACTTGAAAAGTAAGGGGTCTTAACAGATTTGATGACAGGGGCCAAAAAAAGTGAAAGGCACGTGGGCTGAAGTCATAGGTTGTGGCAGCAGCAGGTGATCAGATCTGAAGTCCGAGTGCAAATATTTCTCGTCAGAGGGGAGGGAGAACTACTCACATAGCATGGCTAGAGCTGGACTGGAGAGCGGGGGAGAGAGGAGAGGAGAGCTCGCTGCCTCCTCCTTGGCCCTGACATCGATATGGAGGCAGGGGGGAGAGAAAGTCCCTGCTTTTGTTCGCTTGTTTGCCTCAGCTGTGGGAGGGAGGGGGCTGTGCCCCCCACCGGGCTCTGGGCTCTTTGTGCCACACAGCAGGTGTGAGGGGAAGCTCCTCACCCTGGATGAATGTGCATGTGGATGCAGATGCCCCCACTTCTTTCATGGCCCCGCTGGGAACCAGAGCGAAGCCGCATTTCTCAACAGCAGGCCAGTAATTCCTGGAAACAAGCGAGCACAGGAAGGGGCCATGGAGCGAGAATGGGGATGGTTTGGGAATAGCTCTGCAGGACCACTCCTTATCTAGCATTGCCTGTTGACAGATTTAGGGCTTCATCCCACAAGGCGTTCAGCATCTCCTGAGAGACCTAAAACTGGTATCTTAACTACTTTTCTCTGTGAAAAGCTGATCAGGCCAAAAAAAAAAAAAAAAAAGCCTCACTAAATTCTTCAGTTGAAAGGGGCTACATAAACTTGACCCAAAGTATCACAGTACCCACAGGCCCCCTTTATTCACATCCCAGCTCCTCGCTTGCTTTCTGGCATAGGCAAGCTCTCGCCAGCCCAACGCTCTTTCCCCTGCATCCATATCAGTGGCTGCAACGACAAGAGCTCTAAGCCAAATGCCTGGCATGCGGGAGCCTCTGCCAGGACAAAACCACATATTTATATCTGTGCTTTCGGTGCCAGGTGGGAGGTGCGGACATCAAAGAAAGGAGGCCTGAGGCTGTGGCTGGCAGGCTGTGCTGTTGATTCAGGGGGCCAGCCACTGTCAGGGAGCTTCAGAAAAATGGAATTAAGCACATGAGTTAGAGCTCAGAGGTTGGGGTGCTGGATTCACCACATACTTCCTGACACGGTGCTGGTTTTGCCTTAAAGCCAAATCATGTAATCTTTGAAAAGAAAGGCTGGACTTGCTTTTAAATTTTAGTCTACTTTTAGCAATCCAGGTAAATAAAGAAAAAATATCTCCTTTTCTGTAGCAGATACAGTAAGCCAAGCTGTGAAAATTACTGCCTGCAGGGACTGAATCTTTAGCTATTGGAGCTAAAGCATGTGCTGAATTAAGGCACCCATTCCCCAGGTGTGTTGAAGCACCCAGAACTATGTCCAGATGGCCTTACCTCTCCCTGTGTCCCCGAGAACAGTACTGCCTGCTGGCTGGGCTCTTCTGGAGGTCTAGAGCAAACCAACAGGAAATCTGCAGTCTGAGACCTTAGGAAAGAACTAGTCCAGGTGAGCTGGACCCTTAATACAAAGCCCTGGGCATCCAGCACCTTCAAAGTGGGAAGGAGCTCAGATAAACTTGTGGGTTTACTGTTTTCTAGATCTAATTTATGATGATGATGTGAGGATTGTAGTCACAGCTGGGTTTTTTTTTTGCTTTTTTTTTTTTCCTGACTTACCTGCTGAAACATTTCAAGACTTAATTAGATGCCTAAAAATATCACTAAGGATCTAAGCCAAAATCTGGAAATCAGAACAGACTTGTGCTTTTTATGGATCAGATGCAATTGAAGATACCAAACTGCCCCTTCCATCACAAACTTCTCCAACCTTTTGCTTTGCAGATATCTGAGAACTGACCTAGGGAGAATCAGGCATTTTGGCTGCCAGGATGATTGTCAACTAGTGCCAAAAGTGCTTGAAACCTGAGATGTGGTGGTCAGGAACAGAGATAACCTTTCCAATAACATGAATTTAAATCTTTGTGGTCCATTGATTTGGCATGGTAAGGTATTTGATGTGGAGAGCAGGGCTAACTGGGACAAGAGCAGGACACCTCAAGCAGCAGTTTCCAAAGGATGTGACCTGTTGGGAGAAGTGGGGAGGTCTGTGCATTTGGCAAACCTTCTGATACCGTGTCCTTAATTTTCTTCCCTTATGCCTTTGAAGGCAGCTCACTTTGGAATGGGCTATGATAGCAAGGTTTCAGTTCTCTGATGCGAATTACTAGCCGGCTGTCACTAATTCTCATGCACTCCTGTAAGCTCTACTGGAGCAGCTTTTGCTTTTCTGTTACAGCATTTTCACCCGTGGAGTGATTTTCTGAGTGAAGTCAGATAAGGCCTTCCAGAAACTGTGAAAAGGAGATTCTGCAAGCAAATGCCTCACTGAAATATAAAACATGAGAGGTGAGACAGAGAGGTTAAGCCAAAAGCAAAGAGGAAATCATAACACAAGCACGTCTTCCATCACAGTAACATGTTTTGGAAAAAGCACCTGATTTTCAGCACATGTGAGTTAGTCTAGCTCAATCAGTGATGGAAGAAGTTTGTTAGTGAGCATAGCTGAAGCCTTCAAACTATGATGGGAGAGAAACAGGGAAAACAAGAGGAACACACTGCATCTTTAAAGGCAGTAGGAGGAGTGGTAGGCACAGAGATTACTCTCTGCACATGTGAGCAGAAAAGTGGAAACCAAATTTCAGCACTGATTTATTCAAGCAGTTTTGTCATCACAATTAGAAGGGTAGAGAATGCACCTGGAGCACCATACTAACATGGTCATAGGCTTTCAGAGCTGCTTTCCTCAGAGGTTATATGCCTGATGACTAGTGCACTACATAAAGGTACCTCTATAAGGTAACTGTTCACTCAGTGAGAGACTTCCACCTGGAAAGCAAAACAACAAGCTGTTAATAAGCTTCTTATACTTTATACCCTATATAACATTCCTGCAGTTTCCTGTATTCTTGCCACACTAGTCTTGGTGCTAATATTTTTGTACACTGCAAGAAAAATGTCATCCATTTTGGCTTTGGCTTACATTCCTGTCAGATATCTGAATTTGAGTGGTCTTCTCCTCAGGTGTGCAAAACTGGCCTGTGAAATCAACAGATCCTGCAGATCTCTTGATAGGACTAGACAGTCCAGATTTTCAGAGAGATGAAAGATGGAAAAAGGGATAGGAAAAAGACAGCACACAGCAATTCCCACCAGAAATGGTTACAGCAGAAGATAAAGCTGCCTTTAGACCTGATGAGAGACTTGATGCATACCCATGGAAAAAGAAACAACTGTGTGTATAAGAATCTGAATTTTTATATTGCCAAGTATATAGTATTGGAAGTACTAAGCTGACATTCCTAGAAGTCACAGCTTCCTATTTCCAAAAAAGGCACTGAACTTCAGCTATGCTGTGGTAACAGAGTTGGGCAATTTGTAGGTCTGGTTGGTCATTTGCAGTCATTCTACCCCAGTGACAACCACTATCTACACCAGAGAGTTATCTTGAATTATGTGAAGAAGGAAAAAATGAGAAATTCTGAATGAGCACTGGGTGAGAAAGGTGACAGACTCACAGTGAAGTGCACAAAGAAAATGAGCCAAAAGAAAACAATGTTCAAGCTTGGTCCACAGTTTTGAGGAGGTTTTGCCTGGCAAGTTGTAGAGATGCCAGGGTAAGTCTTCTTTCTACATGTACCTAGCGCTTGCAGTGCACACACTGGCCTCCTGCCAGAGAAAGCATCTTTTCCCGAGAAGTTTGTTTTTGTAGTCTGCCAGGTAGACTTGCAAAACAGCACTCACAAAATTAGACAGACTATTGCTCAACACAGTTAACAGCTCTGCATCAAAAGATTTTAATGGGGAAGAGAATGGTTTACGAGTACCTTTTGGCTTGGAATGAAAAGCTGAAATAAACTCTGCTTCCTTAGCATCATTTATCCCTGTAAACATCCAGCAAGACTTGAGCACGCCAGGTTCATACCATAGCAAGAGCTTAGGGAAATTAGGTCACTATTCTTTGGTGGAAGACCTCTGCTCACATACTCTGTCACAGCCATTATGCCTCTTCAAGCTACTTGCTTTCTAGTTTTCACCTCATCAGAAGAGTCTGTTCCATGAAACATATTCAACGGTCATGGGATGGAGCTGAAGGCTTTTCTCTAATCATTGGCTTTCTCTGTGTGACTTCTTTAAATTAAAACCTTCCACATTCCTTTCTAACTGCTTGCATGTTGAAAAATTTTAGAAGGAAATCTGGATTTTTTTTTTCCATTGAACTGAAAGAAAACATAGCCCCTGAATGAAGTTGCTTTTCAAAAAAAGCTGCTCTGGAGGAACCTGAAGCCCTGCTTCAGATAGCTTCCCCCACAATGACCCTTGGGCCCCTGGGGAATGCCTGGGTTTGACCTAATCCCAGATGTTCCTTTACCCAAACTGCAGCATCTCAGGGACAGGACACTCTGCAAGAGTCATTATGTTTACAAGCACCATTTGGCACAGCTTGTCTCTCCATTTCTCTCCAAGAGTGGCCTGTAAAGAAATTAAGTGGCATGGTGAAGAGAAATAAAACTGATGTTTTCAGCCTGCTTTATTTCTTTATGAACTGTTTAAAGTTAATGATGCCCCACAGAGTCCGTTTGCTATCTGGCACAGGTGGAGAATGCTCTGGAGATGACTGTTTTATGTAACGTTTATGCAGGCCATATTTTTTTCATAATGTACAAAATGTAGAATGCTATTAGTTTCCAAAAATGCTCAGCACATGCAACTGCCACCGAGACCTGGAGGCCAGCTGGAAACATATCCCAGTCACTCCAGCCAGGGAAGCTGTCACATACACGTAGGGGATAAACCTAAGACGTTACAGAGGAGTGGAACCTGAGAGTCATCAGCACTGCTTTTGTGTGCTTAGAAGCAGGAGACAAAAGTCTAGGTGAGATGGGGAACAGCAAGAAGCAGGTTTATCCAGTACAGAGATTAGTGTCAGAGTAGTAAGAGAACCACAGGACAGCTGGGTCTTCTGTCCTGCAATCTAGCCAACATACCAAGTTGCACTGTATGACATATATGGAAATGTTCTAAGACCAACTTGGTTATGTACATATACATATAAATATAAGGAATATATACCCTATATCTAAATATATTTTTATGTAGCCTACTGTAGCAGCACTCTCCAAACTATAAAGCTACAACAAGGTCTTTTACCATCACATGCCAGCATACCCTTCACGCCAGTCCTTCTGCTACTCTTCTAATCTCTCCTCATCCACAGCATGCACACTCTGTCTTCTCTCTGCTTCTTCCTCGGCTGCTCTCCCTTCATTGGCTCTCCACCACTTAACTTAACCAGCCACAGCTGCACCTTATCTACATCGGCCAACCCGCTGTCCCTGAAGCCAGCCCACAGTTGTATATTATCAATAATTAACCCAGCTTCATTCCTCTACAGCCTATATGTGCATTTTGTGGGTTCTCTTTTGAAAACAGTGTGTGCTTAAGTTGTGGAACTGTTTCTGGCAGGTTGTTACGATAGATAAAAATTTAAAGAGGTTCAAAGGGTGATTGGACAAATTCATAGGGAAAAAAATAATAATCGGTTCAGGCCTGCTAAATGCAGAGTTACCACCTGTAATTTTGGAAGTCTCCAAGATGCAGCTGTTGAGTTGGCAGTAGATATGAATTAGGAGTTGAGAGATTGTCTTACTTGCCCTGACCTTACCCTTTCCTCTGGTGCCACTGGTTACTGTCTGTACTGACAACTCTGAGGGCTGGGCTGGTGCTTGACCTCTAAAACAGCTTCCCAGCACCATCGCCACCAGGCAAAAAATAGCAGATAAACCAAAGATGTTGAGGGGCAATAACCAAAAAAAGAGAAAAGGAAGAGACCACAGAACATTTTGGTCGTGTGGAGGCAGAACACAGAGTACTGTACTTCAGCTCTTACCTGGTTTTTTGTCCTCATGTTTTCTGTAATGTTTCCAGTGTTTAACTGCAAGCTGTTGAGTCCCTTACCACAACCTTTATTAAACAAACTTTCCTTCTGTTTCCCTGCAACAGCAATCTGGTGTCCGTGAACATGGTGAAAGAGAGCTCAAAGAGAGCAGAGAGCAGCCAGCCCAGAAGGACCAGTGCCCAGAGACATGCCTGGCAATGTGTCCTGCTGCTGCAGAACCTGAAGCTGAGGGTTGCTGCCACCCCTTCATGTGTTCTGCCCTCCTTTCCTCTGGGCATGAGAGAAAGCCTGGCCACAGGCTTTGAGCAAAGTCTGGGATGTCATCTATCAGCTCTATGTTAGTGCTTTTAGGTTGTCATATTTATCCCACATTCAGTAATATTTTTTAAATGAGCAAATAATTCTCACTTTTTTTTTTTTCTTTTGGTTCCACTCTTCTGTACTTCTGTTGTTGTTCCTGAACAGCTCCTACATTCTGTTCTACATGGGAGGGATTCATTATTGGAAATTAATTGCAAGCATCTGTCTGCAGAGATTCGCTACATGAAATCTTGTGCAGCGTTGGGGTTTTTTTAGCTGGACACATGCAGTATGGCATGGGATGTGTCTCTGTCCTTAAATAAGTCTGAGAAACTATTAGAATTGCCTCACTGGCAGGAATTATGACATTTTCAGATTCAAAAATTGACATAAATGAGTTATTAATTCTGACATTTTTGCCAGCAAACTGGCATTCTTTCTGGATTCTTTCTGGATTCTTTCCAGAAAACAAACAGAAAAAAGGCGTCTGTGCATTCAGAATGAACCCATTCATAATCTGAATTAATATTCATGGAAGACATTTTACACTTGATTTACTGTGATTTTTTGCATTTATCTGGGGTTTCTGACTTTTTGCTTTTGGCTAAATTTCTACTGAGCTACGTGAGAGCCTGACAATCAGAAGAATTGAACCATCATGCCCTCATTTTCATCAGTTATGAAATGCTTTATGTGAGTTCTAGCAAGTTGGGAAGTTTCAGTAACAGGTGAACACCCCTCCCTGTATAGTTAATTATTTTGTCTCCTCTGAAATATACACTGGAAGGTTGTATTTCTGCCTAGGGAATGTGCTTATCTTCTTTTTTTTTTTTTTTTTTCCTTTAGTGTAGTTACAGTTTGAACTTGTGCTGATTTTATAAAGTGGTGGCTTATACTCTGAATGCAAATCAGCCATTGCTGACAGGGGCTGGCGTGTACTGTGACCCCATGAGCAAACAATAAAATTTTACTACTGTGTCCATATATTGCTGAAGAGACCATGAGCTTTCCAGGAAAGTGGAAAAATCTAGGTGGTTCAGTGGGACTAGTAATAATTTGAAGCATTTCTCTTTGGTCATTGCAAAAAAAATATAGCTGGCCTACCATGCAAGTGAATTTGATCAAAAGGCACATCGTTAGCTTATAGTGGAATGATTTGGTCTCCACCTATTTCTGTCTTGAATACATCATTACTGATTTATTTTCATTCCTCCCATTCTTTACATTGTCATGTAAAGTTCAAGACAGAGTACACTCCATGAATTTATCCCCTCTCATTACCATAGCTGTGAAAAGACATTTTCAGGATTTAGCTGTCTCTGCCATTTGAGATGTCCTCCTTCTGCAAACACACTGACACCAGGTCAGTCTGCTGTGATTTCCCAGGCTTTCAGCAAGGAGCCCAAGGGCTGATGGGCTCGCCCAGCAAAAGCATCATCTCCTCCCCACAAGGAACAGACTAGAAAAACATCATTTGCTAGATGGACTAGAGAAGATGTTTTTGTGCCAGCCAGGCTCTGCCTGTTGTGTAGGCACAAGACCTTTATTTTTATTTTCCAAAGAGATTCTGGCACACAGTGCAGTGCTTTGCAGGGTCACTGCTCAGGGCAATTTCTGGCTGGGATTCTTTCATGCTTGCTTTTGTCCCTTCTGGTCCTCCCTGATCTGGCAGCACTTGTGGCCAAGCTCTTCTGCTTGGCCACCCCCAGGGATTCCCTGTTGCAGTTGCCATCAGGTAATATGGTCCCTCCTATCCCATTTTTGCATCTGGCACAGTTATCCCTTGCCATCTTTACTGGAAAATCAAGTGAGGACTGAGACTGTGTTGGGGGAAAACATGACTGCAAGCCATTGCATTGTGCTTATAAAACCTTAGGTAAGTGAGGGCAAATATACCTTATGGTCTAAGTAAAAAAAAGCACACTACCGTCTGAGGCACTTTGTTTTATTCAATGTCCTTTTGCCATTCCAATGTCATTTGGTTCTGATATTTATATCAGTGGAGTAATCAAAAAGTTTTCTTCGTATATATTCTTCCATAAGCTAACATCCTCTATGGGCAGTTAGGTAGGAGACTAGACAGATAGCCCTGGAACGCTAATTAATGCGGAGTGTTTACTGACATTACATCACATTAAAACCAATTACAGTTCCATTACACTTGCCTACTTTACCCCTTCCTGCGTATGTGCCTGTTGAATCCAGACCATATTTAATTTGGGAGTAGATTAGCTAATGAGGTGGTAGAATCAGTTACTAGCCTGGCAGCAAGGCAATGAAAGCCATCCAACAAACACTTTCCGATTTGGAAGTTTTCTCTGAAGGGTAGCTAAGAAAAAATAAACTGGAGCAAGCCCTCTTCATTATTCCAGCTTCTCTTAGGAATGGTCTGACCACAGTTCCCTTATGCTGTGAATTTTCTCTTTCTTCTCTCTCATGGTAGTGTGAGGTGATTGAAAGAATAGCTATTGAGCAAGAAGCACTTCTGCAATAACTATTCCAGAATAGAAGAGAGGTTTACATCTGCACAAACCAACTCCAGAAAAATCTACTTGGTCAAAGAGTAAATATTCTGGGATCAAAGTGATGCTCCAGAAATACTCTATCGACCTGTGGAACTATTCTGGGGTAATTTTAATATTGGATCTCTGTTTCCAGCTCTGTTTATGTAGTTTTTACATGGAGGCAGAAACAGAGCTTACAGCATTCATAGCCAAGCAATCATGAGGAGCATCAAGCAGAGCTATGACGCACTTGCTGGAAAAGAACACACAGAGGCAATGACAAGTGAAATTGAGGTCCCAGTAACAGGAAGCTGTTAGAGAGGAAAGGATGCTCAGTGCTACCAGGGAGAAAGAGAAATGAGCCTGGGTCCAGCTAGGATGAACAGAGTAGAAGAGCTGGTGGATCCCATCACAGCAGATGAGCTCTGAAGGCCACGTGGTGCCTCAGGTACATGAATGAACTTGGTTTGAAGAGGAGCTTTGTTTGCAGGACCAGTAAAGCGTGCAGCTCCAACACTCCAGAGATGGCTTGCTGAGCCGCATTAACAGCGACGAGGGGAGCAGAGCTGTGGGAAGCTGCAGAGTGGCTGGTTTTGTGGTGGTTTGTGTTGGCATTTCTTCATGAGAGTCAAGCAAACCGAGCAGGCTTGCAGAAGCTGGGCATATTTGGGTCAGCAAATACTGTAGGAATTTTCTATTATAAAGCTGCATGTTGTTAAGAAGTGAATTTTGAAAATACTTTAGAAGTAACAAAACTAGGAAGTTTGCGCTTTGGCAGCAATGCAATGAATTCCATGGACTGAGAGCAGAAAGAGGGTGGTACCTCAGCAAGGATTTATTTACTTCTTAGTGTTACACACTTCTTTTGCCAGGCTGATGTTTGGTGCCTGATTTTTTGAACAGTGACAACTGCTACTTATGGCTGTATCTAAAATGCACAGTCAAGAGATTAGTTGAGACTCTACCTTTTTTAAAATGACAGCTGATGTTAATAGCTTGTAGCTTTCAATCATGAAGGGAAGCGCAAACAAAACCTTTTCTGCTAATAATGTTTACACAAGTCCTACGGCAGGCTATTTTATCCTTTCCTACAGTCAAGATAAAATAAACCAAACCAGACTGCCCAAAGAAGGGAAGAATGAAAGAGATTTTTGTCCAGGTTCTTCCCTTCTGTTCTCCACCCCCTATTCTCTACAACAACAACAAAAAAAAATGATTGAATCATGAGAGATGGGAAATCCAGTAACACAGATTACAAGGAAAAGCAGCACATCTACTTGATTTATCAGGAGACAGAACTGACTTCTAGTCACAGCTCTAGCTAGTCCTTTCAGAGCCCTGTTAACAGCAGCCTGGCTGAGTTTGGCAGTTTGACAGGGCTATGCTGATCCTTATTGTTTTGCTATGGCTTTTAATTCAAGGTGCTGTCATTCTGCTGTTTGGCTGCTTTGAGTGGCAGTGTGCAAGGGCTGTGGTGTTGAATTGAGAACCTTTCCATGGTGAAGTTGCACTCAACTTCACAGATGAGGATTTAAATAAGTGGAAATCACAAAATTAAGAGATTAAAATTACAGCCCCCCCACCAGCGTGAAGTCAGCCACAGATTTAAAACATGGCAGGAAATGTACAAAGAGGAAAATGAGAGTCACTTCAACACAAACTTCAGTCCCATATATTTTTCATGACATGAAATCTATACTTTGCTCTATAGAGGAACAGAACTTGCTGAGGGATGAGTATCTTGTATATCTGATTTAATGCTTGTAGCTCTTCAGCTTTACCATCATACTGATTTTTTGTTTTAGTACATAGGAAGGAACAAATATGTGCATGTGTGGTGCTCCTCAGTAAACTACAGTCATATTCACTTTGCACTTTGCAAATACCATATAGATATCTGAGGCAATTTTAATTATGGTATCTGGCCACAGAATCATACAGTTCTTCAACTACACTGCTGCATGGATTAATTTCCTGTCTGTGTCTCTGTTTATAATAGCTAGAATACTGCCAGTACCTGGGCTAGGTGGTTTAGAGGTCATCTGAGATATGTCATAGTCCATACCAGTGTAGGCATGCTCTAAATGGTAGTTGACTGAATCACAGTGCAGTATTAGCCAATAAAAACAGTAATAAAAGGATTTGGCAGTAGGAATAGAAAGGACAATGTGAGTTTTGGATGCTGCAAAGATTTCTGAGATGCTGGAGAAACAGCAGTCACCGCTATTAGCAACAATCTAAATACAAGACTGTAAGAGTGAGAAAAGACAGCACAGAAGCTTCTGCTATTATTAATCATCATAGAGACGGAGCAGGGAGGACAGGGAATTTGGGATCTGGCTTGTTAGATTTGAGTGCATGGAGGAACTTGGAGCTATGACAGTCTGGGAGGGCAACCTGCCACAGTGTGCCTTACACTTTGGCCTTCCAGGGTCATATTTAAAACTGTAGTGGATGCATCCACTTGCTGGGAAGCCAAAGAGATTTAAAGGCAGACTAAAAACATTCAAGCTGCCCTCATCCCTGCCTCAGAATGACGAGTGTGCCCAGCCCATCACCAAGCAACCCAGGGTGGGGGGTTGGGGGTACACAGAGGTTTTTAATGCAAGACTTCTTAGCACAGTCCAAAGATGCTGTCATGACACATGCCAGCAGTGATTCACTGCCTCTCAGCTACCACATGATTAACCTCCCTCTCATTCATTTTGTCTAATTATTACTTCTTTTTTTAATAAAAAAAAAAATCATCATATTCTCATCTTTCCCGTATAAACCCATCAACTTGTCAAAAAAGAGAGGAGTTGGAAAAAATTCCTCTCCTTTTCACCTTGTCTGGCTTCTTTCAAACTGAGCTATACAAAGCTCTGGTGCAGCCTGACAAGTCCTAACTGCTGAGATTTCACAGACACTGGGGGAATGGTGGTGGGAGGGAACCAGGGAACCTGTAGGGGGTTTGCTGCAAGCTACAGTGTTCTGCAGGGGGTCTCACAGACACCTTGCAATTGAAGGAGGGCAGGCAGCTAAAATGGAGCAGAGGAAGTCACATTCAACAGGAAAGCAATGCATGTAGAAATAGAAAAATATGATAATAATTCTTCCATTTCAGTGTAAGAAAAGCATCTGATTTAAACAGCTAGGAAAAGTGGAAACTTATTTCTGTAATGAGACTTGCCCCTGGAAATGATGTAGAGAGTCTTGAGTCATTATTTGGTATGTTTTATTTTGAGGCAGAGGACTTATTTTATAGACTGAAACTGGATTGAAGGATTACTGTGCTACAAGCAGGCCATCTGTCCGTAACTGTATTAGACATGATAATGTTCTTTTCTTCACAGCTATTAATACCATGGCTCCAGTTGGCCTGTTCCTCTGCATCGTCTGCCTGCCTATGCCTGGTAGGCAGTGGAAGAGACAGCTATATTCCTAAGACAAGAATGTTGGTTTGAGTCTAAAAACTCTCATTGCAGTTAGTGAAGTGAAGGGAGCTTCTCTTTTATGCCATGCAATATGCAGAGCCCTGGTAGCTGGAAAGTTTGGTAGGTCAGTTTTCAGCGGCAGATCTGGACATCTTTACACCAGTGGTGTCATTCTGACATTCACTGCATGATGACGGCACTAGACCAGGACAGTGACGCCTTCTTACTTTACACTTTCATGTCATTTAGACACTTCTTAGTGGAGAGATTTAGAGAGGCATTCCTGATTTATTACTTTCTTGTGCAGGTCTCTGGTTTCCTGCCAGGTGCATTTATAACTGTTGGCATATTTAGGAAGAAAGATAATATTTTATGGGTTACACAAGAAGGGTGGGTAACAGAGACGTGATGAAAAGCGTAATCTGCAGAAAGCAGTCTGCTTTTGTAACAGCAAACTTTCAGCTTATTTGCCTCTTTGCTTGTGACACCTTTTGTTTTTTCAGAAGAAAGCAAGTTACAAGTAGCTTTTAATCATCAAAATACACAGCAATGCAAATACTCTGTGATTATATTGCGGCTTTCTTGTGCCACCGTCTGGAAGAGCAATTGAGTTTAAAGCTGGAAAAATACCTCTCTCCTTGTCTTTTTTCTCAGTTGTTACCTTTCCACATGACAGATAGGAGCCAAGTTTCTTTTCAGTAGTCATCAAGCTCTACTTCTTAATCAGAAGCTGCTGCAGGAGTTCCTCTTTCTCCTAAGTTATGCCAAATTCAGTCTTTCAGGAGCCAGGAATTCACTCAGGAATCTTTTTGGTCCAGAGATCCTTTGCAGTTTTCTGACAAACATATTTCCAATCTTTATGTCACTGGATGAGCAGCCATCAGGGGCATTGGTTATGACTCCTCATTAGCTACAGCTTCTCCTTCAGGTTTGGCTTCCCACATGGACACCACCTTCCCTTTCTTTAATTTTCACTGTGCTTGTCTCCAGGTTCTCAGCTCTGGTTTTCATTTGCCAGGAGCTCAGAGCTTCTGGAGCCACTGATGGCAGGGCAGGACTTGTGGAAGAAACACTTCTTTCATCAGCTTCCCAGAGCAAGGGACATTTCTTCTGGCAGCCGTCCAACTCCTGCAAGCTGAATATGCCAGAAAGGTCACATTTCAGGCTCTTCAGAAAGCCTGTCCTCTCTCTCCATTTGAACCATTCACCTTTGAATAACAGAGCTCTGAGCTGAAAGAATAACTTGTCATACAGTGATCTGCAGCAGCGTCACCCTGGGTCCCCTTTGCAGATTGTGCAGAGCAGTGGGAGGCTTTGTGTGCACTGTACCTCATCCAAAAGGAGGCACTGGAAAGGTTCAGAGGACTGCTGCTCTGGAAGTGTCTTTTCTTTCTCTATTGGCTGCAGAGTGAGCCTGATGTACCTAGCTCATCTCCAGATGTCCACATTATAGACAGTTTCAATTAGGTGAGAGAAAGTCAGTCTCTTTTCTAGTCTAGACACTGGTTTGTCTTTCAAGGGATTGACTATATTATGTCTGTAGCACATTCTTCAGTGCTAGCCCCACATTTCCTAGAGTCCTCATTAATCTTTATTCATGATTATAATCATAACCTCATGTGTTAACCTCATAGGTCTGGAGAAACGTAAGCCTATGTTCGGGGAGGACTGGCCTAACTGCTGCCTCGTGCTGAGCTGCCCTGTTCCTGCTGCCTACCTGGGGGAGCACTGATGGAGGCAGAGGGAGCTGGCCTGGGCTGGCGGGCTGCTGCTCTTCAGGAAAGAGGTTGGGACTCAGTGGAAGCAGTGACTAAAAGGAGCCTTCCAGGAGCAACTGCAGGGGCAGGGAGAGCAGCTGGTGCAGACTTTGAGGAGGCGTGTGGGACCCGGCATACAGTACCATGAGGATGGGAACACCGAGGAAGAGCACACTCGAGCAAATAGCTCTAGGCAAGTTACGTCTTCTTGCTCCCTTCTGCCTGGCCATTGCCTTTGACTGAGACATTCTCATCACTTCAGTTCTTAAATTGTGAGGGGTCCCATGGTGCAGGTTGTCTCAATCCAGAGGAAGGGCAGTTACACAATTACAGTGGATGCAGTGCCATTACAAAAAATTTGAAAGAATGTTCCTTGGGCATCATGGCATAATTTTGCCAATATTTTGTAACTCAATAAACAAGCAGTTAAGCACTGATTTATAGCTAGTGGAAAAAAGAATCACAAGTCTCACTAATAGCATTTCTCATTTCTGATTTGGCAATAGCTGATAGCAGCTTTTATAGACTGACCACTGCTGAGCACCCACCTGCAAGGAAAAAAACCTGTGAGTTAAAGTATTGTATAAACTTAGCTCAGGAATAATTTGTATAAATTGATGATAAAAGCAAAAGCAGGCTGCTATGACAGCAGCTAGCAAGAGACAGATTTAGAAGAGGCAGGTGACTTCCCCGTGTACTTCAGTCAGAGTCCACAAGGTGCTTTGCTCTTCCACCTGAGCCTAGATCCAAACCAGGCTGAGGGAGGTGAAGAAAAATGAGGGAAGATACCAAATGTGGGGAAAGCAAGTGGCAGTATGTGGCTGAGGCCAAAGGAGAGCTTCTCACATTCTCCTTGACTCAGCATTTCAGGGCACAACATCCTCTTGAGAGCTGCTTCTTGCTGGGGTTGCTCTTTGTGGTAAAGTAGTTTTGCAGTTCTCTGATGGAGGATATGTAAGGCTCTAGGCTAGTCAATGCTTTGTATTGAAAGCCAAATTTACCATAAAAGGCTAAGTTATTGTCATGCCTCAATCTACATTAAGCTTCAAATGAAAAGCAGTCTTGATCAGTTCATGCTTCTTGTTTCTTCAGGTGCTCACTGGGCCTTTTAGCATAGTCTGAGTGGAGATGCTTCACAAAATGTGTCTCAGGTTTGTCTCTGGTAATCAACCAAAAACAGCTTTAAGGAAAAAAAAGTGCTTTTCCCTGCAAATCCTTGCCAGGTGATTTATAACACTAGCATGTGTGAGCCTAAATCAACTTGGTTGAGGGTAGAGACTGAACTGTTTTTCTGCATGCATCAGATCATTTGAATAGAGAAACAGTCTCAAAAAACCTGGCTGTAGCTGTTCCACTTTGGTGGATTAACTGTTTATTAGTGCAAGGAGGGCTGATTATGCCACTGCTTTGTGCATGCCAGTGTGGATGTTGATGGCCCCATGCAAACAGTAAAATCCGGAAAAAGTGGCAGGTCATGTCACCAGAGGAAGAGAGTCCTTCTCCAGCAGTCCCATGAAGCGTGAAGCAAATTTCAACTCACAGGAGCGGTTAAGGGATGCATGGGAGCCTCTCGGTGGCAAAACTGTGTAAGTGTATCATCTTCTGATGGAGTTACTCTGGCACAGGCTAGGATTGCTGTGTCTAAAATGAAAAAAATGGTCACTCACCTAGTTGTCATTCAGGCTTGAGGGACCTTTTTTTTAAAGTTTTTCTTCCCTCTTTCAGGAGAAAAAATGCATGAGTTTTGTTTTGGCAACATATAAGTTCTCGATTCCATCAAAAGAAACTGACCTCGTGTGGATTTCAAATGTTCCTTTCCCTCGCCATGACCAATGTGCAACAAAGAGATGATTTAATACCGAATCCTGAAGATTACTTGTCCTGAAGAAAGATGGTACGTGAAAAGTAGGGTCAAGCAAAATGGAGAATTCTTCTAAACTAATGAAATACAATGTCTTGTGCTAAGTGGAAATAACCTGCTTGACACCTTTCCTGGAGAAGAACAGGGTGAATCAGGAAAGCTGCTCTAAGAAAACACTAGCCAGTGCACAGCACGAGGTGGTTTGCTTTTTTCTTCTGTGGAAAGATTGAGCCTGGCTCCTAGAAAACTATACTCCCTCCCATATGGTATCATCAGGTCTCACTCACCTGATGGTAGAGAAAACCTGTTTCCTTACACGTATGGAGGAACCTATGGCTAAAACTGTAGAGGCTGCAAAGTTTTGTTTTCAGTTTCTACTTCTGAGGTACCTCAAAGAAATGTTGTGCACTGGGGAGGGTAAATTCACAGCGAAGAACTCAACTAAAATACAAATTATATAGACAAAATAAAAATGGCAAATACTCTCCACCCTGACAGTTCTCATCCACATCTTATTAGCCAGTTTATCTGTTCTGCTCTCATTAATTCTTTTTGAGGATGTCTTTTTCTCTCTTCATTTTGACTCATCCTGAGTACACTGTGCTGCAACAAGCAAGAACTATTCAGCAGATGTTTCTGCTTTGCGGACTCTGGCATTCCATACTTGGTTGTTTCTTGACAACTAGAAATCCTGACTGGGATGTTTCATTTTTCTCACATGAGCTTTGGGAGCACCACAGAATAACATCTAATCAGTACTAATTCCTGTAGCTTGTATTAACATTAATTACTCAACTTTGGGGACAAAACGTACCCTTAGCAAATTTGCAGATGATGCTAAATTGGGGGAATGCTTAACATGCTGAACAGGAGAGTTATAATCCAAAGAAAATTGAATACAGGGCCAACAACAGGAACTGCATGAAGTGCAGGAAGGGGAGTGCAAAGCTCTGCACCCGGGGAAGGAATGACAACAGGCACCAGCACAGGCTGGGAACAGACTGGCTGAAAAGGACCCGGGAGTTACAGTGGGTGCCAAGCTGTGAGTTAGCAGTGCGCTCTCATTGCAAACAGCACAAAGTGCATAGCGGCCAATGTCAGGGGCAGCGTGGGCAGCTGTCCAAGGGCAGGTGGTGTTTGCCACTGCTGAAGCTGCACATCAAATAGTTTCAGGTTCGCGGACTCTACAGCCCAAGGGGGAAGGAGAGAGGCTAGGGTGGGTCGAGTAGAGGACTAATAGGATGGATGACCAGGGTCCTGGAGCACTGACCTACAAGGAGAGTTTGGGGAGCTAGGCTAGCCTAAGCCTGGTGAAGAGACTGTTGGTCGAACTAACTGCAGTGTACAGCTAGTTGGTTGGGAGCTACAGAGATGCCTGAGACAAATTCTTCTCAACATTGGCAGGTGGTATAAGAAGGAGTAACAGTCACATATTGCAGCTTTGGAGGTTCAGTTTAGACATGAGGAAAAAACTTTGTTACTGGGAGGGTGGTGCAGCACTGGAACAGGTTAACCAGGGAGGTCAGGGAGTCTCTGTACTTGGAAGTTCTCAGGGCTTATCCAGGCAAACCAACGGCTGATCTGATCTAGTGCTGGCAACAGCCCTGCTTCTTATGGGAGGCAGGACCAGAGGCATCCAGAGATCCCCTCCAGCCAGCACTCCAATAATTGTATGAATTTGAGGCATGCAGTAAGCCAATCTAAAAAATCCTGTTGCAATCAAACTTTAATTGAACAGCCTATAGTTATGAAGTGTTACTGAGAAGTGAACTGTATCTTCATGTACAATGGGGAAACTAATTCTCTCAAATCGTTGCTTCACATGTTATAAAGCTGCAACAGAGTACACAACTCCCAGATGAGTTTAACATGGGGCAACTTTTCTTACTGGCTTGTGCCCCAGTTCTGGAAGACTTGTAGCATATGCCAACGTTTAAGTATGGACTTTGTTTTAAACCTTTGCATCTATCTGTCATTTGGTTAAAGTCCAAAATGTGTGCATGGTTCTTTGATCAATCAAAGCATTTGCAAGCCCTTAGTTGGCTCCTGGTGGTTGTTCTGTTCCTGAGGTACCTCAGCTGTGGCTAAGTCTGAAGAATTAAGTCAGAAAAATTGAAAGTACATTTCACATTGTGCACATCTGTGTCCCATATTCAGGTTACCAGTTCACAAAATAGCGTATCTGTCTTCCAAGTCAAACTTCCATGAAAACACAAGCTGCTCCCATGGCCTCATGAGTGCAGTCCGTCCCAGAAGGAAACCCCCTCAACATCTGCAGAAGCAATAACAGTTTCAGCAAGAGTGTTTGCTGTTCCTTGCAAAATCCACCCAAAATAGCTGAGGGGCATTATTAAAAGTAAAGTAGAACTTGCAAGAAGTCCATGACATTCTTTAGTGCTTCATCAGATTCTTGCCTTGTTACACCAAAGACAAGAATGTTATCGCTCTATTCATCTCATTATTCACAGAACTGATTAATTTACTGTCACACCGCCAAAGATGTTTTTTCACAGTATCTCATGTCAGGATGAGTGAAAACTGTACAGCCTCAATTCAAAGTGTGTTTCAGGCCTCTGGAAGCCTTTGCAAAGGCTCTTTTTTTAGTAAACTTGTACAAAGCTCGGGTGGAGGGCATTATATGTTGAGATATTCTCACTTGACTGCAGCATTTGGATGGCGTATATATCTGTAAAAGTGTACACTATGTGAGTTTAAACCTCTTAAAATTTGTATACCCAATGCAAATTATTTTGTGTTTCCCTTCTAGTTTTCACAAAATTTTTTTCACATACTTTTCTGGTACTCTTGTTTATGGAGATAGTCATTATATCTAGTGCAGTACAACCCTTTACTATATTCAAGCACTATTATGTGACCAGTGCTTTCTGATAGGCTTGAAAGGGCTGCAAGATGTCATCTGCAGCTAAGAACAGGTAAGTCAGTGAATCTCCCATTTTATCAAAGCTTATCAGAAGAGAGAAAAGAACTATGATAAACATTGTATGCATGTAACCCAAATGGAAAGTATAGGGTCCTGCTGACAGCTCTTGTCTTTTGTTCTCTTTCAAAAATAGTATTTTGAGGTTAAAAGGCTTCCTGATTTGAACTTTGGCTTCAGAAATATGTAGACTTATATGGTTTATTAACCCAAAAATCTCGTGCAAATCATTCAGCCAGCATCTTATTGTCCAGTACTGTGTCTTTGGTTTCAGACATTGATATTTGCTTAGTGTAACTGAGTTTGTGTTACTGTAATACAAATTAGTTTGTCCAGGAAAGGAAAAATAACGAAGTTCAAGTACTGTGATTCTTTCTTTGATCTTCACTGATGCTTTAATTTCCATATCAATTATGTATTATAGGAAGCCAGAGACAGAATTAGTGTCAAGAAAAACCAGAAAGAAAAAATTGCTTGAACATACAAGATTCTCCAGAGTCAGCTTATTCAGCCATTATACTTAATACATTTGTACAAGGTTCTTTCTGTCTCATCATTTTATCCTGAAGCTGTGATTTAGTCAAACTAAAGAATGGAAAAGTACTGCATGCCATAATGGACATGTGTACAAAACACTCATTTGTGCCTTTTCCAAAGCTGTTACATTGTCCTGTTTTCAGCCCACTGGACAATGTATGGGGTTCAGAGACTGTTTTGTACCTCTGCCATCTGCCCCCTGTGCAGTGATAACACTCATTCCCGCCTCCTCTACTGCTATAACACAAGGGGCCCATCTGCAACAGAAACAGTATGAAAAAAACATCTTCAACGGTTGTGTGTCTCAGTAACTACCCCTCAGAAGGACTCATGGCTGGACCCTTCAGAAAGGTTTAGACCAGCATTTCAAGTAGAAGCAGTAACCCACTTCTTTAAGACACAATGTGTGTTTTGAAAAGGAATAATTTTTAAACCACCAAGTAAGTCTTTAAAAAAAAATGTTTAATCCCAGGTGGCAACTAAGCACCACACAGCCACTCCCTCACTCCCACCTTGGTGGTATGGGAGGAATCAGAACAGTTAAAGTGAGAGTACTTACGGGTTGAGATAAAGACAGTTTAATAAGTAAATCAAAAGCCACACACATCATCAAAACAAAACAAAAAATTAATTCACCACTTCGTTGGACTTGTTATAGGTAAGGCTTTAATTAATAGCTATAGTGATCTAAAATCTGAGCTCACTGTCTGGGCTAACTTGTGCAAAGAGTAGCCCTTCTGGGCAATGACAGAGCTCAGAGGGTCCATTCATGAAAGTCCTCGGCTTTTGTCCTGTGACTCCTTAATGGACCTCTTGTATTTGGTGACTTACTTGGCTGTTCTGGTTTGTATAGGAACAAGTCTAAGGACTTAGAAGGTTACTTTGGTCTGAGTAAATTACAGTGTTCTCTTCTTTGACATCTCTTGTAAATGCCTTGGATGTAGACTCCCTTCATAGAAGCAAGCTCCTGGGATGCAATTATGTCCTACATGGACGTGTGCACACAAGCTTCACCAGTTGTTTGCTGTTTCCCAGAGGACAACACTTGTAGGCAGTCCATTTAAAAGCTGGTTTTCCCAGAAACTCTGAGTATTAGAATATTACTTACATACAAAATTTTCACTTTCAACTGTGACAGACTCATGGACCTAGACAAAACCATGGAACATCTGAGCTTTTACCCTTGCACTGTGTTCTTTGGACTTAGGCCAGGTGCTTCAGGATATCTGTAATTCCTCCTATGCATGTCTTCTGTATAGCCCATTTTTCTCCTCCCTGAGTATTCCCAAATTCCTTGTCAGATGAAACCAGTGAATTGACTTCTGTGAGATTTTATTCACACATCTGTTGGATTCCAAAGTAAATCTTCAATGAGGAGCAGTTACCCTATCATATTCCTATACACTTTTTCAGAGGTCTAAACCTCCTTGTCATTACCTCTGGAACTGTTCGCTTCCTTTCTCACTTGGTGGGACTGTGACTTTCTGATATTTACATTACTTATTCAAATGTCAGTTGTATTCAGAGAGTTAATGAAGAAGACAACAGACTCGCACTGAGAAATCATTTATGGTGCACCAGGTACAATTCAGCCTGTCCCTTGTTCCTAATCTATATCTGCCCATTGAAGGATACTAATTTAAATCTCCAGTTTAGAGAGGCTTTCAGCATTACTCTGATTCCATCAGAGCAATAGTGATTTACCCTAGCTGAGGGCTTGGTTATGTTCAGATTTGTAAAAATAGCCCAGGAGACAAGTGTAATGAATGTAAAGGATTATCAAATAAGCCCTATTTGTGGTTCATTCTATTACAGATCTCACTGGTGTCCAAAATGCTTGTGTAGTTTTCTTTGAGGGAATAACTTTTCGCATTTCAATCTTGGTTTCTTCATCCTACCTGCAGTGTTATGAGGTTTTTTTCCAGAAAATTACCTTGCAGCAGAAGACCATAGTATCTTGGGTGAAACAGTCAATGGGCAGAAACTGCAATCTGGACATTTTCGGGGGAGATCGAATTACACAGCTCGCTGTAGGAAGCACAAACAAATTTTAGTCTGGTCGGTGCTTATCTGTTTTTGCAAGTACATCACTTTGGAAAGAGACTTGCTCAGCTAATCTATAGCTGTCATGGAAATGTAATTTTTCCTTCCTCCAAACCAATAACGGGCACCTGGCAAGCTTGCTTGTGCACCCATGCATTCAAGTCTAGCAGTTTCCATGGAAACCCAGCAAACTGTCGCACCAGTTTTCTAACATGCTGCCACTTCACACACACAGGACAAGCTGTTTTGCACAAAATTCCTGTATAATGCTATTTTGTTTTCTCTCTGAAGACAATTCAGTAAGACTAAATGTTTGCAGTCTGCAAGAATCGCTTCTTATTCTGACTAAAACAGCTCATCCATATGAGAACATGCAGGCTGAGGCTTTCACAAACTGACTGAAAAATATATTTTACGTTATTGAACTCTGCTTTTTTAGATGAGAAAAATGAAAAGTTCCCTTTAAAATATAAGTATATTTATACTGTGTTTTCACAATACACTACCTATGTCTTTGTTTCCCTTCTGAGAAGGTATTTCAGTTCCAAACTCAAGATGCTAGACATAGCTGCCACTTTAGAGACTCCCATGCTAACTTTTAAGTTGGTTTGATTTGTTCAGGGAGTTTAAGAACGTGATCTCTGTGTGAACAGGAGGTGGGATTCAGAGATCCAAGAGATCTTGTCCATCTGGTGACTAAAAAAGCCAAGGTTTCTTTGATTATGAATAACCGAGATTTCAAGGTGTATCCTAATGTACCCAACAAATAAGGTTTCAGAGGAGCTTCAGAATCTCAGAGGTACAGAGGAGCCTATTACTCTCATCAAGACTATCTGAACCTATACATTTCAGATACAGTCCAGCTCATATAGTCCTCTTAGGTTTCCCATTTGAGTATGTACCCTTCCACCTCATGCAACATCTATTTATCATTCAGCCAGCAACAAGGTTTTCCAGTAAACAAATATCCTGATATGACCATTCTTTGATTCACACAGTGCTCATTTTTAAAAATGATTCCTTAATCTTAGAAGCTGCCAGCTTCTGTAAGTGAGGAGTATGCTATGGGACTGGTCATCTTTTTAAGAATATCAAGCCTTTTTTTGCATTTGTTTCTTCCCTTTGCAGTACTGTTTTGTTGATGTCAGCAGTTGGCCCTCTTTTAAGTTGGAGAAGCATCAAACACTATGAATTCATCCTGTGGAACAGCAAAAAGTAGTTAATGGTATGTGTGAGATGAAGCTCAAAGAAAAGGTTCAAAGAAAAGGACAATCAGTTGGCAGGAGCCATAGAATTAATGCACAGCAGAATTTACAAGAATGTCTTATCCAGTGAATATTTATAATGGAGATCAGAGGGAGCTGGTAGCTAAAGGGGCATAAAAAGGATAAATGCCCATTTATCAGGAAGCATCTTTCAGCTGAGGAAACTGGAGTCTGAATAGTGCATACTGTAAAAGATTGAATGCACTTAATATTGGCTTGCTTAATGGAAAAGTTTGTCTATGCTATTTAGCATTAATTTAATGCTAATATGCCCATTTAATAACAATTGATATTAAACAGTTTCCTATTTAAATGTTAATTGAAAATCACTGGACTCCAGCTTGAGATGGTACAATGTCATTTATTTCAGCAGTGACAAAAAATGCATTTTTATTTTGACCCGAAAACTTTGCAGGAAACGTAAAACACAAGAAGCACAGATCAAGAAAACCTAAAATACAAGAACCACAAAATTTATTTGTATTATTGTTGAAAAAAGTGACCATCAAAGCCCTAGAAACACAGTTAAGTGCCACAACCCCCAAAGGCACAAAGGATACACTGTGATGATACTGCAGTGGATGTAGACTGAGTCATACTTCTGGCTTTTCCCTTTACTTTTTTTTTTTTTTTTTTTTTTCCTGGTTGCGCATGGATGGACAGAAAGTAGTTGTAGTAAGGAAAGGGGTTCTGGTTTGACAACTACTTTTTTCAGATTAATGCTTGCATTCATCTTTGACGTTCCAGGGCAGATGCCACTGGCCTGCCAACAAAAAAATGATGGCATAACCCCTTAATTTGGATTCCCTATTTGGTTAGCTCTATGAATATACACTCAAAATATACTTTGTGGATTCCAGACTCTCTGTGAACATACAAAGATCCTCAGCACCCAGCGGCCTCTACCTGTTGGCATCTATGATGTTCAGTGCTCAGCACTCTAGGACCTAAGCTTCTTTTTAGATTCGGTGTTTAATTCTTCTTGGAAATCTTATTCTAACTCCATGGCAGGTGTGTTGCTTTTATCCCATGGACGGTGAGTGCAGCTTGTTTGTAAATTATCTTTGTCCCTTCCCTTATGCATATACATGCACAGAGTAAAAAGAATGTGTAACACCTGAGGATAGGTTCACAAAGTGAAATATCTTCATATGTTATGTTAAGTACAGTTGCATCATTATTTACAGGTGGTCTGCCAGTCTAGCTATCTAATCTGCTTCTAATGTTGGGGTCTTACTGCCTTCAGTCTTGCTATATTTCTTTGCTACCATTTTGTGCTGCAGGATTTGTGACTCTAGTTTGACACAAGGTGTCATGGCTATATTTTCTGTGCATTGTCTTACTGGTCTATTTCAAAAAGTACGAGTCAATCATACTATTGCCTGTTTTCTATGTGCTGGAAAGAAGCTCTAATTGCTTTCTTCTGTCAGTTGGCTCAGGCATGGCTATTTCCTAAATCATTTCTCTTCACCAGCAGAATAGTCTCCCACGGAGAATACTCCCTCCTTATTGTGGGAATTTGTATTTTGGTGGGTCATAATTAATAACAGTGATGTTATTAATCTTCACTGCATTTTCTAACCTTTAAATAAAAGAATAGTGTAATTTATAATGTTAAGAAATAAAATTATTGCCCACTCCTTCCCTGAGGAGAAATAGGTTTCCTGCACAATTTGCAATTCTTTCCCACAGTGAATATAGCCTGTAGCAGGCTTTTAGAAGGAAAGATAATTGCAGAGGAGTGGGAGGCAACACGGATGGCATTATTTTACTGTTTCCCTTACTGCCTTTGCACATAGAAAGCGAAGAATGAATTCAGGGATACGCTAACAGTAATGGGTCCATTTTAGACAGCAGCTAGAGGTCTGTTGTGAGCACCGCTGGCAGATCATCCTGTTTCTGATTCTGCTGACACACAAATGCCCGTATATCTGAATCAGTCTGAGGCATTGTGCACGTCAAGCTGTTGCTCTCCCAGTGCCTGCATTGATAATTCATCTTCTGGACTAACATCTGACAAGTACAAACTTTTGAAAAGGTCAAATTTGGGGTGTCTTGAGATCATTTTTGACCTCAGCTTTGACAGTGAATGAGAGAAATCACTAGCTGTATGCATTTTGTGAGTCCATTAAGCAACTGAGGCCTGGCAAGTTGTTGTTAGTAGTAGGATTAGAGATAGCAACCTTTCCATAGCTAATGGAAGCCGTCTTTGACATTAGAGGCTTAGCAAACACAGAAAGGCTTCTGTCATTCCTGGGACAGAATAAATACAAGCAGGGATCCATTGAGCTGTGTACTATGTGGACTTTCCAAATCGAAAATCCTATTGTTCTGAAACCATGAGATCGTATCCTGGTGGGGTTCTTGATTTCTGAGGTATTAACATTTCAGGAGAAGACACTAAGGCTTTAATAAGGTTTGTTGTATGCTCTTCTTCTTCACGGTGACCTGAAATCTCTGAAATCTGAATTGCTGGTCTGATGACTGTGGTGACTTATCCAGCCAGAACGGGAAAGTAATCCCCACCTGAACATTACTCCACAGGGTCAAATTGAAAGGGTCAAGGAAATATTCCAGATCAACCTTTGCCTGAGGAGCACCATTTCTGAAGACAACAGTAAGGAAGGAGGTACAGCTCTAGAGGGGAAATCTGTGGGCTCACCCTCCTTGTGTCTCTCTGCTATTTGCAGAAGTGCTGTAATGACACAACTTTCTTCAGCCAACATTTGCTTGCACAAAATATTATTTCCCCTCTTTCCAGTGTGGTCTTTTTTTCACTCCACCTTCATAAAGAAAATTTCTTATCCAAAGATCTATATTTTTCCATTTCTACCAGCAATACATTACACCTAGTTCACTTACTCACACCAACAGGTAACTTTGAGAGAAGCCAGTGTCCGTGATGGAGTTACTTATACAGTAAAGATGTCAGAATCTATTTTTACCTGTGTACCAGAATAAGAAAGCCCAGTTAACTGAAGCTTAGGAAAAATTTAAGAACTGTATGCTAGGAATTCATCATGCCTGGGAGAGTAACCACTCAGAAATTAAAAATATACATGTGTGTTGGTGTCCTCTTTCCCAATTTCAGGTTTCTGATGTTAGCCTTTACATGACAGTTACAAAAAGAAAGGGAGGAATGACTCTAGCAGGAGTACTGTGAACTTGGTATAATGAAGAAGGAGATCTGTGCTCTCACTTTCTTCTGAGGGCAAGAGAGAAGGAGGCAATGACCACAAAACCAAGAGAGAATGCATTATAACAGACAGAGATATTCTACTTTAGCACAGGAGAACAGGAGAAAATGACATGAAAGCTAACTTGAGATGCTGAACAAGCATGTATATTGCAAACTAGTCTTGCAACAGATTGCTATGCTGTTCCGTATTTGTTAACGTTTCCATTTTATTATACTCATGCTTTAAGAGAAATATCTTGATGTCGTTCAAGTGAAGTGACAAAACAGAGTCTGAGTAATTGAGTTTGTCACTGGGCATTTCATTCCTAGAGGTGTGGTGCCCCTGAAGAACCCTTGGGCATACTAGAATATTCTAGGAAGTTCTTTACTCTCCAACAATGGTCAAATAATAACTGTATGCTTTTCTACCTGGCTTGCATGGACTGATTAGAGCATCAATGCAGCAAAGGTGCCTGTCATTTTCATCTGTAGGTAACAGCTGCTGCATCAGAACTGATTGACAAAATTGCCAAACCAGGTCACCAGAAAATCTATGAAGCTGCTTTTGACGATTTATAACTACTAATGTAGGCTTTGGTACAGAATTTTGTGTAGTGGCTTGGTTTGGGTGTATAAGTCCTGTTAGTTTTAACAAGTCTTGCTTTTAGGGAACAGAGCAGAGTTCACTTTCTGTAAGATCATTTCTCTCTTTTGGGGTTTGATTTAGTCTATTTAGAAAGGGTGATAAATCCTTTGCAATGAAAAAGAATATGACAGGGGGAAATAGCTCTAGAGCCAGAGCTGGGGCAGGCCCTTAGACTGGTCCATTTTTTTGCCAGAGAATCGGAGACCTTCCAGCTACATTCCCATGCTGCCAAAAGTGTCTGTGTGTTCCAGCTCTGCTCATTCACCTCATCGGTCAGCAGTGCTGTGTCCTCCTGCCTGTGTACCTGGCTCCAGCACAGCACTTCCAATACAGGGAAATCCCTCATTTGCCTGTCAGCATGTGCTCTTCAGCACAGTTTTTTGCATGGCTATCTAGTAGCAATGGATTTGCATGCTGTTGCAAGACTATGGAAAAGTAAGAAGGGAAGACAAGAAACTTCAGTCAAAAAGAACTGATTTCACTTCTAAAAGCAAAAAAAAGAAGTGAATTGGCATCTGCTAGGAAAAAGTAACCTCAAGGCAATTCAGAAAGTTGCTGGAATTGCAGGCAATGTGGTCTTACTTTGTTCCCTACTCAATTTCTGTTTTGGCTGTACAGTGTGTCAGTTTATTTTTTTATTTATAATTATCTTTAAACTCACAGCCAGCCAAGATAAATGAGTTCATCCTTAGAAAAAGGCTATAATTTGTTATGAATTGTCTCATGTACTGTGTAAGCTATTGCAGTCTTAGGCATTTGTGCCTTTTAGCATGTTTGGCAAATGATAAACTGTCATACCTTAAAAGTCATATCCTTGTTCTGTATTGTCCCAAAATCTTCTAGACTTATTCAACACTAAAGGTGGCCTATGATTTGAAGAAATAAAGGAAGGAAGGCAGGAAATGACAGAGATTAACTTTCACAGTAGCAAGAGACATGATGCAAAGAAAATAGCGCATTTATGGATGAAAAAGAGCCAATTATAATTACTGAGGAAAAACAATGAAAGAAGCAGTCTTTTAGGAGGTGAAATAAAACTTTAGTCCAATCTTGAGTTCTACTGTGACTGCTTTGTCCTTTGAAGGATTCCTTTATGTAAGGGTAATTTGATGACAGTCAACTGTACAAGGACTTTTGACAGTTTGTCTAAAGACTATGGAAGAGTATAAGAAGATTCAGAAAATGAGACATGATTTGGATAACATCGGGCACAGTTAGCATCTTAAGGTGTTAATTAGGTCCATTTGGAAACTAACATCTCAAGAGTATGTTGTATTTTCTCTTGGACTCATGTCTTTATGATGATCCCTGGTGAAGCCTTCTAGTGAGTAAGTTTTGGTTTGATCTCAGGCTGTTTGTAGTCATCTGCAGTCACTGCTTTAGCATTTGTTAACATTTCACACTCACTTTACATGAAGGATGACAGTGGGCAGGCTCACACCTGTGAGTTTCCTGTCTGGCTTGTGGGCATGAGGAGGAATGCCCTGTGCTATGCAGTTAAGAGTGATGTAAATGGTGTCAGTGATGCAAAACCATTGTAAGTATGTGGTGTAACATATTAGCTCTGAGTGTTTAAAGCAATGCAACATCTGCAATGGGTTATTTCATTGTTGCTAATAACAACTACCAATGACAGTGGCAAGTGGCAGAGGAAAAGTATCCGTTTGATTTAGACTGAATTTGCTCTACTTGCAAAAAAATCCTATCTCCCGTCTGAAGGGCTTGCAAACAATTTCTACCACTTTGCATTGGGGATAACCACTTTTCCCCTTCTGTAAAGCAGAACACAGTGACTGCATCTTGTCTGTGGGCCTTGAACTGACTGGGACAAAGTTTTAGAGAAGAACCAGTTGTCATTTTGCTCAAAGGAAGAAAATTGCTTTGGATCCTGTATGACAGTGACCTCCTGCCCTCCCCAGGCAAAACTCTCAGCACTCAGTTACACTTGAGTTGGAGACACTTTCTCACAGGATCCTCCACTGAACCAGAGCTCAGCAATGACCAGTTAGTTCTCTAACCTCCTTAAAGTTATATGGTGCCAATACCCTGGGGTTTGTATCACTGGCATAGGTAATTTTTTTAGTATGGGAAAGGTAAATTGATTTAGTGCAATTGTCTTGCAAAAGCTACAGCTATTTAGCATTGCCACAGCTGAAGCTATTATTAGTTTTTGTAATTAAAACATTCACAAAACTTTATTTTCAAAATTGTTTTCATGTTGAAAAAATTTATTTTTTGTAGTTGGTGAAGAAACATTTCAAAATTTCCAATTAAAGGGACTTTTGAAGACATAAGCCTTAAACTGGAAGAAAACCAACTTGCAGTGGAAAAAATGTGGGATTTTCTCCTTAGTTTGGAAAGTAAAATATGAAAATAATAATTGTCTCTTTATTTTCTTTGAATTTTATCTGAAATATAAAAAAAGTGTAGTGGTTGTCCATTCACATTTTTCAGTGAATAGAAAATTCAACAATATTGCCATTGATTAAATTTAGTATACTTATTATAGAGTGTGTGAATGTAAGATATGTAAATATGCTAGTTCCTTCTAAAATAGGTGGATAGGGCTGGTATTGTGTTGTTACATTAACTTATTACATATGTAAGGAGTGTGGAAGTGTATGTCTGTGCCAGACAGTAGGATCAAGGGCCACACTAGAAATTGAAATCTTAGCTTTTTTTTAATTCATAAGTCATAAACCAGTTTTTCTTTCACTGATTCTATAGATTTTTGCAATTAAATTGGACCTTGCCTTCTCTGAACCCATCTCCTCCTTCGACTGCTTTTGAGCTTCTAGTGAAGGAAAATTATGCTGAGCTTGTGACATCCTTAGCAACATATTATCTTGACATCAAATGCAGGGTCAAACAAGGGTAGGTGCCTTACTGCAAGAAGAATAAGCTTTTACAGGAAGCCTGTCTGGTGAGGTAAACATTCCCATCACTCCAGGTCCCTTCAGGGGAGTGTTAGCCAGCATACATATGTGGTTATCAGTTCCAAGTGGTGCAAAGACTAAAGGAAAAGCAAAGGCCTTATATGCTTCTGCAGCACACCTCAAATAGGCAGACTGAAGGCCAGGCAGATGTGTTAGTTTGAGAGTTATATTTTCTAAACTTTGGGGTGTGTGTGTGTAAAAAAAAATGTTCTAGGAAAGAAGTATGCTCTGTCCTTCAGAAAGCTTGTTTGGATTTTTTCTGAACTTGAAGCCATCTACTAACCTGAATGTTTCAAATTACATTCCTGAGAGACAATTCCTTAAAGTGTGAAGCACATTTTAAACCATGGTTGTAGTTAAGCCTGGAAGAATTTCTACTGAATTATGATGGATTCTCCATTCTTGAAAACTGTGACATTAAAAATGGTCATTCTTCCACAGAGGACACACTTGTCCAAACAGAAATAATTCACTCCTGAAAGCTACATGACCTGTGTTGTGCTGATGGCCAGACTAGGCTGTCACAGTGGTACCCTGGGGTTATTTACAGGTGTATCTGTGAGACACTGCTTACTGAAGAATCAGTCACTTCTTTTTGCCCAAGAATTTGTCATTGATTACTGGCTTTGTTTTTAACTCAAAGTTTTTCCTCAGTAGCTGTGCGCTAAAAACAAATCGTAATTACCAATTTGTGGGGAAAAAGTGAGAAAATTGTTTGTCTCCATTTCCTCACGCAGCTGCTTAGCTGCCAAGCCAGAAGAGTGGAAGAGAGAGCCAGAAAGCTGTAGGCAAGGGCTATCCCAGCCTGTTAGCTATGTTGGGTGACGGATGCCTCATGGTGCTCACTGTGCTGGAAGCCTTGGCAGCTCACATCTAAGCAAATCACAGGCACAGACAACAGCAACACACACATCTTATTTAAAGGATAAAGAAATAATTTTGCTGCTGTTTCAGCTTTAGGGAAATGGTTTGTTCCTCAGAAGCAACTGTAGAAGGAAGCGAGGGCTAGGCTGCAAGCAGAGCAAAGGCTAGGGCGGAAACTGTAGTGTTAAAAAGCTTCAAATTCTCTTCCTGACACCAGCAACAAACTGAAATAATGCAAAATCCACAGCATTGGTTCTGTTTCCTCGCCTGCTTCAGTTCAAGGAGAAGAGCCATTACCTTGCAACCAGCTTTTCCCTGCTCTGGCTGTGAGCAAATAGGCGCACAGCCCTTTTGCTGCTATGTGGATGCTTATGTAGACTGCAGGGAAGTTTCTTGCTTTTAAATTAATGCAAAGTGCATCCAGGATGGTCTAAAATTTGACTTTTCATGTGTGAGAGCTCAGCTGGATCTGTGAAATCCTCCTGTTCTTTCCTATACACCAAAGTTTTGCCTGGGCCAGTTCTCTTGGATGCTTGGAGTATTTTTATTTGAGGAATGATTGCAATGAAAACATAACTTCTTTGTTAATGTTAACTTATAGGCCCTTATGACCAGACCAATTACATTGTTGCTCTTAAAAGTGGATATATATGGCAGGAATTTATTTATGCACATTCAGAAAGCGCTTGAGGATGAGCCCAGTGGAAAAATAAATACTGGCAATGCTCTGAAATCTCAAAGTGAAAAATGTTATGACTAAACCAATGATGATGCTATTTTATGTAATGTCTCCTTGAGTGAAAAGAAAGCAGAACACTCACATTACATTATTTTTGCCTCCCCAGATGGCCTTTCTCAGGGAGATGGAAAATTTGCTTTTGCTAGAAATTATTGCTGGGTTTGTGTTTTGTTTGTTTTTCAAATTTTCAATATTGTGAAGAAAAGCAAAAATTCATTGTGAATATTTCCATCTCTGATGTGCTGCATCAGTAAATTAGTGGCCACATATATTCATTCTTTTTTCTCACCCACCTACAACTTTTTCCTCCCCCTCAGAAGGCAAAGAATTTGAATTACCAATAAATTTAAGACAATATTTTGAGGATTCTGTTGAAAGAAAATCTTTTCCAGTGATTTGAACTAGACTTTTAACTAAGGCACAGAAGGAGAAAGAAAGAACAAGAAACTGTAAAGAAGAAAGCAAAGCTAGCTATCCATCATCTACATCCTCCTAGGTTTTTTTTAGGACTCTTCAGGTTTAAATTACTCTCTGCATTGACTTCAAATTTCTGATTTCATATACTCTTTTAATTAGTCTTGGCACAATTGTTAAACTCACCAATTGTGATCTTATGCAAGGCATCATGGCATATCATTACACTGAAAGTGAGCTTTGCAGAATTACTGAGGGATGTGTCACAACATCTTAAAAGACGTCTGTCTGTCTCTTTGGAAGTCTGCTTCCTGAAACAGCTACACTGCAGCACTGGTGAGGAAAGACTGTAACAAGTCAAAGGTGCTTCTCAAATGTCATCCTTGTATCCTGATGGATTGGTACCTGCTGATCTCTCATTTCCACATTGAGAAAATTCTGCTCTAAATTGATGAGGGATTGACATAATTCAAAGATGATGCGAGGAGACCGTGAATATGAGGGTGAATTTCAGGCATATTGTATGTTTTTACTTGAAAAATATTAAATTAATTCCACCCTATTATTTCCTGCATCTCTGAAGGAAGTTGAAGTCCCCTCCAGCTCTAGCAGTAGACAAGAATGAATACAGTTCATTTGTCAATGTGTCAGTGACCTGTTCCTGAATAACCTGTAGAGTAGCTACAATTTCCAGATTTATTTCTCTGGTGAGGCAGCGAAAACTATTTTATTGCAAATAAACTGACACTGGAAACAAGCTGTCCCTTTCCCTTGCAGCATTCCTATGGGCAGCAACTGTTTGCCTGGAAAAAAAACCAAAAAAAACCAGACAGCGCCATGGGAGCTTTTGAAGGACTGTGTATGATTGAAAGTTTTAGTGCACAACAAATAAACATACATAAACTATAGGATGCCACCACTTATTCTGCTGGAAAAGTAAGCCACAAAAAGAAATGTATTCTCACACACTTACACAGGCATCAGCCTGTGTCCATACGTATGCATACATACACAATATGTACATGTGCGCACATGCCCAAGTACCTGTAAGATGAAGTAAAATATTTTTGTTCCACTGTAACCACAAATGTGCAAAAGCTTATTTCTTTCTTGCCTTCAGAACTCAACATCCACACAGGAAAGAACCATTAAGCATTAGCCCCATGTATTTGTCATGACAGTATTAGGGGCAACTTATTAAACCTGACAGAGGAACAAAAAGGGGGTTGTTGCATTACGTGGATTTGGAAATTCGCTTAAGATAGAGGGAAAGTGAGGAAGGACTTAGCAAGCCTTTCCCCAGTAGGTTCCTCTAATTTATGATCTCCAGGAATGTAGAAGAGAGGTGGGATTGAGCTGGAACTTTTGGATCTCTTTCTTTTCCTCTCTGGCACATGCCATCCCAAAGAGAAATGTAGCTGTAATTGTCTCACTTGCCTGAGAACCAAGGTTGTTTATCACGAAAAATCTGTTTCCCATCCTTCCTGCTTTCAGTGTGAATAAAATACTCCTACTAGCATCATGACATATAGCACACTCAGTTTAAAAGAGATCTTTTCAAGTGCCTTCTCTGTTAGCCTCATACTTTTGAGACTATTCACAGACTAACAGTATAGTGATTGTTTTCTAAAATCCTCTTGAAGTTTCATTAGATTTTGTTGGATTCTGTAATAAGCTATGACAAATTATTTGAGACCCATGAGTATAAGTGTATTTATTTTGCTAAACCTTATTTTGCTCTCCTCTGTTGCCTATGTGTGATGCCTTGTAAAAGTAATTAGAAGACTGTGGACATACACAGAGGGAGGTGACTGTGTTTAATTAGCCACTCTCTGCATGTAAAGAACAATATTCAGTTTCTCCCTAATATCACCGGTAGAGGAAAAAAGAAAGGTAGTAAGGAGGTGGTGGTGGTGGTAGTTTCACTTTTTCTTGTTGAAACCTGCAAAGGAATTATTAATTACATCAGCCTCAGTGCTGAGAATCAGTGCTGAGAAAGTAGATGATTTGAAGCATGAGAAGTCAGCCCAGCCTCTCCATCTGGCTTGTACTGGGGCAGCTGAAAATAAAGAGGGATGAAGGAATTGTGGAGGGCAGTTTGAGCAGCTCACACCTGCACAGTGCTTGGCTTCAGAAACCCATGTGCTCACAATGCTTTTGTAAGATGTGTGCACTTCCAATGGAAAATAGTTCATGTTTATAACCTCAATTTCCCAATCTCCATCTCACAGGTGTAGAGAGAAAATGCAAACAAGGCAAACTCAGGCACAGTGCCTGGGACGCAGAACATAAAATTAGACCTTTAAATCCAAGTTTCTGTTCCTCTATGTTCCAATTAAGCTAGCATGCTTGTAAAGATATATAGTTAATTTTCTTCATAGTAGCTTGTATGCTGCTATGTTTTGGATTTGTGACAAATACAGTGTTGAGAACATAGGGACAGCATCATGGCCTTTTCTGATTCTCATGCAGCTCTGCCAGTGAGAAGGCTGGGGGTGTATAAGAAGTTGGGAGGGGACACAGCCAGGACAGCTGACTCCAACGAACCAAAGGGATATTCCATATCATATGATGTCACACTCAGCAATAAAAAGCTAGGGGAAGAAGCAGGAAGGGAGGAATTTGGAGTTATGGCTTTTGTCTTCCCAAGTAGCTTATGTATGATGCCTCCCTGGAAATGGATAACCATCTGCCTGCTGATGGGAAGTAACAAGTGAGTTCCTTGTTTTGTTCTACTTGTGTGTGTAACTTTTGCTTTACCCATTAAATTGTCTTTATCTCAACCCACAAGTTTTCTCACTTTTACCCTTCTGACTTTCTCCCCCATCCCACTGGGGCAGTGAGCAAGCAGCTGTGTGGGGCTGAGCTGCCAGCCGGGGTTCACACACAATAGTCCTTTTTGGCGTCCAATGTGGGGCACAACCCATGACTGTGGGATTAATAGTCCCATGCTCCCACGCCAGTAAAATATGTCTAAAATATGTCTCTTTGGAATTAATGATTTTGTCTTAAAGCATCATTTGTTTACAGCATTTCAAAAGGGACGCGGAAAGGACCCTGTTTAGACATGGCAGTAACTACATCTAGCTAATATAGACTTAAGTGCAATCTGAGTGTAAAACAGAGGTGAGCAACTTCTTTCTTCAGGGAAACTAGTCCTTGTTCTGCGTGTTGGAGGAATCTGGAAGCTGGAGCCTTCTCTGCCCTTGCATGGAATTAACTGGTGATCTAGCCCATGATGATGGAAGGGCATGTTCTCTTCCGAGGAGTAACATGTGCACCTTGGCAATTCACTGTCGGTTCATTAATCAATAAAGACCTGACTTCTTATGAAAATCTGAGCTTCTAAAATTTTCATGATTGCTTAATGTAGGGGACAAAAGAAAAGTCAGCCAAAGCCTGTCAGCTATTTGGGATTTGAATATGCATAAATTTCCATTCACAGTTAATGTAGTGGTGCACTTTGCATGAAGAGCAAAATCACAGGTTGTCCCTGAAATGATTTTTAGATTACTTGGAGGCACCTGGATTTATTCTTTGATTGTGTACTTAGGACAATAAAAGCCTCGAGGGATCCTAGAGAGGACCTGTCTTGGAGCCTTTGTGCTAAGTAATTCAGAATGAAATGTCCTAGATGCTGGATTAGAAGTATTCATTTAAGTTAGCAATCTGTTTTTAAAAAAATGATGCTATTTCTTTCTGTGATTTTCTTTTACTTAAAAATTCAAAGTCTAATTACAGCAGAACAAAGAACGTTATTTTACTAATTTGTGATTTTTTAGTAATAAATGATATTCACAATATTCCTTCTATAACAGAGGAAACTTTTTTTTTTTTAGGATACTGCATATTTGCCAACATGGCACATTAGACTGAGTGGACTTCTGGTCGAAGTGCACATGTGCAGTAGTAGAGCTACCATTCAGTTCTAAGTCTTTTGGTAGACCTAAGTGTAAGATCTTGCATAAAACAGTGTAGGAAATAGTATATGGAAACCATCAGGGATGGAACAAAATTAAAATGTGGATAGTAATTTTGCAGCAATGAGTAACAATAGAGGCAGCTCATGCCTGTTTAACTTAAGTTAGTATATTAAGAACTCAGATCACTGGGTAACTATAGAGACACAGGCTTAGTCTCATCACAAAGCAGCTGATAAACCCATTTTATAACTTACTTAGATTCAGATAAAGAAGTTGTAACATTTGACCACCCTTATTAAGGTATATACTGAAATAACTTCATGCAGATAATTAAAACAAAAGAAAGTCCATCATGAGGAAGGTGCTTTTCTTCTATTAAGCCTATGCACCTGTAGAGATTCTCATCTATTCATACTTTACAAATACCTCTGTGACTTTAGCTTATGAATTTAGGTAACCTCGGTTAGATTTCTGCCTTAGTAAGTTAATTTCTTTAGATTTAATCTTCACATTTGCTTTATATAGTCCTTCATATGATATGCACTTTTTGGTGTAATTGTTGGCTGCATACCCTTTATATCTCTGTGTGACAGGATATGTAAAAAGTACTATTTACTTTTTAGTCATCGCATTGCATTTTCAAACAAAAGTTCTTTTTATCCCTTGCAGTTGCTTGGGGTGGGTTACTTGAACTCTTTTGGTTCTCAGCTAATGTCAACATGTGAGAGTGACAGAACCTGTCTGGTTCACATTCTCTTTTATTCAAAACTGATTTGTTGCATGTGCAAGGAATGTACAGCATTGCCAAATGGATAACCCCATGGAGACTGACTTTATAGCTTGCTGTGGGGTGCTTGTGCTTGGGACAAAGCAAATTCCAAAGCAGCAGGGACATGAACTTGAGCACTCTCTGTCCTGTACTGATTTCCGAGCAAAATTTGTCTGATTTTACTGTATATCTCAAAGAGTCCTGGCCTTTAATCCAGTGCAGAAGGAAACAAGCGGTAAAGCTTCATCTATTTTCTCAAATGCAATTCCTGTTTGATACTAATCTAGTCCCACACATTCTAGTCATCAGGAGAGCATTGCTGGAGGAAATGAAGTACTGTGAGGCTGGATTCCACCACCCTCCTCAGCTCAGTCTGCCCAGTAATTTATATAATGCTTAGAAAAAGCAGCCAAGAGTTGCTTTAAATGGAGGGACACCTGTACTTACATTGCTACTAAAAATCCATCACATTTCTTCCTAAGCTGGCACCTGTTTTCTGTGAAAGCTTGAAACAAACTCTCTGAAGTAAACAGGAGTTATTTGGTTAAACTCAGCTGGAGATATATCAAATGCTTTTCCAGTGCCGCTCCCCACAGACTTCATAACAACTGCAAAGTGGTAAACTAGTAGCTCTGTGTGATGGCTTCCACTGCTCTGTTGCCATCTCACCTTTCACAGGGTTCCAGTATTTTACCCATATTTTGTATTCACCCTAACTCATACACTGTTCTTTTTCTGCAGCATTCATCAATACCTGTTTTGGGGTTTTTTGTAAAGTGTTACCCAATGGAGTCCAAAAGCAGTATCTCAGAAAAAAAGAAAAAAGATGTCAGTTTATATTCTTAACTGGTTTGGAAGCTGAAAGTCAAGGAAAAAAGGTATATTAAACTTGAAGGGGATACACCCATTTCTTTCACCCAGAATAGCCTTCATGCTACCCTTTGAAGATTTACTTCATTTGGGGATTGTCTCTCCTTCATCCTCAAGAGCCTGGATCAGAGCTGTTTGCCCTTGAAGGGTGCTTCTGGTTAGCAGGAGTTGTCCTCCCACACTCTTGAGAACTGCTCCTGGTGAGGATGAGTGAATTAAAAAACCAAAAGCACTGGAAATGTCAGAAATATGCTTTTCCTTGTGATATTTTAATGAGTTTGCAGCTTATGGTAATCAAGAAATTCCCCAATCTGGAAAAGAAAAGGGTTTTATGTTAATCTGCTGTGACACTGATTGTTTTCCTAGTGTGAAACGACGTGCCTGTGTAGCTGTGTGACAGCAGCTGCAGCCCATGCCACCTCGCTGCCATGCCTGGAGGCTCACAGGGGTGTTTGTGAAATGGGTGGTAGAGAGCTACTCCTGTTTGACACAAGCTGTCCAGGTGTCTTTTAAAGACATTGCAATAGAAGCCCTCCCTTTGACCACTGCCTCAGGGAAGATCCAGCTGTCTGTGTTTTCTTTTTGCACATGCAGTGGTTTGCGAGACCAAGGTTATATTACAATTTAAAAAAAATACAATTATAGTTAATGAGAATCTTCCTATTGAAATATAATTTTATAGGTATGTTAGCTCTCTCCCTTAAACATTGCTCTCATAAAAGCTGTCTATTTTCTTTGGGAATTTTATTGGCTTATATTTAGAAACTTTAAAATCCAAAAGATTGCGTTTTCATTATAGTTAAAGGGTGAGAGTGTTGGGCAGCTTTGGATAGACATTTCTTAACTGTGAGATTTTAAGTTTTTTCCCAGAGATTATTACTTTGGAATTTGGATGGTGTAACTAACCGGAAATGTATTTAATGAGAAATGGAACTGTTTTACCAGTAGACACTGGGAGAGCCTGGATTAACCTGTAGTCATAACACTTGCATATATTAAACACATTGTCCTGTTCACCCACACTATGTTTTCCATGCAGGGATATACCCTGCCTCTTCAAGCTGTGCACTCTGGGCCCTGTAAATCCATTGGCTTTGGGGAGATAAATGAAGGGTAGACTAGAAAAGAAAGCTTATTTCTGGCTGGCAAAAATGAGCTTTGTAGGAGGCTGCATTTCTAACGAAAAATTTTTGAGTGCCTACAAATCAAAAAAAGACAGAAAATTATTGTGTTCTGAAATGGAGAGGTAATTTGGGAGCCTCAACAGCATACTGAAGGCTTCAGGGATCCCTTTCTTGAGAAGATGGGGTTAGTTGTCTTGGGAATAAAGCTGGGGTGAATAAATCCCTTGTGTTTATCCAAAGATAAATAGGAAAAACAGATACTGATAAGAGCAGTCCATTCACAGTGATGAATTACAAATAATCTACTATATATGAGTATATTGAAAAGACAAACTCCACAGGCAAACTTGCATGTATAAGGTGTAGTCCTACTAGAGTGCTCATGCACATCTTTGAAAAGCTACACTTTATATAGAGGGAGCTGGGAACAGAGTTTCATAAAGTACAGGCCAAACAGAAAAGACTCCTTTGTACGCTCGTGTTGCCTGGAACAGAGACAGTCACTTCACTAGTTCCTACCATTCTTCTGGGAAAGTTGCTCTGTATTAGGAGGCTGGAACTACTAGAATACACAGCATATATTGGATAGTCATTAAAAACCCCCCACACCAAACATTACATTCTACCCTGTGCTTCAGAAAAAACAAGGTCTAATGTGTACTCGGGCATGCAACAATTCAGCTGAACAGTACCTTTAACAGGAAGAGTTGTGCAGGACCTAGTTAAGTTGTGAAGCAGGGTACCTTTGGGCACATATTCTTTCTCTGTCACTCTTTCTCTTTGCTTGAGGCCCAGTAATTATGCCTGTATTTTGGGAAAACGCACACAGACCCTCACAGAGACACATAACATCTCCTGTCTGTTTTTATTTATTTATTATATTTATTGTCACAGAGAGAGGGAGAAGGGCATGACTAGCTTTCAAAACTGATTGCCTGTATGTGGGACTGAAGCAGAAGAAGGGATGAATAGTATTAATGACAGTTTGCAGACAGAGAGAAGACTCTAGAACGTGTGGGATGCTCAACATTTCTCAAAGGCCTGGTTTTCCTGGATAAGAAGGATAGCTGGTAGGTGATTGAGAACCAGAAGTCTTTTCACTGCAGTTTTCAGAGTTGCCTTTCTATGTGCAAATAAAGAGCAAATCTCCCTAGCTTTCCCGTTTTCATCTCTCTGTCCTGATCCCTTTCCCTTTGCTCAGTCCCCTCAGTCACATCTGCTGTGGAAATCTTGTCTCCAGCTGGAAGGATGAGGTGCATGGAAACTTTGCAAAGCTGTATGTCGATGACAGCATAGGGGGTTCAGCTGAACAACAGACATCTTTTTCTAATACAGCTAAATGTAAGGTTATTCAACTAGGAATGAAAATTGTAGGCCATATTTATATAAGATGAAGGCTTTATTTTAAAAAGCATGATTGAGATAAAGACTGAATGATCAGAGTGGATAATCATTGCAACATGAGCTCTAAGGGTGATGTAGTAGCAAGACAAGGGTCCATGCAGTCCTTGATTGAGTAAATAAAGAACAATCAGAAGCAGATGTGGTGTTACCACCATACGTAGCGAGAATGTATGCAGCTCTTGTGTTTAAACCAAGGCTATCTGAAAAGCAGGAATTCTGTTTTGCAAGGTGTTTCAAGGAGTAGTTGGTTTTAGCCCTGCAAACTGAAATTGATTTTTTTTTCTTTTTTATTGTGTGAAAGCTAGAGAACACAAAGGAAGTTAAGCTAGCCTGTGACAAGCAGAGGTACTACTCTCCTGGGGCATCATGGACGTAAATTCAAGTGGCTGGATTGAGTGCCCACGGGATGCCTCAGAGCCTCAGTGCATCCTGGCATCTGGTGCATTTGGACATCATTGATAGTTGCAGGCTGCAGCTGCCCCTTTTCCCTGCCACCACAGAGGTCCATCCCATGGGAGTGCTGCAGCAGGGCCTGGGCATGTTTGTCCTTTTGGACTGAGCCTCAGAAGGACGTCCAGGCTGGTGGTGCTTCCTACCACATCATGGCTCAAGCTTTGCAGGGCGTCTGCTTTGCTGGATTTGGATCAGGGATTTGAACCCAAAATTTTCATGCAAGAAGTGGTTCCAGGAGACGTCTTTTGCAACACGTTATGGACTACTGTTTTCTCAGTTTGGGTCTACTGAGCTTCAGTGAGTTACAAAAACTGTAATAACTCCAACTGGAGACAATCAACATAGAGCACTTCTGTCTTAGTGATTAGGTCAATCTCTTGGATTATGGGAGTTAAAGATTCAAGATTGCTGCTTTGAAATGGGATGACTTGAACATGTGTCAGCCACATCCCTGGAAAATATTTTCATTGTTGGTCTATTTCTGAGGCAGTTCAGAAATCTGTAAGTCAATATGTTTCCATGGAAAGCTTTGGCTTTCATTGACAAAAGGTGTTTCAAATAAAAGAGTATTCACAATCAACTGTATTTCATATTTTAAAAAACATATTGGCAAACTGAAATGTCTCGAAAAGAGCTACAAGAAATACTGGAATCCTGAAAAATCTTCTGTATTACAAAAACTCATGACATTGAGTCTTTTTAGTTTATCTTTGAAGGTAAATGGTGCCTGTTCACAGTAGATAAGTGCCTATAAGAGGAGCAGATTTACTAGGAGACAACATTTTAACCTTCTGAAGGTATAAAAAAACTGTAAAAAGGCTCTTGTGGCTGGGAGCTGAAGCTACTCAAATTTGGAACAGAAATCAATGGCAAACGTTTAAGATAAGGGTAATCAATCACTGAAGCATCTTTTAGAGAAATGGATTATACCTGCCAGCAACTGCTGTCATTAAACCAGGATTATTTTAAAACTATCTCAAGATTCAGCAGAAAGTTTTTCTATAAAATAAGTTTTAATTCAAATGGATTTTTTGAACCTGCTGTAGGATTCACTTGATGTTATGCCATGGTCTGTCTTACACAGGTCAGACAAGGTGATCATATTGAACTTTCTAGGTAAACTTTTGCAATCACTTTATCTGTCTCATAAGTTACTGTGAACGATAATAATAAAAAATATTAGGTCAAAATTATGTCTCACATCCTGTCAAAATCTATTTAAATGAAACAAAGCTTATTTTTCCATCCCTTTCCTTAAATTTTCCACTTGCTGAAATGTAATTCAGATGAATTTTAAAAAATATTGCTTTCTTTTGACATTTCCATGGAAATATTTCAATTATTCATTCTAAAACTTTGGGTTTATTCTTTCCCAGGCATAATTTTTGTGAAACTTTAGACAAATAGCTGTGCTTGACTTAAATATGCAATTTTCTTGAAATTTTCTGAAACAGACTCTTTCTGAAAGAGTCTGTACCTTGTCATCTAAGCTCAAGTGACACAATTTTGAGAAAATAATCTGAATTCACTCTCTGGTACTTTTTCCTGTTCTGAAGGGCACGCAGGAGCTGGGTTTACATGCCAGCTTTCTCCCTGGAAGATTGGCTAAGCAGCAGTCTAAGCTCTAGAAAGATGATAGATTTACAGATTCTTGTTTATATGGATGTTCACTAATCATGCTTAATAAAGAGTTGCAAATTGCCGTGATTGAGGCAGATTGATACCTGACAGAGGCTGATGTAGTATCAGATCACCTCACTGCTGAATAGTTATAGATGGCTACAAGAGAACAGTAATGATGGATCTCACCAGTGTTAGTGGTGATTTCTGCACAGGAATTAATTACCCTGCCCAATTTCACTTTCTTTTCACTGAGATTCTATAGGACAATTCCAAAAGGTTATGCAGAGAGGTACCCATGCAACTTTCCCCAGAGATGAAAGAGAAAGTTTATAAGAAGATTTTAATCATGTATGTATAATAATTTGCTTTGAAAACATCCTCCTCTTCATTTTCTGCTAAACATACCATAGATGAGGAAAACTCCCAAGAATATGGAGAGGTGGTGTACCTAAAACACAGAGATGGCATTCTGGAATGGCATCCCTGATGGTTTCTTACTGTGTGGTGAATCTAATGCACTGTTAAATATACATTTCTTTTGAATGTTCCTTCATTTTGTGTAAAATGAGAAGCTTGCAAATGGATTAAGTTTCAAAGAAACTTCAGTACATGCTTTGGATTATCTGAGTCTCTGCCCAAACTGTTGTTTTATTTCAAAAATAAATAGCACAATCTGAAAAACCTCTCAGATGGAAGACTATGGTAATCACCTAATCTCATTATTTTCAAAAATTTGCATGCTGTTACTTCAGAAGAGAAAAAGGGTTCACAATCCACCTACATTTGTTTCAGTATCCCATTTCAGACAGTCCCAAAGATGAACAGGGGTCTAATACCCCTGAAACTTAGTTTTCAAGGAAGATTGCTGCCTACAAGGATGCAAGTTCATATTCAGATCCAGCCTCTTGCACAGTGAGAGCATCTCCATGACTTCAGAAGCCTGTGCCCCTCAGCACAAGGCAAAGGATCACTGTTAGGTCTTTCCCCAAGGTGAAAGCTGAGGGGTAGGAGGAGAGGAAAGAGTAGCAGATCTGGGGAGGACTGAGTGAGATCAAGAGCTTAATTTTAATTCAAAAAATAATGCTGAGCAATGAAATCTGAGTTGATTCGTCATCTCAGTTACCAGGCCTGTTTATGTGTGGAATTCTTATTAGCCTACTTTGTGTTTGTGGTTGGCTGGCAAATCAGGTTACTGAGCTGCATACAAAACATCCCTCTTCTAGGGCTGGAAAGAAGAAACCCCTTTGGATCTGAAGCACTGGGCAGGTGGCAGAGCATCTTGGGTGGCAGCCTTGTGTCCCCAGCTGGGAGTGCCACCTGTGAAACTCCTCCACAGGAATGATTTATCATTGCAATGCATTTCCCTCTGATTAAACAGCAGACAACAATCATCAGCTGCAGACACATTTGTAATGATGAATGTGTCATGAGGAATATAGTGCCTTCTCAGAGAACTGAAAGGAAGCGTAGCTTTTTCCTAGGCTACTGCTGTAGTTATTCTGTTGGGTTTGAATTGCTCCCAGTATATGTCATAGATAGGACTGGACCTTCTGGCATGTGTTGAGATGCAGACCTTCAAAATATCCACATCATTAACAAACTCAGAGCCACATAAGGAGTTGGGCACTGCACTGCCAGACCTTTTGATATGCTTCCCTTCAATGACAGGGCCCTGAAAAGCTCCCTTTGTAAGGAACTGGGTGCCTTGGAGAGGGAAGCCTGAAAGCTGGTTGCTGGGAAGGAGCTGCTTTTTCTGGTTAATGAGACAGTGGGGGCGGGGGGGGGGGGGGGGGGGGGGGGCATGTGTGGGGGGGGAAGCCTTAATAAAACTTCTGAAAACTTCTACTTTGTATTCCTAGATGCAACTTTGCCCCAGATTGCTGCTTGTTTCTCAGACTTGAAGCAATACTTTAGTGGCCCAGGAATGATTGCCTAGGTGTAGAAACCCTTAGTTCACGTCCCTGCCTGTTATGTCCAAGAAGATTCAAACATACATCTTTGATTTGAAGCTGTAAGAGCAATTGATTCAGCTAAAACTCTTCTGCTTATTGAGCTAAGCAGAGCAACCACCTAACATTGTGGTTGGAACACTGACAAAAAAGGGGAAAAAGTCAGTGGTGGTAGCTGGCCCAGCTGATATCTAGGCATGCACAACTATCTGCTGCCCCAGCTGAGTGTCCTAATGCCAGCTATCAAGTGAGTAAGGAGTCATTCTTTTGCTCCAGACTAATTTAAGTAGGTCTTGAAAAGTAGGAAAAGTTCAGCCAGGAGATACAAGGAGACACTGCTGACAGCCCGGTTACACTGCCATTGTGGAGCATGTTGGGGAGACACCATCCTGCACCACTGCAGGGATGCGGGAACCTAGGCTGGTATGCTCTGCCCAAGTGCCATGACCATGGGGGAGGGCTGCTAAAGGTGGGTTGTGCTGCTCTGTTGGCAGTGCCCATCAGAGCCCACCTGGCAAATTTGCTCTAAAAATGCATATTGCCTCGGGCCAGACAGGCAGAGGATTATTTATGAGCTTCTGAATCCCAGCAGAGGTTGGGGATGAGCAGAGACCCTCCCTTGTCAGCACTCAGCAGACAGAGGCAGCTCTAGCAATGCAGCTGCAAGTATTTAGGCACTAGGGATGTTCTACCAGTCTTCTACTTAGTCCTCTGCTTGTGGTCCTACTACTGCATGGGGACCCTGTGCCCAGTACTTGCATACTTGAAGTCCCTGCTCAGCTACCATGTAAGTTCTTCTTAGGTCCTTTGAGTATTTTTCTGTGTCATTTTGTATGGCTGCTTCTCTGTCCTGATGGCAAAAAAAGTATGGGTATGTTGTGTATGTTTTGTTGTAAGTCTTGCTGAAAATTTTGGACTATTTGTTTCTTAAGTCAGAAGTGTGGGCACAAGGGAATTGAGACCTATTCAGTATTGCTGACTTCTGCTGAAGGTGCTTGCTCAGTTTTTCCCCTTGTGAACTAGTGACCTGAAGTCAATCACTCTAGGGGAGTGAAGGCAGCAGGTTGATTAGCATTGATAATATGCAGCTGTGGCCTTGCCACGAAGGCAGTGGGTGGATTGACATGGATGATGTGCAGCTGTAGCTCGTTTCTGTTAAGTGGTTAAATAGCCCTGAGGATGGTGGGAGAGGTGGCTGGATGGAGGAGGAGCAGTGTGGTCTGGCCTGGCCTGGCCTCGCCTCTGGAGGGAGGAGAAACAGCATGGTGAGTAGACTCTGACTGATGGTAAAGCCTTGGTGCAGCGTGATAGCTTGCTTGTGCTGCAACAACTGGTGCCTTGTGTGAGGGTGACTGACTTGGACTCCAACTCCAACAACTGGTGCCCAATGTAGCGGAGACAAGTGGGAGACCCTGCGACCCATAACAGACACAGTGAGAGGTAAGCTGTTGACAACTAATCAATATGGGTGTATTGCAACATTTGTTGTCTCTCTTAACTCACGTTGCAACTAATCAATTTTCCTTTCTGCTTTGCCCACTACAGTCTCAGTATGAGAAATGTGATAAAGCCAGGATGGAAGTTGCTTTATGGTATAGAACATAGCTGGGGCTACTTCATGTAATTTTTTTATTGCTAAGGAAAACAACCAGGAAAAGAAACCTTGTCTTGCTTTTCCTAAGCATAAATTTTATATCTATCTAGCTCTTTTTTTCCACTGGCCTAAAAATCAGGTGACTTTCCCCTGTGTTGGTATTCTTGCCTTTTCACATACACCAGTAGTAAGCTCTTACATGAAGCAGTGAAAATGGGGTGCTACGCGTTTCCTCACAGCTCCCCTGGAAGGCACACAGCATTCCAGGGTTTTTTTGGCCAGCATCCAGGGTCTGCTCCTTACTGGAAGCCAGCTATAGATCATTTTTTTTCTGTGCTTTGTTCTCCATGCTCTTTCCAGGCTGTTCTCTCACTTTGAGGACCACACAGTAGTCAGCCTAGGTTGCTAAACAAGGACGGACCTTGGAGCCAATGGGTCTGCACAGGACGGCTGCTCCGCTCCAGGCAGTGCCCGTAAGGGATGCCGGACCTGCTGAAAACTCATGATTAAGACACATCAGATTCTGACATCTAATTGCTTTGTGTGGGAGTTCTCAGTGAAACATCCTGAGAGTGTAATAACTTCTGCAATTGATAGCACTTCTTAGAGCCCTTGTTATTTAATTGATTCTAGGCTGGTGCTTACCAAGAAAAATGGTGTTTGTGGGTGCTTGAGCTGTTTAGTATCCATTAATAACCACGTGGGTGGACAGCTGTATTGTGCTGATCAATTCACAGAACTGCGCTCCTGAAACAGAAGGGTGCAGGGAACTTGGCACCCAGGCTGTGCAGTGAGAGCAGGGTTCCCTTTTTGTCTTACAAGGGTCTTTCTTGCCCTTGTTCAGCTGGCTTAAACCCTCACAGGGGTCCATCACTCCCAGGTGTTTGGAGAGGCATGTTTGCACAGGCTGTGTGTTGGTGCTCAGCCACCTCCTCCCAGCTGAGGAACAGGATACAAATGGGACAGCAAGCATCCATGCTCTAGACTGGGGAAAACTACTGCTTCTCAGTTTTCCTTTCAGTTTCCTGAGGTTTAAAATAGTAGGGTTTTTTTGTCTGTTCAAAACCTATTCACTGCACAGTTATGCTGAATACAAATTTTAATATAAATCTTGAAATAAATGTATGTACTAAGGAAATGGAAGTTATTTATATTTGAGCTTCTGCACCTGCTGTTGTATAATGTCTAGCATTTCTTCCTGGTCTTCAGTTTTTCAATGAGACTGAAAAATATTTTCAGTTGTACATATGCATATACACAGACATATGAAGAAGACATGCAAATATTGCAGGCATTGAACTATAGCTTTTGACTCATGGAAAACTAGGAATTTTTGTTTGTTGTGCTTAGGCTTGGAAAAAACCCCTTGTTCCTATAACTTCCTATGAAATGAGAAATCCTGAAAAAAATCTGTTTTCAAAATATGTTATATGCTGCATGACTTCCACTGATTTGTCATAACACCATATAGAACTATATACAAAAAGTAATGAATAATGATGGAATTATGTTAAATGAAATTTTCATTTTTACTGATATTTTAAATTTATGCTTTAGCATTGCTTTTCTGATGTTTATATCACTATGGGTATGATACTGAAAAAAACACAACAGTTTCAACCTAATAGAATTTCCTGAAAAATACATGGGTAAGATGTGTTAACAAATTGTTACTGGGCTCATATTTTCTCCGAGTTGAAGGTTAGTTTTGAATTTGTCTCAATGAACTGCTGACCTGATGAAGGCCAGCAGAAACCAAAGATAAAAATCATAGCCCACCCTAAGTTATAAATCTTCATCCAGGTTCTTCCTGTAAGTGCTTTGCTTTGGGGAAGCAGTAGCTGCCACCATTAACATATTTTGTCATCACAGATTGTGATCACTCTTAGCCACTGAGGACCTAGATATGATTTCAAACCAGTGACCTAGAGATGAGAGGTACTTTATCTCATTAGAAGATAATCAGCACTATCTGGGCCCCTGAAGAATTACTGTTTCATGATTAGGCTCATAACCTAATGGAAAATAAGCCCCTTGGAGGAGGTAACTTTGAACAGTAGACGAAAGGTAATAAAAAATAGTAGATAGGCCGTGCAACTGAAGCTACTTTAAACCAGAGTCTCAGGGCTTCTCCTGGATAAGCAATAAATATACTGGAAACAAAAAACATTCACCCTTGGTTGTTCATTTGCCATCACAGACACAACCTAAGTGTCCAGCTTAACAGGCAGAGCAGTGGCTTGCATCAAATTGAATCCAAATCTGTTATTTTTTGTCCTTTTGCACAAAATGTGAAGTAGGAGAGGGAGGGGGAGGATGGAAATGGAAAAAGTGCATGGAAACTACTGTCTGTCTCTTCCTTCCCCTTTGGGGCTTTGTCACATTAGGCCTTTGCAATCATATTAGCAGTTTCCTTTGTAAATCTCCTCTCCTTCCAGGTTAGTATTCATATGTGGCAATGTTATTGCAAAGTGACTTTCCTCGCACCTTCAGTAAGATGCACGCTAACAGGGGGTGATGGAGAGGAGCTATGATGATGGGGATGTCAGACAGCATTAGCAGAGCAGTGCTGCTCTGCCTCTTTCCAGCCTGTGCTGCACCAGAGCCAGAGTTCTCTGCCATATTTCTTTCTTCAGTTCACATGAAGAGACTTTGTGGGGGATGAGAATGGCAGCTCCATGTCAGCTGTGACCACTGCAGCCAGAGCAGGAAAATGACTGTTCTATGCTCTTGGGAAACTTATCTGAAAGGTGACTCTGCTGCATCTAAGGACATGCAAAACTGGACATCACAGAATCAGCAATAGCTGTTACAAGAGCCAAATGTTCTCCCGGAGGGATGCAGGCTAAAGACACTCCTGGATGCAGAGCAAAGGCATAAGAACCAATTAATTTTGTTTTCTTCTACCATGCAGTTTGCAACTTTGCATAATGTCTTTCTGTCTTTTCCGCCCATCTCTACTTTTCGTCTCATCCCTTGCACAATGCATATGATTCTGACTCTGAGCACCAGCAACTAATTAATCATTAAGCAGTATTTTTTTTTTCCCCAGCATAATACCAGTTACTATAATTATTGTTACAGCTGCATCTATAAAATCTAACAGACTGAAACCCTGGGGCTGTGCACACCTGGGCTGGGAAGAATCTCATTTAACTGGAGCTGTTCAAAAGGTCTTCTAAACTAGTCCCCCTAGCTCTCCCTATCATCGGTACAGGCAGAAACAACTGTATCCAAAGAGGCCTCCAACCCATTTAAACAAGGAACCTGTTCTAGGGAAAAGTGTCTTTCTAATTGCCCCTAGGAGGGTGTCCTACTTCTGACAGATGAAGTGTGGCATGCCTTGTCTTCGTTTCTTCCTGTTTTACAGTTCTTTGCAAACACCATTGACTTCCAGTTTTCAGCCCTTTTCACTCTGAACTGGGTCTGTCCAGGTATTAACATATATTTTAGTATTGATCTTTTAATACATATATTCCTCTTTTATAGATCCCATTTGCAGGGTCCAAAGTATTAGAGTAGCACATTTATAAAAGTTCCTAAAAACATAATCATGCTGATTGTCTGCTTTAGAGTATGACAGAAGCATGCCCAGGACAAAAAACATGGTAATTTGTTCCCTGTGAAGCGCTACGGAAATCTGCTTATGCTTGTTTCAGTACGGTGCATCTCTTTGATGTCCTTTGCTCAAGGCTGTGCATAAGTCATACAGCTTCTCCCTGCCTTGTGCAAATTTACAATGAGGTGTTTGAGTAGCAGCACTCAGCTGGCTTTGTCACCAAAATCTATTCATAGCATTGTTATATGTGTTTTCTCCAGGGGTTGCCTAAGTAGGACTGATTTTGGCGCACTGCCCTGGTGCGTAGCCCTGCCTGACACCCTGCACCTAGCCACCAAAAACATCCTCTCCAACAAGGTAGTAACATGGGAAAACAAGGTTTGGAGAGGACTTCAGATCAATGTGGAGACAGATCTGTTGCAAGCACATGCCTGAGAGGTATTTTTACTAGTAAATATCTCCCAGACTGCTGTGTACAGGCACCGTTGCATGTCTGCTGATGGCAGATCCCAGCCCTTGTGTCCACTGCACAAGTGAAACTGGTAAAAGCCAATTGAATGACAGAAATTTTCCTGTTCCCCTCCAAAATCTTGGCAGATAGTCAATCTCTGAAGAGTTTTATGCCTTCTTTCCTTCTGCCCAGGTAAGAATGGATAAACCAGTATACAGTTTTTAAAAAGCTGTTTCATGTTGATTTTTTTGGTACTTAAGCTTTCAGAATGAAAGCTTATTTAAACCAAAAAATGAACTCTTTAAAGTGTCACAATAGTTTCTTAAGAGAAGTTTGATTTTTTTCCTAGAATATTTCAAAACCCAGTAATCCATTGAAATTGATCCCTTCTCTTACTACCCCTCAAAAAAAAAATTAACAAATCAGCATTTTATAGTGGAAAAAATTTTCACTGGGCAGTTCCCAGCCAAATCCATTATTTTTAGTTGTCTAGCTCAGCATGATGTGAAAGCCACGAAACAGAAGACATTACCCCTCCCTTGTATAAAATTAAGGGGCTTTTCCCATACATTTGATGGAAAATATGCTTTTTAAAACCACTTGAAACTTTTGGTTTCTTTATTTTAGCAAGACAGCATCACAAAGTCTGGGGTTTGATGTCCATGTTTGAAAAGTCTCGCTTCTATTTTTTTATGGAACATCCACTATTCTAATACCTAAGCCTGTATACACTGAATTTTACTGTCATCCTTATCTGTTGGCTACTGGCAGAAAAGTTGAAGCCTAACCCTCCTGCTGTAACACATGCAATCATTGGCACTAGCTTAGCCCTTGTTACCCAAAGTGAGTGTGGCCAGGTGACCCAGGAGTATCTTAATTTGTGCCAAAGAATGTGACTTTTAGAGAGGGAAGTACTTGCTACTGGCACTTACTCTTCCATCGGTAAGGGGAGCTGAGCTGTATCTTCTGTGCTGGAGGGATTTAACTGCTTTGGCCTAGCTCCCTATTCTTTTCTAGGCTGGAGTTTTAGCAGGAAGAATTTTAGTGCCACAGATCCATTGTGCCCATACTCCCAGAAAATGATTTGGTGCAGCTGCCACCAGTAATTCTTCCATTTGGGAATATTTCTCCTGTGCCATATGGATCCAATCACCTCTGCTCAGCCCTGCTCCTGAGCGTTTTTCAACTCCAGGTAAAGTCATGGTAGCGATTATGGTGGGAGTTAAGGAAAGCCTTTGGTCTCTAAACCTGAATTAACTCAAGAGGTTTTTGAGGCATTCCTTCTTGCCGCCTTCCCTCATACACCGCTTCACAGTTTTCAGCCAAAGGCTTTGCTTTTAGTGATTTATTTAGCACTTTTAGCAAGCTGTTAATGAGAGAGTGAAACCTGGAGAGGCTTGCCAGGACACTTCAGGGACAGGGGGAGGGAGGAAGGAGCAAGGGAGAGAGGGATGAAGACAGAGCAATGATTGAGGGAAGAAGGAAAGGGGTGGTTTTGTCTCTCCATTTCTTTGGTATTGTTCTTGCCAATTTTATTATTCTCCCTGGTTCTGTGTGTCGGTACAAATGAAGTTGGCAAGCTCCATTGAGAAGAAGGTGGCAAAGTCAATTTCCTAGTCCTGCCAAGTAGGTTCCCATGTCTAGACGGTGCATACAATGGTTGGCAAAAGGCCAGAAACAGAGTTAATGGATTTTTACAAAATAGCAGCATTTCTCTATTGATTTTTTTCAGGGTATTTCCAGAACTCCGGGAAAAGTAGGTAGCTACACTTTACAATTTTTTCTGCTAATAAAAGCCCTCAGAGGGAGGTTCTTAATAAAGACCCTTCTGGTCTGGGGGACATTCTCTAAAGACATCTCTTTAGAGGGGAGAGGATGAATATTATTAGATGTTACATTAGCTGTAAGTATCACTGTATGTGGAAATTGAGGTGGCAATTTTTATTGCCCTCGACTGTGGTTTTTACTCCTTTAAAGAAAAAGGTATCCTTGTTCACAGCCCAGTGGTGAAACTGAGTCTGAGCAAATGGCTTAAGCAGGGAGATGAGTAGTTTGGCACAATTTGCATCCCTTTTCCCCTGTTTATGATCAACTCCGGCAACAAAGTTTTCAAAAGATGTGTGTAGTCAGTGAAATGTGCCTAAACCTCCTCTGGGAAGACAAAAAATGTTTAGTGTCAGTGCTCTGAATTTACAGGTACCCTTAGTTGTAGGCTTTCTGTAATGTTAAGTGACCTTAAATACACATACAAATAAAGTGCATGCTGGAAAAATGGATTTTTTTGGACTCTGCTTTACAAAATATATTGACCAGGGGTTAAGTTTTTGGCCTGCCGTGCTGTGTTTCAAATGGGATTGGCAACTCCACCCATTTGGAAGTTAATCATGGTATTTGCAGAAGCCTTTTCTGTCTATTAAAACTCTCACCATCGGCATCTCAAGGCCCCCCTGAAGCCATATGTTGGCCATTATAGGATGGTGTAGTGTGTGAGAGAAAGAATTACTTGGACTGTAGCAGTATACTGGCAATTTGAGTTCCATCTATGGTCTGTGATGTGATGGTTAGCATAGTGGGGTCTGAAAGTGGTAATCTCTTCTTTGAAGGGAAGAGATAAATCAGAAATAAGTAAACTGTGGCTGGGGAAAACAGAGTTCAGGTACCTATTCATGTCTCTATTGTGATCTTGACAAGTGTCTTGACAATCAGGATCTACCTGAAAAAGAGATGTAATAGCATTTTCCCACCTTGCAGTCTATCAGTAGAGCATATGCTCTGCAGAGTGCAAGGGACTTAAATACAAGGTGAGCAAGGGGACATATTACAGCACATTTATCTGACTGTTTTGAGAAAGTCAGATTAAACCCTGACTTTTCTGACTTTCATTGTGGAAGGATTATGGACAAGGAAGGGGATGAGATGGCTGAAGATGAGCTTGATCTGAAGCAAATGTCAATAGTGGGAAGCCCTAAACAGGGAGGGTAAGGACAGGTGTAAAGTCCTGAAAAGGTGGAAACACTGAAAAGCCTCAGATATTATGAAAGGAAAAATTTAGAAGAAGTTAGTATAGACCATCTTATTAAAATTACTTCTTTCCATTCTGGGGTGGCTGGGATGAAGTATCCTGATCCTGACAGAGCTGATGCACCCGCTATATGGAGAGACCCACTTGTCGAATTGCTAGACTGGCTGTGCACTGAATGCCCAGTTTACCTGGGCAGGAATGGTTCCCCAGTCACTGCTACTTGCTTCCTCTGCTGCATCTGAGCCCTGTCTACTCCTGAAGTGGGGGTGAGACAGTATCCTGAGACCATGAGGTGTTGAAGGTATGCAACCTCTGTTCTTTATTCCTACTCCCAAATGCTTTCTAGGTAGCTCAAAATACACTTGATTGTTAGTGGTGTCATCTCCCCTGATAATTAACTAAAAATGCATTTTGCTTTGATAAAACAGCATGGCTACAAGAGTCTTACCTATTCCCATTAACACTTGGATGACAGAAATATATGGAGGAATGTCTTATTGGAAGGCCCTTATCAGATTGCTGAAGGGACCTTGCAGCTAAAGGTGAAATCTTCTAAAGGAAGCAGAGTCACTGGAAGAGGTGAAGTGAGGAAGGGAGACGTGGACAAGACAAAGATGAGTAAAGTGGTACTCCAGATCTCTCTTGAACTTCACACTTGCCAAGAAAGCCAGGAAAGAGAAAGATTTCTTCTCTGGAGTACTACAGTCAGTCTCACAGCCCTGTCGCTACTGCAGGGAAACTATTTTTCTCCACTTATTAACCCAGTTTTACATTTCACACGGTAGCTCATTCAGTAAAAAGAAAAAATGAACAGATACCACATACAAAAACATTTTTATTATTATAATTTGCTGTTTAATGCAATGCTTTAACTAGGAATACAACTCAGCAGAAGTACATACACATATATTGCATGTAATTTTAATTGTCTTCTGGATATTTCAAACCCTCATTGCCTCAGTCCTTCATGAGTTGTTTTGGTGAAACACCTTCCTTCATCCTGCATAATATATTTGAATGTTGCTGAATAACACAGATGTTTTTCTTCCAAATGGAGCACAACACTACATCCAAATTCCCAGTTAATATGACTTTGTCAGACCTTGCTTTCACTGTATGAATGTTGTGTATAATGTGTATACATCGATACAGCATATATAAATATATATCTATAATGTATATAATCAAGTGGGTCAGCTTTACTCAGCTAACCATAAACTTGTGCTTATCTTATTTATATGAGATCAAATGTACGGCATCAAGAATTTGACCAGTCCCCGACTTGTAAGATCCTCAGTTCCCACTTTTACCATATGAATTTGGATATCACATACATATAATGCATTCCCTTCTCTCTTGCAGAGTATTTTCTTTTGAAGAAAAGAATGCAGTTGGTTTATTTATACAAATGAGTAACAGGTTTTCCATACCCTTAAGTTAAAAAAAAAAAGTCTCAAGAAGACATGAGGTTTTTCCTCATACGTAGAGCTTGAAGAGTAATTGGACATTCATTGTAGCTATATTTACATTATAACCTTATCTGGATATTATTACACACAATGTATTTTTTACACAGTCAAGATATGGTGTTGGTCATGTTAAAACACACTATCTAAAGGTATTTACAAACTGCTACTCTCTAACTTACCAACCACCTCTGCAAAGTGGCACCAGAATTAAGGGATAAGATATAAGGTGTGTTTACTGGCAACCATGGCACTCTCACTAGTGTTTTTATTATTATTATTACTATCACTACTACCATGATGTGCTTCAGAGAAGGTCTGTCTTTGGGGTACAGGTGCAGAGACAGAGCTGCTGGAGGGGGCAGAAAACTTCCCTCCCTTCTCCCAGCCTTCAGGAGCTGGGGGGAACAGAAAAGCAATCCAGCCGTGACCCATCTGTCCCCTTGCAAGCTGGGGCACACCAAGCTTGTGCTGTGCTTTCTTCAGTGCTGTCAGGTGAGTCAGTCCAAATGTTAAATACCCAGCAAAATCCTTCCTTCCAAAGGCCGCTGTAACACAGACTGTGATCATGCTGCCTCCCATACCACCCACAGCTGCTTCTCCCAGAGACTCAGAGCACTTTGGGGCATCTCAAAGAAAACAGTTTCTGTGTGCTTCTTGGCAAGAATAATAAAAAAAAGTCACTATAAAAAATGAAAAAGAGTAGTTACCTAATGGCACTTTTCAGGTTATGCAGAGCTTTGGAAGGCAAAAAGACACCAGAATTTGTTTCCCTTTATTTGGTTAATACCAGAATGAATCGTGTACAACAAGTCTACCCAGTATCCTAAAATAGGAGGCCTGGAAGGACTGATATGCTCGTGTAACCCACAAGTTCCATAATGTAGCATAACAGGCCATAGAAAAAGGCGTGAAGTAAAAATACTGGAGAAATAATTGCACTGGTTGTGGTAAATGATTCATGTCCAACTCAGCCTTGCTATAATTACATTCTTAGGCTTGGTTTCTCAGTGAACACTCTGCTAGTAAGCACAGGAATGGAAGGGTATACAGGGTAAGGGAGGGCTGCTTTACCATTGCACAGGGCATGAAATTAATCTGTGCAGGTTGCTGCATGATATTCCAGTACAAGAACATTCACTCTTTGCTGCTATCCACTGTTCTTTCTAATATGGAGGTGACAAAACTGGGGAAGAAGAGAATTGACTTGTCTTTGTTTCACACAAGGGTTGGTGGGTTTCTTACTTCCAATTTAAAACCCATGCAGAAAGGATTTATGGAACTTCTCACTCCATACAGTAGTGCGGGCTTCAGTGGAGGGGGATCCGCGTGCTAGAGAAGGCAATATTTTGGTGGGGTTTAGGAATCTGAATGCCAGTGTTCAGTGCCTGAAAGGCAAGAGAAATTGCACACCTGTAGCTGAAATGCAGGCAACATACTTGTTAAAGTGAGGGAGGAGGAAAGCTTTTTGTCAAGACTATGACAAAAGAGGAAAGACGGGCAAAGAAATGAAAAAAGGAGCCACAGCAAATTAAGGACCATCTCAGCTTCCTTCAGAGAAAGATTTTCTATAAATTTAAAAAAAAAATATCTTTAAAGTCTAGAGCTTTTCATGATATACAAGAGAAATAAAAGCAATACTGTATTGAAATCGCACCCTAGCAAATGTCTCTGGACATGTTATATAAAACATCTGTAGAGCCAGGGATGTAAAACACCTACTTTTTGCTTCTCAACTTTTACCACTTGCACTGCTGTCAGTTGAGAGCACAGAGCCATCTAGGAAGTGATCTTTAAAAATATCAAAAGCATTAGAGTCCAAACCCACTACCTGTCAGCAAACACTCCCCACACAGAGAAAGAAAGTTTGTTTTCTTGCTGTTTCTTTCCTAAGACTTTAGCTTCTCACAAGAAGCATCCTGATTTCTCAAAAAAATTAAAGATTTTTAGGAATTATTGTAAGGGGAGGAAGGGAAAACAAAAATCAGCAGCACTCTTCCTGCCTGCCCCAGCTGCATCACATCAGCTTTGCAGCATGATGGCTGTGAAGATGTTTTACCCATTTATACTGCAAGGCCAGGACCATTTTTTGGCAACAGAAGTGGCAAGGGGAAGTGGTGTCAGTGGAAGTGAAAAATTCAAAGTGTGCCACCTCAGCACCACAGGCGAAACCAGGACCTGTATCCCCAGGCAGCACTGGGGCAGCTGTTGCATCCATAGGAATGAAGAACTGGGATCAAAATCAGTCAAAACTGGAGAAGGGGGCAGTGAGTTTACTAGGAAGCCCCACTGCAAAGCAGACACATGGACACATTCAAATCCATCAGGAGATAAGAACACAAACAAAAAAAAATGCCCATTCCCTTGTGCTCCTGGCCCGGCCGGGATGGCCAGGAGCAGCTGGGCCACCCTGAAGGTTTTCTCACCGATGTGTGGGCTGTTCTCACCATGGCCACGCTCACTAAAGATGCCTCCTCTGTAAATACTTTTTCCTCCACCAGAAAAATATAAAACAGAGGTGTGATAGATTTAACACTTGCTTTTGTCCCTTCGTGCTTTGTAGATGTCAAACAACTGATCCCTGGGGTCTATTTGATTACTTCTATCCCCATGAGCGTTTGTGAGGTAAGAAAGAAAGAAAAGTAATCTGACCTATATAGAAGTGTTTGTTGCCTTTGGATGATTTTTCATCAGGCAATGTTCAAACACTTTGCTATCTCTGAACAGATCCTCATGAATCCTAGTAAATCAAATGAAAACCCCAAACAGAAAGAAGTCTGACAAAAATTTTTGTTAGGTTTAGCCCTCGCTGGAAAACAGATTCCTCAACGTTACTTCAGGTTTTCTCTTTCTTTCTCTTTTCCTCCCTCTCTTTTTATTTTTTAAACCACAGATGCCTTTCAGGCTCAGAAAAGGTGCCAGCTGGATGGACTTATCTTCAGGCTGTTGTTCTCTCCCTGGAGAGTGAAGGTAGGACCAGCCCGTGACAGTACCAGTCACTCCCCATGAGCTGCCGACATGACAGATCCTGCTGCAGCAGGGTTGCTGCCAAAGATTGGGTGGGCCTTTTCCGTTTTAGCTTGTTTCTGGAAATAATTAAGAGGAAGAAAAGGAAAGGGCAAGAAGTGCTAGCTGCAGTTTTTTGTTATTGTTTTCTGTTATTTTTCTCATGCATCACCTGCACAGTTTGCTCAATTTCTGTGTGAAACAAAAGTGGCCAGCACAGCACATGGTGTGGACATGCCGCTGGGATCCTCCGGCCAAGCCCAAGGTGAAGATGTGGCAGCACCAGCAGCACCTGGGGCCTTGTGGGCGACGGGGCGCAGGTGACAGCTGGGGAAGCTGGAGGAGGTACCCAGGGAGCGCTGCTCTTCAAGACCGACATCTAGATCTTGCAGAACTATCACTCAGAAGGGAAGTGAAACCTGGTGAACGTGGTTTGGGACACAAAGGAAAGACATGAGAGCTCAAAAGATGTTCAAAAGAACAAACTATTTTGCATCTTGGAAAGATTATTCCCCCCCCCCCTTTTTTTTTTTTTTTTTAATAAGCCACAATCAGCTGAAGACCCACGAGGTTCCCAGTATCTCAGGGCAGGCTCTGCCTCCTCTCTGCCTTGTGGAAGGGGTAGACAGTGTCATGAGTAACTGTTGGCTCTGCACCTCCCACCAGTTCCCAACGAGTGCAACACAGACAAAACCCCATGCAATATCTTGAGAGTTATGTGAATATTTTCCATGTATATAAATCACTTTGGGGTGTGTGTTTGCATGCCTGTGCATACATGTGTAGGTGCATTATGTCATCTACTTTTACATTGTGTAGTTGGCTGTGAATGTGGATGTACCATGGGAATATTTTTTTATTGAACTGGTACAAGGTGGAAACTCACAATTGTGTGTCCTGCGAGCCTTTTAAATGTACTATAACACAAACCAAAGCATGCTATCCTTTAGGATCAAAAGTGGGGAATGGTGCTAGAGAAAAGTGCTTGAAAGCTTCAAACTCAAGGTTTGGGGTTTTTTTTGTTTGTTTCATAATATTGGCCCCAAATTTTTTTTTTTTTGCATGCTATTTTGAGTGTTGAAAACGTATAATTGTAATCTCTAATTTGCACTTTTTAACTTGTAGAAGTGTCCCTAGCTGTTAGAAGGTTTCATAACTTATAAACAAGTGACAGTTTCAAAGGTCAGAATAAAGGCTTTGCACACCTGTTGGAAAACTGGACCTAAAAGATTAGATAAGAATATACAAACCATTATTTCCCAATTTGAGTACCTGTACTATTGATACCCATAGCACTTGCTGAAAGAAAGAAGCAGGTGTGTTCCTTTTATGAAACTTTTCTAAAGAAAATGAAATTAACAGATGAACAGATTTCATTTTATCTTTGGTTTTTATCTGAATTTTTTAACACTGTAGAAGGATGAATGAAGTAGAAATGATCATGTAAATCTTTCCTCTGACCTGTCAAGATAAGCCTGGTGAATGTAGTTTTAAAAGACAAGCAGCACTCAATTTTGCAAGCCTTATCATTGAATTATTCTTCCTTACAAGCAGGAAGATGAAAATAGTATAGTAGATATGACTCAAGGTGAGTAAGGATTGCAAAATTAGACCCTTGGCTGTATGGAGACACTTAGATATATTAGAATGAAATCACTAGGGGTCTAAAATCAATGAATGCATATTAAGACACATTAATCCTGAGATTAATGTGGCCTTAATTTACTGCAGTTTAATCCTCCTCATTTTCACCTTCTGCTAGGAATTTGTACTTCGAAACATGAAAATTGTCATATTGCCAAAGTGCTTTGACACTGTGTTTCAATAAGCTCATCAAATGTAAAAGTTAAGTCTGCAAGATTAATTTCCCTGTAATCTTGAAGGCTGCTATTTTGCAGTGCATTTTGGAAGACTCTAAAGTGGTAGCATGAAATAACAGAATGATTTGGTGTCCTACTTGGTAGGTGGCTTTCAATCCAGAAGACAGTCTCTTAGGACACTGTCTATGCAGCAAGCTACTTTTTTGGGTAATAAAACCTGTAGGTCTACCTTCCCTAGTGCCTGGAAGTTAGAGTTACTAAGAAGGAGGTAACTAGAATATGCATAACTCGCAGACAATTGCTATTTTCAGTCATCTGATACACTTTCTTCTGTCCGCTCAGTGCTACAGTAAATATCAAATATTGAAATAGTAAATTCGTTACCAGGCAGAGAGAATCTGAATTTGAACTGGTTGGAGTAGCAGGTAATATTTGAACTTGACCCCTGCCAGCCTCCCATCCAGACTATTTCAGTATCTGGTTTTGTGAATTCACTGTTTTCCTCTCTGCCTTTTTATTAGTGTTATCCCTTGGCTTACAGTCAAAATATTGCTCCCAGCTGGTACAAAAGGCAATATAGCCAATATCTTTTCCACAAAGTAAACATCTTGTCCAGGATACACCCAGGAAGGACACTGGTTTCACACTGAGGACTTAGGCAGAGCTTGATCCATGTGGGCATGTCAGTCCGTCTTGTTCATTTCCTCAATAAATGTGAATCATCTTTTGACTGCTCAAGAGCACAGTCATCCAATATTAACTATTCATTCTGTGGAGCCTCAGCAAACCTCTTCATTTGTACATCAGATTTTAAAAGGATTTAGCTTCCCTCCATTTTCCTAGTAATAACCTTGTTCTTATTCTTCACCTGAGGCCCTCTGTTTGGCCACTGTAGTGGCTGACTGGATGAGACCTTTCTTCGAATTTACAACTTCCTTTGATATTCAGTCTTTGTGCCCTGGACAAGAAAGCTACAAAAAGGAAGGAAAGGCTGATGGAGGTAAATGACAAATCCACAGGTAGATGTTATACAACAAACAAAGTGAACAAAATTGTCTCAAAAGCTTTGGTTTACATGAATGCTGAAATAGTCTTGGGATGTAGCAGTCTGGAAAAGACGGTCTTTTTTCACTTTTACCTTGACATGATGAAAGAATCATGGAACAAAAGCCCCTAGAAGGGGGCTAGAGGCAGACTTTGAATGATACAAGTATTAGGCAACGGTTACAAGTTGAACATAAATTTTGGAACTGATGCAGTTTTAGAAATGGTAGTGTTATAAACAACATAAAATAACTTTCACCATGATTTACCTAACATTAACATTCTTACATAAGAGTGACAAAAAAGCTTTAGACAACAGAAACCTTCTACTATGATTCATTTGGATTATGTAATAATCCTCCAAACTCCTATGCCTCTTCCACACAGTCATTGTTAAAATTCCTTTTTTTTTTCCTCCTAGATGAAGACATATTAAACAGACACGGGGGGGGGGGGGGGGGGGGGGGAGAGCGAAAAAAAAAACAAACCCCCCCCCCCAAGTATTTTACACAGAATGACCAAAACTTTTTACACTCTAAAGCCTTTCTGCAGAATACTCTCAGAAAGCAAGGAACTGTGCTTCCAGTCCACATACTTGAATACTTCCTCAAGCATCCCCACGTCCTCAAGATTAATTTCAATAATTAAAAAAATGTTTTTAAATGTAGTTCTCAGGGGTGGAGCTGATGCCCCACGTCAATATTTCCACTAGCATCCTGGATTGCACATTCCATAGAAGAGCATAAAGTGCTATGGCATTTTTTTTTTAAATTAATTTGGAACTTCTTCACCCTTTTCATTATTATTTTTATTATTATTTTTACCTTGTAGCTCCTATATTCTTGTAATGACACATAAGAAGGTGCTTAAACGTCTTCTTGAAAGTAGCATTGCAGAGGGCATAGCAAGCAGGGTTGATGGTGCTGTTGATATAGCAAAGCCAATAACCTATGGTCCACACAGTGCCGGGGATGCAGGATGTGCAGAAGCTGTTGATGAGCACCATCACGTTGTATGGGGTCCAGGTGATGATGAAGGCCAGGAGGATAGCCAAAATAGTCCTTGTCACTTTTTTCTCTCTAGAAGGAGGTGGTTTCTTTTTGGCTGGCTGCTTTGTCATCTTGACGATTTTCCGTGCTACACTATTCTGCTTCTCCTCCCCGTTGGTGCCTACAATCTCCACGGTAGTGTTGGTGGGTGCACAGCAGTCACTCTTTTGGGACTTGGTGACTATCCTGATGCACGTCAGCTTGGAGTTCTCTGCTTTGAGATGGTCTTGGGATGCGGAAGCCTGGCTGGCATCTTTGGCAGCTTCATCCTCTTTCATGTTGGAAGCAACCACACTGACAGAGGTGGAGTCATTGGAGCTCTCCTTCTCCTCCCCTTGAACACAGTTCTCCGTCACAGTCTCTCCAGTGGTTTTTCCATTCTGAATTTTGCTGTGCTCCAACCCATCCCCACTGGTTGGGAGGTTGTTATTGTTTGGTTTCACTATTTTACCTTGGACAAGGCTGGGGGAAACTGTATCTTGGTTTTGGGCAGCTTCCTTTTTCCCTTTCTTTATCCGACTCTTACTGGCTCGAGAGATTTGCCAGTAAAGGACAGTCATGATGATAACAGGCAAATAGAAAGCTGCAATGGCAGTACCAAAAGTGACAGCAGCATTAGAAAAAAACTGGATGTAGCAATCTCCATCTGGGACAGTCCTTCCTCCCACAATGAACTGCCAGAAGAGAATTGCAGGGGCCCACAGAATGAAGGACAGCACCCATGCAGCTGCAATCATCATGCCTGCCATCTTAGTGGTCCGCTTTACAGGATATGTCAGAGGTTTGGTGACACAGAAGTATCTGTCAAAGCTGATAATGAGGAGGTTCATTACAGAGGCATTGCTGACCACATAGTCAAGAGCCAGCCAGAGGTCACACACCACAGGCCCCAAGGGCCAGTAGCCTATCACAGTGTAGAGGGTGTACAGGTTCATGGAAAAGATGCCGATGATCAAGTCAGCGCAAGCCAAGCTGAACAGGAAATAGTTGTTGACAGTCTGCAGGTGCCTGTTGACTTTGATCGACACCATGACCAGGATGTTGCCAATTATGGTGACTAGACTAAGAGACCCTGCTACCAGGACGATGAAGACCACCTCAACAGTTTTATAGGGGCTCTCCAAAGCCATCACATTTTCAGTGGAAGAGTTTATATATGTTGAGTTATTCATTTCTGCTCTGCTAACAAGATACCCAGTTATCACTTAAGCCTGCAGAGGAAAGAAACCAAAACAGGTATCACCATTAAATTAGTCACTTTGCTTTTAGGAAATGGATCCCAAAAATTCTACTTGGAAAGAGTTTAAAGGTAGAAGATGTATTCAGAAGGACCAGTCGGCTTTGGCTGATGAAAACACCTTACAACATATAATATTGCTTTAGGAGTAACATACCAGTAAGATACCTCTAAATACGTGACAAAGACATATGAATCCACATCTAGATTTTTAAGTTCTCAGATGCATTTTTCTCTTTATCCTGTTATAAAATTAATATTGACCTTAACAATTTGGAACTGGATCTGCATTTGGATTTCTTTCCTACCAATAAAATAGTTCACTTTGCTCATTTCAAGCCCTATTCCTAAGTCTAGTCCTGAGGGTATGCCATTCTTCTAACCTGAGGTGAAGATGTGGTTTACCAGGAGCCAGATCACATGAAGGTGTCTTATGTTTCCATCTTTCCTTCATGTTCCATCTGGGTATGTTTCTATGAGGTTTAGGGAACAAGTTTGTGTCATGTGTCCCTCTGATTTTCTTACACTGCTGTTACTTTTATTGTCAACACTTGAAAAGATTTTGGCACTGCATCAAACTAAAGTTATTAGTCTGCAAATAAACAAAAAAAATGTAGATCTGTTGAAGTCAATAGAGTTAGTAAACATACCTCAGTTGAGCATCTGACAATCTGGTTAGATGTGTACAATTTTTATTTATATTTTTCCATTTCAGTGTGATTTGACTATTTGTAACTGGAAAAGGGGTTGTTGTTTGTTTGGGTTTTTCAATGTTATAAAGTTATCTCTTGATGCTTGCTTGCTTGTACTTTTCTCATTTCTTTCAAATTACAATATTTTTAATCTTTATCATATAAAGCTACGAGAAAAAGTCTGAAATGGATAGCAGGGTAATGATAGAGAAAAAAACAGATAAAAATCAGTTCAGTTTATATACAGCAATTCTTTTTGTAACCCGTATAGCCTGCTGGCAGTACTCAATAAATAGTAATTAAACTACTGGCAATATGCATTTGATAGAAGACCAAGAAAAACGCACATGCTTTTGCCTTCAGGATATGTACTATCCTTTTGTGCATCCCCTGGAAGTCAATAGAATGCACTGGAATTGTACAGCCAGTCTCCAAGCGCTCATTATTTATGAGCTGTGCTCAAGTGATTATTGAGGCATGAAGGCCAGATGTAACAGAGAAGTTAGGCTCTTTATAACTGGAATACTCTCCTTTTTTCCCCACCCATAAGGCATCACTTCTTTAAGGCAGAGCTTCTAAAAGTGGTGGTGCAATCAAAGGAAGACAGAAAGTTCAGTGATGTTTGGCTCCTCTACACATCAGGGATTAAGGAATCCTCCTGTGGCCCTTGTGACTAACCTGCTGATGCACAGACATATACAGTCTGTGTCACATAAACAGAGCAATGCATTCTCACTGTCATTTCAGCACTGCATATTTTCTTTCAGATGCAAAAGGAAGAAGATGATGCAAAATGTCAGCACAACAGCAAAACTCCTTCTGACCTCTAAGAAAAGTAAGCAAGTCTGTCTCTGTGGAAAAGTCAAAATGCTATACCACTGTAAAGGTTTTTATTCTGAAGCAGTTTTGTAATCTTGTAATTTACACTTAAAGAAATACAACTGGCAGAAGGTGGGGCTCACGCATTTGCCTTTGCTTGTAAAAACAGCTGATTTGTTTATGAATTCCATGTTGAAGAGAACAGAGGAACATAAGGTTGGACAGACAGTTTTCCTACAATCTATTCACAGGTACATCCCTAAAATCCTTGTGATCAGGTTCAAGAGAACAAAACTGTGATGAGGAATGTTTTAATTAAATATATGCTTTGTACAGTAAGAATAGGCTGAGTGGAATATAACAGAATTTATACTGTGTGCAAAAAATAGCCAGGAGTATAGCCAGGAGTATATCTTTAATATATAGGACTGTCATTTCAGCAATTCACTGTGTGCTTTTCACCCACAGCCTCACAGCTGAGCAGCTGGCTGTCCAGTTAGATGTGTAAGATATCAATTTTTTGGGACAAGCTAAGAACTCCTCCCAAGCAGAGTTGTTCATGAACATTCCTAACAGAATGCATTTTTGACAAAAAGACAAAATAACTCACAGAGGTGAACTGACTTTAAAAAAAATTCAGCTGAAAATAGTTTGTGATCCAGGGCTCTGCAGCTACCTCTGGTGACAGAGTGAGAGGGGGAGCAAGAAGGGAAGAGAGTGAGAGAGGATCCGAGCTGAAAAAATTGTGCTTTATGATAAAAAGCCAAGTGTTTCTCTACAATTCCATTTCAACAAAACGTTCAGGTTTTTGGTTGGTTTTCTTTTTTCATTCCACTGAAGAACTGATATTTATTTTAAAACCTTGAAACTCATTGTGAAACCAAATTGCCATCTCCCAGCTAACTTTGTTCCGAAGTCTTTTCATCTGAATTTTTACCCACTTAGAATCATAGAATGGTTTGGGTTGGTTAAGGGACCTTAAAGACTGTCTAGTTCCAACCCACCTGCAAGGGCAGGGACACATTTCCAGTTCCAGTGGAAATATTGGTAATTCTATATTAATTCCCCTGATTTTATTATCTGGGCTGCAAGAAGCTGGATGAAGGCTAAAAGGTAATTTTACTTGTTAGGAATAGGATTCCACTGTGTTCTTTTGAATAGAAGCAAAGCAGAGCAGTCCCTTTCCCAGTGATCTCTCTTTGCAAAAAACTTTCCTGCCATGAGAAGGCTGGTAGTCCTGGACTGCAAGTTACATTGACAGCTATGGCTTTCTTAAGTATAGAGAAACACACCTGTTATCACTCACTCCAGTAAAATCTTCCTTTGCTTGCATCAATATGACTGTAAAGTGAACTGTGTTTTGCTCTGTGTGTTAACGAGAAGGTACAGGGCTGGAGAAGCATTTCTTTTCAATCGACATGTAACATCTCTGCCTCTAGTACTGCCGCTATATGAGCAGAGACAGGAGTATGTATACTTCCTAACCCAAGACCACCTGAAATCTGCTGGACTCTTTCCTGTTGGCTCCAGTAGGGTCTGAATCAGGCCTGTAGTGAGGATTCTGTTTCTTATTGTGGCCACTTGCTCCCTTGGTACAGGACTGCCTGTGAAGTACTTTTGGTTTTGTCATGCCATGGAGCCCATCTGTCTTGCTGGAGAGGCATTTGTTACGGGAACAGATGGTATTCATCAGGCAGACCTATGGGGCAGAGGCATTTTAAGGTAAAATGACCTCCCATTATGAGACATACCAGATCTTATTCTTGAGGAAACAGAGTTCTCCGCTGCAAGCCCGTGGGTGTTTGTGTGAGTTGCACAACACGGCACTGACTCCTGTGGGCTACTATAATTTATCCTGCTATACTAAGTGCATTCTTGCTAAACAGAAAATACCCAGAAAAGGCAAGAAATTTCTCTTGTGACCTGAAAATCAACTGAGTTCGTCTTCTGAAATATATTTTAAAACATATATGACTCTGTGGAATACAAACACCATAATCACTGCATGGAAAATGTCCAAAGCCAAGAAATCCACATATAAAATAATTCACAGTTTGGTATTTTATATGTAGTTGGGAAACACTTCCAGTGCAGTAGTTTCTCCCCTCTAAAGAATTCATAGTGATGAAAACCGTTCCCTTCCCTTCTTTTGACTGAGAAGGTCTTGGGGCAGAACTGGGGGATTTGGTGAGCTACATGTTACATGCACTTTTGGCCTGGTGTGATGCCAGGTCTTTTTGCAGTGACTAGTAGACAGGCAGAAGCAGGGCATGGGTGGGTTGACCTGACCCCCTTTACCACTCACAATGAGAAATGTAGTCCCGGATGGCCACAGGCTGTAGTAAACCTTCACAGATCGTGCTGGCAGCCACGATCTGCTTTACTTTCCTTCATTTACCTCCCTAGTAGTTGCTTGGAACAGCAAAACAGAGGTCTGGTGGTTGACATCTGTAGGCTGGTTCATTGTAAAAGGGAACCGTGGTGAGTGTGAGAAAGCAAAATGATGCCATCGAGGTTATTCATCCTATTCTATTGCAGACCCTGAGGAGGAGGCCTGCAGAAATGGGAGGACAAGGAGAAGGGACAAGGACTGCATGATCCCTTAGGATCATGATCCTCAAAATTAGAAAATTCTTTTCCTGAGTCAACGTCAAATGGATCTATTTCTTCATCTTTTGTTTCTTGGACACTGGCTAAAAAATCAAACAGTAGCTACTTAGGTATTGCATTCTGCTGACTGTGCTTTCTACTTGCCCTGACAGGATCCCACCCCTTTGGTACAGATGAATCTTGTAGCAATCATTGTAATTTCAAATTTGGAATAGATCTCCAGCATTTGTCACAAAACAAACTGTAGAAATGTTGTATATGTTTTTTTAAAAATGGCTGATACGCCATGCCTGTCAAAGTTTGTTAGACAAATCCTTCCTCTGTATTGTGCCTATTGCCAAGTTAAATATGGTAAGGATTTAATGTTTTTTTTTAATCCTCTGAAAGCATATAAAGGTCAAGACATGAAAGAAACAACAAATGATCTGTACCTGAAAGTTATATTTGTGATTTAAATGGCATTAACCCAGGAACCTATGTACATTGCTACTCAACGCTTTTCAGCACTCAAATCTCAAACAGAAGTAAATTTTGCTTTTTTAACTTCCCCTCTTTGATCCAGTTCCTCTCCAGTCTGAATCTATGTAAAATGGATTTGACTCTTGCTGTAGCAATAATAGGTTTAATTTTTGTTCCTGAACTGATTTTCATCCTGAACTGTACTGGGTTTGATTCTAAATTCCTTCCTGGCACCATTTAAAGCCATGGTGTGAAAAAAAAGAGAGAAACAAAACCTCTAAGCTTGTGACAAATATACTAGGTACATTAGTTAGGATTTATTACAGACTTTAAGAGAGATTACAGATCTAGTCTGGGCTTTTAGTAAAAAATGCATTTCAGAAAATTCCCAAATACCAGACTAAAATCTTCACCACATGAGCTACTTTCTACAATCTGTTTGAAACTAGAAACATCTTTGCAAAGTGTTGCTGCCTTGGTGTGGTCTATTCTTCTTATTTTCATGTATTTTTGTTTTTCTCAATCAACACATATCCTACAAAAAAAGATATTCTGTGGGCCTGTCTGGATCTACTTTCCCCCATCTCATCCTGAAGGGTACCTAAGGGCAAAATAAATCTTGAAACAAGTAGATCAGAGTTGTAGAGAATTAACAAAAGCAAACTAACATTGTGCCACTAACAACAACTGAAATAAAGCAAAAATAAAAATACCCACCCAAAGTCAGCAGGGAACTGTACATGAGTAGGTGGCAGGGCTAGCATCAATATCGCTGCCTCAGTGCTATTGTTAGGGTCTGAGGATTTGTACAGCTATTAACTAAATCCTACTCACTGCTCTTCTTATAGTCTAAAACTGACAAATACAGTGCCACAAGCCCAACTGGTTTGTATTCCAAATTACACAGAGAAAATTATAAGCAGCATAGAAAAAAAAAACCCCAAAAACAAACCAAACAACCACAGCATAATACATCTCGTTTCAGGAAATAGCTAAAAAAGAAGCAGTTTTTCCTCTATGGTCTTGATAATTATGTATTTCTACTATATTGGTGCTGTTGTCATTACTACTACTCTTGCTATGCTATTAGTTGCCCACTGGTACTAGGGCACTTAATTATCTTTCTGTAAGTATGGTCTTGGCTACAGATATGTCTTTGTTTTTCAGGACCTGTGTAATCAAGAAAGAATTTGCATTCTGTCTTTGGGCAGCTGACATCATTACAAGCTAAATTCAGCATCTTGATGCATTGGGCAAACCTGAAAAATATGCTTAATAGGCATGTTTTTATCTAACTGGTTTTGATCTACAAAAAGGGGGTTTTACCTCCTGGACTAGAGGATATACTTCCACTTATGTGTCTCCTTATTCTTGCTAGGACTGTGTGTAAAGAACCCTTGGTCTCAAACCAGCAAGCAAATAGTCAAGTGTCTTGGTGAAGTTATGGCAAAGCTTTCCTCTGTGCTCTGATGGAACCATATCATATGGTTGCCCGTATGGCAAAGGTGACTGAATACAACAGTTCATATAATTTCTTCTGAGTCCCACCTGCAACAGTGCACACAGCTTGTCAGAGGTGCTTACTTCTTGGAGTGGGTTTGCAGAATGGCAACTGAAAGGACAGAGGGTTTCACCACTACATTCCAGGCAAAGTAAATAATTCAGGACACTTTGTAGAAAGCTAGACCAGAATAGCATTTTCTTTCCTTTTTTCAGGTAAGTTTTAAGAGGAGTGTGTGTCCAGAACTCCAGTTGTTAAGATCAAAATAGTTTTATAACTCAGGAATCGGAGAACAAAGTAATTTTTGGTCTATAGAGTATGAAAAGCAAAATGGAGCTCCTATTGAAGCATCCCACAGTTCCCTCTAAAGGGCTGAGTTAAATGGATAGGATCTCCATCTAGAGGCACAGAAAGGCAGGTACCACATAAAGCAGGCTTGTCCACCAGTAGGGTGCCTTCAATATGTTGAAAATTTACTTACACATATCTTACATGAAGGAACCCCACAATTTATTACAATTTAATTTTTATTATAATTAAGGAGCAGAAATACAATTTGAAGAAATTCTGAAACCATTATGGTTAGATATTCTTGTAGCAAACAGTCTCAGCACTGAGCTGAAATCAGACTGGGGTAGCCGCTGCACAGACACACGCTCAGGCCTGAGATTATCCACTGCACCCAGTATTACGTCGTCACCACTTCGGGCATGATTCAATTCAAAGTGGTGTTTCAGAGTAGTTCATAAGTGGGTCAGAAGAGTGGCTGGTGTCACCCAAAGGCAGCAAAACTAGGGACTAGCTCATGCCACACACATTTAATCAGTGGACTTGTGATGATTTCACTTGCAGAGGTTATAGGCTAGCTAGAAAAGGGCGATTCAAGTGACAGATTGCAGTAAGTCACCTCTCTTTTCCTCCTTGCACTGCACCAGTGCTGCTGGAAGTCGACTGAAGCTCCTCACACCAGTTAACCCCAACAAGTTTTATGTGACTGTAACTATCTTCTTCAAGCACTTTAGGCAAAATACTCATACTAGAACTTGGACTAAATTTATAAATATCCTCATCCATGAGAAAGGTTACCTCAGCAGAAGAGTTCTTTAAGCTTCTGTTAAGACTGAATTGAAGATCATTAGCTTTCAGGTTATATTCTCTGAAGGAACAGTGCCGTGATAGGTAAGTACTCCCTCTGCAGCCCAGCACAAATAGGAGGCACAGTACTTCATTATCCTTGTATCAGCTATCATGCCTGTGCTATTAAATAGAAAAACCTTATGAGAGCTATGCAAAGTCCCTGGGTGACAAGTGGCAAAGCTAGTGAAAGAGCAGAGGGTTCAGAAGGCTGACTGAAACCAGCTCACAATTTATTCTAAATACCTGGAGCTAATGCACAACAGAAATTCATCTCTTATTTAAAACATGTACAGGTAGATCTAAAAAAAAAATATCAAACAAATAAACACCCCAAAATACACTCTGTTTTTTTCCTGGTTTAAAAGATTTTTTTTTGCCAAAGCCTAAAGGAATATTGGTGATGAAGTAATAACAAAGAACTATAATACAGTACAAGAGGGTGTCTCAAAGAAGCGCTGATTAGCCCCCTCAACCTGCCGGTGAGTCCAGCAAAGCTGCTGTGGTATTTCAGTGAATCTCCACAAACCCCTCCAAGACATGAAGGTTCTTTTGGGATCCTGAATAAACCCACAGAGACTCTCATTGTTCCTCAGAGATTTTTCAGCCTTCAGTAGTGCCTCTGACAGGAATATTAATGTACTGAGGGCCCAAAGGGACTCTTACTGAAGTTAAAGAAAATCTTTCCCTTGGTTGGAAATGGTGTTAGTACATTGCTTTTATCAGTGATTTCCTTATTCACTCACTTATGATCTAGCAGACTCACTTGTGATACCTCTAGATGATCCTCAAATCTACTTTGGAAAGTACCTAGTTTCTTTACTCAGTAAATGCTTTTAAAATTCTTGTTATGTTCATCATGGTCACCCTTACATGACATTCTCTAGAGCTTGAAAACCTAGTCTGTTCTGCTTCTGTGTCCATTAATCTTGGTAATTTTTACACATCTTCCGTTTCACTTAACAGCTTACCTAAGACATAGATTAGAAGCACAGAGAAGAAAGCTGACTCAGATATAAAAGGAGTTGGCACAAATTCTTTGCAAGAATTTAAGCCTATATTGAACTGAAGTGCAAAATAATTTCTGAGGGGGCAGCTAAATCTTTTTTTATGCCTGTATTTCTGCAGACCACATTTAAGGCAGCAACAATGAAATAGTGAAAGAACCTAATTAGTTCTTTACCTTCCTAGAAGGGAATGGTACCTAAATTCCCAAATCAGAATCCACATTTCCCAACTCACTCTGCAGTCTTAAGAGAAGTGTGTGAAAGATGGCAAGATGCTAACAATACTTAACAAAATGCTCATAAAATGTTTGAAAATCTCAAACAAAGGGTTTGCTATAGCTAATTATAAACATGTTAATCACAGCTATGTATGTTTACTGTGAGTCTGTACGATCATCTTCCCTTTTGTGGACAGAGAACATCAAAGATTACATATTCCTTGCCAAAGGAAGGAAATATTTATTCAGCAGTTTTCTGCAGCATTTATGTTCACGGTTACTGTGTTATTATAGGCTCTCTAAGTCTCTGGCTGTGTTATGTTTCATTAAATGACTGCTACCTACTTTAATTACATAGATCGTAGTTGTAGACTAATTGCGTTTTTACTCCACTACAGGTTTAAGGAATCTGTGTGTAATTCTGCCACTGATGCATGGCTCCAGATACTGGTCTTGACACACTGCTGTTACACTTGACAAGGTAAAATACTTAAGCTCTGTGTATGAATAATTCACCATGGCATTAAAAGAAGACCCTATCCTAAGTTAAACCATAATACAATGTTTAACAACGTTAACTTAATAACAGGATACTGGGGACTAGTCTCTGATGATACACCTGTTAAAAATATAGTCAGCCTCACTGGGCCAGGAAGACTAAATGCACCAGCAAGTATTCTCAAGCTCTCTATTCATTTTGATTTTTTAAAAGACATTGCAAAGGTTGTTCACATCAAACTTTGACCTCTCTTGCATGTTTGCAAAAAGAAAATAATGGGAACATTTAAAATGCAAGGTTTCGGAAGTGCTAATTGGGATTATTTGAAACCAAAACCATTAAAAGCCTGAGAGGCATTAAATAACATGGGATAGAGACAAGCAGGCAGTTATTGTATGCATAGTTCTGCTCTGTGAGGCATGAAAAGGCTACACAGAATGTTGTCCCCAGGTGCAGAGGAGGCTTCAGCTCAGCTTCTCCCTCATAAGAGACAGTTTGCTATGATTATTAAACACAAAACCTTATGCCCCTGTCACAGGAACTGCTTGGTCGCAAGTGTGCAGATTAAAAACTGTTTTCTTCACATGGCGGTTTGCAAACTGATCTTGTCACCTTGGCAATGAAGTCTATGAGACGCAAAGCTTCTACAGGGTGATGATGATGAATATACTTGACGTCCCTTGCACATTTCATTGTAATTCAAATATGAGTTAAAAAACAAGCAAGCAAACAAACAAACAAAAATATTTTTGAGACAAATAGGTTGATATTGAAATTCAGGCTTCTAGAGACTGCGCCATTATATTTTACTGCATGGGAACTTAGTTCACATCACGGCAGAAGCACCAAGTCAGCTTCACCAAGACTGTTGCTAGAATGACTTGGCTGGTGTGAAATCAGTTGTTTTCCTATTTCTGGTATTCAGGACCTCGAACTGTTTATATTAATAACCTGAAATTCCACAATTATGCTGTAGCTTACTCCCTCCCTTCCTTTGGCAGGCTTATCTCTTATTGTTTGCAAGTTTGATGTTTCTGCTTCTCTATTTCAGACTACCTTTCCACAGAAAACATGTCCAAGGAGAAAAAGACCACTAACTAATATATTTTGCTTCTTAAGGTTTTACTTTACCCTCATCTTCTGCAGTGTCACCTACATGGTCTGGTTCTCTCGATCTAATCCTGTCTTTACTTAACTCTTTAAATTGGAACTTGATGGTAAAGCAAACTTATGGGAAGTGAAATACTGTCTAGCAATGCACCTAGGGAACAATCTCCTCCATCAAACCGCTGAGTCCCTGGGGTGTCATGTCAGAGATTAAATCACTCCTACTGTGCCATGCAGCAGCAGCAGAATCGCTCAGCAGTGATTGCTGTGTTGCATCGTGCCTCCGTCATGCCTAAAGACAGATACATCAGGAGGTGTGGGGCAAGGGGAAAGAGAAAATAAAAAATGGGGTGAAAGCAAGAGGGAAGAAATGGGGATGAGACTGAGGTGTGGGTGAAAAAGAGAAGAAATTAATGAAGAGAAAGCAAGAGTGACTACAAGAGAAACAAATACTTCTGTGAGAGCATTCACCTGGGCTCTTTGAATTGTCATCCCTTATTGCCTCATAGAAATAAATTGCCTCATAGAAATAGAAATTCCTCACCTACCCTCAGTATCTGTCTGTATTATCCCATGCCAGCCCACAGAGACCAGCTAGCACTGAGCAGTATTGTAAAAACACCAAAGTGACCTGAAGATCTGAAATCTCATCTCCAATAGCCATTCAAAAATTTAATTTCTTAAATCCTGCTGCCATTCACTGAGACTTGGCCTCCATAACCTATTTGGAGAAAAGGACAGGAATGATTTTTTCAAAAAGTTATCCTTTCTTCCCTAATTAGGAATTCCAGTGTTTTTAGCTTTCTTATAGAGATGATTTTTTCCCCCATAGATGGCTTTTGTTGTTTCCTCTGCTATTATCTATGTTGTGGACATGACCTTATTTCCCCCTCTCTCTCTAATTCCTTTCTTGCTCAGTTCTGGATCAAAGCTGTGACCTCGGGTCTAGGACCATTTACAATCAATTCCATGATGGCTCTGCCTCTGAAAGGTATGAGATTCAGACAGCCGAGCAGGATTCAGATGTTTATCTCTGGGCAAAGCTGGCATTTCTCATAGGGTTTCTATATTTCTGCCTGTGGTCCCTGGGGAAGGTAAGCTGTTCAAAAATACAATGGAAAGAATTAAAGTGAGCAACAAAGGGAAACTGTGACTGAACTCTGGGGACCCTTGGATGCTGGTGTCCAGCACACCATGTCCCTGCTGTCTCAGCTGAACTGGGAGAGGCACAGCTCAGTGCCATGGAACATCCATGGCTCTCTGTGAAGTCACATCTTGGGGATTTGAGTTGTCTTGGTATCTTTTTTTTCCCCTGCTCCTGGTTGTATTACTAAGTGTTGCCTCCACATCTCCTTGCCTTAACAGCGACGCTCCTCCCTCAGATCTTTGCAGTGCCTCTGCTTTAGGGAGAAGCAGGATATGATCAGAAACCTGTGGGTCTGGAACAAACTCACATCACTTCCCATTCATTCCTCTTTCATTTTTCCTTGCTGCCTAGTGCAGCACCTGGCTACCCTTCAGCTTTCTGGTCTTTCTCATCTTGTTCCCCACCTTTCTGCTGTTTAGATCAGTCTTCTGGCTATCATTTTCCTGAGGTTACACCGTGTTGGTTTTCTCATCTTCTGGTCTGACAGTTACTCCTTTTTTCTGGCAGTGCTCAGCTCCCATTTCTCTGACACTTTAAACTGCAGAAAGGCAAAAAAGATTTATGCAATCTCATATAAATCTCCTAGCGGGTCTGGTAGGAAGCAATGCCGTAATGACACACTATGGTGCTGCCCTCCCACTCAAGATTAATATTGGGTGACACTGATCAGTGGCTCCACCTGACAGCTTACAGAAATAGTCTTAACCATCATAAGCTTTCTCTGAAGTTTGTAAGAAACTGTTATGTCAATTCTGACTGTTTCAAAATCATGAAAGCCAGTTTTGCTCCCTGTTTGAGAACCACCAGTGGGGCAGAGTATCCTTTATATAATATCCTTCATGTAAGAGAAGTAATGAACATTGCTTTGGATGAGAAATGCAGAAGACCCATGAGAATCAGGAGATGTAACCGGTCAGGACTAAGGTGTTTTGTTGATCTGTGCATGTGATTATGAAGTGAATCAGATCCATCTGAACAGGAATTGGTTTTAGTGAGTGTGAAGATTGATGTATTTGTCAGGGTAGTTTGAAGGGACGACCTTACAACAGCAGAGAAGTGGTAGTAAATTTTTAACAATGCAAGTATCCAGTAGTAGTAGAACATAACAAGGTTGAGTGGAACAAAAGATGGTAACTATACCCAATTTATGCACATATAACACACTTATATTCTATATACAATGTATATGTATGTTCAATTATTTCTTCATAAGTAAATTACACCAGCGCAATCACTGCATTCAGTAACAGACACCCACACCCCTACACCCCACACCCCACCTAAGAAAAAAGGTAGAATCAGGACAGGATAAATTATTTTCTTTCTCTGAAGTTTTTGTTTCTCTGCAGCTTCCAGAGTTTGAGGCTGAACAAAGCCTCGATAACGCCATGCTGATTTGCAGATGTCGTGTACCCCAGTCATACATACCTTGTGATACTCTTTGAGGAGTCTATGGCTCAAAGGCGCATTTCACAGCTCCTTGCTCTCAGTCACTCACACTATAAGCCTGTGACTTCAAAGGGACATCTGAAAGGAAATGTTTGGAGGAAAAAAAGGGGGGGGGGGGGGAAAGAAAGAAAGATTGTCTGCTTGTCCTTTTTTTTCTGCTCATGATATAACAGGCTTAAGATTCTTTGGTATAGCTGCTTCTCAGTGGGTTATTTTTTCCTTCTTACTTTACAAAGACCACAAAAAGAAATTGGCACTGAGGAAGAAAACAGCTGTGTGATCCCAATCCAGATGCTGTCATCTTAGAGTGGGTTTGTCAAGAAGCAGGCAAGCAACTTTCCATCTCTAAGCAGGCTCCTTGGGTAGAGCTGGAGTGATGTCCAAGACAGCAATTCTCAGACTTTTTCATATGAGGACTTCCAGTAGTAGTACACACAAAAGCATATACTGCTCCCTACTGCATATCCAGTCATAAAGTAAGTAAAAAAAATCTCTGAGGTCTGGTTGTGTCCTTTCAGGCTGTAGGCAATATCACTAAGACAATATTTTCTCTTATTTCTGAATATAAATGAGGTTTAGTTCTAAATTCAGTCTATTTCAAAGCTTTAAACATATGATCATAACATGAATGCTCTCCACATACATGAAGTCCTGAATGGCTTTCATGAAGTTTCTGAAGTGTATTTTTTTTTGGTGGTGTGTGTGTGTGTGTGTGGCATGTGTGTATAAAAATATATGTAAAGTAAGATTAGATTTACTTATTTATTTACATTTTAAATGAGTTAATTTGGATCTTTTTGGTTTAGTTTGTGATACCCAATGCAACCACACTGAATATTTCATGCACTGAACAACACTGAATAGTAAAAATGCAGATACTCTTGTTTATAGAAAGAGACATAATGGGAGGATTTGCAGTCAGGTTAATGTTTAACCTCTTAATCTTTCTAATGTTATGGATGGAAAATGCCCTTTAAATTTAATTATCTGCTTCTTTACATTTGCTGCTTTGCAAATGAACATTGAAAAATGTCAGTCATCTCTCTACAGAGATCTATGATATTTTTATATCACTCATAATGATGCTGGTCATCTTAAGCAAATGCCATCCAACCTACCATGCCACTGACAGAACCACGTATTCTCTTCATAATTGTCCAAGGTTTGCATATCTCAGACCATGAAATTCAAGGGGGAGTGTGCTTTCTCTGTTACCCCACCATATACTAGAAGCATTTCAAATCTTAACAGATTATGTTTTTGCATCTAAATGAAAAGCCTTTTAGTAACCCAGGTAATAAAAATCTCAGTAACCAATTGAGGATAGGTAGAATCGTTCTGAGAAGAGGCATTCCAGTAAAAGGTCTAAATTATTAGTGTTTTGACAAACAGAGAAGAAAACTCAAGATGTAACTTAGTATAGATTCTACATAAAATGAAAATGTAAAATAATGCATGCCAGTACATTATCTATATCTTCGTACCAATTTCTCAAATATTTGGAAGAGCAGGCAGCTATTTTTTACTTTCTTTTTCATAGGGGATAAAGTCGGGGTCTGCTGTTTTAGAAAACAGTTGCCATTGTGACTGTCAGTTGCAACAGAAATTTGAAAATAATATTAGTTTAAATATGTGATAAGGATGGGCCCTTTTAGAATAGATAGCAAGGAGATATTTATCAACACAGTGTCCAATGGTATCAAACACCCTGCCTCGTAGTATCAGCCAACATGATCCAGGCTGACCACTATCATCAGCTAAGTGGTCAATGGACAATAACAGCACAATTAGGTAAAAAAATAACTGGATATCTTCCACTTCTCATACTCCTGCATACAGGAATAAGAGGCTTCATGGGAGCCTGGGAACCCTCTGCTGAGACAGAAAGTGAAGAATGGTACCATTGCTGCTTCATTTCCATCAACAACCTGGCTTATGCTTCTAACACCTGACGTTAGAATGTCTCAGTTATCCACACAGGCTGGAAACGTGCAAGGGACAGAAAAATGTGAGGAATGTGGAAAAATACAGAACAATTCCTTACTTCCATCTTACACAGAAGTATTAATTCTTTTTTTTGTTACCTCCAAGTTAGGCATTGCAAATGTATAATCAATTTAGATCAAAGATAGCACATTTGAATTGCATCATCTGTGCAAAGAAGATCTAGCATTCAAAAGATGGCATTCCCAAATAACACAATTATATCTGGTAATCAGGCAAATGTCTTTTCTAGCTACTCCTGCTGGGTCTTGTGATTTACTTAATTCATACCCCATACTTCCGCACAATCTGTTTATAACTGAACGTAACACAGTTCACAGTTATTTTTTACTAGAGATTTAGCAGAGAGATTTAAGAGAACTGAACTCTTACACTTTTTCTAGGATGATCTCTTCTTGCTGCCTTGTAGTGTCCACAGGTGAAGGGAGTTTGTTGCTTTACATCAATGGACTGGTTTAGTGCCCCAGATAGCAAGAAACTGAAGCAATTTAGCAATTTACCTTGAACTAGGCAGAGCCAATATACCTTAAAACCCCCATGTAAATACACATGGACTTCAAACACAAATAGACATTTTGAGTTTCAGGCGTTTTAGGAATTTTGTCATGAATCTGCTGCACGTAGCTTGCAATACCTTCTGTTCTTTCAGTATTGGGAAACAGGGTGATGTTTGGGAACAAGTAAATAATGATCCACTCTATTCTGATGCAAAGAGTGTGCTGGTATTTGGCTGAGAATAAAGACAACATAAAAAAAAAAAAGAGGAAAAGTTCATAGGTTTCATAGTTTCTCTTTTGCGAGCTTGTGATGCACATTGTGCTTTTGTGGTCAGAAAGCAGTTCAGTCTATCTGAGTTTGTTATGATCAGTATAAAAATAAAGCTTATGTAGTAAATTTGGATACGTGACCCAAAAGTTTTGGTTTTGCAAGACTCTACACAGGAAGTGACAAATGGTGTTTGAGGTTTTTTCTTTTTCTAAGAATAAAGTTTGTGAAGGTGTTTTGAGAGTTACAAGCAGACTGACAAATGATTTCTAGGATGCTCATACATGACTTTCTTAAGTCTATGAATTCAAGACTGCTCATAAGAATGTGGCATTTCTATTTCCTGGGCAGACAAGACACACAGTTTGGAGCTTCCTCTCTTTCATGGCTTTGGAGCCCAGGAAAGTGACTGTGAAAAGTCTCCTGGGAGAAAAATTAAATGAAAGCCCTCTCCAGCCTCAAAAGAACACCTTGAATAAGTGCTTGCCGTGAATAACGTATGTTTGTCTCCCCCTGCCTAGGCAGGTTAAAACCAGTGTTGAGATTTAAGAAATGTTTTGAATTATTCTGAAGTTTTTTTTCTAAATGCTTTTGTCAGTTAAGAGAGAATCAGCCCCCATGATTTTGCCTTGCCAGCCTGGGTGGTCAACACCATTCTGACTCTGATGGGACTATTTCCTTGAGAGTGAGAAACTGGTGACACAAGGCAACCATTTGCTAGTGAAATTTCCTTATTTATGGTAGCCCTTTCCATCCCCCTCCCCAGGCTCTAACAATGTCTGTCCCTGGCAGGCACCCTGCAGGGGCCTCTGTGCCCCAGAAGCCCTCTCCTTGATTTCCACAAAAATCATGTGCCTCACACCTGTATTTCCCCTTTATATACTCTAGCTGGGAGCCCTGGGGAAGGACCCCACTAACCAAATAGGCTGCTGTGCCCCATCCAATGAACTTAAAAGATTATATCTCATCCCTGTTATCATTAACATGTTTGTTGTTATCTTTGGGGACAATGGGCATCTGCTGGCTTCCTTTAGGAACTGTTAGCTCTTGATACCTTAATGTGAACTAAGCATAGTCTGGTGAGCCACTGTACAGTTTCACCGAAATGATGAGTGAGTTTCAGCTGGGATTGTTTCTGGAGCAGCTGTGCAGTGCCCAGCACAGCAAGATCCCTGCCCTGTCTGAAACCTTTTGCCATAACCAAGGTGTTCTTTGGGGAATAATTCTGTTTGTAATGGGCATATAATAAAATCATAGCAAAGGTGTATGGAGAGCTCTGGTCTCCAAAAGAGCTGCAAATGTACTTTTGTCAGAGTAGGTTTAGATACAGTTCTTAAAAGCATCCATTATTTGTCTGTTGAATACTTCTGGCAGATTAGACTTCATTACTTGTACAGTTTCACTTAGATTATTACTCATATTGGGCAACAGTTACCCTCCAAGTTTTCCCTCACTTCCTATTTTCACTGTGGCAAACATCAGTAGGACAGAAGAAGCAATCCTAAACAGGTACGTGTGAGGAACTTTCAGTATAATCCAACCAGCACAGCTATCTGAGCAGCGTAGCTTGCGTCCCCCTACTTCGAGAATATTCAGAAGATACTTGTGTGCCTTTTTCTCTTGCAGAACACACATAGGAAGCCTGTGAATAAAAAGCAAATGCATCCCAGTATCAGATATCTCTGGCATCTACTCTTTCACACAGCATGAAGGCTCACTTGTGCATTTTATATCTGATCCTACTCAGCTCAGCTGACGCGACCCTAATTCAGTATTGTTTCCTTTTTTTTAAGGAAGGGAGTTGAGTGTTTTCCTTCCTTTCCTTCCTCTTACAACCTGGACCCTGATGCTTTATTCTTACTATGTTGTCTTGGTTATCTCCTTTTGTCCTCCTTTTTTTATTCAAGGATCTGTTATATCACCAACAGTGACAGCAGCTACTTCAGAAAATACAAAAGGTGGTTAGCGGTAATCACTATTCAAGCAATTATTTTTGCTGCTTCCTTAAAAGGAATCTGCTCTGCAAAGGGTAGAAAATCAAAATCCTATGATGTTTGCAAATTGTACTCTCTCTTTCTCCGTGCGTGTATGTAGGGAATGCATATTTATGTTCTATTGTAGCCTATTGCAGCCTTGCTATTTCCTGTCCTTGTTCTTTACTGATGTATTTCTCGATATAGTTGAACTGTATTGCATTTTTTCCTGTTTATCTGTCTTCTTGTCATGGTATACACAAGGATTTTGGACAGAACTGTGAGTATTAGACAAAGGACAGTAAATCCAATATAATCCAAATTATACAGGCTAATCAACAATAACCAGCGTTTCTGTCAGAAAGTGCACACCCGTTGAATGTGCAGTATCTCCTATGTCTCTTCCTCTATACTGTTTGGTTTTGAGATTCACAGAATTAATCTGAGCTCCTGCTGTAACTAACAAAGCTATCTATTCGTGACAAAAACGCACAGATAATATTTGCTTGTGTTAGATTCACTTCATCTGCTATGCAAACATGCTACTTTTGTGCATGTTTATATTCTTAAGAATGAATTAAATATCAGGTTGCTCATGAGAACAGCAACCACCGGGAGAGAATCACAGAATTTTTGTGAAGAGTTGTGAATTTCCACACAACAGCATTGGAAGTAGAAGCCAAATTCAGAGAGCACTGAGAGCAGGGGTCTACTGTATAAGCTACATTACTCATCCAAACTCCAGTTTCAGAGTCTGAAATCCCATGGTAAATTGCTCTGAAAAAAATCAATAGGTCAAAAGCCCTGTGTATGCCAATGGCAAAACCTCTGTTGCTCGTGGTAGGTTCAGGACTTTTCTGCAAAAACAGGAAAAAACCAGGATTGGTGTCTGGGGACCAGTCCCAGTTCATTGTTTTATTAATTCCAGAATTATATTCTTCTGTTCCCTGCTGTAAACTGTCCTGGGATCATGCTTGCTATTCATCACTTAGGAGAAAAGTCTGTCTTCAGTGCTCCTTTGTAACATTCAGAGAGCCTAACCAAGCGTTTCCTCCTTCTGAAGGACACCCCTTCCCTTTTCTCTGCTTATCAAATGGTCATGCAAAACTACCTGGGGCTGTGACTGTCGCCAGACAGTTGGCACACATAATTTATTGCAGAAGACATCTAAAGAGTGTAACGCTCAGTTTAGGGTTGGAGCCTAATGGGTTTCTGAGTATCCCAAAGCTGTAAAGCAGTCTGCTTTGCAGACTTTTTTCCAGATGTTTTACTGGACAAGTGCTTCCCCACTGCTGTAGTTCACCCAACACATTCTGTTTATGGCCAAATGGATCTCTATGTATATAACCCTTTGAAGTTCATAAAGTAGCATGCAATCTTTAACTGATAAAAGCATTTTGTAAATGACAGAGGCTAGCAAAAGCATTGTAACAAAGAGCATAATATTAATATTATGAACAGACACGATAAGCAGCAGAACAACTAAGGAATAAATTCCATCTTTTCCATTCACCTGTTCTATGGAGAAGATGTGGATAACAGACATTCCTTTATATACTGGAAATTAAAACTGTGGAAATGGTTGCAGGGAGAAGAGTTGATGGGATGGGGTGGCATGGTATGGCATAGCTTGGCACAGGGGAGGTCCTGGCAAAGAGGATGTCATCATGCTGCAGACAGGAGGGGAAAGGAATTACATGACTGCCATGAGCAAGTGTTTCTCTGAGTAAAACAACACATCTAAATCATCACCATTTTTACTCTGGGCTTGTCACTGAGTGAATAATACAAAAGAATAAATAAATAAATATCAGCAAAACAATCCCTCACATTTGCCCTCCCATCTCCTAAGAAAATGTGTTCCTTATAGTAGAAACATTAGTACTAGATTCAGACTTTTCTTTAGCTCCTTTATGTCACTCCTGTGGTGTAAGGTAATGGAAAAGCTTCCAGGCAATTGAATCTTTTCCCCCTGCTGGAAAATCTCTGGGTGGCCTAGACCCAACATTTAAAAACAGTTAAAAATGTGAATAACTTCAAGATACCACAGGTGGCCACATCTAATGGTTTAACACAAAGGGTACTAATTAAAGTCTTCTCTGTGTAAAAGGAAAGGCAAAAGGCAGTGCTATATATATATTGCTGTCTCCAAAAAAAAAATCAATGGAAACTACAGGAAATTTCTTAAAAGAACTGTTGGATGGAAGATTGGTTCTTTCAGTTCAGTTACTGAACCCGTACAGAGTGGCAGAAGCAATGCAGTATTCTCAGGGGCAACTGGGCTCTGCCTGCAAGACTAGGGGTAAGAATCACTATTGGGAGAAATGTGGTGTTTCCTCCAACTCACATTGCTTTCTGCCCTGATTCTCATAGTGTTACCACTGCGGTGGCAGTGGATGTCATCCAATGGGCAGTGGCTTTGAATATCTCCTCATTTCACATCAGCCATGAGACGGAAGGTATGTCAGGGGGGGCTGTGTCCAGCAGATCAGAAATATCTGTACCCTAGCAGGGATTTCTGATAGAAAAAATGCTTTTGTCTGGTGACTGATGCATCTTGAAAAGTAGTCTGAGAGCAAACCATAGGTCCAAGATCAACAATAGAGGATGTACTATTTGATAACCTGAAGTATATGGCCTGTGAGGAAAGGGTGAGGCAAATCGTAGAATCATAGAATGGCTTGAGTTGGAAGGGACCTTAATGATCAGTTAACCTGAAGGAGAAATGGCTTTGGGGTTTCCTGATAGCAGCCTGCCAGTGCCTACAAGGAAGCTACAGACGAGATGGAGCCAGATGTTTTCTATAGTGGTGTGTGGTGGAAGGATGAAAGAAAACAGACATAAGGTTTTGAAGGGATTTAAGAAAATTCTTTCACCATGAAGACAGCAAAGCAGTGGACCAGGTTGTCCAGAGAACGTGTACAGGCTCTATCCTTGGAGTTTTTCAAGATACGATTTATAAAACCCTGAGCAACCTGGTGTGAGCTTGACACTGACCCTGCTCTGAGCAGAAAGTTGGAGTAAAGGCCTCCTGAGGCTCCTTCCACCCAGACTACTCTTTGCTTCTGTGGTTCTAGCTTACGCCATGGAGTTTGCAGGTACTATGGACCAGGGAAGCAGGAACACCTATACCTTTGTTTGATATGGAGTCAGATATTATGAAACCAACCCACATGATTGTGCAAAGAGCAGTCTGGGAATCTGGCAAAAGCACACTGGAGAGAAAAAGGAATCAGCATAATGCAGATCCTTGGCTTCTTACTCAGAGGTGACACATACAAGCCAAGGATCCTGCAGCATCTGATCTGCACTAGAACTACTGCCCCAGGGCTTGCCCAGGGGGAGTCACCATCCTGTAGCCTGCAACGTGGGATGTCTGCTGCTTCCCAGGAGCTGAAGTTAAGAGATTGCCCCAGAGAATCAGAAAGAAATCCCCCTCTGCCCCAATATCCACAGCTCTGACCTGCTGTTGACCACCAGGTACCCTTTGCAACCAGAAAGAAAGAGACCCCAAGGATGGATGGAAGGGCCCATGGAGAGTAGCTCAAGGAGCACAGATCAGCCTCTTCCAGTGAACTTTCCTGGCACAACATGAGCAGGACACCTATGTTGGGAACAAAGCTGTATGCTGGAGAAACCCAGCCACAAGAGTGATTACTCAGGTGTGTATCTCAGCTCCTATCAAAGTAAGAGGCCTTTAAGCACAGGCGGATCAAGCCCCATTTTGCCCTTAACCGTTATTTCTTTCCTTTCCCTACCACAAGCTCACATATCTGTTGTAGTAAAGCGAATGAGAAGATCCCAAGCTGTCTCCCAAGCAAGCACTAGCTTATGCATAAGCTGGAGAAAAGACTGTTTTAGCAGGCCCTATCAGACCCACAGAATAGTGAACACGATCACAGAGGGGTAAGCCTTTCCATCTCTATTGCATGATGTGTATCTTTTCCCTCCCCTGAAAACTGCTTTTACCAGCAATAATGACGGTTGTCCATCTCTGGTCCCAAGCCTGTAGGCCTTGAAGGAGCAGCTGTTACCACTTTAGGTACAATAGCCTTGACACAAATGCAGTCTGCAATGACGATTCAGCTTGGATTCATTTTACAGTGTAAAGGCTCAGTACAGAAACGTCAAGGAGATTAATCACATACAGTTCAACCATAAAGGCTTGCAGGAAAGTATCCAGGGTCATTGTATTATCATTTCAGCTGTTAACATGGTGGTCCTGATTTTCATCCATTGTCAAAAGGGATGAGGGTATACAGATTCACTCCATTTGAAGAATAGTCTAAAAATGGTACTGATGTTCACTGAATAGTTACCGCCATAATTAGTCCAGCTCTAATTACAACCCAGCCAGATCAGTTCTCTTTTTTTTTTGGCTGTTGTAATAGTATCAGAAATTTACTTTGCAAAATACTTGAGTGTGAAAGACCTGGAAAGATGTGTTAAGGCAGAACCATTGCACTAGAAGTGATGATGATCCTGCACACAGTGACACATAGCATTGAAGGAACAAGGGTTTTGCCATAAAACCCAACATCTTAGATTGAACTGGTCTGGAATCAGTGTCTGTTTCTGAAAAATGTGTGCACAGCACATCACCCCTGACCTCAAAGGCATCTCAGGCACCCAAATACTATTGCTTATAGTAATCTGTTTCTCCATTTCAGTCTCCTGTCTGTCCATTTTGTCCCTTTCTCCTGCTCCAAGTTTATCTTGCAACTCAGAGCTGAAAGATCTACAGGGTGTGGGTGATCTTACTCACATTTGAGCAATGCCAGGCACAAAAGGTCTTCAAGACACTAGAGCTAGTGTATAACCACACAGCATACCCCAGTTCAAGGTAAGGGAGGGACCTGGCCGTTTGTTTACTTTTTGACTTGCTTGTTTGATGTCAGACAGGACATCCAGTGAAATGGGCAGATACTGAATTTATTTTTAGCTCTGTTCTTCCTTGTTGTTACACAGAACCTGTGCTTGATGGGAAGTGGTGGGATTTTGGGGCACATCGCTGATGGTGGGCATTTCCATGTACATACACAGAGCTTTTGCTAAGGGAGGACTAGAACAATGCTCAAAGATAAAGGAGAAAACAGAGTCTGAGAAAGGAGCAAGGGAAGATAAGATGATTCATTTAATGCAGTGGAGCTGAGCTAAAACCTGTATCAAAACCTTGAAATGATACCGTGAAGTTGGTGTGACCTAGCAGACCTAGCCCAAGTAAGGATGCTAAATAATAAGTGATTCATGCTTATCATTCCCCTTCTCTTTCATCTTTACACGCTGAAGGTAAGTGAGCCCTTATTCCATATTACCATGTTCAGTGAAACAGTAAAAAAGCAAGTGCTGAGCTCCAGTTGTAATAACAAGAACTGGCAAGAGCCTGACAGGTTTGCAGTATTTTCCCCCAAAACAGCAAGCAAAAACAAGGAACCTACCACCCTCAACTGCCATCATCTTCTTTATATATTAAACTACTCTGGAAACAGAAAATCTCTTCAATCCTTATATATTATTGCTTCACCTGCCTTAAAATGGAGCCATTGGCATGTTGATAAATGGACTGTAAAGTTGCTGATATTCACTGTAGCTTCTTTAAAGCTCCTGTATCCTCAGCCAATATGCAGCTTTGTAACTCTGCAGCAATTTAATTCCCAGTGAATCACTGCAAGGGGAATTTAGCCTCCTGCAGAGATGGCCATTGGAGGTGTGGGGGGGGTGTCTCTTCCCACCCTTGTCAGGGTGAAATTATGCCAGTACCACAGTTTGATGAGTCTACTGTAAATTTGAGCCCTAGCAAATCCTAATTTTAGAGGTGAACTTCCATTATCACAGCCAGATTCTAGCATCTCTTAGCTTTTCTATGTGTAAGATGTCTAGCCTGCTTAGGCATTTTTGTAAGCCTCATTAAATGACTATATACATCTTGGGGTACATCAGTAATATGTGGTCCTAAGCCTGAAAATAATCCCAGTGATGTCAACATGATTTCTTATGAGCAGAGTCTCATTTCAGTCTGCCCCACAAGATCTGCATAAATATAATATCTGTAAAAGTACAAGATGGAAGTATTCTGGGATATTTTCATTCAGTCAAAAAGGACTGGAGAATACCAGAAGGAAGATTCTGTGGTGGGACCTTCCCCCCACAAACTTAAAAATATCCTGCTTTCTCTAACTGCGTTGTAAGTGAGGACTTTTACCACATAAATGTATTGTTAGTTTAAGTGTCTTTTTAGTTTTAATTCATCTTTAAACTGTAGATCTAGTGCCCAGTATTAACACTCAGCTCATCCTGAATACTGAGAAAAGATTACTTCTGTGTATTTACAGAAGTAGGCTAGCTAATTATCAAGGTTTCATTTTGAGGAACTATTCATATTCATATTATTGTAATGACACAGGCGCACAAATCCAGGGAAGATTTTTCTCCCTGATGACAGCACGTCTCAGGTGGTGTTTTAGGAGGTCAGCTCATGACTCATCCAGAAAATACCTCATTACTTCATGCAGGCCTTTCCATTGCAGTTTTCATGAGTGCTCCATAAGATAGCTCTAATGAAAACATGGATTTATGTCTTTTTTTGTGTTATTGTGTATTCACAGGTAAGTCTGTATGGTATACAGGTGTTTTAAAACAGTTTCTTCTTAGAACCTTTCTACTGGACTTTCAGCCCCTGTAAAAATTGCAAACATGCTTTTAGCTTAATCTTGTATTTCACTAAAGAGTTTTGAAATTGGCCGAGTTGTTCATATGAAGAGGAAAAAAGAAAAAGTACTGAGGCAATGGGTGGATGTTGTACAAATGCTGCCAATTTGAATGTTATAGTCAGTACATTATAACATGTCACTATTCCAGTCCTAAAGATCATTGTTTCCAGAAGAGCTGCATCCTTCCAAAGGTGGAAAACAACCCTAAAAGTGGTCCCTCTTCAGCCACAATGCGAGTGAATCACATCATACAGTCTCCCATCCCAGAAGAGACTTACAGGCTTAACGCCTCTAAAAATCACTGTTCCTGTTTGCTATAGGGTGTCTGATTTATCATTTCTCATTTATTTTGAGAAAATTATCTCTCTTCCAAGGCAGGTACTGTGGAAGAAGTAACTTTCTACAGTTTGCATTGGTGACTTTCTTTCCTACAGGATCATGTGCTCATCTTTCTTGTTTCGCCCATGTACTTTTATCACTGAATTATTTGCTCATAAATCATATTCAGTTATTGTTTAATATATATTGGAATTTATTTCTTAACCATATTTTGGTGAAGTATTTGTGTATTGTTTTCCTGACAAAATACTGCTACCATGCACAGTGCATGTGTCAAACAGCAGCTGGTGATCAGAGAGTGGTGTGAAAGATGGAGCCAGTAACATGATGGAAAGAATGTGAGGAATGATTGTGCCTCCATAGGGCAGAGATAATTTGGGATGATTCATTACCAGACGTGAAACTGCAGCGAGGAGCTTGAACTGTTCAGAGGAGGGAAGCACAGGTATGGTAAAGAGCAGTAATCTTAGGATAAAAATGAGAGAAATTATAAGGAATATGCTAGACAATAGAAGGACAAAATAGGAATATCATAGAATACAAAGAAATAACAGAAAAAAACCAAACCAGGGCAACAAGGAAAGGTACAGTAAACCAGAGCTGAAAGCTGTGTATCTGTGACACACAAAGAGAAAGAATAGGAAAGAAAATTCAGAGTGAGACACAGCTATAAAATAGATTTTAAAGCTGCGTTATTGACTTATGGGCCGTTTGTACAGCAGGCAGTGTATGCTGCTATTCCTGATCATAGCAAGGTGATGGATGGTAGTTGCACAGATGAACAAATTCTTAATTCCCTCACTCCAAAAAATAAAATAAAAAATATGCCATACCCTTACCTTGTGCTAATATGTTTAAGATAATTAATTTAATTTAATTTAATGAATAAATAATTTCTGGAATCAAGCCTGTCTGCACATCTTGTAGTCAGGCCACATGCAGACATACACAGGGATATTGTTTTATGCGGTGTTCCTATATGTTTATGCTGACGACCAGAGTAACCCTAGATCAAAACTTAAGTGTGTAGGAATTGGTGTTGGGAGACCACCTGGTATTCATGCAACAAACCCCTAGCTCTACACCTAGTATGATGCTTGCAAAACTTGTTTTCATCATTACTTATTCACATTTTCTATACTTTAGCAAAGATATTGGAAAGCATAATACACAACACAGAAGGAGAAGATCAGAAACATCTGAAGGAATCTCAAGGAATCCATTAGAACATGTTTTGACAGCAGTGGTTTGGTAGTTTTTAACATGGATACCAAGTAGACCGTGTCACCATAACCACCTATCTTTTGCTTTAAAAGATCAGTAAATCCAGTTACAGAAGAACTCCCATGAATGTCTATACATTCTGACTCATTAATTCATCCATTTCGCTAACTGGTCCTCTGATGACATTTGAAATAAAACTGCTGAAAATATTCCAAACACATTTGCTTCCCTAAAGACTGTTTGATGCACATCACAGTGTGTTCCATTGTTAGTATCCACTAAGCTGTGCACTGGTTCTTTCTGTTCTGTTGTTTGCCATCCTCCCTGGATATTAGCAAAGATAAGTTATTTCGGTTTTGATGACTCCACAGGGCAGCTTACAAAGTGGCGCTTTTTTTGATGTTCATTTTTTCTACTTAGAGGCAATATCTTTCGTTCTGAAACAAACTTCAGAAATGCATTCTGCCTGTTATTTGCTTTTCCTGTTAATCCTTACCTCCAATTTTGTAGACATTCAGGAAATAAAAGTGACAGTTCTGAAACCTGAAGGGCTGTGGTGCTTTGAAGGTGTTTAAGAAATATCTTGTCAAATGGCTAACATTCTTTGGTTTCAGAGCAAGCCCCCTACATTTGGCCGTCCCTCCTGCAAATATTTGTACAAACTTTATGAGGAGTTCTCCAAGTCCAGAGAAAGACTCTAGCAGCAAGTGCTCCAGTCTGTCACTTGTAACTGTTCAATGCTGTGTCTCCAGTTCCAGTCCTCCACCGTTAGTGGTGCCCCAGTGAACAAAGGTAGCTTTTTGCAAAATGATACTTGTGTCCCAAATTTCGTGAGCTCTCAGATCATGCCAGCCCTGTTCAAACACACTTTCCACCTGTTACTGAAACAAGTCAACTGAGGTACCAGATATCTGAAGGAATCTGTCACCTGTAACCCCTCAGTTATCTGCAAGCACGTGGCAGCAGCACTCAGCAGTGCAAGTGGTGTTCTCTGATTACTCCCTTAGATCTTTGTCACATCAATTAGCAGGTGCCTAGTAGAAAACTACTTGGCTCTTTCCTCCTGCCACCTCTTCTGGCCTGTCTGGTATTGTGTGAGCAGAGGGTTTACCATGCCTTGCTCTTCTGCTGTTACTCAGCAGTCTGCCAGCCTCTGCTGGGAGTCTACCAGCTGAGATGCCTCAACAATTTCATTGTCTAGCATTCATGCTCTTTACTACTTGATATGTCAGAAGGAGTTGAAGCAATTGAAGTGCTCTTTACCATGAACAGTCTATGACTACCACAGATCCTATTCTTTCCATGCTTATTCACATTTTATATATTCTCAGGGTCTCAAGAATTGCTCCAGATATTCACCACTTTGTTTTACATAACCTAAAAATATTTGATTGTTGCTCATAAAACTTGCTAAACTCATGGTCTAAAATCTCCTTTATGACACTTAGATTATTTCATTCCTCAACAACATCATAAATACTTGAAACACCACTTTCAAGTATACCTTAAATGGAGAAGCTCACAGCTTTAAAGAAAGCTACAATTATCACATTCCTTGCAAGAACCTGTACATTATGGTAACTAATTTGAATCCTGTAAAAGAAGCCAAGGTATGGGTACCCAGAGTAGTATAACTTCATTATTTTCTTGTCCTGGCATATCTGATAATATTCTATAGGAACTGAGCAGCTTTCTGCAAAGAACGTGCCAGTTAATAGTAACACTGGTTCTTTCACTTCACAAATTAACACTTCTATGGTTTCCTGAACCCCCTTGTGTCTGAGTGGCCCAAATTGTGTATGGAAGAGTTGTTATTAGTATTCATATTCCTTCTTGACAATAAAGCACCCAAGAAAGTGAAGGAAAATTTGCCTGAGAAGAAGCAGCTGAACCACGGCTATCCAGGTACTTCTTTAGCAGCTTCACATGACTGTTACACAGATTGCCCTGTTCTTGTTATTGGGACCCAGAGTAACAGCAACTTTAGAAAGAACAGAAACTGCATCAGAGACCCCGTGAGGAAAAGAATAAAAATGCAAGCCTGTGTTGCCAGTAACAACAGTTTCTTTTTTCATGAAAATACTGATGATACACTGTGCACAAGAATGGGCAGGGTAATTCTGTTTAGTGCATTTCCAAGGGACACAAGCAACCACAACAGAGATTTTTGGCCATTCTGGTCTCATTTTTTTCAGTGTGGTGAACTTCAGAGTTAACAGGAAAGAATCCATTCTGGATTGTCCCAGAAAAGTGTAATGTGCTGTGTTCATCACATGCCTGCAAACAGGAGTCATATTTTTAAGAAATGGAGTGATGCCTGTCTTCAGAAAAATCCATGGAGTGATAACTCACGTTCACTATTACTGTCAATGGCATGATTGGCTTATAAGACATTTCCAGGATAAAACTGGAAACAGATTGATAATAGAATAAGGTCTACTGGGGGGTTGACATTTGGAGAGCATTTGACAAGCGTCTAAGACTTCCGAACTCTGGCCTGATCTGGTCAGCTCATAGTTCTGTTGACTTGCTTTTTTGTTCCTCAGAACTGTATACGGAGTCTTATAAACTGCAATTAAAATTACTTTCAAACCTAGTTGGAAATAGAGATGAATGTACAGGGCAGGACATTGCAAGTGATCTGTGTGACATATATCAGCCTAGAGGAGATTTCGCCTCTGTGGGTAAGTAGGACTGAGCCTACTACGTTCATACTTTGAAATCACTTCTCATTGACTGTAATGGTTATGATAACAACCTTCACTGATATTTTCAGCCTTGTGAAGGGTGAGAGATGAGCATTTCCCTCTTCTGAAATTTCATGAGCCTACTCAGGATTCTCCACTCCAGGATTATGCAACCAAGTTGTAGGAAGTAAAGAAATAAGGAGTGAGAAAATGTGACAGTCAAAGAGGGGATAAAATAGGAAAAAGTCCTTGTCCATGGATAAGAATGAAAGCCATGCAGGTGGAATGGTATCATAACAAAAGTATAAGGGCCTTGTTGTGTCAGTGTGCAGTTCAGTACCCAGCTGCTAGTGATAGTTACTGATTTGCCAGTTAATTACTGCAGGACAAAAGAAGAATAGAGGAGAGTGTTTTCATAACTATAGCAGTTGATGTTTCATTGTGAAACCTAAGTTATCATCCTCATCTTAAGCTCTGCAATGAATGAAGGCAGAGGTTCTTTCACTATGATTTGGGTCTTCAGAGCTCTGAATTAGCCTCTTGAAGTCTTTCTATATGCTCTGTCTTAGACCTTTAACCCAAGCCCCCCATCCAGGTGCCCAAGGATGTGAATCATGAATCCCCATCATGACAAGGAGTGAACTGTGCCATTTAGTCTCTGTTATTCAGTTTAATCTTAGGGCGTGTTTCAGTCTCTCATCTTTGTTTCATCCCCCCTCCACAACTTACTGTGCAAACTCATATGGAGAAAAATGGCAGTCAATTAAGTGTGTTATAAATACCTTGAAATGAGTGGAGTAAACAGCATGACAATAAAACTGACCAGCCAGCCTCCCTTGTGAGATACTTTTTATTATGTTCAGCTGCAAGTGTCATTCCCCTAATGCTGCCCATTCATCTTGTGCTGAGTTACAAGTCAAATCTGCATGCACTCGTGCGCTCTTGGGGGTGGAGAGATCCAGCAGTGGCCAGCTCATGACAAATAAACTGTGTCATAAAACTGCAAGTGTTGCCCCATTATTTTTTCTTTTGACTTTTTATTTTGTTGCTATGGAGTAGGGGACTGCCACTGGGCATTCCTCAAATGCATTGCCTTGGCATGTCAGGCAGCTCTGCATTGTTTATTTGAGATGCCAGAGCAATGGCAGAGGGATTCAGGGTGGGGAATAAAAGCTATGGTATAGTCTAACTAAGCAGTGTGCAGTGGTAACGTAGTTAATGGCAGATACAAGATAATGGGAGTTTACCTCTTAGTAAACTGAGCAGTGTAAATCTGCCAGCACTGCACTAGTGTGGTAACATTCACCAGGGATAGAAAAGGGTATATTTGTGTGTTTTGTGAGGGAAGGGGGAACAAAGAAATGAGAAAAATTCAAGCACATTGCTGTAGAAAATAATAGTGGAAATTTCCATGAAAGAAGTTGCTCAATTTCTCACCCTGAGTCAACCTGAGGCAAAAGGTCAGTGAATGCAGTGATGGCAGCCGTGATAGCAGTTCGGTATCTATTTTAATAAGCACCAAACTGTCTTTGCCCTCTTCGATCTTTTGACATGAAGAAAGAGTGCCTTGAGTTTCAGTACTTAATGAAACTAAACCATGCCCAGCTCTAGAAAGGTCAATAAACTTCTCTGGTTAATAGATTTTAGAAACGCAAATTGAACCATTTAGCTTATCTGAAATCCTAAAGCAGATACTTCTACAACTCCGTAATATTACATCTTCTAATCCTGGCACTACAGCAAGCAGAGGCTCTTTGTTCTTTACTATAGAAGAAGCTTTCCTTCTCATTGTTTTTCTGTTGAGTCATGAAAAATTCACTGCTAGAAAAGATCCAAATACAACATACTTTTCATATCCTGGTTCAATTATGGTTTTCATTATCTGAAAAGTTAGCTTAACTGCTCCCTGTTGTCCAACAAGTGAGTGAGTAAATAAATAAATAAAGAAGCAATTTAACTACAAGGGAAATAAAAGCTTCATTTCAGCATTCACCACAAAGTACTTTAAGCAATTGTTTCCAACTTGTATAATGGCTACACTGAGTTAAGGTTCTTTTCCTGAACATTGCAAATAGAAAAGTCTTTCATCTTTGCTGTCTCTACCAGGGTTTATTTAGTTGACCTACTGAGACATCAAACTGCCACTGTCTACCTTGGAGGAAAAAAAGGAGGGAATGCAGTGATCACATGAAAAGCAGTCTGTGTCACATGGAGGTTAAACTGGGTGTTGATCTTGCTGCATGCCTCTCAGACAGGGGGACTTCAGAGAAATCTGAAATTCCACAGATACAAGTCTTGTACAAGGAGATGGACTTTCATGTACTGCACAGGCAGCTTCAGAGCTCACTGCCACAAGAGAGGTTTGTGATCAATGACTCAGCATCATTTAAAAAGGAGTGAATGTATGTGCTAAAAACAAGTATAAATAAAATATTCATAGTATAAGATTGCAAGGTGCAGGGGGAGATGGCATCCTAACTCACCTGTGGCTGGATTTCAGGTTAGGACAATTTCTAACCAGTCTGACTTGCACAGATCTTTTTTTTTTTTTTTTCCTAGTAACAGCTATTAATTCTGGTACTTGTTTAGGGAGCTTCTGATATCTCTGATAAGATTATTTGAAGCACAATCAGACACTGACACAGAGAGGATTAGAAACTCACTGGGCAAGTCCTACGTTCCTACAGTCCAACACTATTTGGATAGCACGGGGCATGCTGAGGATCACTCCTGACCATGCACATCTTTCAGCCCTTGTTAGAGCATTAGATCTCCCAAAGATGCTGTTTTCTTGAAAAAATGTACTCTCTCTCTCTGCACCCTTGTGTGCTCTAGAGACCTTAGCTTAGTCCTACTCTGAGGATGAGGCAGGAAGGCTTGGAGGGGATAACATACTGGCTTTTGTAGCTGAAGGTGCTTACACTGACATAATTGCGGTTAGTAGTAGTGGTGGAAGAATATGCCCAATCTATAACTTGAGGTAACATTTCACACTCTGAGCAATACGAATCATTCATTAACTGAATGATGCTTTTAATGAGTTGGAATTATTTTTAAGATGTCCTCTGTTACTTTGTTGTGTATTTTAAGGTCACCAGTATTATTTTTTTTTGTGTGTTATAATTACATTGAGGCCTATATGCAATTCCCACCAGAAACAAATATATTAGTTGTTTTAGTTCAAACTCTTCTTATACTTAGAGAAAAGACTTTGGAAATGGTGGAGAGTCTTAAAGGTGAAGACTGTGGTATGTCCCCAGCTGCATATGAAGTGTACCATTCCCGTACCACCAGGTCTGAAAGCCATGATGCTGAGACATCAGAGAGAAGTTAGTGATACATCTGCCCGCGTGATTTTCAGATCCTCTTTGGCTGTAAATAGGCAGAGCTGCATTAAAACTAGTAGAGTCCTACTAGCTAAAAAAATAAAAAGCACCAGTATGGGTTTGAGCAGGGCTCCATCCCCCACTCAGTGGGTTTCCAGACTGCCTACCACTCAGCCAAACACAACTACATTCAAATTAGTTACAATTTTTTTTTGGTTACTACATCAAAAAATGTCAAAGAGTATGTGACCCCAGGACATGGTACCACTGTCAAGCGTTGGAACAGGCTGCCCAGGGAAGTGGATGAGTCACCATCCCTAGAGGTATTTAAAAGGCATGTGGAAGTGGTGCTTAAAGACATAGTTTAGTGGTGAATTTGGCAGTGCTAGGTTAACGCAGTCAATGATCTTAAAGGCTCTTTCCAATATAAATGATTTGATGTTGTATCAGCCCAAAATGAAGGGTCTTAGGCAGAGAAGCCCAACTTTTCAGAGGTGTAAGTAGGGCAATTTTTTCTGCACTGCCTTAGGTTCCATTTTTCTTGCAGTATATCCGAATAAATAACAGAAAATGACCTCTCTTCTGCACAGTCCCATAGCTTACATTTTAGTTGTACATGCTCTCTTTGTCATGGCTCTCTCTCTGGAGACTGTCATTCCCACAGTCCATCACCAGAGGAATGAAGATAAAACTCCAGCTTCCTGAGAGAGCACTAAGACATCTTCAACTGCACAATAATTGATGTTTTTATGGAGTTCCAGATCATTTACTGATATTGAACACTTCAGTGGCTTAATCCTTCCTCACACAATGTGTAGACAAATAATAGCTTGATAGACTTCATCATTCATGAAAGGCAGACAGAGCAGGCAAGCCAGCATGAAAATATTTTAATTATATTTTGTCAGAAGTACATCACAAGAGATAAAAGCTCTCTTCCTTCACCAGCTTCATTTGGGGAATTTATCCCAGTCTAAATTTATTTATTATTAAAAAATGCACTTGGGTACAAAGACTAAATTTCCAGAAGCTAAGAAGTAAAACAAGAGAAAACCCAGTATAAGAATGAAGAGTGGCAGAACACCACAAACCTTTTGGAGAGCACTTCCTTGCTTGAGGTCAGATGTGGAAAAGAAAAAACTTCCTAGAAAACAGTAAGTATTCTGGAAAAAAGGATAGGATGATTTTCATGTTTTATTAACTCTTTGCTTTATGCAAATTCAATATAGGACAATACTACAAGATACCACTGGACACATAACAGCTGAGTTAACTCACTGCAGCAAAAATTTCCGTTGGTAAATATTCTCCAGACTAGTAGATGTTCTCCAAGCATTTATCCCTAGCTTCCCCAAACTATATTTATAGAGTATAAGTGTCTAGAAATGCTAATGAATGGTACCTGAGATTGGTAAAGGAACATAGAAAACTGGCTTTCTGATCAAATGAAAAGGCTATGTCATAAATTAAATTTATTTCTGGAGCTGAATACAAGCTTACTAAAGTCAGAAGGTTTTTCTTTACTGTGTTTCAATAGTTTTGAGATCGGGGCCTTGTGAAACTGTAAGATATAATAGGGCATATTGCAGAATAGGGTTGTTGATCATTATACTGCTCATCTTCTGCTTCTTTATATATTATTATTTTTATATTGTGTAAAACAGAACTTGTTAAGGGTTGTTAAGATCATTTTGTCTCCAGTGCAAACCTAGTATTGCTTTTTATGTATGACTGCTGATTCGTTACTGGTGGCTTATCTTCTAACTGTCATGGTAGGAGATGTGCTAGAGAATCAAAAATAGCAAACTGGGTTAAACAATTTTATTTCCTTTCTTGTCAGTTAGTGTTATAGACTGCAGTGTCCTCATACTGCTGAGGTGGATTGTAATGAAGGAATAAAGATGAGAAGTAAAGTGTTTAGCTGGCCCTTGGTGCATACTGGAAGAGGTAAATAATTTCTCTGCCACCTTGGTTGCCATTGAATGTTTCAGAGTGAGAATTAAAGAGACTTCCAAAAATTGCCTAGAATTTGCTTTATTCTGTTATCATTTGAGGTCAATAACAAAGTACTCTTGACATTTATAGTAGTGGGGTCATAGCAGGATAGGGGCTTGAAATTCTTCCTGTCCTAAAAGCTCTACACATACTTTACTGATAATGGGATCAAGCCCCAGGTTTCCAGCCACGTACCTCATTTACCAATAATGCATCTTCTGTAATCAACCAATTTATAAAACATAGGCATGTATACTCCATGTAATTCATACAAATACAATCTTTTTGTAAATCTTGCCAAGCTTTTAGTGCCAGTAAATTTTTCTTGCAGTGAGAAGATCCAATTTAATTAAATGTTGCACGAAACTGTATTTGTTTTCCCCTGTTGTACATTTGCTGCCTATTAATGTATCCTGTATCATTGGACTCAAGGTAAACAGACATCTCTGTTTGGCCTTATCTATGCAATACATTTGTTTTTATAACTCTATCATGATTGATGCAACTCCCTTCTTCTTGGAGTAGACTCTCCTAACCTCTTCAGTGTCTTCTTATATTGATGTTTGCCATCAGTGCCTTTAGACTTCCCCATTTCTGTCTTGTCTTTCCCAAAGACAAGACAACTGAAACCAAAAACAAGAGGGCTGAAGCCACTCTGGATGAGACACTTCACATTCTTTTTTATTCACTTCCTCCCTCTTCAGTGTATTGTTTCTGATTAACTAGAGGTCCTTAATTGTTATTTTCTTTCCCTGGAAAGGTTACTTTGATTTCAAAGCCTATCAATGTACACAGGTAGTTTCAGGTGTGCCCATATTTAACACCTTGGTATGTTAATATAATTCTTTAGGAGTACTTTGGAACCCTACATATTCTGTCATGGCTAACCTAACCACTGCCATCAGCTTATTTTGCCAACTCAGCATTTCCCTTTGGCCTCTTGACTTCTTCAGGTTGTTAATAATTTCAACTAAAACCAACTAATCTAGGTAGTAGTCCATTTATCTTTCCAGTCTTATACTGAGGCTTGACGTAATATTATTACTGTTGGCTTACTATATCTCTGAGAATTTTTTTTCCTTGAGAGTATGGGCTCTGAGGAAAGCTGAAGGATGGAGGTGAAGAGACTTTGCTTACACAGAACATAAACCATGTCTTAATAGGACAGAAGGGTATTCAGGTACTTCAACGCTTGCATGCTATAAAAATACACATTGGTCTGGATAGATTTTCAGTCAGAGAAATGTGGAAAATTAAATGGTCTTCCTGTAGGAAATATGAGTTTGTTTTGAACACACACTGTTGAAATTTTGACATCTCAACTATTCTCACATCAAAGAAAGTGGAAAAGAATCTCAATTTGAAAATATTGGACAAAATATTTACTCTTTTCAATCAAAGAGAAGATTATTAATCTCAAAAGGCTGATGTATTTGATGCTTAAAAATTTGTGCAATCCTGAAAATTAGCAATATCAGCATTGGGTTGTTTGGGTTTTTTTAGATTTAAAAGAAAGGCTTTGTTTTAAATGTTCTATTTGAAATTTCTGTAACTGGTGTTATACAAAAACCACCTTGGTTTGTTGGGGTTTTTTTGGGAGGGTGGGGGTGGTGTATTTATTTACTTGTATTTCATTGAGATTCTAGATATTTAAGGAAAAATTTCTGTCAGAAGTTTTTAGATTTCTCTCTTCTCTCCTACTGTCTAATTATTTTTTCACAGAAAAAAATGGAAGGAGCATCTTTGCCAGGACTCTCACATGGCTCACTGAAGATATAGAGAACATCCATGCAGGCACATCCATTCAGGCACTCTTCCTGCAGTGTGCCAGGGAAGGGGCATTTTGAAGAGATGTGCATTTTAGAAAGACACCACATCTTTCTGCGTGAACTCAGAAATTCACTTGTTTTCATTTAATAATCTTGGGCCAGGGATTATTGCTGACATCCTGGTTAACACATTTTCTTAACTGTGTCCAGTTTTCATTTTCATCAAAATAACCCGTGATAAATTATAGTAGTGCTGTCTTTATTTGCTGTTGTTAATTTAATACTGGGGGAAATAAAGGAGAAAATCTTATTTCAGTGTGGAAATGGAGCCTAATAGCCTGGTGATCAGAACCAAAATGTTGGTTTTGATTGCACACAGACACCTGTGGAACTGGAATATCTGTTTTAACAACAACCACAGAAAAAGAAAGCTGATGAAATTAAATGTTCCAGTTGCCTTATTTGAATTATCTTAGATTATTTGGATGAGAGAGTTCTGTGGCAAAATACATGCCGCCTTTCAGATATCAAAAGTGTTTCTTCTCATCTCTGCCACCGCAGTCAGGTAGCTGATGGTGTGCTAACCCTCGCTGCAGGCTTGGCTACCTGGGGGGGGTGCAGTAAAGGCAAAGTGAATCAGTTAATGGAGTGAATTAAACTGCATTAAAAATCCCGCGGGTGCTCTCTTTTGAGTGTTAAGAAGCTGTATGTCACTGCAGTGTAACGTTTTTCTGAGGAGGGCTTGTCCTCAGTGAAACATTAGCACAAGGTGTAACTCCAGTATCGTTCCCAGCTGACCTGCACATGCAAAGCAGTCTCTAACTTGAATGACACAATGACTTAGACACCTTTGCTGTGTTTTACACCTGTGCTGGCGGATGAGCTGAAGTGCCTGGTGTCTTGCTTGCCTGGGTGTGGAGGCTTGCTAGCAGCTGGCGCCCAGTCTGACATTCTGCAACAGAGCTGGGTTAGCTGGTTTGTCACCGGCCCCAGCTAAAGGTTGAGTAATGCTTATTGTCGTACCAATAAGGGGGGATTCAGCCACTTGCTGCTAATTCCTGCACAGAGTGTGTCACTAGCCAGTCTTCCACCACAGCTTCAATGTTTGCAGCGTGACCGTGTTTGCCCAAGGGAGGCCAGCTCCAGAGGAATCAAGCTGCCTCTAAGGGTACATGCACATGACTGGAAGCAATTGAGTTACTGAAGCTTAACAACTTACCTCTAATCAGTTGATGAGCTGTAACTCAATAAGACACAGAGATTTTATTGCTTTTAATTGCATGTCTCCATCTTTGGTAGCCTGAGTTAACCCTGCAATAGCGGTGTTTCCTGAGAAACTATGGTAATACATGAGCGGAGAGACATGAATAGGGAGGAGGGGGATTCATTGCTCCCACTGCCAGTCACGTGTCTCTGGTCATCTCTAGAGCCAAAGGGAAGAGGAGCCTCTGCGAGGTGACTTTGAGCACATGAATTAGGCTCTTCCTCGGAGTTTCTGTCTGGAGGACCTTACCTCTCTGCATTGATCACAGAAGTTATTAGGAAGAATAGCCAGCTAATTTAGGCACAAATGTTTCTTTTGGATGTTGTGCCAACATAGAATGGAAAGTAGAGTTTTGGAAAACATTGCCATATGTGTCTTCTCTGCCAACGAACAATAGATATCTCCCCCATTAGTTGGGGTCTGATGCCAGCAGAGGCTCCATGTGTATGTATTCATAGGTTTTGGTTTAATTACAGTGACCTTTTGCATTTGACAGAAATTTATTATGTTTATTATGTGGTTTTTTACCTCTCCCCCCCCCTCCCCCTTTTTTTTTCTCTGCCTAAATTTGGCCTTTACAAAACTATGAAGTGTTTCATGCTGGCCCACAGTTTCATGCTGCTTGTTAATAGTGGGAATGAATGGCACCAGACAAGGCACAAGGATACCCCACAGGGCTGCCCTCTAGCAGAGCCATCTGAGACACTGGAAGGTGATCTTTCATTTTTTAGTGGTGAAATATAAGACATCAGATCAGGGAAACCAGATCACATATGACTGAAGAATTTGGTCACAGAGTAAACTATAATTAGTATTTTGCATTATTTTCTTCCACCAGCAGGCTGCAGCTACTGTACTTTCAAACATTACCAGACTGCGCAATGAAATAACATCAAAAATCCTTTATTTCCTAAATTAGTATTGGCCTTTCATTCATGTTTCTATCCTCTTGGGTTTCCCAATTTCATATTGGAAGCGTTTGTCTGTCTTGCTTCTGCCCCCCTTCATTGTTTGTGTAATTGGAAAGTCAGTACAACTGTGCTTTCGTGGTTTCGTTTTGGTTGCTCTTAGTGATGACTGTGTGGAATATCACTATATACTACAGTTTAGAAAATCACTTTCACAAATATCAATTCTGAAAGCTCTTCTGTAACTGCATGAGATAGATGGGTTTAAATTTACACATTTTGCAGCCAAGTTAAGGGAACTGGTGAAAGTCAGGGTAACCCAGGATGGGTTAGAGGAATTTTAACAGCAATGTAAGCAGTTCTCTGCAAAGCCCTAGCCATGCAACATGCATCTGACTATTTTTCACGATGTTTCCAAAGCCTGATTCCTACTCATCATCTCTCATATTCTGTTTTTGCAAATATGGAGCGTTTTTCAAGAAAACTAGATTTCCCAGTGAAAACTGGGTGAAATATACGGTTCCATTTTGATTTTCTGGGACATTTAACTGTTACATTTAAAATTAAACTATAGTAAATTGAAATTGAGAGCTCTGCCATAGCTCACAAATGAAAAATTCATATACTGAACTAAATCCTGGTGCCTCACTTCTTGCTGTCTCTGTGAAAAACAAACAGATCTCTAGCCACATTGCCACTTGAGAAATGTCAGTTTTATCAGCATAGATAGACTCTCCAGGTACTTAAGAGACAAATAATGCCCCTCTGCCCTACCCAAATCAGACTTCATTTCATAACACTTTTTTATTATTGTTCAAACTGAAGCTAAATTATCCTCTATGGGAATTTGCTTGAGGAAAACATTGCAAGTTGACCATCTGTTGGTTTAGTCAATCGCTTCAGTCCCAAACCCCAGCCTCCCCCCTTGTCTCCTTCTCACCTGCCTCCCTGCAGTTCCATGCAGCACATTTCAAAGGCTAAAAAAGCAAAAATTGGAACTTCTTTACCCCAGAAGCTCAACCATATGTCCTGCGAGACAGCTTCTCCTCTGGGGGCAAGTCCCTTTAGTTCTAATTCCTATGCATGATTGTTTCCCTTCTCCCCTACCGCTACTAGATGCTGGTGTTCACCATTTCTCTCCATGGATTATCCATGCTTCACTTTTAAAGCCTCGAGTGCTCTTCAGCAGATGTGAGAGCCTCAGGCTCTCTTGCCCTCTGAGCCACAGAGAAATCCTGATTATACAGAACCAGATATTATGTGTCAACAGCAGGCATTGTAGGATGGAGGTGTATTTTCAACAACCAGCTGCTAAACCTGTAAAGACTTCTAATTGAATTGCTAAAATCTGGCAAGGGAGGGCTGGTCAGTGCAACATAGTTCCCTCCAAAGCTGTTTTTCCACTCCTAGTGTTTCTCTTTTTAAAAACTGTTTTCTTTTTCCTGGCAGCAATTCTATTCTCTAACTCTATTACTGCAGTTTCTCTTCAGTGGTTCTGCAGATTAAGCAGTTTGATTAAAATTCTTTGCCATTAAACTCCAGACTTTTCAGCTGTGTAAAAGGTAGGAGATATTGAGAGAAGGGGGAACTCCTGTAACCCCCAGGTGAAGTTATTCCTGCCTCAGCCTGCTGATAAGGAGAGCAATGTGGATCCCTTTTTCTGACCAACACACTTCAACATCTGAACTGTCTTTTGACAGAGACCATACAGGAAACAAACGTCTGCTGCTCCCATAGTCTACAGCCTATGACTACTGTATCAGTGTTAGGTACAGTGACTCCTACCTCCTCGCACTAACTGCTGCTCTGCTATGTGTTGTGAATACCTGTCAGTGCCATGAGTGCTCTCATGGGAATCATGGTGCAGAATTCCTAGCAAAAACCTAGGACTGGCAGACAGATATCAGACTCCTGAAGTGAACGCCATGACCACTGTGCCCTTCCTCTGTAGCTGTAACACACAGCATATAGGTGCTTTCTATATTAATCCACTTCTGTATTGGCCTACAGGAAAGTAAATTATCTTACAACAGCATAACACTGAAATAAAGCAGTGGTGAGCCAGGTTTCATACCTCATAACTCAAGTTATGTATGTCTGTGTGCACATATATATGCACCTATACATGCCTATAGTGTGTGTGTATTTGACTCTGCACAGAAATATTTGCGTGCTTTTCTAGTGTGAATACTTTATAAGGAAAAATATACCAAAGTTAAAGTTAGGACAGTCTTATTACAAAATACATATATTTGTGATTCTTCCATGTGTCCACTGTTTGAGCTGGGCCCATAATTCTTTCGTCTCTTTTTCTCTGGTTTAGGATGAGAGGCATTTTGTTCATATATGACTGTTTCAAGGAAGTCTTAAACCAAGAACTTAGTAGGAGCAGTAGAGGCTGTCAGTTATAATAAAATCCATACACATAAACTCCAGAAAATATTTAACAGCACAGTTCAGATAGGTATCCCCTAAATGATCCTATGGAAGTCACTGTTTCTCTGCAAATGCATTGCAATGATGGGTTCTCGCACATTTGCTGTTAGTGTTTTGACTGCTGAAATCTTTCTGCTTGTTTGTCTTTGTTTCAGTTAGCCAGTGTTGACAGCTCTCTAACAGTGGAAAGGTGCACAGTTGCAACTGATACTATCATACAAAGATATTCAGACACTTTTGCATGGAAATGAGACATGAATGAGTACACCCATCAATGCTTGCAGGGGCTATCTCTATGCTATCACTAGCAGCAGGCATGAGATTAGGTTGGACACACTATTCTAATTGATACTTATGGAGAAGAACACTTAATATCCAAATTCTGTGCCTCATTTGCCTGTATTACAACAGTGATGATTTTTACATAGCACTTGTCAATAACACACATCGTACCTTGTTTCATACCTGCTTAGAGCCACCCAAGATATGTTTTGTCTACTGAGCTTTGGCTTTTGAGATAACATGGCAGAAGAACCTACTGAAGAGGTTAACCTGTGCCTGTATCTCCCCACTCACAATGCAGGCATGGCATATTTAGGCCTACACTGAGGGATAAACAGAGTTCAAGTCTTCAGTCATTCATTGCTGCTGTGCCTTGAACATTTCCTCAACTCTACTGGTCAATATAGCTGGACTCAAACTCTGTGAACCCACAGTGAACCTAAATGAGTAGTTGGGTTTTGGCCATGCTTGAAAGGCAATGATGTGTAGTCAAGATGAGAGGTTTCTGGACATAGAAGTCCTAGACCTGTAGCCTAAAATGATTGAAACCTACTAAAAAAAAGAGGAGATAGAAGTGTGTTTTGCTATTTCTTAAGACCCATATCCCCCTGACACCGAGGCTTTGGTCTCTGACGTCCATCTGAATGATGGCCAAATACTACCAGAGGCCGGGGTTCCAGCTCACACGCTCCTTGCATAGCCACACTGCCTGGAAGGGCTGTTGGGAGAAGGGTGGCACTCCTGTCCTTCATGGAGTTTCACTCAAAGAAGAAATGTGACAAACAGATTTAGCAACTCTGAGGCTGCTTTATGGTCCTGCAACTTCAACAATCCATAAGTGTTTCGACAAAGAAAAATTGAGGGTTTGCACACAAAATTAGAAGCACACAGACGCACATATGACCTTAACTTTCAAAATAATGAGACACATTAATATATCACCAGTGAAGTTGCCAGATAGCTATATTACAGTCGTCTTAATTTTCAGTGCCAATATCTGAATAAAAAAGACAAAATACTGTACCTTTTTTTAAAGAACAGGGTGAGCTTAGGTTACTAGCATTTTAAAGAGTAATCATAGAATCACAGAATGGCTGAAGTTGGAACTGACCTCTGGAGGTCATCTTGTGTATCCTCCTGCTCAAGTAGGGTCACACAGAGCAGGTGAACTGTTTGAACATTTAATCGACTTCTTTGGGTTTTTTTAAGGTTTTGGGCTACATTTGCAGTACATGACCCTCTGAGTGCTTAACTGAATGCAGATAAGCATCCAGGAGTTCAGAGTTCTGCCTGAAAGAAAATGACTTTCTCTGAACCTTGGTAAACAAATCCCACTGAACATCTCATGAAAATCACTTATTTTGTCATAATGAACCAAAATGCAACAGAAACTCATTTGTGGAATAGTTTTCCACTTTGTTTACCAGAATTTGAAATGTTGCTGACCTCATTCCTTGAAATTTTGATCACATATTTCCTTGATGTATCTGAAAGTTCCTATTTCTTCTGTTCTTTGAACTAAATTGATGAGAACAGTCTTTATTTTGCTCCTTTGGTATTTTCCTGTGTGGATATATAACAAAAGGACCAATGCACACATGAACCAAAAGTTTTCAAAATTGAAAATAGATTTAGTTTGAGCTTTAGTTAATATTAAGGTCATTTCTCGGTTTTGATAAACTATTTCCACTAACCAAGCATCAATCAGCTTCAGCCAAAACCTAATCTGAATGTGAGCTTTTCTCACAATGAGAATAACTTTTCTGGGAGCTTATGCTTGAGAAGGAGCTGAGGTTCATTAGTGTTCTCCTGTATTCACAACCACAACTTTCTCCAAGTTTCAATTACTTTCATGTAACACAGTTCATGGACAAACAATGATTCTAACAGAGAGATTAATCTAAGTTTCCAATGTATATAGACAGTACACTTGCTCTGAAACTAAAACAGGGTAGGGGAAAGGCATAGGAACTGACACTGTCTAGTAACTGCATGATTGTCTTGACAAATCTTAACAAAAGTTACTAACTTTTCAGAATCTAAATGGAAAGCAACAAGGTGAGGAGGTGCAGGGTGACTGCAGAAGATGATATTAGACACATCAAAGGCCTAAAAAAGGAGTTTTCAACACACTGCTTGTCTGAACTGATGGCAGTACTTCCTAAATCTGTTTCAGGGCAGAACAAATTTCTTCCTCACTTTGAGATCAGAGATCTAGCAGGAACTGCATGTGCTCCTTTAAAATCTTCAAGGCAAAACCACCAGTTCAGATAAATCAGTATAATTCCATTGTGGCTTTAATTCAATTGTACCAGTGCCTGAGCATATTGCCCTTGAATATTTGAAGAAGGAAGCTCTTCCCTCTCAATGAGTTTATCAACTAGATAGATAGGGTGGAAGAAAGGAAATATTACTGTCTGTAATAAAACTTATTTATTACAAGCAAATAATTAAGGGATAAAGTCATAGAGAGCGACATTTTCTTCTTCATCATAAAATCTCTGCAGCAGAGTTGGGGAAGTGCTGTGTGCCCCCTGCCCCAACTTTTATTTCTGTAACAATTGTCAAGTGATAACCATCAGTGGTGGTCCTAATGGATGCATCTGGTCATGATGCTAGATGTGACTCAAAGTGGGTTAGGGAGAGAGAGATAACAACACAATATCCAAGGGCTAATTTGAACATTGTGCCTACCTAACCACACTGCTGGTCAAGGTCCAACTCAGGCCAAGTTTGAAAGCAACTCAGTTCTGTAGTCAGTATGCAAAAATGACTGTAACTCAATTATCTTACTCCTTAAATAGTGGACAGCCCTGTGCCCATTGAGCTCTCCTGCAGGGCAGCAGGCTGTGTGCCAGGATGTCCCCTTGAGTAGGGATGCCTCTCAAGGTTACTCCTTGCGGCTGAGAGATTCTTTGCCGCAACAGTCTTAGTAAGTGATTAATAGCATGCTAAAGTTTAAAATCTTAACTAAGTGGTATAAAGCATTGATTGTGTATATATAATCCTTCAGACATAAACCATTGATCGAGTCTAGGACTAAGTCTGGATCTAGCTGCACCTAAACTTCCCTCTGAGAAGTTTAGAACACAAGGGTGTCCTTTCTGAACCTCATGACTAAACAGAAGGGTCTTTCGGACAGCTTTGTTTGACCTTGTTCTCTATGCAGTAAATAATCAAGTGTAACTTGCCATTGACTCTTGTTAAACCACTATTGCATTTACTATCAAACTTCCTTAAATTGCTGTTTTATACCAATAAATATATTGCTGCTTCTCTCTTACGAGTGAAGTGTGTCACTCATTCTGTGACAGGAAGACATCAGGAACATGGTTGCACATCAGGAAGCACACTAATTTACATGGACAGTCACAGACAAGCAGTATCTTAGAATAGCTCTTATGTTTGGTGTCCCCTAAAAGGACTTTCCATTGCTGGAAGGCTTGTATAAAAAAAAAATTGTTGTCTGCTTCCTCCTTGAAGTGGAGAAGGAAGGTGACAGATGCAAACTGCCATTACAGTTCATTTGCACTGAGAAATTCCCTTTGGGTATGAGCAACAAGGACACCAATCTTTTTCACAGGTAGTGTGAATTAAAATACAACAAAAAACTTTGCTCTGAACTTTTTACGAAAGGAAAGCTTAAGAAGTTAATGACAGAGTATGGTTTCAAACCCAGTTTTGTATGTCATTTGTATTGTCATTAAGAAGTTAATGACAGAGTATGGTTTCGAACCCAGGATGTTCCTAACTCTCCTGTTCATGAAATTGCCATTCCTTCTTATTTAACTTTTATCATCTTCGTTCCTGGTTATGTGAGTACATTGGCATTCTCCAAAATATTTTTGTCAAAATAAATAAATGCACGATGACATTTTGTCAATCAAATATGGAACCAGTTGTTACAAAAATAATTCTATGACACATTTAAAGATTTCTTAGCCACTACTGTATTTGTATCTTGATATTCTTCAATGCAACTTCTCCTTCAGTTTATATCACAGGAACACAGATTTTGATCTCTGCTACATACTTTTCCTGTTAATCTTTTGGTTTGTGTATGTTTGCTTATATTTAAAAGATTTTGTCTTTACTCTGTGTAAACTCTTAAATTTCCTCTTTACTTCCCCTTTTCCTTATACTTCCAGTCACTGACCCTGTTATCAAGGTCAGTTTATGCACTGATAAATGCATTCTTTATGGCTATCTGAAATACCTCACTAAAACTGAATTATATTTTGACTATTCCACATCTATATACACTTGATCCTGCCACAGTATCATGTTCCTAAACATATAGAATCCCACCCTAAAGGAGATGACACTTTCTGAATTTCAGTTCACATACATCCATTTATTGTACACAGGATCTGTGTCTGGCATATTATTTCTCACTTCTCAGAAGGAAACCATTCTGTTTGAGGGCAGCTTTGATGGTCTTAACACTGGTTTTTATTCTGTGCTGAAACAGAACTGGGACTCTTCAAATGTTCCTACAGAAGTGAAGCTGCGCCAAAATAGCTATTATCAGACCAGGATGGCTTTGATTCAGGAAGCCTGCTAAGTATATTAACTATTTTCCCTTTATAATCCTAGCTGCTGACATTATGGGGCTATTATGTGACCCTGTGGAGTCACAGATAAAACACATAGTGAACCACAAGGTAATACTCCTTTTCAAATATGGACAGGTATGAGAACCCTAATGCTATTTCACCATCCCACCAGAACCCCTCACTGCAGTGTGCATTGGAAATGATGGCAACAACACCCCTGTCAACACTCCTTCTTGCCCAAGAATGTAGTCTCTCTTCTTGCTATGAACAGGAGGCTGGTTTTGCCTATCAGTAGATTTCAAAATATTTTGGATCTTGGTACTGCAAAAATGAGGCCACAATGAAGAGGTAACCTAAAGGTGGCAGTGTTTTGAGAGTGTCAGCTGTATGATTGCCCATGCTGTGTAAGAAACCTACTTTTTCAATGACCACATAATTTAAAAGAACCAAGGTGAGGAAGGAAAAGAGAAGAATGGGAAGGAAAGCCTCTTTCCAACAGAAAAATAAGACCAGCTAAGCACAAGGGCAAAGAGCTACCATGGCCCTGTCAGTGACCCAGAGTTGCTAGGAGCTGAATCTGAGCTGGGGTAAGGTAAGTATAGTTTTGTGTTCTGCCTCATGCTGACTGTTCCCACTACAGGAAGAGGAAAGAATATGCTAATCAAAATGTGCAGGTACCCGATGTAAAAAATGAGGTTTGGAATTGTGACATTCTCTGCAACCTGTTCGCAGAGATTTGGAAACTGCAAAACCAAAGTCCAGTGGGGCAGCTGTGGATGGCTGATGACCTGCATAAGCCAGAGCATCCCTCCGGTTCCTTCTGCCAACTGTTGCATAGCGTTGCTGCTGGGGTCTCTGGAGGCTGGATAGGTACGCTACCAGAACAACAGAATGGAGCACAAAACATAGGCCACTCTGTCCAGCCTTCTGCTTAATAATTGCAGGGAAGGGACCATCTCTATCAGTCTTCCAAAGTGGCCTAGGTTGGACGATGATTTCTTCCTGAAAAGAAGATGACACCAGGCTGCAGTCGCTGCTGTGAGAGAAACCCTATGGTCAGTGAGATAACTCACTGCCTCGTTTAACTGCCTGCCTCACTGGGAATGTCTGTTAAACTGCCACCCTTGGGGAGAAATGAATAATGAAGAAGGAAAATGGCCAAGCTCAACAGCACAAATTATAATTGCAGAGCATGTTAAAGAGGTACTATCAAGTGAAGTGGGCTGGATGATTTACCTGACATCTGCTCAGTGAAAATTTTACACTGAGAGACATGGGACAATGCCAAAGTTAATCACCTGCATGGCTTGGCTATAGCAAACACTCCCTGCATAGACATCTATCAGCTTTTTAAAAACAGAGGAAGTGTTATCAGGGAGGAAGAATGAAAGATCAGACTCTCTGCATCACATATTCAATACAAAAAGTAGTATTTTAAATTGTTGCATGGTATTGCTGAAACTATGAAACTACTAAAGTATAAAGAGAACAGCACATCATCCCCTATATGAAGTTTGCATTTTAAAGCACCCCAGGGCAAATCTTTACATGTAAGAGACTTTGTAGATCCTAGCTAAAAGGTGTTTTATAAGTAAAAAGTGTTTCTGTACTACTACACTGATCATTAAAGATGTAAAAGACTGAACTACTCTTCCAGACTATTGGATTTCTTGAAGTCAGTCTTGAAGTCATAGTCACCGTTTATGGATGGCTTTGTATTTGTCAAGGAAAATACAATCAACATTGGCAAAAGTTCCTTGAATTATGAAATTCAGTACAATGCCAGACACTGCATCTGGCCCAAAAGGGCAAATATATTGCTTGGATTCTTGACAACGTTAGAGAAACAGAAGTTTCACACAGCCCATTTCATGGAGGTATCCTTGTTAATTCCACTGTTTACAGCAATTGTCAAATTCAGCTCTAGTTTACGAAGGCTTAAGCATTTGGAATTAATGAAGTATAAGTAGTTAAGGTGTATTTTGCAGATTATATTGCTTTCAGAAAAATTAATATTATTCACATTTCTGCATAATTGATATATTAGGAGAACTGTTATCTTGCAATAAATATCTGTCTTCAAAGTATTCATTGGACATAAGTAACCAAAGAACCCAATAATGTAATAAGGGACAAAGTCCTTGAATATTGCTATGACAGAATTATCCTAAACATTCAGAAAGTATTTTGAAGTAGTTTTCAGTTAGGAGCTGTTGAAGGGCTTATTTTAATGGTTTAGATTTATATAAGTATTTACAGGACTGAAGTGTAAATTCCCTGTTTAAAAGGGTAAAATATATTATAATTTTTTAAAAAGATATTTGAAAAAAAAATTTGACCATGCAAAACAAAATTGTGGAGGAAACCCCCACACTGAATTTAACATAAAATGAAACCCCCTGTTTCTGTTACTTTTTAAATCTTCATCAAGATGCAGAATTTGGGATTTTGATAATGTAAATGTTGATGTGTTGTTTTTCATGTTAGGTCCAAGTATTTGAAGTCCCCTTCCAGACAATATGTGGGTAACAGAGAACTGTGAGAAGACTTCATGTTCCCTGTGGAAAACAATGTTGCCTGTGGAGGCTGTTTTTCCAGCAGAAATAATTCTCAACTGTCATGTCTTAAACACACATGTGGTGGTTGACTGAGGAGAAGCTACATACTAAAAGCAAGGAAGCACTTGGGAATTATTTGTTCTTCCAGCCTTTTGCTACAGAGGATGATAAAGGATGGGTGAATCTGGGGAAGTTTAACATTCAGGGATCTGTGGGTATGTAATATGCAAATTGAGCATCATCTGAACCCTGTTTAATATACTTCTAGCAGTGGAAGGCTGGTTCTGTGCACTTCGTTTCTCTGCAATCCTCTCAGTTACCAGCTTGGCCCTAAGACCATAGTGGGTGACAGAGTTGGCATGCTTCAAAGCAGGTTTCTACTTGCAGTTTCTAGCAAAATATTCATTCCTTTTTCATGACTTTTTCATTCCAGCTGAATTATGCAGGGGGGCTTCATCCAGACTGTGAAACCTTCCTGTCTGCATTGACAAAGCTGAAGGCCACCTCTGTCCAAAGCCTTGCACTCTAGGCCTTGGGTAAGACAACAGTGTTTGTACAATAGGGGTCATACCTTACATAAAGCTAAGGAAATAGCCTTATCAAGATAAGGCTTCATTATAAGCAGCCAATTCCTTTGTCCCTTTATGTGTCCCCAAAAGTCATCAAAAAAAATGTGGCTGCAACCAACAGCAGCTCTAAGGAGGGCAAAGAATTGCCTATTCAATGAGCTGCGATGCCTGGAAAAGGCAGCTCATAACCATGGCCTAAAAGGGTGCTGGCACTGCATCATAACTGAGCTTAGTGCTTCTGGTCACAGACCCTTTCTCCGGAAAGCTATGTGATTAAAGATCTAATTACATTGTTTTCCCTATACTTAGGTCTGTATGCCATGACCTGACATTAGAAGTCTAATTTGTTTAAGCAAATGAAAGATGCTGTTCTGGCTAATTTATATTTAGCAACACTGTTGTAGGAATTTTTCAAAGAAAACATTGTTTCTCTTTTCCTGCCGGAGGCACGTAAATGTGATGTGACTGACAACCTGATTGCTTGTTCTGCATTAGGAATGAGGTGGATGGGCTGAGACCTTGCTGTGGAAGCACAGGGGACAAAATGTCTTAATGGTAACGAGCATGTTGCAAACTCTCTGCACCACCAATGCCAACATTTCAAGGCTACACAAAATTCTAGAAGGTCACTAGAATGAGTTGGTTGTGGAACTTGTATGTTCCTTTTCTGACAAATTGAATCTCATAAAAAAGGAAGTTTAGCTTTCTATCTGAGAGATTGTGGGTGAAATGAAATCAGATCTTATAGCTGGCCATTTTTCTCCTCCCTTCTTCTCTAACAATAAATACAAAGAAATTCTGTTATATTCCATTCTGATTTCTCTCTAGCTGTGGCAGCCTGACTGTCTGCCAAATCTCCTGTTGGCAAAATTCCACTACGCAATTGGAGAAATCCATTGGTTATATGAGCAGAAAGCTTGGCTCATAATCCCCAGTCATAAACAGATGTAATTGCAATTTCTGAGGTGTGCCCAGGATAAGAGAGGTTATCAAAGTGCAGCACTAGAAGTAATGCAGCTATTTTAGATAGGCATTTTAATATCTTTTGTTTATTTAAACCTAGAAGGAATGGATAAATAAGTAAATATTTAAAAGGAGAAAAGGAGGGACAATGCTTTTAATTTCATGGAATTGCACAGGACAAGGAGAACTTTCTGGATGGAGAGGAAGGGAAATGTTAACTATTGTTCATAGAATTGGGAATTACCCCTTTTAATAACAGAAATGTGGCATGTCTGAGAATAAAGTCCTTCCAGAAGGTCCACACAATATTGAAGTAAAGAATTTGGTGTTAATTTAAGCTGAAATGTCAGCAATTATTTCTGCTCTACCCCCAAGCAAATGTCTTATTTAGTTGTATGACTTTTTTCAATATTCTAATTCAATAAAGAATATGTTGGACACCTGTAAATCTGAGGAGACAACTGAAAGAAAAAGTATGTTCCAGGTCCTTCTTCTGCTACGCTTTTATTCTCTAATATTGTCTAAGAGTGATGGGAATAAGCATTGTATTTCAGCTATGTTTGTAAATGAGGATCCAAGTTTTTACTGTAGGGGAATTTGGACTTGTCTGGCAGCAGGACTACAGTGAGCCCCATCCTAATGCCACTAAATGGCACAGCACCTTGCACCAGCCTGGTGACTCCCAGTAAGAGTGCCTGGAGTGACTATAGTCTTTTCACCTCCAGTTAAAGATTAGATGAATCATATTAGCAGCAGAAAAAAAGAAAACTTTAAAGCATGCCTAGCTGTTTCAGAAGGCTGCAAATTTAAAAAATCATTAGGGCGTCTGCAATTCTCATTGAGTTCCAAACGACATTTGGGTTCCTACATTTCTTCATCTCATGGAATAGGGCTCATTTGGAAATGTTACTTATGCTAGTGTATAGCTATTTTCCTGCAGTTATTTCATTTAAACAGCTGTGTTAGTCTAAAAAGGTGTCTTTTCTCCTTTTTTCTTTTTACTGTCATTTAGTTTAAAGGTTTGACTGCTGTAAACATCTTTAGCATCCACATATGAGTTTCAAAATGATACAATATTAGGAAAGAAATAAAAACATCACAGAGGAAGAAAGAAAGAAAAATGATGCTTTAGGCCATTAGACTCTGATTTGTCCCTCTTGTTTGCATGAGTAGTATGGTGTAGTAAAACCCATGTAGATTTGAGAGTACTGATACAAAATCCCAGAGACTGACCAGTGAGGGTAAATGAGAATTTAGGACACTGACACTGAAAATGTCACTAATTGGGAGTGTGAGGAAGTTGCAAATGTGAAGGAAGAAGCAGAAGAAAGATGGGCATCTGTGTTTTGTGTAGTCTCTGTGTGACTGTTACCTGAACACTTCATAGCCTCACCATAAAATTAATTACTTCATCCTAGCACGCTCCTTAAAATTGAGTGATGAAAACTTAACTGGACAGTGGAAATGAAAAAGCTGGAGAAGAGAGCACAGTGAACTATTCACTGTCTTTTTTGGCTTTATGTAGTTAAATTTTGACATTACAGTGTATGCCCTGAATAAACGCTTGGAGCAAATTTTGCTTTATTTACATTTGACATTTTCTATTGGGCTGTGTTCTCCTGAATGCAGTCTACTGTGGAAGAATCAATAAAGAATTTGCGGCCTCTGCTTTCTAGATCCTTTTTCCAACTCTGTTGCTTACTAAGTCTCAGATTCCATGTTTGGTCTCATAATTTCTGAAGGTATGGCTCAAAAACCTTTAATTTTGTGAAGGCAGTGGTGGAGGCACCACTGCCTCTAATGAAAGCGTGTGAGGACTGGGCACACTGGCCTTTCCTCCTGAGACCCACAGCAGACACGGCCTCCTCACACACAAGGCTCATGCCCAATCCTACGATATCTTGATTGTGTGACATGCACAACATACAAGCAGGAGACAAGAGGATCCACTTCTAGTCAGGTGATACGGGAAGAGTGCAGCAAAGAAGAGGCTTCCAGAAATAATTTAGCAATATTCCACCTCACTCCACATTCCTTTCTGAAATCTCTTAGGACTAAATTGCAGGCTGTTTTCCACTCTAATGGCCATGCTCTGCTAAGCCTATGTAGATATCATGGAGTGAACGCACCATGGCAGTGGCTCCTTGCATTAGCCGGAGTAGAAAAACTGAGTCATATTATCATTGACTTTGACGATTGTCCCTGGATGATGGTTTCAATGCTGCTGGTCATGCAATACTGCTAAATATGCAAAATTTTGTTTCACTGAAAGTACTTATGCTATGAGGTGGAGGACTTTGTTTCTCAGAGTCATCAGTCTAATAACTTTCATCAGCACTGAACAACCTTGAAAGTGTCATTTGTTTAGTTGTTTTTTTTTTAAAAAAAAAAGATTGTCACCTTAAGAATGTTAGAAGACAGTCAGCGCCTGCCTGTTGTAATCATCTTTTACAGGAGAAATGACACTTCCCAATCAGACAACCTTTGGGGACATGACCTCTTTTATCAAAACACTTATTAGAGTGGACCAGTGGTCCTAGAGGCTACCTAATGAATACAAATCTCCTTGCAATGTAAAAACATTCCTGTTGAAAGCCTTCTGCAGCCCCTGGCAGATTTGAATACAGGTTTACTTTCCTGCAATAAGTGGAACTTTATTCTGCAATTACATCTCTGGAATTTTCTATGTCTATTGATTAACAAAACCTCACAGCAAACTCCTGAGGTCCCTGACTGTACCTTATCAGGTCCCCACCAGGGATACGGACACTGAAGTCCCTGGGGGTCTCTGGAGTCTCAGGAACTGAATAGCAATGAGTAGCTCCCTGGTCCTGACTGAATACTGGCATCTGAGAGATTTTCCCTTACAGCACGCTGGATGTCTCTAAGCAGTTTGGATTACCTTCTGTGAGAGCATCTGCTCCATCCCTATCACAGGACTGAAACCTACACATAAAAAGTGAAGGCAATGATGGGAAGTGTATGACAACAGAGGAATGGAAAGAGGAGAGAGGAAGGAAGACCACGGAAAAAAGGAGAAAAAAAGGGGCAGATGTAAGGCATGAAAATGGAGAGAGAATAATGAAAACCAGGAAAAAAAGGAAAATGAGATGTTCTGAAGCTTTTACAGATACAGCACAGGTTTTCCCTGGAGGATTTGTCCAGTGGTTGTTCTTGGTGAACTACCCCATATTTAAAGCTTCAGAAGTTTCAGCTGGTTTCTGGCCACACAATAGCTGGAAGCAGCCTAAGATTAGTGAAGGTCCTTGTTCTTTTAATGTGTGAGAAGGAAGGCTTGAGCTTGTTGATGAGGAAGACTGATGATTTTTTTCCTTTGCCTTTTCTTTAAGCTAATAAAAATTAAAGACAAAAATTGCTATTGCAGGCACATCATCAAATAACAGGGCTCTGTCATCTATGTCTACTTTCAGCAGATCACCATAAATTCTACCTTAGGAAAGGTATACAGTAAATCTTGATAGAGGATATTGATGGAAGAATGAAACACCATTAAAAACTTGCTTTCTCACTGTGCTTCAGGATGCTTCTGCTCATCCTAATGCTTTTAAGTAAAATTGAGTGTAGTACCATATTAATGTCAGATAGTAACTCTAAACGGAGACTGAATCCTGCCCCCAGAGCACTTAGCGGTATTGTGCTTTCTATCTGTAACTGATATAAGCCAGTATATGACATGAGAACACTGCATTATACCATGCCACTGTGACACTGTGTTACACCACCACCAAACTGGGATGCAGCCCCCTGGTGTTATCTTGTTGTTGAGCTTAGTCCTGAAAATAAACTCTCTAAAGGTTACAATTATAAATAGACCTCCTGGTACGCTGCCTTATGACCTCCATAGCCTGAGCTGAGGGGTAGCATCTGGTGATCACAATAAAATGAGATTGACTGCACATTCCCAGCCTGCTAGAGCACATCACAGCAGTGCCACCAGGGCCCTGTGTTTTGCCAGCCGTATGAGAAGCTGGATGCTTCATGTGCTGCAATCTGGGATGGATCCTGTCTATACTAGAGAGTGGTATTGTTTTAATCAGCTCAGTAAAGGTCTGACAAGTGTTTGGTCCCAGTAGTCTTGGGGACAGGCGTTGTGATGGGCAGAACCACCACTCACTATGTGCAGTGTCAGATAAACAGAGCAGTAACACAGCCCAGGTCTTGTTGCCTGCTTTGCTGGTGCCACAGCTCTGGAAATCCCTGGTTGCTGCTGCCAGGGGAAAGAGCAGAAGGCACCTAAAACCAGGTACTGCTGCAGCAATGGTTCCTGACATAAGCAGTAGTTGCTGGGTGCTTCCCTGACGCTCCCAGCCTCTGCCTCTCTCTCCTAGTCAAGCCTTTTTTCTCTGCCTGATCCTGGCCCCTGTGTTAGAGGTAGCAAGTTTTGGTCTCAACTGAGAAGCTATAACACAGCTCTGAATTATATACATCAACACCATGTAGCTTCACTGAAAGATCAGTGTGTTTGATGCATACCAGAACCTTCAGTTCAGTATCTATAGGTGCTAAAAGATAAATTAGTAATAGATTGATTTTTTAATTTGCATTCATATTCAGTATATTCATTTCGCACATAGTGCTGTAGGAGACAGAATGCTTTTTAAAATGAAGGCTTATTATGTTAAAGTATCTAATGCAGATTTCCATGAAATGTTGCTCCCCCTAGAACACCATATGACTTAAACAGCAACAGTACTGTCCATGAACTGAGAAAAATCAAAAGACTGCGAAGAAAGATAACAGTTCTGTGTTACGTCTGATCTGGGGAGTGATAGCCTCTAATATGGCTACTGGGAAAGCTGTTTGATTTAATTTTATTTAACAGATTCATTAATACAAGAACATAAACAGTTTAGAAATTAAACGATGTGAATATATTATAGGAAATAATAGAGCAGATGGAAAAAATAATACAAATTGGCTTGATCTCTGATCTGGGAAAACACTTAAGCAGTCACTTATTCAGAAAATGCTTAAAATTACATGTGAAATTTTAGGAATATATCTCTAGAGCTGGTGGCGACCAGGATATTGATGGAAGACATTGAACAATGACACCTCTTTTTGTCATATGTCCTCATGAGTGCATTATACTATAGGAATGAGAAGAGGAGAGGAGTTGTTTTCCCTTTAGCTGTGAAATCTGATGCTTTAATTTTGATTTAAAACTCAGGATTACTATTAAACGTATTTTGAAACACTTTCTTCAAGGGGATATTTTAATGAGCTAGGTTCTCAGGAGATTTGGAACCAGAACAGGAGAAAATCTATATCAATTGTCAAATTCGAAGAAAAATAATCAGAATCTAAATATGCAATGAAAATGAGAAAAAGAATATATTAAGAGAGTCCTGAGGAATAGGGAACATTGAGATAGTATATTGCACTGCATTACAGATTCCAAAGAACTGTGTGATTTAACACTTTCCTTAGAAAGTCATTTACCAAAGAAAAAGCAGCAGTTGCCCTCCCACACCACTGTGACGAAACCACAGTATGGACTAGCATATTTTTTTCAGTGAGCCAGGTGGAGACAGACTACAGAGGGCTCCGCAAAGATGACAGTCTCACCCTGCAAAAACCCTAGGTATGTTAATGAGAACTAATCACTCACAGGCTTCGCCAATGTTAGTATGTGGGCAGGAATGATAAGCACCTAGCATAAGGATCAGAATTCAAATGATCCAGTACACTGGGGGGAGGGGGGGGGGAATAAAATAAAATTTAATAAAGCCAAGAACAAAGTGTTACATAAAGCAAGTGAAAATTAGATGGATAAACACAAAATGGAGATTAAAGTGTTTGTGGAGAAGAAGATCTGGATATTGGTAAGAGACAGTATGTAATGTTGCTATGTAAAGATAAATATGATTATGGAATGTGTAATCTGCAAATTGAGGAAAATAATTATTCCAGTACCTTACAGTCGTGAGTACTTAACTGGAATGCTACATTCTATTTAGTACATCACTTTCAGAAATGCACAGATGTATTATCAGGGGTCCAGGACAGTAAAATTAAACTTAGCAGAGGTCAAGAAATCATGCCATAGAGGGAAAGTTGGGAGAATTGGGGTTTTTTTATTCTACAGAAACTTGAATTTCAGAAGGCTGTTTCAAAGGGTGAGGAACTGTTCTCTACACTCATAAGCAACAGTGCAAGGAATAATTACTTTGACCTGCAGCAAAAAAAGATTTTGGTTCCTAATTAGGAAAAGGTTCTAGCTAAAAGGACAGTTAAACACTGCATTAGTGTACCAAAAGAGTTTTATAACATCTCCGTCCATATCATAAAGCACCTATTAAGGATAATCAAGATATATTTGATTCTGCTTCCAGGGAGGAAGAGTAAAGGCATCATGAGTCCCCTTCTAACATCTACTGGTACAATTTCTAAAAAGTCTAATCATAACACTATTAAAATAATACTTGCAGGAAAACCCTGAAAGAGAAGAGGCATACACCAGTGGGTGGTTTAATAGCTCTTTTCCATTTTTACTCACTGTGATTTTCAACTTTATCTTGTTGAGATTGTTTGGCATCCTTAAGAATGACTAACAAATTCACACACAATTTTAGCACTGTGAATGTCTGTGATTACACAGAACAACAATACTATTCTATATCAGAGTGGGTTAAATTATATAAAAATAGTAATTATTCCATATGAAGAAGGTCATATAATGTGAATATATGGGAAGAAACAAAGATATCTCTCAAAATTTCAGTGTAGCTATGTAACACTATCTGTATGCACCTTTTTTCCTAGAAAATCCTAGAATGAACTCAGGAAGGATAAATAAGAGCAACCAGTGGTAGAAGATGCACAGATGAGGTGGTGGAGTCTGTAAATGTGAGGAGACTGGAACAAGTATTTCTGGTTTGAGTATGATTGAGTTTGTTATCCACACTGACATAATTTGAGGAATTTACTTGCATGCATCTTCTAAAAGGTAACTTAAATAACTTGCAGTCACTGGAAGAAGAATTCTCTGCATAGGTCCCCCTATAGTTTCTGAGCTGCTGGAAATATAATGGGATTGTTTCTTGGCTACAGCAAATTGTCCTTCTATTGACTGTAATGGAGCAATGTCATCTAACATTTTCTGAGACTCTGACATTAGGACTGGCTAAAGATATAATGTCTTTTGACATAATGTGATTTCTACTTACAGTCATTTAGCTTTACATACAATCTAAAAATACAAGCATTTATCCATTTATGTTTCCTAAATCAAGTCACTTTGTACTTTCACTGGGCTCCCTTAATACATTTGCCAAGATCAAATAAAGAATTCAATGAGTCAAAGAGTTAAAGGAAATAATATAAAACTTCCTGCATAGTTCTTTGTAATATGAAATCAAATGTCAGTTCCAATACTTGTAAAATGCCACAGGGCATGGCAACAAAGGTGAGTGACCTCAGAGTAAAGCAAAGCCACCCCCACCCCCCATACTTTTATATTTTAAGATTCAGTTCTTTGCTGATAAAACACCTGAAAACATATTCATCTGGTCATTACATTCAAATATATGCCTATTTTGGAAGGGCTGTCAGGAGAATTAGGAGTTCAAAGCAATCCTTCACAGCAGAAGAAAAACTGTAAAATCCAGAAATTGTCGGTATGGATACATTAATAGAGTGCATGGAACAACTACACTACAAAATTAAGTCTGTATGGCTTTGAAACATGGAACTCACTTGTTGTGGAGTATGCAGAAGGTGGCATTTTGTAGGCTTTAGTAATTCTGCAATATTTTATATTACAGCGATTTCATGTTGCGATAACCTAAAACCACATGGAGAAAAAGCAGTCTGAAATCTTAGCACTGAGGCAAGCTTCAGCTAATTCAAAAGAAGGGATAGATAAAAATGGAACTACACAAACTATTGACCCAATTTAAATGGCTTTTTTTTAAAAAAAAATCTGTACATTTCAAAAGGGAGAAAATGACTCATTCATTGGTGTGGTGGGTTTTTTTTTTGCCTGGCATCAGAAAAAAAAAAGTTAGAAATCCAGCTCCACTGCCTGAAATCTTGCTTGGATGGATTTGTTTTAAAAGTAATATGTGACCAAAATAAAAACCTTAAATGGAATGTAGTAATTTGAAATCTAGTTTCTCTGCTGGGAAAAAAGTTTGTTTGACACATCAGAGAGTTTTATACATACATAAATATAATTGTAGTTGATAATCAGTACAAATGCAACTACAGCATGTCTTAGTTTTATAAAATAACATGAATTAGAAAAAGAAGTACACATACACACCCCAAAAATAACCAAGACTTCTTCCCTCTCCAGAAGATAAGTTTTCACAATAAACATCTCAGAGGCACAGAGAACATTAAGTTAGAAAGGGGGACTAAGATCATTGACAGCAGTATCTTAGTAGGACATTGATTATCTGCTTATTTCTGAAAATAATTTGTGTGTGGAGCTTTAACGTTCAGGGAATTAAGCTGTGTGGAGCTGAGCTGGAACTAACTGTTGGTTCAGTATCTGGTATAAAGGAAATTTTCTTGGGAACTTTGAATCCTCCTCTAGTGGCACCATTAACTATGTGAAATTAGGTGTGGCAATTTTGAGCATACCTTTATTTGTTAGAAAAAAACCTAATACACAGAAGTAGCTTGCTCTGTATCTTACAACTAAGACAGAGTATTACCAAATATTGTGCTGGGGGTTACGATATGTTCCAGGCTCATGGTCCCAGATGATAGACATTTTATTTTTCAAAAACAGAGGTTACTAAAATGCTTGCCACAGTGCAAATGCATAAAAACTTCTTCACAGACACACCTTGTGGTGTTGGTAAAACTCCTGCTGAAAGCAACAAATCAGCTCCCAATAACTTCCACAACCTAGTCTCAACAAGGTGGCAAGGTAGAAGAACAAGCTCAGTCTCTTCTTTCAAGTACCAAGGGAGAGATGCATATCCTGCATACCACCAGAAATCTCTGTCTCCTTGACAATATCCTATGCAGGCACTCAAACCTATCTGAAGATAGAGTAACTTCAGCTGACCATCCTCATTTTCTGCCTAGAAGCCAGTTCCCACTCAGCATCTAAGAAGTTAGGCAGGACAAGGCTTCCCTAGAAACCATATTAGTCACCTAAAAGGGTGCCCCTTCGTCTTAATATCTAGCCAAAAGTAACTCCTCACAGATGCTTGCAAAGAGCATCCTTATAAACCATATTTCAGTCCTAACAAAACAGTTTGCTATGCCCTTTGAGCAGGCAAGCACAGAGATCTTTAAGGCCAGAGTTTGTTGGAGGCAGAGCAGTTATCTTCTCCACTTCTATCAAAATCCATTGTTTTCTGAAGGAGACCTTCAGATGCCACCAGAGACAGTCCATTAGCAACAACAGCCCTGTTGTATCTTCACTCTGTGTAGCTTCAAGCAGTCATGCTATCATCTGCGCCCTGACCCAATCCAAGGCCTTTTGAGGGTGTACGGGACAAATGGGAGCATATGGACCACAGAGCTCAAGTCTCTTATCTCACCCTCAGAACTGCTGTGCAAAACACCGTGATGGACATTGTGGTCTGTTGGCAGCTGAGTTGCCATTACTACCCACTGTCTGTTGGGCTACAATGATCAGCAGGGCTCTTGTCACTAGGGTATTCTGCCCACCATTCCTTGCTCTTCATCATAAGCCTTATATCAAGGGCTGTAGGAAGGTACCCTTTTCCAGTTGAAACAAATCTTCACTGGGATTTCATGCTGGAAAGAGAAGACAACATGCAAAACAGAATTCAAATGTGATTTTCCTTCTCCTTCAGTGGGATGCTGTTTGTGTGATTTTACTGTTCTGAAAATTATATACCTTATCAAAACTATTTATCTAGGGTCTCTCTACAGTAAAGGATAACACAGAGATGCCTCTAGATGGGAATTCATCCTCTCTTTCTTAGCATCACCATACGATGGAACTAATTGCTACCAGGGGATGTTCCTGTACTATAGAGAAACCCTATCCAGACCTTGCAAACTGGAAGACAAACTTGTAAGTAGACTGAAACCTAACTGGAAGGAATCCCACCTCCAGTACTAAACTGGAGTATGTTACTGGACTGAGCAGATTTCATTTGTGGAGCTTCCCACTACAAAGAGGAGACAACATCACAACTGTGCTATGAAAGTTTTGGTGCTTACTAAATCGTAAAGCTATTATTCATTTTCTTTGACATTAGCAAGGCCTCTTAGAGTACAGATTTCTTTGGCTATTGTTAGGTAAAATGTCAATCCTCTAGCCTGTGATTAGAAAGATTTCAAGCTAAAGGTATTATTTCCTTCTTTCCATTATGTGTGTGAGACAGAACTCACAGTTGGTGGAAATGAGATGGAAGGGAATTCTGGAAACAAAACAGAGTAATAATGGCATTTTTTTACCCTCACTCATTAGATAAGTAGTAACCACAAAAGCAAAACTGTGGAAGTATCAAATAGGTTTCTACTCCATGTTTGCTGGCTTACAGAGATTTCTATGCCACTTCTGTTCAGTGCACAAGTAAAAAGATAATCTGAGTGTCTACAAGCCCTGCAAACCCAGCCTCATGCCTAAAACCTCCTATAATAAAAGTGCAGTGAGTAAGACATAGCTGACAATTTTGCTGACGGTGCATACATCAGAACAGAACACAGCTTGTTCTTTCAGATTGCAATAGCTCTACATTGCTAACAATAGAAAATCTTAGTTTGGTCAGTAAATGAAGCAGAAATATTCAAGGACACATACATAATGTGGACCAAGAAATGTCTTTTACACACTTTAAACTGAGAGTGCATTAACTGTGCAGACTTGTGCTCTGCTGTTCGTTCATGGCATTGGTAATGGTATTGCTCCACCACAGGCCATCAAAAGCACCTGCTAAGGAGTGCCCATAATGAAGATCTTTGATGCAGAGGAGCAAGAAAGCTTCTCCTGTACATCTTCAAGGAGGCAGCAAGCAGTATAAGCATGAGTGCCCTGATGTTAGCTCAGGCTGGGAATTTAGTGCAGGATTTCTTCTGTCACCTAGCCATGAAAGAAACAACCTGTGTCACAGATGCTGTAATAAGGAGCAGGAAGGAACACGCATGATGGTCATGGTTTCTACTCTCTACACTAGAAAACACAGCAATGAGATGGCTACATCCTTCAAGCAACTATAGAAAGAAAGGGATAATCCAACTTGTGAATAGGTTCTGTTCCTATTTAAAACTGGCTTTCATCTTACTGAAGTCCTTGAAAAGAGTGTTAATTTCCTTATCCAATAAAATAATATTGAACAACAAACAGAACTTTAATCTCAGCAGCTCCAGCTGGAAGAAGAAGCCATTACTGAGAACTCATCTTTATTTATGGTTTTGGTTGTTCGGTGGTTCATTTTTTTTCTTAAAAATGACAATAATGATCCAGTAGGAAAAAAAAGTCTCTATGAATCAGATGCAAAATCCTGTACTGCCGGATCCTGTAATTTTAACATGAGTCATATGTTTGTTCCTTTTGGGTTTTTTTCCCCCTAAAACTCCAGTTCTGTGAATTAGGTAATGATAGTATCTAGTATTTTGAAAGAAGGTAAGTTTCCAGTCCTCATTCTGCTCTATCAAAATATTCTGACATCTGGAATGAATTGAGAACAACCAAAATGTTTTATTTTAAAAGATGCTTGGTGAAGGGCAGTCAGCATTGACCTGGGGAGATCTCCAGGGCTGAGTCGAGGCTGAGTCCATATCTGATGTTTGTAGAAAGGAATAGCAAAGGAGCCATCTAATGTTAGATGAAACCTTAACACTGTGTAAAGGTTCCTGTGTTGCTCTCTAGTGTCCTATACATGAAGTAGCTGATGCTTCTAGTGAGGAAAGAGCTACCCTTACTGTGGTGATGGTGGCATAATTTAAAATCTATACTCGGTTGACTTATATGCTAGAAGGTAGGATTTCCTTCACTTGCCTCTACTCCTTTTTCTTTCCATGTGTGTATGATGAAAAGGTAGAAGGGAGAAAGCAAATCCTAATGTGTATTAAGGTGCACTATGCTGAACAGATTTAGAAGCATTACCCTTGCCATATTAAACTGGATTAGTCTGATGGATCGGTTTTGCAATTGGTTCTACCCAGTTTTATCTGGACCAGCTTCAAACACTTGCTACATTGTTTATCCAGCCATACCAGAATGGAAAGGATAGATTTATAACCCTTATAAAATCAGCAGGTTGAAAAGAGCAACTTGATTAGCCAGTTTGCAGTACGCCTTACACTGTGCAAACTAAACGCACCAGCTGGAACTACTTAGCCTGCTAACAAATACCCATATGCCAAGAAATTTCATAAACAATGAAAATGGTCATTTTTTTCCCTTGAGTTCAAAATGTAATCTACTTTTTAAGTATGTTTGCATTTTTAAGAGATTTGTAATGAGACAGAGAGCAACTGGAGTTAAAGCTACAGCTATAACACGTGAATAAGCAGCTGTCATGGTGCATTGTAATTCAGCACCAATCACAGTCTAAAAATAAAAGCCATAAATAAGGGGGAAAGGCCTTAAACCCATAAAAGTTAGCACAGAGTTTTTTAAAGGAACCTGAGGGAGTAGGAATACATTTCCTTCTTCAGAGGGCAAGGGAAAAACAGTGACAATGATTACACCCTACTATCTCCCGGCATGTCTAGACAGATGGGTACAGACAGATCTGAGCCCCTCTGCCTCGGCAGGGTCCCGCTTTGCTCCAGGAGTTGTTTGAGGATGATAAAAGATACATTACTGGGTGAATATAATTTTCAAAAACATCAGGGATCCGCTTGAGCACAACCCACTCACACAGCTAGAATTTAACACACTACACCAAAAAGGACTTTTGAATAAGGGGGAGTATTCACTTGTTCCCGATGAAATGCATTTTGCTTAGTAACAATGATCTGGTGATCCCCGGCCACTTTGGAATCCAAAAAGTTTCTTTTATGACATTAGGTGAGGAGCAAATAAATGACACCCATGCACTCCCATGTACTTTCTTGCTGTCTGTCTACTGCTGGCAAGTGGCACTACTGCAGGTTGCTTTGGAGTGGGCTGCTACCCCGTGTCAGCTCAGCAGTATGCTTAGCAGGGCACTTGAGGGTGAGTAGTACACAGTCCACTCTCCCTGGTTATCAGCTCTCCCCTCTTCCCAGTCATTATCATCAGCTTTATGGGCTCCTCAGTAAAAGAATTAAAAAAATGGCCACTCTGCTGTGGGTCCCATATGGATTTGTGAGACATGGAATAGCCCTAGTGAAACAGAGAGCAAGCGAGCTTGTAATTCCATGGAACTCACGGCCATGTTACAATCAATACTTTATAATTTGTTGTTCATGTATTGTTCATTGTTGTTTAAATATATTTTTCATCTCCAAAAGTCATTTTTTTGCCCAAATAATTCTTTCTCTCTCTTTCTTTCTTTTCATTGGTTTGGTTTTTGGGTGTTTGTTTTGGGGTTTTTTTGGATGGTTGGTTGGTTGGGTTTTTTTGTTGTTTTGTTTTTTCCTAAGGACAATAGAAAAGCCTTATGGGAAGCAAACAAGGTCTGTGAAAATTCCATCACTTTTACAGTGCTCATCAGTGGCAGCCCAGATATATTTAAATTACAGTGCAGTGCAGCATGCATAAGGATACATCCTGCTTTATCGAGCTTTTGCTCACATCTATTGTCTTGCAGCCTCCTACTCAACCCTTAAACAGAAATACCATATAGTAAACACAAAACGTAAATAAGTGCAGTAGGCAGTGGGCTAAGATTTACCACTAAAAATTCCTGAGAGCAAAAGTATTTGCAAAGGTTTTCATTGTCAGCCTCCTTGAAGAGCCTAACTGCTCCCAGGTGCAACAAGTGAGTGACCCAACAGCACCAAGGTCTTTTACCTGAGCAGCTGTCTTCTGCTTCAAGGTGATTCCACTTTTCCAGTATGACAAGACTTGCCTTTACCCAAGTGAACAACAGAGGACTTAACGTTGAATTATACTAATGCATAACAATACTTAAGGTCATGCAGAAGACATGATCCTCTGTAGGTATGTCTACACTTCCAGGTGAAAAGAGGACTCAAAAGCAGATGCAAGGATGTCATTCCCCATGACCTCAGACCTAAAAGCTTTCCATCCATACCAGTATTTATAGCTCAAATGTTCACACTATACACGGAAAAGGATGTATGTCACATATCTGCTGCTGCGGTGGGAGTGTAACATGCTCTGCCCCACCATAGCCTGGTCTGTCTATATCACTTAACCAAGGATTTGGGTTCATGCAGAGGCTGGCAATGGGCTCAGGCTCTCCTCTCAGAAAAATCGTAGAATAACCTACATCCAGAGCTGTTAACACCCCTGCAGGCAATCACTGTGGATGGAATGCAGGTAAGGGTTTGAGAATGGGCTCATACCCATAGATTTTTGATAGTGTAGGCATACCTTTTCAGAACATGCCTCATTGCTTTGCTTTAGATAGCTATCTACTTAGTGTTTTAACTGCTTCACCAAGGACATCATCTGCCCATTCAGCCTCTCACTTTGACAATGAATGGAAATTTACAGCATTCACAGAAAGATGTAACAAAATCCACTGCAGAAGAAAGTACATATATGTGCATGCACATGCACACACTTTGTAACAACCTGGAAATCTCCTTAGCTGTGTGTCAGTATGGATAGTGCTTTAGTCCCCGACAGAGAGATGGTTTGCTCCTGCTTGTCACTTGTGGAAGGTTTTTGGTTTTCTCCACGGGTAATATCCTCCAAAGTGAGCATAAACAGTGCAGTCAGAAGAGCTCCAAAGGCAGACAGGGAAAACAACCTGGTAGCTGAGAAGAGTTTATTGGCTTCCGCTGCTCATGAACAGCTCAACAGCATGGAGTCCTCCAGGTTGGTGTATCTCTATAATCTTGACCCACCTGGAGATCCATGGTGTCGAACCATGAACTTATGATGACAGTACTGCCTCCAGTGGGTGGGGGAGCTCCTCTTCATCCTCAGTGCGTCGAACAGTCCAGGAATTGTGAATTCTATATCATCCCTTCTATGACAGGCAAGCTTTTTTAGTTTCTTTTACTACACCTTTTCCACCATTGTACAGTTTAATACACATGGACAAGAGGCGACGCATGGTTTTCATTTCAGCATTTGGTAAGTGGCAGTTACTCTACATTTTCCATACTCACTAGCTTCTGTATTGATTAGAATATCAAGGTGGGGACCCTCAGCAGGAATTACAAAATCTTTGATTTCTTTCACGTCCTAACCATCTCTGAATAAGTTTGTTGGGTGAGTGCTTTGTTTTGCAGGGATGGTGAAGGAAGTGATAATTTGTTATGAAAGGTATAATTGGTTGACTGAGAAAGTTTTGTGAAAGAAGGAGGTTTCTCAGTGTTTCTCAAAGATGGTCAGATTCTGGATTGTCTTTCTACCTGCTAAACAAGAGTCTTTCCAACCCCAAATCACATGCTTATGTCCAAAGAAGATTAGATTCTATGGCAGACTGATGATGATGATCTTCCAATATCATTTCTTACCGTTGCCAAATATGCAAGTACAATGCCATAAACTGTCCTTTCCTTCCACTTACTCTATACTTCCCTTTTGTGTCCCTAATGAGACCTTTCTTACAAGCTATGGCTATTATTTTCAAGCTTTCTGGCTTGCCCATTTTCTCTCCTATGGTTTGGTTTTGATGTATAAATAACAAATGGTCAGCATGATGGCTATAGAAGCTTTATGAAAAAGTATTAGGAAATCTTCTTCCTGTGAAGGTTTAGATAAATTAATTTCACTTAAAGACCAAATTTCAGCTGACTGCTTGACATTAATTAGCTTAGCTTTACAAAACCCCTGCAAGGTATTATATGAATTTTACAACACACTATGCATTTTACAGGTGAATATGCTGAGGTCCACAGGAAGACTAAATGCCACATTACTATTTTATGCAAACAGCTGACCAATGTGTTGATTAAATTGTGTGGTGATACACTCTTGGCAAGAGTCTTAAGCTGGCTTCACTGGGGAGTGATAGCAGGACATTTTTAACAAATAGGCATCTATTTTGGAACTCACCTCCCCTACTGATTTGCAACCTGTGTTTCTTAATTTTTCAATGCCTGTGCAAAGGCATTCTGTTTAAGCTGTTGTTGTTTGGGGTTTTTTTTCTTTTTTCTTTTCTTTTCTGTTTGTTTTTCTTTTTTTTTTTTTTTTTTTAAATGAGTGAAATATAATGCAAAAGAAGGGGAAAAAAAATCACCCCGAGGGGTAATTGCTAGAGACTTCATGCCTCACAGATATTTTCTGAGGTTATGGATACATGAGTGTACAGGAAAACCTTGAGAGGTAGACTTAGGATAAATTGTGCAGCTGTACACAAACAAGTCAACTGCACACAGAAAAGCAGGCACTAGAAAGCCTTGACACCTGTAAGTTGCAGGTAGGGTAGTCACTATTTTTTCTGTGTCCTGAATCATCTTTTTTTTTTTTGGGGGGGGGGGGGGGGCAGGGGAAGAAGGAGTAATTTATTCATTACTGATATATAATGACAACACATGACAGCATTTCCTGGTGGGTAGAGAAGACTTCTCATGCATGCTCCACCAACCCCACCAACGAACAGGGAAGAAACAAACACAACCGGCTCACCTTATAAAAGCTTGGATAACTCAGGAAGCTTAAGAGGAAACCTACGCACACTTAGGTTCCTGTTCAACAGCATAGTAAAAGTTACTCTCTAATCCTCTTTTTTCCTAGAACTATAGAAAAAGATGCTACATTACCATAACAGGAAAGCAGGATCTAATATTTACTATTGCTATATATGATACATATTTCTAAAAATATATAAATAGCTGCCAGTGACAATTTAGTTTTTAAAACTACACTGCATCAAGAAAGTACGGCTTAAAGCAAAGAAATTATTGCTGCATCTTGCAATGCATTCCTATAAAGTTGCCTCACATAGATGTCTTTAAAATATTTGATTTGAAGAAATTTCTGGTTTCTGCAATGGATGTATTTGGTGTTTGTTTCCTTCTGCAATGTATTGCAATTAGTATTTGCACAGATGTAAAATACATGAGCTAAAGCTGAGGGGTTTTAGGCATGTGTATCTGTTCTTTGCTGCTTACTCATAATCTGAAATTACAGGGCTGTTTGTGCCATTAACTTTAGTTGCAGCAGAGATGCTCATGATATCACAGCAGGGACAAACAATTAATATAAGCAGAAAGGACAAATGAACTCTTATTCTTTGTTTTCATGCACTTGCCAATAGTCATTTCAAGCAAATATATGCACAGTAATTCAAATTATGTTGATGACATATATTCAGTTTATATAGTGAATAGTACATTACTTCCTCAGTTGCTATGCAGAAATGTATGGGATTCCTGCTTACTAACACGTTATTCTTCAAATAGCCCAGCTGGAGTATATGGACTGCTGTTGAGCAAACCCACAGAAACATGTGAGTCTGATGGGAAGAACAGCTCTTCTTAGAATGAAAAAATGTGGCAGAATCTAACTGCAAAGAAAAAATAAATAAAAGACACAGTATCTGGTACATGGAGTAAAGTACAACACTGTGTGTTTCTGAAAGTTTCCTACAAGGCATCAGGAGCCCTTTGATCACTTTACTGTGTAATGGCACTGCAGATTTAATGTTCTCTCATTTCTAACAAGCATGAATCTGAACAGGGTTTTACTAAAGCAATTGGTATGAGAAAATCTTTAAAGAATGGGGATAGGGAGCTGCCATAAAGTACTAGGGAAGGTAAAAGAAGGATTAAATTTGTAGTCCCACCTTTCAATGCTCTTTTCATTTTTGCTTACCTCACCTGCCTTCTCCACTGCTCCTGTTGGACTGTAAACTACACTTCAAATATGCTGCAGTCATGACTGACAGCAAGATACCATAGTACTGTGGAATGGTAATTGATGTTGCGTTCAGTTTCTTTACCTTATGATATTATCACTATAACAGTAAATTCCAGTGCACCAGCAGAGAAAGTTTCTTAAGAACTTCCTGACTGTCAACAACAGAGTATACTGATAAATGTACTGATAAAAAGCTTGAAATGTTCTTTCTTGGGAATGGGATACAGAAAATGTTTAGATTTTGTTTTGGCTTGTGCCAAACATCCTAGCTGTGGATCTGTTTCAAGATTTCTTTAACATGCTTAATTATACATAATAACTGCTGGATGACTGATCACTGTCCATCTCCAGCATTAAGCAGAATTCGCTGCTATGGAGAAGGGAACAAAGCTCTTCTGCAAATCTCACAAGATAACCTAGTTTCTGTGATTTTCTTTCTCCTCAGGAGGCAAAGAGGAGTTTAAAGAGAGTCTATTCCTCCCAAAACACATGAATTCTGTTAGTGGTTTTGGTTTGGGTTCAGATTTATTGTTATAATGTTGCAAAATAATATTGTCTGCAAAATACTAGGCTCAGCTGTATGTTATTGCAAAGTCTTTCAGTGATTGATTTGAAGTTATATGAAAGACATTCCTAAAAGTAGATTTTCCTTTATTCCTCACTCTTTCCTTTAAACAGTTCTGGTTTTGGGTCATTCTCTTTTAACATTACAAGGGCTGGATAAAACGGCCTCCAGAGACCACTGGTATCACCAGCAGTTAATTACCAGCAATTGTGCTTGACTCGGATCTCAAATGATAATGAGCTGGATTAAATGAGATAGAGAACTGCTACCCTAATGTGACTTAGGTAATTAAATTCCAATATTTAAAATTCTACCTGGCATTGCAATGGGATACCATACTCTATTTCCTATCCTTTGGTAACATGTAATTCTGCTAAATACTCTGAACCAGTTGGCATGTTTCAGCCCAGGAGTGTACTGAATATGATGCAGTGGAGAGTTTTCAGTATACTCAAGTCCAATTAATTGGTAATATATTTTATTACTCCCTTAAAGTGATAGATAACATGAAAGTGTAAACCATTTCCAGTAGCATCTGACTAAACATAATGGAGGATCTAACATGATTTTTGGAAGTGTTGAGCTCTAACAGCTCCAACTGAAGGCTCTGAAAGCAAGAGATTCTCAAAATCTCAGAAAAACAACTTCATAGGCTTCCCTAAAACGCTACTGAAGACTTTCCTGTAATGATTGCTACTAACATGAGAGAATGCAGCACAGAAAAGATGAAAGCTCTGGTTAGATAGTAATTTTTATAATCACCACAGAAGTGAAAGATCCTGGGTGGAAGTTATGCATATAAGATGAAAGTCCTGCCAAGTCAACGCTTTTCCTGTGTAGTTACTAGTCAAAGGGACATGTCAGAGGAATTAGTATTTGTTTACAATTTCTACCAGGGTGGAATCTTGGCTGAGTGAACTCGAGTAAAGAATTTCCACTAATTTCTGTGGGTAATTTGATCAAGACAGGTATGTTTTTTTTAAAAAAAAATCCCTTATCTCTTAGGAGCTCAGGCTGGGTGTCTTTGCTGGTTCATTTTGATTTGAAATAAGATGTTGTCTAATACTACATATCCACAAAGGCATAAGATAAGGTTTTGTGATGACAGAAGGGAAAGAAAATCTACTTTGACCTCAGTGGAAACAAGATTTCTCCTGTGACAGCTGCTTGTGACCTGAGATCTCTACCTAATGGGGAAAGCCAGGCAGATTTTTTTTATGTGAACTGTACACTGTGTACTATTGAACTAATGAATAGTTGCTGATGGATATTCTATCTAGAGGGCATTTCACTCTGCTGAGTCATATACTTTTTGCAGTATGTCAAAAATGAAATGATTCTTCTAAGGGCCAGCATTTTTCTGAAGACAAATAAAGACCAACACACAGCTGAAATCTTTTTAAGGGACAACACAATCCATTTCAGGCATGATTTTGACATGATCCAATATCTTAACAACTGACCATGCAAAATGCCTGTCCCCAAAAACTGCCACATGCCGTCTTCCTTCAGACGGTTACAACAGATGCTGAAATGATGAATGGTTTACTACAATTGCTTTAATTGTCTTATAAAACCAAGCAACTATCTGGCAACACTGTGGCTGAAACCAAGAGAAAAGTGAGGTCTGAAATAATTTCATCTACGCTGGGATGTGTAATTAAAGACAACATCATTGTGAAACAATTTGCTCATTGGATGTATCCATAAAAGGAGAGAAGAGAATCTGGGTCCTGAGGAGTTTTGCACAGGGCAGTATTCTAAAACATTAGTTATCCATAGGAAAATCAGAGGCTTCAGGCACTGGACGAATCTGTTTGCTAAATAAGAGTCTACCTGTCTGCACCTGAGACAATCCTACCCCAGCCCATGGTAGTCATTTCCCTTAGGGACTTCAATCAGTCAGCTCTTTGAAAAAAAACCTCCTACCAGCTGTATCATTACATATTGAAAAACAAATAGCCTGCTGGGGGTTGGCTACAAAAAATTGTCTGGATTGATGAGTTTATCTTCTCCTGTGAGAAATATGGGATGTTTAATCTTAATCAGTTAGGACAAGGAATACCATGGTACTCCTGGTATTTTCAAGAGAAGAGAGCTTATCTTCCATATTCAGATTTTTAACTCATTGCCAGCTTGCTTCTCAATGTGCTAATCTTTTGCTTAATGCCAGAGTCCAAGTCATCTATGTATGGGAAAATCTCAAGCACAGCACAAGCCGTTTTGTGCGCTAAAAGGCTGAACTTTGAATTGAGGATAGCCACATGGTATTTTAACAAACTATAATCCATCCATTGCGCTCTCAAAAACTTTGGCCTGACAGAAGTAGTTATTTTTCATAGTGCTGTTATAGGAATAGTGAGTTTCATAACGCTTTTTTAGGTAGGATGTCAATCTTCACATGCAGAGGACAGTTTTTCACAGGAACATAGTGGTGACCTCAGAACAACCATAGTTTTTGCAAGAGTCCTGACCTACTAAGATTTTAGCGTTACCTTTTGTAGAAATAAATGATCTTGTCTTGTTACAGCAAGTGGCTTTATTAGTAAAATTTTTATTAATGGCTTTGGAGTTTTGTTTCTTATGCTATTTTTGACACTTGTTTCCTTGTTTGTTTAACTGGGTAAATAGTCATGCTGCCAGAAAGAAAGTGGTGACAGTAAGGGGAAGGTAAGAGAGCACATCTCATTCTCTTGTGTCACAGCCTTGTGATTCTGCTGTAATGCCAGCCTCAAGAAATCAGGTTAATTTTCAGGGAGACGTGTTACTTTCCCAGTGTCTGAAAGCTCCTAATTTCTGTAAGTCTGCTACACATCATTCATGACAAATAGCGAAGAGAAAGAACACTTATTAAAGCACAAAGAACAATCTAAGGGGCAGCAGTCCTACCCAGTAAAAGTCATACGCTGCATTACTACAGAATGCATTAAATGAAAAGATGGATATGTAGAGTACAATGATACTGACCAAACTAAACAGAAAATTAAACGTTTCTCTAATGGGAAAGTTGCACTTTCAAAACAGAGATATCTCCAGCAGGATGCTCTCATTTAGAGATGGTCTTATTTGGAGGCTTAATTGGAAATCCAACTTTGGTTTGGTATGTTTTTCTTTTGGTTTTCCTAGTTTGTAATAATTTTGTCTAAATTATATATATATATATATATTCCTTCGTAAAAGGAAAAGGCAGGCAGGCAGGCAGATGTCATAGTTAAAAGATAAACTTATTAAATGGAGAAAACAAAATTTCATTAAAGGGCTGTGATGTGTTGCAGGAAAAACAAACAACACAAACAAAAAACCCCAGAAAAATCCAACAACAGAACAAAACCCTGGAAGATGAGCAGTTTCTTACTTTTTGCTTTGAGAAAATGATGATTGTTCTTCCTACCAGTCAAAACATTGTTTTTGAAGAACTGATTTTACCCAGTTAAATGGATGGAGACCTGGTTTCCTCTCTGACTGCTGCAGCTCCCAAGAAATACGGTATTTTTGGAACAGGCTGCTGTGCATATCAGAGGTAACTGGGTAGAACAGGCTGGTAGAGTACAGGATATCACTGAGAAATGCAGAACGCAACTCATCTCAGTGTGCACCAACACAAAAACCAGAGCAGATGTTCATTGCTTCTGCCACTGTCATGTTAATTCCTAGAAGAACTGTATTGCACAGTTAGTTAAGCAGCACCATGAATATTTTGCATCTTGTTAGAAAGCAGGTAATGGACAGCAAGAAACCTCATGGTAATATCCTATAACAAGAGACTTTTTAAACGTATTTTAATTATCCTTACTCTTGTGGGACTTTTTGTTATCCCAGGCTTTAAGTTATTTTCTGGACTTTTCACTTTAATAAACAGCAGGATAACATGTCACACAGAAGCACCATTTACCAGCTGTCTGATGATTTCCCAACGTACCACAAAGCTATTCTCCTCAGTAGAGGGCTCTCTGTAAAACTACATAGGTTCTGTATCACCTATGGACTGCAGTTATCATGGGAGATATTTTCCTTCTCCAGTCAAAAGACCAAACTACTTCCTAAATAGTTTCAGGGTAAACTGGATGCTAGCTGCAAGCAGCTGTGGATGACAAAAATGTTTTTATTCAAACATTAGCATTAAGAAGGAAAAGTCTCCTGAAGAGCACTACTGAGTGAACAGCAAGCGGTGCTTTAAGATTAATCTTTTTACTTCGCCTAAGCCTTCCAGGAGCTTCTTCAGTAAAACTCAGAGAAAACCATACACATATGCAGAATAAGGAGCTAGGGTTTCTTTGCTTGTTTGTTTGGCTATTTTTTGTTTTAGATCTGCTTATAAATACACAGAAAACGTATCTTGCTGTAGAAAACATTAAGATTACAAGCGATAAAAACATAGAGAATAGAGCTGTCCTCTTTTCTTTCCAGAGCAGCCTAGGCTTTGAGAAGAATTTCTCTCCCATCTCTACAGCTGAGAAATGCTTCTTTTCACCCCAGGGGACTGTGACCAGGAAGAATTCACCCTCTACCAGCTCTGCTGTGGCACATTCTGATCAGTCAGGTCATTGATCTAAGCAGGGTAACTTAGAGGTGCTCAGGTGGATAAAATACACCTGGGCAGCCCAGAGAACCTGGAAATACCCTGGATCAAAAGCTCTGCTAAGGTGATACGGCACAAATGGAGCTGGCACACGTGTGTTCCCACTTCTGTTCCAGGCACTGACCACTCCTCAGGGCTCATATGAAGTGCTTAATGTAGGAGACCTTTGAAGTCCCTCCGGCCTGCAATTGCCAGTCTGTCTTAAGTTAGCATTCATTGTATTATTGCAATTGTGGCTGCTGCTGGTAGGCTGTTCTCTGCAGGTGTAAGGCTGGTGGGAGCAGGCAGGAAAAGGTTGTTCATCTGGCATCTGGTGCCCCTGAAATAATTGTCGTTACTGGTAGCTGACGGTGTGACAGAAGACAGATTGCTTTTACCCTCTTCTTGTAGCCAGATATTTCTAAAAGACATACAAATGTAAGTGCTCTGACAGAAGCTGCCACAGCAGCATGACCTGCTGTTCAGGTGCTGGGGTGAGCCTGCTCCAAGCACTGTGGAGATTAGTAATGTCAATGGGTTTGAGGCTGGACTCTCTTTTCCAGCACCTACCTGTGGGTATAACGGAAGGGCATGGTATAATATACCAAGAATATAAACCAAGATACATAAACCAAAGAATGGAAACCAAGATATAAATAATCCTGGGATAGGTCTGTTTAATAACCTTGCGTGACAGGAGCTGGAACACTGACACCCTCTGTGCTGTTAGAAAAAAAGAGCCAGGAAATGAAAAAGAAGTTTGTATTGTACTTTCAAGAGTATACATTAGAAGTAAAATAAAAAAAACAAGTCCCAGATTTGTGAACCAAATCCTAGCTATTTCACTTGGGTTTAGGATACCCTCTGTGACGCTCATAGCTTGCAAACAATCAGAGGTCAGAATGGTGCCATCATTCACTCTGCAAAATCACTACAGATGAACGTACATCTATAGGGAATAAGATGTGAGGTAGGAAGGTCAAGAAGAGAAAGCAGAGGCAGGAAAAAGTTGTAAAAATCCCTCTGTGTAAGTGCAAAAAACCCTCTTGAAAAATAAAAAAGGATGGAAAAGAAACTTAAAAAGGAAATGTAACAGAAGAAATTAAAAAGAAAGGAAAAATGAAGGCAACCTGTAGTAAATGAAGTAAAATATACAACCTCCTTCTGAATCCCAGTGAAAAATCTATGTTAGTTTAAAAAACACTGGGATAGGGAGGAAAACAGCTGAAGGAAGAATGACTGACAGCTAAACAGTTTAAGAGGCAAATCAGAGTTTGGCCCAAAGCACTGGGTTGGTTCCATCACCAATTCATTTAGCTAAGAAAACGAGCATAATTTGCTAACATCATTCATTTCTCACTTAACTGGTTTGCCTGTGTTTTGTTGGAGGGATACGGTGGTTATCTCAAACTGTCTTCTTAACCCATTCCTTCATCTCTGTGGCCAGATATTGGGAAGGATTTTGATGTTTTTATTTATTTTCCCATACATTTTTGCATACAATAAAAATAAGAAAGGCATCTGTTACTCATTTTAGCTCAGAATAGAGAGGAATAATTAATTGGTTTGGAATCATGTTTAAAAAATTGTGTAAGCTGCATAACTTTTATGGAGGTATAATTTTATATATATATCTGTTTGTGTGACCTCCTCTGGTTCCTATAATGATTTTCTTTCAGCTGCAAACAGAAAACAGATTTCAAGACTGAGTTATTTCCTGAAGAAGCAGAGATTATTGTTTCAGGCTTTCTCCTTTCCATCTTGCTCTTACCTTCTATTCCAGAGCTGATGAAATAGTAGAAACCATAAACCAGCAATGTCATTAATAGGATTTTATCCCACCCACCCCATAGGGGTGGCTTTGGATTTAGCCTGGCCAAAAAAGTGCTGTCTCAGCATTATTCCCTCCAGCTCTGTAGTCTGTCCTGTTCATCTCTTGCAATGACATGTGCTCCTGCTGGTATCAGTGTAAGCCAGCAATCAGTTTCATTTTGTCCCATTGCTCCCCAACCATTTGTCAAAATTCCACTTGCCAGCACTGCACACCTCGAGTGCTCCTTGTATCTTCATGCCTGCACCGAGGTGGGCATGTCCCACCATCTGCCAAACACCTGCCTGCCCACATGCTCCTAAAGCTTCGGTGCAAGCAGTGGCTTGTCAGACTGCTCAGTTTTCTCCTATATTCACTAGTCTCTGTCCAAAATACATCACCCACAGGAATCCCCTTGCGACTGTCAGTTGAGGGTGTTGTTAAAATTTAGTAGGATATAAGCAGGTGTCTATAAATAGAAAACTTATTGGAAGAAAATAACAACCCCAAAACACTACTTCACCCCCCTCCAAGTCTCCATGTAGTGAAAGAAACTGAGTGACAGGTGACAATTTGAAGAAAATTAACCTGCAATGCAATTGCCTTGTAGTCAAAGCTCTGATACAGTTAGGCACTCACAAACAACTGCGACCATACTTCATCCTGTGCAAGTACTTATGTTTTACAGTCATACTGATAGAAAGGTGATCACCTTGCAGCACTTTTAACAGGAAAAGATAGAAGAAAGGGTTACTTTCAAACTTGTAAATATCCACTTTGCCCAAACACATGAACAGTCCCACAGAAGGCACAAAAAAGTATTTCTGTTAAAGATAAACATGAAAAAGTGTTTTCAGGTTCAGAAAGTGTATATGTAGCAAATCAATGCAGTCTGTTCTAAGAAATTCTCACAGTAGCCTGTTCACAAAAAAAACAGATAAAATTACCTATTGTATAGGAGACTACAAGGCATTTCAAACATAAATGGATTCAGTCAAATAAAACACGTACTCTATTTTACTCGAAAAAAAGGCCAAGCCTTTGGGCCACAGTCTTATCATTTCATGGGCTATATTACAGTAGTAACAAATATATTTTTATAAAATTACCATTATCTTCTAATGCTTCTATGTCCTTTTTCTCTACTTCTTTGCCTCCACTAATTTGATCTGTCATTGTATTTGATTTCTCCACATATACCTTGCACACTGCTGAGCTGGTACTGTCATCTCTTACAACAATATCAAGCAAAAAAGATCAGCAAGGTTTTTAAATTTTGTTTTAAAATGAAGGTAATTAAAAGCAAACAGTTTCAATGAGCTGGGCAAAACTTGAGAAAATGTATTGTTTTGAATTTCTGATGAAGCAATTAGGGGGTTATTTTTATTGTTGTTGTTGATCTTTTAATCCAAACAGATATTTTCTACTAGAATTTTTAGCTAATAGAAAATCAAGTATTTAACTGAGAAGTCTTTAAGAAGTATATTTATTAATAATTTTCTTGATTTTCTGTATTTTTACCTTCTTTTTTTTAAATACAGATAAATGGCAGTTATTGGCAGTTACTGGCAGTTTGAGCTGTTTATTTTTTATCTTCCTCTCCTATCAGGTGTTTTCTAGTGCTTATACATAGGAAATTACTGTATCTTAAAAGAAATAAAGCTCCTCTGCTCAAATACTTTCTTTCGTTAGAGACAGAGGTAGGTCTATAACACATATACAAGTAAAGAAGTTTAATACATTAAGAAACACTATAATGACTGAAAATGAAAGAAGCAGACCATTTAAAAAAAGACTGAGTCTGAAATTGAAGCTCCTTGCAACTCTGGTGTCAGCTCACAGTTTTAATTATTAATTAGGGATTATAAAGAGAAAGGGTCAAAAAAGCGAACTGAAATGGTAACCCTTAGGCCTAAATCTGACCATTCAACAGAAGGAAACACAGCTGAAATCTTACCCTTAAATTCCACTGTAGTGAAAACGCAAATCAGGAGATAAACAGGTACATGAAAGAAACTTGATGATTTTTTTTTTTTACTCCTGTTGTTGCCTCCTGTTAATTAAAGCAACAGTGTAATGATACTTCATTAAAGTACCAATATAAGATCATTTTGGTCTCCAAAAACCTATTGTAAAACATGGAGTGAACATTTTCTCTTCCAAGACTAGCTATGTGCTAAAAACATGATTAATGGGATCAGGGGACAAAACTTCAGCTGCAGCAAAGTACAGCGGCACCAATGCATAACTAAACTAACCAGTTTGTTCATTACCAGCTTTTACAGAGGGTTGATACTGAATACTAGCCGATTTTCTCATGCTTGTACACATACACTTACATTCTGCATTTTCTAAAAACAGTAACTCCTGTGCCGTGTCATTAGCAGCCTTCCTCCACAGAGTTATAACACACAGGCGGCAAATCAGAGCTGGATCACTCCCTCGCTGTTGGGAGACAGCTGCTGCTCATGCAAAGACAGCTCCTTATTCCCAGTTAGGGAGGCCAGTCCTGCAGTCCTCCCTTAAACTCATGCAAATCTCCCACCTACATCCGAGGGACCCACTTGTGAGAGTGACAGTTTCAAAACTGTCAATGGGAGAAAAACACCCACTCTACCTCAGGTTAAGGACACTGAGGCTGCTTTAAAGACTGCAGCTACTCACAAAGTATAACGCAAAGCACTTTGCTGTTTACAGAGTACAGGGAGAATAAACCTTCCCACGAATTTGTGAGCTATACTGCAAATGTTGCTACAGTTATCACCAAGTGCAACTGCTAAATAACATCCCCAGGTATATTGTGTGGTCTGTGTTAAGTAGCAGGTCTAACAACTGTTAGCTGTTGCTAATATAAAGATCAGTTATTGTTTTACACATAGGTTTTAAAATAAAAATCTTTATCCTAAAGAGATTTTCCTCCCCCCCCAGAAGAAAATTGGTATGAAGATCTGCTCTCAGTGAAAGTTCTTATCAAAGAAAGAGCCAGCATTCATGGCCAGCATTCACGGCCAGCATTCACACAGTGACCATCTTTACCACTTTCTGCTCCAGGTGTGGGGGTTTTTTACTGCTCTTTTGAAATGTGAAACTCTTAAAAACATGCTGTTGAAACTCTTCTGTTATCAAAACCTTGATATTATGGAATTGCTGGGAAGAAGTTTATGGGTTTTGGTGGGTTTTTTTAACTGCTAAGTAAATTCATGAAAGAGATCTTTGAAAATTCAGTACTAGAGTATTTTGACCACTCAACAGCATGGAAGTCCCACCATGGTTATCCTGCCTTTTAACACGGTTGAGTTCATGCCCTGTCAGTCCCACCTCAGCATGGATCAGTAGGATCTCCTATGTAGCCCCTAGCCTCTCTCCTGCTGCTTTACAATAAAGATACCACAACTATAAAATTATATCTCACTTGAAAAATGTGAAGACCTGTGGACCTTAAATGGGAGTACAGCAAGGAGATTTATAAAGTAAGTGGATAGATGGCATTTATTTCAGATCAAGCTCTGCATCAGTCAGGAGCTGGAAAATAAAAACAACTTGTGACAGGCAATAACCTGTTCCGACGGCACAATGGCCCTCGTAATGAAGCTGCAATCACTCTTCTGATCTCCTGCAGTCTTGTTTCTTTCTCTTCCTTCTTGAGGAACTGGCACTTCCAATCTATTCTAATTTTCCTGATTCTAGGCTTTGATTTATACTGCTCTGGCTATTGTACCTCCTGTCAGAGGAGGGAGGAGTTAAGGATTCTAGGTGACGGGAGAGGCAGCGCTGACACGAGGGTGAGTAGGAACAGAATAATATCAGAGATTAAATTATTCTGATGGGTGACGTCTCAGCCTGTCTTGCTATGTAATAATTATACATAATATTTTTTCTTCAGTCCTGGCTGATGTGAAGAAATACATACCTCCCCTATCTAACCCCCCACCTCCCCCCAAAAAAGGCTCCATGTAAAATGATGGTCTAATACTAAGAGCATGGTGCTGAATTCAGACTTGGGACATATGGGTTCTGGTCCCCTTGGCATGAAGATGAGAGTAGACAGAAGCCATTTAGTTTTCCTTCTGCCTTTGTTTACTCTGATGCGGGGAAACAAATTTTTATAAGCTCTGCTTTACTAACAAAGTGCATCAAATCAAGAACAGACTTTTTAGAAGTGACATCTCAAATAAAATTTTTTAACCATGCTAGCTGAGAAACTGTCTATTTACAGGTCCCTGATGCCCTGTGCATATCCCATGTTCCTTTTGGTCATTCTTTCATGAATCTGAGACATTTTTGTAACATGACTTTCCATGTAGGCAGAGATCACTGATGCCCCTACCCAAAAGTACAGTAATTATACACGCTGACATATAGTTATTTATATTTATTTCATGCTTCAAGGGAAAACCATGCACTTTGCTCATCCCTCAGCAGTACTTTCTTAAATGGAAGGATACCTTTTTGAACTCTGACTTGGTAATCAATGCAAAACAGGCACACAAGAACCGATACCATCTGTAATTTTAATCATAGAAGGCATAACAACTAGTATACCTGGAGGTGATGCTTATTTCCACGACTGACCAATGCTTCTCAAAAACACCTTACACTGTTTAGTTCAGAAACTGTCTGTAGTGTGCCATCTAACAGCATGAAAGCCAGTGAATAAAATATCCCTTGCAACATTTTCAAATGTGCTGCCCTGTACTTTCAGCATGTGTGAACAGGTCATATGTGGGGGAGAAGAGATGCTAAGATGTGAGAAAGATTGTGCAAGATTTTGTAGTGTTTGCTCAGACTGAATACCATTCCATTCCTTTGGTATTTTGGTATCCCCAGACCCAGGGACTGTGACTTACAGTATGTAGCACTCAATATGACAAACATTTCTGGGATGTGTCTTCAGCAATGATATACTACTCTAAGTTCATAAAAGAGCAGTAGCATCCTACAATGAGCAGGAGACAGCAGATGATATAAAAAATGGCAATGCTAAACTAGCAGAAAAGTTATAAGACTGGAATCACTTTGCTTGCTTTGCAGGTCCAAAGCATTCAAGAAAGGGGATGATGAAGCAGCCAGATGCTGAAGTGAAGGAAACCATGAGACAGAAATCAGCTTCCCAGAGAAGCCAGGCCTGTCTTGGGATGGTACACTTTCCTTTGGGACACACACAGGTAACCAGGTTTGTACTTTTGGAGTGGACTGAACCCTGTGTTACTGCCAGGGTAGAGTTGATGCAGCACAGTTTCTATCCCATGTGGTGGCAGTCCTGATGCAAGCCATAAAAATGTCCTCAAAGGCAGTTTCCAGTGCTGCCCACCATTGCCCCAAAGATACTCACAGCATGGACCTGTGCTTGACTTTAATGCCTCTTTAAAGGCCCTTACCTTTCCCTTCAAAAAGATGAGTGGATGACACAAAATAACGCCCCTTCTTGCCTTAAACTGTAACATATCAGCATTATGTTCAGAGGTATTGAACCAAAAGATCCTGCTGCAAACCATCATTGAAAACAAGCTGAGGTGTGGAGTCAGCCACCAGAGATTTGCAATAATTATCTGATGTGGGAAAAGGGGCAATAAACACAGCCCCTGCTGAACAGCCTGCCCCTCTTTTTTTGTCTCTTCTTCAAAATTCTTCTGGTTTGGTATCTGTCCTCTCATCTGTGCTGCTCTTGAGCCCTTCTTAGACAAAAAGGAACAGTTATTGACCAGCTTATCTGTCTGTTCCACCATCTAGAGCACCTTCAGCTTCTGCTTATTAAATATCAGGTCATTAAATTAGAGGTGGAAGCCATGTCACTTGAGTTAAATGAACAATCACATGCAAAAATACCAAATTCTCAATGTTTGAACATGAAAAACTTAGAAGAACCTCTTGGCCTTGACATGATCATTGAAACTATTAATCAGACTGCCAAGCTTAGCCAGCACACTTGCAGATGAACAATTCAAAATATAGGGGGAAAATATCCAGTGGACAAATTAATGACAATTAACAGATAGTTCAGCATAGGTCATTTTATTTTCAGTGATCTGAAAGCAGAGCATCAGCTGTCTGATGAGACCAGTGACCAGTCACTCAGGACAGAGTGAATGTCTGTTCTCAGAAAAGCCCGTCTTCACACAACTGTCTTTGGGGCTTTTGGAAAGCCAATAATTTTCTCATGTCTTTCAGGTTAATGGCAATCAATCATTTACAGCCATTTTCCTGTATAGAAGCCCACTAATTATGTCCCATAATAACCATTTGTGTTGGCACTGCGCTCCAGCACACCAGCCTGATCAGATTACTTGCTTGCAAACAAATTTCTTCATCATTACCCCAGAGGATGGCACAAGCCTATACCGACCACATGAGCAAGGCTGAGTGGGGAAGGTGGCAGGCTGAAATATAAGGCAATTGTGAGGTTTTGTCCTGCATCTATTCTTCACCTACATCTTGACAACATTTTGTGTCCTGCCCTCTCCTTCTTAGAGCAGATAACCCCCCTGAAAGAGACAGATTGCAAACTGTTCATGCAGCAATGCTCTCCCACAGTGAATGTGCAGTACCAAGCAGAACAGTAACTCTGTGTGTGACTGGGGCATCTTCGATGGTCATGTAACCCATTGACTCAAAGACTTAAACAGCACGTTATGTCATTTGACAACTCTCTGGGCTGTCTCTTTTTGAAGAGTGATGAGAAGTGCATGACAGAAGGGAGAAGTGTATGGAGGAGAGGGTAGTAAGAAGGACAGAAACTGAATGGGAGAGTCCTTGGGTTTTAGTGCATTGGATGTAGACTGAAGAGAGAAACTTTCCTCTCTCCTCTCCCCATCCTTTGCTCATCACCCATCAGCTCTGGTTACCAGAGTGCTCCTTTCCATGAAATAATGTCTTTCACTTCTTTTCAGAAAAGTATTGCTCCCATCAGTTAGATGTTTAATTACAGAACTGATAGATTATTAAAGAAAACCCAAAAAACAAAAAAACAAACAACAATGTGGAGCAATGTTGGAAAAATCTATGATTTGAAGAAACATCAAAAAAAGAATTATTTTGATTTTCACATTATTTCTCCAATTAAGACATTCATCCTTTACTGTGTGGCAGATAGCACCATCATCTATGTATAAATAAGAGTAAGAGCAACTGCATGACATGATGTGCTTTGTTGTGGAGAATGTGGAAGTTTTTTGCAGATTTTTTTTCCTTTTCCCCTTGAGGGGCCGTAGGTATTAATTTCAGCAAGCATCAGAAGAAAAAAATGCATTAAATATCGGTATTGCATCGAATCCTAGCTATTCATGAACTGAGCTAGCTACAAAGGGTCTGGTCCTGTACTCTTCAGCACACAGGACTGGAGGACTGAACCCAAAGCTGGAATTTCATGTACATAATTTCCTGCAGGAATGCAAACAGCTATGTCATTATTTTGTAAATTTGCTCTGAGAATGCTTATCTAAGCAAAGACTAGCTCTCACTTTCCTCACTGTGCAATTCACATCAGAGTTTAAGGAGCAGTGGGAGAGCAGACAACATGCAGCCCTTCTCCCCACTGGCACGTTGCATTGCTTTAAAGCCAAGACAGTGATGTTCTCACTTTCTAGTTTAGCAGTTGTCCCCCCAAAAGAAGGACCAACAGCCACTTTAAGATCCTAGCAGCAGCAGCTCTGAGAGGTAGCTGGAAAAACACCTTGGCTTCTATCAGAGTAAATAAGTGCATCTGGGTTCTCTGTAAGATACAGCTTTGTTTACCACCTCTCCCCCTCCTTTCATGCAGCTCTCCCAAACACCCATCAAGCCCCAGCTTGCCAAGCCCCGGTATCAGAGGAAACGTGCTGCCAGCTGACAAGGACTGGATTAGGCTCCTTCTGAGGCTGCACTTTAAGCACCCAGAGGGGTTCAGTGTAGAGCAGCAAGAGGTCTGGCACTCAGGGTACATATTAATCCTCTCAGATCATGGCAGGGAAGCTCGGGCTAAGCAGGAGGTAACAGTCTTTAAAATCCCTGTGCCCATACACACCAGGTGAGACCATGTGCTCTTCTAGTGTCCAGGATGCAGTGAAATCAGAACGGGATGTGCACAGCCAGAATGTCCCCCGTGCACACTTGTGGCTGATTGTTGCAGCAGAGTGGGTTAAATCAGGATGGAGGAGAGAGTTGGCATGACGACTGCAGAAGTCATCCACAGTGGCCTGTGCAGTAACTAATCATTACACAGTAAAGGGTAATAATTACCTTCTTAATGCTGCAGTGCAGAAACTGGCTTTGTGGCAGAGCACAGTAGGGCGAAGAGATGGGGTGTTTGCCAGTGCAACAAAAATAAATAAACTGGTGTAATCCTGACCACAGAGGTCTTAACAGACTTTCAAAATAAGTGAATGATTTCTATTTACTTAGTTATTAGCTCTTTTCTGTCTACGTGCTCAGCTGCAAAAAATTCCTTCCTTCCTGGCTGTTGTGCGTTTAGTTTTCTTCCTTGGTTTGTGAAGCAATGAGGTGCAACAAATGAAATCTTGATATGGAGCTTTTATTGTGTAATAAATAATTTTAAAAAAAACACAAACCAAACAAAAATAAACCCCTCAAACAAACCAGGAGAGCTCTCCTGTGTTTTTCTCCTTGTTCTCATTGTTGTGTTGCATTAACAAACGCTGCCAGAGGGTTAGGAAACAAGCTCAACCACAGCCTCCTCATGCCTTGAAGGAAAGAGCTAAAGACTTTTTTCTTTGTTGCTTCTACTCAAGCTGGAATAACAGTTGAATTGAGAGCTTTTCACCTGCTAAGACATGCAATCAGGTGTCTCTGCTCCTTCCAGCTGACTCAACTGAACATAGCATTTAAAATGTATCAGAAAATGCAAATGATGCATTTCTCCTTTGCTGTTGTACTGTAGGCATTTGTTATGCTATCATCCTTAATACAGAATCAACATATCCTCTGTTGGTCTTGTCTGCTGACCTGCCATGGGGAAACTTGATGCTTCAACTGTTAAATTGTGGAAAAAGAAGGGCTTGGTACTTATTCAAGTCTCTAGCAGGAAGATCTCCTTTGAGAGAGGAAAGGGCCAGCCAGCCTGTGACCACCCAAGGAAAAGATGATTCAGACAGCCTCCAGCAGAAGTGTCTTCAGAAACTGCACCTTTTGCCCGAAGCAGCCAGATCCAGTGCCTCTCCCTGAACAGCAGCACATTTCAGTTCTAGGGTGCCACTCTGTCGCCTTGTCACATCTTCCCATACTAGGGAAATACTGCTGTTGCTGGTTTGTGTGGCTAAGGGCCTTCTCTCTGCAACTTTGCAGTCTGCCTTTCCCTCACAGCTCTGCACGCTCCCATACTGGGAGCTCCCGCTGGGGCAATGTATTCAGAGCCCCTGGGGCAGTGTTTTCCACTCACTGTTCCCATTCTGTAAATTCTCATGCTGCTATTCTTACAGCCTTGCACCTGCACACCCCAATAGTTCTGAGGTGGGTTGTCATGGGCAGTGATTGCCACCAATGAGAGAATCAGACTTTTTTCCCCACTTTTGTTACATTGTGGTTATGGCTTTTGGTGATTTATGAAAACAAACACAATAATGTTCAATGTGCACACAAGCACTGGGCATGCAGGTCCTGCCCCAGATGTCCTGGTTTCACTGGGACAGAGTTAATTTTCTTCCTAGTAGCTGGTACAATGCTGTGCTTTGGATTTAGGATAAGAATAATGTTGATAACACACTGACGTTTTAGTTGTCGCTAAGCAGTGTTTAGACTAAGTCAAGGACTGTTCAGCATCTCACACCACCCCACCAGCAAGTAGGCTGGGGGGCACCAGAAGCTAGGAGGAGACGTCCTGGTTTCTGCTGGGATAGAATTAATTTTCTTCTTAGTAGCTGGTGCAGTGCTGTGTTTTGGGTTTGGTGTGAGAATAATGTTGATAAGGCACTAATGGTTTTAGTTGTTGCTGGGTAATGTTTATACTAAGTCAAGGACTTCTCAGTTCCTTGGGCCCTGCCAGCGAGAGGGCTGGAGGGGCACGGGAAATTGGGAGGGGACACAGCCAGGACGGCTGACCCGAACTAGCCAAAGAGGTATTCATGCCATATGACGTTATGCTGAGTATATAAGCTGGGGGAAGAAGAAGGAAGGGGGGGGACTCTTCCTGAGTAACCGTTACACTTGATGAATCCCTGCTTTGCTGGTGATGGCTCAACACCTGCCTGCCAATGGAAAGTAGTGAATTAATTCCTTGTTTTGCTTTGGGTGTGTGTGCAGCTTTTGCTTGACCTATTAAACTGTTCTTATCTCAACCCTCAAGTTTTACATTCTTTTCCGATTGTCCTCCCCATCCCTCTGGGTAAGGGGGCAGTGAGTGAGCAGCTGCGTGGTGCTTGGTTGCTGGCTGGGGTTACACCACAGCAAGACACAACCAGGACAGCTGATCCAAATTGGCCAAAGGGATATTCCATACCATATGACATCGTGTTCACCATATAAACTAGAGGGAAAGCTGGCTGGGGGCCGCTGCTTGGGAAGTGGCTGGGCATTGGTCAGCAAGTGGTGAGTAATTGCATTGTGCATCACTTGTTTTGTGTATTCTAATTATTTATTATTATCATCATCATCCCTTCCTTTTCTGTCCTATTACACTGTCTTTATCTCAGCCTACAGTTTTTACTTTTAGTTTTCCCAATTGTCTTGCCCATTCCACTGGGGTGGAGGTGGGGTGGTGAGCCAAGCAGGTGTTTAGCTGCCTGCCAGGTTAAACCACAACACAGATCAACACATGCTCCAGTCACCGCAAATGATAAGCAGTGACAACCAGCTCAGGGTTTGAACATGTCCTGGTGGAAACTGTACAGTTACTGTGGGCAGAGTACTATGAAGGAACCAGCTGCTGCACAGCAGAGGATGCCCAGGACAGGTCTGGAATCCCTGGCTGCTTCTTTTCCCAGCTGAGTGCCACAAGGATAGCTTTCCTTTTCCCTTCTGTCTCTCCTTTATTTTATTTCTCCCTGGCTTATGTTTTCCCCATTTTTTCACAGTTAGAAACAATCTAGGCCATCAACTTGGGACTCCACTAATAAATCTTCATGCATGTGAATCTGTCTCAACATCATCTGTGCAAACCAGCCATAATGGGGGGGAATTTCTATTACACTAACATATATCATGTGTTGGTTTATGTATGTATCACCAAATATGTTGAGGAAATCACCAAATGAATGAAATGGGTTGGGAAAAGTGAAAAAAAAAAAATAGACCTGGTGACAGATCATGGGAACTGATAACTCACAAATGAAAGGCAGTGCTAAACTGTTAAACAGCCTAGCCAGCCCTGACAAAGTAAGGGTGAGCATCCCCAAACCTAACTTCTTTCCCTTGTCCTCTTTTCACAATAACTTGGAGAATGCCATTGAAATATTTGTCAAGAGAAAAACTCCAGTTCACTGGGGCCTGTCTTAATATTACATCACCTACCTGTAAAGTTGCCCAGTGGTTTCTAAAACCCACAAACACTGCTTCCAGAAAAAAATACATTGCCAATTTTTGTGGTATCAGCCTGTCTTTCCTTTCCTTCCTGTATTTTGCAGTCATCCTTATGCATATAAAATAGCTTTGAAGTGTAGCCCAAGCAGAGCTGCAGTTTTTTACAGCCTTGTGGGTAGCAAGGAAAGAAATTAGGTTCCAGATGGAATGGAACCAAACCCGCATTTTCCTTGAGATTTATTTTGCTTTGCTAGTTAAAGATTTTGGCTTAGAGTTAAAAATATTGTACCTAAACTTGGATTTCTAAAGCCATAGTCAAGAACATACACTAACAGCTTGATTTTTAAGCAAGCAAAGCACCCAGATTTTTTTTTTACAGTTATTTAGTAGAAAATGTGGGGGCCTCAGCTATTAAGAGCTTGGAAATGTAATTTAACACTGCTGTTGTGTGGGTTTCTTAATAAACAGAAAGCTTGACTTCTGCTCATTTCAAAGCTTTTCAACTCACATTTAAGTTCATGCCTTTAAACTGACATGTAGTTGCAGTACAGAGCAATCCTGCGTAGGTGAAAGAATGGTGCGGTTCCCACAGGACCATGGTCATAACAGGAGGACTTTAACCTAGAGAGCTTTCCAATGAACCTATGTCCCACCACCTACAGAAATAAAAGACATCAGTGAAGCAGAGATCATCTTCAGGAAGTATTTCCTTCATCATAAGTTCAGATTTAGTTTTCTATTCTGTAAAATTGTTTTTTTCCTTAGGACTCACTAGTTAAAAACCTATTGTCTAAATCCTGGTACAGCACACAAAATGATACAGAGCTTTGAGGAGGCTGTGATTTTGCAGCTTTCAAGTGAAAAGCAAGAAGGAGGAATCATCCCTCTTTGGCATTTGGGAGGGGCAGGTCTGCTGTAACGAGGTAAGAAATTGTACACATGCAACTGCCAAGGGAGGCTCTCTCCTGTCACTTTTACAGGGATGCAAAGGTCTTCTAAAGCCTGCAACATCCTTCCTCATTTTTGGCACGTATAGCCTGTTTGTTCCAGTTTGCTTGCTGGAAGTAGAAGACTAAATGAGAAGAGAGACTAAAGGCATAACTACGACCACATTTTCCCTTTCTCAACTCACTGTTCCCCTGTAAAAGGAACGCCTATAAAGGGAACACAAAGGCATTAAGCTGAAAGAGAAGTGTGTCTGCAAGGAGGTTATCTCAGGCTGTTATATCAGAGTTTCAGACAGTGGGTCAGGAAAGCAGACTCTGCGGCTGGCATTGAGATCTGCCTGGAAACCACGTGTATATCAAAAATCTCCAACTGTTATAATGAACCAATAAAACAAAGAATCTTTGGATTTATTTGTAGGAGGTCTTTCTGAGGAGTCAGGGGCTAATTAAACAGCTTTCCAAAATGTCTTGTGGTTGTTTTGAAAAGCACCCAGGCAGAAAGACAGCACATTTCTGGTGAGCAGCAAAAGCAAAACAAGTTGAGCATCTTCCAAAGAAGATGACTACCCCAATGGCTCCAAGTGATGCTCTGAGTGCAAGAGCAACTCTCCCTAAGCCAGCTCACCCGCTGTCCTCTCTCAAAAGTGACCAGTAGCAAAAAGCAAGCAAAGGGAACAGGTATACAGTGATACCTCCCCAGCATACATTTCTTAGATTGAAGCAGCTGGTGGTGTGGGGAGATCCCTGTGACTGTATTTGCATTACAAAGATTTTGGTAGTGTTTTTCTTGCAGTATTCTGTCTTGAATGGTTTTTATGCATTTATGCCTTTAGAATCAGCAAAACATCATACAGCTCAAGCATGCAGTGATTTTCTAAATTTATGCCTGTTAATGTCCACCTGAGAGCTCTGGGTCTGATGTGAAAAAAATGAAACAGCCCCCTGTTACCTTTTCCCTTTCTTCAAGGTTGCTTAGACCTACAGGCATTTCTTATGAGTCACATCATTTGATGGATGAGAAGTCCTAGTCTATTGAACACTTCTTCTCTGGAAGGCAAGTAATTCTCACCGTCTTTGTCACCTTCCTCTGTACCTTTCCAAGTTCCTCTGTATGGCTGCAGCACATGCATGGGCAGATATGGTCTCAGGGTTTAAGAAGATCTATCTCAGACCTGCTCCAGACAGAGGCTGATGAGAGGTATCCTGTGTATAGCTGCCTGTGCCAGCAACACCCAGGGGGGAATGGAAAGGCTCTTACTCCCTAAAGGGGAGAAAGATCAGGTCCATGTTATAAGCCAATTTTTATATGGAATAAAAAACAACTGAGATTTTGAAAGATACTGTATCAAACATTTCTTTCTATGGATACTCAAATTTAAGTAAGGTTCCTCTGTGCAGACTGTCACAGAAGTGCTGCCAGACACTTTAAAATCTAAAGAGAAAGGGCAAAGAAAGATGTAAGAATGCAAACGCTATTGTATACAATGTCCATGTTAGAAGCTGAGGTACAGGAGGCTGCTGAGTTTGTCCAAGGCCACATCAGCAATGTATGGTGAAACTAGGAATTCAGCTCGTGTCACTATTTTCTGAAAGAAGTAACAAGAAAATTGCTCCTCATCTTTTTAGTTATGTGTCATTTCCACACCCCACTTTGATTTCTAAGAGGTATTAAAGACAATAATGTGGAATATTAATTGCCAAATTTGTCATTCCAAAGAATGGCAATACTTGAGCTATCTGTTTTTTTAAAAACCAGATATTTTGCATTCCCTTGTGCTTCAAAGTAGGACATTTACAGTCTCACTCTCTGCTAAAGGAAGGAAGAGAGATAGTTACAAGGTTTCTTCAGATGAAACAGACCAAACAGTTTCCTTCATCTTCTTTCTTTTTCCTTCCTTGCTTCTTTCCAATTGTATACTTTTGGGGTTTTTTCCCTTTATTGAATCACATCACAAAATGATTAATAACAGTAGGATATTCCTTGCAGGTAACTGCTTCTGATGCCAAAACCTTTCAGTAAAGATCCTTACATTTACTCCCAGTGGGTAAGATTGTGAAAATGACTTGCAGACATCAAACAGACACTTATAATGAGAACTTAACAGTGAGCCCTTCATGTATTCTTTCCTTCTAGTGGCAGTTAAGTGTGCCGGCTATCACAAATGTCAAAAGCAGAAGAGTAACTTGTATTAACTTCTTTCTTCCCTGCTTTTTTTTTTTTTTTTTTTTTTTTATATATATAGATATATTTAAGAGCCTTCGGTGTCTGGCTAAAGGAAGAAGCTTTACAAACAAGATGGCCTGTTTATATCCTCACTGCTAGGGCTCAAGGTCAGACCTGAGAAGGCATGACATTGCCAGGTTAAATATAGCACTTTGTTTGGTGATGGCCTCTCCTTTCATGTCACTCATATTCTGACAGCTTTCGTCAGCTGAGAATACACTGCTAGAAAAGTGAAATTAGTGTGGGTGAAAGATCCCAGTAACAGCTCAGGAGATCAGTTTGCAGCTTAGCCTAAGCACAGAAAAGCAACAGCAAAGAAGATATCTCCCTGGCTAGTCCCCTTCCCCTGAAAGCCAGTCTTACCCCAACATCCATGTTGAGCAGCAGTTCTAAAGTTCAGTGAGGAGCAAACTGTCCATGTACTTGTTCCATACCAACCCTCACCAAGGTTCCCACCACCAGCCCTCATCTATTTTCATTTTCCACACACATATTAATTTACTGTCATGCAATATTAGATATAAAATGGAATAAACTGAATTTCCCACCATGGCAGAACGCTGCTGGACACATGGGAAAGTGAGTATCGGAGGGAACAATTTTTAATACATCATCTGGCCTTGATATCAACTGAAGTGTGAAGCACTACATTTAATCTACCACAGTAACGATAATGCAAGTCCTCAAGGACCCTAGATAATGGTGGAGGAGAAAAATGTACCCTCTCTGTCTACATATGGACATTGCTGCACTCGTGTGCCCTGCTCTCAGAGTCCACTAGCTCTGTTTTACATGAGAAATCAGTGTTGGGGCAGGGGGGAGCAGGAGAACCAGCAAGTCCTTATAACTTTTACACACAACTCTGATGCAGTATATGATCTGAGCAAAGTCATTGCATTGTAAACTCTACTTTGGCAATTTTACCCCCACTTAACATTGGCTAAGCTGAAAACACAAAGAACTGAGTAAAGCCCCAGACCTAGATCCAGTCATTAAACATTACCTTCAGTTTACTTCTCTCCTTTCATTTTTTCAAATAAAACCAGGTTATAAGATCTACTTTATTCCATGCAAAACTGACCTTATTAGCCATTTTTCTCTTTTACTCCTCACCAAGGTCTGGAGCAATGAGGAGCTTCGTTACCTTTTTGTTTGAGGGATGTTGAACATTTTAGCTTATTATCTGTTCTGAACAGAAACTTTCCTGATAATCAGCTCCTAAAGGCTCAATTCTCCAACACCCCAGTGCAAAGAAAGCCCCTGTGCATGGAGTCTGTCTGTTCCTGTTTTTATGTGCAGCACCACATCTGAACCTCAATACCTGACAACACGTGGTGAGTGAACCCTCACAACCCTGTCATGAGACCAGGAAGAGTTTCCCGCTTCAGGATGCTGAGACAAAGCCTACCCAAAGGTAACAAGAGTTTGCCCCTGACCCCAGCAGGCTTTGTGTCAGACCATAGGAATGTGTCAAAGATCAGGCAGGAGGTTGGTGGCATGATCAGAATCTTATCCGCGATCTCCTTGGTCTTGGTCCAGTGTGCAAAGCATAAAAATATCCTTCTTTAATTAAATCCTGATGCTTGCACAAAGCATTAGCACATTTAGTCTAGGAAATGTCTGATATTCAGTGGGCTATATGGAGAGAGATCAAAGAGGTACCTAAGTCTAATAAAAATGATAATCATGGGTGACTTCACCCACCTGTATATTGGTAGGTCAGCTGGTACAAATGGATTAAAAAACAAAAATCCCAATTTCTAGGTGATTTTTAAAATAGCTGGAGAACATAACAACACGTGTTTTTAACTTAGTCTGAAGTAGCTGAAGAAATGATACAGTCAGCCACTGAATAGTAATGAACTTATTACTACATTACGGGTGTGAGGATAAAACTGATAATAATTAGTGAACTGCTTAAAAAATAATGGAGGTACGTAGAAATAAAATAGGGAGGGGGAGAACGAAAAGCAAAGAATGAAAGAAAAAGAAAATAAAATCCATAGATTCAAAACAACAGGTATATTATTAGACAGTTTCTGATTCAGTGAAGTCATGCAGAAAGCAAACTGAAAGGCAAGATAGGGGAAAAAAAAAAAAAAAGGTAATGTGAAATGTTAAGGTCCAAGAGGTTGTTTGAGTCAAGCAAGCAGCTTTCAGGAAATGACACTTCAGCTTTGGTGAAACCCCTGGCTGAGGGAGGGAAATTATAATAAAGGACAAACAGAATGTCAGCTGTAAATCAAGAGGGCCAAGGATGCGTTCGCATGAGAGCTTTAGTGGGGGGGCAGAAGGGGGAACTGCAGGGCATTTCTGAAAGGCCTTGAATTCATCCAGTTTAGGAGGGAACCAATGTGATCTGCTACACATCCAGGGGGTAACAGGAATAATTAATGAGCAAGACGACTTTGCAGAGGTTCCAAATGATTCATTCGGGTAAATCTTCCCCACAAATGATGCTGTGCCAATGTGCACACTAGACCTACTTTTTTCAACACAAGAAAGGACATGAGCTTTCAGAATATGAAACATCGAAAAGGGAAACACTGGAACAAACTGATAAACTAAACAGCAGCATGTCACAAGGACATCGTAGTTATATATGCAAGGGTTTGGAAAGCATTTAAAATTAAGTGGCTACGCTGATAGCAAAAATATGCAAGCTGTTGCTGAAGTCAGATATGCTACAGAAGGACTGGAGGACAGCAGCTAGCACACCTATCTTTAGGACAGGCGCTGGACTGATTTTAGGTATTATGTACTGACAAATCTGATTTCACTTCCAGGTAAATTGAAACTAGCGAAAACTAGAATTACATACAGGACAGACAAAAAAAAAATAAAAATCATAGCTTCTTTCAAAGAAATGCTGTCTCTTCTATATATTCTTTGAAGCATAAAGCTAATACAGCAAGAAAAAAAACCTTGATAAGTGTTTGTATATAAGTATTTGTATATCTTCTAAAATTCTTTGACTAATTTTCTTTGAAGAATTTAAGTCATCATAGAATAAGTACCTTATTATTACAAGTTGGAAACTGTTCAAGGGAGAGAATGCAGGAACTACACATGAATGACCATTTTTAATTGTAAAAGTTTAACAGGTGAGCTGTCCAAGATTCTATACCATGTATAACTTCTTTAATGAAATTATTGCTGTTAGAAAACAGGAATAAGGATTGAAGTATTTCAGAGTGTGCTAATTAAGTTGCGTGAACCTAGCATTCAGATCACAAATGGAAATAAGTGTTGGCCAATGCAGAACAATCATCGATGGAGTGAAATACTTAGAAACCTTTGTGGATTCTAAGCCAGCTGTGACTACTCAAGGAAGGATATTGGCATCACTGTGGACAACCCAGTTGCAAATTCTGCTCAACTACAGCAGCGGTTCAAAAAAACCTCAGACCCAACAAACAAAACAAAATTTCCATTAGTGTACAGAAGGAGTAAAAGGTGTTAAAATGAAAACAGTTTTATTGTATAAGCCGATAGTCCTCACCTGGAAAATAGTGTCCAGATTGGTCAGTCCATCACCAAAAAAGGAGGTAGAAGAATTAGTAGCTTTTAAGACACGCAAAGTGACTGGGAACCCTGGGACTGTCTAACTGAGAGAAGAAAAGAACAAGAGGGTTCATGGTTGAGTAAGTGAATGGCACCTGTACAATGAACTGGGTGCTTCTGTTGCCCTTTTCATGTCATATAACAGAGAGGTAGCAATAACATTGCAAGACAACTAATTTAAATAAATCAAGGGTTGCTTGAAGTGTGGTTTTCCCGAGAAAATATGTAATTAACCTACTGAACTTGCTGCTACATGCAATCACTAAGGTAGTGAACTCACGGGGAGGCAAATCCAGATTAGCTGTTTATCCGGCCAGTGAGCATATCTGCAGTTTGTCTAGAATGGCTAGAGGTTTCCATTTGGTGAGGAAAGCAGGTATCTGTTTTCATTTGGAAATGGTCTCCAGGCAGTGAGCAAATACAAGCTGGTGAGCATTAAAACATTTTATTTCAGAGCAGAGCATATACCTTGTGCAGCTTTCCCTGCACCTGCCTCTGAATCATGTGGCAAGGGACATTGATAAAGACACTAAACTGGACAAGACAAAACACCTGCCTGATCCAATGTTGCAATCATTACATTCTAACGTTCTTTAACTGGATGACTGATGCCTTTTTGAATAAAAAAATAATGAGTAATGATAACAAATAACACAATTTCCATTAATTATTCATGCTAACGTTCATGAAACTTCTGAGATGTATGAATATTTTCATTAATAAATCATCGGTCACTGGCTTGCACTAAATGACCTCAGAAATCATAGTGGAATGAACCTGTTGCCATTATTCATGAGCAAATTCGTGAATCATTTTCAATATATGAACACTCTGCTTTCTAATTGACTAAATATGAGATAGATGAGTATGAAATAGACATCAGTAATTCATTGCAAAGATGAGAGAAAATTTACCAGGAATCCATGAAAATGCTATAGCCTATACCAGAGACTTATTTTTTTTTCATGGACAGATTTTGCTAATTTTTATTTCTCACATGTTGGAATGGATTATAAAAATGAAGGGTCTGATCCTCAGTTTGTTGATCATCCTATCTTCACCAAAATCAAGACAGGTTTATATATTCAGGCTATGTAAAAAAAATTGACCTGGAGCAATTACTAAGCAAGAGAATTCTTTTAAATTACTAGGTTTATGTTATCTCCTTGGTTTCCAACACTAATTTTCACAATGATTCAGAAGAAAGATCTATGAAGATATTTTTTGTCTCATTCCACTTCTTTCCCCAAAAAAGAACAAAAAACTAAAAAAACCCTACACCTGCCCACAGTTTGCTCAGAGCTTTTGCGAGAGCTTAAGGAAAACCCTGTCAGATGCTGGTTTACAGAATTTCTCACTTATTTGTATTGTGGCTGCTTCTAGACATCTTTCATTGTCGTCGCTGTCAGAGGTGCCCCATACATTATCACATTGCATTTCCCTTTCGGCAGAGGCTGACGAAACAGAGCTCTTACATGAGCAGTTGACAAAACACTGGCATATTCTAATTACAACACTTACTATGTTTCTGTGAAAGTCAAATTCTGAGCTCAGTTACACTGCAATAAACCAGAAGTAATTAAAGTCAGTGGAGTCACCCCTGATTTGAAAGAATGTAATTAAGATCAGAGTCAAAAGAGATACTGGAAAGACAGGAATCAGAGGATCATCTCGTCAAAAAGAAAACATGCAGAACGCCCTCAGCAAAGCAGCTGGCCCTAAATGATGGTCTGTTTCATTTTATCCTTATCATACTCTTAAAAAGGAATACATGAAGCACACGGACCACTAAAATCTCATTGCATGTCTTAGACTCACTGGCAAACATTCTTTAGGAAGTTCTTGATAGAAATGAGATGAAACTCACCACACTGTCCCATCCTTTTAGGACTTAAAATCTTGTTATATGAGAGACATATGTCTTTGGAACACCTCCTATTATGTATCTCCCTCTACAGGGAACAAATGATGCTAGATATAGGTAATGATACAGCTTTAAAGGTAGGACAGATGGTCCAAAATGACAGGCATGTCCGCAGCCTAAAACATTTTTACGTAGAAACAACTCGGGACCAAAGGGAAAGGAATGCAGCATTTTAATACAACTCCAGGGGCAGCCTCATCTTTTAATTCTGCCCACTTGTATCAGGGAGATGTAGGAAGTCCACAAGAGATCCTAGCTCAACTTGGTAGAGAGGGCTAGGGAATGCAGTCTGCTAGGCACAGGCAGTTGGTGTTCAGCTGGTGGATCAAGGACAAGCAAGTAGGTAACTGCATCTTTTGGACAGCTCTGACCCAGGAAAAGCTATGGCGACCCTGGCAAAACTTAAAGCTATCTTTGCCAAAATACAGGAACTGGAAAAGATGGGTAGGGTGGTGTGTGGCAAGTGTGCTAATTGTTTCATTTCATTACAGCAGTTCCCAGTGCTTGGTCCTTTGTGCAGACTGGTTCTTAGAGATGGGAACCCAGGCTCAGATTTAACAGGGCTTGAAATGCTACCATACAATTTAAGCTTTTTAAGATTTAAAGCTACAAGCATTTGTGAAAAAGTTATCCCTGCCATTCATATGGGATGGATCTAAGTCCTTTCAGCTTTCCTTAGCCTGATTACTGTTGTCTACCCATCCACCCACCCAAAGAACCCATAAAAGGTCAGGGCAACATTTTCACAAGTGAGTAATCCTCTTCCGTGCCTTCAAATCTCTCAGAATTAGCTGCAAGTTGCTGCAAGCTGTGAAGCTCAAAGCCAGAATGATCCAAAATTTGTGAATAAATGGCTAGATATAGACTGGGCTTCCCACCTCTGTTTCTCAATCTCTTCATATTTATTCCTTCATAGTTTAACCCACTGCAACATTAAACTCTGGGTGACCAAACCAGGACCAGCTGAACCCCATCTGCTTCTTTTTTTTTTTTTTTTTTTTGTTTTTTTCAGCTTGGGATTTAGAAGAGGAAATAGCTGGCTGGGAACATACACTGAGGGAACATCACTTGTTTCTCTCCCTCCCCTGTAAAATTCTGTGAGCCCTCACATTCCCTGTGCCTGAGGATGCTCTCCATCCCCTGCCTCTGGCGCTAGAGGGTGTGGAGATCTGGACTTTGGGCTGGGAATTCAACTCTCTGTGGATCCCTACTTTCCTTAAAATTGAACTCAAGTTTAAAACAAGTCTTGATTTCACAGAAAAGGGATCTGCTTGTCTGCGTTCCCCATGCTGTATTGCTATGGAAACAAGACCAGAAAATAAGTCTTTTGCATGTAGGTCATGGTATTAGTGCAGAAGAGAAAGTCTGGGTGAATGGGTGAGTGGGTTACAGGAGTGATGGGGCAGAGTAACTGCCTGGGATTGTATCAACAACAGTGGGAGATTTCATAGCAGATGTCCTCAAAAGACTACTGATTTAGACACCCAGTGGTCTGAAAGATCCAAGCAGTTAGAGCAACTGAAAGCCATGAAACACACACAGGGAGTCAGCACAGAGGTGACAGCCAAAATGACAACGGGGGCATGGGACTGAACACAGAGAGAGAAAAAAAAAGCTTTTGTTCACAGATGATGTTTTTCACTGATGGCCCCAGTTTCCCCCTTTCTGTGTCTTAGTGTCCCTCCTGGGCGATGGCACAGCACAGCATGCCTGCTGCCCCTTCCACATCCTCAGGACATTCCCAATCACACATGGTCCAAATCTCCCCAAGCTCTACCCAGATGTAGAGTTACAACCTTTTGGGTAGAGGATATTACTCATAATCTTGGTTGTGGATGGGAGAAGAGCATGACCTCTTTTTTTACTATTTTGACCACTATCTAAAGCAACTCGGGGACATTCTAGGCACCCCCTCCACATGTACTGAGCCCTTTTCCCAAGTGGACTGCAATGCAGAAACCACAGAGCACTGCGGGCAGGGGCAGAGAGGGCAGCTCAGTGGGGTACATGCTCGCCAAGTCAATGAGCCCACTGCGCTTCTCACTCGGCTGCTGCAAAGGCAAACAAGGCTGCTTTTGCGGTCCAGGAACCCTGAAGAGGGGAAGTTCAACCAAAGTTATAATCAAAAAGAGCCTAAAGGAGAGAGGGAATGTACTCTTTGTAGCTTAATGCGGTTTATAGATGAGTCATCGAGAGCCGCTGGTGTCATAAACCATACGATCAAGGCTGGTGTGTATTTAGACAGGGGTTGTGATTGCAGGCGATGCAATACCATAAAAGCAGACAGCGTGCAATACTTCTGATCCTTGTATTAACCTTCCTCATTGTTGGTCTTTTTTTCTTTTTTTTCCCTTCCCCTGAAGCTGCAAGGGCAGGCTGTCAAGCAGAGGTTGGCCCTTGTACTCTCCCACCCTCCCCCTTGCCTTTTTCCCTCCTGCAAAGGGAAGATCTTCCTTAAAGGATAGGGACGAGCCAATGTGTGCAGACACACTCCCCATAAAAATGTGGAGAGCTGTTATTCTGGCTACATTCACAAGAATTACCCCTTCCTCAGAGTCTTCCAGTTGGAAAATAAAAGCTACCACTCCTTGCCCTAAAGGAACTTCAGCACATGAAAACGGTAGGGAAAAACAGTCTTATGGAGCAGGGAGGAAGCGCCCCTCGTCTGTTCCCCAGCGAAGGGATGAACTCGCCCCTAGGCCGGTGGGAATGAGTCACAGGGCCCGGCAGCCTCCCCCTGGCAGCCCCATGGCAGCAAAGCTGCCCCCGGGAGCCCCGGCCGGCCCGGCCGCCCGCAACCGCCCGCTCCCCACCGCCCTGGCGCCGGCGGCCGCGGGGAAGCCGCCAGCGGGCGGGGGGCAGGCGCGGAGCGGAGCGCGGCCCTACCCGGAGGGACGGCCCTGCTCGACTTGCACCGGAGAAGCAGCGTCCCGGAAAGCACTTTGCCCCTCCAGAGCCTCCGAGGTGGCTGGGCTCTGGGCGACAGCGGCACCTCTGTGCCCCACAGCCGCTTCTGGGAGGCGGTTTTGCTGCCACAGCTTGATCTGAGCTCCCCCGCAAGGGATCGCTCCTCCTGACCACAAGCACCCCGTCGCGGCGGCGCGGGCGAAAGGGAAAGGAGCCCGGAGGCACGGCCGGGACCGGCTCAGCCCTGCCGGGGGCTCGGTCGGGCCGGGGCAGCGGGGTGAGCCGGCCCAGGCCCCGGAGCATCCTGCGCCGCCACCCCCGGCTCCCTGGCCGCACCGGGGTCCGGACCGCAGGGGCACCGAGCCGGGGAAGCGGGGTCGGAAACGAGCCGGGGAAACCCCTGCACCCTCCCCGCCCCCGGCGGCACCCCCCGGCCGCGCTCCCCCTGCCCGAGGCAGGACAGGAGACCTGAGGCAGCGGAGACGGGGGCTGACCCCGGGCAGGCGCACGGTCCCCAGGAGGGATGCTGAGGGGCGAGGGACCGCACTGACACAGCGGAAGCCTCCTCCCCTTATACCGCTCATCCCCGCATGGTCCCCGGCAGGGCAGGGGTACCCCCCGCCCCGTGTCTGCCCGTCAGCGCGCTCCGCGGGCAGGCTCCGCTCCCGGCTCCTGGTGACATTTTGCAGGAGTCGTCAAACAAACATGTCACAGAGGGATTTGGGAAGGGTAGTCCGGGAGATGTCCCTGTGTCGGAATGCAGCATTTATATAAAACCCCTGTGGACAGCGCTTGGAAATTGTGAGGATTCCTCCAAACCAGGCTGCTGCGTCTCTCCTCTCCCTCTATGCCATGCTAGGCTCGGTTATGGGATTAGCATCGCAACTGTAACTCAACAGGGAAAGGCTCTGTGCTGGGGGCAATCGCTTTGCCTTCTCTCCTCTCACTGCCTTACCCCGGTGACCCGGACCGCTATGGACCCTTTCAGCAAAAGTTTCCCTGTGTTGTGTTCTGCTCCTTCTACCAGGAAGCAAAACGTAAGCTAGTTTCTTGGACATTATTTTCTTGGCGGGAGCTTTCCTATGACAGGAGCGGATGAAATTCAAGGTGCAGTGAAGAAGGGGCGGAGGGTAGAGGACGAGAAAGAAAAAAAAAATGGGAGGGGGGGAGAAGAAGACAAGAAAACGGAACGAAAAAGGAAATTTAAAAAGAGAGAGAGAGAGAGAAAGAGCAAAAACGTCAGTAAAACCCAAAGCTTTCCTACCTGTGATCCAATTACCAGAAGTTGCATCCCATCCCGCTGGAAGCGGCTCGTTGCAAGCGGCGGCTGCGGAGCGGCCCCGGCTCCGGCGCAGAGGCATGCGGGCTGCGCGCAGTCAGCGCCCGGCGGCAGCCGCTTTATCTTTCCCTTCCATATCTTCCGAGGGGAGGGAGGGGGGCTGGGGTAGGGGAAAGACAGATTACTTGGCACCGTGATAACGGGGGGGCAAGGACAGCAGTTTGGAAGCTTTAAACAAGAACTGGCATTGTCCAGGCTGGTGGAGTTTTTGTCTCTCGCTCGCTCTCTCCCTCCCACACACACAGGCACACACATCTACACGCGCACCCTCCGTGGCTCTGGCCCTGGGGAGTCTCTGCTTCAGTTCAGCCAAGTTGAGCTTTTAAAAAAAATAAATAAAAAAATGTGCAGCAATAGTGCTATCAAACCGAGCTTAACGCTTTAGGTAAAGCTGGAGAAATTAAAAATAGCAGAAGCTGGGACTCATGAGTGAGCTGGTAATAATTCATACTTCCCTCAGCGCTTCTGAGGAAATGAGGGCAAGCTGCCACCTTCGGGGGGGGTGGTGTGTGTGGGGGGGGTGGGGGTGAGGGAGGGGAAACCGGGCGCCTAGGTGAGCATCTCGAGTGAATGTCCTTGCTGAGGTGCTGCGGCTGCGGGTCCGCTTGCTGCCCGCCTGCGGGGGCGGGGGGGGGGGGGTGTAGTGGTGGGTGGGGGGTGTGTGAGTGCGAAGTGGGTTCGATTAGCTGCAATGGGCAGGCGGTTTCTGCAGAGAACATTTACAATTTTCTTTCCATATGACAGGATTAGTGGCTGTTGAAGGCTCTCCTCCAATGGGATCTGCCTCGCGCTCTGATTTGGTGCCTTTGCTGAATAGAAATCACTGGTTCTTGTTATCTCTCAACACATTCTCCCCTCTTCCTCATCAGACACTCCCCTCTTCCTCATCGGAAGTCTTTATCTACAATTTGCACATCAGAACCGATTCCCCCCCACACCCCCCACACCCACACCCCCATAACCTCTTCCCCATCTCTCCCCACCACGCTCTCCTTTTTATTTCTGGTTACTTTTTTTTGCAGTTCCATGATAGCTGTAAGTCTAAAGCTAGGTACTGGAGAAGAAAGAGAGAAGGAGATCTTACCTTTAGATTATTGTAGTCATCAGGGTCTCCACACACTGTGGAAAAATGTTGTTACATTAAATCCAGTTTAGTTTTTAAAACTGATTATTGTGTGGAAATATTCATGGAAAGCTGCTTCCCCAGCACAATGACAAATGAATTATGGGAAACAGATTACATTTGGCAAACAAGAGTTAATTCTCCTTGAGTGTAAAGCATTCCCCTTTAATTAATAGTCACTAGGCTGAGAAGTATTTACTTTGCTTAAGGGAACTTGCCAGTTCGATGAAAATAATCTACATATAAACATCTTTAGGTTTGCTTTGTCTTTGTTTGCCTTTCTCCTGGACCGAAATTGATTTGTGGTCTACAGTGATGCTTTTTCCCTTGGGATAGGGACTGTCAGCGTGGGAAGTGGGACAGGGAAACCCATCTTGCCTGTTGTCTGAAAAATGATAGGGAGAAGTGATAAGTGAAGAGGAGAGAGAGAAGCACCTTCTGAAGGTGACCCTGGCTTCTGGCTGCTGCCTCCCCTGCCCCATCTCTCTTCTTGAAGGGCTGACGAGCCACGGCCCAACCACTCCCCTCCTCTCCACTCCAAAGACCTCTTCAATTCACAGAAAGTACTTCTTGGCCTGGGCTTGCCCCAGGCAGAGGAGCTTCCTATGCTACTCACCATATATTTAGCTGTTGCTCCTGGAAGGATCTCAGGGGTGGATTTACTCTGAAGAGGGTGATGTGCCTTCAGGGTAGCAGGTAGCAGAGTAGCAGATCCTCTGCTCTGCCCTGGGGTGGGTATTTCTCCTGCTTTGGGTGGCAGGGTTAAATCTGGAGGTGTGGCGAGCTCTGGATTTTGGAGATACTCAAGCTTCAGTGTTACACAAGTTTGCATTTCTTTACCTGAAAGCACTTGCACAGGGTTTAAGGGTTCGATCACTTGTAGCTCTTTGTGAGCATCAAGAGAGCTGGGACCTGACGTCTGCCTCTTGGTTTCTTGGCTCTCACAGAAAATTTTGGCTGGACTTTACAGTAGAGTTACGAGACAGCTATCCAGGCAACTCTGATGAGAACTGGCGCCAGGAGTGTGGAAGCAAGCCATGAGCAGGCTGTAGCACAGTCACACCGGGCCAGGGGACAGACACCCTCGTAGCCTGGCTGTCCAGTCCTTTGCAAGATAGAGCCCCAGCCTCAGGCCCGGCCACCCTCTGCATCTCCCAGGGGCTGCCTCCAAGACCTTGGTGCTTAACATATTTTGACAGTCATTAACCAAGATGATCAGCAACATCAAAAGGGACAATGCCTGCCTCCTCTTCCCATCATTGTTGTTGTTGTTGTCGTTGTTATTATTATTATTATTATTAGTGGTGGTGGTGGTGGTGGTGGTTTCTCTCCCAGCGACATCGCGAGTGTTTGATCATGCCTGCTCATTTCCAGAGATTTAATGACCGGGAGCACGAGTCAGCCCTTCCCGGAGCGAGGGGTCCGGGGGGGCGGCCGTATCCCGGGGCGACCCTGGCCCCACACGGCAGTCTTCGGGACTGTCCCTCCCTCCATCGCAGGAGAGAGGTAGAGGTCTCGGGGCAGGACCCGCTCCCAGCAGCTCGCTGCTCCCCACGGCTGGAGGGAAAGCAGGAGATACCTCCAGGCTGGGGCTGGGGCTCAGCGCAGCTCTACCCAGCTGCAGGGGGCTCCCCAGTGCCGTGCTGCTCGGCGCCGAGTGGTCTCTGGGCTGCAGCGCTGGGACGGCTGCAGGGGCATCCTCCGCCATGCAAACCTCACCCGAGCCCGGGAGCATCTCCGCTTCTCCCACACATCTCCTCCCTCTGTGATCTCCCACAGAAATAAAAGGCCAGTGTTGAAAACCCTGCCGTGTGTCCCCCACCTCCACATTCCCTGTCTCCAGCCTGCTTGGGGGGAGGGGAGATTCCCCCCACCAGCGAAGCACGTGTGAGTGGCGCTGCCCGCCCGAGCCCGCGGATCCTTGCTCTTCATCAATCTCAGCAGATACATCTTGATGGCACCCGGTGACTCTGTGGTAAGCAGCGCCTCTAAGTTTAACAGAGCATCTGTTATTAGCGGCTCCTCTCTTTAGGGCACTACCATGCAAGACGCAACTCCTGAGGGGGAAAAACCCTGCTCCTGAGCTTAAAACATTTAAAAATAAATCCCCCTCCCCACTCCAGGCTCGTGCAAGAGAAGGGAGAGTGGCAGAGCCGAGTCTTTTACAGTGTGCTAAACAGCTGTAGAGAGAAACCCATCGTAAAAACGCAGAAAAAAGCGCTCAGCCCTTCTCTCGCAGAAAGAAGGAAAGCGCATGAGGAGGCGAATATTTGCTAATGATGATCTTCCCCTCCCGCGGAGGGACCGAGAGGCACTACTGGGGAGGGGAGGCAAAGATAGTAACTTTTAGCCAGGAGATTTCCAAAAGGAATCGCATCCGTATCCAATGATGCCGAATGATTTCTAGCAAGACTTTGCTGCGGGCCGTATCACTGCCTTCAGCCAAGCGTCTCTCAAATGGCACTTTCCCCCGGGCTTGGGGATGCTCATCAGGGTGTGCTCCGGCAGGACTGACTGCCCTGTCCCCAGGGGTTTATAGCTGGGGTGGGCGAGGGGTGGAGAAGCTGGAGGGGTGTCCATGGGGACCACTTCCAAGGTGGTCTTTCCTCTTATACTCAGGGGGTGCGGTCTCTCTCCTGTTCAGCCCTCACCCGCACCCGGGGGCCACAGAGATATCTGCAGAGACTCAAGGTCCCCTCAAGGTCCAGGGAGGATACAAAGAGGCCAGGAGCAAAGTGCCCTGGGTGGGTCGTCCCCCTGCTCCTACGGTGCCTACTGTCCCCTGCTTCACCCCCCTGCAACAGGATTGGAGTTAGAGGGGATATGAGAAAAGGGCAGACCCCAGGCAAACCTGCCAGCTTCCTTCTCACTTCCATATCCACATGGAGCCAGGGCAGATGAGAACTTCCCTTCTGTTAGCTTCTTTCTATCCTCAGACAGATAAGGATGGCCAAGGAAAGTAGCCTGGCTCCCCTCACCTGTTTCTGACTTGCCAAGTTTCATAGGAGGAAGGGAGCACCCCTAGATGCAGGGATGCCTGGTGGAGGGTATCCTGATGGCTTGGTTACCTCCCAACCTGTTTGCCATGGCTTAGATGATCAGCTTGCCATCCAGCAGAAGTCTTTCTTGGGGGACTGAGAAAGCAAGTGTGAGACACAGCCAGCCTTGCAAACTGAGACAATTGATTCCTCTTCAGAGTTCTGGTCCCCTCCCTGGCCCCTGCTGGAGGTGGATGCATGGCCTCCAAGGGGAAAGAAGTAGCTCTGAGAACCACTTTACTCAGAGCACCTCTTTCCTTAGAGTTTTTGCCACCAGTTTTAGGCCAATGGGACTGGGAAGAGCAGAGAGAAGGCCTTAATCTCTGTGGAAAAAGAGATGCTTGCAAAGAGGCACTTGACCCAAGAGGCACAAGGCTGTTACACAAGTGCAAAGTGAAAGCAGGAGGCAGCCATGCTCAGCCAGCTGAGCTGGGCACCTCACTCCCAGCAGGGCCCAGTGCAGGCTGTGGGGCTGCTGCTCCCGATGCCCTCCCCAAGCACCCTGGCTGCAGGCTGTGCTCGCCACCACTCATCCTGCTGCTCTGCTGCTGTTTGGCCCTCCCTGGGGCTTCCAAGCTTGTTTACCTCCAGCACTGCAACAGACAGATGATTTTAATGGCTTTGTGCATGGGGGAGGCAGGCATCTGACAGATGATGGGAAAACGTTGGCAAGAATGAGACAAAGGAACAGCAAATCATCCTGACGGTGCAGACCACAGAGAGCCAGGAGAAAGGAAGGAACAAATCCAAACCAAGGCAACAGCGAGCCAGGCTCCATGCAAATAAATTGCTAATAGACACTTACCAGAGGAAATTAAATGAGTTAAATAAACTGATGGTCAAACCTTTAACAGAAAAGGGCATGCAATCATTTAGCTGTGTCCAGAGCATAGGAGTGTTATAAAGCAGTTAGATCTGCCAGGGGAAGGCACAGAAACATTGACATATCAGAGCCTGGAATTTGCAAGTGCTAGGGAACTAAGAACATCTTGGTTTGTTCTTCCTAGTTGAAACTTTTAAGTCCTCCAGCACAGCTAGCAAGTAGGTGTCTTGTTTTCATCTGCCAGCAGCATTAAGCACTGCCTTACAGAAAATCACTTTCCCTCTGCATGACAACAGTGGTTTTGTGGCCCCTTTCATTCTCAAAGCCCTACATACTAGGTCTTATTCCAAACAGACTGCACTGATGAAATGGAAATTCCCAGCAGGTTTAGATGGGGCTCAGAAACTAATTTTCAAAGCTAAAATGATCCCCTCTCTTGTGGAGCAGCTAGGTGGCGAACTGGAAAATCAAATCTACTGTTTTATTAAGGATAAACACAGCATCTGGAAGAGCATCCTGCTAGGCACAGCAAAGCTGAGGGGGCACTTTTTAATGTAAATATGCAAGTAGTTTGCCTATCAGTAAAGCCCTATAAAGCCCTATAAATTGCAGATCTGCACTTTTGTGTGTGTGTGTGTGTGTGTGTGTAGGAATAATTGCTCTTTGCATATGTTGCAGTATCCCAGTTGAGTAAGTATATAAGTGGGCAGATCTGAAAACAGACTCAGAAAAATATGCAAAATGTATTTGCTAAGAACCGTTGTCACCTTCGTCCAGACTTGGAAAGACAATTGCTAACTATGATGGTATAGCATATGTTTAAGGCTGTCAGATGTACTTCTGAGTACAGGCAGAAAAGTGTCTTCCAGGAAAAAGAGAACAACTAGAAGTATAGGGCCTTCATTTATGGATATCAGAGTTAAAAAACATTATCAAGGGGGCAAGCAATCTTAGGATTGTGTTTATGATAAGATGTGCTTTATAGTTGTGTCACAAAACTCTTAGAAGACCAAGAGTTAAATAAAATCCTCCCTAAAGTGTGTGCCTCTGCGTGGAATGAGTTATCTACCGCGTAAAAGTTCTACTTGACGTTGACCATAGAAGCGCAGACCCTCCTTGATCTGACACGGTGATTTATAGCCTCAAGTGCCTCTGATGGGGAGAAACTAGGGAAATCCTGCAACGGGCAGAGCCGCGGGAGCTGCGGGAGGAGCGCAGAGCCGCCGCCTGCAGCACCTTGGAGAGCGGCCGGCCCGCCGCTGGGCGTGCGTGCGGCTGTCCCTCTGTCCGTGTGTCCGTGCGTCCGTGTGTCGGTGTGTCCGTGTGTCTGTGCGTCCATCTGTCTGTGTGTCCGTCCGTCCGTGTGGCCGTGAGTCCGTGTTCCTGTGCATCCGTGTGCCCGTCTGTCCGTGTGTCCGTGCGTCCGTGCGTCTGTCCGTGTGTCTGTGCGTCCGTGTGTCCGTGTGTCCATGCGTCCATCTGTGTGTCTGTCCATCCGTGTGTCCGTGCCTCCGTGTGCCTGTGCATCCGTGTGCCCGTCTGTCCGTGTGTCCGTGCATCTGTGTGTCCATGTATCCATGCGTCTGTGTGTCCGTCTGTCCATGTGTCCATGTGTCCGTGCGTCCATCTGTCCGTGTGTCCGTCCATCTGTGTGCCCTTGCGTCCGTGTGCCTGTGCATCCATGTGTCTCTCAGTCCATGTATCTGTCTGTCCATGTGTCCATGCATCCATCTGTCCGTGTGTCTGTGTATCTGTCTAGTCCATGTGTCCGTTTGTCCATGTGTCCGTTTGTCTATGTGTCCATCTGTCCATGTATCCATGCGTCCGTATGCCTGTGCATCTGTGTGTCCATGTGTCCATGCGTCCGTGTGCCCGTCTGTCCGTCTGTCCATGTGTCTGTGTGTCCGACTGTCCATCTGTCCGTGTGTCCATGTGTCTGTCTAGTCCATGTGTCTGTGTGTCTGTGTGTCCATGTGGCCATCTGTCCATATGTCTGTGCATCCGTGTGTCCGTCCATCTGTGTGTCCATGTGTCTGTCTAGTTTGTTTCCATGTGTCTATCTGTCTGTGTGTCTGTGTGTCCATGTGTCTGTCTGTCCATCTAGTCCATGTGTCCATCTGTCCGTGTATCTGTGTGTCCATGTGTGTGTCTGTTCATCTAGTCCGTGTGTCGTCTGTCCACCTGCCTGTGAGTCTGTGTCTGAGCACGTGTCTGTATGTCTGTGTGTCTATGTGTCTGTGATGTCTGTGTGTCCATGCATCCATGTATCCATGTGTGTATGTGTCTGTGTGTCCATGTTTCCATGTGTTTATGTGTTCATGTGTATATGTGTCTGTGTGTCCATGTGCCCATGTGTTCATGTGTTTATGTGTTCATGTGTCTGTGTGTCTGTGCATCCATGTGTCCATGCATCTGTGGGTTTGTCTGTCGATGTGTCTGTGTCCATGTGTCTATGTGTCCATGCATCTGTGGGTTTGTATGTCTATGTGTCTGCATGTCCATGTGTCTGCATGTCCATGCATCCGTTTGTTTGTGTGTCCATCTACCTGAGTTTACGTCTCGGCATCCATGTGTCCACACATCCGTGTGTGTGTCTGTGCATCTGTGTGTACATGTGTCTGTGTGTCCATGTGTCTATGCATCTGTGTGTCCATGTGTCTGTACATCCATGTCTGTGTGTCTATGCATCCGTGTGTCTGTGTGTCCATGTGCCTGTGTGTGTGTGCACATACTTTTGCACATATGGCTATTGCTCTTACGTGTGTTTGCAGCTGTTTAGGCAAATGCAAACCAGCAATCAGCTGCATATTTGGTGTGATGTTCTTTGAGGTCACATCTGTTGTTTTTAATGCTGCGTTCCTTGGAAGATGACTCCCTGCAGCAAGGTGGAGAATGCTGCTTCTGTGCATTGCATGTACCCATTAGCTGGAGTCAGTGGCTAGAAAAGAGGGAGATTTCACTGTGTCCTTTAAAAGTGTCAGAGAAGCTCTAACATGCACTGAAGAACAAAGTAACCTGAAGCTCAGGAGTACGAATAGTTCCTTCCAGTACAGGCTCTAAAGTAAATAGTTGTGTTAGTGTAAAGGTGTCAGTGGAACTTTTCTGCAGAGACCCTCAGTCACTGGAAACCTGCCAGCTTCACTCACATTATACATAGGGACGTAGGAAGGAAGGTGTCGTGCACTTCCTTCTATTTTAATCAGTTGGGGAAAGACCAAAAGCTATTTCAGATGCAAGTTTTTCTCAGGGCAGCTAGACCATTGGCAGCTTTATGTGCAAAGCTCCAGAGACTCCAGAGGAGCACTGAGGACTCTTGGTTTGGTGAAGAGATTTTAAAAGGGTGACAGTTCCATGGGCAATATTTTCCCAAAATATTGCTTTACAAACAGACTCAAGACTTCATCATGCATGAAGTCAAGGGCTTTGGCTGCTCTTTAAACACTTCAGGATTGTGCCACAGGGCTTGTACAAGGTCTCTCTAGTACTGATAATACTCACCCAAACACACATACGGAGTGGATGGTCGTTTGAAGCCTATTCAAAGCCCATAAATCCAGAATCAGAACTGTTCAAAAAAGAGTTCCTGAAGTTTTTTTTGCAGGCTATTTCCACAGGCAGCTCAGATCCATCCTAATAGAAAATGCAAACAGGAAAATGAATAGTTTCTTTGGGGAGGAGTGGATTGGAACCCACACCTCCTAGATCCCCAGTGAACATTTTCCTATGGGACACACGTTTCTCTAGATTTCTCCTCCTGAAAGTGTTGTATTTTGTGCCTATTGCCACTTACTGGAGCAATGGCACTTGCAGGAAAAGAACATTGCGTGTTTGAATTATTTAATTTCATGGTGGTCACACAAACACTCAGCTGGGATGAGAATTCAAACAATATACCAAAAGCAAGTTCACTTAAAACCAAACACTAACAATAATTGGCCATTAACTATGCTGGATAGCACCTTCTCCTTAGTGCCCGGTGAGCTGCTGATTTGAATCAGAGTGAAAGCAGCTCCTTTTGTCTTCTGTGCTGTGACAGACATCACTCAATACAATCAGGAACTATATCACATCGTCTTATCCTTTTCCTTTCACCCACTGGTAGTGACACAAGTGACACACGCACTGAGGCTTTCCACCACCCAGTGCCAGCAGTGCTCAGCCATCAGAGAAAGAAGCTCTTCTGCAATTAGGCACAATATTTTCTAATTAGCTATTCTGTGGAGCAGGGCTTACTGGCTCAGATGAAGCTCCATATTGTTGTGACTGCTCTGTTTTCAGTAGCTGAACTGGTGTCTCCCAAGCTATTGTAGTGTACTGTATGGTGTGCCAGCTCTCTCACAGCCAGCTGGGTAGTTTCTGTGTTACACTCCACTGTCCTCTGTAGATATGGCCTTAGAAATGCAACTTTTACTTGTTTGCCTTACTCGTTAAGCTGAGTTCTGTGCTTGTTGCCTCTACATTCTCCACTTCCTCTCCTTCACAGCTGGAATTCTTTCTGAAGTTTTTTGTGTGTCTCAGATTCACAGCACGAGGAAAGCAAAAAATTCCCAGTCTGCAGACTGGAAAATTTAGCAGCCTTTCTCCATCAGTGGCCAGAATCAGGTATTTCTATAGAAAGAGCAAGGCAGTTTCTCCTCCAGGCATGAGATAAGCTGCCTCGTCCAAGAACTCTTCTCCTATTCATGGAGAATTACAGTTGCATAAATTCTCCTGCATGTTTTCTGTTGTCTTTTTTACTGTTTGTCTTAGTATTAGCTACTAAAACTTAAGATATTGCTGGTATGTCTGGAAACAACCTGTTCTTTGAACCTTGTGAAGTTTTCAAGCCCCAGGTACTCCCTGATTTTGAGAACTACAGTGTAATTACATGTTCTACAGTTCAAATAAGCTTGTGAAAAATTTATTTTCTTTTATTAGTTTTGAGGTTTGATACCTATTACCTCAACCAATGGTCCCTTACCATGTTTGTTGGGGTGTTTTTGGGTTTTTTGTGGGTTTTTTTTTTTGGTTTTTTTTTTTTTTTTTTTTTTTTTGTCTGAAGCAGCAAGAACAGCAATTTCCCATCTTGGAGAAGCAAATTCTTATATTGGAATTATTCACTGGATCTTTACTTTTTCCATATTCTTCCTATGCTCCTACTCTCTGAGGGTAAGGATGCCATATTTTTTTCTTCACCCTGTGTTCAGCCAAGTTTCTCTGTTTTTTCATGCTTCATGGCAACTCGTTCTCCCTTTCTGGTCCCCCTCTATGGCATCTTTCTTGAGACAAGGTAATTTTGTAACAGGTGCTATTCTAGATGAAACCACACCACTTAGATAGATGGTCTCTATAATGTTCTAATATGATTGCCTAATATTATTTCATAAATCAGTTAAAACTTGTTGATTAACATCCTTCTGTCTTATTTATTTAGATGAACTCTGAGCACATCTTTGCTAATCTGTCTGGAATTATATCTGTGTCACTGGTATGTTTAAATTCAGCAAAATACATCAGCATATACTTTTTCTTTTTCAGCATCTACTGCTTTGTATTTATCAACAGTGATCTTCATTTGCTGTGCTGTTGTTCAGCCACCAAACTTGTCAAATGAATTCAACATTCTTCAGTTTTTCTATTGCTTCCAGTCCAGCACAAACCCCCTTCTCAACTCACTGAACTCTTCTGAACTGCTGCTGGGTGGCTTTGTCAGAAATAATTCGTAAACTCTTTTATTACTGATGGTTGAGTGCTAAATTCCAACTCTTACTTGCTTTATTCTATCATTCCTCTCTCATCTGCTTATTCTTTGAAAGAAAAAAAAAGGTCACCAAATGGAGTTGCTTAGACTTCCCCTTCTTCCTATTTTTAGCAGTTGCCATGAAGTTGTACTGACTCATACTAGCTGTGTACTTACAGCTTCTCAACCTTCAGTTTGCAAATCAAGATTAGTAACAGTTACTGTCACATATTCCCTAACTCAATTCTTTACTCTTAAATACTCTTTTACTTTCTTTCCTCTGCAGTTTTGAAATGCAGTCAATAATATCTTTCCATAAAAGTTAAAAATCCTGCCTCTTTTCTTCTTTCTCATCTTCGTTGTCATCACAGAAATAACTTACTTAAATTCCTAAGTATCCTGGAGAATTTACTTGTGTCCTTTGTTAAAAAGTATGTATTATTCCCACCTAGAAAGGGTGAAATATGCCTATGAAACATGACAATAAGAAGTCATTCTTCCTTCTATTATTTTAGCTTTTTTCCTGTCAATAGGATATATTTAATAATGATAATATGAATAAAACCAACAACACTTTCTGCTGCAGTTTGACTTAGCAAACAGAATGTATGGACCCTCTGGCAGTGGTTTTGTATTTTACATCTTAAAATTACCTGTTTTCACATTCCTGTGAAGTAGCTCATTGGTTGAATTGCTTTTCATAGAAAGGAACAGACTCCCCTGAGAAGACATGACAATAGTTTTGTAGCTCAAGCTGGTATTAAATCAAGCATAAGAAGCCTTTCTAATAAGTCTTTAAATTAGAAAGAGAATGGTCTCAGATGAAGTCTGCAATGATTATTAAAAGCAATGAATCACATGTGGTCAAGTTCAGCCAGAAAACCAAATGAGCTCTGGAGCACTTTAGAACTGTTTCTTGCAGGAACACTTTTAATATTGTTTGGTGATCCATCAAGGCTATAGATCACAACATGAGGTAATCTTACACAGAAACAGAGATCTGGATCCATTAGTGTCTGATTCCTGTATGAACCTTTAGAATAAGAAATAACTAAAATGTACTTCTCATATGTTCTTTCACCTTCCAAGTTATCAGTGTAGACTTCTGCTAGGTCAAAACACTGTCTTTTCACCAAACCATCTTTTCTGGCACCAATACCAAATAACTATAATTTACACTCTTCCTCACTGCACCACACATATTTCAACAACTGGGTAGCCTTTGCTAAGAGCAACTCCTTGCATCACTTGTATAGCCAACAGATGATTCAGTGGAACTTTGTACAAGCCTTCTAGAAAGAAGAAAGTATGTTTTTTCCTCCAGAGTAGGTGGACAGACCATTTTTGACATTGGTGACAACCACAAAGCAAATTTAATTGTATTCAGTTATGTGCTTTAATTATGAGCCACTTGGAATATCCACATGTCAGTTTTTTAGAACCTTTAAGAAAAGTCACTCCCTGGTGGAAACAATAAAATACTGAGGCTTCATATTCCGCTCCTGATTTGTCTCTTCAGGGAACAACCATACCTGATGACCTGAACTCCTGAGCCCACTATATTATATTTTGAAACACTACATTTACCATTAAAGCTGAACTTGTGCACAACAACTGACCTAATGAAAAAGGCTACTTTTGTAAACTATGAGGGTGATGTTTATTCTATTCCCAATTCCATCTGAAAGACAAACCTAGGGTCTGTGTTTATTGCAAACATTTGTAACACTTGGTGATGTTCTGTGATGATTCCTAATGGTGTAATCAGAATATCAGTTCATGAAAACACCTGAGTGAGTGCTCAGCCTTCAGCACAAAAGTGTTGGTTGAAAGGTTAACAGATCTTTGGTTGCTTTCTTGAATAGGGATATAATGTTCTCAACTGGACCTCAGTTACTAAAGAACAAGCTCAGGAGTTGGAATTACTGCTTTAATGAATCACTTATGTGCGACGTTTCAAAACAGTTCCTTCAAGTATACAGCACTTGTGCTCCAGACACAAGGCTGCTCTAGCTGTACTGCTAAATGTTTAATGCGTGTGTGGCTGTTGTGCAGAAGAGCTATCACTGAGAACCAGGGCTTTGTTATTTCAAGTTATCTGCTAAAAACCTGAAGCACTTAACAAAAATACAGGCTACAATCTGTCTTGGCTTCCTTTTCTAATCTGGAAAATCATTACAGTAATTATCTCCCACAAAGGAGTTTTATGAGACATTACTAATTAATGTCTTGGAGGTGACATGTGAAAAGGTACATGTGGAAAAGGTGCTATAGCACAAATTATTAAAAAAGCAGCAATCAGGCACGTATCTATTTCATTTAATGGAGGGTTATTCCTTCTACTCATGTTTCTGATTCAACAAAGTTAAAATTTATATGCATAAATACTCATGAAATAGGGTTAGATTCAAGCATATGATTAATATTTTATCTCTGTACTGGTGTTTCCTTGAATTAGGGTTCACCCACTGTACCAGTAACCAGAAACATGGATAATGTGGTTTGGATTGTTCTTTAAAATCAAACAAAAATGTGTCAGAAAATGTCTATACTTTTAAAACTGTGAACTATGGTGCTTTGGTTTTTTATTTGTTGGTTTTTTGTTTATCTGGCTTGTTGGTGTCCCCTGTCCCCCTGTCCCTCCATCCTCCCCTCCCCACCTTTGTTGTCTTTTTTGTTTTGTTTTTTTTTACCCTTTTAACCCTTTTTATCGCCCCCACCCCCCACTGCCCCCCCATCCCCGAGTCTTCTCAATATTAATGTATGGGTGAACATCAGCACATTTTACAGACTTTGTGTTATTCTCTAACCGTCCTTTCTGACATAGATTTCCACTTCTGGTCTATCTTGAGCATGATGTTTAAAAAAGAAAATGGCAATACCTAGAAAAATGTTCCTTATATCAGTTCCAATCCCAGTTTTCTGTACGAACTTTTATCTGAACTGAACCTAAACAAACATACTGGAGAACAAAGGCAAAAATCTCTTCACTTCCATGTAATAATCATAAACAGGGAAACACTTACAGAACAGAAACTCTTTTTGTCATCCCAAGCCATCCTCTGGGGCTTTGAAGCATAAGCAGCTAGATCTAGTCCCTGCAAAACAAAATAGTTCGTGACACATTAACTTCTAGACTTCACAGCCCTGAGCCAGGTACTTGAGTCTTCCTGTAGAGGTTTAGAACCTAAGATTCATAAAAGATAGCAGTGAGCAGGCAATTGCATGAACTGACTAATAAGAATCCAGACAGAGAATGATCCTTTGCAGTCAGTCTTTCTGGGTATTTATATACCACTAGATTAAGTTTTAGCCTTTTTGTTTGTCTATTGGCACAGAGATTTGGGTCTTTTCGCTGATCAATTTGTGTCCTGTTGGTAGCTAGCTGTGTTGATTTTGGCTGGGATAGAGTTAATTTTCTTCATAGTAGAATGTACGGTGCTGTTTTGGATTTGTGGTGACAACAGCCTTGATAACACAGGGATGTTACAGCTATCGTTTACACAGTGTCAAGGCCTTTTCTACTTTCCCCTCTGCCCCACCAGTGAGTGGGCTGGGGGTGGGCAAGAAGCTGGGAGAGGACACAGGTGAAACTTGTGATGTCTGCTCATGTACTTGCTCAGGTTGTCCAGACTTTGGGTAGGACACCTGATTTTTTTTAGTAGAAGTGACCATGAGCAGGAGAGTGGCTGGATTCACTAATTCCTGTTTGTTTTCTGTTGTTTTTAATAAAATTTCGATGCTAATATTTTAAAATCTGGCAAAACTAAGGTAATTATTGGACTGTATTGCTTGTCCAGGGTTTCTGTTTGGGAAAATAATCTGGACTTAAGGTTAGCTTTGTACTGGACAAAATTTTTGAAGGTAGACAGCACTAAAGTCATTTGAGGACAAACTACCAGTGTGTGGCAGCTCATGGAATAATGGCTACATAGGGAGTCACAGTTAGACGAATTCACAAAGGACTAAATAAGTCGTATGTGAGTCTACTGTGGAAATTAAAGCTGGCTGGAGAATGCTAATTTCATTTGGTGATATCAATCAGTGTTTCACAATTTGTTTTTCCTCTGCATGGCAAAGATGAAAACACTAAAAAAAAGGTTTATTCTGAGAGAGCTCTGTCAAAACATCCATTTGTGAATCTAAGAAGTCAGCCTTTCAGGAGGAGGACAGAGGAAGGGTCTTTCTCCCTAACCAATAGTGACCAGAAAGATTTATGTCCCTAAAACAATTTGCCTTGAAAACACACAGAAATAAAAATGTGCTCCAAAAAAATAATAAAAAAAATGTTCTGCACATGATACTTCCATTAGATGTAAATGATAGACTCTGGCCATTAAAAGTAAGGAGAGTAAAAATAAGAGGTGAAGAATTGAAGATATGTAATAATTCTTATCATTATCTATCCTCAGATATATATATGTATAAAATTAGATGTGTTAGTATTCCAGACTCTGACAGGGAAGAAAGTACAACTCAGAGCTGGCACTCCAATTCTGCAACAGGTAAAATGATTGATTGAGAAACAGATCCCAAATGTCGTTTGTTTAATGAGCGTATGATCTGCTTAGCCACAGCACCTCTATGGAAGATAAATATTTGTCTTCCCTAAATCATACAAATACTACCCGTTGCATAGTCCGCTGCATGGTGTAATCAGAGTCATTACCACAAAAAGAACTCCAAGGAACTCCTATTCATGAATCCTAGGATACAGGTAATTAATACACAATGCACACGCCAAAAAAAAAAAAAAAAACAACCCAAACAACAAACAAACAAACAAACAAAAAAACCCCACAAAAAAACAGAAAAAAAGAAATAAAGAAAAGAAAAAAATAAAAAGATCAAGAACAGTTGTTATTTTGATATAATTTGTTTCCAGGAGAAAAAAAAACAACAACATTAGCTTAAGTTAAATGTGATGTGTGTTTCCCTCTTTATTTTTACAGTCATCAGCTAACTGGCATCTTTTGAGCTATTTTGGTTCTGAAGTCACAGGGCAGGTTCAGTTCCTCTTAAACTGTATGATGAAGTTTTGTGTCCAACCTATGTTTTGTGGCCTGGACGCTTGTACCCTCTTTGCTACAAGGTTTATTTGACCTCCACTCTCAGTGTAGTGAATTTGGAAAAGCTCTTTGATGAGTAATGTTTTTATCTGTGCATTCTTTATTTGAGCACCCGTCATCCAGGATCTGAGGCCCTCTCAGATTAACCAGGTTAGCCCAGGGAAGTTGCCGATGGCACCATGATTCCAGAGCTCCTCATGCCTTTGTGGATCTACGAAGGACCAGTCTCGTATTGCTTTTGGGATAAACATTCTCAATAGTAAGCAGGTTCAAGCATTGTTTCAAAGAACTGTTCTAAGATGAACTACTTTATTCTGCCTGAGTTCAGTATACTGTGCAACTAGTACTGGCATATCCACTGTACAGGGCAGGTAAGTGACATTTGCTCCTTATTTTAAGCCTTTAGGCTATACAACCTCTTAAAATACAAAGCAAAATAGCAAAGCACAGAATTACATTTTTTCTGGGGACTGTGGTCAACAACTAAATTGTTGCCGGTGCTAACAACTGTATTTTTTGCCTGCCCTTGCTAGTTTAGGTGTGCTGCCTTTTATTAAAGTTCACTATCACTAGGCAGACCACGCAACCTTTAGGCAGCAGCTGCAAGGCAATTCAGCATCAAAGCATCCAAGTAGCGGTGTACTGATCAAGGATGTGGTTCCTACAGGCATTGCTCACAGAAAGTGGTAATTCTGGGATTAACAGCACAGCACAGGGCAATGACTACTTGCCGTGATAAAGCACTCTGTGCTTCCTTGTGTGCATTTGGGGGGCAGAGGCAGAACTTGCCACTGCTTTCCAACAGAGAAAACCTATTTGTGAACGTGTTCAAACCTACCTGGTCTGTTCTTCCTGTTGTATAATTACTGTTTACCTCACTGAGTTACATCCTCTTTAATAGGCTGTACCGTTACAATTGCTCCCTCTCATCTACAGTGAAAGACAGCAAGAAACAATCACCCATTGTTTTTATCAGGATTAGCCCAGCTCTGAGAGAGCAGCAGCAGAGCTACTGTTATGTTCTCTGCCAGATCTATTTATACACTGGCATATGGAACACTTTTCCTGCACTGATATTTTTCTGCATAAGTATCATGGTTTGCTTTTTAGGTTATTAATAACAATAACAACAACAACAATAATACTAATGCCACCCATGTCAACATCTGCAATTTCAGTAAAACCCCCACCCTCCTGGATGAGGAAAAGCACACACCCCCAACCCTGAAACTCCTAGGGATTTATGTGTTTTTTCTTATATCTTAGGGGAAAGGGAAATCTAATTAATTGGGTAAATGGTACTGATTCAAGCACACAGTTGTTTCTAAACAAGAGCGAAACCCCACCTAAAATCAACAGTCTACTTAATCACAACACATTCTAACCTTATTAAATATTCATTCTTTTAAAAAGGACACAGAATAAGCTACATATATTTTTTTCATGAGATAAAACACAACCCCTTTGATAGCATCACTGAGATGTCCATTTCTAATGTGACAAATTGCTGGATCTCCAGTTGCAACCTTTTTTCCCCAGTTCCCTTGTTACTTGTCCTTCCATTCACTGCCCAGTGCCTAATGTCTAGACTGCAAGATCCTAGAACAGAAAATTTCAAACTTGCATGGTTCATATATTCTAAAACAATTCTTAAAGGACCTGCAAATATAAGACCAGTAAGAACAGATTTGTTTTTCTTAGCCATACTTCCTGCCTTCTCTAGAAATAGCCAAAGTATCTCCAGGGGACTGTGAATGAGCAGCTGGAAAACAGAGGCATAAAAGATGAGTTTTCTGTACTTTGAGGTTAGAGTCAAGTAACATTTTGGGTGTTAAGAGCTTTTGGGCTTGAGAAGGCTCCTCTGGCAGCATGTATGTAGGGCTGTGGTAGCAAAACATATCTTGTGGAAGAGAGTTGGTGCAGTCCAACATGTAAAAAGAAAAGACAGAGAAACAGTATTTTTATACTAAGGAGCATAACAGGGCTTTTTTAAGCTGGCAGGAGCAGATCTCAATGTCTCAAGGTAGACAACATACACTAATATAATATACAAAATTCTTCTTTACTGGAAGAGCGAGGGATACCTTTTGGGACTCAGCTCTTTAAACCAAAGTATACTGTCCATTATGATACTTCCTTCAGAAAAAATACAGTGGAAGTTGCACATAGGTGTGTGTATGGTGTTTTAACTGGTTGCAAGACCAGCACTTGTTGAAAAATGTTGCATATAATAATTTTTTTTATTGAATTATTTCAGATTTACATTTCTCAATAGGATATCAGTGACAATAGCAGCTGAGAAATAAATTAGATATCACCCTTTGAAGATGGCTTTTTGCCATGATAAAGATTTATGAAAAAGACTGTTTATTGTTCTTATTTCAGCATATGTCTGAATATAAAAAAGCATCACTTGCATTTGTTTTTCAGAAAGAGCTCACACTTCAAGATTAAATGTGACTATGACTCAATAGAAATTAAAAATGAGATTTACAGACTTAATTATTGGGTTTTTTTAAATCAAATTTATATAAATAATTCCAGGCTTATTTAATAATGGATTCAGGGTGGCAAATGTATGCACTGAAGGATCCTTGGATAAAATCATTGTGGGATCTCTCTACATATGCACACATGCACGTATAACTTCAGTTGTCTGCATGAGGATGGATAAGTGTTTTTTTTTCTTTTAATGGTAAATGTATGTTATGGCCTAATGTCTTCTATATTTTTCCTAGTTCTGAATTGCTCCTGACTTTTCAGTAGATGTTTCTGAGGCTGGATCTTGTCTGAACTTCCCTGAGTTTCCCTTGTGAATTTCATAAGAAATGAGACACGTTCATGGGAAAGCAGTGCAGACAGTATGAACTTTCTCCTTAAGGTGAAAGGAAGAAGTAGTGAAGATGCAGCAACAGGACTGTTGTTGCTGTAGTGGGACACTGGCACTCTCACTCTCATGAACCAGTTGCTCTCCCTGTTTGCAAATGCCACTAGGTGTGCTAGAATTTTCTAGATTAATTTTCTTTGTGTTATATTCGCTCCTACTGCAAGCCTAATGATTTACACTTCGAATACTGTAACAGCTTCTCCTGAGCGAAGGAGAGAGATTAAAATCTATTCTTAACAACAGTATTTCTTCATCTGTCAGCAACGGCCTCTCTACTGATCTTGTCAGTCAGCTCAGAAAGCCCTAAGGAGGAAGCCCATGCTTATCTAGTAGAACTATTCCACTACTTGGAACAGCGATGGATTTGGATTGGTTTAGATTACCTGTTGTTCATCTCTCATGGACTGCACAGAAGTAAAAGAAGGGGGGAAAAAAAAGAAAAGAAAAAAAATCTATAGACCACTCACTCTAGAGTGTCCAGACTAAAATAGTGCTTAATTGTATCTAATAAGCACTAGCCCTTTTCTTGCTTCTGGCTAAAAACCAAAGGATATAGCCTCCCATGGCGAGTGAAAAGTCTGAGCATTGGGTTACTGAAGAGGAAAGCAGTTTTCACATCTGAGGTATCATTGTTGCTTTCATTTCTCTCCCCATGGTAAAGCTGAAAGTACCCCATGAAACAGAGCTTCACAACCTACTGTCTGCTCCCTCTGTGTTAGCATGTGTTTTTAAGATGTTGAAGTATAAACAGTGATTTCCTAGGTCCAGAAATCAGCCCTCCTAAAAGAAAATACTTCGGCCAGCTGCAAGTTCTGCTGGAAGAGTGCAGCTCCCAGCAGTGTATCCTCTGTGGATGAACTACCACTGGCAGCGGTGAGTGGATACAAACCTTCCCAGGGAAGAATGCTGCTGCCCAGATCCCCAGAGCAACTCCAGGTCATGGAGCAGGTATGATAACCTCAGTTTGGAAACTGATGGCTCCAGCTAGGATACACCTAAATTCTGTGCTGCTAAGCCCTTCTTCAGCAGTACTTGAGATAATAGTATCAACAGCCATCATTTGAGTGATTGACCCTCACCATACATCTCACACCAGTCAAACTAACTTTGCCTTTGCACACAAAGACCAGAGGAATTCATGAGGTTTCTAGGACTCAGAAGTTGCAGTTATGACCAGGTCTAGAAAAATATTTGTGGTCTCTCCCCTAGGAGGAATGTGCTTTAATTTCAGGAAGCTAGAAGGATTTTAACCAATCTCCGCTTTACTTAATTAGATGTGCTGACAGCAACTTCCATGCCACCTCCTGAGGAAAAAACTGGAGGGAATTTGAAAAGAGACTGTTGGTTAAGAGGACTAAAGATGTTATACACACCTCCTGCGCCTGCCTAATTACTCATGACATGAATACACATGGGTGTGACTAGGACAGACCAGAACACAATGTTCTATAAATTTACAGCAGTTTCCTGTGAATTCCAGAAATTACATCAATACCTGCACAAAATGCAGTGTCAGTGGCCTCTAGGCAGCTCTCTTGAGTAAACTTGTACAAGGACAGTAACAGACAATAAAGTCCTTCACTGAATACAAGTTTTAATTCATTCTAAGATGTTGGATACTTCTCTCCCAAGGGACTGATTCGTTTGAGGCAGATACTGAGTGTTCCCAAGGCCTTGTTGAGTATTCTCCACTGCATGACTGTAAAGCTTCTGAAGCTTGTACCAAAGTGGAGATCAAATTAAGAAGCTTGTAGCTGTGTGTCTGAGGAAACACATTGGGTCATTTTATTCTAGCTTTGAAAACAGATTCAGAAATTAAAAGATCAAGCAATTTTATTATCAAGCAATGAACATAAATCTATGGAGCTTGATTTGTCTCCCAATTACACTGGTTTTGCACTAGGGCAGCTCCAAGCATTTTAAGGTAATTATTCTCTATTAGTGTTGATGTGAGTGAAAGGAGAATCATGGCCTTTGTTCTAAGAAGAGAAGATTGTAATAGGGGCTGGAAACTTGCCATACAAAGTATTTTATGTAAGTTCAAATAGGGTTCTAAGACATTTGGTGCCATTTTAGATTCTTCTTAATTGTATCCACTGTTATTTCAATTTGCAAGAACACTTTTGCCAAACCAAAACATCTTATGAAGGCTCATGAAAATAATAACTAACATGCAGCCTTGTATAATGAGACTTTACGTTTACCCTTTTGAAAATTCTTTTACTTTGCATCTTTTTAAAAGTTCAATTCATTCAAACATACGGGACAAACATCACCATAAGAATGAAGCGACCACAAACCATAAGTAAAACAGGACAGATGTTCGAAGATTTAATAAAAAATGAAAGTTGACGTACTGCTGAAAGGTTAGTACATTCTGGTAACTTCTTCAAATGGTATCAGGTAGGTGTAATTCTGTGTGTTGGGACCAGTGAACAGAAGACAAACTCTTTCTTGCACTTGGTACCTTATGTATGGAGACGGAAACACTCCACAGTGTAGAAAGTCACTTATAAGAGAGGTGATTCCTGCCCACATTCAAAACACACCCAAAAATGAAACGGAAGGCAAGGGGTATTCTGTTCAGAGAAGGAGAGAGAGAAAAAAAATTGATTTGTTAAAAAAGAAGTAAAAATAATAAGGGATTTTAGCTTCTTCCCCCCTCCCCCACACTCCTTTCTTTTTTTTTGTTTGGTTTTACAGGTAAGCAGAAAATAAACCATGCAGCAATATGACCAACTTGTGACAACCTTCTGTGACTCTGTGGTCAGAGGGTCAAATCCTGTCTCTGTTAATGTGAATTGCAAACGTGTCATTGATTTATATAATGTCAGGTTCTCATCCATACTCATGGAAAAGACGCTTGATTTTTTTTAGTTTTGCAGAAAGGGATTGCTTTCAGTTCTGTTTCCAAAAACAGAAGATACATTTTTTTTTTTCTCCCCAAACCATGATGAGTTCACTCTCATTGCTTTTTTTTGCATAGATATAGTTTGGAACATAACAAAGCCAACCTATTTATTTATAACCCTGCAGAGTGTTGCTCATACTAGGAGGACTTAAAATTCATGCAAACATTTCAGCAAGTAACACCACGTTCAGTTGTCTTGCTCAGAATATTGTTGCAAACTTTTTCTTGGTATTTGACCCACATTTTCAAAGTAATGAAGCCATCTAGAAAACTAGTTGAATACATTATTTTGAAAAAAAACCTCCAAAACCCAACAAAAACAAAGCACACCAATAGCAATATGCTAGATTTTCAGGATTTTTTGGGTTTTTTTACTTGAAGTCTTACTTGAGATGTGTAAAGAAACTTTCCATAGAAAATGGGGAAAGTTTTGTGTTCTTTTTTTTTGTACTTTAAATGCTTTTTTTTTTTTTTTTTTGGCTACTGGAATTTAAACTAGATAAAAAGTAACAGGATTTTTTAGATTATTTATTTTTTTTTTTACTTAAGTCCTACTTGAGATTTCTAAAGAAATTTTCCATAGAAAGTATTATTGTAAACCCAGGTATAGATGAGAGATGTTGGTAAGAAATATTCATTCTACAGATGTTACCCCTGGCTCTGTCTGGGAAGTGAACTGCAAGTGCCTGTTCGTTACAGCTCTCATCAAGTAATTTCTAGCAGTAAATTTCAGCATATGGCAGCTCCACACATAGTTGCCTTTATTTACATATTGCTTGTTGCTCACAGGGGGTAAATAGCTAAGTCACATGGCAAGATATCTGCTCTCCGATTGAATTAGTGAACATTTGACAGTTGGCAAATAATGTGCAATAAATAGGAAATGAGAAAGTGAACACTTTTGTTTGCACAGGAAGAGCCCAGTTTTTGTGTCTGGGTGGGTATATAAGTGATGAACAGTTAGGCCTCAAGCATCCATTGAAATGCATGAAAGATGAGAGAAGCAAACATGAGTGAACTGAGAAATCTCTAATAAATAGATGGAATGGTCTGGATGTTGTTTATACACCCTACAATCAGTTCCAATACAGAGCTGCGCAGCCCAACAGAACAGAGCTGAGAGCCCTAGAAGGACCCTCCCTTCTTGTACCTGCTGAAACACGTCTGGGGTCACCAAAGCACATCTCTTCCACAAGCCTCAGAGCTTTCCCTGGGAAAGTGGGATTGTTGCCACTGTTGGTGGGGAACAGAAACACATGGTTACTTTAACGAAGCACGGTGTAAAAGGCAAGCCTTTGAGAAAGGCTTTTGAGAGGCCAGGGAAATGCTGTGGGAAAGCACCACGTCGAATAGCACCCACACTGCTGAAGCGATGGGAGAGTCCCTGCGGGTGCTGGGTGGGAGAAATCACATGCCAGGGGGATCTCAGTGCTGCTGCAATTGTGTGCTACTGCATAGCTAAGGAAGGGCACTGAGACCATGAGATTGCCAGCTTTTAATAGTTTAAATCCTAGTTAAGAGATAAGAAGGAATAATATTTCAAGTAGGAGTTTGAGTCAAAGCTCCAGATCTACACATCAGTCACCCTGTGGTGAATTTAGTTCCAGAGCCAAATGTTGCTGTTTGGGCTCAGTGCCCGTGATCTAGTGTAGCGACTCATTAGTAGTATGTCCAGGGTAAATGAAGGCTCTCTAGAGGTGTAAGCACATTGATTGAAAAGCGGGTAGTGCCAATGGAAAGACTCCTTCCCAAGAGTTTTAAATCAGGGTGTTAAAACTGAATTCCTGGGGATATTGCTAAAACTCCATTATACATCTTGGGCCCCTGCAGAAATGTAGCCATCTGTCTGCTTGATGAAGCACAGAGGTTTCTGACAGAAATATCTAATCTGATACGGACCCTGCCAATTTTTGTCTACTTTAAGTGCCAGTAGCCAATTACAGTCCAATATGGTATAAACTGAGGTATGTTCTTGCAGGTATCTCATACGCATCAGTGATGCTGTAATACCTTTTGCTCACACTTTGCATTCCTTTATTTAAAAAGACACATTAAAACCTGCCTCTGTTATTAAAGAGGTTGAGGCAAATATCCATAACATCAAGAAGGCAGGAAGCACTTGCGGAAAGAGTGTGAACTTTGCTATTGCTATTTGTTATGCAAAAGACACATCCATATCACCATCATCTTCTAACAAGTAAATAACTGAACAAAAAAAGTGTTTAAGAGAAGTGTTAACAATTAGGTGCATGCCTCAGAGATCTCAGGTTCCAGATGTAGGCACAATGTCATCAAAAGTTGATTGTATAGAAGCAAATAATTAAATATGTAAATTATTATTATTAAAATTGAAAAATTAAAGTTTCCACATCAACAAAACATGGGAAAAATAGTAGTTGCCTCTGCTTTGCAGTCTATGCATCTTTACTGGAAGGGCTGCAAATAAATTAATGCAGAATACTTTGAAGGACCAATTTATTGCTGGAGTGATGCTAGGTCATTTGAGGAAGTTTCTAGATCAAAGGAATAATCTGTAAATGTGCAACAGAATTTTAAGTTATGCAAAAAAATGCAGGAGATGAACATGAGGGAAGGAGTAAAGAAGGGTACAAGTCTATCAGTTCTTTCTGACATGTCTGTATATTTAGTCTGATTGAAATGATTACATTTACGTAAACCTAAGGAATATCCCTGAGCCCGTGTTTCCAGGGAAAGCAAATTATGAAAGAATGGAGAGAATTTTTAATCAAATGCTGTACGTGCATCGTGTAATGGCTACAGATTTTTGTCCAGATTTCCTTCCTTAAAAAAGTCACTTTACATATCTCTTGTTCAGTGAATGCTGACTATATTAACACTAGCTTGTTTCTAGACACAAAATTTGGTCATTTTCAAAGTTTGGTATTTCTTGGAAAATGTGAGAAATGTGGAAGGGTAGGTTTTGATGCTTTCTTGGTTCTGATGAATGTCCCAGTTTTGAAGCAAAAAAACCCCCAAGTTTCAAAGGTGTAGAAGCATCTCATAAAAAACTGAATGCTGAGAAGACATTAAAATGACTTCTAATTTCAAAATTTTAACTTTACTACTTAAGAAAAAGGTACCAAGGTGAAAAACATTGCTAAAAATGCATCATACTACAGTTAACACTTTTCTTTTTTCTAGCTTTTGCTTGTTTTTAGATTACCACTGCATTTTCAGGGTTGAGATAGAAGGTAATTTGAAACAAATCCTTTATAAAGATGAGATACTTGTTTCCTCTGTGATCAAACGCGAATCTCCATTGTATCTACCAATATACTTAATCTGAAACGTATTCCACAGTATTAACTAAAAAAGTTAAGGGTGAAATATTATAATCTTTTTAATCAAAGAATCATATTAATGTTCAGGGTCTGATACTTGTATAAACTTGTGTGTTGCTTTCTAAAACATTTTAAAGGCTACTGATAAAGACTGGCATAGTAATAGTTACTTGTAATAAAATACTTTGGAAGCACACTGCTGAAATGTGAGGTACCCATTAGCAATGCTAATAAGCAAGTCTTATTTGACTTGTATGACTTTATAACAATTTATTACCCTTTAATAAATTTGTTAATAGTTTATCAGTATAAGAGAATGGGACCTTAATGAAAAAATGTAACCAGTGAAATATTCAGACTGCAAATTAAATGAAAGCACAAAATAAGGCAAATCCTCAGACAGTATGAATTTGTCAGGGTTTATTTAAGTCAGGAGAGGAGGATCAGTTAATGCCAGCTGATTATGTAGTTCCACAAACTTAAGGCTGTTGTCATCTCATTAACCATGAAATAGCTAGCGATCTTAATGCACTGAACTGTAGAAAGCCTCTGCACAGTGAAAAACACATTATTCTTCTGGTATCACAAATGAAATTTGGAAGTGTGAGGAGGTTAAGTGATTTGCCAAGGTTGTAGAACAGATAAGTGGCAGAGCCAGGAATAGATGTGGTATGTCATGACTCCTGTGCAGTAACCACAGAACCATCTGGCTTGTCAGAATAAATTCACATTTAATTATGTGATGTTCTAAGGGCAAACAGAAATGTCAGCATAGGTTAAATGTCATCTAATAATTTGTCCTCACAGCAGTTCATCTGTAACAATCTGTTTTGTAGTCCTGTTTCTTATCTGTTGCATCACAACTTCTGTTACATGATTGGTAAAAAAATCCTTCATCTTTGTCCTCAAATGCAAATTCAGAAGATGTAGTGCTGATTAGGCTGTGCTTTGTCGGGAGGTATAAACAAGGACCTTTTCTTGATTTATTCCAAGCAACACTGAATGCAAATAGCAGATCATTTGCTCTTACTGCTCCTTCATTCATTAAATGTATTACCCAACTGGGAAAGAAATCCCACCCGATTTTATTGAAGGCAGTTCCCCTAAACTGAACTTCAGCTGCTCCCCACTGCAGCAGCAGTCCAGCACTGCCTGGAATGAGGAGACCTGCTGCCTGTAGCAACTGAGGCAGCTCAGCCAGGTCTGGACCCAGTACTGGCCAAGACATTGGCATGTCTCTCACTTATCTTGGCCGAGTTTGTATTTGACCTACAAATCCCAAACTCCTTAATACCAGACCTCCTCTCCTCTCTGTTTCCCTGCCTACTCTCCTCTTATGCTGCTCTCTAGCAGCCACAAGGTACAGCCAGTGGTGCTGTTTACTCCACATGATTTTCATAGTGAAATAACTCTTAGCCTTCTTTACATTAAGACAATAAATCTCAGATTATGTTTTGCTCAGATAGTCTTTTTGGCTGTAATTTGGCCTTTCTACCATCTACTTCTGCACTCTCCTCTCCATAAATGTTACCTTGATGAAAGATTTTTTTTGTTTGTTTGTTTCCCTGAGCATCTTTGAACATCTCATTTACCTGCAGAATATAAAATTGTCCATAAAATATTCTGCCATTTTAACAGTGCAGGAAAGGCAGTACGTAAAAATAAGGGAGCGGAGCTTCAGGCATCGCAACTCACAGTAACCCAAAGTTACAATGACTTGCCCCAGCTGAAGACCTGACTTACAACCTACAATAACACCTGGCCTCTAGACTAAGACAACCTTACTCCCTTTTCATTGTGAATCTTTAAGAAAAGCTGAACATCATTTCTTGGGGAAGGGAGAGAGCTGCAGACTCTTTTGTTGAGACTAGCCATCCTTACCTATGCCAATCACATCCTGCTCCAGTGATAATTGCCAAAGAGTATGAGAATGTACCTGTAATCATAAAGTAAATTAAACATATAAATATGTTTCATGCAGGTAATTGCAAGCAAAATGGGAAAAAAAGAGAGAGCACACAAGAGAGAAACAGAAAGGCAAAATGAAGATCAAGACTTAAAATGAGAACTTGATGAAAGACTTTAAAGATCTTCTACCCTAATTGATCACTTATATTCATATTTATGTAATTCGTGAAGAAAGAATTGGAAAGGAAATTAAAAGAATAAATTTAAGATATATTTTTCAATTATTCTGCCTGGCTGCCTTTGCTTTCGCTTTATAATTATCCAGCTGGGTTGTTCACTTGACCAGAAGGACAAGATTCATTCCCAAGTTTCATTCCCACGTTCTCCCTTTCCGTAAGACCAGACCTTTGCCAGCTTATTAAAGGCCCAGCACTGCAGTGGGCAACAATGTGACTGTAAAGTTTTTGGCCAATACTCTGGATGTGAAAACTGCCAGGTGACTGTTGTGCTCTGCAGACACCAGCACCTCCACCATGCTCCCCAAACATGACCTTCAGGAAGGAGGAAGAGATTTGTACTCTGCATCTTTCCTTAGTGCTTATTTGTGCAGCCAAACCTGCTAGCTCATTCACATTAGGTCTGTGATGCTGGTATATATGTGAGTTAACAAATCTTACTGTCAGAGCCTCCTGCTGCTTTCTTCTTTCTCTGTGCCCAGGAGTGTGACTATGCACTTTGATTCTCCAAGGCCACAAAAACCTGAGAATTGCATTAAATTATTTTTCCCATTTTCTTTTGGTGACTTTTGTTTCAAAGTGTCATCCTTTGGAGCAGTTTGGACAGGATTGCTTTCAAACCATACCAATCACACATATTTAACTATGCGAAGTCATCACTGTTCAGATAATAGGATATATATAGGACTTGGACAAAATACCTTTCTGGGGTGCATGACAGACTCCAGCAGTCCAAAGGGTAGAAGACCAACAGGGGAGTAAGAACCAATGAAGTTTTATTGACCAGAATCATAGAATAGTTTGGGTTGGAAGGGACTTTTAAAGGTCATCTAGCCCAGCCTCCCCGTAATGAGCAGGGACATCTTCAACTGGATCAGTTTGCTTGCTTAGAGCCCTGTCCAACCTGACCTTAAATATTTCCAGGGCTGGGGCATCTACACCTCTCTGAGCAACCTGTTCCAGTGTTTCACCACCCTCATCATAAAAAAATTTCTTCATTACATCCAGTCTGAATCTACCCTCTTTTAGTATAAAACCATTTCCCTTTGTCCTATTGCAACAGGTCCCACTAAAACGTTTGTCCTTGTCTTTCTTATAAGCCCAGTTTAAGTATTGAAAGGCCACAATAAGGTCTCCTTGCAGCCTTATCATCTCCAGGTTGAACAAACCCAACTCTCTCAGCAATTCCTCACAGAAGAAATGCTCCTGCCCTCTGATAATTTTTGTGGCCCTGCTCTGGACCCACTCCAACAAGTTCATGTCTTTCCTCTGTCGAGGACTCCAGAGCTGGATGCAGTACTCCAGGTGGAGTCTCATCAGAGCAGAGTACAGGGGCAGAATCATGTCCCTTGACCTGCTGGCCATGTTTCTTTTGATGCAGCTTAGGTTATGATTGGCTTCCTGGGCTGTGAGCACACATTGTCAGCTTATGTCCAATTTTTCATCTACCAGTACCCTTAAGTCCTTCTCCACAGGGGTCCTCTCAATTCCTTCATCCCCCAGCCTTTGCTGATACCAGGGTTTGCCCCAGCCCAGGTGCATCATCTTGCACTTGGCCTTGTTGGACCTCATGAGATTCACAGGCTCACTTCTTGAGCTTGCCGAGGTCCCTCTGGGTGGCATCTCATCCCACAGGTGTATCAACTGCACTGCTCAGCTTGATGTCATCTGCAGACTTGCTGAGGGTGCACTTGATCCCACTGTCCATGTAATTGATTAAGATATTAAACAGTACTGGTCCTAATACAGACCTCTGAGGGACACCGCTCATCATCTCCATCTGGACATTGAGCAACTGACCACTACCTTCTGGATGTGACCATCCAATCAATTCCTTATCCACCGAACAGTCCATCCATCAAATCCATACCTCTCCAATTTAGAGAGAAGGATGCTGTGGGGGACAGTGTCAAAGGCCTTATAGATGTCTGGAGAGTTGACATCTATAGCTCTTTCCTTGTCCACTGATATAGTCACTCCATCATAGGCCACTAAGTTGGTCAGGCAAGACTTGCCACTGGTGAAGCCATGTTGGCTGTCTCAAATCACCTCCCTGTGCTCCATGTGGCTTAGCATAACTTGTAGGAGGATCTATTCCATGATCTTCCCAGGCAAAGAAATAAGGTTGACAGGTCAGTAGCTCCCAGGGTCCTTCTTTCTATCCTTTCTAAAAAGTGCAATGCTTCCCTTTTTCCAGTCATTGGGGACTTTACCTGACTACAATGAAATTTCAGATATCATGGAGGGTGACTTGGTAACTGCATTAGCCAATTCCCTCAGGACGCTGGGATGCATCTTGTCAGGTCCCATAGACTTCTGTTTGTTCAGATTCCTTAGGTGTTCACAAACCTAATCTCTTACACTGCTGGGGACTTTGCTCTTCCAGCCCTGTTTTGCATTCCATCCACTTGAGAGATGTGGGAAGAGAGGCCGCAGGTGAAGACTGAGGCAAAAAAGTGTTAGAGTACCTCAGCTGCCTTCTCATCCATTGTTACCAGTTTGTCAGGTGTGTTTATCATGGGGGGTACACTGACTTTTCTGACTGACGTACCTATAGAAGCCCTTATTATCATTCTTTGCATCCCTTAACAAGTTCAGTTCCAGCTGTGCCTTGGCCTTCCTGGCATCATCCCTACACAACTGGGAAGCATTCCTATACTCTTCCCAGGATACCTGTCCCTGCTTCCTAGAAATGGAGTCATTGAAATTTGCATTCTTGTTCATCGAGTGGAAATCAGAAAGTGTATGGGTGTGTGACTGTATGTATACTTGTCTATATTTTGAGAAGTGTTTTGTCCTAGGGGGATACTAAAGGGAAGAAAAAGAAAAAAGAAAAAGAGGAAGAAGAAGAAAAAGAAAAAGAAAAAGAAAAAGAAAGAAGAAGCAAAAAATAATAAAAATAAAAATAAAAATAGAAAAAGAAAAAGAAAAAGAAAAAGAAAAAAGAAAAAGAAAAAGAAAAAGAAGCAAAGAAAAAAGAGAAGGAAGGGGAGTGGGAAGGGGAGCAGGGAGGGGATGGTAGGGGAGGAGAGGAGAGGAGAGGAGAGGAGAGGAGAGGAGAGGAGAGGAGAGGAGAGGAGAGGAGAGGAGAGGAGAGGAGAGGAGAGGAGAGGAGAGGGGAGGGGAGGGGAGGGGAGGGGAGGGGAGGGGAAAGAAGATGGCTCTAGAACAATCTCAGTTTACCAGTCTGTCAATAATGCAATGCAACTTTATTTTTCGTATCTCCTTTCATATGAACTGTATCCTAAAATGCTTTACAGATTTAAATAATACAAGAGCATGAATACTATATTGTATAAATTGCATACAAACAGTGACAGAAAGATGCTTTCTGTAGAATATATTAAGGACAGATAAAGGCCAATAACAGAAAGAAGAGGGTGAAAGAAATTTAAAGGTGGGGGCAGGGGAATGAAGAGATGTTTGCAGATGAGATCTAAAAGAGATGGAGTGTTGATGAGGCAAAGAGATACTGGAAAGCTGCTCCAGATGGCAAGAGTTTATGTGGAGGGACAAGAGGGGAAGCTGGTGTTAAATACGTGGAGGCAGGAGGAGAGGGAGACAAATACAAGGTCTGGAAGTGTGCTAAGGCAAGTATTTTGCAGCCGGTGCCCAAGATGAATGGGAGGCTCAGGGATTTCTCTGGAAACAGAGGGGATATGAACCAGTGGTTTTGGTATGACAATTGCAAGACAGTAGGCAGCCTTTTGCTTGCTGCCAAGAAGCAGAGAAGCCCAGGGGAGGCTCTATAATGAAATCAAAGAAACTTTGAATTCTATTCTATCTTGAGACATAACTTATTTATGAAGTCCAGGTGCCGTTTGCATAGGGATAGGTCCAAATGCCAATAAATCCCCTCAGATCTTTAAGGCCACTCCTCTGGCATGGCTCTTCAAATTCCCTTGCTACTCCTGCTGTGCCTCTGACCTGTCCCTCCTGGTAGTTTCCCTATGACAGCATCCTGTCAGGCGGACAGTAAACAGATATTCTGGACATTTTGTGTTTTAGAAATTACTCCCCTTTTAACATCTGCACTTTTAAGGGCAACACATATTGAGCATACAAATTCAGCTGTGCACATGGGCAAATATGACTGATACCCTCAAGCTGATTTGTTCAATGCTTGGTTCTCCGGTTCTCCCCATGTAAAACCAGGGGATGTTAGAAGTTGTGCAGGTTTATTTTCCAAACTATGAACCCTGACCTCACTACTCATGACCCCTAAAACTTTTTTTTTTTTTTTTTTTTTGGTCTTCTAACACTGACTGTTGCACGTTTGATTTGGCCTTAGTTCTGTCCTGATGGGGTTATATCTGAACACTGAAGAATATTTCAGTCCTATGATCAAAGGGTTATCACACGGTGTACCATTGAGCCTGAGACCTCATGAGATTTTATTTTTCCAGAAGTAGTGAAGGGCAAATATTTCTGCGTCACTTCCTCCATTCCAGCCTTACTCTCAAATTCTTCATGAGATCTTCTGTGCAAGAGAATAACTAGAGAAGAGTTTAAAAGTGATTATATTTACCTAAGCAAATACTTAGAGAGTTGGAATGGCTTCTCCAACGGTTGGTCTGGGGGCCAGTCTCATGCTCACTAAACCTGTAAAAGTCATTACTATGAAGCCAACAGGCTTTAAATTAAGCCTCTGATTTTGATCAAAAGATAAAAATTCTACTAAGACTTAGGAAATTGTTAATAAAGCAGTCCCTTGAACTTCCCAAATTTTCAGAGAGCAAAACAAAACAAGACTGACCAATCAACATATTTGTTTTTCTCCAGAGGTTTCAGAGATCACTCATCTGCTCTTCCTCTCAGACTGATGTAAATGTAAGACAAGGAATCATGCCAAAATGTGATGCAAGTGGATGCAAGTGAACAAAAGGAGTCAAATTCCAACTGATATGCAGACACTGCCCCCCCCACCCCCCACCCCCCGACATTAAGTACACATCATAATCTGCACCAAAATGCTTCTTTGTTTTGTCAGAGAGTTTAGCTTTAATGAGACTTCAGCTAAAATGGTCAAACTGTAATTGCTGAGACATCTATTTGTCAAGTGATTTTGCTAAAAAGTGCAGTCACACTCTGGTAAAATTAACTTCCAGAATGACAGCCAAAGTGTGGCATTCTCTTGAAGATCTGTCTCCCTATTTTCCTCCCTTCTCTGCTCATGCTGCAATTGGTTTTGTTTCCCAACAATGTGTAACAGTTACATGCAATGTGTTACTGACTGACTCATAATGTAAAGAGGACAGTAGTAATAACGGTTCTTTTACCTAACAAAGAGAAGAAAGAATATCAGTGTAATACCTTAGGTCATTTCTATGATTTTTTTTTTTTTTTTAAGCCAGCTTGATAGAGATAGGCATGTAATTCAGGATTCGTACATTGAAATGTTTTGGGTAACATACAGGTGCAAATGTATCCACCAGGTGGACGTTGGGGAATGTTTGCCTTGCAAAACTACACTTGCATTTGAATTGCTTTTCTTCTAAATGTCTTGAATGTGCATTTCAGGATAGATATATTTTTTTAACTACATTGCTCATATGAAATAACTAGTCACAAACATAACAGCTAGCTTCAATTGCCATACTTAGAGGCAGCAATCTGGCAAGATCTATGAGTTATGCAGTGTTTCTTAAAAGCTGTTTGGCTTGGATTCTGGCAGCCAACAGGAAAAACAAATGGAAGAAAGTGAAGTGTTCCCAGAAGACATTTGGCCACCATTTCTGAGGTTTTATATCAACTACATCTCCAATCAAGATGTGGTGGTCTTCTGATAACGAGTTCTAATGTAAATTGTTGACTTACATGCTCCAACAGCATCTTAAATTAAACTTGTCTCTGTATGTAACACATACATATTCTGATGTGTAACTTGATTTGGCACATGTAAACCAGCTAACCTGTGTGCCTGGTATAGCACCAAAAGGTTTTCAAGTATTGTCCTGAGTAAAGAACAGTACACCCTGAGCCTTTGGACAGCTGGTTTCCACTAATTAGTGGAATCAGGCCTAATAATGTGCCAACCAAGGCCATATTCATAGAACACACAGAATTGCTTTGTTCTGATTTTTCTAACCTGATTACAGTAAGTTTAGGAAGAATACAAACCTTCCATCCTTGTGTTATCCAGCTATGAGAGCCCAGCAAACACCAGTGCATGGCTTAAAGTTCACATAGACTCCTAAAATAGGGTATAAGAATTACATCAGTGATGCATGTGCTATTTCTTAGGGATTACTAGTTTTCTAGAAGTATGAGTTAAATATTCTGAATTCAGCCTTCTCAGAACTACTTCCAGAAAAGGAGACAGAGCATGACGGTGGTGAAAGTGCGTGGAACTGCTGCTAAACAAAACAGCTTGGTATACTGGTGAAGGATTTGAAAGACATATAGAACAATGAGCAAATCACAATATTGCTCTCAGTGTTCCCATTGGATATCTATATCCCATAGGGTTAATAAAACTGCTCTGATACCTGAAGCTCTTTGGAAAGCATTGTGCAAAACCTCAATTAAAATCTGTGAATGCTATCACAAATGGTGAAAGATGCATTAGGGGGAAAAAATTGCAGACTTTGAGTATAAAAATATAAGTTTCAGACACAAGCAGAAGAATAGCTGATAGCAGACCTGAAAAATCTTCTTGGACCCAATGTGCAATGAAGTTCTTATGAACATCTATCAGCTCTGGTGCTATTTTTTTCCAGATACATCTGTCCAGCCTGGGTCATTCAAAGCAGACCATACAGACCTGAAAATAGAGTGGGGAGTAACGCTTACTTGCAGGAAGATGGAAGAAGCACATCTATGTCATCTATAGTCTCTGCAGGACTGGGCTGACTCAGAAGTGACACGTCTTTGAATTCAAGAATAGAATAGTTACATTATTTATGGCACGGATATTACAGACATCAAACTACTGTTAATCCAAGCCAGTCCATGTTACCACCCCTACCTGAACAGGATCCAGCTGTAAGGAACCTGGCTGACTGAATCATCTTCAGCAAGAGGAGCTCTCACAACACTTCAGGGCAATGGTGAGCCTGTGGAAAGAACAGTTTGAGGGGGCAGAAGGAATTCCAGCTTCAGTCCTGCATTCATGTCCATTAAAAGCAAATATTCAACCTTAAAAATGCAAATGGAGATAGGAAAGGAATCCAAACAAAAGCAGTAGCATCAACAGCTTTCCATAACCTTTTATAGCTCTCTAGAGTAATTACATCCTATTTACTTCCACTTCTTGAAGCTCTGTTATTGTATTCTGACACTAGAGGGAGAAAAAAAAAAGCCTCTTTAATTATCTTTCCACTCTTTTTGCCAGCCAGGCCCTGTGTCCTGGATTGAAATCAATGTTAATGGCTTTTGAGACTCCAGTATAGATGTATTTTTTAATTGATGTCTCCTCTTCCTCCTGCTGACCCAATTCTCATTTTCATTATATGCAAAAACTCATTGATGATCCACTCAGATCTGATAAATTATTTTAGCTCCTTTCTGCAATAACTAAATTTAATAGTGCTTTGCTGGCACAATTTAATTACTGGCACAAACATTTGAAATTTGTGAACAACAGCTGATCTGCAGTGACAGAAAGCAGGTGATCTGGTGGCTGTTTGGATCCAAGCAGCAAGTGAATTAAGACAATGTAGGCTACTGGGGGGACTCATTACTACAATTTTACCATTTCGAACCTCTTTCTTATCCATCAGCTGTAATCTTTATTCCATCTAACAGGACAATGGCCATTACAGCCCTCCTCTGTGTGACTATTTATGGTTATGAAGAAGGCATGTACTTAAGAAATTTCCAGGCTAGGAAAGAGGGAATGGAGCAAAGGCAGAAGAGGAGTTTTAGAAAGACAATAAAACAATTTGGGATGCTGGACGTAAAGTGTACAGAGGAAAGATGTGCAAGGATCTCCTTGTAAACAGGTGGTGAAACCAGCACTCCAAGTGTTATTGCAAATGAATCTGTATTGCACTGTGCTTTTAATTGTATTTTCTGATGCATAGTGAGGATGAAGCCTATTCTGTCATGTTTCCTTTCATTGGGGTTCCCATTCTATAACACCTCTCCCTTTTACTGTATCCTAATAAGATGACTTTGTGTCTTCCTTTTCTTCACCAGGTTTCATTGAAATACTGTTCTCAAACAACAGTTTTTTAACCTGTGGTCCTGACTGTTGCAAGAGAGAGGCAGGAAATTTTATAGTTCAAAGGGCATAGACAGTTCAACTTGGCAAAGTGAAGGTTCATCAGATGTCATGCTGTGATATTTCCTATGGTTTTGCTTCTTACCCAAGTTGGATTTACTAGACTAGTATCCCCTGTGTGTTAGCACCGCCTCATGCGGTGCATACCATTTAATGCAAAGTGGTGGGAAGCGTGCTGTCTCCATAGCTTTGCTTCTGTGAGCACTGTGACTGCATTTAGCTGTGCTCACAGCTAGTTCAGTGCCCACAAGTCATTGGGGGTTTTGGTGTGCCATGAGGCAGGAGGGCAAGTTGTTTGAGGCAAGGGGACTGAACTGTTCTGTTGCCCCGGTACCACCTGGCACAAGACCTTCTGAGCATTCATAGTTCTCCACCTGTTTTATCCTGGATAACATACAATGAATCACGTCCCTCAGGAACAAAAGTATCCAAACACAAATCCTGTAGGAGCCTTATGAAAAGGCTTACTTGTCATCAATGCCAGGCAGAGAAGCAGGAGTTCTCAGTCCCTCAGAATCCTTTCCATGAAGTTTGCTGCCAACTGTAACAGGAATACAATCCACTGGAGGAGAAAACAAGCTCAGTAAAATGATCCCTTTTGTTCTGCAATATGCTTTAGAGAAATCTTCACTGTTATCATTGGATACATAGCTATGGCCTTCCACAAATTTTTACTTGGTGTTGTCTAAACACGGGGCAAACCCACTTGCTGTCTGCTCCAGTTTTGCAGCCTGCAGCAAGAGACACAGACAAGGAAATGCAAGGAAAACCTGCAACAGCCCTGTGTCAGTGGGATAAACGCTAGCCTCAGTATTCCAGAGTCAGCCTGCCTTTTACTGTTTTTCGCTTGAGAGAGAATGGACAATTGTATAGGAGCTTTGCGGGTATTTCTGGATAGGTCTGTAAAAGCACGGGGGATTGTATGGGACGAGTTTTTTATCTGAAGAATTAGTAAAGAGGTCCTATGGCTTCTAGCTAAGCTTCTGCTCCCTTCATTGTTCATTATTTAAGATTGCTGTCCCAGATCTGGATTATTCTGACTGAAAAAGTCCACACTTCACAAACCTATTGAAACTGGTTCATGCATTGCAACTGGAGAGGGCAGAAACCTGATAAATCTTGCTTTTTTCCTCATGCTGGAAGGTAGATATCACTAACTCTCTTTGCTGAGGCAAATCCTAACTTAAAGGAACAACATAGACATACAATGATGGCTACTAGATGGAATGGAATAGTCATCAGAAAAAAACCCAAACACTTGATATTCTTAAAATGAAATTCAGAGGCCTGAGTGAAAGTCTTGCTACAAACCTTGTGCATCTGAAAAAGCTGATGGGATATTTCTAGTTGTTTGTGTACCATCCAGCATTCCTGTTGGAGAGGAAATGTCCTTGCTTGAGGAGATCTTATATATCAAACTCACGTTTCAAACCTGTGAAGATGAAAAGGTAATCAAGGATGCTAATGGTTACATTGAGGTGTGATAAATCTGGACAAAAGTGGTGGTTGTGGGCAATAAATCCAACAACCTGCTGGGCCTGGCACAGAGCCACCTGGGACAGGCTGATTGCCAGTAGTTTTGAAGGTGAGCGTAAAATGAAGCATCCACCGAGTTAATAACACTCAAATAATGAATCTAATCTTTTATTAGAGCATGAGGTCTATGACCAATGCAAAATCAGTCTGCCTGAGTGCATCAACATGTGTATTCAGATGAACACTTTTAAGAGAGGCAAACAGAATGATGAATGCACCTGCAGGCTGTTATTTTCCTTCCCCTACGCTTCTCCAGTCCTTGTTCAGCAGATATATTCTCAGAAGACTGTTCAGTGCTGAAACTGGTGTCTCATCATAAGATTATACAGTTCTACTGTGGTGGAGGTTGGTGGAATCTGGCCATATTAGGATCAAATACCGGGGCATTTTTAGGAGGGTACATCCTAAGGGTAGTTTGGATGTCAGTGGTACATAATCAATTCTTATTGTCTAGTCTAAAGACAATAATGCTTACCATCATCAGTGCAGACTTCCAGTTCTGAGGTGAAGTTGGGAAACTGTTGAAGCTGTCACATTTGTTTTTCAGGATGGAGAGATCCTTCCTGATCACCAGTGACTACTGGGCACTATACAACCTGTGCAAGGGGAGAAGAAAGTTCTGTCAACACCCTGGTCTGCCAGAGATCCAGGCACCCCTGAGGGCCTTTCAATAACAACTCAATGAAGTTCAGTGTCTGGAATGCTCTGAGAGGCTGAAGAATCATGGAAGGCTTGTACAGGGTCATTCTAGGAGAGACGTTGTTTATCTTCACTTCCTGAAAAACTTCCTGACGCTGGTCAGAGAAGCAGGAGAAGGAGGATTTACCAGGGAAAAGTCAACCCTGAAGCCTTGTACTAAAGAAATCTTTGTGGGATAGCAGGGTCATAATGCTGAACAGTAATTTTGGTTGTGGTGAGACTACAGGTCTAATGGAGCTATAGGCTGATCGCAGCTCTGCTGATAGTGTAGTTATTGCCGTGCCTGTGATGAGAAGAGGCCACCATCCACACATGTGTAAGATGTCTCACTTTCCTTCTCTCCAAAGACAGCTTTCTGTCTGTGGTGGGTCTTATGGTGTTGCATGAGCACAGTCTCTTGACAATCTCTTTAAATGTTCCATATCCTGGGCAGCAATGGCTTCCTGCCCCCGAAGTGGCAGTGGCCATTGTGTCACAGGCCTTCTTTCATTTTTGTTTGTTATTAATTTTTGTCCTGCACTAGTATTTATGCGGAGACAGCAGGGAAAAAGTTTCCTCATTCATATGTCTTTTTTTGAGATTTGATGTTTTTATCCCATTTATACCAAAACAATGGCAAAAAGAAAACCCTCTAGACTTCATTTTGTAAGTTTAGAAGACAGGCATTCTTTATTGCAGCTCTGGGCACACAAAGATTGGCATCTCAAATCATGTATACCCATCTGACCAGTGTTCATGCATTTATTATAAGAAAACATATATATTCATCATACAACCCTGAAATCGAATACTTATTATAACTACTTCCCCAAAATTATTTACATATGCATAAGGCACTTACGTATGCCCACTTTGCTCCTTAAGGGTCTTTCTTGGGGTCTTTTGAGACCTCTGATGGTCGACAAGGTAAACTTCAGCTGAACTTTCTTGGGGAACATGCACACTACCTGTTCTTACAGAACTTCATTTGTTCTCTGTTCTATATGGTTTTGACTGCAGTGCTCCGTTATCCCACTTCTCTTGTCTATTGCTATATCCCAGGTGTCTCAGAAGCTTGCTACATCTTCGTGAGCTTATTCAATAAGTCCGGTTAATCGTTTTAGTTTCAGTCTCTGTTAGTGATTCTTTATATCTTAATTATATCAATACAATATCATAGATCGGTTCTTTTCCCAGATTCAGAGTCCACAATGTGACGACCTGCTGTATAATGTGCTAAGTATCATGATAGTATAAATGAGAAAAACTTACATCCTACATGTGTTGAGAAATTTGACCAGGGTATTAGAAGATGCAGAAATGCTGTGCATGGCAAGAAAGTAATGTGGTGTGAGCCATGCTTCATGGCCTTGTGGGGTGTGCACTAGCCACCTGGGACACTGTTCCCCATTAAAAACTTTCCTGTGTAGAGTGTGAAGGTAATGTAGCATGCCCTGTGTGGCGCAGATAGTGCTGCAGTTCTGCCCATGATGTTTCATTGTGACTGTATTCACAATATCCTGGAGGGCTCTGTAAGGGCGTTTGAGTGATCAGACCAGTTGGATTCCATGACACTTCTGGGAAGATCTGAGTTATGTCAGTACTACCACAATGATCAGATATTACCCTTTAGTCCATCTAACATGCCTTTGACACATATTGCATGATTCAGATGTTCCCACAATGTTCTAGGGAGAAGTATGCAATTGAAGAGGACTTCTTCTGGACACACGCCGCAAGGAGTATGCAGCAGCGCAATATCAGAAAGTTATCAACCTGTTTCTGCTGTCATTGAATATCCATTCATTGGAATCCCATATCTCCTGGAAATGCTCCCAAAACCTACAGCCCCCTGCAGATTCAGAGATGCTGGAAGATTTTCAAAAACATACCTCTGCCCATCCCCACATCCTTTCTTTTTCCAGCATGACTTAAAGGGGGTGATCAGGATGCCACCTTATATCCTGATATTCTCAAAAATTCACTTTATTGTTCTTGATCCCCCTAAGCCTCAGTCTTCATATATTTCTGTCTTTCTGGATAACATATTACACCTTTAAACTGCAAAATACCCTCAGAAGGCAAAGAGGATTCTTGAGGTATTATTAAAGCACTATAGACGGAAAGAGTTTCTCTGTCACAAGTTTTTTAGCCATTGGAAATCATTACATAGTGATAGACCTGACAATTCACAGAATGATTTATAGGTAAATAAAGATTACATACATATCTCTGGCAGCTTTATTCTCCCTCACTTAGCTGCAGTAATTGTAAACCATCAGGCTAATGGAATTACAGTCATATAAATGAAAGAGAATATGATCTGGGATTTCCAGGCTAGGAATGCCAGACTTCTAACCTAAGATCAAAGACTCTTCTAGTTAAAAACTTATTTTTAAGAGTAGGTCAAAGCACACTGCCTATTTTTAAGCAGAGTCTTGGTGTTCTGGCAGCTTAAGTCTGGCAGTATAGTGAGTGGTTGCAATGGCCACATAACAAAAGTCAAATGACTTCAAATTTTCAACTGGGTTTTTGAATCAGAGCAGAAGATACATTGATCCACAGGCTTCTGAGAATACTGCAAGTTAAATCAATGGAGCTGAGTAAAAGGTTTTTAATGATGACATTTTTAATGATTCTCAGCTACAACACCTACAAGAGAAAGAGGGAAAAGATACCCATTAGCACACCGATGAACATGCTTTTGGATTTTAATCACATCAGTATCCATGCTACTCACGGTCTCTGTGTTACCACCTCAACTGAGTGTTTTTCTGCTCTTCATTAATTTACTTTTTCTTAGTAACCCCCATAAAGTTAGCAAATGTGACACTTATCTACAAGAAGGGCTGGAAGGATCACTGGAGAGCTACAGGCCTGTCATTCTGACTTCAGTGCCAGGGAAGGTTATGGCACAGATCATCTTGAGTGCTATCATGTGGCATGTACAGGACAACTAGGTGATCAGGCAGAGTCAGCAGGGGTTTATGAAAGGCATGTCCTACTCCTCTCACCTGATCTGCCTCGATGACAAGGTGACCTGCTTAGAGGAAAAGGGAAAAACTGTGGATGTTGTCTACCTAGACTTTAGTAAAGCTTTTGTCACTGTTTCCCACAGCATTCTCCCGGAGAAACTGGCTGCTCATGGCTTGGATGGGTGTACTCTGTGCTGGGTAAGAAATTGCTGGATGTCTGAGTCCAAACAGCGGTGGTGAATGGAGTTAAATTCAGTTGGCGCCTGGTCACAAGTGGTGTTCCCCCGGGGCTCAGTACTGGGACCAGTTCTGTTTAATATCTTAATCCATGATCTGGACGAGGATATCATGTGCACCCTCAGTAAGACTGCCGATGAGACCAAGTTGGGTGGCAGTGTTGATCTGCTGGAGGGCAGGAAGCCTCTGCAGGGATCCCCCTGGACAGGCCAATTGTATGAGGTTCAACACGGCTCAATGCTGGGTCCTGCACCCGGGTCACAACTTGCAACAGTACAGGCTTGGGGAAGAGTGGCTGGGAAGCTGCCTGGAGGAAAAGGACCTGGGGGTGTTGGTCTACAGCTGGGTGAGTATGAGCCAGCAGTGTGCCCAGGTGGCCAAGAAGGCCAACAGCATCGTGGTGGCTTGTATCAGAACTAGTGTGGCCAGCAGGACAAGGGAAGTGATCATCCCCCTGTACTCGGCACTGGTGAGGCTGCACCTGGAATGGTGAGTTTGGTTTTGGGCCCCTCACTGCAAGAGGGACACTGAGGTGCTGGAGCGTGTCCAGAGATGGGCAACGGAGCTGGTGAAGGGTCTGGAGCACAAGTGTTATGAGGAGCGGCTGAGGGAGCCGGGGTTGTTTAGCCTGAAGAAAAGAAGGTCCAGGGGAGACCTTATTGCTCTCTACAGCTGCCTGAAAGGAGGTTTTAGGCAGGTGGGAGTATTGGTCTCTTCTCCCAAGTAACAAGCGACAGGACAAGAGGGAAAGGCCTCAAGTTGTGTCAGGGAAGGTTTAGATTGGATATTAGGGGAAATTTCCTGACTTTGTGAAAGGGTGGTCAAGCATTGGAACAAGCTGCCCAGGGAAGTGGTTGAGTCACCATCCCTGGAGGTATTTAAAAGACGTGTAGATGTGGTGCTTAGGGGCATGGTTTAGTGGTGGACTTGGCACTGTTAGGTTAGCAGTTGGACTTGATGATCTTAAAGGTCTTTTCCAACCTAAATGAGTCTATGATATCTGTGATTCGGTGTTCCTATGAATGGTAGCTGGAGACCTTTCTGTCCTTTCTCTTCTTGGTGAAGATCACTGGCAGCAAGAGAAACCCCGGCAGTTCAGACTGTAGGGCTGGTTGAGCTCACTGTCCTTCCTCATTTCTGCCCCAAGCTGAACTGTCTGCTGGTGATGGGAGGTAAGGAATAAGAGAGAGATCATGACTGAACAGCTTTTGAGGTGACAGGGTGAAGCAACTCCCTTGAAACTGTTGTTTAGGATGTCTGCATGTAGATAGATGTTGTAATTTTGGGGGGTGTGTGTGTGGTGTGTGGGGAGGAAGCTTATTTCAGAGAAATAGTCAGAAAATTACATCTGTGCCTGTGGAATAATGGTGTAAGACCAGAACATGAGGCTCTAAGCTTGCCTCTGTGGTATCTAAAACTTATTTTGTTTCTGAAGAAAACTAAGTACAGCTTGCTGCATGAAGGAAATTTCCAACATTTGGTTCTCAACATAGTTGGTGATAACTGGCTTGCTTGTTTTCTTCCACCACCCACATACATTGATTCTTCCAATCGAAACAGTACTTAGGAAGCTGAACTAAACATCAGATGGAGGAAATCCCTTGGGAAACAATATTTTGACTTTTCATAATAGAAGGTTGTTAAGTTACTCCTTTGTTTGATTTTTCTTTTTTCTTATTTACAGGACAGGTTTCATGTCTTTAATATCCCCAGCTGGAACTGGGAGGGCTGCCTCAGGATCCTCGTTAGCATTCACTTTAGCAGCATACAATAGGATTTCGCAGCTGCCCAATCTCTGCAGTATTTACCAAGGCAGATGCAGGAGTTGTTATCAGAATGCTAATAAAGCGGAGAGCTCCCACATCCAGCAGTCTGAGAGGCAACTTTCAAAGCCTGTGATGTCTCTTTCAAGTTTCAGTGTTTCCAAATTAACATTCCTGTACTAGGAAACACCATTTTTTTTTCCCCAGGAAAGAGGAAGAAAGGACTTTAAAATGTTCATGGGTGAAAAATCATTTCCTACTCAGTTTTGGATGGCATCAGTCAGAGTCAGATAACCTGAGATGAAAGAGCAGATTGAAGGACAGTTTTCTCCTTCAGTTTATCAGCTGTGTTGTTAAAGCAGAAGCTGTTTCAAGGGCTGGAAACCTGTAAAGTTTAAATCCATAGGAGAAGGAATTCCCTTTTCTCTTATTTATGTACACAGAGCATAGCAGAGTGGGACTCTCATCCATGACTGAAGCTTACAGACATTACCACAACAGACAGAAAAAATGTTTAAATGAAGGAGAGGAGATGTTTCAGTCAAACTATCTCAAAAGTAGAATTCAGTGTAGCTATTACATAAACGTAAGTGTGAAGATAAGGAACGCTGCTTTCAGTAGTCTTCCTTACAAGATTTAATAACCAACACACTGCCTTTCAACTTTCACAAAGTAAAGCCACAGAACACATTCACTTGAATGAGAAGAAATATGTACGTAGAGCTTATCCTCCTGGGAAGAGAGTGAGGGCCCTCCACCCTATGCTGAAGGCCAAATTTTGAAAGCTGACAGCTCAACCATGTTTCAGCCACTTCTTCTTGTAGGGAGGCCACAGTGAGTAACATACAAGGATGTTACATGGTCTCAGCAACTCTCCTGCTATGAGTACATCTCTTAGAGATCATCATGATTGGTCTTAATATCTAGTAGTCAGTTCTGCAGCAACATGTCTAGCATTCAGTTTCAATGTATTTTCCACATTTGGCTTTTGCTTATTTCTTATTTCCAAGGGTTTCTTTCTTATAGTACCCATGTTTGCTCTCAGGCCAGTTGAAGTGTCTGGGACAGATTTTTCTGAGACGGTGTCTTCAAAAAGTATGGAAAGGTTAAAGTTCAGCAATAAGAGTTGTTATATTTGCAGATACTGCAGCCAATGTACTTGACCAATATGTGTTTGAAGAAGCTTCACTGAAGTCATTGGAGACACAGCAAAGGTAGAAAAGGGGAAAACAATTATTTACCTAGGGGAAATACTAAGTACACCTAAATGTAAACCCTCTTGCCTCACTAATTTTTTGTGTACTGGGCAGTCTTCCAAAATTACAGTTGTTACCAAGAGAAAAATAAAATGACATTTCATCTGTATTGTGCCGTATGGTAACTGTGGATTCCAAAAAACATTTCAGCACTTTTACCAGGCTAAAACTGACTTTTTTTAAAAAAAAAGTAAAATTTTAAGTTTCAGAGGTGAATCTCATTTGGGAAGAACTTAGAATTTAGATATTCATATTTTTTTAGGAAAAGATTATCCATATCAAAAAGTTTTCATTAGAAACAGAGCCATTTGTTTCAAATACTCTCTTCTGTATGTATGCATTTGACTATGACTTCTTCAAACAGGGAAACCCACAGGACCAACCCAGCTATTACTGACCTCGCAAACAAAGTGACAGTGGGAAGACAAAGATGTGACTTCCATTGTAATGTCCATATCACGAGGGACTGCAAAAAAATAGTTTTACTGATGTAGTTAGGAATAAACTTCACACTTAGGTCCACATAAAAATCTATCTATCTATCTATCTATCTATCTATCTATCTACAAAACAAGGAAAACTCTGCATCATCTGTAGAGAAAAAGATACATTAATTTCATATCAGATTAGGGTTGGACTCTAGTGGATAAATGTGTGTCAAATACCAAACTCTTCCAAGTATATAGCTCCTACTTGGGTAGATTAAACCCATCCTCTAACATGTATCTGAAAGATCTTCCTCTTTAATCCTTTGGCTACACTTGTATAGCTTATCATGGCCATTAGAACTTTCTGAATTGAATTGAATTGAATTAAGAAATGAATTATTGGTTGCAATCCAGTTCCTGATGTGCAGGTGTCCACTTCAAATAAAACATCAGTATAATATTTTGGCATTGTATCACGTTTTGCTTGTGTGAATATACCTGCCAACAGAAGCCAGGTTATTCCGTAGAGGATTTTTTTTTTCAGTCACAGCGAGATTAAGGCAAAAATAAACAAAATCAAGCTGTCTCAAGCCTTCAAGGTATTATTTGTTTCAACCTGATCTAGCTCAATTCCCACTGAAATCAATGGGGACTTTCTATTGCCTTCCTTCTGTGAGTGGTTTGGTGTGTCCATTCTTAGACAGAGCCACCCCACAAACCAAAAATGCATGATTTTCAAAGGGCTAATCACTTGAACATCCAGATAGGCAGAGTGAGGAGGACACCTGAAATAGCTACAGAAGGTGAGTTCTGATAAAGTAATTCATGGAAACAGTACCTTTAGTGAAGCAAAATTCCCCATGCACTCCAAGATGTGGTCTGACCTTCCCGCCTGGATGAATGTAACATTATGCATAGATGAAAAGCTTATAGAGTGGCTGCCAGGAATGTTTCATGGGACTTTATAGATAAACAGCACATTTACTATTCAGTGCTATTGGCCACCATTTCTACCAGTGACAAATTCAGTTTACAGAGTGAAAAAAAGCCCTTTTTTAATAAGGAAGTCTACAACTGTCTTTAGATGCTCTGTGCTCCAGAAGGACAATCAGCTACTCTAAAAGGGGAACTCAGTTTATAATTTCTAATCTGACTTGTAATTCAAAGTAATTCTAAAATTAACACTATTTTAAGGTAACCTGAAAGAACAGACTAAAGTTTTAATTCACATTTCAACTGTAAAAATAAATAAAAGATCATAATGGATATAACATGCTTTAAAGGGCTCTAATGAGATGTAACAATGGGTTGCATGAATTTACAGAAAACAAACAACAAAAAAAAAGAATTTGAGGAGTTTGTTGTTGGAGGTTCTGAAGCAGGTATGGAAAGTTCCTAAAAGTAAGTGTCATCTGGAAAATGCTATGTGGAGACTTCTGGGGACTAGCAGTACCTATAGCAAAATGTATTTGTCAGTAAAAAAACAGTCGTCAGTAGGAGCTGCAATGGTTAGCACCAAATTCGCAAACTACCAAGTAGGTTACAAATGGCCCTGGTTGAACCAAATCCTCTTTCACTCACTCCTCACTTGCTGTGAAACGTTCCCTTTGCCTTCAGGCGCACTTAGTAGTTATGCTGGTACGAGCACAGAATTTGAATCGGGCTATTTTTGAAAGCAAGTACCAATTTCACCATCCCTAGACATAATACAGCTGTAGTGACCCAGTGAAAAGACCTTAGTGTTCCATGGGAACAGCGAGAACAGCCTCAGTGTGAGCGTGCTGACACACATGTATGTTCTGCTGTCAGCTCCTGTATTCTGACACACCCAGATATCTTCTCTTCAAGATAGCATCACAAACTCTTGTTCTCTGCATTAAAAACAAAACAAAACAAAACAAAACAAAACAAAACAAAACAAAACAAAACAAAACAAAACAAAACAAAACAAAACAAAACAAAACAAAACAAAACAAAACAAAACAAGTAGCAACCCTATTGTGTTTATTAAGTAATTTTTAAGGGTCTAATAAATATTGGGGTTTTATAGAAGATTGTTTGTATTTGCCACAGCCAGTGTTTCAGGTATCTGGCTCGATTTCAAATGGTCAGTGAGAGGAAGCCAACCACTGGGGTAGAGCCAAGGAACTAATTTTATCAAAAGTACCGTGGGGGAGACAGTGAAAGAAAGCAGGACTGGAGGCTAACTGTACTGTGTAACATGACTCTCTTTTAATTATTACGGATGAGTCCTTGCTTATTGATAAGCTTTTATTTTTATTTTTTTGAAAGCAAACTTTTTGCTTTTAAAGTTAATTCTTCTCAATTTTTTGCACAGCTACAGGTAAGCTACATTTCAGCTACCTGTTACCAATACATAAACCAAAACTGTGGGGTTTTTATTGCTTGAGCAGTCACCTGACAGCTTATAAACCAGAACCCAAGTCTTGAGGGAATGCTAGGACATATTGTGGTGGCCTCAGGGAATCAGAAAATCAAACCAAAGAAAAGAAGCCTGTAATGACCTAAAGAAGAGAATTATTAAGCCAGACATGAAATAAATAGGCTTAGGGCAGCCCATCTAAAGACATTAGTTTGCATATAGTATGAAGCAGCACTTGCCTGGAGGGGCTGGCAGAAATCACGATGGAGTTTGAGCTAAGGGTTTTCAGTAATGTAAACAAAAAGCAGCTTGACTGCATGTTCAGAAGCAATGGAAATGTAGTTTCTCAGTGGGGTTCGGGGCATGACTACAGAATACAGGCACTTGTTTTTATAAGCAGCACGGAAAAAATGATCCAGGAAAACTTCAAAAGAACCAGAACTGGGACAAGAAGTAATTTGTTCCAGACAAAGAAGGTAAGCACCTCTCATTCTATAGAAGGAATAAATGAGACACAGAAAAGCCAGGTAACTTAATCAACACAGCAAGTGAATAGAAGCCATTTCCCATTGGGTTGTGCTGCATTTGCAAGTCCACAAATAGGCATTCATGTCTGTTCATGCACCTTTTCCTGTCCAGGCTGAAATCTCCAGGATATATTTGCAATCTGAGCATGAAGAAAGCTATAGGCAAAGCCTGAATTGGGTGAGTAATTTCTCATTACCCCAGAGGTAATGCAGTGCAAAGAAGGAAGCGTGCAACATACAGAACAGAAGAGGAAAAACCCAAACCTTGTTTTCTTCATCAAAAGAAGTGAGTTAGATTATCAAAATATACAGATTTTTCACACAGATTCATCTTTTGTATTCCAATAGAAAAAAAAACCCAATTGTTTAACAGTAGTTCAATAATTTTTCTCTCTCACCAAATTAAGCAAGTAACAAAGACAAATTTGGGAGTTTCTTCTCAGTGCATTGTGAGCCATTTGAAGATAAGTAAATGACAGATTGTGGGTTGCAGGGATGTAACAGCCACAGAGGACACGTAAGTACCTACCATAGATACTGCTATATTAATTGGTCTTGGCTGTCAGTGTTAATTTTCAGAACACTACTAGCAATATCTTGCACTGGCTAAATGGTACCTTACATGATCAGAAAGTCCCAAATGCATTTGTGGCCTAGAGAGGTGGTAAGAGAGGGTTTGGTCTTCCTGTTCACCCACAGACCAGACAAAAGAGTGGCTTGGGTCATTTTGCTGCAATAAATCTGGCTGCTTCAACTCCCCTGGCAAGCTAGCTGGCACGGAGGTGCTTTCTAGAGCAAGGCAGGTAAGGAGAGGGGAGGCTACTCTGGGAAGGTTTCCAGAAGGAAGGATGGGGGAATACAAACAGGACTGGGGGAGGGTGGGGGGTGGGGGGAGGCAAAAAAAGACATATGTGATCTGTGTTCTTTCTAAAGAGAAGAGCAGGGCATGAGGCTGAATTCCCTGAAAATGATGAGTGTGTGGGGTACTCCTAACTCTATTATTGTAATGTCTTGGAGCCTAAGCAGACTGTGCTAAATGTATTGATACTTCAGAGAAACAGGGAAACAGCTTTAGATTTTACTTACTTAATGGCTCATAGATTAATTGAGTACCAGACAGACCTGGACAGTGGTCAGCAGACCTTCAGTACATCACCTTGCAAGTAGCATCTTTTGCTCAAGTCCTTTGAAGGTGGCAGTGTGTGGCTGACATCAGGTTTTGCCTTCTCTGGGAAAAGCAGGGATGCATGGGAATTCACACCATGGTAGGGAGAGCATAAAAGTATAAGCAAAAGAGAAAAAATGGTAATTGATATAAAGACAATGTGTCATACTGCTGCACAGAAGATTTAAAATAGATGGATTCTGTTTCAAGGCCACTTTACTACTAGCTAAATCACTTCCTCTATCACTCTTTTTCACCCTCCTTCTACTCATAAAACCAAGCCACTTCAGCCCTAAGTTAGGGCATAATGAAATCAGTAGCAGCCAGCTCCTCACAAAACTCCTTTACCACTGACACATCCCTGTTTTGATATGTCAGAACAACTATAAGATTCTTAGGTCAAGCCTGCAAATTATTTTCTAATTTTCTTCACCTTACTAGATGTTTTATGTCAGCTGTAGTCATATCCCGTCCAGCCTATGAACTGGAGAAGGTTAATGAGACAACTATTTAGGACACGCTTTAACTTCAGTTACTAACGTCAGCTGTAAAAATATCAGATTTCTCCCCATTATCTACGAATCTTCATGGAAATTGTAGGTACAAAGCCATAAATTACTACTCATTAATTTCTACCCTGACTCCATTATGTATTGTTAGCCTGAAGCAGAAGCTGGTATTAAAATGCTTATTATTGCATTAGAATATAAAAACATAAGTAACATATATACTGTGTAAATGTATTTGCTGTGATCTATAAGATGCCACCTGTACAATTAACACACTTGTGTTAATTACCCTACTCAGTAGCAGAGGTTAGGGAGTTTGTCAGTGTACTAAAATACAGGCAGACAGATTGCTGTGGCAGAAGAGATTTCTTATTTTAAACTGTGGAGGAAAGCTTAGTTCTTCTTTGGAGGTTATTAAAGCTGTTATTGTACAGAGACTGAGGTCATAAATGTAGGCTATAGGGACATGAGAGGGGATCCCAGCTTTGGACATTCCCAGCTGTCCCTACCTCCACGAGTTATACCAACACAACTCTGTGTGTGCTTATGTGCAAACCACAACATAGAATGGATTTGTATTTAAAATATCACCCATATATATATATATACACACACACATATACATACATATATATGTATATATATCTCACCATAAAGACTAGTAGACTATACTACCTGGTAAAAACAACATTGCCAGGACCACCTTATATGAACAGACTTTGTGCTTCATCAAGTCTTGTCTTCCCTCCCACAGCTGACATAAGAGAAGAAAGCCAGCTTCACCACTCTATCAGTGCTTGGGTAATTTGGCAGAAACATGACTGTGTGCTCTGATCTGGACCAACTCTGTGCCACAGCATGGTCTGACGTTATGACAGGAAACATGGCTTGAGCTTGAAATGAAGGTAAACTTGAGTGGGGAGAGCTGTCAGAGGAGGCAGAGAGGTTTCACTTCTGAATACCCCACTAATCACTGCATTTGTCAGTGACAAGCAAATTGTGTTTGTCTGGGGGATCATTTAGATTTGTTAAGCCCTCTCTATCTTGCCCAGGAAAGCTGGTTGCACTCAGGTACTTTGGACCATGTGGGATGTAGTGATTCATCACATGGGAAAGTTAACTGCTGACAGGAGGCTTCGTAGACCCTTTTAGCATACCTTGCCTTTAAGCAGGTATTTCACACTGATGAATCCCAAACTGAGAAAAACGTGTTAAATCCAACTGAAAGAGCTGAGCTTCTGGGTGTATTTGGCAGTTTCATCGTGACTATTAACCAACAAACAGTGGCCACAAACTTCCACGCTCAGAAATTCCAGTAGAGATGTTTATGTTTATATTAGAGACAGATGGGAAGAGACAGACAGAAGAGACAGAAGGTTCCAAATCACAAACATACTCTCTGCTTATGTGTAATAATTCTCCTTGGCATAGCAAAAATACCTTTGCCAAAGACAGGTGCTGTGCTAAAATGCACAACTGTTCTTTTTATTTGCAAGTGCAACTGCTAACTCCTCCAGTGCCAGTTTTGAGTGTACAAATGCAAAATTCAGATGTTTTAATTATGTCCCCATGTTTGAAAAGCAGGCTTTTCATAAGGTCACATATTCTGGAAATTAATCATGAACAGGTACCTGAGGTGGGGTATGGGAAGATACTAAAAGGACATATTGCCCTGTGGAGATAGGCAAGAGATATGTGGTTAAGACATGAGATATGCAAGATCCAGTGGAGATATGCACTGGAGAGCTGCTGCTCTTGTATTCTCCTCAGAACTGGCATAGACCAACTCAAAATACCCTCCTATTCTCTTTAAAATGGTTTTATTACATAGAATCAAGGGAATTTACATGTTGTCTGCCTGATACATGGATCTCAGGACTTGTGCAGGAACAGTTTACATTTGTAGGGACAATAGCACTTTCAAGTCACTTTAAAAAGCACTTTTATTGCACTCATTCTAATGGCCTCAAAGCATCTAGGTCATTGTCTGCAACTGCAATCAGAAGTGTGGCAGTTTCTGCTGATACTCGGGTCCATCATCTTCATGTCTCACTTGAACTTTCCTCTCACCCTCTCACATTTTGTCTGCTACAATAAAGCTTCAGTAAGCCTGTATGTCTCACACTTGTAGGGACTAGTTGGTAGATGCTGGTGGGGAAAAAAAAATATTTGAAATTATTTTTATTCATCTTTGAAGGAAGCTCAGGACTGCCGTAATTGAAGAACTGAAGTTTTCTGAAATACCTGAAGAAACAGGGTGATAAAACTTCAAAGCTCTGAAGAATCGTTTTCCTTATAGAGGCTTTTTGCAAAAGAACATGAAGAAAATTTCATATTGTTAGTTCAATCCCAACAAAATGTTTTCAAAAACTTCCTGGTTTTGAAAAAGCCTTTTTAAGCCTCAGAGGAGCTGTAGGAAGCTTGTGAAAAACAAGGGCTCGCAACTTTTTAATCTGAGATTTTGTGAAGAGGGTGGAAAGATGAACAGCAATGCTTGAACCTTTCTTTTAAATCCATGGCTGGTCAGAGGAGAACTACTTTGAACTGCCTTACCCTTCAGTAACTTTGTTTTATTTTTTTGTAATCTAATGAAAATTATTTGGTTCAGAAATACTGATACTGCACCCAAGGTAATGTTTGGAGTTTTTTTAATGCCTATTGAAGTCTGTTACCAAAGACCAATTATCCAGATTGCTAGACTGATGTAATTATTAATGCTTTCAAACTTTACAAAAGCTGGTTAAGGTAGGTCATCTTAGTTCGGTACCAGACTCTTTCATGTTTGCTAAGTAAGAGGGTGAAATAACCTCCCAGATAAACTCACCAATAAGAGAAATGAAGGAAGCTAAATTCTGCAGTTCCTGTGGCTCATTTAGAGATGTGACTAAATAAATGTGAGAACAACTAGGGACTTCAAGTTTTAGTCTAGCACATTTTGTTTTGTGCTGCATCATTTTCCATTTGGACTCAGCAAGAGCACAGTTGCCTATTGATTACTAGATATCCACTATAGAGGATTCAATAGGTGCTTTTGCATATGCTGAGTCCTAAATGCAAAAAACTGAGCTAAGAGAAAAGAAATTAACACTGTCTTTCCCTGCAGAGCCTTCCACAACTTTATCAGTGATTTTGTGAAAAAGACTGAGGGTATGAAATTTGAGAAATTAATCCATTAATTTTGTTTAAATCTGTAGTTTAGTTGCAGCTTTTACTTCTTTTGACTGTGACATGAGCCATACTTCATCTTCGAATACTGTCACTTTTGTGTAAAACTATGCAAATGCCTGCTTTTTGAAACGTCAAGCATAATCCAAACCCTTTGTAGTTTGATAGAGAAACAAAGCTCTATGTGCTTAAATAAACCCTTCCTTAAGCAGGTAAGACACATCTTCAGCAGGACGTTTCTCTTTTCATGCAATTTTTCTTTGGGTTTTTTTTTGTTGGTTTTTTTTTTCTTATTTTTAATTTGTTTCAGGTATTTTATCACAAAAGAAAACAATTCTTTGCATTTTACCCTCATACAGCAATACAACTGGACATTTCAAGACTAGTCACTTGCTAGACGAGGTGAAATTAAACAAAGAATACGTACGTGGGAAAAAGAAAACTCTGGCCACATTCACTAGCTCCTTCCATATGCTTCATAGATCATTTATAAATAACAAAGACATTCAGTTTGATGGTGGCGATTGTCTAGGATATCATGGAGAGGCTTGGAAACTATGAACAAAAATTTGTCTCAGGGAAACAGTGTGAAATGTATACTTTATGCAAAAGACAAAATGACAGAGAAAGGGCATGAGATGAAATGCACATGAGGTGGGAAATGGGCAGTGGAATAAAGGAGAAAGGCAGACTAGTGAGAAGTGAGGGAAGCGAACTGGTAGCTTATCCCTAGCAAGTGAGAGAACAGAGAGCAGGCAGATGAGCAAGCCCGTGTTTTCACTAGTTCAGGCCCCACATTTTTATAACATGTTCATACATCTACTTTTGTGTCACGCAAATGATGGGTAAAAACCTGATGATTAAACACATGTTTAGAAATATTCTTATTTTACAATGTGTGGACCTGCTCCATTATTATTTTGAAAAATGACTTATCACTTTTTGGCACTGGGGATAGATAAACACCACCATTACTGCTGAGCTCATCCTTGCAGACGAGCTGTCTAGCAGCCCATCTGTCTTTGCTTTCTCAGGGCTGTACATCAGTAGAGGAAATCCCTGAGGGTAGTCTTGGAAAGCCTGTTGGATTTTTTCAGTGGGATAGGTGCTGCTGGCTCAGTATGAACTCACCATCTCTTATTTTGCGTGATTACTATTTATATATCTGATAGGCCTTTGAGCAGCCACCGTAGCAGTTCCTTTGATGACAGCGCTTAATAATTCTTGACCAGCCGGATTACACAGGCATAGCAGGAAATGTGTAACAAATCGCTCTTTCAGCATAGTAAGAAGCAGAAAATAGCCCTCTGCATTTGCTGACTCGTATTAGCTTTGATAATGAGAGCAGGGGAAAAAATGCTTAGTACTCTATAAGGAGGCTAGTGGTACGTGTCAGCTAGAGGATAACCATAAACCAATCAGTTTCAATTAATGAAGAATCTCATTAAATTTTATTAATTTCTTTCCACAGCATTGGACTCCTGCAACTTCAACATCTGGATATTTCTCTCTCGTAGGCAATAAGATGATTCTAAAACAGAGAGCATATTCTTGTCAATCTCTCAATGAAGATAGATGCTTTATTTTAATACTTCACAGTGTCTACAAGCCTCATTAATGTCTCAGAATAAAAAAAATAATGTAAAGCATTTCATAGCTTGTCCCTCTCTACTGTTGATAGAAATGAAAGCATTGGGAGAGCTGTTACCATGACTCTAACATGAAACTGAGGTCTTTGCACAGGGAAAAGGTAGATATTACAATTCAAGTCTCCATACGGTAAATTGCATTACAGCACTTCATGTCAGCTGAAAGGTCTTGATCATTTTATTTTGGTAAATTATGGGTGGATGTTTTCTTTCCATTTTTTATTTTCAGGATTTAAAATGTAATGAACTCAACCTTTGCATGGAGTGCAACCTTACAAAGGCATGAATTTGCAGTTCTAAAATTAATTGAAAATCATTAACTTTCTCATTTATTTCCTGAAGTAAGCCTTATTCATAGTCTGTGACCTTCTGTTGCTTGTATAGTTTATCTCCAAAATGTAGACAGGAGACTGTAACCTCAATAGAAAACAAGGGATCAATCGACGTGGCATGACCTTGATTGTTCCTCAAAAATCCAAAACTGTAATCAGTTCAAGACTCTCAGTGTTTGCTGGGCAAAACTGATGGAAACTTCAAGTGTTTGATGGTGCTTTCATCTTGTAAACTCACCTACCCCAGGCAATGCACAGTGGAAACCCTATGTGCACTGAGATAATAAACAAAATAAAGTGGGGGAAAGACAACTACTGAGGGTTACACACCATAAAGGCACGGGGAATTTGTCAGTTTGCAGCACATTGTCTGTGAATTACACTCCCTTTATAGGGCTGCTAAATTCCAGCCTCAGTGCTTCCTCGCAAGGTGTGACAAGAATGCAGAGAGCAAATATTTCATATAGTGATACCAGCGGTCATAACAAACTTTAGGGAGACTGAAATGGTAATGGTGGCCTGACTCCATAGGGAGGACACAGGAAGGGAAGAACACAGTGTGCACTATGCAGAAGAAATTCTCTCATGAAAAACCCAGGGAGCTGGGAACAGAAGGAGGTAAAGTGTATTTCTGAACTCAAAATTGTTTGTGTGTTGGAGTTTTTAGTCACACTGCCTTGTTCTCCATACTGGAGTCTCCATACTCCAGACTCAACATTCATTCTCAGAAAAGCATTGTAGTGAACACTCTGGTCGTGCACGCACTAGGAAATGTGTTTATTTAGTCCACAGCCCATACTGAAAAAAAATTAAAGAAGAGACATAGACCAGTAAGTGGTATTTCCATCTTTATTACTCTATGAAGAAAAGTTTCTGTGCCTGCCAGATAACAAGGAACCTTCAAATCAGGGAGTGTTTTGTCTTCTTTGAGGGATTATTAGCTTCAGTTTATGGTTAAAATTACATGGGGACACTATATAATATCTGGCAATACCTATCTATTTTTCCAGATAGCCTCTGTAGAACATAAAAAACCTTTCCCAATGCATCAGCTTTTGACAAGAGTGGGTAAATGTGAATCACCTAGATCACTCCACATAACCACAACTTACAGATATCTGTATTACAGAAAAATAATTGTTTCTGACTTCAAAACATGGCAAGGACTCTGACATTTTGCACTTGATCAGCCTACCAATGCTGATGTCCAGGTACCTGCCCCCTTCAGTCCATCAAATCTGGTAGCTCACACACGTAATATATAAAAATAAGTCAATTTTCTTCTGTGAAAGCATTAAAGAAGTTAAGACAGTGTTATCTTATTAAACTGGAGAATATATATTATAATATCATCCTTTGTAGTTATCTTGAGTTCTTCACCCTCATATTCAATACTGAGTATTTAAAAATAAGCAGAAGTTTTGAATTTTGATATTTTCCTTCAGTTCTGTTTGTTAAATAAAATACTAATAAAATGAGAATTGGAATCTAAAATCTCAAGTCCTGTTCTCAGTTTCCTATTTGTGCTTTACCTATGCACCTCTTTTATACTGAAGAATCATTGCTGTGAATACGTGAAGTGAAGAATAAGATACTATCCCAGCACAGAAGTTCATTTTGATGCCCAAATTCTTACCTAATCTTAGATTATTTGTGTATAGGTGACCATCTCCTTTCCTTAATGATCCAGCATAAGAACAGCTGCAACTTCAGAGGCAGTTAAGATCTTAATTCATTTATCTTTAGTGGTGATGTGTTAATATCAAGATGCTCATCTACAAATATATGACGCACTACAAGACTCCTGTTCGTTTTTCCCTTGCCTAACCAACCACTGTAAACTAATATTTGCATGCCTCTAAAATGTTATAAGGATAGAGGTGAGGTAGATGAGAGGGAGGAGGTAATGAGATAGAAAAGAAATATGGCAAGGTTAATCAGTTTGATAAGAAAGCAGAACAGAGAGAAAGCAGAAGCCATGCTCAGAGAACTAAAAGTGAAGATGAAACAGATTAATTTGATGCTAAAAATCAGAAGGAATCAGTAAGAGAGTATAGACAGGCTGTGATATAGCCTAGGAGGTATTTCCAAAAGGTTAGTAACTGCCACTTTGATGATAGACTGAAAGGTATATTTGAAAGAGAGGGCTCTCCTTGTATTCTAGTTTCTCAAACCAGCATCCCATTGAACAGCAGGACACTTTCATCTTCACAGAGTACTAGCAATGATTTCCATAACCTTCCTATATCCTCCCTAGGGTTTTAATGGAAAAGCTCTTCTAACAGCAGTAACAACACCACCTCCATGGACCAGCCTTACTCCCATAAAGCTCCTGAAAGGGTTTCCTTCCCCTTTTATACCTGACACCTGGACCCTGCCAGGTTATGGAGCCCACCTGGGTGGTTCCAGGCTTTTCTGTCAAGCTTCTACATTGCTTTTGGAGCTGAGCTAGATATAAACAGATAAAAACAGCAAGTAGTTTATGGGATTTGCTGTAACTCTTGTGTACTGTGAATTAGGAGGACTAGGTAGAAGCAACTGTGATGAAAGATTATAAGATGTTATTTTAGTGGGAGCTGAAGAGGGTTGTGATTTCAGTTATGTTGCAGTGAAAGCACTAGCTGAATTTAGCGACAGACTTGATTTACGAGCTATAGCTAAAACAGGAGTCAGCAAGCAGAAAAAATAGATTTTCAGTCAAAGTGATAAAGATATAAGTGTTGGCATTGACACTTAAGTATGAATATCTTTAATGAAAATATGCTCATTGCATGCACTTTATGCTTTTTCTGGACTTGGACCCTTCTCAGATGGTTGGTGAGCCCTTACAGGCTCTGCTTTAAGTTCTCAAGAAATTCATCCATACAGAAAGATGTAAACCTCTTCAAGGTACCATCAAACAGAAGCATCTTGAAGGTAATGATTGTATTAATCACTCGAGTGCTTTATTTTCCTTTTCCTCTTCCTCTTATTCTATTAAATGCAGAGGCCACATGACATCCCTGTACTTGACGTCTCTGTGTAGCATGTAAACGTCCTGTTAGAGTCAAATCAGTACTTCATTGCAAATTAAAAGCACGCTGGAAGTTTCTTAGCAAAGATGCTATTATTTATCTCAAAGTAATTATTGCTTCAAAATCTGTATTCCTCAGGAAAAAGGGGGAAAGTAGCTTGAAATTTAGGAATCATTTTGGGGGAGTTTGTTGTGTTTTTTTAAGTATCGAGGCTAAATGGTCACAGACAATACTGTGTTCAAAATTCCAAAGGAGAAAATTTTTGCTGTACCAGACAGATTTGCAGGATGGTTACAATGAGAGCTTCCTATTTAAGAATATAACTCCATTGCACCAAACCCTTGATAACAGAAGTTGATCCTTGACGCCATGGTATGTAACACCCAAGCAGACAAGCAGAGTGAGATAATAATCCCTTTTAAAAGAGAAGGAACAAGGCTGGGGAAAGGCTCAAGCTACATTTTTTAAAGGGAGCCAACAGAATGTAGATGCCCCACTCCCAGATGACTTGGATGCAGAAACTGTCCCTCCCACATCTTGATCCGTGCCTGAGATTGGAGGCTATCATGCCTCTTCTGTTGCCCCAGTGATCAAAGTGTGCTGCAAAAGCATGTGAACATGTTGACAGCCATCTACCTGGAATAACCTTCCATTTCAACATCAACAGAATTCAATGATAAAACACTTGGCTTATTACTAGAACATGTATAAAAAAAGAAAATAAATATTGAGATGGAGTCCGAGGCTTCCTACTTTCAAAGTGGACTGCCGTGTCAGGATGATGGACATTATGAGATCTAATGGTCTGGTTTATTGTTTTTTTCATGTGAAATCTAAACTCAAGAGAGGAGTTGCATAGGTCTGTGTTTTCTGATCTTGATGACAGGACACATCCATTTGTCAGCTAATGAATTTTTTCACCTTTCTAGTAAGATTTCTTAGCATGTCAAGTGCTATTGTGATTTTGGTGTGAACACTGATCTAACACCTTACTGAAGTATACCATGAGGCTCACAGACCACTGTGAAGGTGTTTTCAGGTAACCTGTTTGTTGACTGACCTGGACAACAAAGATGGGAAACTCTTAATGTATGTTTCTCATTTATACTACTTGCAAAGTTTTGGAGAATCTTTGGATCTAAACCAACTCTGTGTAATAAATCTGGCTACTCATACAGAACATGCTAGTTGTGCTAGGGCTAGAATCAATGACAGTGGATATATAGCTAGTTGTGAGACTCCTATCCAAGTTAGAAGTGTTTGACAGTTTGAAAATGCTAGGGTTTGTATCATCACTGTATGAATCCTTTAAACCTGGACAGCTGATGTTACATGTTTTTGTCTTAATACCCAGAAATAATTTCTGCTTCAACCAAGCAAACTGAAATTGTGCTGAAAAAATGCATATGAATTATGTTGCACAATGGACTTTGGAGACCATATTTCTAGTGATCAGATTTCAAGTTTTTTGAGGGGTAATCATTCAAATCTTCGTGTCTTGCTTCTAGTGGCCAAAGCTGTTTCTCTTTCTCCATGGGATTTTTCATCTTTTATTGTGTTTCTTTGCATAGTCCGTATAGACACTGAGTGAAATAAAGCACGTTCCAGAACCATAGACTCATGCTGAAAGCGTGAGAAATTTTGATAAGAAAACCTTGATAAGATACAGATCCACAGCATTACTATGAAAAAGTGTGGGGATAGGAGGAACTGATTCTGTACCAGAACATCTTCTTTTCCTGTAGGAATAGGTAAAACAAAGAAAGGACATGTTTTAAACTTAGAAAACCACTCTGATGGATGTTTTTAATTACTTTGAATTTAGTATCTTTTTACTTGCCCCCTAGATTTGAAACTGTACTTTTCTTTCAAGATAGCTATATTGCAATGACTAGAGTACTAAGGACTAATATTCCTTTTTTTTTTTAGTTCTGTTCAAATTCTGGATAAACTTCAGCAACTTACTCCATCTCTTCATTTCTCAGGTTTTACATCTGCAGAATGACCCTGTTTCCCCCCATAAAGTGCTTTGAGATCTACACAAGAAAAGCATTCTGCAAGAGCTCCTTGTCATGATTGCAGAACTCCAAGTAGAATTACTTTCAGAGGCTGTGAGCTATAATTAAGTGACAAGAGCTCAAGGGCACTCCTTTATGGGTACTAATCCAACTTCTAAATAGAAAAGTTGACAAAGCCAAATACTTTGTGTCCAAGAAAAAAAACCCCAGATCGTTGCCCTTTCCAACACTAGAACATTATTATTAGTTCTGTGATACAATTGTATTTGACACTGTGGTTTGCATGCCTTGCATAAGAGAAATGATATAAGTAGTGCATTGAGGCAAAAGCTAGCCAGCTGTACTGTCCTGCAAGAACCATGAAATAATGCCAACTCTTTGCAGACTGGTAACTTACGTGGGACTGAGCAGTGGAGAAAAATGAACTGAGAGCAGAACAACTAGTAAGGTAAGCAGCTCAGACTACCAAATGTTAATGCAAATTAAAAAATTAGAGAGAACATCTTGAATTACAAAATTATTTTTGTCAGCATGTTTATTGATGTTTTTCCTGATAGTAAAATAATGCTCCCATACTGTTTACAGGGTCTGAGGGATCTCTCGTACTGTTTGCAGGGTCTGTGGGTTCAGGTGAGTGAAATAAGCATCCTCATTGCCTTTTAGTTTTTACTCACTATTAGCACAACATGGTATTCTAAGAGCAGGTTGTCTGGTAGTGGTGTATTTTGCATAACTATTTTCTGGTTTGGGATTACTTGTGGATGCTGGACTGCTGCCTCTTACCATGGCAAGAATAATCAATAATTTAAAAGACAGAAGATTTCTTTTTTTAAAGAAGCATATTGAACTGACATTGAACACAAACATATTTCTAGGTGATAAATGAAGGAGGAGATATTGATGGTAGAACTGAAGGAGTAGGTGATCCGACTTCATTTTTGGGGGTGGACAGGGAAGAGGAATTCCTCCACTTCCAGTTTGCAAGAATTTTTTCCATTTGGTAAAGAACAAGCCACACTTTTTAATATGACTCCCCTACAAAAGCTGAGGATTATGAGAAAACCCTTTTTGAGGATGACATGGAAATTATTTGAAACAAATGCAAGAAGATTTCCTCAAGAAAAACTATGCTTTCTTTGTGTTCAACTATAGCCATCCTCCAGGGTCCACACAATTCTCTCTTCTTTGAACAAAGCCAGTGTCAATTTTGGGGATGCTTGCCTCTTAAAAAGCTGTTAATATTAAGCCATTCTAACATGAGCCATTAATTATTCCATCTTTTTCCCAAGGAACAAAACCTGTCAATCAAAACCATCTCTCAAGGACCTCAGCTAATTTAAGCTGATACAGCACTGCCGACATTACTAGAGCTACACTGAGCTACACTTGCTGAGGTTCTCCCACTATACCGCTTTCACTGCAAACCACAGATCACTGCAGCAAAGAGGCTAGGATGGAGCATTGGGGAAAACAGCACAGTGCCTTTGTAAAACAGGTTTTATTTCAGTTGGAAACCACCATACCAGAGGGGCACAAAATTAGATCAACAAGGAGTGGTCTGGGCCAGCTTCAGGGTGTGCCTGTCCCATGTCCTGGCTCCCTTCCCAGCTGCGTTTCATGGAGGCCCTGGTCTTCACTGAAGATTTAAAACATATGGCAGCATTTCCCCGTGGGATTTCTGCAAAACAGCTTTTTCTGACACTGAGTTAAAACAGTGCAGGTCTGAGCAAAAATAACATTTAGGAACACTTTAAGGGCTTCTCCTTATCCAACCTTGATTGTCAGAAAAATGCCATGGGAAGAAAAAGAAGCTTTCTTAAGTGAATAAATGAGAAAGAAATCAGGTCTGTTAGCAACAACAAAATACGTACAAGTACTTGTGCTCATTGGGATAGGAAATTTTAGAAAAGTTTGCTCTAGGAAGTACATACATAATGAACAGATAATAGGGACTTACAGCCACAGAATTTCATCCCATTAAAGAAGATGCCATGAGCTGCTGCATGAAAGAATCTTGGAGGGCATGAATAGTGTAAAGCTTGTGAGAGTACTGGCCCAGGGAGGTAAGAGCCTCATACCTGTACTGTTAGTTCTCTGATCAATATTTTCTTTTGCTGTATAATTGAATAGTGTGCAGCTGAACTCCTGATCTTGCTTCAGACCTTCTGATATCACTGTAAGAAAACATGAAAATATTATCATGTTGAGTCAAACTGTACTGCATGAACAATGTACAGGCATGTCTGGGACTTCCAGCACAACTCAGTATTATTCAGAGGAAACAATGACTTCAGAATCAGGTTCAAGTGAGGCTATAGTGAGGATGGCCAGTGTAAAAAAAGGTCACCTTATGAGGAAAGGGGACCTTGCTGAACTTACTCAATGAGACCCATGAGCATCCCAGTTTGAAAGAGGAAAGGTGGTCTATAAGGAAAAGTAGAACCTAGCAATAAAGAAAAGCTGGTGACTGGAAACAGCTAGGAAGCATAATGCTATTGGCTTTTGGTATCTTTGCCAAATACCAAATGTCAAACTTTAAGGAAACTTCATCTACCATTTCAGTTGCAAAGGGGGAGATAGAAATGATAGGTTAAAAATGTGGTAAATCTGAAGATCTATATAAATATAATTAATGTTTTTCCCATTTGATAGCCTTGATTCCAGTCTTGGTGTACAGTTTAATAGGGCTGACTGTCATCTACCATTCACATTGATGTCATCGTATGGTTATATCCAGCAGGCAAACAGTAAGCAGAGCAATGACAGAAGTCCACAGGGCAAGGGAAAAAGGTGAATACAAAGCTAACTAGTCTTCATACACAAAAGGAGATTCCTTAGATGACAGTACAGTACTGACTTGAATTCAGCTAATATGCTTCATTTACTGGTTCATCATTTCTTGTTGATGAACTGAGAGCTACTGCACTGGTGGGGCTGAGAGACACCAGGACAACCAACAAGCAAGGCATATTTCCTGTGTTTTGTTGTCCTTTTTCCTCTCAGCACTGCATCATTGGAAGCAGTGAGTGTGTACAAACAAGTGAAGCTAGGCAGAAAACAGATGTTTTCCACACAATCAGTTCACAAATAATGAGGCTGTTTCTGTGCATGTTGCTAGCTCTCCCCCTCTTGCTATTGTCAGCAAAATACAATGGGAGGGAGACAATGAAGAAAAGAAAAATGTGCAACTATTCTGTTTATGCGAACGTGGGGAAAATGTCACTCCACAGCAAGGAAGTCTTTAAACCTATGGGGTTATTTCTACCAACTGAGAAAAATTTTCACCACCCAAAGAGTCAGGATGTGTAAAAAGGAATATAATAGCATGTAAAATATTTATTAATACCTGCCAGGTAATGCCCATAACAAGACAGGATTGATAGTTTCTTTGTTTATGTGAAGAACTGTTGGTAAGCAGAAGATAGACCAAATGTTGAGCAAATGTGTGCATCCAAACCATTCCCCTCCTTCGCCTCAGGTGGAGTTTCAGGACAGATTCTCACTAATATGTCCAGAATGAGACACATCAGCAATGCTAGAAGCTGAGGTGCAATAAAAGTAAGGAACATCTTTTGCAACTCTTGACAACCTCTCTCATTTACTTAATGACAATGTTAATTCCAAAAGAGGCTTTCCCCCCCCTTTTTTAAAAAGTAATTTAGTTTTTGTGAGATGTTTCTTAATTAGCCTCAAGATATAAAAAAATAAATGGAATTTTTAAATCTAAACTATTCCATCTTAAATACAGTGGGAGGCTGTAAAAGACCAAAATGGTGTCACTCCCTGCTGAAGCCTGGTGTGTTTCTCTACTGAAGCTGATCATAGTATAGCAGATTATTTGAATATAGAATGCTTCTTCAGACTGAAAACAAGAAAAAACTGTTGCCAGTACCAGGCCCAGACTGAGTTTTCTTCTTATGGTAATCAAAGTAGTAGAAAAGCTCCTGCCACCAATTACTTATGTTCATTTGCACTCATCTGGTCATCAGGAAGATGACAATAGCAATGTCTGCACTCACAAATGACATACTTATGAGAAGAGAGGAGAAGAAGAGTAATTTCTGTGCAGGACAGGACTTGGATAAGCATGAAGGTTGAGTTCTTAGCAGACCTTTGGTGATCTGATCACTGCTAGTGCATTGGCAGATAATTTAACAGGAAGTAGGAAAAATATACTAAGGTTGTGTCCCAGCAAATTTCCTTCATAGTTAGTTCACAGTTATGTGTAAATACCAGCTTAAATATCTGGGTTTCAAAACAACCCCTGCAAAAGCTCACAGCACATTCTACTGGCATAAAATTATGTTCACACTAAATATACTCTATAAGGTTATTTCCAAAATACAACACCTATTTTCTCTCCCTCATTAAAATAAACTGAATTTTATCACTGGGATCTGCAGGTTGCTTTTGAGGGTGGGTGGTTTTAGTTGCTGTGACAGAGAAAGCTCTTTGCTGTTGCAGATCTGCACAGCAGTAGCCTAGGAAGTGGTCTTAAGAATACTTTGTCTTTTAATTCTGGGATGTGCCATGATTTCATATCTCCACCTGTTGTTCATGATCTGTTTCACTTTGGGAATGCTCATTTTGCTGAAGCCATCTACACTTTAGTCAATGCAGAGTTTGCTACTAATTACCAGAAGAATGTCAAGCACATGCTAAACCCTTTGGAAGAACAGTATTTTTTCCAAGATTGAAGGTAATGAGGACTGAGGGCATACCTGATGGTGAACAGCTTTAGTGGTTCACTTCTTCAGAGCTTGAAACACTGCCATAAATTGCTGAAGAGCTGTCATTGCTCAAGAGCTGCCACTCAGCTGTCTTTGAGTGGCAATGTCATTGAGCCAGCAAGGCCTTAGGATTATTACTGGAAGCTGGTAATCAAGATACTTGGTGCCCTCTATTTACAGAACAGGGCAAAAGGAAAAATTAAATTCTGATCCATTTTGCTGGAGAAATTTGTCCTGGTGTTATATTGCAGGTGTCTCAGTGGAAAGATGTTTTGGGTGGGAATGGAATAACTGCATTCAATTTCTTCCAGTTTTGGAAGCATTTTAAGGATTCATTCTGGCACCCATAACTGACAAATTAGGAATTATAATTTTGTTGTGTTCGTACACTGTCTAAATGTGTGATGGATTCCCAGTCTTTTCTGAATGATCAGATAGATTCAGCTAGAAGTGAGGAAGAGAGCACAAACTTTTCCTTTAGAGAAGAGACCTAGCCACAGCTTTGTATGCTTTTGTATCTGGAAATTGCATTCATTCCGTGATCTCTGTGGGGAAATGTAGCACTGACACTGGAATATATGACAAGGCTGATTATTAAGTTACTTATACTGGGACTTTCTTGGATTGACAAGGAATTATCCTATTGGAATGGAAGGTGTTGGTGACACAGACTATCTTGAAACAGACTGAAACTTTGTAACTAGTGATCTCATTTTTCTCTCCGAAAATGAAGTTACACTTGATGTTCAGGAAACATTTCAGCTAGACCTCCCTTTCTGCACTGGTGGAGACTTTCAGGACAGCCTTCAGTTCTGGAGGCTTTGATTTTAGAAAAGCAAAATATAGAAGGCAAATAGATACTGGCCCACTTTCAGGTTTAAAAAAAAGTTATTGTGTTAACCTTTGTGCAAGGCTGATGATTTGTTCTGGACTTTTAAATCCTGGGAAAAATCAACATCGCTAATCTTTGCAGTTAGATATTTCCTTTTGGGTGTATTGAAGTGGGAACAGCACAGGGCAGTACAGCTTTTTGTGTAAATTTACCATCTTCAGAACGTAAATTCATGCCAAGTGTGGGTGCCTCTGCTTTTCATCAAAGATGAAGCAGGAGAAACACATATAAAATGAGAATCCAGCTATCCAGCTATGTGTGACAGCAAAATGCTTCATGATCCCTCCAGAATTTCCATTTATCTGCAATCAGAAGTAAAAAAAAATGGCATTTTTTATTTTGTGTCACAGGGATAACATATTAATACCTACAGTTTGACAGTGAGATGGACTTATGAGTGTAGCGGTACTGCAAAGCTTTTGGACAACCCTCACAAGCAAGTCCTTTGTCTTCACAGTGACTCTTCATGCATATTTAATTTTGCAGAATTCACTCCTTTCTTCCCTAGAGATTTGGTTAGCCAACATCATGTGTTGTTTGATAGTAGGACTTGGTTTATGGTTGCAGCTTTCTTAAGTTTGTGGCTCACCTAAAGGCACCACCCAAGAAGCAAGCTTCAGGCCCCAAAGACTGCCAAAGCACATACAGGGGCCTTGGAACAAGAACACCTCATCAGTAAAACTTCCCCCTTTGAGTATTTATGAGGTTGAAATACAGCAATTTATTCTCATAATTGGACCAAGCACAAACACAAAATACTACTCAAATGAGCGAGGAATGGGGTGGTGGGTCTCAGCCATGGGACAGGGAGCCAGGCTCCTCAAGTATGCCTGCCACTCACTGTGCACACATCATGTCGTGACTGTTTTCAGGGACAAAACCAATATTCATTCTGCTACAGTGGATGAACATGGCTGGCTCTGCCTTGTCTCTGGCATCATGCTAAACCGCTCATTTCATTGTGGAAAGGGCACTGTGCTTTCCAAAGAAGTAATGTGTTTTATATATACAGTACCAAAGCTGTGATCTGGTTCTTTGCCATTCAAATGAATCCATGTGAATGGGCTCAAATTAGGACTGCATGAAACACTATACTGAAACAATATGTCAGAACACAGCTTTGTCAGTTTGAACACATTTCTGTTTGGAAAATAAGATGATTTTAGCTGAATTTTTCACCAGAGGAACATAATGAAAACATTTCGTTTCCAGTTCCTGATGGGGTTGCATCATGAATAAATCATAGCGCATGAAGGAGCAAGAGGGCAGAAAATGGGCACAAGTGTCTTGAAACAAACTGTGCTGAAGGGCTGCAGATTTTAAGCTGGACTAATGTCAGTCTGCAAGTAAATGCAGCATAGTCCATGTTTGAATATTCTGTTTCACACTCTTTTTTTGACTTTTGCTGTGACTTGGAGAAAAAGAACCACCAATGCCAACATGCTGGAATTTTCTGCAGTATTAATAAGTGTACAGGTTCCCAGGGGCAAAATTAATAACATCAAGTATTTTCTCCACCAGATCTCATTTCCTCAGGCAGACACATCTAAAGGATCTTCAGAGGACAAAGAAATTACATCCTACAGGAAACACCCCTCTATTTCCTTCATGTCCTAGCAGAGAACCAACATAAGACCTGTCTCTTTTGCCAGTGAAAATAGCTTGGTCCTACAGTGTCACATCTTTCTTTTTGCCTGTCAGAAATGTCACTGGACTTTCTTCCTTTCACCAGGCTTGTTTGTGAGTTTCTGTTTGTTGTATTGGATTAACAAGGTGCACCAGGGGTACTTATCAGACAGAAAGGTTAATCACAGCAATGTCTCTGCAGCATCCACCTCTGAGATCCCCCTAAACCACTGATTCATTTCAGAGTTCTGTTTGCTTTAGATGTAGAGGTAAAGAAGGGTGAATGGGTCAGTCAATCTTACCATGTCCACTCTGAATGAGAAAAGACAGTGTTCATGTGTCACAAACACAGAAGAGACTGTTGCTGGACAAACAGCACCACTGACTTTCCCTGTTTTTCCAATGTGCCAGAAGAGGAGCAGAGTTTATGCTACAGTTATCACCCATATTCTAAGTCCCCTGAATCAGATGCAGAGGAGTGTATTGCTGGCTGCATGGCAGACCTCCAGTCCTCTTTCCTTGGTCTTTCAGATAAGATTCCAGCCTCTATACTGCCAATGCTAGTTGTTCTGATCACCTTATGTTATGTATCTGTCTACTGGTTAATGTTACAAAATATGAGAAGACCCAATGCCTTTGGTGACTAGCTAAGAGTTGGCTCTTGACTAAAAAGCAGAAACTGTAAAAAAATTCCTTTTATCTCATTCTTAATGAAAAAGTTCAGTACTTAATCAGCACCTATTAGTCTTCAGGTAAGTGACCACCCTCTTCACTGCCCTGTGAGCCCCGCAACCATGCAGAAGTACACAATTTACTTCCACTTAGAGAATCCACTTCCAATCTTAGAGACTGCATACTGAATAAACTAGGAAATAAACATTGCTGTTCTTTGTAAATTATGTAAAACATTACCAGAGTGTATACAGTCTTACAGAGCTGGCAGACATGATTATTTGGAGCTTAACTTCACTTCTTTTACTTATTATTTTTCATTAGTGATTCATTAGAGTGGGAGTGTACTTTCATGAGATTTGCTGACAGCATCACATTGGAAGCTATCGATATTGTTAAGGTTTAGCATATCACAAAAAGTAATGGTTGACCTTGTTAATAGAAATGGAGCGAAATGCTAACACCACAACATGCAAGGCCATATGCAGAAAGGATTATACTAAGAACTTCTACTACCACCTGGGTCTTGCCTAATAGAATACTGAGAAGAGAAGAAAAACCTGGGTACTTTGCCTGATGAAGGCCTGACTCTAAGCCACCAATTTGATGTAGCACTGAGAAGAGTAAACACAGTCTGCAAGTACTGAAGGCAGGGAATATTTAGCAAAGAATCATGTCACTGGGAAAGCACTGGTGGACCACATAGTACAAGTGTGGTCACCTGCCCAGACAAGTCCAGTATGAGCTCAGATGAATGGGGTTTGTAGGATGAGCAGAAGAAAGGAGAGCTTGTTCTATCAGAAGAATCTTGGAGAGCTGGGATTTTAAGCTTAATAGACTGGAAGGTGATAGAAGATATGACTGTTCATTTTAAATGTAGTATGAGCTAAAAACAATGAGAAAAAGGAGCATCATTTGAACTAAAGAATTATGTTAGCACACAGATAAGGATAAATCACCCATGAGTACATCCAGGTTACTCTTAAAAGGCTGTTAAGCACAAGAGGGGTGAGCTTCAGGAGCAATGTTCCTAGAGGAGCAGAGCAGGGAAACACTACGTGCCTTCAGATGTAGAGAGAACTATGGCTTCAGCTGCCTGGGACAGGAGGGACTGAACTTCTAGACTCAGTCCTAAATAATCTGTCTTTGACTCTATTTGTGAAGTGCAATACACAAAAAACCATTTTACTGGGATGAGGTGGGGTGTACGTGTCTGTCTGATTGTGGGTTGCAGCCCACTGGTGGCAGCCTCTTTACTGATGTTATTCTGTGCTTGTCCAAGTGCTCACTTTGACTTTGCAGTCAATGACTGAGGTTTCACTTTGGCTCCCTGCTCTTCCACGGCAAACACTGAACAGTCTTGTGGCAGTGATTCAGTCCTGAATGTCTGATCAGCCACTGCAGGAATTTTCTACCAGTATAAACTTAATCCAAGTAAGTCTTGCATACAACTGAGTTTCTGTCATATGCAGAAACACACAATACAAAGTTTATACTGACTTCTTTGCTGTGATATCAGCTGTGGAAGGAGCTGCAGTACTTGGTAGAGCATAACAGTAGAATGTCATAGAATGTACCTCATCTGGCATCATAATCACACGTACAAAGTTAATGAACAAATTTCAACTACTGTTGCTAATTTACAGCAGTAGAATAGTATGTGCCATTATTATCTTCCATTCAACACCACTAGGGGCCCTAAATAAGCATTTACTGCATTGCTGAACCATGGTCTGTGACTCTTTCCATCTAGAAACTGCCTGGTCACTGCTGTAATAGAAACAAGTAATAAGCAGGTGAATATTCAGCTGTGTTTACTTTTACACCTTCTGACACCCTTGATTCTAACTCAGGAGAGCAACTGGAGGTACTTTTGCCTGGAAAGCTCTTAATTAGAAATAGTTTTGCTATGAATATGATAGAAATATTATAGAAATAGAAATATGATTGGTATGACTAAAGAATCATAACGACACATAGGATCTTACATTCCCTAAGCGTGTTTCTATTGACAATCAGGTATATTGGGTAATGTAATGAACCAAAAGTATTTGTCACAGTAAGAACAAAAGGATGTTGTTCAATAGTAAATAATTGAAAGTTGACCCGGCTCAAGGACTAGGTTTCTATGGTAGCAAACTACCCAAAGTAGTGCCCTTTCCTTAGTAAAGAGATACAGTGATCATGAAGCATTTCTGTTTGAAGCAAAATCACAAGATAGATTAACGTAAATATAAAAAGGCTCCTTTGTGAACTTATACTTCTGATCATGCATAACATTTTACCCTGTTTAAATTAAAATCAGGTTTTCTGGTTTGCTTATATAGCACAATTACTGTTAGTGATCTTTTATACTTGGATGACGTCCAAGTTGTTTATTCACAGTATGACATTTATTTAGGGATAGAACTGGAGAAAAATTAGCACTATCTAGTGTATTCCTCTCGGACTGCCAGTGCCCCTTTTTAAAAACATTATCTGGAAATTGTATTTTAATCCTTTAAATACTGTGCTTTGTAATGCAAAACTGTGAATTCAGATGGTCTGCTACTATTTCTTCAATGACAAACAGCCATTGACATTCAGTTCTGTTTCACAGATAAATCCAAGGAGAGAAAATAAGAGAAGAATAATTCCATAAGATTTTCCTTCCAAAGTCAGTCCTAAACACATCATCATAAGGCAAGATGAGAAAACATACTGCATTGTGTATTATTTTGTGGCTGGCATTCTTCAAGGAATGCAGTTCTTTTCTTTCTTTTACATGTTCTATCACAAAAATCTCAAACCTGTGAGCCGTAGCCATTTACCAGTATTATGCAGACTTTCTTGTACCTATTAAAAGAGTTTTGTCTTTTCACATTTAATTTCACAGCTTCTTTATGGCTTCCTGCTTCTTGAAGATTAAGATAATCTATTTGGATGTTTTCTCCAGTTTCTCAGCATGTTAAATTCTTGTTACAGACTGATTCTGACTAGTTATTGTTCAGACAGCCTTTTTGCTTTCTTCCAAGTTTATTATAAATGTAACTTCATTCCCTAAGGAAGCCAGTGTAATCAAATTACATTTTATTTCTATATAAATACAACAGAAATTAAACACATACACAAACTGTGACTTAAAATGATGTTATAGCAAGCAGAGGGATTGTAGAAGCCAGCACCATTGGCTCCCTCTGTGTTCCTTGAATTGCATTTGGGGTTTTTTTTAGTGATAACTGCAATGATGGTTTTACTGCTTAACATGGCAGAGCCAACATAGCCATGGAAGTTTGAGATGAATTCAGTCTTTCTTCACACATCATTAATAAACCTGTCAGTTCAGCTCTGATTGCAGGGCTTCTGTTTCTGATGATGGAGAAAGAATGCAGTTCAATTTTCCACTGTGGTTTGGGTTTGCAACACTGGCAGTTAGCTACATTACGATTTGCTTTGTAACAACATAGAAGCCTTTGAGGAAGGCAGCACTTGTGAAGAGAACACTTCTACATTCCTTGTGTCCTTATATTTAATTTTAAAAGTTTTCTAACAATGCCTTTATATAGGTTGGATGACTGTTTTTTATGTAGGAAACATGACAGAACTGATTAGATATGCCAAAGCAGGGAGATAGAGAAAGTTCAACTGCCAAATTATTTATGTAATTTTGCACTTTTTGAGTGGCATCCATGGAAAGCACAGTTTTGCCATTACAAACCACTGTTAAGTCTGTCAGATACGTTACTTTACTAGTGCTCTTTTATGAAGCATGGTACATGGAAGGTTACTGTGAAACAAGTGAAAAGGTTTGTGTTGTGTCTTGCTTTGGCTAAGGGACAGGAGAAGCATGGTGGGGAAAAGTGAAAGGCAAATTACTGCAGAATGTAGAAGAATTTACAAAATTGTAGATTTGTGACCAAGTGCAGCTGATATCTAAATACAAAGGCACAGAAGAATCAGTACATCAGTAACCTTCTTCATTTAAAATAAATTTTCACATAAAAGAAATGTTATTCCTGCAGCAGTCTCCAGACACCCAAAAGCACCACATAACATAAAGATCATTGCATACAAAGGTCCTGCATATTGCAAGCAAAGGGAGTTGCTGAGACATGCTTTGAATTTTCCAGGCAGTAAATAGTCTTCAGAGGTGTCCCCACTGAGACACCGTTCACATTCCCTCATGGCTCTGATGAAACAAGTGTCCAAATGGTGAGCTAGACTTAAGGAAGAGGGCAGACTGAGGAAGTTTTGTCCTAGCAGAGGTCAGGTTTGCTGGGATATGCCTCTAGCATAAGGACTCAGCAGTTCCCTGAAGGAGAAATCCTTACCTCTCAACTAAGAATGCAGTGATTAAAACAAGATTTTATGGTTTTATCTCTTCATAATCTAGTAAATATTGTAAATAGGTGCTTAACTCTCACCTGATCTACTGACCTCATTTATAAACCATCAGGTAGTAAGGCTGAACTGGGTGAGAATCTGATTTAGGCAAATCTGACTCTGTGGACAATGTGTCTGCCCAGACCAGACTGATGTCCCAGGGACTTGGGCTTCAGGTGCCTCAGGGAATGAGAGCAGAAATAGGAGATTCCTTTGCTTTGTCTTGCAGGAGCCAGGGAACACATGACAGTACTATGGAAATCCTGCATACCACCTACACTGGCTGGCCACAGTCAGTCCTTCTTTGGCAAGCAGTATGCAGGAGCTGAAGAAAGCCAATGTCACGGGGTGAACACTAGTCTTGTTATAGGAAACATGAGGCAAAGAGAGATTATGGGAGACATTTTCCTGGGGAATTAACCACCCATCTTCCAGAACCTCGTCACTGATTAATTACTGCCATAACACTAAAAGGATTCTCATCCCTTCTTCTATGCACTTAGACTCCGTTTCTTTCTGTCAGTCACTTTCACGAAGCAGTCTTGGCAATGCCATTAGATGGTAACTAATTAAAGCAGCCACAGCACAGAGAAAACCTGAGGACAATACAAAATACATTGAACTTAATGTCAGGCTCGGCAGCAGGAAGATTATTGTACTCTTGTATGCTTGTACAACAGAAAGCAGCACAAACTTCCATTAAAACCTTTAAATTAATCTGCTGCAGGATTTGCAACTTGTAGCAATATAAAGAGAAAGAATACAGATTCCAGGTGTGGAACTGATGTCATATTTTTCAGAGAAAGACTGAAACTATGAAATAATTTAAGTAGTTAAAATATTTTAATAAATTGAAGATAAGCTGGAATATGGCCATAGCTAGCTGGGTATCAGTTTCAGTGCACTGAAACTCACAGAAGTCTCAAATTATCATGCCAAGAAACGTTAGGAATGTGGTGATGGATACAGCTGTATTTCAAGCTCTAGTGTAATGAAAGTAGATAAATCACAACATTCAGGTCAATTTTGGGGGTTACTGGTTTCAAATAGCTGGGGTCCCAATGAAGAAGTGTAAAATGATGTTAGTAGCAAATCATTGGATTGCAGCATGAAAAATTCTGGCTATCCCACTGCAATTTCACAGAACAAGGTGTGCTTAGTCCCTGAATTGGTTGTTTTAGTAAGGCACAATTATCTGTTTTCACCTTGACTTCAATAACATCTGCAGTTATTGTTGGTATTTCTAAAAGACAGAATTATTTATTTGTTGCCAGCCCCTAGGGGCTGAAGAAGTGCAGACTCACCAATTAAAGGCTTTTAACAGCTGGATGCTTCCTAACTGCTTAGCAGAACCATTAACTACTTAAAAAAAAGAAAAAAATCCTCACCAATCTAAAGAGGGCTATGCCTTTCAAAAGCAATGGATGAGAAACTTGTTGAAAGGAAAGGAAAAGAAGCAGTTTAAATTATACACTGTTCTCCCTTCAGACAGCCAGAGCAATTAACTTTTTTACAGCAAAATGAATAGCCCCATATTCCCCAGCGCTCATTATGCCCAAGAAGGATGGTGAGGCTCTCTGTTCATGACCCATCTCATTCTCTTTACACTGATCATCCACACCAGATATCTCCAGCATACAAAAGTAATTCACTGGAGGCCTGAAGGAGTGGTGCTCACACCATCTCTCATGCGCTGCTGTGTATTAGGGATGTCCATCCCGAGAAAGCCAAGGGCAGTTCATGTCTGATGCCAGCTTTGTTTCTGCTGCTCCCAGCAGCAGATGTGCTCCTGGAGCAATCACCAGCCAGCTGAGTTTGTGATACCTTGCAAGCTGTCTAAAACAGCTCTGTCCTTGACATGTTCATTATTGCTGAGTTCTGCACCTATCCAGTACTAGGCTCAGGAGTACAGATACCATCTCTCACATGGGGTTTGTGCTGTCTTTCACCCTCTACTCAAAGGAGAGAAGGTGGCTGCTTTTTTAGTGTTTTGCTTTCATATGGGCTTGCTAGCCAAGAGATTGAAGAGGGTGTTTGTCCTTTTTGGCAGAGAGTAGTACATTTTGACTAGGGCTTTGTTTACAGGCAGTTTTTCCAGCAGCCTCAGAAGAAGAGGTAATTATACCTCTCCTTCTGGAATAAGGGAAGAGCACCGAAGCTGTATGTCTTCCTATGGCTCCTATCCCAGAACTTCAGAGAAACTTTTAGCGCCAGAATGGCATCTAAAGAGTTCCTTGACTAAAGACTTCATTGATGCCTGACATTTCTTGAAAAGACAAGCTAAAGAGAGAAGGCTGAGGTACTGAACAACTTTTTTTTACCTCACTCTTCACCATCAAGTGCTCCAGCCACACCACCCAAGTCACAGAAAGCAAAGTCAGGGACTGGGAGAATGAATAATTGGGAGAATGAATAATAGGATAAGATTAGGCTTGAGACTGTCTAAGGAACATGAAGCTACACAGGTCCATGGGACCTGATGAGATGCATCCACAGGTCCTGAGAGAACTGATGGATGAAGTTGCTAAGCCACTACCCATCATATTTGAGAAGTTGTGGAAGTCTGGTGTGGTTTCCACTGACTTCAAAAGGGGAAACATAACTCCCATTTCTAAAGAGAGAAAAAAGGATGACCTGGGGAACTACAGACCAGTCATTCTCACCTCTGTGCCTGGCAAGATCATAGAGCAGATCCACCTGGAAACTACACTAAGGCACATGGAAAATGAGGAGCTGATTGGTGACAGCCACCATGGCTTCTTTAAGGGCAAATCATGTCTAACAAATTTGATGGCCTTCTATGATGGGGTTACAGTACTGGTGTATAATGGAAGAGCAACTGACATCATCCACCGGGACTTGTGCAAAGCATTTGAAACTGTGCAGCACAACATCCTTGTATCTAAACTGGAGTGACATGGATTTGATGGATGGACCATTCAGTGGATAAGGAATTGGCTGAATGTCACATTCAAAGAGTTGTGGTCAACAGCTTAATGTCCAAGTGGAGACCAGTGACAAAATGGCATTCCTCTGGGGTCAGTATTGGAACTAGTGCTGTTTAACATCTTTACCGGTAACATGGACACTAGGATTGGGTGCAGCCTCAGCAAGTTTGCCAACACCACCAAGCTCTGTGGTGTGGTCGACACGCTGGAGGGAAGGGATGCCATGCAGAGGGACCTTGACAGGTTTGAGAGGTGGGCCCATGTGAACCTCATGAAGTTCAACAAGGCCAAGTGCAAGGTCCTGCACACAGGTTGGGGCAATACTAAGCACAAATACAGGCTGGGTGGAAAATGAATTGAGAGCAGCCCTGAGGAGAATAACTTGGGGGCAATGGTGGATGAGAAGCTCAACATGACCCGGCAACGTGCATTTGCAGCCCAGAAAGCCAACCATATCCTGGGCTGAGTCAAAAGAAGTATGACCAGCAGGTCAAGGGAGGTGATCCTCCCCCTCTGCTCCACTCTTGTGAGACCCCACCTGTAGCACTGCATTCAGCTCTGGGGCACCCAACATCAGAAGGACATGGAGTTGTTGGAGTGAGCCCAGAGGAGGGCCACAAAGATGATCGGAGAGCTGGAGCACCTCCCCTATGAAGGAATGCTGAGAGGGTTGTGGTTGTTCATCCTGGAGGAGAGAAGGCTCTGGGGAGCCCTTATGGCAGCCTTGAGTACCTCAAGGGGGCCTACAAGAAAGCTGGAGAGGGGCTTTGTACAAGGGCATGTAGTGATGGGACAAGGGGTAATGGTTTTAAACTGTAAGAGGGTAGATTAACTTTAAAGGAAGAAATTCTTTAGAGTGAGGGTGGTGAGGCACTGCAACAGGTTTCCTGCTGAAATTGTAGATGCCCCATCCCTGGAAGTGTTCAAGTCTGGGTTGGATGGGGCTTTGAGCAACCTGGTCTGGTGGAAGTTGTCCCTTCCAACCCAAACCATTCTTTGATTCTATGAAACTTTCATCACTACATGGAGAAGCACATCAGCTTCTTGAAAGTTATAGCATGTTTTCAAGTTCTTTAACCTACAGAGAGGTAGATCTGAAGGGGAGAGGGAACCTACCAAAAAAGCACTGAGAAATCTTCTCTAGTTCATATCAGATGTACTAAATTGCTTCAGTTAAACTGTAGAACAACGATGAATGAGAGAAAATGTGAATCGTCCATCTGGTATTTCCTAGGCCAAGCATTTCAGGGCTTTCAGTCCAAAGTGCTTCCTTTGGGTATTTATGAGGTAAAAAATCTCAGCCTTTCACTTTGCAATGGATTCTGTTTCAAATTTATTTTCATTTATTGTATGGAAATAGTCCGTACCACTAAACAAAACACTTTCTTCCATCTGAATGAATACTTTCCGGCTTTTCAATTAACAAAAGGAACCTGCACTATTTACTGCAGGTGATAAATGTCAGACCAGTAGAAGCCTATCCTCCCGAGTTTCTCCCACCGTTCTCTTTCCTTGGTTTTGGTACTGATATTTAATGGATAAATAAATTACTTGTGTAGGATTGCACTGAGACTGACAGTGTTACTCAGTGATGTTTTGACTGGTTACTACATGAAGAAACGTCTAGAACTGGGCCCGATGTGCTGTGTTTTGTTAGTTGAGGGGTTTTGTTGCTCTTTTGAGGGGGCGTGTGTTTTAGTCTCATCCTTTTAAAAGTAAGAATCAATAGTGGAATAAGATCTAAATGTTGAAAATTCTTTAAAATTAAGTCTATTGCCAGATAATTTGGCAACAGACCGATACAAAGTAAGAAACACTTTATTCTGTTTTATGTAAACAACGTCAAGCATTGGGTAAAAACTTTAGTTGCATTCTCTGTCTGTAAATCACTTTATTCAAGGCTGTGGTGCAGAACTTTAGATATTTAGACACATTTATGAAATATGATCCTATGATGATGTTCACGCTTGCAGCAAAATGGAAATACTATTTCAAAGATTAGAGCACAGATGATTGACAGAATGTCAACTTGAGGGGAACCATGGAGAAATCTTGGAGTTTTCATGTAATGCTTTAACTTTGATCACAGAGATCAGAGTGTTCTACTGGAAATGCAAACTGGGAGTAGTTTAAAATATTTATTTTAAATGAAACAGGGGAAAAAAACCCACCCTCCCATAACATGTACTTGCAAGCGTATTTTGGGGGAAAACACCATAAATGCTAGTTGATGACAAATCCTTTAATTAAGGTGCCATATCTGCTTAGGTATGCAACAGCAGAAAATTAGGTAGCTTTTACATATTTAAGAGGTTAGAATATTAATCAGGGAAGAGCTTATTATTATTATTATCAGACCAGAAGGATGCAGATGGAATACTTAAACAGAGATTAGCCAGAATATATTCCCTGGTGTAAATCAAGCGGCAAACACATCAATTTCACAGCTAACCAGTATTTATGGTACCAGATTCTCCTCCTATTCATCAAGGGAAATGGGACAAGCAAGTACATCTTTTTGATGCTAAAGAAAAACTCATTTCTGTTCGGTCCCTGACTAGCCCGAGTATCTTCTTCTATCAAAAACTTCTGCTTGGACACATCTGTCTAGCCCACCTCAATGATTAGAAGTACATGTTCTAGACTCTCTTTCATAGCATTGTAGAATCATAAATTTACTTTTTAAATTATCATTCTGGAAAGGAACTTAAACCATTGCTGTGGGTGCAATTTTCAGTTCCAATATTTTGCTGTCACCAGATTTTGTAGTGCTATTCATTGGCTTTGATTTTTCTTGTTGTCTTATTCTGTGTGCAGGACATGATGCAAGAGATTGACAAATACTTATATGCAGGAGCAAAACTGTTCTATTTTTCGTTTTCTTGTCTTTTCAACTTCAGCAGGAGGATATGCTGGAGGATATGTTAGGCTGTGGCATCTCCATCCCTGGAGATATTCAAAAGCTATTTGAACATGGTACTGGGCAACTGGGTCTAGGTGGCCCTGCTTATGGAGGTTGGTTGGACAAGAAGACCACACCATTCTGTGATACCTAATAACACACAGCCTACAAGAACCTCATAAAAGTAACTTGTGTAACACTGAAGAGAACTACTGGGACAAATTCAGTGGTCTCATTCCTTCTTTCTTTAGCTGAGCAAACTCCTCATCGTGACTTTAAGAACTAGAAAGATACATGGAGAAACACTCATATGGTGTGTAGTGTTGTGGGGAAAGTGTTTTTTTCCGTGGCATGTACAGGACAACCAGGTGATCAGGCCCAGACAGCAGGGGTTTATGAAAGGCATGTCCTACTCCACTCACCTGATCTGCCTCGATGACAAGGTGACCTGCTTAAAGGAAAAGGGAAAAGCTGTGGATGTTGTATACCTAGACTTTAGTAAAGCTTTTGTCACTGTTTCCCACAGCATTCTCCCGGAGAAACTGGCTGCTCATGGCTTGAGTGTTTTGTTTGGTTTTGGTTTTGTTGGTTTTGGGTTTGTTTTTGGTTTTTTTGTTGGATGTCTGAGTCCAAACAGCGGTGGTGAATGGAGTTAAATTCAGTTGGCGCCTGGTCACAAGTGGTGTTCCCCCGGGGCTCAGTACTGGGACCAGTTCTGTTTAATATCTTAATCCATGATCTGGACGAGGATATCATGTGCACCCTCAGTAAGACTGCCGATGAGACCAAGTTGGGTGGCAGTGTTGATCTGCTGGAGGGCAGGAAGCCTCTGCAGGGATCCCCCTGGACAGGCCAATTGTATGAGGTTCAACACGGCTCAATGCTGGGTCCTGCACCCGGGTCACAACTTGCAACAGTACAGGCTTGGGGAAGAGTGGCTGGGAAGCTGCCTGGAGGAAAAGGACCTGGGGGTGTTGGTCTACAGCTGGGTGAGTATGAGCCAGCAGTGTGCCCAGGTGGCCAAGAAGGCCAACAGCATCGTGGTGGCTTGTATCAGAACTAGTGTGGCCAGCAGGACAAGGGAAGTGATCGTCCCCCTGTACTCGGCACTGGTGAGGCTGCACCTGGAATGGTGAGTTTGGTTTTGGGCCCCTCACTGCAAGAGGGACACTGAGGTGCTGGAGCGTGTCCAGAGACGGGCAACGGAGCTGGTGAAGGGTCTGGAGCACAAGTGTTATGAGGAGCGGCTGAGGGAGCTGGGGTTGTTTAGCCTGAAGAAAAGAAGGTCCAGGGGAGACCTTATTGCTCTCTACAGCTGCCTGAAAGGAGGTTTTAGGCAGGTGGGAGTATTGGTCTCTTCTCCCAAGTAACAAGCGACAGGACAAGAGGGAAAGGCCTCAAGTTGTGTCAGGGAAGGTTTAGATTGGATATTAGGGGAAATTTCCTGACTTTGTGAAAGGGTGGTCAAGCATTGGAACAAGCTGCCCAGGGAAGTGGTTGAGTCACCATCCCTGGAGGTATTTAAAAGACGTGTAGATGTGGTGCTTAGGGGCATGGTTTAGTGGTGGACTTGGCACTGTTAGGTTAGCAGTTGGACTTGATGATCTTAAAGGTCTTTTCCAACCTAAATGAGTCTATGATTCTATGAATCTATGAAGAACATGTTTCTGGCATACAATAACACTAAAAAATAATAGTGGCCACAGCTTCTCTGCCAGATTTTGAGATCTGGGAAGAGCTTTGTTCAAAAAAAACAGGTTTCCATTACACTTTTCTCAGTGAACAGCTAAGGTGAAGACATAATTTCTATACAGTCATGTAGAGTGTGGATGTTGTCTTCCTGCATCGCTATCTTCTCTCTCCAATTGCTCTTGGCCTTACAAAGAGGATAGATGTGCATTGCTAAAGCCTTCTGTGGTGTATGCTAAATTCACATGCAAAGGTGTTCACATACTTATTCTTTTTAGCTGAAGAAGCTGCTCCTTACATTGGCTACTGTTATTAAAAGTCTTGAACGAGGACACGCATAGCATGCCTTACTCTGTAGGTATTTAGGCTTCTTGCAGGAGCTCCCATGATATACGAGTAATAAAAGTATGGAACAGGTCATAGATGTTAGGTCCACCTAACCACATTTAAGAAGTAAGTATGTTAATTTTCAGCTACATATGTTAGATGGTGATCCGTACCTTGGCGCTATGTTTGTTTTTTTGTCTGCAGGGGATGACAGAGTGTGATATTACCTGTGTGGGATCATTAAAAACATCTTGGTTAGAGAAATGTCATTAGGTAGCCATTGCCATAAGGTGTGCATTTGGATTGTCTTGTGTGCTCATGTTGTTACAGGCAGAATGATAGTGACTCTTGTTAAAACTACAGTGTATAAATGGTTCTTCCATGCCGTTGAAGACATTTCACAGGCATTTCCCTATTCTTTTTTCTATTATCTAAGATGGGATATCAAGATGCTTCTCACTAAATATCTCATATTTTAAATGAAGAATAAAAAATGCTCTGTGCAAAATCAAACACATAGAACACCTGAAATGAACATTTCTGTTTTCAGACAACAGTGTCTGCACTGAGATATTATAGTTGGCTCTTTAACCTAGGTTTCATGTGATAGGCTTCTTGAACGGGCATTTTGTTAAGTTTAAACTTGTGAAATATTCTGAAGAATTCATGAGTTTTCACTGCAAACATCTGTATTTGCTGAGCAAATGTTATCCAGAAAGGGTGGATTTTTAATTGAATTTAGGATTCTAAATAGATTTTTGAATTCAGATGCATATAAATTATTGCACAAGGGGCTTAAATAGAACTTAATAGTGTACTTAATAGCTCTCTGTATAAAAGTGAACTTCTGTTTATCCGAAAAACCATAAATTACAGAGAGAAAGAAATCTTAGAACTAATACTGCTGAGTCAAGAAGTAAAATTAAACCATAACATGACACTCGAAAGCTTTTGACTGTTGATACCATACAATGCAGGACAATGTCTGAGAGGTAGCCTGTGTGCTGACAGCAGACAAACTGCCTCAGAGCTGTGCTGTGTCTTGACAAATATGCTCTTTCTTCCTTCTGTGTTTGAGTGAATTAAGTTTTAACTGCTACTTTTCAGATTTAGCCTCAGTTCCCAGCCACCTGAATTTGTTATGGAGAGTGACAAGAATAATTGTACATGACCTTTCTGAAAGGTAATAAAAATGATTTTTTTAAACAACCAAATAGCTGATTACCAATAAATTACGGCATAACAAGAACCATATGTTAAGGGTAAAATATTCTCCTGGCAATAGAATAGGAAAGATACCTATTAGGGGATCACTCAACAACAAAAAGGGTCTGTATCTTAATACCAAGAATATATATGGGAGAGAGTTCTAAGTATATTTTTGGCTTCACTTCAGATAAGAAAGGGGAATGGAAAAGTAAAGAATAGCAAAAAGAAGCCACTGAATTCTAAATTTTGCTTCCACTCATTCACTTCCAATAGGAAAGTTTAGATTTTCCTTTATATTCCCCTTTGCTTCAGACACTGCACTTTCAGGACACCTTGAGTCCTCTGAGGTCAAGGAAGTCCTGCTGATGCCCACATTTAGCTGGTGGGTAAAGCAGTCTCTAGGAACTGATCATGCAGTGACCAAAAGTAACAGCAGTCCAAAAAACAGATTTTGATATCAGGATGATTTGGAGGATTGAATGTAACCTAGGAGACTTTTCTTACATTTTTTATTTTGTTTGGCCTTTAAATGTACTTCAGGGGTGTGTGTGTGTGTGTGTGCGCGCGGAAATCAACCTCTGTTCAATGTTTTTTATCTCCTAGTAAATCCCATAGCAATTTGTTCGGTTGGAAGAGGGAAAAAAAATATTTTTTCTGTCAGCTCTACAAACAACCTGGGTTTAAAAGCCCAGCTGTTTTTTGTCTAGCTTGTTCATCACCAATAATAAAGATACCACATGCCATAAAACTTGTGTAATCCTGAACCGTCTGTTTGTGATTGAAGGCAGACTCTACCTTCATTGCTCAAAATTAGTTAACAATTCTCTTGAAGACAGGTTTGTCACGAGAAAAATCCAGCCTTCCTTTCTTCATATCTGGGCTGTGTTAAATGGAGTGATAACTTTTGTCACTAGAATAAAGGCAGCTTTGAATACACATAAGAAATAGATTTGTAAATCAAGAAGTCATAACTTTGTCATTTTGCAGAGCTGAACCATGGCCTTAAGCTAAGTGTAAAGCTATATTGTAGTGAGATGATCTACTCTGTTGTAATAGCATTATACTGCTTTCATGGAATTTTTCAGTAGTTCATATCTACTAATGTTTTTAATGCCCATATAAACAGCAGCTTGGAAAATGAAGTAACATGTTCTGTCAAGCTGTTTTCCGGCATAAATCCACTATTATTCCATTTATAGCTAATGACAGATGCCAGAAATAGAAGCCTGGTTCATTAATTATGTGTATTTTCTTCCTGGCCATGCACCTGCACATGGGGTACAGTCAGGGTACTCAAGAGCTCCTATTGTGCTTTTGATGCTAAATTATATGTGTCAGCAATGATTCCAGTTTTCAAGGTTCTTGGATGTAAGACATCTCTTAATTTGAAAGGAAAGCAGATGGTGGAGTAAGAACTGCTGCTCTGCTGCACGTAACATGGAACCCCAACATCGCACATGCCACTAACAGGGGAACTTTAGCTCTCCGCAGCCCTACATGGTAAAGCTGGACTGGGAGGCATACAGGAGCAGTGCTAAAGTTGCATATAGATATTAACGAAAGTTGTCATTAAAAAATAAAATTAAGAAGTAAACCTGTTGTCTCACAGAGTTTGTTACCTTGTGCACAAAGGGCCAATCTCACACACAGAGCCAAGAGATAATTTACTGCAAATCTGTGCAGAGATGGGTGATAGGTGGTAAATCCACAAAGCTAGCACACCTCTTAACACATAGTAAAACATTTTATATGCTTTGAGCAGTTGTTTACAATTGCCTTTAGTCACACTTATTTCTCACTGTTTTTTAGGAGTCTCATCTCCATGTAAAGGTACAGAATTCTTTTTTTTTTTTTCACTGTGCGTGTTCTATGGGGAGGGGGCTTTGTTAGCAGGGGGCTTTCTTTGCTCCAGGGTGGATCTTTTAGTATGCCAATTAGAACAGTTCACACATAGTTCAAGTAATTTTCTGTTTGTTCTCATTAACGATTTGGTTCTCCTTGATCTCATCTTGTTATGCCCCAGCTTGACATATTTATGGTATCTATCCCTTCTCCCAAGGCCATGTTTTGTTAACTATTTGTAACATTCTCTGTTTTTAAAATTCTTTCTTGGTTTTCATTATAGGTATTCACATTGTCTAAATTTCAAGTTTGACCTCATACTGAGCTGGTAGACTACAAACCCCCAGAGTAATGGGATTGAAACTCAGTGCATCTCTGTTAAGGCTTTTCCCTTCAGTACTTCATGGCTACTTCAACTCCAGACTAACTACCTACTTTGTAGAAAAGAATCAGGTAATAAGTTTCTGTATTGCATAAAGATTTTAGGTCTTTTATAGCAGTTATCTGGAAAGTTGTAAGTGCTGAAAGGAACACCAGGAAGTCTCCACCACATGAGCCAGCCATGTTGGGATGGAAAAGTTAATTTTGAGGTTTTGTAGCAAGGGCAACAGTTCTGGTTCTGGAAAGTCTGCAAATGTGTCCAACTGCAGTATTTGTTGGTACCTACTATTGATAAACAAGAGGCAAAGAGTCAAAGGAAAACCTTAAAAGCAGGCCAAGCATGTAATGTTTCTTCTTTACCTACTGGCCCAGCTTGAATGACACTGCTTCAAAACCCTCCTAAGCCAGAGGTACTATCTCTCAATTTAATAACACTTTATGAATTGAAAGGTGGGGGGGGAAACCAAAATAATATAATTTAGGAGGAACTTGCCTGCTGGTAATTTCAATTGATGGCCTTTCATTTGTGCATTATCAAAACCAGTGAATAATGGTTCCTCATTTATTATCTCCTTGCCACTGATAATTTCACAGCCCCATATTCTACCCTGCTTAATTATCCCTTTTTCTCGTGCAGATGAGCCCTAATTTATTTAATCTCCCTCAAATGGAAGACATTCATACCTCTGATCATTCTTATCACAACTCTCTGCACCTTTTCTAGTTCTGCAACAATTCAAGACGCTGCAATCAGAAATGCTTTTGCTCTCCATGATATGGGCACACTGGATTTATATTGCGACACAATGTTTTCTGCTTTGTTTCCCATTTCTTTCCTAGTAATTTCTTTTCTTTACTCACAACTGAGTCATGAACCAACATTTTCATAAAATTATCCGCTACAACTCAAAGAAGTTTTTTTGATAGTCTGGAGTCTGTCAGTGTGCATTTAGTACAGGCTTTCTCTGCGTTACTCTAAATCTACCAGCACCAAATTTCTTCTGCCATTTAGTATGGTGAGGTTGTTCTACTACTCTACATAGTAGATTTGTCACCTTGCTTAACTTGGTGTCATCAGATTTTGCCAGATATTTTGCCACATAACTGTAAGAGCAAGATACACTATCAGCTTCAACATAGGTTCCTCTGGGGCTCCACTGGCAATGTCCACCCTCTGGGAACTCAGAAAAGATCTCACTCCTCCCTTTCTTTCCCAGCATGTAATCAGTTATTAAATCATAGAGACCACTTTTTTTCTTGAAATGTCAGTTTCTTCATTAGCTTTTTGGTAGGAAGCTATTGGGAAAACCCCACTGTACACTATCAGGCAGATCACATCTGTTCACAGCACTTTGTGGAAGAAGCTCATTGATCTGTGAGGCCTGACTTGTTGCTTTGAAAACCAGGTTGATTGTCCCCATTATTGCACAAATGCTGAAGTGCTTTGCCGAGCTGGAACTTGTCTCCCACAGAGGTCTGAAAACCCAATTTCCTCTAAAGACGGAGGCACCCTGCCCTTGGGAAAGTCCCCTGCAAAAGGCTTGACCGGCCCTAAAAGCACACATTGCTGAGGTAACTTCACCCCACTGCTACCACAGACCTCAGTTAGGACAGAACTGACTGCCACAGGACTTTTCCAGTGCAGCTGAAGCACAGGAGAATTTTTTCTCTGCAGAAAGTAAAGAACAGGCTATATAAGCCTAATCTCTAGATATCCTCAATTAGCTAAACCAAGGATTCAAGTTCACTAGCCTTAGCTGATTATAGTGTTTCATATTTGCATCATGTTTTTTCTAAACAGCACTAATTTGCTACCTAATGAGTCTGTAAGATTTATTCCAGATCATGTCGATGATGTGAGGTGCAGTGCTTTTGTTTCCTTCCTATCTGAAAGTTTTGCCATTGGGCTGCCAGTATTACATGTAGTAATGATCAGAAGGGATTAAATAGTTGTCAGCAGTAATTTTGGCAGAGAATCTGGCCTCTGATAATACTCAGATGCCCTTAAGCATTCCTTGTATATGTTCAATACTGCAATACTGAACTGAGTGGTAGTATAGGTAAGTATTGGGCATAAATGTCATTTATGTCATGCTCAGTATTTGACAGAGTAACTTGGCTAGCTGAGGTTGGTCTTCCAAGTGATGGTTACTTCTGTGCTGTATTTGTTTTTGTTGTGAACTCTTATGCTCCAGGCTTCATTCAGCAGAACATCTGAAGACTGCTATTAAGTCAGCTGCTTTATTGTACCCAGAGGACCTGCTACAGACCATGGCAGAGTTATGTGTAAGTTCAAGACAGAAGGGCCACAGCTGGTACCTGGTTTCCAATCTAGGAATTGCCATCTATTGGTGTTTCTAAAGTTAAAATTTCTTAGAAGTGGGAGCTTACAAGAAATGCCAATTTTATTTATTTGTTTTTGATAGAAGGAAGGAATTTTCAGCCAGCAGGTGAAGTTTCCTGTCTTTACCAGCTCTCCCATCAAAGACAGGTAGCTACTTAGCAGGAAATGAGAGATGAGAACTTTTGGGTAATTTTAAATATTTTGAACCTCTTCCTTTTTTGGGTCAAAGGATATTGACAGGTGCATCTGAGAAGAAAGTCTTTTCATGTATTACATTTTTGGTTGTTACTTTTACATAAAATAGCTCTGCATTATGCATGGCTGTAAGGCGGCCACCATGAAGGATCTGTCCATATTGCTTTCATGTTCTGTCTCTGATGATGTCTTCCAGGAATATTTGCTACTTTTGTATCATATCAAATATTGACTTGGTAATGCAAAAACGACTATGCAAACATACCCTGGGCTTCTCCTCTCACTGCTATGAGGACTACAATACATAGCTATGAGAAATGCAGTTATTCTGCCTACCTCAAATCCTCTCTTCAGCTACAATTGGATTAAATATTCTTTTTCAGCCTAAATAAGCTCTCACTTTTTGTTATATGCAATGACAGAAGCCGGAGATGGTTGCAGAGAATGAAGTAATCTTATTATTTTTTCTTGGCAGGATTTAGCTGACATAGTACAATAGAGGTAATTATTAGATATATCAACATTGTTTAACACCTAAACACCACAAATGAGTTCCTTAGCCATTTTCTTAGGTTTTATAGAACCAAATGAGAAAACTCAGCCTCTGAATAATATGCAATCAAAACAAAACAAGAAAAACAAAGTACAGGGGAAAAAAGTGAGATAGAAAGAGTAACAATATATGCTAAGGGGTCACAAACCTTACTGATGCTTATTACATACATAATGTATTTATATACAGACAGGCATATACAGTAGTTTACTTAAAGGACACTATGTGGTTATGTTTTCTGAACATTTTAGTTTGGTTGTTCAGTTTGAAACTACTCCTCCCCACCACACTCCCCCTCCAAAAAAACCCCAAACAAACCTGCAACCAAAAGAAAACACAAACCCCCAAACAAAGAACAACAAAAAAACCCCAAACAAACTAGCTTGATTCCTGGACTGAGAGTGAGGGTGCATAGGAATCAACACCATCCTGAACCAGAGAAGGTTTGGGGAAGAATTAGGAGTAGCCTTCTGCCTAGGAGGAGTAGGTTACCAAAAAGAGGGAGCCTGGTCCTACCCTACCCTGCCCAGGGTGCATGAAAGGAAAGTGAACAACAGGGCTGCTAAATTGAACCAGGAGAGACTACCGCTGGATATTAGACAAGTTTTTCATTGTGAGGTTAATTAACCATTAGGAAATGCTGAACACAGAGCTTGCAGAATCTCCATCCTTGGAAGTCTGACACCCAGTTTAAGCCCTGAACAAGCTGCTCTAAGCAGTAAGTCCAGCTACAGACCCACCCAGGTCCCTTCCCACCCAAACTGTCCTATGAAAAGTTATACCAGAGATTCAGAAGCTGCAGTTGCACACACTTGCCATCTGACTCAGGCTCTCATGACCAAGATTTGTAGAAACATTTAGATTCTGTTCTGTTATGCATGGTTAAAAGTCCAATCCTTAAGACACTAAAATCAAACAAATAAACCTCCAACAAAACCCAAACAAACAAATCAGATGCTGAAATCCTGTTCTCAGACCTATCTGGCCTACACATTAAGATTTGCAAATATTTAGTCTAATGCAGCAACAAATGGCTATAGTTGCACTTTACAGGTTTTTTTAATCCTATCAGGGACCATAAGAGGAAAGCATACAGAAACAAACAGTTATCACTTACTGCTGTAGGAAATGCTTGCTGTTTTTTATACTTACATTAAAATGCATACACACTGATGAAGAGAGCAGGGGTGGCTCTTTTAAGCCGATGTCTTCTGTGAAAACAGACCCCTGTTTGCTACTCTCTAAAAACAAGTGGTCTGGCAAGCCTTTCAGCTTTCTGAATGACAAAGAACTTGGCCTTCTTCTCTTACATTAGATCTTTCTCACGTATGTTATCATCCCCAAAATTTATTTCCATTTAATTAAAGTAATAGCTTGAAACTTCATTAGGTAGCTTAGAGGGAAAGTACCTTTACTTCTTGGGAAGTGGTAAAAAAAGCTTGACATCAATAGTAACTGCTTAAAATTAACTCCTCCCAAATTTACTGATGCAGGCTGTTCAAGCTAATAGCCTTGGCACAAACTCTATCCAACAAAACCAGCTGACTGTTTCTCCCTTCTCTCTCTACAGCATGAGCCATATATAAGCCATTAAGAAAGGAAGCTGTAAGAGAAACACACCAAACCAGAGGATATCCATATCACTCTGCTGAAATCACTAGATTGACCCTGATTTATATCAGTTGAAAATCTGGTTCAGCTCCTATCAACAGCTGTTTCTAGCCTACCTTAATACTATCCACATTGAATTGCTTACTGTTATAGTTTTCAGGGTAATACAAAGAAAGAGGATTTGGAAATAGACACAGCTGTTGTTTATTGTCTCTTTCTCTGCAGCTGGCTAATAAGTTTATAGGGTTTTTCATATAGATTTTTAGGGAGAAGTGGAGGTATATTAGTCTAACAGTGATCTTTTAACTAGGAAGATTAGCCAAATGATAAACCAAAGCATCTACTATTTTGAAATCTCACTGACCAGTAAAGAATAGCAGCTGTTATTCTGTAAAGACATTAAAATTTCATGAGGGCTACCAGACTATCAGTAAGGTTATCTACTAGCAGAAACCCAGGTGTACACACATGCACACATGTATATCCCCGTGCGTTTCAAGGGCGGAGGGCAGAAGCTAAACATAACAAGAAAGGAACAGCCAACCCCCTCTGAGGCGCACATTATGTTCTCTGAGATGCAGATGTGACAAGTGGAGTCAGACTCAGTCACAAATAAAAGGCAGCTTGGCCATTGTCTGAGCAAGAGAGTGAGATGGCCAGGCCTTGAGGCTCTGAAATTCCTAAAACATTAATTCAATTTTTTCAGAAGCATTCACTGAGCAAGATTTCTCTGAGGGGGAATGTCACAGATTTGACTTTCAGACGTGCTCAGACAATTCCTACTGCTACCAACAGACTTGAACCCATCTCAGTCCCCCACCTGGTCAGCTCTGAAGTCACTCCTTGGCAAGCAGTGAGCAAATGCCCTCCACCACACCCTCCCATCACCCAGTGCCTCTGTAGGTGATTTTCTAGTATACCTCATGACTCCACAAGCATTTAAGACTGAAAATGTTAGTCTCACGTGAGCAGCAGGAGTATGGAAATCAGAGGAAAATAAAGTATTGAAAACATAAATTAAAATTTGCAGAGCAGAAATGTTAAAGTACAGATGGGTATGAAATTTTTCTCATGTTCCTGGAGATCTGTCTAGGATTTACAATACCTGCTGTTGTGATGTTACTATAGACACGTCATGCACACATCGTTATATGATCGGCTCCTTACACATGAAGGAGACTCAAGACTGCTTTTTAAGACATTTGAATAAGTTATATTTTGAAAGCTATCAGGGAAGATGAGAGGTAAATAAATGACTTGCGTGGCCAAAAATTCAAGTAGTAGTATCGCTTCTTCCACACAGGCTGGAGACAGTGAAACACAAACAGCCTGAAAGTCTAAAACCAGTGTCTGTCTCTGATCATGCCCTTTGACATGTTTTTCAGCTCAGGGTAGGGGTAACCAGGTGAGTCTTGGTAGCTATTGGTTTAAAAGCGGGCACATGCATTCAAATGCTTAGCTTTGCTTAAAATGTGTGGCTACAGATCCCAGGGTCACTCACAACCATCAAAGATTTTCTTCTTTTCAATACTCTTGCCCATGTTATTGAATGCTAATTAGACTTTTCTTTTTGCAAGTAAAAAAAATCTGGCTGAGGTTTACGGAAGCAGAACTGCTGCTCTTTCATCACATTTTTAGAGGAAAGCACTTCCAGAGGCCCACAGGGTGGAAATCCGCTGACTTCACGCCCCATCAGACAGGACTCTGGCTGCAGTAACTCCACCGCCACACCTTCATGCCATCTCCCACGCAGCTGAGCAGCACCAGCAGCAGCCAGCTGCAGACTCAGCTGGATAACACTGGGAGAGTTACACACAGGTTAGTGACCATGAACTCCAGAAAGTTAAAGGCTACAGTTCTGCTTGTGTTTTGAAGCTGAGAATTTGTCACTGTTGTATGGCACCAGAAGCTGCAATAACCAGAAGGCTATTGTTTCTGTCCAGATCTGCTTGCACAGAGCCTGGAAAGGGAACAAGTGTTGCACAAAATTAAAATAAAAAGCAGTGAGATGGATTCTTTTTCTGCTGATGTCAGTTCTCTTGCACAATTATGAACTGTAAGTTTAAGGCGAGGCATAACTTTATTACAGCTTCTCTTTCACAAACAAAATTCCTCTTCAGAGGAGAAGATAGTCTAAGTGGGCAGACATGGCTTGTCTGAATTATATTGCAAGATAGGAAGATCTAAATGATTTGGAATGATCTTGTGAAGAACGGTTTCTGTTTTCACGTGTAAGAACTTTTCATTAATGGAAGAGTGCATTTTAAGACTACATGCAATTTTCCTATTTATGACATTTTATTTCTTTCTCTGTTGCCCTCAGCAATGATCCCATCTAGGATGTAAAGTCCTTAGAATTCAATTACTGCATATGCTGGAAAAGTTACAGAGAAAACTAAGTTGTATATCCAGTTGTCATAAATTTAGAGTGACAGCCAAAAAAAGCAGTGTTTCAAAGAACAAGTGCACTTCAGCAGTGCCCTTGTGTGGAGTCAGTGGAAACTGCTACCATCTAAATAAAACATATGCATTCACTTGTGTCCACAGTCAGAAACTTTTATCCACATTTTATTGCTGTACACATCAAAGCAACACCTTTTTGTTTCATTCTTCAATCAGCTTTGATAATATTTTTTCCATGTTAGAAATAGGAAGAGGTTCCTGTCTGCTGAATGGGCAGAAATGACTAGACAGAAGCAGACAGAGCAGGGTTAATCTGAAAGTTATATTTATCCAGGCTCCAGATACAGCCAAACTAGGAGTGTAGGTATATCCTGAAGAAAGCACATCCCATCTATCACAGGCACTAACTGAGGACAGCGTGAACCATCCGCCCACGACTCTTGTCTCCCTCCATTGGCCATAGACAGAATTTAGCTGCCTCAGCTAAGATGTCTGAAAGCAAGTGAGATGAACCCCTATGCCAGACACGCTTCAGATTCCTCAGTATATTTCTGATAACCAGGTGCCTCCCAGGATGCATATAAGCCTCCTCTTTTTTTTTTTTTTTTCCCCTCATCCTGTTATCCTGAAAAATAGTTTGCCTTATTGAATAACCATTCTAGATGTGAAGGAAGACTGGAATTACCCTTAGCTCAAAAAACAAGATGATGTTTCTGGAGAAAGCTTGAGGAAACTATTAACAACAGGTTCATTAGCTCTTCTCACACTCACACACACACACACAATTCTTCAGGAACAGAAATTATTATCTTTGGACATGTTTAGGGCCATTTTTAATCTCATCAAGACATTTTCATAACCTTTACCTACAGATGTTCTCTGTGAACATTATTAAGAAATTGAGTCAAATGGCTATGGATTTTTTTTCCTCCTGCTAATAATTTTCAATAATCATTTTAAGAATCTTAAAATTTTAATGGTGTAATGCTATTCAGAAGGCATGAAAAATAATAACAATAGTAACAGCTTTTTGCTAAATGTTTAATTGGAAAAATACAGCATGTGTTTCAAGATTAAAGCTCTTTGTTCCAAAGCTGCAACCACCTGTAATAAATTTTCTTCAGCTTTATGCCTGCAACACTTAGGATAAACAATATATCTTACTGCTTTGTTAATAAAGGAGATGGAATTATTCTTGTTAATTTACAGACTTTATTAAGAAGCAGATGAACTTCCATAACTGGAGAGAAAATGGGCTTTCAGGAAAATGAAGAGGTAAAAAGACTCCTGAGTATGTAATGATACTTCTCCATTGCTCCCCACCTCACTATACCAACTGGATTAACTCAGTGTTGCTCCTGCTACCAATTTGTGTGTTAAAAATGTAGCTGATCAGCAAATGACATTTTTTCTAAATACAGTTTGGATTCTACAGGGATCTTAAAGACTCTCCAGAGCTAGATTTATTTTTACTTTTTGGTTTCTTGGGTGGAAAGACTAAACATTATTATTATTATTTCATTGTTAAAGCAATTTAAATGCTTTGGGCCAAATTTACAAAGTTTTCATGTATCTAAAGGCAATAGCTCTGAAACTGTCATTTAGACACATGTACAAATACTATTGTGTGTCTATTAGCTTTGTGGTCCTAAGATACAAGTTCCTCCAGCTTCCAGTGAGAGGGTCCTGTCATCGTTTTTTAAAAAGGTCTGAACATCTGTAAATTACTCTGGTACTAATTGTACCCTTAATATCGTATCTTTAAATATTTTCCATCCTATCTATATGATACAGCCGGCTTGGAGCAGGGACGGTCTGTCACTTGCAAGGGGGTTAGGTGCAGTGTTCACGGACTGTCTCCTGCAGTCTTCTGCCATCACTGGTAATAATAGCAACTGTAATTAATAGTAGTAACAATAACACATCATTGCTGTGTAGAAAGTGCAGACAGGTTGGATTTGCTTGTGCTGCTGTTAATATAAAAATATTTAGATAGATTTGTTTTAGAAACGTGGATTTAAATTTCTCAGTCCAAACAAAGTTGTTTGGAACTTGTGCGGGGAGAACACTATGTACTGGCCCGCTTTGGAAGCAAGCAGGCAAACAAGCAGTCTCTTGCTGTGCTGCCACAAGGCATATTTATTATTTATTATTCTCTGCCCACTTTATTTTTCAACACCAATTAGAGGCGTATTCCTGCCTCTGATTCCAAAATACCTTGGGCTTCAGCCATCTTGGGTATTCATTGCGTTTTGTCTGCCTCTTTGTTCTGCAAAGAGGACCGTCAGCCTAGCCCACCCCTCCAAATACTGAATCAAGACATCATCAGGTTGATTTTTTTCCAAACGTTTCCTTTTTCTAAGGAGAGGAGCAAAGGCAACCAACATTATAAACAGGGTTGGTTTTTTTTCCTGGTAAAATAAGTCTCTATATATTAAGCAAAAATGAAATGAAGACAGTGCACTGTCAATTCTCTTATTCACTAGGTTGTTCCAATATTTTTTTTAACACACCATCCTGTAATTGCATTTTAGATGCTGGAAAGTTGTGACTGGTTTTCTTTTCCCAGCCACTGTTAATTTTGCTTGGCACTGATGGTTTTTATCTTCATCTGGGTATCAGCTTGGCCTCTGAAGTCAGCTTGTCTCTAGAAAACACATTTATCAGTTAAATATTGTTGCAAAGCCAGACCTGCACTAGACATTTCAATGGCCCACAAAAAATGACCATGTACCTCCAAGTCATAGCTAAATTTGTCAATTAATCAGAAACCACTAGGTCAATATGGTATTGGGTTCAATCCAGTCAGTCACGGCAGTCCCACTGCAAGGACACTACCTGGTGTGCAGAGTGGTGAGCTTGGTCTAGTGTGACTGGAGAAAAATGAACCTGAATTTCCTAATTGTGACACACTTCTCCCATGCAGAAAACCTGCAGCGAATGGGCTAAAATGGCCACAGGGTGTTCCTTGCAGAGCTCTGCAGCCCTGCTTTCTCATACCTACACGAAACAGAAACACTGTGAGTAGCTTACAATATTTCTCAATATGCTGGGGCATGGAAGGGGCCATCTGGAAAATGAGTGGGTACCGAGGTCAAGGGGCATTTTCAGTGCTTATCCTCTTTCAGTTGGCAATAACTCTGAGGCGTGGGAGAAGTAAGTTCAAATCTCTGCTTCATGATGGATTTTCTCTCTGACTCCTGTGACTTTAGCAAGCAGACATTTAAGGCTATGGGGAAGCCCCAGCACTGATCCTAGCTCCCCATGCTGGTGTACAAGCCCTGGATATTGCAGACTGTCTGTCTCACTGGCTCCTTTCCTCTATATGTCACACTCAGAAGGAAGACCTGCTGACCCCTGGCAGGTAGGACTTTGAAGCAAGAAAAAGTGGGTACTTCTCTGTGGCTGTGGGTTAGGGACGTGGTCCTATCAGCTCAGGTGAAATGGCCACAGCAGAAGTCAAGACAAAAGGGATACAGGATGCAAGAATGGCCATCAAGATGTCCATTGACATGCCATGTTCACTTAATGTGGGTAGTCTTCCCACCTCACATGCCATAACCACCACTAGGTTGTCTTCTCAGACAAATTCTGCAACTTTGTCTTAGAACTCACAAGAATATTGTGGAGATCACTAGAGTCAAGACTTCAAGGTACTTCCCTGCAGAAATAACATGAAGTATTCACATGCTTTAATACACATAGAAAGAAAAAGAGAAGAAAAGGAAACAAAACCTGGATGAAGACCAACTGATTCCCTTCCCAAGGGGAAAAAATCATCCCACAGACTAGGTTGTGAAGGGAAGAGCTCCACAGCTGGATTGGCAGAGAGTAAAAAGCTTGGCACAGCATCCTACAGAAGCATAACAGCTCCCATGTTCATTGTAAGACTACAATTAATGATTAATACTCATCCAGGCTCAGCTGCTTCTTCCACAACTGCTATATGATTGCTCTCAGTGGAGCTGCTGGCATGGCAGCCCTTTTGATGCCAAGGGGAGTTCCCCATATAAATAAAGCAGAAAGCAAAGATTCACACTGAGAATGGAGCAAGGAAACTTGACAGAGGATTTTCTCTCTCCGTCTACTGCAGCATATGAAAAGCTGTTTGTATCTGTGGCTGCAACTGATCAATCAAACACTGACAGAAGGTACCAAATGAACCTGTGCAAGAACAAAAATGGATCTGCATGTGCCCCTGGAAGACCACCTGCAGACTTCTAGGGGAGCTATTCTGGACCTGAGATGCCAGGGCAGACTCCAGTCACGTTTCCCCTCTTCAGGGGCAAGACAGAAGTTTACAACACCTCCCTGCAGCTGCACAACATGCAAGGCCTCGGCTTCTCCAGCCTATAACCTTAGGCCTGCCCACATCCTTCTGGAAGGGAACATGTCCTCTGCTGTAGGGGAATCCGAGGCAGGGGTAGCTCACACAGAGTAAGAGGTATGTAGTCCGAATCTCTATCCATTGCTGCATCTTGTTCTAACTTCTAACTTTCAGTTTTGTGCTTAAGTACTGGAAGCCCATAATTTATAGGGCATTTCCCTGTGACAGTTTAATTTGGGGATAATGGAGTGGAATTGACTTTGAAAAGCAGCAGATGATATAGGGAATGTAAACATTTAGCAATTCCTCTGAGGAACAGCAAGACAAGAAAACAATAAAGAGAGAGGGGTACATACAGACACAGCTATGAAATGAAGATTATATTTAATCTCCTAGCATCTGTGGAAGAAAGGGACATCGAATGCCAGTCAGTTTAAATTGTGCTGTCAGACAGGGCATGTAGAATGGAGAAAGATTTATCATGGATTCTTTAAGCTCCCAGTTTTCTGCCTAGCAGACATGTAGCACCCATTTGTAGCCTTTTCTGCATCTTTTGAACTTTGAACCAATGGAGTTTCTGTGAGATTGGCAGGACATCAGTGCGATGGAAAAGGCAAGAGGATACACTAAATGGGAAAAATATCTCTGCAGTTAAAATTGTTTTGTAAGCTGTTACCTCTTGGTACCTTCACTGATCTCAGGGCAGATCTTTATTAATAGGTTATTCTTAACAAGGGTTGCAGCAAGATACAGATTTCCAAACTGGCTGCCATGGAAACAAGTTGCTCATTAAGCCCCCCTAGCAAACCCCTGTCCCCTTTTTACATTATTAGCTCTGAGGGTGACGGTCTGTATGTACTCAGACTTTTTGTTTCCTCTAGTCATATTTGAGGTTCTCTTAGGGGGTGAGGACTATTTGCTGTTGGAGATTACAAAGAACCACCTTTTCCTTCCTCATTCCCTGTCAGCCAACATTTGGGCAGCTGAAATAAAGTGCCCAGGAGCCCCCAAAATACTGAGAACAAAGGGCATCAGGAAAACTGTAAAACAGTTTGACAAGACCCCCGGTAAAACCTGAGGCTAATTAAACAGAGGCTAAGGCTTAAAAAAACCATACAAAACCAACCAAACAACACCCCCACTCCCAGCAAACTCAAACCCTGTGATTACCTCTGGCTGTAAAAATCTATAATGCTGTCACTCCCAAGATTGCAAAACTTGATTGGTTTGTATATTTTTAGCAAGGAGATAAACTTTTCCTCACACACAGAAGTGGTAAGGTAAAGATGATGTATAAATTCTTGTGACCCCTAAAGAAACTTACCCTCACCTACAACAAGGGTGCTGTCAGCACCTGGACTTTGTTTCAGGACCTCTAAATAAACAGGATACCCAGGGGCTTTTGTCAAGCTCTTTAACTTGCTGCTCCACTTGTGTTTAGAAGTCAGAGGGCTAAGGCGCTATGTATGGCTATGTCTACACCACTGCCTGGTACCAGTGGCCACTGGTTTGTGGTAGCATAGAGATGTTGTGGCAGCTTCAGGAGAGCTAACCCAGATGTGCCAGCAATCTGGTGGCAGCTCCATAAAGTTTTTCTAGCCTAGGCTTGTCTACCCTCACCCCTAGTGCAGTCTACTGTGGGCACACACATACAAGGCCAGCCCAGGAGGACTAATACCCATCCTGAGACCTCATTGTCGCACTTAGGGAAAACTGAGTATGTCTCATTTCCACTGCAAAATGTGACTTCTCTTACAGGTGCGTTGGCATAGAAATTTTAATAGCAGTCTTTACCCTCCCTTTCTGCTAGAATGAATTACTCAGCCACTGTAAGCATGTCTGTCAGGGTCTCCAATTAAAATGCTCTGCTCTGTAATTGCCATAACATCCCTGTATGGTACTAGGCTCACACAGAGCAGCTGGAACCCCTAAGCCAGCAAAGCTACCAGGCACAGGTCAGGAACTCAGCTTGCCACTCAGGAGTTTCCTCACAGGTCTGTGTTTGCTACTGTCTTAAGAGAAATCCCTATGAAAGCTCTTCAGTGTCAAAGCAAACTGGGCAAAAGGTCAAGATGAGCTTTTATTCTACCACCCTCTGCCTTCAAGTTTGCTTTCCCTCACAACCTTGATTAGTTTATCATTGTCTCTCTTTCTCCATATCTTTATTTCCCTTGAAAAAGCCCTTGAAAAATATCCCCGCTTAAGGTTTTTGCATGGCTGATCTATGACCTCTATATTAGAGATCTTCATGCTATTTCTGAGCAAGCTGGTGCATTCACACCAAGGGCAAGGCTCAGTTCTGGACTTAGCTGGTTTAAGTCCAGTTGTGTCCTGCAGAGTGTCCTCACTGTTCTTCACTGCTTAGGTCTCAGGAACTCTACAGGGACTTATTTGTATTGTCCCCTGCATTTATTTTATTTTCCACAGCTAAAGTGGGGCAAATGCCTCTCTCTCCCATGCAGACACTGTGGTAAAAGCAAAGGTACCTAAACCCTCCACTGGATTGTGTTGGCACAGCCCCGTAGATTTCAGGAAAGCTTAAATGATTTCTATGGTCCCAGGTAATTCTAATGATTAAACAAGGTCGCTTTGTTAGCTGTCACTAAAATGTGATTTAATACCAAAACCAGCCTTTCCTGGTATTCATTGGTAACTGAAGAAAATAATTTGCATTTAAAGCCAAATAAAATAACGGAGGAGTAGGTCAACAACTAGGCCGTAGAAACAGCAGCAAAAAGATACCACTGATGCAGTTAATGTCAATAGGCCAAGGTTAGTATCAGCTGTCTGCATGAAGTTAATCAGGCTTTATAGTACTAAAGTGACTCTGTGTGGGATTAGGTTTGGAATATTTCATCAATTATATAGCTGTAAACTATAATAAAAAATAATAATACTTTGCACTTGCATAGTGCTTTCATCTTCAGATCTCATCTCAAAGCAATTCATAAACATTAAGCCTCCTGCCCATGTGAAGTACATATTGCATTATTATTATTATTATTATCATCATTATCATTATTGTCATTATCATTATCTTATTATTATATCACTTTTTAAAATGGAACAAAGAAGTTAAGTGACTCACCCAAGGTCACCTCCATCATGTTTAAGAGGGCTGTCAACTGACAGTCTTCTGAGATGCAGCCTCTAAGCTGAAAGAAAGGATGGGGTGATCCGGGGAAGACAAAGTGATATTGCTCTTCCTTCTGATGTTCAGCTGTTCTGGAGATGGATCTGTCTTTTCAGTGCTGTGCCTTTGCAATGCACTTGTTGTTAGCCATGCATGGATAAACACAATTTTGTAAGCAACAGAATGAATGAAGACTGATTTCCTTCTGGTGTTTGTCTCTTGCTTGTGCTATATTTCTCTGCTCCAAGTTTTCCTGAAGACTGGTGCATCCATACTGTGATGTAGGTCTAATTTGTACTCTTCAACCTTCCTCTCAGCTGGAGGTATTTATCTGGGTCTTTTCCTCCACTCACATCCTATTTTTTTTTTATTTTATTTTTTTTTTTTTAACCCTGAAACCTACCAAAACCGAATATCTGTGAGGTCTTTCCCCACTTGTTAAATTTACTTTGAAATTTTCCAATGAACTCCAATATCACTAGGAATGAGCAAACAGACTCATAAACAAGCACAGGTTTGGTTTCCTGTGTCTTTCCTACTTTTGTGCGTATCAGCTGAAGAGTAGTCGACTGTACAAAACTTACAATTCAGGTAAAACATAAGAAGCTTTTAGCTCAAGTGGACTTTCAAGCATAAGGTTGTAAACTAAACTGATTTTTTCAACAAATGCATGCATTCCCTATCTCTTTCCCTGCTTTCAGGATAGCCTGTGCTGTTACAAGCATTACTTACAGGTTAAAGATACTTCTATAGAAGTTAAAACACCTAAGGGACACAGGTTACAAGAGATATCGCTGGCACAACTAGTAACAGAGGATAGCACTGTGACTGAAGACTTATGTTAAAAGATCAGCTCACATTTAAACATAAAAATAGATTAATAGTATTAATTATTATAATTAATATATATATTAATTATATATTATATATATAATATATAATATATATATTATATATTATATAATATAATAGATTAATAGATTTTTTTTTTTTTTTTATTATCTCCCTCAACTTATTTTGTTCTTTACAACTCCAGCTGTAAGTACTGAGATGGAGGGGGTGACCACTAAAATCCTTGGCAAGTCCTACTTACCCTAAAACATTTGTCATGAGGAGATCTCAAAATGACATGAAAAGGAGGAAGTTTTTCTCTCCTCATCTTACCACATGTGGAGAATGGGAAAGCTGACGCAGAGCAGTGAGGTGAGCTGCTTGTCACTGTGCAGGAGTGGAGTCCCCACACCAAGCTGTGCAGCAGGAATTGAGTATTCTGTAAAAATGAATCCTTAACTGTGCTTAAGAACTTGATAGAACCTGTAAATGTGTTTTTCAAATGATGTATTTGCCAGGGCTCTTATATTGCAGCAGAATTAAAGTGAATTAAAATGGTACCATGTTGGTAAAGCACACATCCTATCTTATCTCTTCTCTCCACAACACCCTAACTCCAAACCAAACACTTTCAGCTCCCCATTTTGGAGATATGATGCTCTGTGATGTGAGGCTCTTTCTTCTGGGAGGGTTCCTCTATGGGTTTCACCTGCAGATTTGAAGCCCTGCATAACTAGTGGGTTATGATCTCTGATATGCCTTTGAAGGAGGGATGGAATCAATATGTTTTCAAAAAGGCAATAGCTTGCTAAGTGGCTGTGGCATACATAGCAGTATTTGATATTGATACATTGACACTGCATCTCTCTCTGTTTCTTTTATTCGTCTCAGATAAAGTCACCTGCATTAGGACTGTATGTAGTGACTTGTCACTCTGGGAATTGGGAAATGGAGAATAAGGCATGGTGTGAGAACAGGTCTAAACATTCTATAATTCCTAACAGGTTCCTAAGTATGCTGGGCACCTGCTCCATGGCCCAAAGTGACCTACAGTCTTCTGAGAGCAATGCAGGACAAAGATACCTCCTCCCACTCTTGCAGGAAAGTGGCAGGTGTGGTAAAACAGAGCAAACCCAGTGAAATACTCCTTTGTTCACTGCAGCCAACCTGGACTTAGGTCTAGGCTGACTCTAGACCAGGAACATGTGCATTCTCCTCATTATCTGGACTGATTTAGAGTTCATTTGCTCAAGACTCACCATACTGAACCGTGACACTTTTTTCTTCTTTGCCCCTCTTTCTTGCAACAGATGGATTGTAGCAAAGAGTGAGGAAAAAACCCCACCTTACTCTTTTGTAGGAGAAACAAAGCAGGAAGCATCAACTTCAAGCAAACTCTGTCTCTTCTGGCCACAAGGCCATTTGCTCTGTTCCCAGGCCCGCTGGCTGGAGAAAGAGTAAGATTCTCTAATTAGTTGCCGTGGTAGTTTTAAAGTGGCAGTCCACAACAGGAAAGGATAAACAAGCTCACAGTCACAAACTGATTGACAGGAGACTTTCAATGACCTGCAAGAAAAAGATTAAAGGTCTAATTTAAAGCCCTTTAAATGTAATTTGAAGTTTTCCATCAATGTCACTGGGGGGCTTTGGTTTCATTCTCTGAGAAGTGGGACATGCATAGGGATTTACAGGAAGAGCGTTGGGTTTTTTCCTCAAATTGAGAAAGTTACTGTTTCCTTCTTGGCAATACAAAGTATCTGTCAGGTACTCATCTGCCTGCACCCAGCCAGCTCCTTTGGTTGGCCTCTGTGACTACTGGGTTCATACAGATGTGCCTGATATGATGCAGCAATTTTCATTTTCTTCAGATTTCATGAACTCGTAACTACAATGACTATGTGCTTAAATAACAGAAAGATTAAATATTTTTGTTGAATGTGGAGAACACTTTTAGATGCCAAAATTAATTATATGTTGAAAATGTAGCTATCTATTTGAAATTGTGAGAATACTAGATATGAAGCTTTCCCAATAAACTAAACCCCCTGGGGCTTTGTGCTCTCCACCTTTGAAATATAAGGCAGAGAATTTAGCTACAAAGTTGCATAGCTGAAAACCTACTCATAAAGAACACTTTAAATTAAATACAGACAGTTTTCTGATTCCCTAGACATAGTAAAAGACACTATACTATACATGGCTGTGTTTTTACAAATGTTTGAAATACAGGATAGTGTCCAAGGGGTTTCAGACTAGACATTTTGGAGTCTCCTAACTGAGACCTCTCTGACAGGTGCATGACAGCTTCTCAGTATCCCTCGCCCCTGTCTCTGGCTCCCCAGTGCTCTGCAACTGGCCCAATTGATTCCAATTGATTTCAATTGATAAAGCACTTGGTATTCAGAAGATTAAATAGCCACTGATATAATTTATTTAAATTGTCCCCTTACTACCCAAAGCCACTTCTAGTCATTTTAGGTGACAATGGCTAAGACACAGAAGAACATAATAGAATAGCACAAAATTATCTATTGAAAGTCAAGAATGGTTATTTCATTTCAGAAATTCCATCCTCGCTTAATGATACTATAAATGCCATAAAAATGCTCTGGTCGGTCTTTTAAAAAGTATGAAGAATCTCCCTGTTTCATAAACAGTTTTTCTCACTGTTAAGCCCATTAGATTAATGCAATGTGCCATTTAAGGAAGTCTAACCACCAAAATATGATAGGTAACATATATTGTCTTGCTTTGTTCCTTTTATATTCCCTCACATTTTATTTTGGAAAGCAGAAAATTGATGTGCTTAATTTTCCATGTAATTTTAAACAATTCACCTGCGATTCAACCAGCACAGTCCCTTCAAGGAGATACTCTGCTTAGGGAAAGCCTCTGCCACAGTTACTTGCAATAGGAAAGGGAATGAAGAGGAACCTGTGTTGGAGACACAAGAAATGTTTTTGTGGTTAAGTAACAAACTCTGGCCTTGAAGGACACTAGCCTGATGAGAACAATCAGGTTAACAGCAGCCAGGTTTTCCAAAAGGTTCAGCTCCTGAGCCAAAAGAAACAGTCATATTTTCGAGGCCTCAGCAGTTTTGCTTGGCCTCAGGTCAACAAAACATTTAAATACTTTTAAATAATTTGATCAATGATTCTACTTGTTTACTTAATGTTGGATATCTGCTAAATGCCACATTGAATCATTGTCTTCATAGATGCTGGTTTGGGAAGGACTTGGCTGATCAGGCCGGATTTCAGTCAGGGCACCAGTGGGACTTCACCAGAGGCTATGGTCAGATACGTGCCCATCCCGTGGCTGTGTCTATGTTACCAAATAATTAGTTGCAACAGTAGCAAAGCAGTAGGTTGACGTAGCCCCTGCTGACCTTCCTACAAGTCCATTGTTTGCAGTTTGAGACTTTTGCTTCAGACTAGTTTTAATCTGGTCTCCTGGACTGAAAATCACCACTGAAGAAATTGCATATGTCCAAAGGTCCAGGTCCTGTTTTGGACCCTCCTGTCCCTGTGGGAGCAGGCTGCATTTGGTGAAATCTTGAAGTGGAGCTTCTGGATGTAGTTTGTTCAGACCAGGCAGTCTGCTTCAAAACTACTCTACTACTCCAAAAAAACAACACAAAAACCAACACAGTAGAAGCTGTGATAGTTTGTCTGAAAATGAGGAGAGCGAACTGCTTTTGGAAACAGCATCTTAACTCTTCCTAAGCTACAAGGAAATCACTCTGGCATGCAGTTAGATGTCCTTCTTCAGTTACAGAGAATCTTCTAATCAGACATCTTTATGCCTCAATGTCCAACCTGTTGTTCTTCCCTTCTTTATCTCTTTTTAATAGAAATCTGGGCTGAAATTTGCCAGGGGGCTCAAATAAAAAGATGACAGAAGATACTAAATGGCTGCGGGATGGTTGGGAAGCCAACCATCTCTTCAGAAATTCCAGCTGGGACTGAAAGCATCTTAGTGATGCTATTCTTTCTCATCACGTGTTTGCACAGTGCCTGCCATAAAGAAGGCATCTGCCCTACCTTGTATTAGACATTTTCTTAAGTTCAGCTGAATAAAATTGCTGCGGAAATAACACAAATGTATCAAAACAATATTTGAAGATTAAAAAAGGCTTTTTTAAAATCTAAGACTTGAAATTCAGCACTGTTATTCTATCCCAAATCTCTCTGCGTCAAAAAGTTGACATTTTCAGTTGCAGAGAGATTAATTACAAGGTGTATCAGTTCTATGGCTTACAGTAAATTAAAAAATAATAAGAATAATTCACCAGGAATAGAGTCAGTCTGCAGGTTATTATTATTCTGTAGTTTTCCTTAGGCAGGCAGGCTCTCAGTTATTAAACAGTGACCTAATATTCTGCTCGCACTTTTGCTGCAAAGCTGGAATTCTCCTTGCTTCTTTACCGGGACATAATAATGCAACATCTTTAGGCACATGCCTAACAATTCATGCAATTATTGTTAGTAATTCCGTCATTTTTTAGATGCATGTTAATGCAAAGAAATGGAAGTAATTTCAAATTTTCCTGTAGAAATGTATTACTGAAGCGTTTATCTGTCATAAAACACTTGCATACTCTGTTCCTAGTGAGTGCATGAGTTCATGAGTGAGTGTATATGTACATGTGCTTACATGCATGCATGTTCATATCCATTGCCTGTCCATGTATACATATGTAAGTACATAGAGGTGTATGCAGGCAATTACAGTTATGATTATTATGAAAGAATAAATAAGGATGCCTTGAAAGAGGTTTCACATCTCCTTATGGTGGGAGAGATATCTCTAAGTACTGAATCCAGAAAAGTCTTATAATATCAGGCAGTGTTATCAAAACCCCAGGTGATTTGAAAAGAAACGTCTGATATTTCTTACTGCTGACTTGAAACTTCTTCAAGTCTCACTAATTGCTATGAGAGACAAATTTGCATGCCATATTCTTATTTATAGGTATGAAACTCTTTCACGTTAAGATAAAACTAATCTGAATTTCCTTAAACATATATTATCTAGGTCTTACGTAAGGCTGATAACGAAATTCACAGATTTTGAACCTGTTCTCATGTGCTTAAACCTAGGGTAATATCTTCAGCTTTTATGTAGTTATTGTCCAAAACCTCAAAGCAGCCTCCCTCCTCCCTATCAAAAAAAAGCTGCTATCTTTGGAACTAATCTCATGGCCTGCATAGAATGAATCTAGTCTAGTTTCTGTAAGCCTTTGTGTATATATTTATATGATCATACCTGTTTTCTTCAGACATCAGTGAATTGCTTGTGGAATTAATTCCCTGACAGACCTTACAGTGGAGTAAAACCTTAAATTGTTTACTAGGCTGCAATGTGATTTTCATCTATCAGAGGCTCAAACACAGCGATACCATCAGTTACAGAAATGCAACACTGCTATGCTGGAAAAACTACATATTGATCTTACCCATACTGAGCATTCTGCTTCCAAATCTTGCAAGCTCCCAAATAAACATGTAAGTGAAAATGGTGACTTTAAGGTATTATGGAAAATGAAATTGCAAAAAAAATATCTTTCAGATTAATGAGGATAATATTTTTATGAAATTCATGAGTAGTTCTTGAGCCAGAGTATAAACTGGTACGCAAATGTATTGGGGTGCTTGCCCAGAATCTAGCTGTTAACAAACACATTTAGGAGATAATGACTGCAAATCCACCATTGCACACATGCTGTATGACTGTCACATACCATTTGGGAGGAAAGTTATTAGAGGAATTACACTGACTTTGGGCACTCAGTTCTTGTCATTCACAGTATTTGCCATTTACATCCACTGAATACACAGGGAATAGAAATAGTTCCAGACAACAAAAGTTGCAGACAAAAATAATTCATAAACTGGAAAAATAAATCAATCAATTAATTGTACATTAGCTCAATGCTTTGTTGGGTAGCACCAAAGGTTAAAAAACAAACCAAACCCAAACCCACCCACCCCAAAAAATACCCCTTTTTATTAGGAAAGGGAATTCCATGGGGTTTATAGGGCTTCTAATTCCCTGTGGTGGATGGTTAGCTCTCGTGGGGGACAGGGACTCCAGCAGCTTTGATAACCATCTGTGTCATTTAGGCAGTCCTGGATCTTATATAGGAGAGAATCAAGATCAGACAGAGTTATTTTACATCTTGTGAGGTTGTCTATGTGTAGATGAGCTTTGTTTATGCTTTGTAGCCTCTTCATGGTGCTTCACATAACCTTGCATTTCGAAATAACTTCTCATGGGGTTTTGTTTAACATAATGATTTTATTGTTGACATTGTTACAAAGGAGCCCCTCTCAACCACCCACCCCCACCCCCCCCTCCCAAAAAAAAAAAAAAAAAGAAAAAGTATTGCGCTTTGAAAAAGACTTTTCCAGTTTAAGATTAAAGTTCTTCTCAAAAGAAGTAAGTGACATTAGTGCCACTTAGTTCAGGTTAAGTCCCATTGAAATCAGACAGAGGTCTGAGCATCTGTAAGATGAGTATCTGTATCAAAAATACAATAAAATATTAATAAAAGTGAAAGACATCTCATGGAGAGGTGGCAGCACGTAACTATTGGGCACAGGTATGAAAAAAGTAGCTATAGAGTGACATTTAGTACAACTTATTTGTAGAAGTATAAAAACAAGTACATAAGTAATAGAAGCAGGTACAAAATGTTACAAAGTTTAGGTGTGTCAGAAAGAGGGCTGACACCGTACATCAGCTGAGAAGACACAGGAGTCAACCAAGCCAAAGAGTTGCAAAGAGCTTTTCCAGGCAGCAGGAGCTGGGGAGTAGTTTCCCACAGCATTAACAGTGATTCCTGTGTGCTGGGTGGCAGCAGAGCGAGGAGGAACAAGAGCAGTCGCATCGAGGAGGCTGTAAATCTGACAAAGTGATTGTGAATCCTGCAGTGAGTGCAAGTCGGCTTGATGGTCTGCCCTGGCTGGTCCACGCTCCGGTGCCGGTGGCTGGTATGGGATGCGGCCACAAGTGCAGGGGCCGGGGCAGTCCCCACAGCTGCCTGGCTACAGGCACGGGAAGAGGTGCCAGTGGCTGGGCTTGTGTCTATTTCACTGTTCACCCTCAGCCCTGCAAGCACCACAGGGCTAAATCAGAAATCGCTGCAGGCTGGGTTCAGCCCACAGCCTGGGTGACTGAGGTCCAAACCATGATTTTCTCACTGAGCTGCTACCTAAGTGCAGCACAATCGATAACGATCGCTGGAGAAGATCCAAAACAGGAGGCTGGAGCACGTTGCCAAGGACTGAGCTGCCTTGGCAGCACTACCTGGTAGTGAACTTGGAAAAGTAATTAATGCAATATTTTATTTTATTTGAAGTGAATGTCATGAAGGTGAGGACTTAATCAACACTCACTAGGTGGTAAAGCTTTTAAAGTCAGACTTAAAGTAGGTGTCTGCATCTCTGACCTTTGGGCAAGTATTTTTTTCTTTGTCCCTTCTCCTGTCCTTGCAGAAATTTGCAGAATGCAACTCTTGGACACTCAATTTTTCTCTTTCCAAAAAGGCATCAACTACATCACTCTTTTCTGGTTCTGGGTTATGGTCCTACTCACATCCCTCCAGGCATTAGACATACTCAGAACTGAGTTGTCTGCAGAGGATAAAACATGATGTCTTTGAAACAAAACTTGCACTTGTGCACCTTCTCAGCCTGTTGAGAAGTCTTAAACTGCAATAGATTGCAAACATTTGTGACCCCCTATAGCTTTGCTGACAGCTAGTGCTTCTAATATAATTAAATAAATATCTCAAAGGTATAAATCTCTGGTCTGTAAGGCCTGACCTGAAATCTCACCAATCTGCTGGAAGCTGCCTGGCAGTTCTATTCGTGATCCCAGCTGGAAACAGCAAGAGAATTGATTTTGTCATTATGAGAAACCTACAAATTTGTGAGTATGTATACAAAAATGAATATATATACATATGCAGATGTACCTACATAAAATTTGGATCTTTCTAAAAAAGCACAGTTACATGTGGCATTAGTAGTAAGCAAACATTTTAGGAAAGAGTCCAAGTTTATTCAAAGCAATTCAGTAGTGCTTCATTCAAATCCATTTTAAACTTGGGCTTCATTGCTCTTTACCATGGAGACATACATAGGTAACAGCCTTTCAGATAATCAAATCCAAACTATTGTATTAAATTAACTCAAAATTAATAACCAGAAGGCCCCTGAAGTGATTTAAAAGGAGCAAGAACATTGAAATGAAGGGAAGACAGAGCAGGATTTAAGAATAAAGAGCAGATAAGTAAAAGAAGTAACAAATTTTTGCCTTCTATGCAAAGCTCACAGAAAGCTCTGCCTGGTGGGTTAAGGTTGAAATCAATTTATCTGTGTTTGGACATACCTCACAGCAGTGACAGAGGCTACCATGTGAACATGTGCCCGTTTGCTTTGTGCAGAACTGCATCTTTCTCCTTCTGAATTGTGTAGTGCCCCAAGCAAGTTGGTGTGTGCTGTAGATGACAATGGCTAAAGAAAGGCTTCTGAATGAGCAAACAAAGAAGTCATATACTTAAGAACATACATTTGAAGAATTACAGCATTGCTACCATGGGCTGGATCACCAAGAGGTGTGAAGTGGCACAATTCTGTTGATTTCTGTTTATAGGATTTAAAAGTCTGGCTAAATATCTCTAAAGGTCATTTGAAAGTCAAAAGACCATTAAGTTTGTTTTTGTTGGGGATTTTTTTGGTTTTTGTTTGTTGTTTTTTTGGTGTGTGTGAGAGTCTGTTGAAAATATTTTTAAAGTCTTTAAGAATCAGATCCATGTATACAACTAAGCAATGTATACAACTAAGCTTTGTGTAGCATAGTAGTTTGGGCTCAGCAAAGATGAAGAAAAGCTCCAATAGGAAACGTGTCCCATCTTAGGAAAAGCGTTTTTGATGACAATGTCAGCTGAGATAAAACTCTTATTCACTAAATTGTGTGGGGATACGCTCTCATCCTATTGAAAACAGTAGGGCTTAAGCTTGTGTTGTAAGTTAAGTTTATGCATAAACATATAAAAAAAGGTGCTTTCCAGGATTATGGACTCTGATGACTGAGTGGTTACTTTTTAAAGTAGCATAAGGTCAACAGGCAGCTTTCTTGGACCAGCTGCGTGATAGAAAAGTGTTATATTCTTTTCCACATAGTACAGAAATTTAACTGTCTGTAGCAACATCACCAGAATTCATGTGGGTTATAAGTAGAACAGACAATAAAAAGAAAAAATAATTTCAAGCCACATCTTCCCCCTTGTGAGGCACGCAAGTAAATGACTACTTCAAACAGCATTTGACTATCAGTCTCTTAGAGGATGCAAACAACACAGATTACCCTTCCTTTCGAGTATATGCACTTGATACGGATTAGTTGAGACAGTTGTTCTTCAGTAACTTGGTTGATTTTTTTTGGCAATCAGGGGCACAACTATAGAGCTTTTTCTGGGAGGTAAAAATTGTCTCAGACCGTTTCAAATTCTTTTCTGATGGGAAGCTTCTTTTCTACTGGTTTTGCTATTTGAAGAGTAGACCCTTAGTTTCCAGAAGGATAACCTGAAATTTGCAGCAGACAAAATTCCAACTAGTATATTAAATTGAAAATTCCATCATTGCTTTGCTTTCACTGGAGGAGATATCTATGATGCATTCTGTCATATATGATTATTATTATTATTTTTAGGCAAGTGATTTGAAAATCCTGACATGTAGTTTATTAAAAACATCTTTAAAAATTTTGAATGCATTTTAAAGAAAATATCTCAGATGTATCTTCTTACATAGGAAAGAGAGGAGTATTTGACCCATTTATCACAAAAGCACTTCTAAAAAGTGCTTAGCCTCACTAAATTCTAAATTCTTCAAGTACTGTTCTATTAAAAAAAAAAAGATAAGGAACCATACATTTAAGGGCATTAGGATTTAAAGTTAAAATGACCATTCTCAAGCTATTTTCAGTGAAATTAAAAATTCATATATTACTGCCATTAAAAAATAACAACAACAAAAGAAGAACAAACTGTGGTGATGAAAACCAGCTGTCTGGTACCATACAAACAGTGAGTCAAAATTGGAATAGAGCTGTTAACCCTAGTGAGAATATCTGTCCCACTGGTCTGTAAAATGTATTTCCTGGAAATGCATGTACTTATTTCATGCTTGGAAAGATACATAAAATCTCATAAAAGTGCTATTAGGGGATAAATAACCAAAAAGGTGTTGTGACGGGAAGTCTGCAGATAAATGATTAACCAAGCAAGGTATTTGCTTGCGTAGCAAGGGGAAGAATACTGAGGCTTTTTTTGTTCAAGGGGTGTGTCGAGAAAGCAAAGATGGAAAAGGAGCTTATGAAGAGGAAAAATCACTGGCAGGCAGAAAAGGAAAAGTAAGGGAATGAGGAGTGGTATTCCTGATACTGTGCCTCCGAAGAAGGGTTTGGGAAATAACACTAATTCACAACTAATTTCAGAGATTCAAAAAGAAGAGAGAAAGGGAAAGCAAGCTAGGTAGGCAAAAACTATTTTCTGGTGGTCTTTTACAATAGCTTTCTTTAGCACAAAGATGCTTCATGATTCTGTTATGTAAATGAGGTTTGTGTAGAAAGGATGTATGGTATAATCAGTTTGGAAGTGCAAACATCCAACTTTTTTGCATTACAGTAAATCACTGTCCAGGGCTGCCAGGCCCTCCTTTGCTTGCCAGTACCATCACAGATGTGGATGATCTATTCAGTACCACTTCACAAAACAGGACAGTTGGAAAGGTCATAGGCTGTTTTCCTTAATGTAAAAAGCCACACCATTGTCCTTCCAAGGGCAGAAACTTACCTGTCACTGTCCTCAGGGTGGGCAGGGGGTAAGCAGTGTTTTTTTAATTACATATTGAAAACAGAATCACAGCATCCATGAGAAATTTTTTGTAAATACCAGTTCTAGGCTGGATTTCTAATACCAGACCTCCAGAGTCAAGTACGATCTGGAGAGAGAGACCATTCTTATTTGTCTGCTTCAGCACCAAAAACTACTACCGTGACAAAGAGGAGATGTTTTTATCATACTCCTCCAGTTCCTGAGGGGATCCACAGTCAAGGAACATTGCCTTAGCCCTTGTGAAGCTCATATAGCTCATTTGATCTATAAAGAGCTTTATAAACATAACTCACCCTGATCAGAAGTTGGCAAGGAACTATACTCACTTCTACACTACCTACAAAGAAAACTGATGCTGCGAGTTTAGTGGTGATATCCAGGTCTGCTCTGAAAATTCATGTTAACACTGAGATAAAGACCAGACACCTGATATGCATCTAAAGCTGTACCAATCTGGTGACAGATCAGTTACCTCTAACTTCCACGGCATTTAAAACAGGGACAGAAAACCATGAAATTCGTGTTCCAAATACATTTTCCCATCTCTAGAAGGCCCTATCATCAAGCTAACTTGCTCTGAAAGTTGGATAGATGTACACCAGGCATGATTTACTCAAAGAAAAGCTACTCCAGTACATTGGAAAAAAAAAGAACAATTAGCCACAGAAATCAAATCTAATAATACTGGCAAAAAATGGTGGCAGTCACAGATTATAACCCAGGGTTACTTAAAACTGATTTCTGGGATAGGTTTCAAATATATCAGCTTCCCCAACTTTGTCCTTTACTTCTCTGGGCAATGGTACAGCTACACTCTAACACTTAACCATGTTAAACATGTGTTATACCTGTGGCAATGTGTTTTCTTCCCTTGAGCCTTTTGGCTCTTTCTGTAGTGGAATAATGAAATAAATCTGCAGTATATGTATATTGATCCAGATAACTCAGGTAACGAGGCCATGAGACGATGCAGCTGCCATCCAGAAATATCAAAGTTCCACACAGGAAACAGGGGTGCAGTTTTGTGGGAATGCTTTCCAATTTTAAAAGATTCAAGACTGGTAACTCCCAACTATTTAATTTGTATCTGTCTCATGGTGGAACATTAGGATACGGAGCCGGTGGCTCGATTAAATTCAGAATGTTGTAACATGGCTGTAAGGTACAAACAGGTTTAGTCAGTTAAAGAGCTCAATAGTCTCAAAAGACATAGCTCCCATCCAGGCAGCCTGGAGCAGTGGGTATTTTATTATAGTTATGCGCCAGCAGAATGTTGTACATTGCATTTGTTGTGTGACCAGTCTCTCTTTTTGCTAGACACAATCCTGCAGGGGAACCTCCATGTACGTTGCAAACATACACACACTTTTTTTCAGATTCCTGGACTTCACAAATGTGGGAAGCTTTCTCAAAGCTACTTCTTGAAATTAATACTCAGCCTCATTATCATTTCAAATACTGTTGTCAGACCAGGCTTGTGTATCAGAGCTCTGATGTCAGAAGGCAGGAGGGAAGCAGGGGTACCATCCCCTTATTCCTTCCTTGAGGAGATCATTACATCCATGATATTATTCACTACAACGCATCGTTCTCCATTTTTATTCTGACTCTGTCTCTGTCTCCTTTTGTACTGTTATATTGATTATGTCATTAAACCCTTAGATCTTTCACAAGGAGTACGTTCCTGTTCCTACTAAAGCAAATAATAGAACATCTGCTTACTTTAATTGTGCGAGTTCTGTCCTTACATGTCAGACCCTTCTAACTGCCTTTTCTAAATGATTGTGTAATTTCCCCTTATTCTGTTGCTCATGGACGATGCTGTGGGACATGTCTGCTATCATTTTACATACTGGGGATTTTACAGTGGGAGTGACCTCTGGGATTCAGTGCTTGAAGATGTGACAATGAGAATCTAAATATACAATACAGAATAATTGTTCCCAAGGTAACTGTAAATCTGGGCCAGGGAACGTAGTTTTGAAAGGTACTACTGACATTTACAGAACAGCTGCTGTAAATTTTCATAGTCCCTTTCACTTCAGAAAAGCTATGACAGCTCATGCCAGCTATAGAAATACCCCTGAATTTACGAAGAAAACGTCTTCAGCATATTTCAAGAAACAAGAGAGGTAGCATATTTAAATACAAGTGCAATTCAGAAACCCATGTTAAAAGGTAAATGTCTAATGTCTTTAAACAGGCACGGCCATACGTATTTGAATATAAACCTTTCCTTTAGGATCTCAAGAGCAAGTACAACATACAAGGCATTTTAAATTTGCTGTCCTAAATTTCAAGGACAAAGTAATCTGAACTGCATACGTGCCTGTTTTTTTCCCACAGGAAACCACAGAAACTTTTAAAACAGGGGTCCAGATTTTGTTTGGTCTGGTCTTCAGTCTCTCTGCTGGTCCTCAGTCTACTAAATACCACCAGCTTTAATAAACATTACTCAGTTCATAGCAGCAGCATGGGGAAATTGGCAGATTAGTCTTGAATTGATATGGTGGACCAAACAGATCTGCCAGGCTTTTTTTTTTTTTTTTCATTCCCTTTTGCTGCTGAATGCCCAGGTGAAGTCTGAGGCAGGCACGCACATACAGCGTAGGCTGTGGGATGCTGCGGGATACAGAGCCCTGAAGCATGAAAAAGTTGATTGGAACGAAAGCTATGATCATCACGCTTTCATCTAAACATCCTAGCGGGGCTTCACAGGAAGGATGGCTGTGTGCAGAAGGTCAAGAGTGGCTAATATTAGGACAGACTAAATGGCACCTCTTAAAGAGCTGCTGTTGTGTTTCAGAGAGCAATGCTCCAGACGTGTCAGCAGTGGCAGGCACACAAAGCATATACTGGATATTGGGAATTTAGCACTGTAGCTAGTGAACACAGATGAATAATAGCCAACAGAAACAGACCTTGAAAGCCATACTCAGCCTCAAAAATCTTGCTTCAGTTATTCAGTAAAACCATTTAGTAGGGATTATAAGCTAAATGCTCATTTAAGTCAACAAAATTTGTCCTCTGTAAAAATGGAAACGTCATATTTATGACTGGAAAGAAAGACTGAAACTGGCTGAATCCTCCATCAAGTTTATATGACATTTAGCATGAGGGTTTTCTGATCACTACAAGCCTTGTTTCAGTTTTCTTTGGATTTTCCCACACAGCTTGTCCTGATGATTATGTTCACTTGAAATATAATATATTAAAATACAGAAAATTTGGGGTTATTTATGGGTAAAAATATTATTTGAATATGTGATGGCAAACTGGATATTTTTTATTGGCTTTTTAACCCCAAAGCAACAAATCTGTCTTAAAAAATACAGAAGAAAAGGAGTGAAAACAATCAGCATCTTTTGTTTGACAGGAACAAAGGAAACGTCAGGCCAAAGGATTAGTCTTTTCCAGAAGTTTATAAGCATCTGAAAGAAGGGTTTATAATGAATGCGCTTCTTCAACCAGAACAAGCACACTGCAACTGCGAAGCTATCATAGTACAACATACCGTACCAGTGGGAAATAAACACACATCAAGATATCTTATTATTTCTGTGACTACGCTACAACATGAGTAATTTTAATAAGTGTAAGAGCAACTACCTCCCTACAGTTACTCTGCTGGCATTCTTCTTGTACAGAGTACAGTGGGATCCAACCTTTGTCAGACTTCTTTGGGCTCAGAAGATATTTAAGGGGGATAGTCCCCTGAAATTTCTTGTTTCAGCGTACAACAATACAGGTCCCTTCCACCATGTCCCTTTAGCTGTTTTGGTAAGTGTTTAGATGCAGCTAAAATATTAACAATACCTTTATTTCTCTGCAATACATTTTGGGTTTTGTGTAAAAGGCATTACTTTCTTCTGCTCTGTATTTTCTTGGATGCTGCCAGTGGCTCCAGCTCCCTATTCAGCGGTGTAAATCTCACCAAAGACAATGATTAGGATCGATGCTTTCAATCCTAAAATATCCAAATATGTCTTTCTGGGTCAGTCCAGTGAGTTAAACAGTTTCATGTCATTTCTTACATGATGGGAACTATTTAGACAGTCCTGAGGTCACACAGTTATTCCTAGGGATCCTTTGGCTGCATCTTTTAGAAAACAAACTTTCACAAAATATCAAACTCATAAAACTGTGCATATATACAACAAATAATTTCATTTTGTTTCAGAAGTTATACTTAGCTCACTTCAAAAAATATTAGGAACAGATTGTCAGTTGTAGCAAGTAATTATAGTTCAGCTTGAGCCAAAGAAAATTTTCTGATTTATGTTCAAAAAGATCTGACCTAGAGTACAGTCGTTATCTCTCCATCCTGTCTAAGAAGGAAACTCTTTTCCAGTAACTCATGAGTTAATTTTTTATGTCTTCTAAAGAGTTTTGTCTCCATATAGTGACTAACCTGCTTCCCTGGTCCTGATGATTTTATTCATGATGCCTTCTCATTTTAATATTTTTCTTCATTTAATTAACTTTTATGGTATTTTTGTTCAACTCCTATGCTTTTCTATGATGAAAATTGTCAAGTACTTTAATGTTGTGTAACTTAGAATGACTACATAAATCTCTGTAGGTTAGAATTCAAGGAGTGCATAGTAAAACTAAAACTTGTCCCTAAGTTGCTCAAGAGCTATCTCCATAATTTAGGAGACAGAGAATAAAGTCTTTGACATTCCAAATACATACGACATTCCTTCTTAAAAGCAACCCACAAAAACGAGGGTGGGCTTTATGAGGATTAGAGTTCAGGATCCTTCACAACCTGCTGCCATTTGTTTCTCCAAACCAGCCTGGTTTTCAGCCTGTGCCTTGCAACAGTTAACATCTTGCCTTTATGCTTTGACGCATCAGGGAGTGCAAGTGTGCTGTCATGTTTTGTCCCTGGCCCTCAAGGGTTATTTTCTCTTACTAGAGCCTTCAAGAGTACACAGAATCAACCTACCTCCATTTCTTAGCTCCATTTCCATTGCTACCCTCATTTTCACTATGACCACAGGTTTTGTTTATCAGTTTATGAGATGTTCGTTCATGTGCCTTTCATATACATCATATATATCTCCAATACAAAATCTTAGTCTGTGGAAGTGAAATATATTGATGGTCTGGAACCAGTACTCCAATATAATGTCAGAAAAAGGAAAAAACCCCAAATTTAAAAGTGTGGACAAAAATTATGAAATGACCAGCTTTCCTGCCCCAGAAAATGCGATACAAATAAGAAAAATAGGAGTTTACTTTCTAAAAAGGGAGGGTCAATATCATCTTATTTCAGTTGTGAGGCTTCAGTCTCTTTTGGGTAGGTGCCTTGAAACAAAATCAATAGAAAACGAAGCTGAGCAGTACCTGCCTGGCTTGTACTCAGCACCTGCAACTGAAACTAGTTGTAAGTGTCTCTAGAACATCGGCCACCGCTCCTGCTGTGGGAGGGCGTGTGAGACAGGACAGTCATGAGAGTGCGGCTGTGATTATGGAGGGTATCACTGCTCTCAAATGACAAACACAGAAAAAAAAAAAAAAGAGACCATTATGTCTGCAAAACTAGTGGTTCAACCTGAACATTCCTCCATGTTCCAGAGAGACCCTGAACGAGTTGTGCTAGCAGGGCTCCTGTCTGCTCAGAAAGAAGTTAAGCTTAACAAACTGACTGAGCTGAGAGATTGTGTAACCTACACAGTTCCAGGTAATAAAAATAGAAAAAAATGGAGAGATTAGTGCATTTCATACACTGTGCAAGTACTCCCATGTGCTTTATAAAGAAATGAGTTTGATGCCTGAACAGTCCAGTGGCTCTGAAGGCAAATCATTTCTTGGTTTGTCTTCCACTCTTTTCAAAACTTGCCATGGGATCTTTAATTTCCACATGGGCAACCAAACAAATCTTTAATTTAATATGTCCTCTGAACAACTCGTCTTCCTACAGTGCAGCAGCTACCCCTACCACCCCCAGCACTGCACTGCACTATCAACACCAGGCACAGGCACCTTCATCTGAATCCAGTATGGCATCAGCCAGCAGTAAAAGTGACTGGACAATGGTGACACTAGAAATTGCAAGGTGTACTGACTGAGTGCTATCCTGGTTTCATCTCCACTATGGTAGCACTAACAGAAGTTCTTGCTCTTTGCAAACATTCAGTTTGAAAAGAATTTCAGATTAAAACATGTGTTCTCAAATTGTTGGTAGTGACAGCTCAGAAAAGCTTCGTAGCCACTGCCTAGGAGCTAATGGTCTTAAGCTCTTCCTCAGTATTCAACATACCCTTTTAATTCATCTTTCATCTAGAAATTCCTGGATCCTCTTTACCTGAGACTTACTAATACTTTTTACTACACAGAAGAGGCAATTTATATTCCCAGTAATAGGAAAGAAAGAGGTTCTGATTTGACCACAAGAGCTGAAAATGCATTTGTACTATATCCCTGCATACTCTGTCAGATAATCAAGGTATTTTGTCACATACTATGTTGAAACAGCTCCAGAGTAAGCTTCTTAAATGGTTCAGGGGATCCATGAAAAATAGAAACGTTTCTGTTTCAGGTGAATTTGCTCAGAACTGGCACAATGGGGATTTAGAGGAGTTTTTCGGAGGTAATTAAAAAACACATGGAAAGTAAGCATCTAATATTGTTAAAATTTGCCTCATATGTTGCTGTAAAAATTTCTGCCTTTTTGCACTATTGTTTAGCCCTGCATCATCATGAAAGATTGTTGGTCAGTGACACACAGAAAGTCTCCAGCACTTGGCAAGACCCAGATTGTGTTTTCCTATGATTCCACCTCAAGGGTCTTACCAGTGAAGTGCCACGGGAATGACGTGAGAGCCTCATGCCTGACGCTAGCCTTTCTCTGCCTTATTCAGTTTTTGTTCTTTGCACACAAGTCGTACAAGGACCGTGTGACTATCTTCAATGAAAATATAAGCCTCAGGCTAACAGCAAAGGCAATGTGAGTACCAATGTTACTCTTCTCCAAGGTTTCTCTATGTCTTCTTCCTAAGCCATTTTGTCTGTTTTCTTTTGTCACAGAAGGAGACTCTTCCATTTCTGCTAGATATCTGCTAGTACTTCATAGTTCTTATGATGTTAGCATAAGGTTTTCCTAAGGTTACATCTCAACTTCATTTGCTATGCATCACCCAGAGGTCAAGGTAGCTGTACATGATGAGATATAACCAAAGGAAAGGATTTCTTGCAAAACACTGAATACCTTTCAGGGCAATTAAGAAGTAAATAAGAAGCCTGATGAAGACGGACAGTTGTAGTGATAACAGTAATAATGTGCCAGAAAGAAATAAAAGAGCCAATCTTAACTGAAGATGAATTTGTGTGATTGACAGCTAGATTTCTTTATTTTATTTTATTTGTTCATTCCCTTTCAAATTTGCTTTTAGAACTAAAGAGAGACAATAAACACAGAGTCCCTGTGGTGCCAGAGACCAAAATCACACTTTAAACCAATTAACTCTAGATGTGAAAAGTAATATACATATCAAAAGGAAATGTTGAAAAATGAAATTATTACACCCGCTTTCCATTTTGGGGATCGGTTGTATCTCTGTGGAAAAAGGATTGTGAATGTTCCTAAAATGGAATTTTCCCTTTTCCCCAAAGTTATCAATTACATATTTTGGTAAAGTCCAAAGGGCCTGTTATGCAGCATGGGCAGATTCAGAGGAGAATTCCCAGTTCTCCTTCCAAGATCTGCTAATTTTTGAAAGCATCTGAGTTAGCTACAAGGAGATGAAACTTAAAATCTTTAAAATATTTATCCATTACACTTTGTCACTTCAATCAATTAGAATAGGAATAATATTTAGACTCCGATTACTCCCATACATCCTTTTTTTCACATCCTGTGCCTGAAACTGAACAGTGATCCAAATGATGCCTTACCAGCACCACAAGAAGAACGGATGTCTCAGGTAGCTTGTAGCAGATACTTATTTTACATATTTTTTTACAGTGCTTGCCCTTTTTGCAACATTGTTAAATGGTGTTAAGGTTGTGTTGCTCACCATATTCCAGGTTAATGAAACACTACTTCCCAGTGACTCATTACCCACTCTGCATTTTGGCAAACAGTTACTCCTAAGTGCAGAAGATTGTATTTGTACATAGTGAATCACATCATTTTTCTCTAGTTAGTCAAAAACATTCTAAATTTGGCCCCTGTCCTCTGATGTACTCACAGTTCTTCCTAATTTGCTGTCCTCCTCCAATTCATATGCCCTATGTCACCACTCTGCATGTGAATAAAAATAAGGATCAGTATGAGGTTCAGGACAGATTTCTGCAGAAACCTACTTGGTAATTACTCTGCAAGTATAGCTGTTTGTGAACTTTCAAACTTACTGGCAGTCTAGACGGTCTGCCTGATATTCCTACCAGACTCAAAGATATCTTTTGCTTCTCCTTTAAACAAAAGTCTGTACCTTGTCAGAGTAAATTATGGCTCATTTTCTTTGCACCATTTGCTCTTGACAGATACATGTGGGCCATTAGCCTTGCCTCTTATAACCTAAATGCTTATGAATCCAAGGGCACATTGATCCAAATGACTTCTCCAAGGTCACAGAGGGAGTCAGTGTCACCGCTGGGGTTAAATTTAGGAAAGCCCAGATACTAATTTTGCTCTCAGACCACCGCGCTCTCAATGCCCTGATTAAAGTGCAAGTTTTCAGGACTTATCTAAGGAATTGAAGACTGCTTGTTAGGTAGTGCTAGGCTGAACACTGAGGCTTGATGAACAAAAAGAGAAAGAGAAATTTACTGAGCTTGAGCACTCAGCCCAATGCTGAAGGACTGAACCCCAATCTTTGTATTTTTAAATGTTTATGTATGTATCTCCAAGATTAATCAAAACAAAAACTTACTACAGCCGGAAACAAGGCTTTGTCTTGCAGGGTCAAGGTGTAGAAGTGATCAGCAACAGCTTTTACAAGTCAAACAATAAATCCAGAGAGACCTTTTACAGGAAACTGTTTGAGGCCAGCATTGAAATGAAAATTCTATACGTCAAGAATAAATGTCATAAAAACATCAGGACATACTGATCAAACAACTGTGGAGAACATTAAAGGGGAGGAAAACCTGAAAAATCACAACCCCTTCCCTGGAGGCAATAGTAGTGACACTTGATGTCTGCACACCTTGAGAACAAGTCTGATGCCCGGACATAGGCATCTCATGCCATCGTTGCACACTGTCTGAGACATGTCCACAAGGCTGACAGATGTGACACACAACCTATGCAAGACTGAGTGGTCGCTGAAGCCCAGAGGTCTTACCCAGGCACCTAGATCCCATTCTTTGCTTCAAAAGTGATTATAGCCTGAATTGTAAGAAGGCATGGATACTTGATTCTGATTAATGCTGAAAAATGTGAGGCTGTTCACCCAAACCTTGTGAATAAGCAAAACTCAGTAAAAGGTTTGAAGAAAGCAGGATGGTTATGAATTTTTTTTAAAACTAACTTTTTAATTTATTGCCTTTACACACATACACACACACATACTTACACACGGTCACACATACTTCTTATTAGTAATAAAATAATCCTCAGGAATTTATTTCTGGTCAGGTCTGGCAATATTTAAATCTTAATGTATTTTAGCTTTCTTCAACATCAGAATTTGCATTTGGTTTGGGTTACGATGTAGAAGTCAGCTTGTTTTTATTTTCTCCAAGCCAGTTCTTCCACCTGCAATAAAGCGGATCTTTGCACTCCAACTTTGACTCTGCTGTAACGACAATAATCTGTAACTGTAGTTCTCAGAGCAATTGCCAGTACAGAGTACATCTTGCATTTTTGTTGTAAAATGGGGGGAGTGGGGGTGGTGGTGCAGAAAGGAAGGCTATACTGGCACACTGAAGCTGACATGAAAAAGGGAAAGTGAACAGCAGTAACCCATACCTTCTGGAAACAATACTGCTTTCTTTATAGTTGGGTCGTATTTTTACCTAGGATGAAACTGGTCTCACTTCAACATTTGGCCTTTTTGAAGAGAGTGTGACATTTCTTCGGCAGCTGCTTTAGCTGTTCTCCATGCAATCTCTGCTGAAGTTGTACATGTGAGGAGGAGGGAAGAATTGGCAGTAATTTGTTAATCAGAATTTGCTTGCAGGGCAGTTTCTTATGCTTGTATTTGCTGAGAGAGTTGTTAAAAATTAGTCTTTTATTCCAAGTTTCCTGGACTAACATGAGCAAACCCAAAATATTGCATGCAACAGTGATCTGCATTATGCCAGTAGCAAGCATTTGCTTTCATGTTGCACAAAATAACTTAATTATTGTCTCAAAGAAAATATGTGGTTGGATTTTTATTTTGAAATGGGAATCACACCAGAAAGCATCCCATCCAAGATAAAGGAGAAACAACCACATTTTATTACAAAATATATATATAAAACAGTGTATTTTTTTAGTGCAATGGGAAATACAAATAAATGATTATGATTTCTGGGCTTCCACCTTCCAAAGCCCTTCAGTGCATCAGTCCTCATTTCTGTAACTGGTACATCAATAACAGCAAACAGTTATTTGTATACTTAAAGAACTACTGCTAGAAATGTGTGTGTGGTCCTATAAGCTAGAATGCCCTCCTCATTGTAGATTCATCCTTATATTTTAAATAATCAATCCACACACAAGGTGCAAAAAAACAAAAAAAGAAAAGAAAAAATAAATATCCTATGTAATTCCTCTTACTCACACACTCATTACTCTCTGATAGTAATTATTAGCTGTGATATCAAGATCAGATTCCGATCATACCTGTGAATTCATTTCAGAAGGCAGTTATTAATTGGTAAGCATGATGGTGTGTTTATTTATACCTGGTTACAGTGGCTGGAGAGTTAGAATGATGGGAGAGGGAATCATAAACCAATAAACTAGTTTCTGTTAAAGTAGTCAGAAGTTTATGTGAATAGTTACTAAAATGTAAAGACAAGATTCTCAGCTGGTGGAAGTGAATGGAATTACACTAGTCAAGCATGTGGATCTATATATACAGTTAAATACAGCCTTCCTGAATAACAATAGTAATTTCCCTGCAAACTCTACAACGTCTAGCAATTAGAGCAAAAGACCATGAGTCAGACCTCCTGAGATCTATTCTGAGCTGAGCTAGTACTGAAATCCCCAGCCTACAAATGTGTGAGGATGGGTTTCAGAAACACTGAACACCTACAACCCTAACTAAAGTCAAGAGGAGTTGAAGAGCATGAGCACGTGTGAGAAGATCGGGTCTTCAGTTCCCTGTAATTTGCTGCTGCCTCTAAATTCTGTCCCCGCAGTTCTCTGCCTTCTGGGGTTCACAGGTTGTCTGTTTGGGCATTTACCATGTCATTCGTTCAAATCTAATGGTTTATTATAAGAAAACAACAGAAAAAAAAAAACCCAAAACCAACCAAAAAAAGTGAAGAGTATGTATTGGAATGATTTTGTACAAGAAAAATAATAATTGCAAAGGAATTGATAAATAAGAGTAGATTTCACTGTAGTAAGAGATCACTTAACAGAATATAACTATTACGCTTCTGTGAAGAGCAGTGAGAATTTAACAAATGCACAGATTTTTTCCAGAGCTTCAAGTCTAAATGCTATTTCAAAAATGTCAGACAACATTGCCCTTCCTAGGACTAGGTTTGAGAGAGTCATTTTCCCCAAAAATGGGCCCATCAAAGCAGTTCTGAGAAAATACACAGAGGGCTTAGTTGGAAAGCCACTACACCTTGTTGTTAAGATTCTGTGTTGACATTTCAAGGGGCTTAAGTCTGTAGTTGTGCTTCATTCAGCGAGTAGTAGATAGCAAGAACTGATTTGCTTGGGTAGTTATTACACATTTTTCAAGCAGTTACAAAATGAACTGGTTCAGAAACAGTTTTTCTTGTCTACCCTTGGGGGTCTGCAATGCTGCATCTGGGTCATGAGCTGCTGAGTATCTGGTAGAGGGAGAAAAACTGAGTGTCTCAGAATTTCAAGAATCTTCTGCAGAAATAATTAAAAAAAGTCTACACATATTCCCTGACAAAATTTCCTCTCTGAGCTGTTCTCTAATAGTCTAATATTCTCCTCTGCAAGAGCTTTTTTGTTTATATTGCCAGATGATTAATATAGTGCAAATTAAACAAATTCCACAGACGGCTTCAATGAGCATTTTTTTCAATAAATGAAAATATAGTGAGATCAAGGAAGGGGGGCAGCAAGACTTCCCAGACCTGATTTCTATCCTGGGCTCTGCAGACAACTTATTTTCTGTCTGTCTCAGGACACTTTTGTCTCACCTTGTTCAGATTCTGAAAGGAAAATCCAAAGCCTTAATACTTTGTGGAGGCTTAGTGAATGTCAGTAAAATTTAGAGATACAAAAATAGTGTAAAGAAAGATCATGCGGTTTGTAGGCAATTGTCCTGGTTTCAGCTGGGATAGAGTTTTCTCTTCTTTGTAGCTGGTGCGGTGCTGTGGTTTTGAATTCAGTACAAGAATAATGTTGATAACACACCAATGTTTTAGGTTGTAGCTAAGTAGTGCTTACTCTAAGTCAAGAACTTTTCCATTTCCTGTGCTCTGCCAATGAGGAGATGTACAAGAAGCAGGGAGGGAGCACAGCCAGGACAGCTGACCCAAACTAGCCAAAGGGATATTCCATACCACAGAATGTCATGCTCAGTATATAAACCGGAGGGAGTTGGCCAGGAGATGCTGCTGATCTGTGCTCAGGGACTGGCTGGGCATCAGTCGGTGGATGGTGAGCAATTGTATTGCGCAACACTTGTCTTTCTTGCATTTTATTTCGCTTTTTGTTGTCTCCATTTTCATTAAAATTATATTATTATTACTATTATTACTATTACTATTATTACTATTATTATTACATTTTATTTTAATTATTAAATTGTTCTTATCTCAGCCCATGGCTTTTACTTTTTTTCTGATTCTCCTCCCCATTCTACTGGGGATGGAAGGTGAGTGTGCGTATGTGTTTGTGTGAGCAAGCAGCTGTGTGGTACTTAGTTGCCAGCTGGGGTTAAACCATGACAGTGATGCACTCGAAAGCAGGACATGGGCACGGGCCTGGTGTCAGGAGGAAGCCAGCATGCCAACACATCCAGTCAGTGCCATAATTTCAAAAGATAAACATTGTAAAAGCATGAACATGAAGTCCTTCTCCCTGGCTCATGGGTTATTGATTTTGAATACCCAGAAGAAAATCCTGGCTGCAGATAGGTCACTGGGATTTTTTATTATTAACCTTAATAGCACCAAATTTCAGCTCCACCCCAGTTTCTGGGACCTCCACATGCTCCTAGTACTGCTTGCTCTCTTCCCTTTCACCCCCATATGCTGCTGAATTACAGTGGGTTACCAAGTTAGCATGTGTCAGCTGAAGCACAGGACCTGACTGCCCACACAGTCTTAGCCTGTGGCAAATATCAAGTAACTCAACTTACTGTCTTTTATTAAATGTTAAGCTATCTCCTTCTTTTTCAAAAATCTGCTAGTTTTCTTAATTGCTTTCCTCAGCTTTCTGGGAAGATTGAGCTCAAATCATATTGTTTTTTTTTAAAAAAACATGTAAAAGACAGAGGCATGAGAAGGGGTTTCTTTGCTGCACAGGAGTCTGAGAAGACCATCTTCCCTTTGCTGTGGAAATGCCAAGGCTATTTTCCTGTCCCAGATGCTAGGGAAGGGGTGAAACCATAGAGTCAGTCTGCCCCTTTCCCTTCTATCTGCTTGGAGGCACTGCACTCCCCCCAAAAAAAGAAATACACAGATGATGTTTAACATGTTTTGTACTTTACTGACAACCAAACCACGATGACTTTGCAGCCCTTAGATCAGAGAAGCACTCAGTAAAAGTAAATATTACTCAATGATGGGTCCAGAGCAGAATGATGTGGTAATTGACCTTTCAGCGACATCTTTGTAAAACACTGCCTGGTAAAATCTATTGGGGAACAATCTTCCAGATTAATGCTTTGACTCTGGACTTCTGTTTCAAAGTACAAGCATAAAATATGTTTCAGACAATGTCGGCAGTAGTTAGAATGATAGTCTGTGCACTGTACTCACTGTTCTCAGGTTATAGAGAAACAGGAGCAATTCCACATCAGACAATCAGAATAAGGAGGCTTGAAAAGGCACCGCACATGCAGACTTAACTCCTAGATATAAAGCAAGTGACTAAGCAGTTTCCACTAATCCTTCATATGACCTTTTCTAAAAAATGAAACAAGTTCCTGTACTTCACAGTAGATAGGTCTATGTCAGTACTGGTTTCAGCAGTTCTATTTACAGGTGTAAAGTTACACATCCCCAGTACACAGCCTGTTCAGTGCCTTTAGTGAATCAAGCTGTACTTTTCTCACCACCTAATTAAGCAACTAGATTTCTGCCAGAAACACAATTTTTTCCCATTAAACAAATTATTTTGTTTCTATTTAAGGGAAGAATTAAAAGGTCTTTACCTCATCCTTGCAGCTTGCACACCATGAATGGCTCTGTAATAACAGCTCCCACACTTTTATACCTTTCTGGTCATAAGAGACATGTCAGTTACATTTAATAGTGCTTATAAGAAAATACAGGTCAACAATTGCAGGAGCAGAGTTGCAAAAATAGATGTATCATGTAGTAGATCTTGGCACAAGGGGGCATGTATCCGTCCTTCGTAAATTTTTTTTAAGAGATATAAACCACCTACTGTGTCCACAATTGTTGCTTTGAACACTAACAATATATAAATCAATGCTTAAAAGTGCAGTCATGAGGGCTGTCTCTCTTTAGAAACATCTTTCCCATATTTGCCTGTGGGTTTTCACACAGTTCTCCAAGACAACCAAGGTCCACTCTGGGTAACGGCAGCAGCACTTTTCCCTCCAGCAAGGCAGATCTCAGCCTTCACCTCCCTGCATTCCCCCACTAGCAGCGCAAGCAGGCAGCATTAATGCGACAGTCAATTGTACAAAGGTGACCGTACCTGTCTGCGAATCCCACCAGCAACTACCTCCTGGAAGTGAACAGCAGCTGGCAGAGGGGAAAAAAATATCCTGAGCTAGTCATGATGTAAAGGACGGAGTGGAATGATGAAAGGAACAAAGTCATTGAAGGGATTTGTTCCATGCAGTGGTTATTCAGTTCAGCTGCTGTTCATTGTATTGGAAGCAGTTGTCATAACATTGTGTTCACTTCAAAAGAAAATAATGATTAAAATGTTTTTGGTAATTAGGAGATTCAGCTAGAGGCAGTAATCCAGGTGATCTACACTGCAATTAGGACTGAAAGAGGTAGTGTTCTCCTCTACTCTATTCCCTTTTATGTAAAGCAATGATCAGAAGTTACTCAGTCTTTTGCTTTCGCTACTAAACAGATTGTACAACAAAATTACCTGCTAGGATAGGTGGGTGTTGGCCCCAGCAAGGAGTGATATAGGTGCTACTTTCAAAATATAAAGGAAGTGGGCCAGAGAATCCTCAGCCAGCTTAAAACAGATGTTTTATTCCGCTGAAGGCAATAAAGCATTACCAATAATGCCCAGCTAAGGATTTGTCTCAGTGGGTGCAAGATGGAAGTGAAATGCTGATGGATTAGAACATGCACAAAGATGCAGATGACTGCACAAGGTGAGGAGCAGTGAAGAATATACCTCTAGTCTAGGGGAGGTTTGAAAATACTGCTTTAATAAGGCTTCTCTCTGTCCATCCTGACAGGTTAAACAGAGTGCAAAATAATTTACCTGTAGCCATATTTTTACTGCTCTTAAATACAGCTGTAAAACAAATTTTGAAACCCAGGGGAACCAAAGCCTTTGAGACTCTGACCAATAACAAGATTTAACTCAAAGTCTCTCCCAGACCCCAGGATTTTTACCCCCTTGGTCTCAGAGTGATAGCAGTATTATTGATAACAGAAGTTGTAAAAAATGTTTCCTTTATCCTAAAACTGAATTATAGACTCCCCCTATAAATTAAGCCACAAGAAAAACTCAAATAGATGTATTAGTTAATGAAAAATACTTAATAGAATAATATTTTACATAAGAAAGTGTAGATGTCATGGTTTATTTTTTAAAAAAGAGCCACTCAAATTGCTGTCTTTATGTGCATATTCTAGAGAATATGTGCCAAATGATACGGCTATAATATGTCTTATCAAATGAACACTGGACACAGAAGAGTTTGAAAATGGTTATCAGTATCAGAGTTACCGTAAGTGCTTTACAAACAAACTGGGAAGACTTGTTAGCTGTGAGTTGAAAGGATGTATTTAAGTCTGAATTCCATATTTCTATTCAGTTGCAGAACCGAACAGACAGCATGCTTACAAAACTGGGGGTGAATGACAAGCTGCAAGAGACTGTCAACACCTGGGAGGATGGAATTAAAATTAAAATTATCTTGAGATATTAGTTTAAACTTAGCATAGAGATTCAACAAAAAACAAGTGCTCAATATTCAGGAAGTACTAATGCACAAAGAGAAATGGAGAAAGGCTCTTTGGACAGAAAAAAAGGTAATGGAGGTCTTATAATGAATCCCAGACTGAACAGGAGTCAACAAAATGATGCTGTGGTAGAGAAAGCAACCATCATTCTGAGATGCATAAACAAAAAATAATTAATGGACTCCTGTCGATTCTGCACAGGGCTCAGCTAGAGTGGGATGTCCTCTTTGGGGCATCATTAGTACAAAAGCTGTAGAAAAACTGGAGGGATTCTCGAGATCAACAAATCTTACAAGCAGTTCAACAGCCATAGCCTGTGAGAAAAACCAGAAAGGAACATGTGTGTTTGGCTCAGAAAACAGAATTCTGAGGCTGAAGGGAAAGAAGTTTCTTGAAATCCATAAAGGTTGTTATAAAGATGTCTATGATTGATCTGTTCCCTGTATCCACTTGAAAACGTACTTGTTATGGAGAAAAAAACCTGGAAGCAAACTCTGCTGGAAACAGATTCTTCTTTCATTTGAATGTTTATATGCCAGAAAAGCTGAGTTAGAGTTGTTTGGGAAGCAGAGAAACATTCTTAAAGTTTCTAATTTACTATCTTTTTATTCCTACTTATATTTCAGTAAGGATTTTCAGTAAAAGTCAAAACATGAAATAAAAAATTACCCCCCATTTTTTTTTAATCCCTATTAGAGCTATGTGAAGTCAGAATAAAATTAGGCATCCTTTTAATGTCTGTAAAACTGAACATAATAACCAGAAGTCAAACTTCTCATAGGTCAAAAGACCTTTGCCCTGTTGTCCTGTCACACCAAAAATTACGATTCCCCTCCAGTCTCATTGAAGCAGGTAAAAATAGAAAGTGTGAGGGTAGGAGGAGCATGAAGGAATTCAACGTTTGCCTCTAGGTTTTGAAAAGTAAACAAGACAAGTAGCTCTTTTCTATTATTAGCCACTCAAGCCAGCCAAAGGCAAACTTTTAGTGAACATTTTATCAGTGGAAAATCCATTTATAACTTTGTTTTCTGTTCCATTTCCACACTAGAACAAGAAAATGATGAGCTGTAGCTACATCATCCCATCAAAAAATTGTGGGGATACCTGTGACGAATTGCCACATATTTGGAGAGGCACCATTTTTCTTACTTGGGCTTTTCAGACTTTCAAATACAGTTATGTAATAAACAGAAAACTGTTTCCCCAGCTCACTCTTCAAATATCTAGAGTCACACACAGCTTTGGAGAAGGCAAACTTTAATCTTCCATCCCATTTATGCAAGTAATTGAGGCTTTTCTCCAGCACCTTCCCCACACTGGCTAGCTCTGATGCTTGTCTCTGTAACGGGTTCAGCTGAGGCTGGTTATGAGTGTGATACAGGATCGGATCCACCTGTAATCCAGGGAGCAGACGGGCAGGATCTGCAGGGAGGAAACATGTTTTGTAGTTCACACACTGATTTTCTCCCCTGTTTTTCATCACAGAGGAAAAGGCCCACGTTCTTCTCTTTTGTTACATCCTCTAGAAGAAATAGAATAACTTCTCAAGGAAAATGTTTCTTTCAACAAAATCGTATTTTCCAGTGAAAATGTCTTTTATGTAGAAATTTCAACACACACTAATAACACCACTTAGACTGTAAATAGTGCTTTTAATTTGTCAAAACACTGCACAAACATCAGCTAATTAACCTCACCACATGTCTTTAAGACATACAAGTACTGCCAGCTCTATTTAATAGGCAGCACAGTAAAAACATTAAATAAGCTGCTTGCTGAAACCTACACAGTGAAGTAGTAGAAGAATCAGGGTTACATACGAAGCTTTTATGGTCCTTCATTCACTAGGTAGCAGAGCTTCAAAGTGAGACAGCATGTTTAGCCTGAATGATAGCATTTAGGCACAGTATTCTGTACCATATTCTGCAACAGAAAGTCTTTAGACTATTTATGTTGGGATTGCTGGGAAGCATAAGGCCCCTCTGCCTGGAAAAGCAGGACATAGGAGTGGAAAGTCTGCAGCAGAAAAAGTATGGGCAATCCCAGCGCTTCATCTTTCAGATTTAAGCAAAGCAAGTGACATTTCATGAGAGCACTCCCCAAATGCCGCACAATCAGTGCCTGGTGCAAGAAATGGTTGCTACATCAGTGGCAAAGCAGCTCTCCCACATCCTATTGTGCACAGACGATGTGGCAGTGTTTGTGCAAATTATTTATAGGCTATATGATAAACCCAGAGGTTTCTCCAGCATCTGGGCTGAATTCCGGTTCTGCTGTGGCAGTTAAGAATGATCTCTGACAGCTTCTGAACCACTACACAGGCAGCGATCGGTGGATGCATGCAAGAAATGCCCATTGTACGGTATCTACCGCGAGCCTCAGGTACGTACAAATATCTGCATAGGTGGGGACCAATGGTGAGCAGAAATTTCCCCTTTTCTGATGTTCATTTAAAGTAATACCGCTGTATGCTCAAGAGTAAAGATACATTAAACATCATCTTTACTGATGATTTACACAAAATCACCAGCACTGTGGAGACCTTGTTGGTTTTCAAAGGTTTTATAAAAATTGTCTTTTCTGTTCTGCAGTAAATTTTGAAATGTGACTTTTACATAAGACAGAAATGTCATGCTTAGCTGAGGAGCCTTGACATTTATCCTGTCAGGACCAGACTCAACTCTGGAAAGCCAGTGACTTCAGAGCAGCTCCCTAGGAAGATTTCTGAAGAGCATAAACATAGAAGCTCTGTGGCACCAGGATCCTCAGATATAAGGGGATGAACTAGCAGACTCCTAAACAAAAATATAAAAATGAGTACACTTACAAAGAATAGGTGGCATTAGCAATTTTCCAGGGAAATCTAAAGAAAGTTTTAATGTTAATTTGTATTGGTTTGGTTGGCTTAGTTGTTGTTTCTTCTGTAGAAAATAGTTTCAATGAAGTATAATGGAGGTGTGGGGTCCTTTTTGAAACCAGACTTCATAGATTTCTTTAAAGCTAGGGGGATTCTGGATTCACTTGATTTCAACTAAAGGTTTATTTCCTAGCAGGTTTCTTTTGACAGAAAAGGCTTTAATCTCAACCTTGAAAAAAATAGTCTTTGCAAAAATGGGTCAGCATTTCCTGACAGAGTGCTTTTTGTCAGAAAACACTGATTTGATTCAATTAAAATCCTGTGTAAGATTGTGACTATTTCAATGAAAGTGTCCTCAGGAAAAGATTGCTATGGTAGAAGATAATGTTTCTAGTAAAAAAATCAAAGAGTGAGAGTCTCAAGATGTAAATGCCAACAGTCTACTATTTAGGCTGTTCTCAAGTTTTGATGATTTGTTTTCAAGACCTGCGATTCTGCCACCTCCAAGCAACTGACAAAACTACAAGACTACAGAGTGCCCCTTTCTGTCTTTCTTGCTGAAGCAGTTACATTTTAATAAATGATTTAATATTCATTGGCTTGGAGAAAAACTGATTTTCTATCCGAGTGAATGAAGCACTCAGGTGGGCTGCGGGGGGTCTGGTTTTCTGAGGCTGGTGTGTCTGATTCACAGCAGTGAACTAAAAGTTCTCTTCTTAATTTTTTCAAGATTTATTCAGTGCAGGGAAGAACAAAACAAAACAAAACAAAATTCTGTCTGATGCCAGAAGCCAGATGGTCCTTTAATCTTCTGTATGTGTTTGCATGCCAACACTGGAAAGGGGAGCTGCATGCTGAAGTGGGGTGCAGCTCCCCATAGGCACCAGCCAGGAGAAGGGGTGGCTTGTTTCCGAATTCCATCGCTTTGATCTTTTCATGCTGAAATGACTTGCTAGCTTTATGCCTGTGGAGACACCAGTGACTGGACATAAATGAGGGATGGCATTTACTAAGAGTGGGAACTATTAATGAAGCACTAGTAATGATACACTTTATGATGTGTGCCATTAAGTTGAATGTCCCTCACATAACATTAGGAGGCCCGAGACAGAGTGGCTCCTCCACAGCTGTGCAGCTGAATTTAACTCCTGAACAGAGTTGGTTTTGCTAGATCACCTCTGGACTTCTAGGACCTAAACCATACTGGTGTATGTGTCTTCCTCAGTCAGGCAATTTTCCCTACTCCTAGTATCACATAACCAAAAATCTTAGCAGCAGCTGTCAGTTATGAGATCAAAAGGTGGAGTACATATGGTTAACAGTTTGCTGACTATAGGAACTTTTATGCCATGTTAAGGCTTCTCTGAAGCTAATAATTTTCTAAGTGAATAACCTCTAATGGCAGTGCCTAAATAATGATACAAATGGCTTTACAGTCTCTGGGAAAAGTTTGCATAGCATCCTGTCTTCCTCCTGCAGTCTTTTAAAAGGCATCTTGCTACACCATACTAACAGAAAGCAGAATAAAACCTTTTTGCAAAAGGCAGAGAGGTGCTGTGGTTTGTTTTAGTACCTTCAGCAAATGATGTGAAACCAGTCACAGATGGAAAACTGTCTCTGCAGGATACATTAGCACAATATCTGCTTGCTATCTGACTGCCTTGCCAGTCAGCTGGATGTGATGCAGGCTGGAGTTAAATCTTTAGTGTGAAGGGAGAGAACAGAAAAAGCCACAGGCATGGGAGGTCATTTAACAGTTGAAGTCAAACCCCTTTTCCCTGCGAGGGTATGACACCGGAACAACCCTTGCCCTTCTTAAATATAGTCAGTCTGTGCCTAAGTTGTGCACGGCAAAGAGATGATTATTGCCTCCTTCCCTGCAGAAAGGAGGCAGGGAAGGCAGGAGGGTCTGTCATTTGGGCCCACAGTATTCAATGTAAAAGTCCAAATTAATTTTAATGACACCAGATCCCGACAGAAAATAAACCCAATAGTTAGTAACACTGGAATTGCCCAGGGAGGAGGGAGGGAGGCAGGACACACGCATGCTACAAGGAGAAAATGAATCAAAGCACAAAAGTTACTATTCATTTCAATATTTCAGAACTATGCCCAGAGAGAGCTTGGGACCAGTGACACCCAGGGATACAAAGATAGGGAATACTTTATCCTTGTTCCTCACTGACAGAAGGCAGGAAGCCTTGCAGAGCAGCACTACCTCTCAGCGTCAGGCTCATGCAAATGTCCCTCTTGCCTAATTGCAAAGTCACGGCAAGTTCTGGATGTTTCCCCCAAATCTCAAAGCAAAGCTTCAGAATCAGTGGTGCAAAGTATCATTATTTATACCATATAAATACTTTTCCTATTTTTCTCCCTGCAGCAGAAGTGTTGGTATGGAACCTTTGATTTAGGCAGTATTTACTGATTCAAATTTTAAATGTACATTGGTCTTACCATGACTTTTGAGTGGATGGGGAAGCTCTAACAGTGGGATCTGATCTTCAAGATACTCTGAGAGGTACATGGTCCATCGACATCTGCCTGGGCACGAGGTCCATGCTGCATCCCCAGAACTGGTCCTGAATGTCAGCACTTCTTTACTACTCCAAGTCTGACAAATGCCTTTGCCTTGAAGCCTTTGTTTTTAACATGTTTTAAAATGAATTGATAGCTTCAAGGACAAGGAGACTGCACCTCCCTTTTTATTTTTTACTTTTCTATCAGACTTTTGCTGCATTTCCTTAATCTATAGCACTATACATGTATTACAGAGTTACAAACATGTATCATCTGACTTCTTTTAGCAGACAGGCATTAATGGCAATGTCAAGTTTTTCCGCAGTATGTGCTTATGTGGGTGTAATAGATGTCAGGGCCAGGAAAGCACATCACATTCTGCAAGTCTGACCTCCTCCTAACACTGGCCATTGGATTGCCCTTTATTAATGCCCACTTCACATCCACTAGCTGTCCTTGAGCTAGAATATCTCTTTGAGGAACAAATCAAATATTCCTATATATATTTGCAGTGATGCAGAATGTATTACCTGCTTGGATACATTGCTACAATGACTGAATACTTCTGTTGTTAAAAATACCATTTTTGTTCTTGCTCGAATCTTCCCTGCTACACTATAAAAAAAGATGCTCCTTGCTTTTGGATGAAACATAAGAAAGAAAAATTAATAGGAATGCCAAATTGCTACTAATTTTGATCTGTTTCCTAAGTATATAGACTGTAAACAATTTACCCATAGCTGTTTTTTTGGAATTCTAAATAGATTAAACTCCCAAGACATGCCTCTAACTCATTAATTTTTCTTAATATTCTCTGAACCCTCTCCAGCCTCTTAAGTACCCATTTTAAAGGATGGCCCATACCAAGATGTGGTAATCCAATAGCAGTCACTTCAGTGCTAATTGCAAGAAAGAATGTAAATTCTCCTACTCAGCACTTCCCCACTTGCACATTTAAAGATGTTGGTAACCATTTTGGCCACTCTTGTTATATTGGGAACTGTAGTTCTCCATTATAAACATCAAGTCTTTATCAGTGTTTCCTACGATAAGATCTTCTATTCTGCAGTTATGTCTTGTATCCTTCTTTTATGACAGGAATGATTTTATACTTGGACATATTCTAAGAAATTTTGTTTCTTTGCATTTTTTGCCTCCTCATGGTAAAGTTTGTATCTCAGTATTTTATGTCATTGACTTCTTTTGGACATTATTTTACTTTTCTTTCATTTTATATCACCTGAAAACTTTATTAACATGATTTACAGGTATCTTTCAAGATTATGACAGAAGGTTAATTTATTTAAATATGAGAAAAAATGTTAAATGTGATCAATTAAGACCCAAGCCCTATGGGATCACAGCAGAGACAGCAGCTCAGCAAGATTTCCTGCTTCTAAGAATATTATAGAACTATTATTTAAGCAGGTTTTGATTCATTTACATCTAACTTGTTGATTTTATATTATTCCAATTGATTAATTAAGAAATCTGCAGATTCAAGTCAAATGTTTTCTTTCTGCCATAGTATGTTACATCAACATTTTTGCTCTTGCTGTCTAACTTTATAGTACTGTCAAAACATGTCTAGTCAGTTTGATGAATCTTTTCTTCTCTAAATTATTTAATTTGTTTATCAGTTGGGAACCTTACTCGTCATTCCACTATTCTGTCAATGCTTTATATCAGTCTAAGCAGATCTATAATTGCCCAGGTCGTTCCATTTCTTTTTAAAAAATTGCACTATGCTATCCCACTGCCAAACCTCTGAAACTACTTCTGTGCCATAAAGGCTTGTGGAGAACCTGTGGTGATGGTGATGACAGCTCTGGGGTCAGCACTGGGAACAACAGAAGCAATGGGTGTCCATGAAGAAATGGGAGATATAGTAAAATGCAGACACCTCTTTATTACCTTTTTACTCTTTTTCTATCACTTTCATATGTTTTCTCCTCATTGCCCTTTTCTCTCTTTTTTTATTTCTTTTGGTGAGGTAGCAATGCAATTTTCTTTTTCCAGCCACCGTTTATCCTTTTTTACTTTCTTTTGTTTTAATTAAGAAAAAAATATCTTTTGCAGGCCTATAATTTCCTTGGATTCTTTTCCTTTCTATTTGCTACTACCATTTCTCTGTTCCTCCTATTCTATTGCCTTCTTCAGTGGTTTCATACAAAAATTCTTTATTTTTCTAAACCTTTTATTTTCTTCTTCTGCACTCCATGCTTTCTTTCCTCTTGCAGTCCTTCTTTGTCTTTCTAAGGAAATAGCTTACTCTGAGGCTTCTCAAGGAAAGCTAGTTCACTTGTTATCTGATTCTTTCCCTTCTTGATCATGTTGATTCAGAGTGGTAAATTTTCATGGGGTTTTTACCCATTTTCAATATTTTTAAAAAACAATATCTTGCTCTGAGAGACTGGTTTGAAATAAGTAGATATTAATGTGGGTGGAAAACCAACAGATTTCAGCAACTGGCATGACCTTGGACCTCCTGATATTGGTGATCTGTGGTAATTGTGAAAGAAGTAGTGGTTCTTGAGTAGTTGCATTGGGTCACTCCCCGCCCCCCCCCCCCCCCCCCCCCCAGCCCCAACTGAAATGAATATTTCTATCGTGTAAAAAATAGATTGTATGAATATCTTTATACCCCATTAATTAGGTCAACATGCTGTGTATGCAAGATTAGAATCATACTATCCATCATATAGAATCCTAGAACTGTATAATGGTTTAGGTTGGAAGAGGCCTTAAAGATCATCGAGTTCCAGCCCCCCTGCCATGGTCAGGGACACCTTCCACCAGACCAGGTTGCTCAAAGCCCCATCCAACCCAGACTTGAACACTTCCAGGGATGGGGCATCTGCAATTTCAGCAGGAAACCTGTTGCAGTGCCTCACCACCCTCACTCTAAAGAATTTCTTCCTTTAAAGTTAATCTACCCTCTTACAGTTTAAAACCATTACCCCTTGTCCCATCACTACATGCCCTTGTACAAAGCCCCTCTCCAGCTTTCTTGTAGGCCCCCTTGAGGTACTCAAGGCTGCCATAAGGGCTCCCCAGAGCCTTCTCTCCTCCAGGATGAACAACCACAACCCTCTCAGCATTCCTTCATAGGGGAGGTGCTCCAGCTCTCCGATCATCTTTGTGGCCCTCCTCTGGGCTCACTCCAACAACTCCATGTCCTTCTGATGTTGGGTGCCCCAGAGCTGAACGCAGTGCTACAGGTGGGGTCTCACAAGAGTGGAGCAGAGGGGGAGGATCACCTCCCTTGACCTGCTGGTCATACTTCTTTTGACTCAGCCCAGGATATGGTTGGCTTTCTGGGCTGCAAATGCACGTTGCCGGGTCATGTTGAGCTTCTCATCCACCATTGCCCCCAAGTTATTCTCCTCAGGGCTGCTCTCAATTCATTTTCCACCCAGCCTGTATTTGTGCTTAGTATTGCCCCAACCTGTGTGCAGGACCTTGCACTTGGCCTTGTTGAACTTCATGAGGTTCACATGGGCCCACCTCTCAAACCTGTCAAGGTCCCTCTGCATGGCATCCCTTCCCTCCAGCGTGTCAACCACACCACAGAGCTTGGTGGTGTTGGCAAACTTGCTGAGGCTGCACCCAATCCTAGTGTCCATGTTACCGGTAAAGATGTTAAGCAGCACTGGTTCCAATACTGACCCCAAAGGAATGCCATTTTGTCACTGGTCTCCACTTGGACATTAAGCTGTTGACCACAACTCTTTGAATGTGACATTCAGCCAATTTCTTATCCACTGAGTAGCCCATCCATCAAATCCATGTCACTCCAGTTTAGATACAAGGATGTTGTGCTGCACGGTGTCAAATGCTTTCCACAAGTCCAGACGCTTGTTAGTTTTTTGGATAACAAGAATCCTGCTCTGAATTTTTTGCAAAACAAGTTGAATGTAAAACATTCTCTTTGAATTGTCAACATCATTCAGTCTCATTAGAGTTTGCATTAATTTGGAGATTTAATCATTTGAATCTATTGATTTAAATTTGATATAAATGTGGTTATTATGTTGCTTCATCTTTAATTAGCTTAGTGAAATGCAGAAATTAGGTCAGTAATACGGTGGATTAAGTCTTTATTTCCTCACTCACTCCTTATAATAAAATGCACTAAAAGATGGACAGACTGTCTTCGTCCCATCAAAATGAAGCAAGATTCACACGTTCTGTGAGCACAGGTAATCCTGAGTAAGTAATCAGCTCAAATGATGATTCTTATAGTCTTGGGTAAAGAATCTGCCATTCACCTAGGGTTTTTTGGCAGATAAATCCCCACAAGAGATACTGTGAGCAAATCACCTAATGCTGAGGTCATGGCTGCAAGGGCAACAGCAAATACTGGGTATAGCCAAGTGAAACACTCCTTTTTCCAGACCCTGCTTGTATTCATTTCAATACTAGCAATGTTCTTGTTGCTAAAATTGCCCTGTCAAGTAATTTGGAAGGGTGAAAAATCCAGCTGACCTGAATCATTAGCCTTGCCTGTAAAATCACTCAGCCTTGTTTACTGTATACTTGCGAGTGCACAGATCTAGTGTCATCACCCCTTCCACCCTGCTGTGGAATCGAAAAGCTGTAACACTGTCACTGTACACCCACAGAACAAGTGGCAGCCAAATAAACATACGCCCTGTTCTCTGTTATTGCTTATGTAAAGCAGCTCTGATAGCAAAATGGGAAAAAAACGCTATTTGCTCTACTGTCTAATCAGGAAACTGCTCTTTTAATGAATGTATTGTTCAGCTCAGAGTACTTCTATTGAAATGAATTTGTTAGCCCCAGTAACACTGTCACTCATCATGCAAATCAAATGGTGTTTTCCTTAGCTTCTGCCAGTTATAAAATACCAGTGCTTGTCAAATGCAAAGACAAATTACCTTGCCTTGCCTCTGGTCTTATTTATAGAACAAGGGAGTGAGTTATTGTAGCCCTGAGGAATACCAGCTCTATGTTGCACACTGGTGTAATTTCTCTGTGTTGTAGGTTAAACTAGGTTTTTAGGTGGAAATAAGGTAAGATGCCAATTTGCTTTAAAATTATTAAGAATGATATTTCAGCTGAATATCTTGTGTAAGTAAAACTCTGGAGCACTTGAAGTGACAGGAATAGCTGATGGGTGGAAGACTCCCAGCCTGAGTTTGGTAGGTGTTTAGATAAGTAAGATAAATCACTCTCTGAAGCTGTGTCTATCCACTGACTGTAAACAAGATTTAGACAACTCGATTGCTGAACAACACCTACTTCTGATGCAGCAGAGGTTAGGTGGGGCTACCATTTCAACAGATTTTTGTCTTTCACCATCCCTTTGAATACAGGTGCAATGCAGACTACTACTGTCATGGGTGCTACCCTAGCTTAGCACAGGTACTCGAGAGAGATGGAACTGGTCATGTGAAGGAACAGAACTGCAGAATCCAGAACACTGAGATCTCATTTTTAGGAGATTACCATTACCACCCCAGAAAAAGTTACGAGAAAAAGTCCACAAGGTTCCTCAATCTCTTTTTTTGTTGAATTCAATGAGTTTCAGAATAGTCTCAATGTTGGTTTTCATACAGCAAATAAACAATTACAAGCTCCTTAATATATAGTGGATTTTCATATTCTCTTGTTCAGTATAAAAAATGTCATTCCGAATAAGGCAAACATAATTTAAATGGACATCTTTCTAACAAGATAAAAAATATGTATCATTCCTTTTATGTTTGTAGGTTGTGACATTCTTGGAGCAGGGACAACTCTTTAAATATTTAACAAGCTCTTCAACCGCATAATGTGATGTTGTAAATTAATATTTGTCTTGAAACCCCTTTGCTATAAAAGGAGGGACCTACCAGAGAATCAGAAAATGCAGCAAAGCGTTACTTCATCAAAGAGAATGCATGGCCAAAAATGGAAGCTAGCATAAGATCTGCAGGCTCCAGTTTCAGACCGAACATAGATACGGGCAAAAAGGGTAAAATGTGTGAGAACCTTTAGTTCCAGCTCAGAGCTGCTGGAAGGCAAGGTGGGTGGAAACAAATCAGTCTGTGTACCATGCAGCTACTGAAATCTGAGATAAGGCTGGTGTGTGATGAAGAACTTTCAGGTCATTGAACAACTGCTTGTGCTTAAAATCCTGCCATGGGAAATGATCTGGCAAGAATTATAACAGATGTTTGTAATTACATACTTTGGTAGCCTGGTTAGCTGCTGCAGAATGGATGAAACCAGCTGGTGAAATGTTTGTTTTGGCCTGGTCCCATGATGATGTTTTAGATGTGGGTTCTTTCTTCCTTTGAGGAGATTTGACAAAGGCCTTTCCCCTTCCCACTGTGGGCTGACAGACCCTTACATGCCATTCGTTCCCTTTGACTCAAATGGAAAAATGCCATCAAGTGACTAAATACCATCCCCATCCCCAGCTCCCTGGACCTACAGCTACATCTCCCTTCCAGCTACTGTCCTTGCCCAATAATATTCCCTGGTTGAGAGATGCAGCCTTCGTGTTTCTGCATCATAGATGAAGCGCAGAACAAGAGACCACAGAGATGGTCTCTCTGTTGCCAACCAAATGCTGCACATGAATGAAATGCTGTGAAACACAGTGAAACCACTCTGTGGAGAGATGCTGAGAGCAGACAATGGCCTGAAAGGCCCCTTGCATGGGGTGGAAGTACAGTGCAGGTCAGAGATGGGGATTGCAAACCATTGTATTCAGCACAAATACCTGATATAGCCACCTTTTACCAATTCTCTGTTCTTCCGTCCACTATCCAGACAGTGAAACTTTCAGGGTGAAAATTTTGTTGGAACTGGCATGTTCCAGAGAAAAATAGCAGATTTTTTTTAAAAACTATGGGGATTAGGACTTGAGGGACAAGTAGGAGTGGAGTCTATATTTAGTCCTGATGCCATGCAAGACTCCAGTTACATGACTGATGAGAAATTGAATTATTGCAGCTCTGAGAAGTAGAAGTCCCTTGGAAGAAAATGAAAGAAAAAAGAAAAAACTACAAACACAGAAGATAATTTTTGTATCTGCAAGAATGAACAATAGAAAATTAAAGCTGGAAATAGCAGCTGTTTTAAAACTTAAGTTTGAGAACTCAACACTGCTTTACTCTGCTGCTTCTAAATTAAGTGTCAGGGTTACGCAGCTATCCATTCAAAGGAGATGGTATTCTGTAAATATTATGTCTACAGATGCCTTGGATGTGTTATCAGGAGAGCTAACAAAACTGGCTAGGAGTCAGAGCTTAGCCTCTTCCAGCTATTTCCCACTAGAGCCTTAAAATCTTACATCATTGTCTCTTGGTTTGGGCCTGCCCTGAAATTAAGCATATATCAGAAGTAGTTGAAAGCAAAACCAAAACCACAAAACCTTTAAAATGGTGATTTTCTTCTCTCTGAATCTGAATCTGGAGCCAATGGCTTTATAGAACCTGTACCTGTTTTTTGGCCAGCTGTGGTGCATAAGACCAGGAGTAGCTGATATCCACTCTAGCCTCAGTGGAATCTCATAGGGAGAATTCTTACTGCTGCCGAAGACCAGATAATTGCAGGAATTTCTCCTAAATTACATTAACACCTTTCAAAAGCTGTACTGAATCAAAATTTTAAAAAGAGGAAAAGGCAGTTAGGGAATGACAATAATGTACACCCGTATCATAGAATCTATCATGACTCAGATCATTCGTTATATGGATTTCGTTACTCCAAGTTTACCCAGAGTGCTGTTCCTGGCAGTGGAAAATACAGTGTTTTTAAAATACTGCACAACTTCCAGTTTTGCACAGCTACTGATGCAACTAAAGTATTCATCAGAAACCCATTCAGTAGCTACAGGAATTCACCTGGTCGCCAAGTGCAATTTCTTATCTGATTCCCTCTCTCACTTTTTAATTGTGTTATTGTTTGTTTTCTTATGCTTGGCAATAGGAAGTGCGATCCAAAAGGAGTGTGGGAGAGAATGAGACAAATCTGGATCACTTCAAAGGGATGTACAAATACTGGAGTACTGCAGGTTGTGGATAATACTCAGGAAGGAGAAAGAAATCCTTTCATTGCTTCTGTAAGCTTCAGTAAATCTGACAGTATCAGCTGTGAGGTTTGCTTGCATGGTAGCAATGCTTTGAAGACGTGAATACTTTTTGTAAAACTTGGTGATCATTCCATTAACAGGGTGGTGACAACACATAACACGTGCACACACATCGTGCACACACACACACACAGAGTTGGCATTCTTCTTTGCACCCCTTCTAGTTTGTATCAAAACATCCAGAAAGCCAAACACTGGGGTAAGAAGATGCATGGTACTGCCAGAACACCCAGAACCAGCAGTTTTATCCATGCCAAGGAATGCTCTCTGTCCCAGCTATCACTATTAAGAAGTCTCCGGCTGCCAAAGGAAAAAGGCAGAGCAGCCTGTTACTAGATCTGTCTCTACTACTCACTCAGTCTTCGGCTTAGACGTTGCTCTCTATCACCTCCTTTCCAAAGGGACTTGGAGAAGTTGTATGTACTGTTCACCATCTGCATGTAAGCATTGGACATGTGAACAGGCAGGAAAATCTTTTTTCCTGTCTTATTACCTGGTCCACTGAAGTCTCTTCAGTGTGATGCAGGATTCAGACCACCACACAGATGTCAGCCAAGTGCCACCAAGTAATTCATGGGGTTTCACATGGATACTTCCTAGTGGATACACTTCCTTTTTCAAATTGAGTACTTTTTCAGTGGTTTTGATTTTTTTTTGGCTTGTGTGTGTGTGTGTTTCATTCATTGAGCTGAAAAATCAGTAATTCACATGTTTCTAATCTGATGTAGAAAGGTACTCACACCTAACGTCTTGAAGAAAGTGTGTGGAGATAAGCTTCTGAAACCAAAATCGTGGGCGTGACTCAGAAGTTTACTTTTTTCTACCTCTTTTTGACAAGTTTACCTGAAGACTTTTCTTCGGATGGCATGGACCCAAATTAAACCACATTTATGCTGTCTTTGTTGTTCATATTAACCCTTCTGAAAAAAAAAAAAAAAGAAAAAAAGAAAAAAAGATAATCCCTATGACTAAACCATATCCCAGAATAGGGTAATGAGATCACTGCTTTCTTGACTCATCTTAGACAAATGGGCTGCTGGAAAGAAGAGTTTGTGCTATACTCTAACCAGTCAAGCATCATCTGCGGTGATTCAGACTTCAGATAATTAGCTTGGTGTAATTATTTCAGGAATCCCCACATTGGGACTATTAAAGATGACAAGTTAACAACATGAGCCTGACAGGGAGGATCACCATAAACTGCAATCCTCCAACAGCATGCGTAACTGTCTTAAGGAAGCTCAGCTACAGAGCACTCAGCACCAGGCTGGGATGGGAGCACTCCCACTGGCTCTCCCCGTTATCCTGCCCTGGAATAACTCATTTCTGAGCACCTGCCCAGGTCTATCTGGAAAAGAAAGATTTTAATACATTTTTCCCAGGCCAATACTCTAGTTTTGTACTTGGGCTTATGCCATAGAGAGCTCAGTGTTCAGTCTTATGACCCACCAAGAATCCTTAATGAGATTTCATAAATACATTTTCTGAGCCTTTTCAATGCAATTAACATCTGCTTGTGAGGAAGGGACTCAGGAAGGAGAGATCTGTGTGTTCTTCACTGTCAGACTGCTCATGCCTCACGGTACTAACATCAGCTGTTTCAAGACTGATCACAAACCTCTGAAGGGTCAGTATCTTTTGAAATGGTGTAAGACTAAGAGTCATCTTTGAAAATTCTTTGAAATCCTACATGTTCTGCCTGATTGTAAGGAAAAAACCATCTCTCACCTTGCTTTGTCTGAGTTCATTCATAGACAAAATAGGAGAAAGAGTTCTTACAATCCTACAAGAGCCAGGAAAATTTTCAAAGGCATCTAAGCTTCAAAGAATATAAGAACATTGAAGGTTAAGCTCCTACACTCTATAGGAATTCTGAAAATTTATCAGATAACATTAAGCTGATGTTTTTTGAGCATATCAGTTTTTTCTAAATGGAAATGCTATGCAGTGCTAGATGATAATTTACTTTTTTCCCCTTTGTGATTGAAGTTCTCTGTTTACTAGACTGTCATGGAAACAGAGCATCTGTGATTCTGAGGACAGCTAAGTGTGGCTGTGTGCTGTCCTGCTAGAATTCAGAGGAGTTTTGGGGAAAGGCAGGGAAATGTAGCCTCTGTAGGCTTTGTTTGGAAAGGTTTTTTGTGTTGATTTACAGAAACTTACTAGAGATATTTAAGAAATATAAAATAAAAGGCTCTGTGTAAGATTAGAAAGATAAAATCTGATCTCCCCCAAGTAATCAGAGGAAGCAGTTGAAGTATTTTTGCCTTGTACAAAGACAGAAAGCTGATAAATGAAACATCTGTAATATTTAAAGAGGAGAGGTTAAGGGTCCCTCAGATAAAGTATTAAGAGAGATTTCTTGTACAGTCAGAGTCAAATGGAAGGTACAATTTTCAATCAGGAGTTGGGTTCATCTTATGCAAGATTAGAAGGTCAGCTTTCTGCAAAAATTATCCATATTTTTTGAGGATAAAATACTTCCATTTTAATGATGTAGTTGAAAAAAGGTTCTCTGAAGTAGTATAGATCTGAGGAACACTTGGTGACACAACTGTTCCAAATGAGCTATTTTCCCAAATTCATGCATGGCTCAGTTCACTCATATGTCAGGTGCAGAAGTCTTTGCAGACAAGAGCTCCTGTAACACACTTCTGGGTTCTAATACCCTATGTATTCACTGATACCTGAAGTAGGATTAAGAAGGGGCTGAGGGGCAAGGCAAGGGCATGGAGAAATACCTTTCTGGCTGTTGAGGGCAAGGGGATAATAATAAATGTCTTAGCACTACTCCAAGGAGAAATGACATTGAGTTTCTGTAAGGTTGGTGCATTGAGGTAGCAAAAGAATAGCTGAGGTACCCAACTCCTACCCACCTCCTCTGGAGCTTAAATATTCATATAGACCTGCTCTTGACATCTTCTAGGCTTTGTAGGAAACAGCTTCAGAAAGTAAGTGATCTTTTATCCACAGGAGACAGGGATATTTAATAGGTTTTTTCCAGACTGACTTTTACCCTGTATATTTCTCCTGAACCTTCCACAGACAGTCATTGGAGAAAAGAAAAAAATATCTGACTATAAATATTAATCAATCTGTTATCAGTTTAATACGCTTACAATCTTCATGGATTACTTAGAACAGGACAGCTACTGTGCTAGGGTGTTTTTAAAAAAGGAAAATTTTGAAGCTCAGGAACGTGAATAATGGCATGATATTTCTGTGGCTGAATAATCTGGAGGGGCTGTGTTTTTGTTTTTCTGCTCAGATATTCAAAATTAACTATTCCTAAATGAATTTTTCACTAGAAATTGTTTACCAAAATCTGTGAAAAAACAAAAGCAATTGCAAGTTTGAGTACTTTGTAATCTATAGGTGAAGAAAAAAGTTGGAATAAATTAATTTCATTAATTGTTATAAATTATTCCTTCTTCTCTTGCCAATGGGCTACTTTTCCATTAGCAGTTTTTAGGCCAAATGTTCATACTACGACTCAAGACTATAAGGAAGAGATACTCCAGACAAAAATGTGTTTCTTGGAGAAGCTTCAGGAGGCAACTTTCTAAAATGGAAGCAAGAATAAAAAAGAATGGATATGATGTACCTTGTAATGCTACAGAAACTGTTCTTCAGGAGGGGTAGGGTAAGTCTTCATACAAGAACAGAGTGAAATTCATTTTTCTGCTGCTTATACTTTCCCCTGCACCTGTTTTGTGCCTTATTTTATCCAGTCATTACTTTATGTTATGCTTTTTTGGACAGTTTACCAGTGTATTTATTAACATTTCCAGTCCTTTGGGTATCTAGGGCGTTAAGAGAAAGCTGAATTGAGCCTGAACTTTGGCTAGCTTCTTTCACAGCCAAGCAGTTCCAAAGCTGTGTGGGGTAGTGGTAATATAGTGATTGTATCAGCCGATGCCCTTCAGTATGCTCTCCTAGACAGTCTACGTGTGCCCTGGCTCTAAGATGCTTATTTACCAAGAAGAAGATATTATCATCCTGGCCAGAACTTCGGGTTTCATGCTTATATTTGTTTTTTATAAAAATGGCCACTATATCAGGTTTATCCTTAGCACCAAAAAAATTACATTTGATTTCTACTTACTATGTGGTGGTTTTTTAAACAGTGTAGGGAGATACATCTGTGCGAATGAGTTGTATCACCCTAGCCATGCAAATGAGTTGTACCACTCTGGAGAAAAAAACAAAACAAACCAAAACTTTTTAAGAAGGAGTCTCACTATTCCTTTCATTCTCATCGCTTTTTTACCTCACTAATGACACTCAGGCTACTGACCAATAGCAGAACTTTTGGCTACCAAAACCAAATTATTTCCTGTGCCCCACCGCCACCCCCACCCCACCCCAAACAAAGAAGCAAACAAAATCTTAAAAAAAAAAAACTTAGTCAGAGAGTTTATTTTGCTTTATTTACAACATGTATGATAAAGTGACAGAGACAGTAATGCCTGATTGGTCCTGACATGAAGCTCCCAGCTGCACAGAACATTTTGGTAGGCTGACTGGCTCTTTCTGATTAGATCTGACAGGTTATTAGAATAGTAATATTTGGTGGACAGCGACAGTAGGAACTGACACAATTTCACAGTAGAGGACATTACTATCTATTGCATGATGCCTGATTTTTTTAGTAATATTTTCTCTTTTCTATGTATCTTCTTTTCTTTCTTCCTTTTTATCTATATTGTTTTGTTTTGTTTCCCTGATCCTCCCTGAGGATTTGCAATATAGCTTGTGTATGCTTAGCCTATATTAGCAAGCTGGCAGTTGGCAAAGTAACGTCTTGGTCATGACTATCACTATGAGATGTAGAGGGCTACTGAACAAAGTCATCCTGTTTTCTGTGGTCCACCTATTGGGTTCATTTTACATCTAGTGCAAAGAGCAAAGTTAACTGAAAGACAAAAGGAAACAAATAAGAAGAGCAGCAGAGACTTATTTTGTTGTGTATAAGAACCCTGGGATGCATGACAGGTATTAAGCTCCCATTTCCACTCAGTGATAAAAAAAGTAAATAGGTGCACCAAGCCTTTAAAACCAATCACACATTTTTAAAGATGTGAGAAAGTATTGAGAGAAGCAGTGCTTTATGCTCTAACCAGTTGGGGGGTTTATGTATCCAACACTTATTACTACTGCCATGGCAATTACGGGAATGTTAGCCACGTGGAATGATGATAGTGATACAGGACAACTAGGGAGCCTGCTGTAACCGTGCACCTTTCATGTTGTTTAATCTACATCCCCTGCAGTCTGCTTACTTATTTTTCCTCCCAGCACTTACTTTTACAATGCTAACCACCAAGTTTGCTCAAACTGCCACCCCTTCCTGCAGGCTGGGCTGGCAGTGATCATTACTGTAAAAGTTGCTAAACACTTCCTATTATAACCGTTCTTTAACCAAAACTTAACTGCTGAATGGAAATAAAATGATGTTCTGCATAGCAATGAATCAGGCACATAGAAAGAAATTGAATGTTATCATGCAGTGAAGGTTGTACCATAAAACAAGGGGGCAAATAGACCAGGTTAAGACAACCTACATTACATTTTGAGTAATGAATTTCCCACTTTAATAAAAATCTTTTGATGTGCTTTTACATACTGTATTTGTATGTGTGGGATAGTACAATATGCAGGATGGACATATTTAAATTTGTATCTTATTTTATAACTACAATAAAGGAAATGTTAAACCATTGGACAGAAATGCATCCTACCTTTTTAAAAGAATGTATAGCACTTGTCTTGGCTTTGCAGATCCCCAAGTGAGCCTGTGGCTGCAAAAATATGAGAAACACAGAGGAAATAGATGAGTGTCATAAAGATTCTGTGATCTGAGTTATTCATGCATAACAATTCCACTTATTATTAATAAGCTAGCTTGAATGTGAGACAAGTGATGGATTAGATGACCTCCTTAACCAATTTTCTATTATTGTAAAACCTCATGCTATCAAAATCTGTTTTGTGCACCACGGGACTGTGTGTTTTATATGCAAATACTTTGCCTGTAGAGTTTCTATGGCTCAGTGTAGCTCACCGCCAAGCTGTTGTTCTTCTACCATGTTTACCAGACTTGGGCTTTTAAGAAAGAGCTTCAGCTGAGAAGAGCTCCCAATCTAGGATGAGGTAAAATGCAGTAGACCATTGAGAAAACATCTTGCTGCATTTGACTTCACTGCCGGTTTTGAGCATTGTTCCCTTTTTTTAAAACCAGAGGTCCTGTTTCCCTCCTCTGGCTTAAACTAGCACTGAATTATCTTTTGGTAAACCGAATCACCAACACAATAACTAATCATTAGTGGTTACATATATGAAAATTCATATATGAAGTTGAAAACTTTCATAGGACAGAAGTATCTGCCACCAGAAGACAGGTATAAATATCATTTTTACAAATGTCACTTCCTTTATGGTTTCACCTCTGTTCACCTCACATCAGCAATGACGTTGAGTTGCTAATTAGACCATCCACTCACACAGTGTTTTAGCATTAGAGTTACAACATCTTGAGTTATTGAATCTCTTTCAAAGAAAGGTTGTGGAATCAAGATCTGCCACAGCCCAGAGAAATGAATATATATTTATCTGTACAGCTTGGTCCCACAGGACCTGACTTAATATCTACTAAAGCCAGTGTAAAGGTTTCTAGTCACCTAAGGAGGCTACAGTTCAGGCCTTTAATTTGTAGATTAGTCTTTTCAACAACTAGGTGCATTTTGATTACAAACCATAACACACAGTCAGTGCCCTGATTTGTCCCTGTCTGAGGAAACCTGCAGTACCTCTTGTGATAAAGTGAGGAAGCAAGCAATATCCTGGGCATTGCTGTGGAGGGAATCCAGACATGGGACATCGAAGGACATTACATGTTTCAGCAAGTGTTGAGAGTTTCAATCTCTAACACTCTAATCCTGTGGATTCTGTTTTAATTACTGTGCTAGCAAAACAAGATAACTTTTTGTTTGAGAATAAAGTTTTCCACCAACCCTGCTACACAGGCCAGTTCCTTCCAGGACAACTCTGTTTACTCCAGATTGCAGTCATATTCATGATAGGTTCAATTTTGTTACTACCAGTCCCAGCTGGGGAGGATCAGTGAAGACAGAATCACTTTCATCATTGATAAAAGGATAAGCAGTGATGAAGAAGGCACCCTCATGAGTGAGAATATTATACTAATGCTATTTTTAGTCTGATTTCTGGGTGTTGGCTCTGTAAGGACAAATTGGCAGAGCATTTGTTTAAAGAAAAGCAGCCTGTGAGCATTCTGGGGGTCTGTGCCCCGCAGTGTCCAGAGCCCTCAAGCCCTTGGCAGTTCACTGGTCACCCCCTGGGCACCCTACAAATCCATCACACGTGCTGAACACAGTGGCATAAGAAGGGATTTTCCTAGACCTCCACAAGGAGACATGCTGCTGCCTCCTCTCTCAATGCCCACCCTGCCAGCTTCAGCTGCTGCAATGCAGTGTTCGTCTCCTCCCTCTATATCAAAAGTGAGGTGATGCGGGTATGGGAAAGAGCAACAAAGTGATATGTGTGTGTGTGTGTGTGTCTGGGGGAATCAACACAATCTACTGTCTATTGCTTCAGTTCCTCAGTTGGCATGGCTGCTAGCATCTGAGAGCTTAAACACTCTGCAAGGTCCATGGGAGATTCAGAGATGGCGGACATCCCTTAAATTATTGCATGTACTCAGCAGTACTGGGTTGTTATCATTGAATATTAGCATGTGTCAAGCAGAAGCAGCATGGTAAAGAATGAGAACAAAGTGGGAAGTCATGAGCTCTGATTTTCAAGATATAGAAAGTCACTCTATGTTAATATTCCTATCAGCATAATAACATATTGGCTCAGTGATCCACCATGATGTTGCAGTGATTAGTTAATATCTGTGCAGCTCTTTGAATTTGCAAGTCCTTATTCATCATTTTGTTCCACCAGTTTTATGAGTTGGTGCCAAGAATCACTGCCGAGTGCTATAAAAGTGATCGATACCACTATTAAAGCATCAAGGTTCTTCCTGCAATCACTCACAGAGGATGAATACCTACAAAAATTTTAGAATCAAAATAGTTAATAGAGTGGATCAATTATTCAGAGAGGCTGGCAATGATGTTGTCTTGTTAATTAATAAGATATATCTGGGGACTTCCAATTGTATCCCTGAGTAAGACCCACTTTCAACTGGTGCTAAAAGCTTGTTATAGAATGGTTGGTCTTTTGAAATGTTTCACTTAAATATTTCAGTGTTCATGGACCATATATATCCCATGGGAGAAAGAGAGAAATACATTTTTTTGCCTTTTTAAATTTTTTTTTTTCTCAGAAAGGAAGCCAGAAGGCCGAGGCAAATTGACATACTGTTTAATGTAAATCAGCTGTCACCACTCTTTACAACCCCAATCTTCAACACTTTGAAGTGCTTCTGCAGTTCAGTCTACAAGAACTAGCTGGTGCTTTGCAGGTCTATGGCTGCAGGGTACAGAAGACCCGGGGGTGGTGGAAGACACTCCTGGCCAAGAGCAGAGCACTGCTGTCGCTGTGGATCTGCTGTAGGTTTGGCCCCTAGGTTTCCTATTAACTGTTAAAAAGGAGACCAAAAGCAGGCGGCGTGTCGTGTCACTAGTGATGGCAGTTGCACCCGAGTGGCTTCTGCATAGAATGGGGGAAGGAATACACTCAGAGCCTGCCACATTTATTTTCTTCAGGCTTAATGAAGCCTACTGTAATCAGCAGAAAACACTTCATTTTCTTAATAAATCTTGCCTCTGGCCTTTACTCCTCTAATATATCTGTCCAGTGTGGTGTGCAGGGACATAGATGGAGAAGATTGCGCTGCTTCTAGCCGTGACCAGTTCTCTGGACAAAGAACCTTGCTTTGGCTCAGACTTCTGATGTTTTAGCACAGTTACAGGACACATGAGGAAGAATGGGGAGAAAAGACAGGTGTCTGATGCAAGCCTATCCACAGCAAAGAACTTGTCAGGAGATGACCATGAAAAGATCCCACTAACACCAATCAACACTGAAAAGGTATGTTTACATTCTTCATTTCCTTTTAAATCTAAGAGATAGATGTGATAAAATATAAATTACTTCACGCGATCGCCTTGTGCAGTACAAGCTTGACTTTTGATGTTTTATTTCTTTATTGGGAAATGATAACGCAGTCATTGATTAATGTGAATTCTTCAAAATATTTATTTAAAGGAAGAGAGAAACTTATATGTATTTCAAACTGCCATGGAAATTAATGTATTACAAATATTTTCCTTTTATTTTAAGAGAAGCTATGGTGAGGAATGTAATACATTACCCTGTAACTCTGCAAGTAATTTTCAACACACCACCTACACTAAATATATTAATAGCTTCCTTAAGGTGAGTGTCACGCAGAGCACAGATGAATGTTATCGATGTTTTCAATTTTTAAGGCTTTCTAGTCCAATTGACTAAAATGTTTACTTCTTATTTTCATGCCATTAATTTTGCGTGTTTGTCACTGTCAATATGTGCTACATTAAGACTCCAAAAGTTTCTTAAGAACAAATGTTGAATCTTCAAATAATATGTGCTTTATTTTTCAATTAAATCTGGATTGCCTTATTTTGCTAGAGGTATCCCCTAAACCAGAGAGTTACAAAAAAATGGATTAATAACCTAAATTAAACATTAACAGTGTTGAATACTGAAAATCATTAAACATTTTTAATAATTAAAATATATTGTTTTGTTTGCATTTTGAATGAAATAGAAAAATCACTGTTCATTTCCATATTGAGTAGATAACTAATGAGTATGAATTTCTAGTGCAGCAGAACTACCTGTCCCCATGATCCCATGGGTCATAAGGACAGAATTAGATAGCATCTTCAAATCTGCTCACTGTTCTGTGAATAAATTCCCCTAGCTGGCCTTCTCATGATGACTCTTTCACTAGGAGAAGCTCCCTTTCTGACGACATGGCTTGTTAGCCTTCTTGGAGTGACAGTGAAGAATTATTTTCCTTCTCTGTATATTTAGCTTTGGAAGTGACCTGATCCTTCACTGACTTCAGTGCTGCCTCAATTAATCCAGCTTTTCAGAAATCTTAAACTCCATCACTGGTTCTCATCCACTCCTTAACCATCACACTGTTGACCAGAGGCTCACTTAAGTGTAGAACACATAATTTCCATGTAAAAGGCTCACTTAAGTGTAGAACACATAATTTCCATGTAAATTAACCTACAGTACTTCAGTGGTAATTTTGACAGTCTACTAATGTTTAATATGAGTTAAAGGATTGTTATATTCTGATCACACGTTTTCTTGCCAAGAGGAAAAGGAATAAAAGGTGTTGGACTGCCTCACTCTCTTGGACACTGCCACAACTACTATAACATGAAAAACAGCAGAAAAAACCTAACTTAATAGCACAAATGACCGTATTCCTACTATAGTCTATGCATTGCAAGTGAGGTAATATTCTTTTCAGGAACTTGAAACATTTGGATGTAGCATAGTAGTGTGTACAAGTTTAATCTCGCACAAAGAACAAATAAAAGGTATGTAAAAGTGGAATAACCCAGTGAGAAATGCCCTAGTGGCTCACAAGGTGAATGATGCTGATATAAGAGAGAGATGTTGCCAGGCATTTGAGATGCCAAGACTTACCCTGCTTCCACTGACCACAGGGTGCATCAGCCCACCCTTTGACTACCAGCCTAATCAGCTTTGCGAGCCCATTCTCAAGCATTTTCAAAAATCATCACCTGAAGACAAAGGTATCAAAGTTGCTCAGTGCAGCTTAGCATAGGTTATGAAGTAATACTTCTTGCTACAACATCTCCCATAAAATAAAAAATCAGACCGATAAACAAAAGCACACAGACTGGAAGTACGCATGCAAGTTTGCCAGATCAGTTTTGTTCACCACAGTTTGAAATGTTGTCAGGCTTGTCTTAGGCACTTTTCCTCCCAGATCAGATAAATTGAATACATAGATGCTTTCAGACAAGCCTGCAGTAACTGAGGTCCATTTGCTTTGTCCAATGAACATCTCTGAACATTGCTGCAATAAGGCTTGCCTGTTGCCCTTGCCAAAATTCTCTTCTATCCACACTGCTCTAGAATGACACATGATATCTACTGCTGCTCTTTGCCAGCTTCAGTTGCGTTGCAGTTGGGAGATGCAGTGTGGCGATATTAGTAATATAATAAATTTTAGAATTACATGATGAAGTGCTTTAATTTCCACCTTTGATCACCTTCTCTCAACCTTGCCCACTGATGCAGCTTTACCCTCTAGCATTTGAAACCTTTTAACAACTTCAAAGAGCTGCAGAAACAGGTTTCTTTTTTTCCTTCATAGCATATTGCTGCCCCCCGGATTAGAGACTTTATTGGAGCCTTACCTCTTTTTGCATCATTGGGAAAATATGTAAACAGATTCTTTATCCCTTTCACTGGGAAGGTCAAAATGGCTAACAACAGAGCAGACAAACTAAACTTAGAATCAGGCTCTCCTAAACTGTCCAAATTGAAACTTACTGTCTCTTCAATATTCAAAGGGACTTTCTGTCCAAAAGATTAGCTTCCTTGACCCTCTGAGGCCTTTTCTGCAGCCACAGTGCAGAGCAGAGCACTAGCAAATCACGTCAGCTTTAAAGTGCACATAAATGTAATTCACACCCACCTGACACCACCAGAGTAAATAAAATGGACCTGTGCAAATTAATTGTCCCCTAGCTTCAGGTATTTTGGCGCTAGAATTGCTTAAATCAATAATTGAATATTTTTAAAATTACATTTCTTATTAATGATAAAGAAATGCAATGCGTGTTTCACTTCAGACTGGACTGCACTGTTTTTCTAGACATGTCCCCCAAACCACAGTTACAAAAAATGAATACATACTCTCAGTTTAAGTATTTCAGTGTCTCAGTTACATTTGTTCTCTCTTGTACAATTTGTAATGTTCACTTTTAGACATAAATATTCCCTTGATGTGAGGTTTCAGTTAAATGGTTGAGATATAACAACCTTATGGGAGGTATTTTTGGGGGAGTACTCTCCATTAGGCATGGCTGGTCTGATCCTTTGAAACATCTGGCTGGATTTGCAAAGGCAATGAATACACACAAGTCTATCTGAACAGTGCACACAGATCCTCTGTAAAAATCAGGCAATTAGTAGACGTTTGACAATTCAGAAGCTGCAAAAATTAGCCGGTACTGTATGTGCATACAGTTACAAGGAGAAAGCCCAAGAGCATAACTATTATTTGATTATGACAATTAAAAAGCTGAAGTTAAATTTCACCCTGCACCTTGCTGAACTTTATTTTGCAAAACCTATTCTCTGTGAGGGCCTGTTTTTGAATTCTTGCCAATGCCATCTGAAAATAACTAGAGTTGTACACTTTCAGAGCAAAGTAGCAAATCTCTTCCATTCTCATGGGTGTTTGGGGTAGAGAGAAACAGTGGTTGTTGCTCATATTCATCTTCAGCCATGGCTGTGGTCATGAGAAGAGATGTATCTCCTGATCTGTTTCTGTGCTGTATCAATAAATATATTTTTACATCATACTACTGGTACATTTTATTACTTTTTTAAAGGACTTTAAAGTCAAAACTAATAATGAACAGCTTGGACTATTTATCCACAGAAAAGAATAAAAGCCATCAAGCCTTATGTGAGTTGTATGGACATAGGATCTGGAAAGGAGAAATGATTTCTGCACATCTTTGTCCCTTCCTTGGCCCCAGTGCCCAGGCAGGCTGAAGGGATAAAAAAAATTTACCTTTTCTCAGCAAGAGTATCAGGGCGACCCAGAAGAGTGTTGTCTTCTTCTCCTATCAGAACAGTATTAATTACCACTCTAAGGAATAAAAGGAAATTATGGATATTATCTGCTTTGGTGAGAGGATCAGGCTTGTGTCTATGTGTACAATTTAGCTTCATAAATATCAAACGAGAGCCATCAGAGATGGACACCAAAGGGAAGTTTCAGAAAGCGTATGGAATTTTATGTGACATTTATGTACTTTTTTTATGGGGAAAACATTTTCAAAAGAATATAGTGGAGTCAGGCGGCTAAATTCTGACTTACATGCGTAACTTCAATGAGTTGGAAGACAATTGTATGTCTCTGAATTTCCTGAGGGTTAAGCGTGGACATATTCCAAGTGATAAGTGTTTGTTAGAGGAAGTGGCCGACACCAGGCTGATTTTTCATTGTCACTATTATCCAACCCCCAAAAGCCTCTGGGATACACAGATAAGGAGCTAGTATGAATGAGTTACTGAAGGAAAATTAGTGGTCAAAGAAGAAATTACGTTTCAGAATTGTTGACTGTCTTTTTGACTGAATGAAAAACACTACATCAGCAGGCGTGCCATGTGCCTGCAAGATGCTGTTAACTTGGCAATACCAGTGTTTGCTTTGTGAAGAATCCATGTGGCTTCCCACACGTGGCTGAGTCTCCTCAACTGCCGTCTGTTAGGCTTTGGTTTTGTCCTCTACTGCAGGCAGGGACTCCACTTCCACAGTAGCACAGAACCTTAGAGTCAGAATTAAATAATGACTTTTAATGGATTGAAAGCAAATATATAGATGACACAGCTTATAACATCCTTTGTAGTCAGGCAGGAAAATCCTGCAGAAGGCATGCCCTCTGGGGGAGAGGACTGTTTAATGCAGAAACTGGCTGTAAGCTGTCACACATCTCAATGAGCACAGCAAAGGTGCAGTCCACATGTTTGAGATGGATGGTGCGATCTGCTTATGCTTGGATGTAAACCTACCATCTGTTGGACAGAAAGGCCATGTTGCTGCTTCCTTACTGTGTTACCATGAGGAGACAGTTTAGCTACTTTCCCAATTGCTGTTGCAGTTCAAGTCTCTGACTCCAGGTCTATCCTGTTATTATTTTTACGTAGCTCTTCCTCTTCTCTCTCAGCTAATCCAAACTATTGAAATGGTACAGACATAGCACTGCTGGCAATAATTATCACTGCTTGTTTTTTTGTGTTTGGTTTATCCTGCCCACCCCCCTGCCCCCCCACCCCCCAAGGATCATCAGTTAACTTTATTGTTATCTAATAAAATTGAGTTGTAAAGAAATTGCAGTACCCCTGCATTGCTGGATAATTGTGTCTACCTCAAATTAATAACCAGGTCCAGAGAGTACAATTAGGAATGAGAAGTGTGGCAAAAGAAATATGCCTGAGTGAGTAGTCTTTTGTTAAATAACTGAGAAGTAGGCAACGTAATTATTGCAAAGCAGCTGGAGTCCTGGTTGAGTCTACTTTATTTTCTACTTTGCATTACCACTAGGAAACATTGCCCATGCAGTGGGATTCGAAGAGGTATGGCACCATTCTCCTCAGTGAGCTGGTCTTCTCTGCGCAAAAGAGCTGCAGGATTTCTTTTGAGTTAGGTACTTTATATACTGCATTACAGGGTTGCCATTGGCCCGACACAGCTGCCATTTCAGGGATGTGATGAGTAAAAGGAAAGAAAGTCTGAATAATCTCTAGGCTACTACCTACTCATTGCACATGTAGACATGAGAGACTGACTAGGAACGTGCAAATGATCTCTTAAATATGTATATGAGTATGTTGTCCTTATTTTCAGGTGGATTTGTTTTGATCATATTACACCCTATTTGTTTTGTTGGTTTTGTGGTTTCCATCAACAGCATCCCAAATAATTAAATTCACTCACACAAATTCACATCAGAAATATCTGTGAATATGACTTGATCAGATGCAAGTGGAGAATGAAATTTACCCCTGGGCAGAAGCTTTCTGCATCTCACTTCTGGTTTTGATGCCTAACTTTTTGCATAGCACTCTCTCACCCCACGCATAAAACCTCCAGGGCATCATCAGCAGGAGTTCCTATCACCCTTGTGATAGAAACATCACACTGTCTCTGTTTCTGGACTGACTGCAGACACCCACCTTGGGTTCACAACTGGGATGAGCATCCTTGCAGAATGACAAACCAGCTTTTGGCTCCTTCCACCTCCTGCCCAGGGGCTAGCTGTGGGAGGGGGATAAAATAGCAAAAAGATCTGGTTTCCCATCTGAGATTTTCTGGCCACAGTAATTGCACCACGTAATATTTCAAAAGTTTCACAAATTTAGGCTCAATTTCGCTGCTATTACAATGGATGAAAAAAGAAAACAATTTACACTTGACTTACAGTTTAACTTCTGCTTCTCATTTAAATAGCAATTATTGTTATTTTCTCCCACCTAATGTGATTTTCTATTGGTGATGTTAACCCAAACATTTTAACATATCTTTTTATGCTTTGGTCATACTTCTTCTTGGAATCTTATCTAGAAGCCAATGAACTTGAAGGACATACTACAATGGAGCAAATTGGAATTTTCCCAGGATAGCTTTATTGTCATTATTTTTGATAATTTTAGTGCTGTATTCTCATTAATGTTTTATTAAAGCGTGTCGTTATATTTTTTGTCTTGAATGTCAAATAAAGGGAGCAAGTTATTAAAACAGAGCACTCACTTTTGTTATTTGAATTATAAGCCATTTTTTAACAAAAACACTTTGTAAGCAAGCTATCTAGGCTCGGACCCCTTTGACTGTTTTTGAAGTGTCCATTTCAGAATTCAGTGTGAGGCAAACATGTAGTCTGTTCAGCCAGGGTGAGTTGTTTGGGCTTATCTGCACGAGGGAACAGGTTTAGAGTTGTCCTGTGCTTGCTTTGGGAATGACCTGACATCATGATGTACTCAAGCCATCTAGCCAAGACTGAAGAAATTGAGTGTATTAAACAGCTCTGCTAGCTCTCACTTTCACTTCTGAGCTGATTGACAGGAGAAAGAAAGGGGAAGTGATCCCTGAAATTTAACAGGATGTCCCACTGACTGGGAGATGTAAAACTGTTTTGTAGCTGAAAACATGTTTTGCGGCTGTTTATCTTTTCCCTGATAGAGGTGAAAAATTAAATGAGGATTAATTGGTTTAGTATTAGTTTTAAATTCATATGGTTCTCATCTCTACCTTTCTCATCAATTTCCACAGATGAAATCCGATCAGCTTATGTGAAATGTAACAAGAACAAATGCTGGATTCTGCACCTGGGATGGAGTCATTCCAGACACAAATATAAGTTGGGAAAAGAGTGGCTGGAGAGTAGCCCTGCAGAAAAGGGTCTGGGGGTGCCGGATGAACGCAAGTTTAATATGAGTTAGCAGCCAAGAGGGCAAACTGCATCCTGGGGTGTCAGACCACATCATGCCTGTCAGTGTTTAAGAGGCGTTTGGACCGTGCCCTTAATAATACACTTTAACTTTTGGTCAGCCCTGAGGTGGTCAGGCAGTTGGACTAGACGATCATTGTAGGTACCTTACAACTGAAATATTCTGGTTTTGCTCTGTGCTATTCTATACCCTGAGAGGAATTTAGTATAAGTGGCCTACCTCACAGACAGAGTCAAGGGTTAATAAAGGCATAAGGAGGCTCTCTGGTAATTTCAACTGGTTTTGAATTAGAGTATGGGTTACAAAACCAGCCTTTCACCTAGGTTTGTTGTTTTTTTTTATACTTACTACCATAACTTGTTACTTAATTTAACCTGTCACAATGAAAGACCAACATACACTTCCCTCATAAAATGCTCTTCAGCAGGTTTTTGTTCTGATTCAAAACCACTTCAAGACTGGATGTCATCTAAAGAAAAACAATTTATTCTACCATATAATTCCCATGTTTTACTTCTACCAAAGGCAATTAAGCTCAGCTCTTGTGAAAGAGAGATTATACCACAAGTACATGAAATAAAAGTTTTCCTTCAGGAAGCTTAGTATAAGCAGAAGTTGACTCTGGACATCAGAAAGTAAAGACTTGCTTCAAGTTCTGTACTGAGTTTTCTTTATTATTTTGTACTGCCTCATTCAAAATTTAATTCTTCCTGGGGGAAAAGATCCCCAGGCTATCTTATTTATAACTCTGTCACACATGGATTAGTTTGTTAGTTTGATCTGGATTAAAGTTTATGGATGTTACCGTCGCTTTGCTAGAGATGTTTGTGTTTTCTCCGTCACGGTGACTTAATTATCTATCATACACTGCAGCAGCACAAAGAAGCTTCTAAAAAAAATTTCTTCACTGATAATAAATAAGAACAGGACTTTGTATGTGGCAAATAAGAGCCATACAGCAGTCTGACTAGCTCTCGTTATCCTTCAGCTATCTGGCTGATAAGCAGACTTTTCAAGAAAAGAAAGACTTTAGAAAAAATAATGCCAGTCCAAACAGATAAAAAGTTTATTCTTCTGAGTACCCCAAACACATTTTGCTAATATTACATCTTCTGCATATACATGAAGAAATAATTAACCCTTTAGTTCATGTATTAAAACTTACTAACTTTTAAAATCATAGTATTACTTGATAACAGGGATATAATCTGTTTATACATTATGGGTCCTTTGTTAGAAAAGATGTATCAGAACTGAGGAGTCCTTCTAAGTTTCCAGGTCTGCAGGATACTGAAAATGTTGCTGTACTGGAATATTTTTAATCAGTCATGTTTTATATGCCTTACATAATGATTCTGTCATGCATGCTTTATCAGTCTTGAGCCTCAGGTCTATATTTGTTGCAGAGTTGGAGTTCTGTATGGTGTGTATTAAATAACCTTTGAGTAAGGAAGATAAGAATATATCCGCTAGCTTACCAGTATTGATACTGTGCACTGAGTGAGAAAACATAGATATATCAAATTATGCATATACATTGCATTATGTCATACATGCTATGGCACAAGGAGCCACGACTTAGCCTTGGAAGCTCATAATTATGATATCTGCATTTGACTTAATAGTCTGCACTACTGTTATTTCCAAGCTGCAGTCCAATTTTTAAAGAATCTTTACATCTTTCAAAAACCAGTGTCTGATTAACACAGAGAAAGGTTTTGGTTAGAAATTAAATTCCATAAATATTCAATTTTTGTTTTGAATTTCCCAAAGGAAACTGGTGAAAAAGGTATACATTCCTCAAAGCAAACACAAAGCCTTCAGAAATGGCTGGCATCTTTAGAAATAGGTTGCATCTGTCACTAGCTGTGACTGGCACAGAAGTCATGTATTTAAGAACCCGATGTGGGCTACAGAAAGACTCTTGCAATGTCATGAAAGTGTTACATATGACCACGGTGTTGAGAAGATGTCAAAAACATAGGACAGAACTTTATATCCAGCCCCCACTCAAGATAAGGAACTGCTGTTTTACCTACATGATAAATTGGAGACTGTGAAATACACATATGAAGAAAAAGACAATGTGGAGTTTCAGGAATCAACCTTCAATATGTTCACATGTTTTTGAAAACACTTATGATGTTTAACTCTTTTAATTCAAGTACTCATTCCCCTGAGTAGCCTTTGAGAATCACAACAGTTGTCCATGTACCTTTGAAAGTCAGGTATTAGCAAGCTGCAACAGAGTGAAGTTTAGGTTTCTGAAGTCACATAGTGGTAGCAAAACTCCCAAACCATCCCTTAGCTTATCTTTTCTGGAATCCTCAGAAAAAGAAAAATAGGAAGAAAAAGCAAAAGAAAAAAATTTAGAAAACAAAGAAGAAGAGGAAGAAGAAAAAGAAAAAGAAGGAAAAAAAAGAAAAGAGAAAGAAAAAAGAAAAAGAAAATGAAAAAAAAAAAAGAAAAAAATAATTGTTAAGGAACAACTGTACAGTCTTCCTCTTTTTTGATCCTCCTTGAAGTTTTCTGTGGAGAATATTTGTCTTCAGTAATATTCAGAAGCTCTCAAGAGACAAAGGATTCAAGTGCTTTGATTCAGATTTTAAACGAAGCACGTCTATGTTTATCAGTACAAAGGGGAAGGAATCTGCTCCTAACAGCACCACCGTACTTGATTAAAAAAGAACACAGAGTAATACTCCAGACTGAGACACATTGATGAATAATGAAAAGGGAAACGAAATACAGATCCAAGAAAGAGAGCTTTCACAGCGGGTTAGCTACATGGCATGCTGATTACCCACAGAAGCTTTACATACTCCAGGAAATGTTAAAGAAAATTAATCCTTAGTACCAAATGATACAAGGAATCCCCTTTCCTTTAGAAAAACTGTTTCATGGCTTCTGTTCTTCATTCTTGTCAACTGCAGTAAACCAACCAGATATGGCCATTCATAACCCTGTTAACCACACCAGAGGAACTGTGGGGTCTTTTATCTGAAGTAAGGTTTCTTTTAATGAGGTGTTTCCTTTTTCTGTCAATTAAATGTTTACAGCCTTGTAAAGATGTAAAGTCAGTAACAAAGGACATTAGCGGAGGATAAAGCTGTTCTCTAGTTCAATGCCTTGCATGATCACAGAGGTATAAAATACTGAAATGTGGCTTCAGAAGTTACAGGGGAAAACACGGCTGTTTCACCTGCGCTGCTTTCTCTCAACACTGTACAGGCTTGGCTACAGCTAGTGGGGGCTGCACAGTATTTCATGGCTCTCATCAGCATCAACAGCAGCATGCCTGCACTAAAACTTGTTAAAGGGTACATAAAGCTGCAACAATTCAGATAAATAGCATGAACTGCACTTCTGAGGTGTACAAGAGCCAAACATTTGGCTCCATCAATTTGTGTTGCCCAGATTGCCCCACGCTTTATTCTTCTTTGTATCAAATGATTTATTCTCCTCAGCAGAGTGTGGGTAGAGACAGGGCTCTACATTTGCTGTGGTACAAGGTCTGCTGAGTAGAACTGATACTCCTTTAGAGAATCACCACCCTTGTCTCAAAATGGCTGTCCTCTGCCAAGATTCCTCCTTTGGATTGCTGCCACTTCCAAGAATTGTTTTTCATTTAAATTTAACCAAGGGTGCTAAAGCTGTGTTTGCATCCAGGAAACAAGCTCACACACTCGCGTGCTTGATTCTGGGGCAGCTGTCAACAGCAGAGACCCCTCGGTGGGGATGTCAGAAGTATCGGGAAGATGTTTCATCTGTTAAGGTCCGATTCATGTCACTGACTGAATGAGAAGATCTTGAAGCCTATATTTGTACAATCAAATACATTAAAAAAATACAACTAAAGAAAAGGAGAAGAGCTCTATAGCAAATGCAGTAAAATCATAATGTAATATGAAAGTAAACAAAACAACACATATGACAGTCCTGAATCACTAAGTTGAGAGCATGCTATTTTTCTGTTTGACTTTATTGCTGTGAGCAAGAGATTCCCACCAGACTATCGGACTCCATAAACCACAAAGTTCCCTGCAAGAAAAGAGGAGATTGTCTGATGAACATATCAAGGCCAATGATTTGTAATTCAGCAGCTATGCAAGAGCAGGAGCTTGAGTATTCTCATACACAGAGTGAGAAAAACATGTCACTCTGATGTATGGTTTGTCTGCATACAAGATGAGAAAGTGTCCAAACTTAATAGGAGTTAGAGGAATTAAGGTTACCGTCAAATGTGTAAGATAAATCATATGTGACCAGCACAAAATGGGTAGTTGAAAGGGAGCTGGGGAGTCTTTTAATCATATAAGATGCAGATTGCCCAGCTAAAGGTAGCCAAAATGCCAAATTTTGTTATAGATGCAGTAAAATTAGAATCAGTGGGGGAAAACTGACTAGAAGGATATAGCTTACTTCTGAGGAGACTGGGCAAAAAAAAGGGAAGAAGAGCAATTAAATAAAAGGTGTGTGCGGATATGGGGGAAAATGAAGAATAAGGTGTAAAATCAACCAAACATGAAAGGAAGGTGGAGTTTCTGGTGGCAGAGGTGCGAACACCTACTGGCAGCAGTGCTGTGGACCTGCAGACTCAAGCTGACAAGGATGACAGAGGGAACCTCAATGGGTAACCCCTGGGGTCTCCATCAGTTCCATGCCTGGAATGCTTGGTGGTGGTGTGGGGGGCGTGGAGCAAAGATGGACAGAATTGCACCCTAATACTAAGTGGACTGGTGAGGAAAGGGTGACAGAATTGTATTTTAATAGCAGCTGTGTGCCATTAACAAGATTTAAGAGTGATAAATAGCTTTATAATTGGGTATAATAATGCGCAAAATGATGTAATTGTAAATTGATAACAGCAGTGTATCCATTAGTTAATTAGGTTATTGACTTTTTGATTTTTTAGTTTCTTAGCAGTTTGTTGCTAAATCAATAAACATTATCGACTCTTGTACCGGTTATGTTTCAAGGCTGTATTCTGAAGGGGGAGAGCTGGACCATAAGATAGCAATTACCACGTTATTCTCATCTGCAGTGTGGACCCCTCCTCTTTAAAAATGGAAATGCACAGCCCTTCACAGAATCTCACACTATTCCTATGTCATGGCTCCTAATTCGGGTATTTGGGCTGGGTATCTTAACTCCAGGGAGAAGAAATCTGATTTCACTGTTCAATGTATTTGCAAGAGACCTGCTTTATCTCACTGCCCAGTACCAACCTGCTGTACATAAACCAGGAGTTTTGCAGCACCCAATGCAGATTCACTCTGTTCTCAGATACATATGACCTGTGACACTCTAGTGAACACATTTTATGAGCCAATGATAGGAAGAAATTTACCTGCATGGAACTGTTGAGTAATTTTGAATTAGTATATTTATTTAAATCAAAGTGTATTCACAAACAGATACTAAATTCAGAAGAGGAAATAAATTTAAACATAAATTTTTGCACAACATTGTTTCCACTTTGTATTTGCTCAGATATTTAATTTCACAATGACACAGTTACTTCTCCAAACTTATTTTTAAAGATACAGTTCAGAGAAATAAGTAGTCTCCATCTTCAACAGACTTGCCTTAAAAGCCAACAAAGATGGTTGGGGGGGAAAGACATTTTCCATAGTCTTTTTATGGATATTTTCTGTGTGGGCTCTGTCAATTTGAAAGATGAGAAAAAAATTGATCCAATATTACTCATTCTAATTTTGACAAATCCTGAATTATAGTTAATAAGTGTAGGGACTGTCACTCAAAGCTAAGACGGACATTTGATCATTTGTTTTTCTTGCTGAAAATATTTCAAGATATATGGGAATGACAGGCTTGAATATTACCTCAGGTATAATCAGAATCAAAAGTTTCTCAGAGTTACTGCAAGAACTTACTGCAAAGAATTGTGGGTAATGGCATTCAAATTATTATTTATAAAGCAAGGTTAGTTTGTGGAGCAAGATTAAAACATTTTAATATTCACAGAATTGTATGACTCCTTAAAAAAATAACAGCCTTAAAAGCTGTTTTTATTTTTTTTACCATGTAATTTTAATTTCATGTTATTTTTCAGACTGGGTCATTGAAGTAGATTATAGGAAGTTTCATAATGCTTATATTGCTTGGCAAGAAAATATTTCCCTGAAAGGGCGTCTGCAATGATGCTTTTCAAAATTTTGTCAGCCTCCAAGAGCCAATGTACCAACGTGGAGAAATCAGTTTTTAAATCTTGTGAAAGTTTTAGCTCCAGTATTTCTGCAATTAAAATGTAAATACTTCTTGTATGTTCAGTTATGTCAGTATCTTTATATCAGCCCAAACTGCCATACAGCTCAACATCTGCAGTTCACGTAGATATAGAGCTCTACATTATCAGAAATTAATACTTCAAAAATATACATTTAACAAAATAGACACCTAAAGTCCCCATTTTAAAATATAATTCAGTCCTTTTAGAATAAATGTTTAAATCTTTTTTTTTTTCTTTTTTTTTTTTTGTTATTCTCTGCTTCCCCACCCCCATATTCAATACAGATTTACTGAAAATTTTTTCACTCCTAGTCCTCTTTGGAAGTGTAATTCCAGCAAAATGGTTGCTGGAGACTTTGAGAGATAATGGAGCACTGACCAAAGGCTAAACAGGCACCTTCTTCCTCATTCAAATTTTGCTTGATTTTATCAAATTGCAGGAGCATTTCAAGTAATTATCTCATGCTTCATCTTGACTTTATCACAAAATCCTTCTGTCCCCTGCTTTGAAGTTACTTTTGTTTTCTGTATTTTCCTACCTGTATAAGTTGTGACTTTGGTTTTTCTCTTTCTGATTTATGTTTCTTTTCCATGCCTGTTTGCCCCCTGTTTTTGATCAGGTCATTAGGATCTGCATTCTCAGTCTTTGGTTTAGCAGTTCTGGTGGAATTGTTCCTGTTGTGCAAATCTGAGTGCTCTGATAAACAAATAGCAATTCATATTGCTCTTCCTACTGTCGCTGTGCTTCACTGATAATGAAAAAAATCACTTTTGAAGCCCTTGAATCCCCACTGATCATTTGTTAATGAGCACTCCATAAACATGAATTGGAAGATTTGTCAGTGTTGGAATATAAAAGAAAATATTTTGTTTGTGTAATTCAGATGTTCCCACAAGATCTTTTAATATTTCTGTTGCTGATAATAGGAAGGAACCCAATACACTTCAGAGGTTTTTGACTTACTCTAGAGCTGGGCTTTCTTATTGGATGGATTTGTGTTTATGAGTGTTGCTTCTGAAATTTAAGAAGTGTTCTTTGAAATTCTCTAAACTGAAAACAGTTGTGGCTGTAGCTACCTAAAGTTAAGCAGGATACAACCCTCTTCTGAAGACCTGAAACTTATCCTAGCTGTAACATTCTATTGTCGGGCAGTTTCATTTAACTATCTGCAAAGTGGAAGTCATACCACAATATGACAGTATCCTGCTGGAAAACTTTGCTAATACCAGCTATAGAAACAAGCACCCTTGAAAAGTAATTTAATTTTTATGATAGGGAAGTGCTGGATTGATATGGATCTTTAGGAAATGAGATCTTCTTTCTGCAAGAAATCTTCAAGAAGCTATTCATGTCATTTTTTTCCACCATGTTTTCTTCTGTTTTCAGTTAAAATTTTTCAGCTCATACCCAGACATTTTGTACTCTTTGTGTGCTTCTGTCAGGGCAGCTGCTGCTTCAGGAGCACCAGGTCAGCAACTGGCAGGGACCCTGAAAGCAAAGCAGTTCTGAAGAAGAGACACAGCCCACTGCAACATGACTTTCTCGAGTGCCAGTAACGTCTTTAGCACTGCTGACTCATTCCTGGGATCATGGATCAAGACAGGAAAGCTGACTTAAGATGTTTAGGTGGTGACTACCCATTTTAGCTCCCAAAGCACCATAGAAATGAAGAATGCACTTCAGAACAAGAAATTGCATCACTTTTTTACTTTTCAACGCCTGGATATGTCACTGAAATTGGGAATAAGAAAACTCCTTAACACCAACGTAGCATTAAGAAGCAGGCATTCTTTATTACAGCACTGGATGCACGGGGGATCGTTGCACCTGACGTGAATGCCATGTTTCATTCAAACAAAATTATATTGTCTACACTTATGCTTATGCATTATGTTTCTTGGAAAAATCATACATATTCATTCAACAGGCAGTACTATGTGAATTAAGCATCACACATGCTCCTTCCAGGTATCTCTGAGTCTTCTAAGGGCTGTCAAACAATAGTCAACCCTATAGCTGCAGCTGACTGATCATGTAATCTTATTTAGTTCCCTTCTACGGAGACCGCAAGGAGAACTCAAATTTGTTTCATCAGTTACCTATACAATGGCCTCCTTAAGCTACTGTACAGTCTCCTTGATGACCATAAGTTTTAAACAACTCTTTCCTTCTTAGCATAAAACTACACAACCAGGTTTGGTTAGCAATCTCTCCATAGTGATTACACTGAAACAAACAATGCAGTTGCAAAGCTAAACCAGACTATATTACATGGTAACAGATAGCTGGTGGCTTCAAGACACATGGTTGTACTCAAGCTTTACTTTAAGCAACAGGGTCCTTAAGTAACCGGGATATGGTAGCATCAAAAGCTAAGGCATGCACAGACTGTATGTACCTTTGGGGTTAGACAGGGACTGCAGGAACTGTTTGTCCCCAATGTTCATCAGAAGTGAGATTTGCCTTGAATCCTTATTAAATATCATGCCGTAAGTTGCTAAGGAAGTCACTAGGCTGTGTTTGCTGGCATCAGTTTTTTTCCCACACTTGTTCATTAAATACCAGTTACCCTCCTCTCTATACTAAGTTATCTCATTGGCAAGTTGCTTGACTACATGGAAACTCATTTTACACTTGGATTTAAAACAGAGAGTAAAGCTTAAACTTATTGAAGCATTCCTCTCTCTACTCTTCAATCACTTCTAAATTTTCCAGTTCATTTCTTTCTCACAGCCTTGTTCTGACTGAATAACAATCTTTGTATCAGGTTGTGTCCTCTGTTTAAGTCCTAGTGTGAAAAAACATCAGGAAATCTTCCAGTCAACTCAGTTCTTCAGAGCAATATTAACATTTTTTCACTATACTATTGGTTATACAGTTCTGTGATCTGTGATCAGGTCTTTGCTTTTGTCAATCTAAAATATTCCCATACACATTCTGACATTCACTGCTTATTTGCTGGTGCCACCTTCTCCTTCAGTATCAGAGTTCTCCAGCATTGCATCTGCAAAGAGCTTCTGACACACCTGACCGCAGCCTTCAACAACTTATATGTCTTCTCTCGTTATACAAAAACTTCCAATCACAAAAAAACCTACTGACTCTTCTATTCATGGAAATACAATTCTCAACTTTCTTTAGAGACAATTTAGCTAAATGATCTGCCCAAAAGAAATCGGAGCACCTGGCACATTATCACCTTCTCAGCTATTTGTATTCATGCTGATCACAGCTTTAGCTTCCTCCTTTGCAACCAGTGAATACTATGAAAATAATTTTTCTTAGCAAAACTGTATGGGATATGGTGGCTTTTCATGTGAACCTCCTTGTTGTTATGTAGATACATGTTTCTGTGGACGAAGAACTTTCCCTTTTTTTCTACTATTCACTATGTTCCTGCCTAAAAATGTTATTAGTGTAGCTGGAAACGGCAACAACACTTTTTTACTTAAACAGCCAATCAGGAATTGCAAATAATAGATAATGAATAATGACTAGTCAAAGTAAACAGTAGGTGAAGAGTTGAAGGTTGAAATGTGTTTACATAAACTGTTGACTAAACAATTGTCAATGACAAATTCATTATTAAAATAAAAAGTAATTCAATGGGTAAGGCATAGAAAGAACTAACTTCGTCAGACAAAATATTCACAGGAAATAATTTCGCTACAAAATTTATAATGCTTCATAATGTACATTGAAATAATCTGAACTACTTACAAATTCTTGGATTCGAAACTACTCACACATTCTTGGATTTGAAATTAGCCGTAACCATTCAGAAAAAGAACCCCAAACCCAGAAAACTAATCTAGTACCATTTCAGATGGCTTAGCAAAACTGCTACTTAATGTACAGCATAATAGTAAATACACGCACAAATGAAATTGTTAGGATTCATAAAGAATGAATAGGAAATGAATACTGGGAAGTTCATAACATCACCGTGTAAATTGCTTGTGAGATAACACTTGACATTTTTCATTCGGTTTCATCATTGTATCTCAGAAAAGATATTGTTGAAGGTGACGGATGGAGAGAGGATTGACAAAATATTATGTATAATACTTAATGGAAACAGTGATCTCCACAAAAAGAGAGACTTAAAAGATTTATTCTGTTCATTTTAGTAAAGACATGACTGCAAGTGGGCATTTCAGGCACCTAGAAAGAGCTCCTAGTGAACATAGAGAGAATGTAAATCAGATATCCATCATCTATTGTGCTCATATCTCAAGACAAAGGTGTTCGATAAAACAAGATGCAAGATAAAGTTGATCAATAGAAATACTTTTTATATAGCTTATAGCTGAGGTACAGAGCACACTGACACAAAATAATTGTCAGAATAAACTTAGCAGTGTTTATAAAAGGCGATTGACCTTTCTATTGATATATGGGCTAGATAAATATAAGAGGCATATAACACTCATCCTTCAGCATATATACCAATTTCCAGTTGAGAAGAAATAGTAAGACATTTCTCAAATGGACAAGTGTTTCAGTCTTTAGTAACTGTATTTCTTCTGTGATCTCCCAGAAAGAAAAAGGATAAAGAATTCAACTACTATTCTTGCTCTGTCTACCTAGCTCTAGGAAAACATGCCAGAACCAAAATGCATAGATAAATACATGCAAGAAGGAAAGGATGGGGTCAGGAAGACGTTGATTACAACTAATCTCCTCTAAACCAATAGCAAGCTACACATTGATACACAGGACCTGGGAAAACCACATTTCTTTTAGCAAAATATTATTATTCATACAACAAACCCTGGAATCACATAATTTGAATATAGAAAATGGGTTCAGCCATTTTTAGTCATCTCTATTGTGCACAATTACAGAACAAAAGTGCATGACAGGACTAGCTTGTCTTTGACAACATAACCTTTTATTTAAAGGCCAAAATATTATTAATATAAATAAAACATAAACATTTCAGTCTCGAATATTAGGTCACCTTCTAATGGCAGCTAATTAGTTGCTTTTCAACAAGGGAATTCCTCATTCAATATCTCATTGAAGTCTTTCCAAGTGTGGCCTGGGATATAGATTTCTATTGTGTTACAGAGATTGCCATAGTGTTAATTTGTCACACTGTTTAATGGAAGGAGCCTCGGCAAGGCATTAGGCCCTAGGATCCCGCTCCAGTTCCTGGAACCTGTGTCTGGATGTGTGAAGTATTTGATCTCTCAGAGGGTGAGTTCCAATGGCATCCCAATTTGATGTAGAGTTAGCTAGCTCTATGCTAATAAAAACGTACAATTCATCATCAAGGCCCAAAGTTATTTGAGGGAGACAAATGTAACAGGAAAGAGCACATTTTCAAGTATGACTTTCCGAGACAGTCCAGTTAATTACTGTCTTTAATAAGTAACCTCAGACTTCATACATTCTCCTTGAAAAGGCATGGGTGTGATGTCTAACACCAGCAGTCAGCTTTTCCCACTTCTTTCATTTGCATATATTTTAAAATTAGCTAGTGCTTTTTATATTAGCACTATGACAACCTTTCCACTATATCATTACTTTGACAAGTAGAAAATTTTGATTTGACTTTGAAAGGCAATAACTTTCTTTTCTTCCTTTTCTTCCTTACAGTTACCTGTCTTCATTCCAGAATTTCTTCTAACATGCAAATATCTATCACAATTCTACAATCTCCAGGTGATGGTTTAGCTGTAATTCATAAGTGTCTAACAGATAGATTATTATATGTAATATGAAACTAATATGCATATATTTAGCCTTCATTTCACATATATCTAATATGTAGAACAATGAAATTATCTCAAGAAGGTGGTAAGGAGATCCAAAAGCCCCTGGGCCAGGACTTTCTGCATCACAGTTTGCAGGGCTCAGGCAGCATTCCTTTGAATGCACACCCACGGTGCTTCTTCTGATCTTGACCCAAGATCACTGATGTCTAGGTAGATGTTTCCACTTCATACAGGAAGTCCTGACTGGGTCATGGTCCAGTGGTTGAAGAAGTAATATGCTTTAAAGACTTAAGAGGTGGCACAGCCCAGATTTTAACTTGCTACCTTACAGGAAAGTTGCAGACCTTCTTAGCTCTGTGAGTGCTCCAGAGCAAACTGAGCCCACTTTGTCTAACTTTTCTTTACAAGGTTAAATTCTCATATTAAAATAACAGTGCTATAAGCTGACAAGGCAACTTTTCAAAATGCAGTCAGCATTTATGGTCTACTCAAAATACCTGCAAATTGTGGAGTTTAATCCTGCCTAGATAAACGCTGTCCTACATATTTATAAAAGGGCTACTGTACAGAACTTTATGGCTACTGTCCCGTTGTATCTTTTTAAATAAACAAAAAATGGCAAAACTTAGCCTCAGTCGTTTCCTCTAAACTAGGTCTCACAGACCAGGGAAAACAGATATGTATACATTGGCATACAAAATGCAAATTCAATTATAAATAAGTGTTCATTTCTAAGATTTATTTCTCTTTTTTAAAAATGGAAAGACACACAACACTAGTATTCAAATTCAAAATGAAACCTCTAGGTTCAGAATGAACAGAAGGCATTTGTGTTCATACTTCTAACTGCATAAACATTTTTTTCCTTCTCTTTTTGGCTCCACATAAAAAAACCACATTTGAGGTTAATTTGAAACAATTATTTTCTCCTCATTTTTCACAATTGAAAGTAAACTGAAAAAAAATCAATGATTTACAGAGTTCTCCTCCATCACCTAGAGTTCTGTGATTCATTACTCCTTTCTCAAGTTTCATCAGCTTTTGTCTAAATTTTCATTCTCTTCTGGAGGTACATAGTTTATTGTCTGCTTCACCTTCCTTAAGGAAAAAAATGGTTTGCTCATTTATAGCATAACCAACAATTGCATTAAGTAGCCTTGCTGCCTATTTGCCTTGAGCAAATCTTTTGACAGCTAAATAAACATGAAGGTAGAAAATAAATTATTCCAAATGATCAAAACTCTTATGATTTCTTCCTTCTCATTTAAAACAATTTCAACAATTGATGCTATGATTAGAAGTTCTGACTGTAGTAAAACCTACAGTTTTTTAATATAGTCATTATTTTATATGTTACAAATATAACAAAAAAGTTAACTTGGCTACACCTTTCAGTACATCTAATTGCTTATATTAATTCCTTTTTGTAGTCCAGGAATATTTTTTTATTCCAAATACTGTTCTGGTCAGTGATTTCCTTCTTCTATTGAGTGATTCTTAACAACTAATGTTTTGAGACCACTAGTATTATCACTATAGAATATTCCAGTGTAAGGGACTACAAATTCTATGCATTTTGCACTTGCATTTCCACTGAAATCCAACTGAGGAATGAAAGATAAGGAAGAAGAATCTGATTCCTGTAGTTTTTGCATATTGTTTTCTTGCTACCCAAAACAGGGATGCAAACCCAGTACTCACAGTGAAATCACTGTTTCACGGTGAAGCAAAATATAATTTGCAATAACAACTTTTGTTATACACTCTCTGCTGTTGTAGTTCTCTGTAAAGACTGGGCTGGAGGTTTTCATGAGCATGATCTCAGCATCAGCTTTTCTGGAAAATGTTATGAAGTTTGCTCGGGATGGGGGCAGCAGGGAAGGAAGCTAGAAGGAGGGTTGTAATCAAACTTTTGTTCAGATCTACCCCTTTTCTCAACAGAATTCCTGCTCCTGCACAGCAGAGCTCAAAATGTGTCTATGTTTTGCAAAGGGCTTCCCTGGCAAGATAAAATATTATTGAGACAGTCACCTGGACATATTCAGTCCCTTCATTTTGAAGGATGTTAAAGAAGAAGACTAAAATTCCCTAAATCAATCCACAGGGGCATGACACTAGGGGGGAAATAACTGTATCATAAAATAATTTCCCTCATAATCATAAGTTGATTTGAACAGATTCTGCAGAGCATCAGTTCCACATGCCTCCACGCACCGTCAGTCACCGGTTGCTTATTAGCATCGGGTAGCAAATGGATTATTCTTGTGGCACCTCATAAGCCAAAACTGTTGTGGGAAGAGAGCAAAGAGCTCAAGGGCATTGTCAAAGTCTGACACATCTGCATCAGCAGAGAACCTGTCAAATTCCCAGATGCCCTCTGAAAGTGGATAACATAACTCATTTCAAAATAAAACAGCCCTTTCTCCACTCCACTCCTGAGACTCATGGCTGTCAATCTGGTCTGGTAAAAGACGTTACTCCTAGGATCAAGTTACCCAAGAAGTCTGGAAACTGGCATATTTGCAGTGATGTGTTTCAGTCTGCATTGTCACAAACATAACCATGGTGTTTGTTGCATGTTCCCATGTGCTAGTACCAAAGAAGTGCAAAGAAATACAGGCAGGTGTTAAATATGTTTCTGCAGTATATCCCACAGGAATCTATCATCCTTGTAATACATCAAATACAGTTCAATTTATGGATTAAAGTCTTGACGCTTTGTTCATTTGTGATGTCATATGGCTGCTTGATGATGTGTAAAAGTAGTGTCATGCTTTGAAACTGCTTCTGTGGATAGGGCTTTTGTATTAGAAGATTTTCACACTACAGCTGATTCCAGAATGATGTTAAAGAAGAAGCTTTGTGAGAGGGTAGACATCATAATGAAACCAGGTACTGTGACAAAAAAAGGGAAAACAGTCCAGATGGGTGAACTGAGAATTTTGCTTGATTAAAACAAACTCCCAACTGCTTTTTTGGATGTTAATTCTTATTTGAACACATTACATGTGTCTGACATTGTCACTTTTTTTTTTTTTTAACTAGACAAAGCTTCCTTGTGTCCTATATATAACATATGTTATGATATATATATATACACAATATCTTGCCCATTCTTTTAGACCTCTGCTAAGATCACTTAGTGATTTTGCTATATGTGCTGTAAGACTACAGACTAGTTTCCCCATAGCACTGCTATATCCTTCATGAACTTACGTTATTAACTAGATTGTGTGATGTCCTCCAGACAGCCTTCTGGTGTTGTGAACGAGTAAGGTCTATGATCCTGTCTCGTCTTGTAAGCCAGGTCAGATGTGAGAAATACTCTAACAGGCTTCCCGAAGGGCCCTTGTCATCCAGTCAGGTACTGTGAGTTTTACTGATCACATAGTCGGTGACAATCTTGTCTGTATAAACAAGGTGTCAAGAGAAGCCAGCATAGAAACCACTATCCCTCAGAGGGGACAAAGTAAGAGTTAGGGGAGGTCATGAAAGACCTGAAAAAAATCCTAATAATTTTGTTGCAGAATCCTGGGCAACTTCCCGTACATTGCAAAGCCATGCAGAACATTTGTGGTAGACGTGAAAGCGGTTAATATTTACCCCTTTAACAAGGGGATATTTTGGATGCCCTGAGACTCCTCATGTCAAAATTCTTTTCATCAGAGAAAACCACTGTAAAACTTGTGCACAATTTGCTGTTGCTCCGATTGATCATCATCAAAAAAGCTCTGTGCATTACTAGGTTCAGTGCTCAGTTCATTGAGATTGCTCACATGGATGATGGCACTTTCAATTGTTCCTCTTTCCTTGCCTGACTGAATGTTTTCCATATGCTGTGGGACACAGGGAAGAAGGGCAAGGGGAATCAGAATAGCTTTTAGATTAACAAGCTTAGAAAAGGAATTTTCATCCTTCTGATGTTAAAGAACAAGATTCTGTTGCAATTATACATTATTATACAGCTTGGGAATAGATAACAATCTCAAATTTTAGTTTAAAATGTTTATTTACTTGCTTTATATAACAGTTGATAACAGAATGTCATATCTGTGAATCCGTTCTCTTGTACGGCATGCAGACCATACTGTGCACTCTGAGGGTGGAGGTTTGCCTCTCCTACTTGCTGTTTTAATTTATAGCTAAGGAGGAGCCACGATCACGTTTTTCTATAGCAGAAAGACAGACTGGATACTCCAGTTCTCTCACAGTACAAAGTCTTATGGGGTGCTGATCCCAGCGGATATTGCAAACAAAGCCTGGTGTGGAATGTGCATTGCATTCTACATGGTTGTTCACTTTCTGGGAAGGATAGTGCAGGGAGTGTAGTGAGCTATCAGCATTCTGACCCAGCACCATTTTACACATGTCACAGTATAGGGGACTGTGTGGGTAAAAGGAAGGGAGGTCACTACTGTGTTATGCAAACAGGCCAGGACCCATGCGGCTCCCAAATACTGAGGTTTGTTTTGGGACAGAGTTCAGCACTGGTTTTGGTTCATAGGTGATCCTGTCATGTACCATGCACCACAACACAAAGTAGCCCAAGTAATCCTCTACCAGCATGGCAAAAAACCTCTCTGAGAGAGTGAGGGGGGGATACAGCAAGATACAAGAGTACAGAACCTGCATCTACAAACTCACTTCCTTAATATGGACAACATCCCAACCTCTCTCTGCCTTAGTAACTTGCCACCTACCACTGTAAGTCTTCTCCGTGAAGTGTAACCAGGTGTTCATAAGAAAAGGAATAAATCATTCTCAGAGCTGGTTACTATGCCATTTATAACATCTGTTGTTACTGACGATAACGCCCCAGCTGGCCAGACCGATATGTCTAAGATGTCTTTTCCCTTGCAAAATAAGCTGCTGCTGTGGCTGTAACAGATTGTGGGAAAACATGAGGAAGACCAATATTGCCCCTTCACTGATAGAGAAGCAGGTTAGAGGTCTGCAAGCTGAACTGGTAAAATTTCTTGTACAGCAGAAACTATCTCAAAACTCCTGCACTGTTGTCCTTGCTGCAGCCACAGCTTTTCCCTGTCTATCTACAAACTTACGTCCTCACCTGTGTCTGACTTCCATCTGTTATTTACATTGTAGGACAGTTAACAGCACACTATCTTGACTCATTGTCTTTCAGCAATGTTCAAGAACCATTCCGAAATGGTTACTAACACTACCCCAGGTCCAACTGCATCGTTTATTCCATGTGTACAAATATATCTATGCTTTATCATCTTCTGTTTCTTCATCCATGCTTGTCTTCCATCGCAGCTGCTGTTTTGACTTAGGATGGCAGGATATATTGCCTGTCTGTGTAAGGTCTGCCATTGCCAGGTCCCATCCCACCTCAGTGCCCTGCAGCTTAATGTTAACCTGGCAAACAAACTTCTTTTATCTATAGAGATATTCTTACTTACTGATCCAGTTGATGGGTGGGAAAGCAAAATCATCTCACAAAGGACTTATGGGCCACTACATAGGCATAATGGGGGGGTTAAAAACAGAGGAGTTGTTATGGCTGCATGGAAAATCACCTCATTTACAAAATACATTGCACATTCCTAAGAAGCGCAGATGAAAATTCAGCTGCTTGATTCCTCTTTCTCTGTTAATTGGTGGCTCTTGCCATAGTTCATGCCATAGAGGGCACTCAGGGACACGTTGGAGGGCATGGGATTATGATGATCGTCTTGGACTTCAGTGAAGACAGGATACCATGTAACTGGAAAATCATACAGTTTAGCATAGACTTACTTAGTTCCTGCTAGGAGGCTTACAGAGTTGCACGTGGCATTCAGAGCAGCATTGATCACAGCTTTTCTGCACCCTTCTGTCTAGAGGCATCAGTCACTTCAACAAGACATCATCCACAGCCTGGGGTTCTCACTGCACAGCAGTGTTGTGCACCGAGTGGTGAAACCCCGAGCTCTGTTACTGCAGTCCATGACATGATCACAGTTACCCCTTCTCATTGCCTTTGCTATCCATTTGAAGTATTGTGCTCACAATCCCTTTTAACTAATACGGGATGACAGGCTGGGCATTGCCAGCCAGTTATGGACACCCTGAGCAAGTAACAGGGCACAAGGCTGAAATCCAAATGGCTTTAACCACTCAGAAAGCACACTGGTTCACTGCCTCAGGTAGCTTACAGTTACATGGGGATGGAGGCTGCAGATAAAAATAAGGAAACCAATCAACTGTGAACACTTACTGCCCATTATAACACTGGGTTTCACCACAGGTGTGGCTGGGAGCTTGGCAGAAAGCTTCATTTGTGTTGCTTTCCACAGCACAGAAGCTAAAGTGGCTGCAGTAGGTGAGAGCCATTCAGATTGTGGCTCATCTTTGTTGTGGTATTTGTCTACCACTTTCAGGGGCTACAGATTTTATACTCCCTTAGAGCTGTTGCAAAGAAATCCAATCCCTCAGCTACATCTTACCCCTGTCATGCTGAATCACTTGCTATTTAACACAGCACTCGTAAGAAAGGAAGATGTAATTTTATGCTCCACATAGAAAGGGCGATGTTTCGTAAATGTTACTGGTAATGTTCCTAACAGACACTTTTGCACCTCTTGATGAATTGTATGATAAAAGTGAGATCCCAGCTGCACAGGAGCTCCAGCTAAGCTAATAACCTGTGACTATCCAAAAGAACATTTGTTTACTGGACATGAGCTTTTCAACAGCTAAAATGTGAAAAACAGCAATTGTCCTAAAACAGCAGATACTGAGGAAGCTGGGAGTGATTTGTGTCAAGGTTGAAAAAAGCATATTCATTATTACAGCAGACTACACAACGAAATTACTATGAAGACACAGAGAATTCAAGTATCATTTTCACTTTCCTTGAAATAGTTGTGCAGATCTATTTTTGTACAAGCAAATGTTCAAGAAGGATATTTTGTTCATGGGGATAAAGCCCACAAACTCAGATTAATGCAGTTCTGTGCAAGGAGGTGCCTGTATAAAAGCAAAATACATTAGTGTCACAACTGACTTCCTGAACAGGTAAAGCGTAGTTCTGAATACTTAGCATGAGAAACTTTAAGAGGGTGATTGCCATCCCCTTCTGAAAAATTGCCAGCTATTTTTGAAGTGAGTTCAAGATATCTGTTCCAGAAATAGAGGCACCTGAAATCATTCCTGACTCCTTCACCATGAAGTCCCTGAATATTTCCAATGCACATTTTGCTCAGCAGTAATGTTGGTGGAGATTAATATAATTATTAAGAAGGGAGTTGGAAAAATCCCTTTTTAACATAATGACAATAAACATTTACATAATGAGTAGAAAGGAGAATAAGAAACTGTTTTCAAGCTTTAACAATACAGCAAGGTACCTGGTGTTTTGTATGATGACAGAGTAGCACCACAAAATGTTCTCCCTATAACTAAGAGCTCCTCAGTTTGCATGGCTTAAGGCTTGAATGTCAACCAAGTTTTGTGGAACACCAGGGGTAAAATATTTTCAGATGCCAAACATGGGTTTGTGCTGGTAGAGTTCTCATGGGACAAGAGGTGGCTCCTCGCAGCATGCAGTGAAGAGCACTGGCCCAGCCTCTGGCTGTGGCAGGGTCTGACCAAGAGCGATCTGTTGGCCACAGACTGCTCAGGAAGACTTCAATCCTTGAACCCTCTAGAGTTAAGAGAGCTTTGGTGCTGTGTTTTTCTTAGGATACTGTCCTGGTTTCAGCTGGAATGGAGTTAATTATCTTATGAGTGGTGCAGTGCTGTGGTTTGGCTTTGATGTGAGACACTTCGGTTCCTCAGGCTTGTTAGCAAAGAGGCTGGAGGGGCACAAGGAACTGGGAGGGGACACAGACAGGTCCACTGACCTGAACTAGCCAAAGATGTGTTCCGTACCATGGGACATCAGGCCTATTATATATACCTGGGGGGTTGGCCGGGGAGGGCAGGTCATTGCTCGGGGACAGGCATGGCATCGGTTGGCAGGTGGTGAGTAGTTGTATTGTGCACCACACGTTCCTTTCTTCCTTTCCCTCCGGATTTTATTCTTTCCCTTCTCCTTTTCATTATAATTGTTATTGTCATCATTGTTATTATTGTTCTTTCATTTCTATTCTATTTCAATTATTAAATTGTCCTTATCTCAACCCTCAAGTTTTACATTCCTTTCCAACTCTCCTCCCCATCCCTCTGGGTGAGAGGGGAGTGAGTGAGCAGCTGCGTGGCACTTAATTACCAGCCGGAGTTAAACCATGACAGATACCCAGGCTAATTTTGTGTCTTACAGACTCCCCGACCACCCCCATGTTAGGGTGTTTAACCCCCCCTCAGCTCCTGCTGGCTGGGCTCTCCGGCCCTGGCCACCCAGAGCAGCGCCCAGGTGACAGCGTGAGCACTGTGACCTGCAGCTTCAGCCCTCCCAGGCTGAAGCACAGGAATGATCGCCACAAGCATCTTAACACAGTTATGGGTAGCTTTCCAGAGATTTTCTGAGAAAGCTGTCTTCTAAACTCAGGTACTCAGTGTTAGTGCAAACCCACAAGTTTCTGTGGTGCAATCATTAGCTTTTATTTCTACACAAATGTTCTTTGGGAATTCGACCAGTGATGTATTTTGGAGTCTGGAAAAATTGTTTCCCCTATCTTATCAGCCTCCTAACACAAGTTCATGCTACTGAAGTTACTCAATAGGGCAAAGAGCTTGCATGATCCCTTTTACCACTTCTCCATCCTGCTAGATGAATCCTTGATCTTTTCCCACCAGGCATAATTGCGAACCGACTGTAGGTCTGACAGCCTTGTTCTTGCGCACCTCAGTGTTCACCTGGGATCCCATGGGTCTCAGGGCACACATATGTACCCTGTGCACCCACTGCTTTCCGTTCTAGTTCAGATCCTGGTTGCATTCAGCTTATTTGACAAAAACAAACTTGCAGCTAGAGTGCTTCTATTTAAGTATATAGCACTTAAATACATTATTCTGTACCCTTAGTGCTGACCCTGTTGTAAATTTTCATTTAAAGTACAGCATAAAAACTAGTGGTAAAGCAAACCCCATCAATACGGTTGAAATAGAGTTTGAAGATATATCTTGACATGTGTGCAGTGGTCATCAGTTTGCCATAAAATGAGACCATATTTAATCTTTTTACTATCTCCTGTGAAGTTTTGTGCAATTCACAACATAAATATTTGGAAGTGGGGTGTTGTCTTTTTCAGATGAAATACCTTGCTTCTGTTGTCATAATCTACTTCTTTCCCACTTTGTTGCCTTTTTTTTTTCCACTATCCCTTGTGCTTGAGGAAAAAAATTACTTGTCTGTAGAGGCAGACAACATTTTTAGGAAAATCTGTGTTGTTTTCCTGTTTGTTTAACTGAGCTTGTAAGTTTTTAACTGAATAAATTAAAGTGAATTAAGACTTAAAATGTATGAAGAGCATCCTTATATAAGCATGCATCAAAGAAATAGAAATTATCAATTACCTCTACAAAAGCATTTTAATTCATGATTTTGTGTATAGAAAATTTCATAAGGTTAAAAAATCAGTTTCAAGGCTAAAATTTGATGCCCATAAAGTTTTCACAGAACATAAAACCAGAAGAAATAGGTTCAAAGTATAATGCAAATATTGTGAAATTTGCAACATTTTTCAGTATTTTTATATATTTATATATTTCACTATATTTATATATTCATATATCCATGGAAAGTTCAAATATCTAAACTCTTCTTCCAATTCTGGAATCATTAAATAGTTTCCTTTTTCTAGCCATCTTTATAATTTAATATTTTACAAATGGTTTCTCTATTGAAATATTTACATCATTAGCGCACTAACAATAATTTTCAAAGACTGAATAATTTCTGCAGAGGGAAAATGGGAGAAACACTTTAATATGATATAGGAAATGTCTTAAGTTCTCCAGAAAAGCTCTGTTTTAGGATAACAACCTTTAAAGTGAAAAGCAAATCATACATGGAAGAATAACATCAGCATTATTCTACCTAGGGTAGCAACTGAAAGCTAACCCAGTGCTGAGAGCAGAACTAAACCACAGCCTTCTGCAGCAGCAGCCTGCCCTGAACGTGGGCTTTGGAGCCATGTTACACAGCCTACACACCAATTAGCGGCTGCAGCCAGTCACCCAGCACTATGCTCCTCTTTTAACCTCTGTTCAGTTTTCTTCTGTGTGATAATTGCTTGTGCTGGTGCCAGAGTTCACCACCCTATGTGGAAGATAATTTCTTCACAGTTCAGTGTTCACTTGTTATTTCTCTGTGGCACTTCATGAGCCTGTGGTGTTCCTACTGTATCTGAGTCCCTTCCACTTTCCCCGGCTCAGGTCCTCCAGATCTTGAAAATGTTTGCAATCCTCCTTCTAGTCCATTTTTACTGTGATGATCACAGTGATGCATTCCCTAGACCTTCCTGCCTGATATATCCCTGTTCACAATGTGATGCCCCATATGTCTCAGTGGTGGCCAACTGTGTTCCTTGGAAAAAGGCACTGGAGCCGTTCCTGCTTTCTCCACTGTGCCCTGATGGTACACCTCTCTGCTTTCTTTCTCTCTACACACATACTGCAGATTGACAGCCTTTAAACAGAGATCTGGGTAATAATAATAATAATAAAAATCACAAAACAAAAAAGGGGGGGGGTGCAGAAAGAAAGAAAGAAATGGATCCAGGTGCAGAGGCCAAAAGGATGAGTTTCAAAGGGAGATTACAACCAGAATCTGCTAGTTGAATTCTTGCATTTTGTATCCTTCTTGACTTTTGTTTCCAGGTCAAATACCTTTGAGGGTGTGGATTATTGAAAGCCTTGGGTGTAGTGCTTGCTTTGCTTGCTTCATACAGTAAAGCAGATCATTAGTTTAGTGAATTTCAGCCAATAGCTTAAATGCTGTATTTGCTTTCTACATACTTTTCTTAACATCTCTGTGACAGTAACTTAGAACTTGATGGAAACAGTCTTAACTCATTTGCAAGCACCAGAAAAAAAATGTCATTTCACAAATTATGATATGAAGTCAAAGGGTGGTTGTGATATGATTCTGAATCTCTCAGCAACATAAAATTCTATCCTTCATACCCATTCTAATTTTTTTTCTTACATATATTTCTGTGGGGCTGCATGTCTGCTGGAAGCTTCCCCATTCTGGAGAAAAATTTGGTGTGAATATGACTGCTGCTTCAGATGATTGAACCAGAAAAGATGTTCATTCAGCTTTCCTACGTTTGTACATTTTTAGTTCAATACCCTCCTACACCCTTGATATAAAAGTAATTCAAGCTGAAATTGAAAAATATTTATAATAATAATGATAATGATGATAACAATAAAAATAACAATAAGAATAAATTACAATAATTATGGTAATATTAATAATAATAAATAACGACAACAAAAAAAAGATCTATTGGGAGTCATTGACTTGGGGCAGCAAGTGACTTGAGATTCATCTGACTGTTACATGAAGAACCTCCTGCACATGCTGGAGCCTGCACAGCTTCTTTATTTCTTAGTGCAATCCGAGGGGTGGCATTTAGATCCACAGCTTGAAACCTTCCATTGGTATGGCTGTCATAGGAAGCCTGGACCCAAATCTCTGAAAGGACTACCACTGTTTAGTTTCCCAGAGTGAAGGCTTGGCTGTGCAGGTAGACCTCCAACCCAAAGGCTGTGCCCCAGGCTCTGTTGCTCAGAGTAGCCCATGTCCACACTGCCACAGGCAGCTCTCTCTGGAGCTGATACTGTATTTATTCAACACAGTACCTGGCCTTGGGCTTGCCTTCATCCTATGCAGAAGTCCCATAACCCTGAGATATCATCATCATTTTTTGTGACTTTTGTAGATGAAAGTTCCTGAAGTAACTTCAGAGTCATGCTGCAGCATGTGTCAGAGAATGAGGCAGTATAAACAATTAGATTTTATGTAGGTTTATCCCCATTAAGCGCTGGGAGCTGGTCCTGGAGGAAATAAATCACTTAGATTTCACCATAGAGAACTCGGTTCACTCCAAACAGTGAACAGACTAATACACAGGTAGCAAGCATGAATGATAAGGCAAGTGAGATGTGACGTGAGCTGAGGATCTAAGCTATCAAACACTATAAGCACAGTGCCCTGATAGAAGTAAAGACCAAGCAGTAGTTAAGAGACAGTTCTGAGGGGATGACATGGATTACAGACCTGTGGTGGATCTCTGATCAACATCTATTCCTGAATGGAATGGATTTGAAAGCTTGATGAAACAAGAGCTCCAGATTTATAGACAGAGAAAGTGCATGGCGCAGAAGAGCCAGCTATCACAGAGATAAATTTAGATAGGCTGAGAAGACACTGCCTTACTTTGATGAAAGTGCTCATCACAAAATTGTACTTTCAATGACGCAGTGCAGCAGCTCAGTAAATCCAGTCATTATTCTTTTTTCTCTTATATATATTAACCACACAAAAATAAAGCCATCCAGCACAGCCTGTGTCCATGTTGCATTAACAAGAATCTCAACAAGCATTCCGTTCTCACAGTGTGCTGTAAATGATATGGCGTGCTACCAAGCCTTTTAAAAACCGGTTGCAAAATAATGGAGCCACCCTGCCCAGAATTTGCTAATAGTCCAACCTAAGCTGCAGTGTTATATGTTAGGAATGATAATGCAGTGCACTTAGATTAATTAAATATATAGAAAAGAAGAATCAGAAGGAATAACATACTAATAAGTCCATGGCGATATAGTTGTGCTTGACAAGGGATATTGATTACTGTGGTGTTTCACATTTGTTATGCACTAATGCACTGAGCACACATAGAAAAGTGACAGCTCTGAAGTAATTACATAGGAATTGTCAGTATATTCATTTGTGTTTGGGTTATTTCACTGAACTGGCATTTCTATAAATTATAGCATGTCACCTTAAATGTACACTGAAGTTAAATCATTTATCTTCCAACTAATCATTAAAACAAGAGCAAAAAGGACCCTTTCCAAGAATTTGGAAAAAGGCTTTAGTAAAAATTTGCAATGCTTTAAGTTTTGTTGCTGATATTTTTAATTGAATTAAAGCTAGATTTAATTGCTGTGCAGTTGTCAAGGCTGAAGAGAATACAACTACAACTTTCTCCAGTGCTCACGTTTCTGAAAGGTAAACACTCAAGACTAGACTGAAATAAGCTCAATTATTTTCCATAGGCCTTTATATAGTCAACTAATACCTGTAACTTTCATTCATGACATCAGCTATGCTGTCTGAGATTGGAGCAGGTGACCTATAAGAGAAAGATTCTTGAGATCCATCAGGTACCTGAGTTAAGAGCACTTAATTTATCTACTCAACAGTCACAGTATAGAATACACATTTTATTTGAGTATTATGAGCTAGTAAGAGACACGGCTGAAGCACTTGCCTGTTGGAAGAGTGCTAATACAGTATCTGAAATTTATGAGTATCCTTTGAGCTGAAACAATCAACTTGGATAATAATTGTGTATCAGGTCAATGCCTTTGTAGAGAAGGAATTGAAAGCTCTGTAAGAGCTGGGGGGTGGTTGTTTGGGGGGTGGGGTGGGGTGGTACACTGTCCGGGGGGGGGCGGGGGGGGGGGGGGGGGGGCGAGGAGCAGAAAGAAAAAGAAAAAGAAAAGGGAAAGGAAAAAAAGGAATAACCCAATAACCCAGAATTTACATGAGCCAGCAATGTGCCCTTGCAGCAGAGAAGGCTGACAGTATTCTGGGCTGCATTAGGAGGAGTGTTGTCAGTAGGTCAAGGGGGTGATCCTTCTGCTCAGCACTGGTGAGGCCACATCTGGAGTACTGGGCCCAGTTCTGGGCTCCCCAGTGCAAGACAGATACAGAGCTGCTGGCGGGAGTCCAGTGGAGTGTCACAAAGATGAGTAAGGGACTGAAGCATGTCTCTTATGAGGAAAGGCTGAGAGACCTGGGACTGCTCAGCCTAGAGAAGGTTCAGAGAGGTCTTATCAATGTATGTGAACACCTGGAGGGAGGGTGCAAGAAAGAAGGGGCCAGGCTCTTTTCAGTGGTCCCCAGTGACAGGACCAGAGGCATTGGGCAAAAGATGAAACACAAGAGGATCCCCCAGAGCATCAGGAAACACTTTTTTACTGTGAGGGTGACTGAGCACTGGCTTGTGGAGTCTCCATCCTTAGAGATATTAAAAAACAGTCTGGACATAGTCCTTGGCAACCTGCTTTAGGTGGCCCCTGGTTGCACAGAGGAGCTGGAGAATATGACCTCCAGATGTCCCTTCCAACCTCAATAATTCTGTACTTATGTGAAAGGAAAGGAAAGAGAAAAACAAATGGAAAGGGAAAGAGAAAGGGGAAGAGAAAGGAGAATTGAAAGGGAAAGTGGAAAGGGAAAGCGAAAGGGAAAGGGAAAGGGAGAGAATGAGAACAAATTACCTGGTTCCAGCAGTCTGAAACATAGATATTTGTTTCCCACTAAAACAAACAAAAAAAATATATCAGGTTAAACTATGTAACATTGGTTTTGTTTTTTTAGTTAGCGCACAATGCATTTTTGTAATATTTTGAGGTTCTATAAAGATTATAAATCTCTTCATTTTAATCAATGACTTTTTTTTTCCCCAAACAAAATTGCTGGACTGCTTAGTTAATGCTTTTGAGGTTTTTCTATGTTGCTATGCTCTTCTTTGTAGACTGTTCCCTTAATAAAAGTATAACCATATTGTCCATGTCAATGACTTAGTCTGATCTAACATGTCTGACAGTTAACCTTTTTCAACTGAACAATAGAAGAGTCTAGAGTGGAAGAGATGTTAAATTTATGATGTTGATTTGAAGAATCAGTCAGCAATATACAGGCGAGCGGAGGTTATCTCTATTCAGCAGTGCTGGGTGCATGTGGGATCGCTCCACCAAAGTCATGCACACCGAGGGGACTTTTCAGTCCCCCCTTTATACAGGCAACTCATACCTATTCATTAGTTTTCCAGGAAATCGTTTACATATTCATTACAATTCTGAGAATTCATTTACATATCTCGTGTCTGCGCAATGTCCTTGAGGAGCTGTCTCTGCGCAGACTCATTCCTTAGCGGCCATGTTCAAAGCCTCCATCTTCGCCACGTTGCATGTACAACAGGAATCTAAGACAAAATGTCCCTTCTAAAGACAACCAACCCAAGGACTTAGCAGTCTGTACATCCATCATGGGGCAATAAGGGTCCTTGGACATTTCCTGACTTTTAACTAAACATAGGTGCGTCATCCTTTAGATAAGTGGTACAGCATTCACTATTCAATGTCTATGATTCATTACTTTAGAAAGAAGTTTATCAGTGATGCATAAGCCCCCAGATCTGCAGTTGTAACCAATCATACATTTTGTGTGATTCTATCTAATTTATTTATTTATTTTTAACTCAAGTTATAGAAGAGATTCCTACCAAACTCTCCTCAAGAAATTTAAAACCAGGACTCAAGACGCTCTTTTCAAACACTAAACCTTACAGACATGTTAGATGTTTACTTTATATGGTATCTTAAACTGTTATAAACTACATGTATGAGAAAACTGAAGCAGTGTTGCAGAAAATCGAAACATCACAGCTCACTTGTAACTGGAAAGTAAAAGGACAGTTTCCTCTTCACAATCTGATCTTGCTGACAGTAGCTAAGAAAGATATTTGAGTTAATCTGGCACACAGGCTAAAAAACATTAGTTCATAATAAAAATCCCACAGTTATTTCTGAATATAATGTAGGATTTTAGTTTAGCAATAGATAAATCTTCAAATAGATCTAGATTTTCAATTTGCTTCAAGGCTGAGGAGTTTACATGGTTATGCAAACTCTATCTAGATTTCTGCCATTTGCAAAATGAGGCTTAAATGTTACACAACACTATCAGTGCTCATCTTCTGTGACAACCAATGTATATTTTATATGTTAAACTGGAGGCGTATCTGGATTTCTTCATTAAAGAGTATCTGAGGTCAGGTTTCTAGTGCTTTTCTGTTCTCAATAGGCTTATCAGTACTGACTGAACAGTGTTGCATCATGTTTTGGCCTCTCTGACAAATAACGCAAGAGAAAATGAGGTATTAAAAGACAGGTAAACTTCTGTGTAAATTAGAGCATGGAGATCATCAGTTTCAGCTTTGGACAATGGTTCAGACAAGTTTGTAGTTCATTCGTTTCCGGTTGATTCTGTACCTGGTCCAGTTCACAATAATTCAACTGAGCAAATTTTAAGAAATGAGTTGCCAGACAGTTGTGTAGAACTCTAAATTTCTTCCCTACTTCCAGCATCTGTGATTCTACCAGGAGCACCACAGCAAATTAAGGACCAAAAAGAAGATGTTCTATTTTATTTTAAGTGCCAATAATGAATCAGGTATCATGATCTAGTGCAATGAAAGAAGGCAATTATTTCTGAAAGAATGAGAAAAGTCTCTGATTTGGGCTTTGGTATTTATGAAATATTTTTTAATAAGTACTTTCCCTGATGACCACCACTCCTTATGTGTCATTCATAGTGACCCCTCAGGTATATTTCTGTAAGAGTCAATTCACTTTAAAGGTCTTTTTTTCTTCTACTGAGTGAATTTGATAGTCAATTTTGAGAACACTTTAACTCCCCATTAACTGTTGATAATTTACAAGAGAACTCCTGAGGAAAAAAAACCCAAACAAACAAGCACATAATTTGATGCAACATCAGTTTGGAATACCAAACAAAGCTGTTAAGAACAGACAACTATTCAGAACAGCAAATGCAGGTGATTTGGATCAAAGGGTTATTGAGCAGATGCCAGAGAGACGTCATTCTCAGAGAGCGTTAGAGTTATGTCTTTTATTTATTAATATTCCTGTGGGGTTCAGAAACAATATGTGAAGAAGTCACACACAAAGACAAATTTAAAGCCAAAATTCATTTTTGAGAATTTCGATGTAACTAAAAAGAATAGTTCATCCTTTTTCTCAACTAATAGGGACAGAATTTGAGGGTCTAATCCCTTTCACATGAAAGAATTACACATAGCAAAGCTAGCCAAACTCTTCCAGGTGTCCTTTTCCACACTTAAAAAATTGCTCCCACACCCCATTACATGCCAAATCCTTCTGCTGCAAACACAGTCTGTGAGGGCTGGTGAATAAAAAGCTCATATTAGATCCATTTTCAGTCCTGAGATCCACCTCTGGTCTGCAGACCTCTCTGTTGTGACCAACAGTGGTAATGCAAATCTCACTAGTCAAAAATTTCTTCTTTTTCCTTCTGTTTTTGGGAGGATGAGGGGGAAGCAATAGCATGGAGAGTTCTGAAAGCCCATTATATGTGCACGCTTTGTAATTAATGGTAATTTGTTCTATAGAAAATAGAAGCATTTCTTCTCTGTCATCATACCTTTAAATGTTACCTTTAATGTAAAGCCCAAATGACTAACACCTCATAGTGTGAGTTGTCACTGTACAAACAAGGATAACTTTATCTCAATGAGCTTATACTCTAAGTAAAATACGTGGTTATAAGCTTATAAAAGTTGCATAACTTTTTGCAACCTAATTTCTAGCATCTTTGAAAAAAATAATCAACCTTATAGCTAATGCTGTGAAGAAATGAAAAGACCAAGATGCTGCACACTGCTTATGCCAACCAGGATTGGCTGGCAGCTACTTTGGGTACATTTCATGCCTGGGGAGTCCTTGTCAAAAAAAAAGATAAAGGCAACAAGGAATAGCATATGTTACCTTAAAGTATAGGATCTGATAGTTATGGATCAGAGGACTGAAAGGGCAGGGAAGGGGTTTCAGGGCAATGTATAGAGGCAATAAAAAAATTGTTGCCAGCTTGGAGGATTTAATCATCTGACGTAATCAGAGATGTTTAAGACATGTATGCCAACAGGACCTAGTGAAGCTAAGAAAGGAAGAGGAGTACTGAAACTCTCCTTTAGGACTTTTTTTTTTTTTTCCATTTTACTGGCAGAAACAAACCTGTCAAATTAAATTATTTCAAGTCAACCTCAAATGTGTCTGTCAACCCCAAGCTAAATATTTATTGTGCTTTTTTGGGGGAAGGGTGGGTGGGTTTTTTTTCTCATTGAATGTCCTTTGTATCATTTTTCCATGTACTTTGAAAGAATCACCAGTTTGAAATGAAAATTCAGTACATTTCATTCTACGTTTTTAACAGAAGGAAAGATTTGCCTTTCTTTAAATATTCCTTTCTTTCTACCTAAAGCTACTTGATAAATTTGTTATGCTATTTGAATTAATAATTTCCATTCACCCATTTCTGTGGGGTAAGCAATTGCTACATCACAGTCTCACCAGCTGAACAGTACCCAGCAAAACCAAACAACAGGTTTTCAGCTCAGAAAGACAAAAGCCAGTTCCTCCTGTGTTTGCTTTGAGCCACTCCTGCAGCACGATGGAACTAGTCAAACTGACTCCTTGATCATCCTTTCCATGCAGATAAATCCCCCTGGGGGAGCAGGGCTGAGGTAATACCAAAGCCACTTGTCTCTTCTTTGTCAGGTCAGCTCCCAGGGATCATGAGTTGACAGGAAGGAGTTGAAGGACATTTTAAACTGTCCTAAACAATACCTATCTACAGGGGAAAAAAAAAAAAGGCATAAAAGTGGTTGAAATTCATCTTTGTTCTTACTCTTTAGTGCTGTTGGGCCCAAATGGGCCAAACTAGACTCCAGACATCAGTTGTCTGCTAGACAAATCCCTCTCCCAGAGCACTGCCTTTCTCAAGGGATCACGTATTGCATCTGCTGTACCTGGAATGCAGTCCTTTGGATTTGATATGACATTTGTTTCCACAGCAACCAACTGGGAAATAACTATTGATAATACAAACTGCAGAGGCAGGATTGCTTCTAAATGAAATGTTTGTTAGAAGTTTCCTCAAGGCTGTCAGCAAACTCTAATCATTTTAATGTTCTTGATTTCCTAAGTGGAGGAGTGACAATTCCAACCTGCAAATCAAAATACAAAAGAGAATGAAAAACAAATTGAATTCCATCTATATAGACACACACCAAATTGTCAGATACAAGACAGAATTCAAACTGTCCAATAAGCTTCAGTTGCTTACTTCCCAGCTATTATACTCTTAAAGGTTATCCTATTGCCTGAGGAAGTATTTTCATATTGAAACTATAAATAAAACCATCATGGTTCGCCCGAGGATATGGAATTTCAAGAGCAAACAGAGTACTTGCAGTAATGATAACCAGGATGGCATTTATTCTCAAGTATATTGGCACAGCCTCACACTTCAGTCATGAGGATACTTCAAGAAATTACTTATTGCTTGTTTATTTATTACAGTAACATCCTAAGCATTCCCAAAGATTAGAAGAATCAATTACTTGACTGTTTAAGACCAAAGGTTACATGTAGACATCTTCTTACCTGCCTTCCACATAATACAATTCATATTACATCAGCCAATCATTCCTGTAAGCATGACAGCTTGCACTTAAATACAAGTTTCACTGCTAAGGACATAGCTTCTGTCTGACAGTAATACACTGCCTCAAATACAGCTGGAGCCTGTCACAGCTAGGAACAGCACCCACCTCTGCTAACCATGACATCTGACACAAAGAAGCCTGTGTGTTCCTGAACTACAGAATTTTTCCTTCTTGGAGAAGGAAAAAAGAAAATGTCCAAAGAGCATCTAATCTTCCCTTTGGGAAAATTTTCAATTTAAATTTATCCTTTCTGGGGAAAGAATTTATCTAAATTATGTCTTAGAGGAGGGTATTTTCTTGCCTGGGAGTCTAAGGTATTTCACGTGATGAAAAATTTTCGGTGTAAACTTTTCCAGCAGTTCATTGCTCACATTATAAATTCACTGTGTTGTTAGATGCTGTGCAAAGAGACACAGTCCCTGCCAGAAAGAAAGAGTGTTTTGTTATAAAGTAAACATTAGCAAAGGAGAAAGGCGGATAAAGGTCATTGCATTAACATTTGTTTATTTATTTTGGCTACTTCAGTTAAGCAATTCCATGGAAGTTCATTAAAACACTGAGAAATGTAAAACAAACCCTGGAATACTATTTGTCATTCTTTCCATTAACACTGGTGATTTCTGCAATATAGCAGGTTTTGATGAAGGATGTAGAAGCAGGGAGGATAATGGTGTATCATTGTGACATTTTATTATTCTGTCCATTTCCCAGTTCAATAAACTTCACAGACAAAATAAGCCTCAAAAGCTCCCTATGAAGTAGGGGAGCACCATTATTCCAATTTTATGATAGGAAAATGAGATATGGTGGGTTAAAGTGAACAATAGAGAGACTCAAGTCACACTAAAACAGTGTGGCTCAGCTTCAGAATGAAGCCTACCTAGGTCCTGCTCCCTTGTTTTAATAGCATGACTGTGTTTGCTTTCTAAAGAGCCCTGAATATATTACAGAAATTGCCTGCCTTTTGTCACTGCATGGGCTGCCACAACGTGCTGAATGCAAACAGGGATGATTCCAGGGAATTGAATCTATAGCTATATCATTCAGAGCACAGGGTTAGGAATGCTTGAACGTATTTCCCTTGTGTGCTCTATGCATTTGCCTCACAGTACTTAATTCCTTCACAAAGATTAAGTATGTGCAAAAAAACAGGTGAGTGAGGCTTTTAACTTTTCTGCTCTTTCACTTCCTGCATTTCCAGATTGACTGAAAATGTGGGACATGCTGAAAAACATGGAACCACCTGAAAGTACGGAAGGGTGATAAAAAATACGAAACATCTAATAGACTGGAGAGCACACAGAAGGCACCCTCTCTGCATCATGAGTTTGATTTGAATTATTATCACCCCAGAACTCTCAGTCAATGCCAGAACACAAAATTAGGACTATTGGATAATACAAAAAATCGCCAGAGGGCAATGCTCCATATTTTTCTAGGGATTTTGTACTCAGCAAGGTTACAAATGACGTGTTCAGAAATAAAGGGCTTTATCTTCCTCTTTGGGCTATTAAAAGGACAGGGTCATTGTGATAATAATGAGGACTGGAGTTGTGAGACTTTAGGAGAAGCATTTTACATTGTAGAAGCATGCTGAACAGCTTTAAGACTGAAAATTGTGATTGAAATGTCAATTTGGGAAAAAAGGGATGGGTCTGATGAATACTCTGAAATCACTCTCACTGTTCCTAAGGCAAGAGACTTACAAAAAAACCCCAACACTGACACCTTTTTATTTTTATTTTTGAAATAAAAGAAGGATGATTTGTCTCCTGGACAATAAAACTAAGGGTTATTAATTATTAGCTATTTCTTTTCTGTTTTAAAAAGGAAAATAAAGTAGTTTGAGTTTCATTTGTGATGTGACGCAAAGGAGCAAATACTCAGCTCATCCACTTGTTTGGGAGATAGACTAAAGAAAATTCACCCTTAGGGAAACCTGCTCCACGATGCTGATTTTCACAGTTTCACCAGCAGAGCTGACCAGTACTACCTTTCTCTAGAGTCAGATAACCTGTAACCAGCTGGCCTCCAAGTGCAGTCAGCTGACCTTCCCTGCCTCCCTACCCTGTCCAAGTGGTTACTTTGACTGCTTGCAATTTCTCTCTTCTGCTGGCTCAAATTTTACTGAAAGACTGTTGTAAATTCTTTGTGTCTAGCACTTCACATAGTGTATAAGAGCCCTGAAAGATGGGAAATTAGTTAATAGTGCTATTGTAGTGACGCTGTTACAAAGCTGTATCTTTAGTAGCGTGCAGATGCCTTATTGTGGTAGGCCTTGTATATAAGCATGCACAACAACAAGGAGCCTTTTTTGTTTACTCCTTGCCCCTACTTCAGCAAATTTTGCAGACTAAATAGGAATAAAAGTAGAAAAGAAAAGGAAAGCACAGAAACAATGTCTTGGGACAGTTACATGCTATCTGCCTGGAGCAGAACCATAGTGCACATCATGCCCTGTCTGCTCAGACATGATACAGTACAAAGCAGTCAAAGCTCATTATGTTTGACTCTGGAGCTGCATGCTATCAAGGTACACGCACTAATTGAAGCTAGAGCCCTTGCTGGTATTCCCAAACAGCACAGTGAGTGTGCATTATTCATTCACCTTCCAGCTTCAGCTCTGATTAAAGTATCTCAAGGTTTGCTATAAACCACATCTACCATATAAATTGAAGACTTACTGGATGGATGTATGCAACTTCACTCTCAACTTTTTCTGGATACCAGGAATCTGTCAACTCTTCATTTCTCTAGTTCAGGGGTCTTCAAACTACAGCCCGCGGGCTGCATACGGCCCCCCAGGGTCCTCAATCCGGCCCCTGGTATTTACAGACCCCCCTGCATCCCCCCGCTGGGGGTTGGGGGGGGAAACCAAGCAGCCGCAGATGACTGCCTGCCACTGCATCCGTGCACCGGCCCCCTGGTTAAAAAGTTTGAGGACCCCTGCTCTAGTTAGAGCAAACCTCCTTGTAGCACTTATCACTCTAAAATATGTTTCCACTAAGTTAGGAGAGCTTTGTCAGGAAGGGGGAGCTGATCTCACATGCAAATTGGTCAGCATGGAATTTAACACATTCTTGAAGCTTCAGTCACAGCAGTCTGTGCAATCATTGCTTTAATTATTGGGGCAGTAAAGCATAAAAGGGGCCTTTCTCAAATGGGAACCTTCCAGATTATATGCAGGCCCTTGTGCATCTTGTGCAGTGCTGGAACATTATAGAACAGCTATTTCCATAGCCACCTTAATTCTCAGCACTTAGCATAAACTGCTCTTCAGAAAAGTTGGATGGTTCTAAATGATGAGGTATATTTTGAAGACCATGCAAGTTATTTCCTAAATACTTATAATTATGTATTTTTTTAAAGAAGGGAGGGTGAGAAAGGAATAATTAGAATATGACAAATTATTCATCAGTATCTCCCCACGCTAATGAGACATTTCACCAGGCAGTTAATTATGCCAGAATGATTAGTGCATCCATACTTATGCTGACACATCTGTAACATGAAAATCAGGTTGTTCAGGAAAATCTTATGCTGTTACTAGACTTCACCAAATGAACTTAGTGTCTCAAAAACATTTCAATGTCTCGTCTAAAGGATTTGCACAGATTAAGTTAATTGGAGACAAGTTTATTCATCAGAAATTCTTTAATTTTTCACATCTGGCTTCTAAGGGATTTTAAAATATTTTTTATCATTTTTGATAAATGATGCAACCCTGAAAAGTAGTCATGTCCTACCATTATTCAGATGCATCCCATAAAACAGAAGAGTAACCTTATTAAAGATTTTATATTTGGCATAGTTCAGTGACAGTTTTGTACACCACCAGAGTTGGATTTCATATTAAATCTTCCAAAGGATGTTGCAACAGCTGAGATAGGGATTAAGAACTGGATGCCCTGGGTCAAACTATTATTTCTGATTTCTTTTCAGATTCGTCCATAATTAATACTTTTCTCCAGAGACTGGTTCTCAGGTCCTATGGAGCTTCAAGGACACATGATCACTGCATTTTGCTTTTCTCCTGTGAAGAGTCCTTACTGAAATAACCCCAGCTGTGAAGGAGGCCTGTGTGCCTATACCCTCTGGATGTCTATGACGAACAACCCTTAATCTGTTAATGCCCTCTTTCTCCAGTGACAGTGACTGCTGGTGCCTCAGGACTCATTTTTACTTCCCTGTGTAAAAGTCGCGGAGATAAATCAAGGGCAATGTCTTTGGAGTGAGACTGACACGAGAGTAACAACTCAGAATCACCCTAGACCCCCTCCACATCTCCAAGACTCTGCCAGCATCCAGAGTAATATTCCATGGACTGTCCTGAACATGGTTTTTTTCATAATAACATCTTGTACTACTTACCATTTGGCACTGAGTTCACATCCTGACAGATCAAATCATTCTCTTCCCTTGACCAAAATTCATGTGTATATCAGCAACAATAACAACCATAAAAAATGAGCCTTTTCTTCCCCATCCTATTGCACAAGGTGGAAAATCCACAAATGCACAAAGGTGCGCTGGTAGGTGAAATTAGTGGCCAAAGAGCCGCTGTGTGGCTGGACTGAGACAGGGGAGTCCAATACATTGAAATCAACAGGTATTTTGAGAAGTCATTTACAGTACTTTTATAGATCTCTTCACCCAGGTCCATAATTCATGGATTGCAGGTGAAGTGAACAGAGCAGTGTTGTTTCTTTAGCTGCAGTTAACGGCTGCCGTTAATAGCTTGCAATATGTTGGTGGCAGGGAAAGCAACTGCAGTTAGTTTTGTTAGTTTTACTAAAGGGAGAAAAGGTTTGAGGTAACAGAACTTGGGAGCACCAATGCTAATTAATTGCACAGAATTAAATGGTGGTGTCATTTCATTACGGAAGCTGTGGTTTCAAACACAGTGGATGAGGTTTTAGAAGGCCTCAAAAGCTTTTTCTCAGTCATTTTGGTACCTTTTTTTAGCTGGGAGCAAGGTATCATGTAAAGAGAAAGAAAATGCATATCATAAAGCAGATTAGGCAGGGGGTTTTGTATTGCATCTGTGCTATACCCTAGGTGACAAGGACAGAGAGGCCAAAGTCTTGTGTGTTTTAAAGACTAATGCCTACCTACCACCGCTTTAAGCTCAATGTTACATATACATGGTATCAAAAAGGAGAGACCAAACAGAGGCTGCCCACAAGCCCCAGGTGTTTCTGTGAAAGGGGCACATCTGGCAGATGAGCCAGATGTGGGATCTTTCCTAAAAGCACGTGCCTTCAGAGCTGGGTGTTTCATGAGGCTGAGCACAAGCTGCCTGCATTGCAAGTAGGTATGCTTCAACCGGCCTCGTGGGAAGCCACAGACCCAGTCTTTCATGCACCCCTAGGGATGCCTGAAGCTTGCCTGAAACACCTATTTAAGCATAGCCTTGCTCTCATTTTGTATGGAGAGCTCAGATCTGAGGGTAGGATCTGCTCTACACTAGAAGCAGAGCACAGCGGCCGTTGCTCCTCTCCAGGGCACGGCCAGCAGCACAGAGGTTGATATTTACAGCCCATCTTTTGAAGATTCAAGCTGATACTAGCATATGATGTTGTCCCTGCCTGGATAAAACGGTCAGCAACTTTATTTATGGTTTCAAGCCCTAGTAAACAGAAAAACACACAGAAATATTAAATGCAATCGATCCCCAAAAAAGACAAGCACTATTCTAACTGTTGTCAGGAAAAGGCCAGTGAACCCTTTTGACTTGTATGATCCTGCAACCATACTTTGCAAAAAGACCAGAGAATACTTGTCAGAGCGGTAATGACCATTTATCTAAGAACAGTATATGGCCTTTTTCTCTTCTCCACTATTTTCACAGGGTGGGCACCTCACAGGCTTTTGTATTCTGGTATGAGAGAGGAGACAGGAGAAATAGATTATCCTGAAAGATCAGGCCACTATGCAGTAATAGCACAGGATCTTCAGATTTTGGGGATAGAATTACATCATCCATACGATGGCTGGAGCAGTCCCTGGCTCTGTGAAAGGTGCAGGTATCTGAAGCTGTTAGGATTCTTTCAAGCTTTTTTTTTTTTTTGTCATAAGGAGTGTTACAAAGGGCTGTCCACATACAGCTGAAGTCCTGTGCCTTCACTTGTGTCATACAGCACCACAGAGAAGATCATTCATTTCATCACTTGAGTAAAGAGCTGCCGCCAGAGGTAAAACTGGCAGAACTTGGCTTCTAATGCTCCAAGGGAAGATATATTTTCTCAGAAAGATCTTTCTACTTTTCTCCTGGTCTGTGTGAGAACATCTGCATGTTGGGCTGTGTAACATGGGGCACAGTAACGTACTGACCACATGACAGAGCGTTCAGTTTTGGGGTGGGGTGAGGGTCTTGGTCACTTTGCATAGCCTTCCCAGGGCTTCAGAAAGCAGTCAGCTATGTCTGGCATTTGACATTGAAGTACAGGAGAGAAGCCACTGCGTCACCGCTTCACTGTGTGAGTTGTGGATGTCCCACTGGAGGGTATAAGATGGGAACGGCGGAGGGAGTCTCACAAGACAGCCCAGGAGGGTTCACCAGCAGCTGCATGGGCAGCTGTAGCTCAGGACACGTGCACACTCCTTCATACTGAGGCAACCTTGGCGTCAATGGCAGAGCACCCAGTCTTCCCACAGGGGCTAGGACTGCCTTCTAAAACTAAATTTTCTAAGTGGATTTTGCTTGAGCTGCCATGGAATAGATAGTATCAAAATAAACCAGAAGCCAGGAGGGAGCTGCAGGAAGATAAGACCAGAAAGAGAAATATCTTTATTGCTTTATTTTAAACCTGAGTGGCAGTTTTGCCCACTTGATGTTAAAATATCAATCAGTCTAGGTGATAGAACTAAGGAACAGAATCAAATATGTGAGCTTTAGCAATGTAATAGGGAAAACTTAATCCTCAAACTAGCCTTATTTTGTCATAAGTGAGCTATATTGTATTTTGAGTTTACAATGATCAGGGATTATCCTCCAAAATAAATAAACTAGCGTCCCATATCTATGGCAAAAGTTAAGAGTCTTAAGGTATAAATTGGAAACAATGACCTTGGCTCTTCTTTCTCAGAGGTGCACACCAAAAAAAAAATATGTTTTTTAAAAAATCAGTTCAGTTAGTAGCTACTCTTAGGAAAGATAAAGTAAGAAAGAGAATTGGAGCTTGGGTGCTTCCTATTTCTTTTCCAGCTATTACACTAACTTTTTCTCTCTCCTTGACCTTCCCTAGTCAACAGTCCTAATTTGCATGCAGAGCCAGGTCCATGATAAAATCCCTCTGTCAGATCCACAGAGTATACTGCCAGCCTCAGCCAGGGAAATGGACTGAAGGATTCATTGAGAACACAGTGTGTTTAAATCCCCGCAAAAGGGAGAGAAAGAAAAGCTGATAAAACAAAATAATGACCACATCCCTCCTGTTAGGTAACAACAGATACCCGAGGGCTGGAAAAGTTCTGTCTAGAATATAAATGCCAGGAGAGTGCTACACCTTCAAGGATGTTTCTGTGACCATAACGAAAATACTAAAAGCACAGTTTCCTTATTTTTATTCTCACACATGTTTTCTTCATGTACAGGGGAAAATCAAATAATCTGTGACTGAAAACAAGTGACTTACTATGACTTAGCAAGTAATTGTTCTTCAGGGGAGTGCTGATAATTCAGCACTTTAATACTCAAAACTACATTTGTTTAAACCACTTCTCAGCTTTCAGTCACGCTGTAGACCTGGGATCTACAGAAAATATTAGTCTACCCTCTCTGCTATTGCCTTCCAAACGCTTCCTTAATTAATTAATTATTTTTGTTCTACAGGTACACTGCAAGTTCCAACACATAAGCAAAATCAACCATTTAAAACAATGTCAATGTTAACAAGATGATCCATTTCATCCTCTTATAGAAGCTAATGAACCACTGGGAATTTATTGTGATGAAAAGACAGTGTCTGCTTGCAATTAGACTGATGAGCAGAGTTATTCTCATGAGTGGATACTTTAAAGTAATTATTTTCATTTGTTATTGTGGAAAAAAAAAAAAAAAGGCTATATCTATGCACAACTGAGCTTTGATTACCTGGCATCTGAAAACACATTCTCAAAAGGATGTTTCTAATTATTGTCTTACAAGAAAGAAAGCAAGTAACCAACCACTGTTTGGGAGACCTTTGAGTTGACCTTTTAAAGCTTAAAATGGGAACTCAGTTTTAAGTAATTGTAACAATGTATATCATTTGTGAGATCACTAAATTTATCCATAACTGTCAATATGCAGGAACAGTCTTGCTCAGCCCTGTGGAACTTTTATATCCATCCACAGCTCTATACTTACTGCACTTCAGGCAGCTTTGTCCCACCCATAGCCACTAACCTTGATCTTTTTATTTGATTCTTATTTGACTTCTGCCATATGCAATGGACCCTTTGTAGTTTTCTTAATGATGATTCATAAGGTGACAGTATCAAATATCCTTCTACTGTTTTGAGATCTTTCAGTACTTTCCTGACTTTCAGACATCCTCTTAATAAAGCTTTCTTAACATCTTAGGAGTCATCATCATATGGCATTTAAATAACAACCTATCTATCAGTGCTTTGGTTAGAGGGGTGAAAAATAGGCTATGCCAGCCACCCTGTTCTATTTCTTAACTACTTATTTACAGAATTTTGTCTCGTAACTCTGGTGATCACAGACCACATTTCCAAGGGATCTGGACAGTTTTTTTTTAAATCAAATACTTGTATACTTCTCTATGCCCACTCTTCTCCCAGGTGTGCTTTTCCACAGATGAAATGCTATCTGCAAAAAGTTTAGCCTCATTGCTTACCATCGTAAAGGTTTGCTATTTTCCCATAATGTATTCAAAATGCTAAACAGCATTCCTATGGCAAAACAAGGAAGGAGCCTTGCTGAATCGGCCTGCTTTATTGCTTTCAATATGTTGGCTACCTTTCTGAGAATGACTCTGCCTCACAGGAAATGGAAATTGATTCCTTTTTATGCCCATATTTCACTGGTTTGTTTCCTTACTAAGGCAAAGGAGAACAATATTTTTCCCTCCAGTAAACACACAGCTTACTAGCTGCTGGATCTTCTTTAGCATGCCCAGAACAATTATCTTCTGTACAGCCTTTGCTTTTGTCTCAAATTTACAAGAACAGAAACTATCCTAAATCCTGAGCTAAGTATAGGTTGGGATCTTTCGGTCTCTTCTCTTTCCTTGAACAGTTCCCTTGTTTTAACTTTAGGAAAATATTTCTTTGATGAAACCATATTTTAACTCCCCCAAAATGTTGTTTTTCATGTCTACTTCATTACGTATTGTTCTAAGCCAAATGCTTTTGCCATTTACATGCTTTTCTACTCACCCAAACTCTTAAGTTTCTATGCTTCCTTCCATTGTGATTAACTATCTGTCACAGCCCCAAATTTGGCACCTTTATCTCCACTGAGATACACAGTGAGGCATATAGAGCAAAATACCATAAAGTGTTTTCATCATCTGCCTCAAATAAAAATTGTTCTGACCCATAGACTTCTTTTGGTTAAGCAAATGCTTAACCAAATGAAGAACTAGCTTTGAAAAGACTGAAATATTTACTCCCCTCCCAAAATTTAGTCTTTTAGCAGAAGCTCATTTAAAACTGTCAAGTACACAAACCTTGTGGGTGATCTGCTGCTTTCAGCTTGTTTTCATGCCCTTGCATCACTCTCATATTTTATATCTACAAAGAGTATAACACTCAAATGTCAGTACTACAATTTCACCTTTAACAACCTCTGCCCAAGTTAACAGAAAGCTGCTTAAGATCAAGCTATCATCAAAAATAAAGCTGCCTTTTCTGTCTGATATTTTTTTACTTTACATTCTGAGAGTGAAACACTTTTAGACTTCCCCATTTCTCTGCCATGTTACAAAAGAGTTTCAGCTCTGTGGGAGATGTAACAGCTTCATTTAGTGTCTTGTTCCCCATCACTCACTCAGAGCCAAGTCACCACACGTTCATTGTCTGAGGTTAACTCATCAGCACTGTGTAACACAAGACCAGCTTGTGTGGGGAACCAGCTCGTTCAAAAAGGCTCACACCGGCTCCCCTGAACAGTGTAATTCTCTATGCAGAGGACAAGTACTACACATCTGAGTGATCATTTCAGAATCTCAGGGAAACCGTACTTGCTTAGCAACTCTACAGTGCTTTTTGTCTGCCAAATTATTTACAAAAAGTGATTGGAGATCACCTCCACAAGAGATGTGTATATACTATCCCTGTCGCAGGCAGGTAAATGAAGTCACAGAGATGAGATGATCACATTTAGCCATGTGTAAGCTTATATAATATGGAAGAAATTGCTTTGTCCCGAGCATTAAATATCAAAAAATGTTCAAGTTGTTTTTTACTCCAGGGCAGCGAAATTATCCCACATCCACAGGGCTACGAGCTTTTCTTTTTGCTAGGTTAAGTAACCCCTGAGTGCTCATCCCAAACTATGTACTGCTCAGCTATGCCAGCTCGGCAGCTGTACGGTGAAGTAGACTGGGGAATGGGTTAAAAGCTAACCTTTTTCCTAGTTTCTGGTTTAGTTTCTCTACCCTGTCCCAGAAATATATTTACCCTCTGAGAAACATTGAGACTTGGAAAAAAGCTTCTAGTGTTGGGAGAGCATGTAAGCTGCCACTTTCTCTGGAAAAAAATCTTTGTCAAACTAGGTCATAAGGCTCACTCAAAAAGAATATACTCAACACAAAAAGGAAACCACTCCTAGGGTATACTTATTACTAGACAAAACTAAGTGTGGCAATGGATTTGAAATAAATGCAGCAAAATAGAATATAAAGGTGTGTTCCCAAAAAGGAATGAATCAATGGCATTGCTGCTAGAATATGAACAACTTTCAAATGCAGCACATTAGTTGCATTTTGGAATTATACATGTGTGAGGTTGGTGTATATGCTGTTCTTTATGTAAAACAAAAAGAAGCAGTGAAGGGCTTCCTATTACCCCTAAAGGCTGCAGAGAGCAGAGGCCTATTGAAAACAAACACAGCACATGAGGGGCTTTATAGCAAAAATGTTGATCTTGGAAGAGGAGGACTGGTGTTTTCATCAAATCCTTTCAAGGGTAAAGGACAAATGAGCTTGCTTCTTTCATGTATTCAAGTGCCAGGAATCCCAGCAAAGAAGCTATTCCATCCGTAACGTGCTGTTTGTCTGCAAGGGGCAGAGCATTGCCCAAGCACAAATTAGTTGTGCAGTCTCTCTCACACTCTCTCACACAGTCAATGACTGATCTATCAGTTGCCAAGATCTCTATGCAGTAACTGAGAAAACAAGACAGAAATATACTCTGCCCCCAGGCAGTAGGTTCCCTCCCTGTAATTTACCATAGAGCAGATGTGAACTTGTCCTTTTTCTGCCAAAACCATACACACTCAGGCTCTCTCTCCCTTTTCCTGACCCAGAAAAAGGTCTCTAAATGCATCTCTGCTGAAAGCTGCTCTTTGCTTACCTTAGACCATGCAAGTCACACTTCTCAGAATAATGGCAAGGAACTGTACTGTCCTCTCCATTAAGAAAACCAGCACATCGTTAGATGGCTTCATGTCAGTAAAGGCTAGCAGGCCAGCGGTTCTACCCTTGTCATTAGCTGCATGCTCGTATTTTCCCAAATAGGTAAAATTAAGTTGAAAACTAAAGATAAACCCATTTTAAAATACTTTTCCTCTCCAGCACTGTTAAGAAAAGAAATCTAATTTTTAAAATGTCTCTCATTTATTAATTAACTCATTATGTATCAAGTAATGTTGAAATGGCAGTAGTCAAAACTTTGCACTCAAATCTAAACAAAAACAGAGATGAAAGGATGATTTTCCCTTATAATCCATTCTTAACCCAGCCTGTCTCCTTAGGAAGCATTTCTTTCTCATACAGAGATGAGCCTCGTGTTTCACTGACTTCAGTGTGTCCCAGGGAGGCATCTATGAGACTCCCCATGGGAAGTCACAGACCTTGCTCATATGCAGAATTGCTTCTGTCTATCAAGGCATGAGCTTCTGCTGCAGCTGCTAATATATGTGAGATGCGTGGGGCCCTCTTCCCTGCTCCATCTCCCAGGTAGTATGACGTTCTTAAATGCTTAATGATCCATCCTTGAGGCCTCTACCCTTTAACAAAAAATGTCACAATTTGCCAATGGTCCAAAGTTACCTGGGAAGGGGAAGCATCCAAAAGTGTGTGGTGGCCAATGCACATTGACAGCATTATTATGCAAGCCGCAGTCTCCATAGGAAAATGGGATAACTACTCAAGAAGGTTTTTTTTCTATATAACTGTTATCCTAAAACAACATATTCATTTTGGACTCCTACTTCAGCTTATTTTGTGGCATTAATTATCGTGTCAGTACACACTAAAAAGTGTGCAATATTCAATATTTTATTCTGTTTTGGAAGTTTTGTTCTCTATTTTCCAAAGTCTATTTGTTATGACTTTATTCCATTGTGAATAATAAGAAAAGAGCCTTCTTCAGCTGGATACTAATGCTAAAATGTGATTTAGAAGCTCATCTTGCTCTTCTTAAAAAAAAAAAAAAAAAAAAAAAAAAAAGCCAAACAAGCCCAGAACAACATTGGCTTAGTATTCATAACTTTTCTAGCTCCAAATTTCTTCTCTCTCATCTAAAACCATGGATATGCCAAAGAATATTCCTCTTTAAAAGGAACAACAGAACTTTTGTAATACGCTAACAACATGTGTCATGCAGTCAATTCCAAGAATTGCCAAATGCCTCCAATTCTGCAATTGCTGCTACACATATACTAGCACTGAGGGAATTTTACAGTTTCATCAACTAGAGATCAGAACAACATCAGAAAGAATCATGGGATTTTTTTTAACTTACTGAAGGAATTTAAATGAATTTATGAAACACAAAAGCTTTCCAACATATGTCTTGTACTAAGCCTAAACTACTGGGTTGTTTTTTGAATGTCCTTTATAACTGTAAACTCTCACTGAACTCAGCAGGTAATCACAGTTAGTTTTTTGCTTATCTTGGGGCCAAATGAAGGTTCTGTGGATTGTTTGGAGAGCACGTCAGGCATTACATGGCTGTAGAGACTGGACTGTCAAACACTAGAGAGGAAAAAAAAAATATTCAGCTGTGAAGTCACCAGAAAAATTGCAAAGAATGACATAAAAGCTGCTGGCCACTTGATGTAACCTGTGGAGGAAAGTATGCATGTTTTGTGTGGAATCATGGATCTTTCTTCCTGCAGAAACAACAGTAAGAAAAGTTACACATTTCACAACCTCACACACACACCACCACCACCACCCCAGTATTCAGAAAGCAAATGAATGCAACACTGTACAAACAAAAAGTGCTGTGCTGGTAAAAGACATTTTGAAAACCACAGCAGCAGGTGACAGTATGTTACTGTGGAGATTAATTACTTCTCATGCTTCCAGAAAGTCCATTAAGAAATCTAATCTACAAAATGGGCTCTCCTACACACATTACTTGTCCATTAACGTTCTGAGAGCATTAAGCAATTAGGCAACACTGGTGATAGCATGTGCAATACTTGGGAAGCAGTGGGAGTGGGATTTCAATAATATTTTCACATTGAAGAAGAAACGGTGTAACAACAAGAGGTACAGCAGCAAGCAGTACCTTTGTGCAGTCTGGCTGGGAAAGGTACATGGCAACAGTCTGAAAAAAAATGAACTCAATTGAAGTATTTTCTTGTTTTCTTTCGGTTAGATTTTCCCTCTTTGCCACTTCCCTTTTCCATCCTACTGATCTATGGTTTCCCTCTCTCTTGCCTTATCCTCTATTTCTGTCACCATATCTTCTGTCCTTAATTTGGTCTTCGTTTAATCTGTTTGGTGTGTTTAATAGCACTATGTAATAAGCATTTCTTGAGATTGTTCATGTCTATTGTACAGTCATTTGCTATCATTTTTGTTTGTAGAGGTTTTTTCCTTTCTTCTTCTGGGACTTTAAGCATGATTTTTTTCTCTCTTGCCTGCTCAAATGTATCCAAATTGCATTCCATGGGTGGGTTTTTCATCCTGTGATGCATCAAAGGAATACAATGGGATCTTTTATCAGCAGAGAAAGCTAGAAAAGTGTAGGGAAATATTTCTAGTAAACAATCTTCCTTCGAAGTATTGTTTCTCTTTCTTCATCGCTCTGTATTTTTGGTTCCATCCCACCTCCTGTGCAGCATTTATAAGGTTATCTGATCTGGCCCTTTTTTCCAGACCTTTAGCTTCTGCTGGCATTTAACTTCATATTGATGGCACTTCCCTGGCACCACTTTAGCACAATTATACACGACAAAATGCATTAAGGATTTTCATTTTGGGCAGCTGAGTCTCCACAACTATTCATGATTTGGCATCTCTTTGAAGCTTGTCAACAAGGCTACCAATTATGATGGTGGAGTTTGTGATGTGTATATAACATCTGTCCAGCAAAAATTGGGAAGTCACCAACAAATTCCTCACAGTCTATAGCAATTAAAATCTAAATGGGTTTTAGTGAGTACATCCACATCATGGACTTGATTTAAAGATATCAAAATGAAAGTTCTGTATACCACTGTTAAAATCCAGTGAGTACATCTTCCTTCAGTGCTAAGGATTTTTCTTTTTTTTCACCCTTATTTTATTTTCTCTCCCTTACCTGTTTCATGTCTAATCCCATGTTCACCTGGTTCATAAAACACATTTATATTCCTTTAATCTCTGTCTTTTACTCCATTTTCTTCCCTTTCCATCCTCTGGCACCCCTGGGCACACACTGGTGATTTAATTGAAAATGAGGCAAATGAAATTAAGAGGCACAACTCATACAAAATGGAGATATTCTGCTCTAGACTTCACAATCTATTATTGCAGATGATTCAGAAATAACGTAGTTTATCCTACTGCAGTGTTTAGTATGGATGAGACGGCCATCGATTCTTAGATAATTGCATTACTGAAAGGGCAATAAGTACATGGAACAGGTTACAGGAGAGAATATTAAAGCAAGGTGAGATTAGTCATAGTGTAATAGAATCACAGATGTTGGAGATGAAAAACACCTTTATAGTTCCTCAAGCACCCCTACTTTGCCAAGCCTAGATTGCTTCCCACTAAAACATAGTTCCAAATTCTCTGTTGAGTCTAACTTTAGAGGTCCTGGCAGGCATTCACCTCCTACTTCTCAGACATCACGCTTTGCGGCTAGAGAAACTTCCTTTCCCTGTTGTCTTTGGTGAACTAAGTGTGGGGCCAAACAGCTGCTCTTTGTTGAGCAGAAAAAGTCACATTGCACCCCATAGTTAAAATGGTGGGCTCCTGGAAGCAGGAATGCTGAAAGATGAGGTGGCAGGTGTAAAAGGAACCCACATGTGATAGCATTGATCTGATTGCCCTGGCAAAGACATCTGCAGGTGTCTGACTATCAAACCACTGCACTACACCCAGTAAACACAGCTTGTGGAGTCAGCAGAAGCTGTACGAATTGCTGAAGGTCTTGCACAAGATGCAGCATCCATTAATACTGATGTGCCGGTGTAAGGAAATGTGGCTGCATTTTTAGGGACCCAATTAACATTAGGCATGCCTAATAAGGTAGGAATGCTTTTGAGAATATGAGAGATGCTGAAACAATAGAAACCCAGGAAAAAATCTGAAGGCTTTGCCTCTGCGTAAACTGAAAGAACTAGCTGGAAATGGGGAGGCAGTCTACAAAGTCAAATAAGCAGCATGGATAACACACTGCGTAACTCCCTGTCTGTAATACAGCTACAGGAGAAAACTTAGGAAATAAGCTTGTTAGACTATGGTAAACCTTGTCCTCCATGTGGTGAAGAAGAAAAGGGGATAATAACTGATTATTATGATAGGTTATACAATATTTTCTTTTCTAAAGAGTCCAGCAAGTCTTTTCTTATATGGAAAAATGTCACACACATTTTTAGAAACCACAAGGCCATGTGCTGGACTAATCATAAAAGAAAGAATCGTATAAGGAAGGATGAGAGCTGGAAGAGGCCAGTAGTAAAAATACCTTATGAAGTGTCACATTCTTCAGTAATCTCTTTCATCAGTCATTCTTCCTTCGGTAAATCTTTTGTATTCCACTGAGTTTTCAGTACTGTTTTGCGTGAAATAAGCACGTTAATAATACAAATCCCTACTTTTCTTAACAGTTAAAAGACTGCTGCACTATTTGATCCAAGTGTTCCAGAAAACTACTTGCTAAAGTATAAGATTACTAAATTGTCTATGGTAGTATCTGACCTTGCAGATTGATTCTGAGATCTCCTTGTTTGAGTTTAGATGGATGCTTAGCCTTAATGTCTACTTGAGACACAATTGTGGAATTACCAGCAGTGATTTACTGGTTTGGGTGCAGTGCTTTACTTCACCTAAAGACAGCGTGTAAGGTTGTCTCCATCCTTAGATGGGTGCACCCAGCCCACAGCAACCACTTTGGTGCACTGTGATCTGGGCAGAGGTCCTGGGCTAGAGACCTCCAGAGTGATATTCCACCTCTGCAATTAATTGAAGAATTTACTTTCACTTGATGTTGTGTTTTTTGGGGATGTCTTGACACATGAATGATGGGGATTTACAATGTTAGTGGGTATAAAGACAGAATAAGAATGCTTTGGCTAGAGGCAATATTAAATTCACTTCATTTAACTCTATGAGGTGGGGGCTAATCTCTTGGAGAAAAATCAGGATCTCTTAAATTAAGCTGCTGTCAGTGCTTTGCCAACATCCAAGTTTGTTGCAAAAAAGAAGGGGGTTGGTCGTTAATTGACAGTGTGATGTTATTTCCTTGTGTTGCTGGGACTTATTGTTTAGGTTTTCTATCAAAATGGAATTCAGGGCAGACCACATATTCTTAAGTAGACTGTGTAGGAAATTCCTCATAATATGTTTGGGTGTATAATGAGATTTCTGCAGTGTCATACTGCTGTTCTACCTGACAAATAATCGGTTTTTATTTAATTCATTTTGTCCTAGCTACTGTTCTATGCAGAACACCGAACAATATTTTTCCATGGAATATTTACACTCCAAAAATATTTACCCTATGATATCTGTAAGTAAATGTTGCTTTATAAATTGGAATATTTGTCACTCCATGGAGTTGTTTGCCCTCCCCGAGAAATACTTATGCAGTACTATAATGGTATTTACCCTTCAATTTAATCAGCAAATATTTGTAGGTCACCATCTTTTATGCCCACCACCTGCTCTCCAGGCATCTCACTGCCAAATTATTTAATTTTTTAATTTATTTTGATTTTTTTATGATAAGTTGTTTGCTTCAAGTTTTTCTAAGCCTTCTCCTGAGCTCTCTCCTTCCTATTCATCACTGCATTTCTGGGAACACAGCACCAAGAAACAGGGTCAGGTTTCCATATGCCTGTGGCAGAGCGACAAGGGAGCATGAGTTACCTCTCTGCTCTTTGACCACTCATCTCTGCATTTGCAAAGCACAAACCTGCGAGCCAGTGCTATTTTGTAGGCACACCAAATTACAGACTCAGGTACAATTTGCTATCTGATATCCCGCAGGCCTCTTTCTGCACTGAGTTTATAGGTTATTCCTCCAACTGAATAGCTGTTGGAAGCTTTTTCCTCTTCATACAAATTTTCTTCCATTTTCCATTTTTAGAAATCTTTCATTTTATTACCCTTATTCATGTAGATTAGAATCTTATTGTATAAACCATTCTGTGTCATTAAGGATACTTTTTTCTTTTAGTTTCACCTATATTTAAAAAATAATTTTATCTTTTCTCCGGTATTCTTAGAGCTCTTATACATTCCATCTACTTCCTAAAAAATGCAGATAATACAACAAAAATTACCCTTAAGCATAAAGCCCCAGCAACTACACTTGATTATTTTTAAATCACTTTAATGAATACCTTAGTATGCTGCCAAGCTAGAGCCCTAAATCCCTTAGTAGAGTCCATTTTTACCCTGAAAATTTTGTTCGAGAGTATCAAAAAAAAGAGATGATGTATAAGCTGAAGGATTCCTTTTGCTTTTCGTCAGAATAATCACCTCTGTCTTTTTATTATTATTTCTGCTCCCTTAGTAGGAAGGGAAACTCTTTCCTGCTCTGCACATTGATGATTTGCGTCAGAAAAGGATGTTTTCATTGAACAGGCGGTTTCAAAGTCTAGGTGAATTCTATTTTAAACAGAAAGATCTTACATCAAACTCCACACTTTTTATTGGTGTCTAACATTAAATTTGTTATGTGATTGCCAGTTCAGGTAATATTTGCCATTTGGATAGGCATGACGGTGACCACAGAAGCACTTGTGTGGGCAAGGCAATGGCAGGAGCTACCCCTTTTCACAAGTCATTGGAAGCACATTTTGACCACAAACCAAGCCAAGGTGCTGTAACCCCCTACCACTGCAGTCTGAGCACCTTGAGGATGCTGGTGGATTTGTCCTGCTGGGGCCTCTGCTGTCTGTAAGGGAGGTAAAGCTGATCATGGGAGGTTGCAGGCCAGACCCAGAAGAGAATTTGAGGCTGACTCCTGGAAAGAAATTCACCTTAGTGAATAAGGTGCTGGCACAGAAAGGGGACATCCATGTGCCTAGCCATGGGCACCAGAGCAGCTGATGCTCCAGGTGTATGGGTGCATGTGTATGCAGGCAGGGGAGGTAACGAAGAGCAGAATTTCCTAATGCAGTCAAGAGGAGACTTTGAAAAAAGGTGATTCTGGTTAGGTGCTCATAGCTCTATAGTAATCTGAAAGCCTTTTCTTCTTTAAGTCACCTGCAGTGGCTGGATGGACAGGCACTGACCTATGGAGTTGACATGGGATGTGGGTTAGCTAGTGATTTCCTATGTAGTGTTTCCGAAGGAAGAGTCACAGCCAAGCTACGTGCACGTTTAGCAGCTCTTGTTCCCTTACACAGGAGAACAATTCACAGGAAATACTGAATTTCTTTCCTTCTGTCCAAAGTCTTTTTTTCTTTCTTTTTTCTTCTTTTTTTCTTCCCCCACCCCCCTAAAATTTAATTCAGATCCTACTGAATGTGTCGTGTATATATGCATGACATTAGAGTGTACCTCTGACCTCCTGTTGAATCATGCAGGGGCATGTGCGGAAGCATGTTTCTTACCTGACAAGCACCCAAGAGGAAGCTCCTCTTGCCCAAGTGAGAAGAGAGGAGGAGGTAAGGCTGCTATCCTTTGAATGTCTTTGTAGGACCCTGCATCTTACAGCCTTCACTGCAAGGGACCCAGGTAGCGACTCATGTGCTGATAACTGGGAGGCTTAAAAATTAAAATAATAAAAAATAAAGCAAAAACCTGGCTAAGATATGGCTGGAGCTGGCTAAAATGTGGCAAGACCTTGAGGAGCAGTTCAACACCAACAGCATAACCATGCTTCTCTGTCTCATGTAAACAACATGATTTTAATTGGTCCCAACCAGTAAGATGCTCTGCAACAGCCTGAGTATCCTATTCCACCTTGCTTTTCTGTTCTGACTACTGATAAATACCTGCGTAATATGGACTGAACAAATACAAATATCCCAAAGTGACGTTATCTAAATAAGATGTTCCTCTTTTGGAAATTCTCCAGATTATTTTTTTTTATTTTCTCCTAAAAATCCTTAAAAAACCTGAATAATATGACTGATTTGGAGTCATTTGCATTGAAAATCTAGCATCCTTTCTCGTTGGAGCTAAGCTTATAGAAAAAAAATATATATAAATAGCACCCTCTAAACAGGCTGCCCAATTTTAGCAAAATGCATTTGCATGGATTTCTTCCCAGAGTAGAAATTTCTCTTTTTTCAATTGTGTGCAATTTATGACCATGCAGAAAATATGAGCCATGTTCTTTTCTCTTTTATACAGCATAAGCTTCAGTGAAATCAAATTACACTGATGTAAAACCATTGTAAATGAGATCAGAATCAGAATCTACCTCACCTAAGACAAAACTGTTTTGTGGCTAAATAATTTCATTTTGTGATTAATTTAATATTTGTGATGGGGCACAAATGTGTTCTGTAAACTGCCTTATGAATAGAATTTCAGTCTCTGAGGTCAGTGAAATACAAATGAAAAACATTTTATTATCAAAGGTTTCACAGTTTGTTGTGAATTTCTTTTTTTATACAAACCTTCTATTCTTGCTGACACCCAAACACTAACTTTCAGAGATGCTCTCATTGAAAGTGTCAGGTTTGGGATTTGAGGGTTTTTTATTTAGCTCTTTATTTAGTTGGTTGATTAATGCAGAAAATGTTCACTCTTCTTGCTCTCCCCTCCTAGCTAAGGTCAAGGTTTGTTTTATGAGGAAACTAGTTCATAGGCTTAGCTTAATTTGTTACTTTTAGCCAGCTAAACTAACAGTTTATAAAATTGCATTTGTACAAAGAAAATCTGCTTGGGTTCAGAAGGACATGATGTGCCCTGTGTTTGCAGAATATTAATTGTGACTGGAATAAATATTGATTATGCCCTTTGTAAAATGACTGATAAACATTTCAGTATTCTTTAACACAAGCTGTGTGTTCCTGATAGATTGTTGTACTTTCCCTGAGGAAAAGCAGGGCTAAAAAGTTAAAGCAAGCCGCACTAGATATGGGAAAAATACTCAACAAATGATCTTGTTAACAGAAAATTGTGCAAACTTCACGTAATTTTAATTAGAGACTTGATTTTTTTTTTTTTTTTTTCAATTCTGCAAGTGCTAAAAAAGAGCTGTACTGGAGGATATTTCATAAACTCTAAGTTGAAGATCAGATATGTTCCACGGGAATTACTGTATCACATAAATTAATATCATGGTCATATCTGGTATTGAACAGAGAAAACTAGTATTAATAATGTAACCTCTGCTGCTGTAGTACATTATGGTGATAGAAATAAACAACATCTTTCCTTTTATTCTGCCCTGGTGTAAATATAAATAAAATGTATCTATCTCCAGTCCTTTTTAGAAACTCTTCATTCATACAGGTTTTGCCCCCTGAAAAGCACAAAATACTGGAGTTTTTTGCGTAGAAAGAGTTCCCATCCTTCCAGTAGAATGAAAAATACTGTCTCTGTCCTCATACTGTACTTTTAAAAATCTTAATTTCTGCTGACATAATTCCTTATAACTGAGTTGTCTATATGGGCAATATTTTTTCCCTTAGTCAATGGCTGCAAGGCTCCTCAGATCAATGTCACCAAGGTTCAAATAATATTTCCTTCCAGAGCCTCCTCTAGCACACTTCCTAAGGATTATGGCATTAAGAAAGAAATGAAAAAAATTCTCTATCCTCAATCTCTTTTGTTGTCCATCTTTTAATGTCCTCTGATTTGATTTGATTTTGAGATTAGTTAGTTACCTTCCTTGCTGGGTTCCCTTAAACGATCCCCATTTTCCCTTTTAGGAAACAATGTTCAGATCTCAGCATCCTCTCAGACTCATTTTGTTCAGGCAGATCATTCACTATTTCCAGCTTTAAGCATCTAGATTTTACTTCTAGCTGACTGTCAGGTTCCCTGTCTCAGCACTTTTTGTCAGACTTCCATGTACAACAATTGTCTACACTGAAAAGCTCTTCAGGCCTCCCCAGCTGTCTGCAGATGCCATCTCCAGAATTTACTTTGACTACAGTCTACCTTCCCAAAACTTCAATTAAATAATATACAGCTTGACATACAGCTTGAAAGAAGATCTTAATTGAGTGTATATAATTGATTCTGTACTTAAGTTCATAGCTCAGGCATGCCAGATCTAGGTATAAAGACATATAATGATGTATTCCTGGCCACCCAAGCTGGGGCAAATCTTAAGACCACCCTGAAGTCCAGATTTTATTGATAGACATTTACAGAAAGACAATTATTTTTTGAAAATTTTTTTTTTTTGTATCCTTACATATTAAAGAACAGCACCAAAGGGAAAGCAGTATTTTCTTTAGTGGTGATGCTCCTAAATGATATTCTGTTTTAATGAGGAAGGACAGATAAGCCAGTCCCCCAGATATGTGTTCAAGGATTGCAGCATGTGTTGTTTCTAATAAACTTACTGCAACGGGACAGTCCTCCCTGCAGTAACTTCTTCAGCTGAGGCTGCTCCCATCACTGGACATGATTTCTTTGCTAGTCAGACAACCTAGCAAAAATTGCATCAGTTTCTGTGAGTAAAAATGTTTTCTTATTCTGTCATTCATAAGCTAAGAGTCTGGGGAGCAAATTTACTGAACTCTGGATAGATAAAACAAAGTTATTACTTGATCTTACTTCCGCTCTCCATATCGTATCTTGTCTATCTGCAGAGACTTCCCACTTTGAATTTACACACAAATAATAAACACAAGGAGTACTGTTCACTATGAGTAAGTGAGCAGAGACTCATAGCAAGGGGGTCATCCAATGCGTCTTTCCACATAAAAGAAAGCAAGCTCTGTCTCACTTTGCACCACAAGATCCTGTTGCCTGAGCACAAATAAACAGTAGGCATGGTGCTTTCTAGACAAAAACTATCAACTACTCTTCCAGTCAAACGGAAACAGTTCTGGCAAGGAAAACAGACTATTTGATGCCGCTTGTTTCACAACATCAGACCTAGGAGAACAAGGGGGTAACTGAGATGTAAGAACTGAGACAGAACTGCCTCTCATGTCTTGTAAGGTCCTTGTGCTAATCAGTCCCCAGGAGAAATGCCTGTAAAATGAAAAAGCTTGTTAAGTATTTACCATCAAGATTTGTTGTACCTGGCTGTGCAGCCATTCTGGGCAGAGATAAGTAGAAGTCACTTAGATGTCCCACTGGACAAAAAACATCTCATAGTGGCAACTTAACATCTTACCGCTGTGTTTCCTTATAACAGATGCCTCAGACTGACCCACACGGATAGCTCTCTGTCATGGCTAAGCAGATGCAGAGGGTCCTTCCACCTGGCACCCTCTGGCAGTACCAAATGTATTTGTCTAACTGGATGACTGAACAAATGAGCCAATCCAAGAGGTAATGACTTATGAGAAAGGGAGCCTGCCTCAGAGAGGGGCTGGTAATTGGGCCTCTACTGTTTGCAGTAGTTAAAGCACAGTCTTAAACTAGCATTTAAAAAAACAGCATTTTTTTCTCTGTCAGTGACATTTAAATCAGAAAATCCAAAATCTGTACAGGGTCCAGTGAAACAGCAAGCTCAAAAATAGCTTTCAGTGGCAGAATAGCCAACTAACCTTGAATAATTTGGACTGACTACAGCACAAGAAACCTATGGATTTCCCCAGTGGAGCAAGCCAGTGGCTACCCAGGCTAGCTTACTCTCTCCAGTGATACTTAATGACCCATGTTTCAATGGAACCTCAAATTCTCAGGAAGCTACTAATTACTCCTTGCTGAACTGAGGGCACAGCTGATACAGTTTCTGATCAGTTTATGCTTGGACGAAAGCCCTCTGTATGCGTTTCTTGGTTAGTATAATTGTATTTTCTGTTCAGAAAACCTTCCCTTTTTGAAAAAAAAAAAATCCAGTACCAATAATGGTTGCTTATCCTCATCTTGAGTTTACCTGTAAAAAGCTGTAAGTCCAGGGTTCCTTTACAAAGAAAACAACAGTGGTCTAGTTACGCTGGTACTGTGGGAACAGAAGCTACAAGTAAAAGATTGTTCCAACACATGAATGAATTTTGCAAAGCCTAACAGACTGCCCAAAATATTAAACTTCCAGGAAGACTGGCCATTGGTTTTTTTTGCAGAGAGAGCAAGTGAGTGAAAAAATACCTGACTGTAAAAAGCTTTGAATGGGAGAGGGCAGTACCCAAAACCTTTCAGCTCTGCATTGCTAGATTAGGTACAGCTTAGGCTGAAGCCAGCCCAGAAACCTTTCCTTCTTGGTTGCTGCCTTCAATCCATTCTAGGATAGATATTATAAAAAACCAGTATTGATCTCAATTGAAGTTAGCTATCTCATACACCAAAAGATGAAAACCACTGAAAAAAAATATTTTTATAACTTCAGTTAATTTTTTCAGAACAAAATTGAAGACAATAGAACTCAAAATGTAATTTGCTGTTGTCTTCAGCTTGCTGTTTGCTTATGCTTTGGTTATTACATCTGTAACTTGGAAATCTGAGTCCTTTTATACAAGTACTTTATCACAGGTTCCTTGTGGTACTGAGGGCTGTGACCTCCTGGCTTTCTCAAGGAAGGTAGTGAGTGATGAATGGGTCTTCTGGTCATGGGAACTATTATTATCTGCCTTTTGCCCATTCATGCAGCAAGACACAAGGATTCAAATGATACATTTACTTTGCAGGACTGCTTTAGAGAGAAGGGGAGCTTAATTGTCTGTAGGTTTTATCAGATCCATATGCTGTTTCTATATTAATGTATAACAATTGCTAAATAGGAATGACAGGAAAAGAGACATCAGGAAATTCTTCTCTCCAATAACCATGTTAAAAAAATATTCAAGGGTACTGTATATGTGTTCAGCTGTGATCTGAGGCTGACCAGCAGATGATAAGAGTATCAACTTTCAGCACCACAGCTCTGAAGTTTTATTCTATAGCACTATTTTTGTGGGATAGGGAGAAGACAGGAAAAGAAATGTGGAATAGAATATCAAAAATCTCTAGCAAAAATATCACAGAGAAAGAATTTGGCACTGAGATTTCTGCAATCATGGACGTAAATTATCTTGTGGGAACAGTATGAAAGAGGGTTTGGGGCTTTTTTTAGTTTATATTTTTCAGTGAAGAATAAATGTCTTTTTCAGCAGTTATAATACATTGCCTCAAATAGTATTTTATAAATCTCAGAATAACCAACTTGTACCTCTTCTGATGGCAAAAGAAAGCTACACTGGTTTAAGTAGTCAAAAAGTTTTATAATATCACTTAGATAGTTTATTGGGTTTGGAACATAAAATATATAAAAGAATGATGCTTTTTTTTTTCTGTTTTCTACCAAATTTAAACTATCGTATTCAAACTTTCTGAAGAATATTTTTTTTTTTTTACATCAGAATAGTCATGGAATTTTTAAATCTCAAAATCAGTTATAGGAAAAGGATGAGACAGGTTAAATATGATGGCTGGAATTCAGTCTTAACTCTACAGAGGCCAGTGAGTGTGTGAATGAGTATTAGAATAAATCATCTACTCCAGATTTGTTAAACTAAATTAAGAATGTACATTTTATGATGCGGCAATATTGATTTGTTTGTATTGTATTTTTTGCTTTGGGAACATAATTTTCAGTCATCTAAAGTCACTGCAAGATTCACCACATCTCATGAAAATACAAAAATCTCACCTGAAAAAATGAAGTAATGAAAAAAAGTCTATTTTAGAAATGTCTCAGAACTTTGTCATACTCAGCTCTCAGCTCTCCTATATATGTAAAAAAGTAAACTTTTATACGTATATATATATATATATATATATATATATATATATATATATTTCCTTCCTCCTTAAAAAGTACTAATGAATCTCAGTATTTTCCATACTGGTCACCATCTTAAAAGGGAATAAAACAGTAGAGATGGAACAAAGCAGAGACAAGAAATCTGAAGATATAAAAGGCAATGTGTTTCACTAGGGTCTGTTAGTGGAGGGGCACATATGTCTCTCTTTCATTACTAAATTCTATTTGAAATTATAAATCAAAAGGTTGCTTAGGATCTAGAGAATCTGCAAACATTTTATAGTGTTTTTCAAAAGAGACGCTAGTAAAAAAATAAGCATTTCTCCTATCATTTGAGCCTTAATGCAGAGAAGAAAACTAGTCATTCTCATACACCAACCCAATAGTGGTGCAAATTTATGTATACATATGCATATGACTAACACACAGGGGACCTTCATGTAAGGACAAATAGAAGAAACATCTAAGAAGTTTCTTAAAGTTCTGTATGAATTCAGCCATGCTGCATTTGCCAGCAAACACAAAACAGTCACTGCTGTAATAAACTGCAGTGAAAGGAAAGAGAATTGTGGAAACTGTGGAAGGTTTCAAAATAGGGAGAATGGCCTCCAGAAAGGAGTGGGAAGAAATACTAAAATTACTAGATAGTACAAGATACAGTCACTCAAGAATCCTAGGAAAAAAAGCATTCAGGTTGTGAAGTAAGGGCATCCAAAATGTGAAGTAAGAATGGCACAGGAAAGCCACAGAAAGGGCATGGTTTCTGAAACTGGCCATAAGAAAAGAATTCACCTTTAATGTGTTAAACACAGGATGATTCTTCTAAATGAAGGTGTTATATTTTCTGAGAGGAAACACCCATGCTTGGGTCAAGTGCGCCTTTCGGCTTCTGTGCCATGGAAATCAAGGACTATCTTCATTTTTCACTGCAAGACTACTAAGCAGCGATACTAAATTTCAGGGTCTGAATTGTTTTCCCTATATTCTTAGTTGCCTATCTCCAATCTCTTCTCAATATACACTGCTCTCCCTGTCCTCTGCTGTACTTTCTTCCTCCTTCTTGATTCACTCCTGCCCCCCCCTTTTATTTCTCCATGCAGTCTTTGCTTGCCATCACACCGAAGGCTCTGCATGTGCACCATACCCTATTTTCCTCTGCTTTTTACATGCTTTGTTCAGTTTGATGTAGCTTCTTTGTGTCACGTGCTACAGCACATGTTGGTTTTGTACTTTGCTACATCAACAGAACTTCTGATTCAGTCAGACTACCTGATATTTGAGAGTGAGTAAGACAGTGGTATAGTGGCTGGAAGTGCTAGCTTCAATCCTTTTGCAGAGAGACAGAACCAAAAGGAAATGCCTCAAATGCAAACTGGCACAATCTCTGAGCTTTTCCTCCCTCCAGCTGGAAGATTTTTGTGGAGCCAGCAGTACCTTCCCTCTCCCCATACCATACTGGTCAGTGGTCACTCCCAGTTTTTATTTTTCTTTCTCTTGCCCTCACTTTCTTTCCTCTGCTAAATGATTACTTTTCGACCGACCAAAGGCAGTCGTTTCTCAGGCAGTGAAGACAGCAGACAAAAAGTAAGTGGTTAGGAACTAAGTGTCCTGCTTTCCCTCCCTCCTTCCCTCCTGCACTCCCACTGCACTCCTGCAGCTGTCTTTGAGATGCCACTGCATCATGCTTCCAGCTGAGATCCATTGGATCTGTTAATTAATGTTGGCTAAGTCTTAATAACTAACAAAGATTTGATAATTTCCAAGTCTAAGAATACGTATTATCATCATTATTACTGAGAATCTGGTTTCTGTTATTTGTATGAGTGATTTTCTTTCCAAACTCCACACTATAATTTGTGATGACATTAATCTTAAATTAAGATTTAAATTATTCATGCTGTTGTTAAAGAAATGCACAGTAAAAGCATCCTGCAAATAAGATTATCATACAGATTTGAACCTTCCATAAGGCTTAAGGAACAGAACAATCTACTAGAATTTCACGGGTTAGCAGAACTTCCACCATCCCTCCCCCTGTCCCCCCAACACCCCACCCCCAAGAAAAAAAAAAAACAACCACAACACCAAAATCAAACCAAAACCACAGATGAGAGAAGAAATGAGTGGAGGGGATTAAAAGAGTTTCACTTGACCCCTGGGATTAACTCCATCTAGGAGAGATCAGATTCAGAAATACATTCCCTGGGCAGTATCTGATCCCAGGATTCTATTTTATATGAAATAGACTGCCTATAGATGCCAGCATCTTCATCAGCATATGCAACGCATAGAAATAAAGTAAGAAAATGCTAAGCATCTTTGCAATTATTTCAAGCTGGAATTCTTTTGTTACTACAGCCACATGTATAAGTGTATATATATATATAAGTGTATATATATATATAAAAGTATACATATATATATCAGACAGGATAAAGCAACCAGAGTTGGAATGAAAGGCAAAAGGCAAAAAGCTGATTTGTTTTGCAGAGAATGTCTTTAAATCCAAAAGTATTCTGTGTATTCCAGGCAAGGACACAGCGGAAACCCATAGAAAACTTGTATTTAAACTGGACTGAGGCAAGCCTACCTTTTCCAATAAGCTATTTTAGAGGTGATTTATGAGTTCTGCTGAAACAGATAAAAAGCATAGCCCACCTATTTCTTTTACAAATATTCAAGATTTGTATACAGTTTTGTTTACCTGCATCCTATCTCTGTTAGATTCAGTTTCAGGATGATTTAATTCAATAACTGCAGAAGCAACACTAATATAAGTATTTCTGATGAAATGTTATTTCACAATCACAGTGGAGACTTACTTCCAAGATTCACACTGATTCAATCAGGATACAAAACCACCACATTACCTATTTTTTTACTCAAATATAACTGACAGAAATAAAATACAAGCTTATGACTGTGAAATTGTCACAGTGAAATATGTGTAAATGACTTTCAGAACTCTTTATAGAAAAATAAAAAAGGTTTATGACACATAATTAAAAACAACAACAACAAACCCCAACACAAACAAAGTAAAAACCCCAAACCCCACAACCTTGAAAGGTGTAGGTTTGAATAAAGCAGGAAAAAAGAAAAGTAACCTTGAGCAAATTCCAACGTATTTAGGGGTTTTTTGTAGTTGTTTAAGTACCAGTCTAGTCTAAAAGGTAGAGAAAGAAACACCCGTTCTGCATATGAGAAACACCTGTTCTGCATATACATGGTTTGTTCAGAGGAATTCAGTGCAGAGTACTTAAGACAAATGAAATTTGCAAAACAGTTCTGACTAATCAAGGTCTGCTGTCCTCACCTATGTGAAGTAATGAAAATCAGTCAAAACCCAAGACAGCAATTTGTCTTCAACAATATCATTTCCTTGTGTTTATTTATATAATTTGGGGCTTAGTTGTCATGCCCCGAAGCCCTCAGTTCCTCTGGTCATAACTCCCAGCATTGCTAGATGTGCTGAGTTTTTGCATTACATGAACAAGTTCTTACCAGACTGGCACAAGTAAGTACCATGTGGCTGTTCAGCAGCTGTCAGTTAGGAACAGTCTTTCACCCCTTCTGGGATTGAACCATATCACAACATAAATTTGGACTTCCCATAAAAGGCTTGGGGTCTCAACATTCCTACAAGATGTTTAGCCTCTCAGGAGGCATAGAAGTAGCAGTGGAGAAAAAAAGTCAGTGTGGAGGAATAAAACCCCTCAAAATCAGCTCACAGGAAAATAATATTTATGCTTAATCAGCTCTCAAACATATCTCTACAGGCTGTGTCTACCCTGATAAGTAAAATGCAGCTAGCTTACGCATTTGAACACTGAACTGTTCAATGACACTGGGCAACAACTTGCTCATTCCCTGGCTTCAGCTCATTCTCCCAAAAAAACAAACAGGTGGGCAGTCTCCTCGAGGCACATCTCCCTCTCCCCATGACTGGCAGGAGCAAGACTGTGCTGCACGTGGCTCTTCATCTGGCATGATCCACCCAGGCTGTGCAAAGCAGCTCTTGCACCCTCACACAGTATCCTGAAGAAACTGCACTCTGCTCCCTGGTTAGATGAGAGTAGGAGTAAGAATACATGAGAAAATAAGAATGACAATAACAATAGCAATGACAATAAATATAAATCCTGAGTTGAAGGTCAGCCCTTTTATTAACCTGGCCGTAAGGATGTTTGTTAATAAAGTCAAAAAGAAAATGTGGCAGGTGATGGAGAGGTGGAAGCTTCACAGGAAGCATGGTGGGAAGACGCAGATCCCACCAACAGCCCTGGCTTAGTTTGGTGGTGGGTCTGTGCTGGACAAAGGTCTGCATGACTCCGGTGCGTTGTTAATATTTATTTGTTTGGAATGGTCTTGATGGCTTTGTGCTCCTCTGCCATGGCCATGCCCAGTATAGATTTAAAAGCACTGTATTTTCTTCTCCACTGAAAAGTCTGTTTCTACCAGCATGTGCTCACAATAGACAGCAGGCTAGTGTTGGCTAGGTAGTGCAAGATCCATGTAGACAGCAGTGTGGGGCAGGCCATTTGGATGTGGTCCTTGCAGGTCATATGCTGTAAACCTCTTCCAGGTCCTGGGAATCAGGATTTTCACAAGATGGAGAGGGAAGGTGCTTGGGCAGGGAGAGGATGATGTGACCATTTTGATAGAGGCAGATAGCATTGTGTGGGAGACAGTATGACCTCAGGGGGAGCACATCACTGTCTTCTAGGACATGCAAGGTGATCAGGCAGTGCACCGAGCAGGACTTAAGAAGGAACAGCATGAACTGCTTGCAGCAATAGCACATCCAGATCTGTTCTTTGGACTGTGACTATCCACAGGTTGTTCAAGTTAAGGGAAGGAGACTTCAGATTCTGGAATATAGGTAAGTATTCACTTAAAGTATGCATGCATATGTTTAATTGTTCACATTCTGGGTTGTGTAGAGCCATGGCTCTAATTTAAATTAAAAACATTAAAAACATTCATATAGACAGCACTTGAAGCTGGATTAAACCATCTCAATGACTGTCAGGACTTGCATGTGCCATTTATTACATATGTTTTCCCTGCATATATGCATTTAAACAAGTTTTGGAAAAAGGAGAGATAATAATATTCCTTGTTACTATGGAGGTATAGGTATATATTTATGTAGATCTCAGCACACTAGGGCCTGAGTACCATTTATGGCTTTAACAGACTGTTGTGGTATCAGTATTGAATAATAATAGGCAGCATATAAATGAAAAAATGAGAATAAAAACTCAATCTGCCTCAAGGGTGTGTGTTTGAAGGTCTGAGAGACATTAAAACCAAAGAAAATAGAGAAAGCGATATGCCAGATGCACACATCTGCATCAGTGTAAACCCAATCCCCAGCCCCCAAAGCTGTCAAACACAACTTACAGGAGGAAAGAAAGATTATTTATTTATTTAACCATCTATCTATGCACAGAAAGCAAGAGTGGAAAGGGCTCCAGGGAAAACTTGTGGTTGAAGTATGTTCTACTTTTTCTTCCCATACCCCAACCGAATTCTTTCCCTCATGTTTTCTGTAAGTCTTTTTCTGTGTGGCTGTGGCAAACCACAATTTCTTGTGGGTTCAGCTGTTTCCCAGACACATGTTGCACCATGTTCTGTGTGAGGGTTTAGTTCTACTCTTATTCAAGACACAGGGGAGTGATTCAGGATTCTATAGATAATCCTTTGGTTCCCCTAAAGGCACAGGCTACATACGAGCTGACCTCTGAGTGTGCACCTAGGCATAGCATACAGCCCTGGTCCCATGGCTCATGGCAGGCACACTGCTTCAGGTGCACCTCACCTCCTGGATGTTTCAAGGATGGATCTTTTGGAGGAGGTTGAGGTCTGGTTATCTTCTCCAGCTTACCCTGTGGCAGTGGTGTACAAGCAAAGCCAGGAGTTTTGCCACGTTCCCCACCTTTACAGATCCATATCTGCTTCCCAGGCAGCGGCCAGTGGATGTGAAGCTTGTATTGCTACATACAGGTGGCTCTGCTGGTGTCTGCACCTGGACCCTTTGTTGCTTTGTTACTCCTTACTTGGAAGTATCAGGCCTGCTCCGAACAGCCCCCTCACAAGCATCTGCATGTACATCACACTGCTCTGCCCTGAGCGCAGCATGCCTTCAGACCTTTGCCCTCCTCACTACTGAGTGGAGGGGCCATGCAGGTGATGCTGCCCCAGCTCCCCAGGGAGGATGGGTGGTGGGAAACAGGGAGGCAGGCTCAGAGTGGAAATTCTGTCTGTTGCCACTGTAATGGTAGCCTCACTTGGGAGGTTTGCTATCATTTAAGTATTGCAGTGATATCACATAATGCCTGTGTCAACACGGCACCCATCAAGGAAAGCCCTGGGGTGCAGAGGAAAGTTGTGATGGCTTTTTTGTACCACAGCATAGAATAGCACTTGCTTCTCTTCCTGTGGTGACAGATGCACACCAGACACTGCAGTCAGAGCAATTGGCACTTTTGGTCCATCATTCTACAGGACATCTGAGTACGTACATAGCCAAGAGCTGAGCAAGGAATCTATATGCAAGAGAAAGGGTCATTTTAGGAAATCATACTGCCAGGACTGCTAGAAAATGCCCGAAATTGCGATTGCATAGTGTAATTTATTTATATGGCTATGTTTCATTATAGTCTTCCTTTGCAAGATTTTTTCATTAACAGTCAAAATGTCAAGTTATTACCCTTCTGTGTTTTGAGGCAGTAATAAGCACTTCTGGATGGGTAATGAAAATCAGGATTTTTTTTTTTATTATTCAGTTTCTATGGTCTTATTTATCACCTAACTCCACTCCACAGCAGCCATCTACTGTAATTCGTACATGATCTTCAAAGGAGATGGGACATTTATACCCCCTCCCTCCTCCATTCTGTGCATGTTAAGACTGGAGATGTGGTGAAAACATTAGAGCTGCTTAGACAGGGACAGTGGCTGTTTCCCTGTGATACTCTGTGAGGCCAGCTACTGGCAGAAGACTTATATTTTTAATATCCAGCTCCTTACTCAAATCTAATTAACTTGACCATGTGTGCTTAATAAATTATATTCATTATTTAATCAATATTCATTGCTATTAAATACTGAAAATCACTAAATAAACAAGATGCCAAGAAACTTACATATTTTTATTACTCATGCTTTTGCCTGCTTCAGTAAGTTACTGAATGTCTTTCTAAAGTTGCTTTTTATTTTGTTCCTACAAAATGTTTTTGAAAGCAGCTCTGTTTCCTTGCCTGCAGGACAGAGGGCACACAACCTAAGACTCTCCCTTTGGCATCACTCTCTAGATATTCCCACTAGGCTGATAAGGGACAACCATTTCCCTAATGGTCAGAAGAAACTATTTGTGATTAAAGAGCTCTTCATACCCCTCTATCTCCACCCAATGTCAAATGGAGAGCAGCTCTGCTCTGGGAACACCCTTGTCAAAGGCAGTTTAGAGGGCTTCGTATGTAGGCTAACTCTTCCATGCTTTCCTGCAGCTGTGGGGTTTCTGGAAAGCAGCTGTGCTGGTGGGACAAAGCACCAGTCTACCGCAGTCTCCCCTTTACCACTTAACTGTTCCTTCCAGCAAGGAATTGTTCTGTGCAAGGTAAGTTCAGTTGTGAGGGTGAGACAGTATTTCTCAATAATTTCCTGATGTCTTGCAGAAAGTTTGATGAGCACTGAAGCTGGAAACAAAAGTACCAGATGGAATTGTCTATTTTCTGTCACTCACAGTGCAGACAAGGAAAGTCTACGTAGAAGTTGCCTCTTTGTTTCTGAAGAGTTTGCTTGTGCCTGCTACTCTTTTCCCCACCTGACATCAGGACTGGAACTAAGACAAACCGAGCTGACCTGACAGCAAAAGAGAAGGCAGATTTCTGGTTTTGGTTTAGTTCTTCAAAGCTTGTGCTGTGCTGCTAGACACCATTTCATTTTGAGGTGACTACCTGAATCATCCCTGCAGCTAAGTCCTTCAAGGCAGGATCTGGGACATCTGTAATGAACTCTCTGAGCTTGAATGAACCCCTCAGATCACGGCTGTTGTGCAAGTAGCATCTAAGAAAATCCTTGTAGGACCTGCTTGGTCTTGGTTTGTGCCCTGTCACATCTGTATAGATTCTGGGGTTAGAGAGAGAAGAAATTCATACTTCATACAGACTTAATTTTGCTTCACAATCAGAAATGATAATTAAAGAAGTAATAACGACTGTTGAGTTCTCATGTTCTCTCGCTTATGAATTTTTACTTCTATTTTACCCCAAATTTTGCTGAGCTTTCCCCAAGACCAAAACTCCCTCCTCCTCCTCCTCCTCCTCCTCCTCCTCCTCCTCCCTGGTTCCCTGGCCAGCATGTCCTCCTGGTACATCCCAGTTCTTCCAAGCGCAATGACTTTAATTTCCTTGATGCTGCCTTACTCCATGTGGACTTGACTGAAGGTGACGGGGAGGAGGCAGAATCTGAGGGAAGGCACTTGGATGAAGGCGGGGTGTCACGGGAAGCATGGAGGCAGCTATCAGAGCACAGTGGCTGTCCTCTGTGTAGCTCCCAAACCTCTTACTTCTGATGAGAGGGAAATGTTTAGTTCACTGTGGAAGGGTATATACAGATTTGTAATTATCAGGAGTGTGTTTGTATACATGCATATATGCAAACACACAGAGCAGGAGATTCCAATTTTAAATTCATCCTTAGGCAGCGTGGAGTTAAGTCCCTGTTCTTGCAGGAAAAAAAAAAACGAGCAGTACCGTGCCAGGTGTTCCCCTCTCAGCACAGGGACAGCTCTCGTGCCAAGTCCCATCCACCTCGCTCTGCTTGTACAGACCCATCCAGCACTGACATCACTATTTCACTCACTGGCATCTCTGAAATCCTCAAGATCAACGGTCTCTAAGAAATTAAACACAAGGTTCAGGCCAAAATATCTTGGCTGCCTCCATGTGCTACAACATTAACTACAAAGAGCAAGCAATGGTTTTATGCTTGCACACGTAGCAGCCATAAATAAAGTTCAGCCTAGGCCACAGAGCTGAGCAGCTTGCTCTAGGCAGCCAGGGAAGATACAGTCAGCTTATGCCAACTACTGACAATGCTGGATCACAACCTGAACATAGCCTTGACTGTCAGAGTTGAAACCCTCATTCAGAAGCACATGAAGTAGTGGAAAGTTACACTGTGCTCTAACTCATGCCTTCATGTCCTGATCAGTTTTACTCCATCTTCAGATTTGTATGAAAACCAGAAATGTTCAAAGTTTCAATAACAAACGTTCTTCACAAGTAAAATTGTAATGCTAGCTCTGAACTCCATCCAGGCCAGCACTAGGGCATCCTAATACTAGGGAGATTAGGAAAGAGGATATATTTTTTTCCTTCCCGTATGTTATGGAAAATTGGACTAGAGATGCTGGCTCAATTCTGTTGCATAAATGAAAGATGGTCTGATGAGATCCCAGGCCCGAAGCAGTGCTCTGAAATGCTCCAAGAACAGCTGTCCAGTGTTGTGAGAATATGCCATGTCTGGTATTTGAGGAGGGGTGGTGGTGAAGGTTTACAGTGAGAGGCAGCAGAGGAAAAGTGGGAAGAGACTCTAAGAGTTGAAGCATGATGTGAGGATGTCAACACAAAGCCTGCAGATCTGGGATTTCTGTGTCAGACAGAACTGCACATGGCACTGTATATTACTCTTGTGGCAAGCAGGTGTCCTGCTGGGAAGCTGTAATTGGGAGCTGGAGCAGGAGAGCAGGAGAATGAAAAAGCAAGGGTACTCCTTTTTAGCAGGACAGAAATGCTCTGGAGAGACTGGACTCAGGTGTGTGTTTCTTCAAAGACGTTCTGAAGATTAGAGTATTCTTTAAATGAGACTGACTTGATTAATTTCCTATGTTCAGTCCAAACTGTAGTCACGGTTTAGAACATTTCCAAGGGATTCCCACCACCAGGACCCCATGGGAGCCAGGGTGGGCAGACAGGTACTAACATACTGCAATTGTCCTAAGGCAAACAGCCCCTGGTTGAATGAAAATACAGAGATCAGAGCAGAAGTCCGGATAATACAGTGGCACATGCAGTGGAAGGAAGTAGAGAAATAGATCAGCAAATGAGTGCTATGAGGTGCATCATTTAATAAGTAAATAAGAAAAAAATATCCTGTAAACTGACAGTTCTTCTCAGATACTTCTGGGACAGATCGATTTAAACTTTGCACACTGCTCAGGCTATAGCTAAAGAATTAATGTCCTGTGTAGCAGCCAATCTACTCTTCTTTTTTAGTAATGCACTGTGAAAAACCTATTATCCTACCTATAATTCTTACTAGCCTGTTTCTATTTATCACTTTGATGTCTCTGTCAGCAGGTAAGTGTAACCTTCCATTTAGCAATAGGGGAATATTTGCACCCATTTCAGAAGTTGTAACTTCTCAAACAGGCCTTCATAAGGGGTTTTTTGATGGAAGATCAGCAAACCAAAATGCTACAGCAAACAGACAGGTGTAGGAAAAACAAATTCCAATCGATTATTTCAGCAAATGTCAAGCTCTTAAATGATGGACATTGTTGGGGGGCACAAAACAATGTACCTCACTTTCTGTTTAGTATATCATTACATTTATTTCTTGTTTTGTTCCTACCCCCTGTGATGCTTAAATTTCTGACAGCATTACCTTGAATTTTCACCCAAGCCATCTCCAACATGTTACAAAGCCTGGTGTGGCTTGGACAGAAACAGCAAGTCCAATGGCTGGAGCAATAGCAGGAGTGGCATTGACAGCAGGGCACAGCACCATTTTTGGGGAAGCAGCTGGGGGGAGTGCACACCCTATGTGAGGAGCTGTGTGATGCATGTGTTTTGCCAGCAGCCATGTTGCAAAGAGGTACGAAGACTGGGGAGGTAGATCCTTCTGGATGCTTAGGAGAGTGGGTATCCAGCATGCCCACCTGCCACATCAGGTGGGAGCTGGGGAGGATTTCCTGGGATGGATGCCATTAGCACCGGCGATGTGGCTTTTTAAAATCTTCTGGCCTGAAAGTGTGGGTTTTCAAAAGAGGTGCACAATTCATGGAAAATCCCTGGAATTTTAGTGGGCTTCTGAGAAAGTTACTATTAGCTCAGAGGTGAGATTCCTAGATTGGGGCTTCTTTGCTTTTTCCAGTCGATACAGTTCCTGCTAGATCAACTGCATGCAATTTAATGCAAAGAACACCTGCAGCTGCTGCTGCTGCATTTGTGAAATCTCTAAGGATAGACTGAAAACACGATGCTTTGTCTCTGCCACTTTTTTTCCCCCTCTTTAAGGTATTTGAAATAAATAAATGAGGAGGGCTCATTACCATGCACTGGCTAAACTGTTGTTAGGAAAAGACTCAAGGACTGTGGTTTATAATAATTTTCATTGCAACCACCTAGAGAACCTAATATATAAATCTTCCAAGATTGTCCAAATCACTTTCTTTGGGCAGATTAAAAGGTAATAGCATTAATATCAAAACAAGTTAATGTCTTAACAGTTTTTGCCAAGTTGTTGTCATTTGATCTGAAAAACTAGGTATATGCAGATTTTTGCCATTGCTTCACAGAAGAGAAGCAAGAAACAAGACAGTTGTTTTCCCCTGAAAATGTAGCAATATTCAGTGAATATTTGTTTAGGGTATTCCGCAATATGCCAAACAGTTTGGAAAAGAAAAAGCCCTGGAGCCAGTAGTGGGTTTGCACATTACAGATCTGCCTAAAAGGGGATCACCATCACAGAAGTAGATCCTTCTCTAAATTGAAACTGCTTATTCTTCTAAATGTAAAATAGCAAATGCTCAAGTCAGCTTTCCTGCGAGCTTTCCTCACCCAGTTCAGATACTGATAGCACTTAAGAGTATCTCTTCCATTCTCAGAGCTATTGAGACATGCTTCCTAGCTACTGCTACATCCATAGCAAATGCAGTTTCCCCTTTTCGAGAGTGCTTGATCTGGTAAACTTCATAAGCCCAGTTATCCTTTTTTCATGCAGACCCCTTCCTTTTACAACATCTGCAAGATGTTAGCCAAATAATAATAGTCATCTATTAAGACAGGAACACTTTTAAAACAAAACATAATATTGACACATAATTTATTTTATTTACTGATACAATGCAATACATGTATTACGGAAATATTATCAAATTACCAGCCAATGTAAGAAAGCACATGTGCCACAGAAAAGAAATCTAAGGCTCTCAGGGGTTTCGTGTGACCTTTCCAGTGAACTTGATTTCCCTTTTGACACCCTGGACACAGGGAATTTTGTTCATTCTTATGTTAAAAAGGAACCACCTTTCATTCACAACTCAGTTGACTATATAATGGCCATAGACAACAGTTTCAGTTTCTTGATTTCTCCACAGCATCAGGCTACCCCTGCAAGTGACATCCTGTGCTCAGTTTCAAATGGAAGAGCTGCTTAAAATATAACATGCATTTTTCCGGCACATTTCTATATCCTGTCTGCCTCCATATTGATACTAAAGATTAGATGGCATTTTGCTCTGGTTGTCCCTACTACAGAAACTGATTTCTGCTTAAAGTAGAGACAGAGGTACACTGAAATGATCTCATATCCCAATTTTCAACCCCCTAAGCAAATACATATGAAAGAGATCAGAAGCTTCTGGATCTTCTTTCAACTACAGATTTTGTTTATTCAATCAAACACACCAAGCTGTTTGAATCTTTTCTGTGACTGTGCTTGACAAAAAATATGACTCAGGAGTGGGGGGATGTCTGTTTTCTTCTCCTCTTTATATTAATGTGTCTTCAAAAGAATAGGATCTGGGATACTGTTAATCCGACAGCTGACAAACACAACTCATTCACTGTCAATCTTCTTTGCCAAAAATAATTGGACTCTAAACTTTTAAGATTTTGAAATTAAGAACATCCTCCCCCCCTCCCACCCCCCAGTGAAAAAAGTAATTTAGGATCATCATGTGGTTGAGGATACACAATGTCACCTGCAGCATAATCCAGTTAAAGTGCTGTAAGGCAAACCCAAACAGAAAGGACCATTAACTTGTTTGCTCCTTTCTCAGTCTGTGCTCAAGGGCCACTTTATGCAGGGTGTAGCATGTCTCTGAGATAGCATAAGATCTCTCTGCTGCATATTTCAGTGTGCCTGCTGATACCTGATCCTGGAAGCAGTCAGTGGAAAGCAGGTGGCAGGGTTTTAATGGAAAATTGTCTTTAGTTGAAACTGATGTCCACCTGTCCCCTGCCCGGCCATCAGCACAATCTCTACCCAGCTCCCTGCGCAGCCTCAGTAACTCTCCATGCATTTATCCTATCTCTCATAACTTCCTGTCCACCTGAACTTAAACTGTGTCTGCTTTACACTAATTAATCTAGATTTTTACCCCAATCCCTCTTTTCCTATTTCTTCTACTTCTGCTGCTTCCAGACCCAGTGTCAAGCTAAACGTGCATTTTATACCAGCATAACACATTTTTGTTTTTTCAGAGAATCAGTAGCAACTGCAGATCAGTTACGCACCACCCACTATAACAAGGGGGACACACTGAAACTAGTAGGAGGTTGGTTTAATAAGATTAAAAAACAAACACTGCTTTGCAGACTGAGTAGTGAATTTGCTGCCAGTGGAGGTTGTGAAGGCAGATATCAACCATAGGTCTAAAAATGTTCTAGAAAAATTCATGGACCATAGCTCCATATACAGAGAGGCAAAGAGAATAGGCAGGGAAGTAACACTAACATTCCCAGCACAGTGGTGCTGCTGAAGTGTGGAAGAAATTGAGCAGGCTCACATGTTCTCCCAAAGTTGCTTCCCGTTTTGCTCCTATCCATGGCAAAACACTGGTCTAGCTGGTCGTTCAGGGGATTTCTTGTGTTCTCATTATGGAAGATACCTTTGATATAATCATGCCTCTAGCCTAACTAAAAGCAGCAGCCATATGGAGACTGAAACCACAGGGCAGATGTCTGGAAATGGGAGGTGAGCTGCTTCTAGTCGGAGATGTCCCGGCTGTGGCTTTTGCACGTGGTGCATGTATGCAACATGGTTGTCATGGATTGGCATGCAGAAACCCAAATACAGGTGCCAACTGTGTGTGGGTACTGTGAGCCTGCTCTGAATGTGAGCAGCGAGTGCTGTGATGAATGATACCCGTGCACAATGACACCTAATGCGTAATGACAAGTAAAATGCCTTCCTTCTTGTTAGAAAAATCACATTGTTTATACACGGACTCATATTCCACACATCTGCTGAAGGTGGTGTGCTACTTAGAGAAACCAGCTCTATCATTTATCTTCTGTGCCTTTCAGCTGTGACTTATGTGTTTTCTGAGGTACAGAAGGATGTTCAGTACAGAACAAAGCATAAAGCTGAAGAGTTACCCTCACTTCTAAATTTGTTGCATGCGCATTCAGGCACCTCAATCTGTTAATTACTATGTCTGGAAAGCCTTGGCATACATATTCATCACCTGCAATTGTCATGCTGCCAGCTTTTGCAATTTTAATCACCAGCTTCATGATATTTGGCATTTTTCTTGAAGTTAAATCCCTCAGAGTTGTTTGGTTTTCTGACAGTCTCAGTTTTGCTTCTTTTTTTGGAAAAAGTCTAAATTTAAGGCCCTGTGATTTCAAAGACAAACCTGAAAAATGTTCCTTAAACATTTTTCATGAAAGAAAAAAAAAGAAAGAAAGAAAGAAAGAAAGAAAGGAAAAGAAAGGAAGGAAGAAAGAAAGAAAGAAATGTTAATATCTAGGGGGGGGAAAAGAAGGTTTTTGGGAAGAGTTGTAAGAATAAATGGTCTCTAAAATATAACTTCAAAGAAAGTAAAGTTCACTTCAGTGAAAAATTTGAAGGAATGACTTTCCATAGGAAAAAGAAGGTAAAATGTTGGAGTCAATATTATAATTAACAACATAGGCTGTTATCATAAACGGTGATCAAAGGACCCAATACGGCTCCTGCAGGATGAACTCAGAAGAATTTTTCCCAATTGTAATAGAATTAATGTTATTAAGAGCTTTCTGACTGTTAAGGCATCAGAGATGGCTGGCTGCAAAAACTGTGGAAATCTCTTTTGCCAGAGGTCTTTCAATGATTAAACAGCTGTGAAAGAGCTTCACAGTATACTTCATCTTGCTTTAGACCATCCGTGAAGCCTCTTTCACAGTTTTGCTTCTGTACTTCAAGTATGTGTTGTTGCAGCAGCAGCATGGTGATCATATACAATAACTTCTGTTAGTAGAGAGCAACAAAGCAAACAAGTGGAAGTGGAGATCGTTTAAAACATGCAGAGACCTATGTCACATGTTAATTCCCTAGGGAATACTGTTTCACATTGTCTTGGGAAGTGTGGTCCCCCTTGTGCAGATGCCTAGCCCTGCCTCTGGCACCCGAGCACATCATACTCCACAGCTGTTCAGGTTTCCTATGGTCTTTGCAGAGAAAGAGGCTGAAACCCTTGTTCCTGTTTTGATATTGTCGTGAGTGATTTCTAAAAAGTATCAGGTTCTGAAAGACAGGGTGATGGAATTCAACTGAAAACTGTTGGGGAAGGCTAATATTTTATTCTCTACTTTAATATTTGCTTTGCTGAAAAACTTTTTATTGTTTTCTTCACCCCCTTGCATAAGGAGCGTTTAGAAAAACTATTTCACAATGAGAAAAAGTGTTGCTTTCAAACTGTTGCATTCTGCACGCAGAGTAAATGCTTGGTGGGAACATCTTCAGGTAGAAAAGAATAAGAAAAAAATGTGTTTGAAATTTGTAAATGGAATTAATTGCTAGGATTTCTGTATGATGTTGGTAGACAAGAACTGCCTGTTTCATATTTGTGAGTATTAGAAATACTGGTCCTTCAGGTTACCATTAATTTTGAAAACAGTGTAAGTATAGGGAGAAGTTATGAGGGTACCATGCTAATTTCAAAGGAAGAGGACATTATCCACTTGTTTAAATTGGACATCAGTATTATCTCTTCCCCTGTGGCATTTTTATAGTACAACAAGAAAACAATTTTATTTACAAACATGCAAATAATATACAATAGAAGTGTGTTTCCACATCTGGGTGATTTTATCATGCCTATTTATTTCTGACTATTATCTGGATGAGGATACAGTTCTGTGTCTATAATACATAAAATCATATTTATGCACATAAACAACTGAAGTAACAGCACTGAATACCTTCCTCTAAGATATGTCAGTTTTTTCCTGCTTTCAAGTTTGAATTCACAGAAGCACAGAATAGTTGAGGATGGAAACTAACTCTGGATGTCATCTTCTCCAACCCCTGCTCAAGCAGGGCCACCTAGAGCCAGTTGTGCATGACCATGGCCAGACTGCTTCTGAATATCTCCAAGGATGGAGACTCCACAACCTCTCCGGGCAACCTTTGCCAGTGCTTGGTCATCCTCACAGTAAAGAAGTGTTTCCTGATGTTCAGAGGAAAACTCCTACACTTCAGTTTGTGCCCATTGCCTCTTGTCCTGTCACTGGTTAGCATTAAAAAGAGCCTGGATCCATCTTCTTTGCACCTTCCCTTCAGGTATTTATATACATTGATAAGATCGCACATGAGCCTTCCCTTCTCTAGGCTGAGCAGTCCCAGGTCTCTCAGCCTTTCCTCATAAGAGACATGCTTCAGTCCCTTACTCATCTTTGTGACAATCCACTGGACTCCCACCAGCAGCTCTGTATCTGTCTTGCACTGGTGAGCCCAGAACTGGGCCCAGTACTCCAGATGTGGCCTCACCAGTGCTGAGCAGAAGGGAAGGATCACCCCCTTGACCTACTGACAACACTCCTCCTAATGCAGCCCAGAATACCATTAGCCGTCTTTGCCTCAATTTTTGGCTCACAGTCCACCAGGACCCCTGGGTCCTTGTCTGCAAAGCTGCTTTTCAGTTGGTCAGCTGTCAGCATTTCCCAGGTGCAGGCAGGACTTTGCATTCGCCTTGGTTGAACTACAAGAGGTTCCTGTCAGTCCATTTCTCCAGCATATTGAGACCCTTCTGGATGGCAGCACAACCCTCTGGTGTACGAGTCACTCCTCCCAGGTTTGTGTCATCAGCAAACTGGCTGAGGGTGTACTTTGCCCCATCATCAAGATCATTCATGAAGATGTTGAACAGTATCAGATCCACAACGGAGCCCTGGGGTATACTGCTAGCTAAAGGTCTCCAACTAGACTTCATAATGCTGGTTAGCACCTCCAGACCCAGCCATTCAGTCAGCTTTCATTTCACCTCATTGTCTGCTCATCCAGATCATTCTTCATCAGCTTCTCTAGGAGGATCTTACAGGAGATGGTGCTGAAAGTCTTACCGAACCCAAGGCAGACAATATCCACTGTTTTCCCCTTATCTACCAAGGTGGTCTTTCCATCGTAAAAAAATTTCTAGGTTGGTCAAACATGACTTCCCCTCAGTGAATTTATGTTAACTCCTCCTGATGATTTTCTTGTCCTTCAGGTGCCTGGAAATGGTTTCCAAGATTAGCTGCTCCATCGCCTTCCAAGGGACTGAGGTGAAGCTGACCACCCTGTAGTTCCCTGAGTCTTCCAGCTTGCCATTTCAGAGCAAAATGGGAGGAAATTAATTGAAAACTTAGGCATGACTTATGCCACTTGTAAAATGGCAATGATACTTGATTTCCTCATAGGAATATAATAAAAATTAAATTAACTTAGAGTTCTAATATAGGCTACAATATACACGTGTTATTTCACCTGAGATCTTCCTTACCTTTTTGAAAAGCCCTGTTTTACTTCATATCACCTTTGCAGGAGAGGAAGATGGAAAAACGTAGGTAAAATGTAAAAAGAAAAGAAGGGTATTTTCTCTCTAAAGTTACTTTTCTGTGTTGAAGAGAAAGTGCTGTGAAACAAGACAAATGCATGTTTCATTACTTCATTATCTTTGTAGGTAACAGTGTGACTGCTGTAAGGACCCTTATGAAAAGCCATGTCAAATTGAGTTACAGATCAGATGTGCAAGGTTATTCCTTCATCCTCTTTTCTGTTCCTCAGCTGGCTTTAGGGCAAGTTCTCCAAGCAGTGACCTCTTGGCTCTGTACTATGTACTCCTGCTACTCTTGTACCAGGGAGTATGGATTTGAAAGCAGTCCTGGTTATCAAAGCAGCAGAGTTATATTTCCTACTTTGGTCCTTAGACCTTAGAAATCAATTCAGACAAATTCTCAGCATTATAGTTAGAGTCTGGGGAGCTGATTTCTAAAAATAAAACTCTCTCTTCCCTAAGTGTTTATCCGCCCATCAAAACTCTATATCCATGATTCTTTGATTTCAAAATACTAAGCGATTTCAATAGAAAGTTATACAACGCACAAGCACATGTATTTTCCTGCCTGATAAAATTTGTTTTGAGAGATTAGAAATAAATATGAGACTACTGTCCAAGAAACACAGAGTGCTTAGGGCATTTCACTGATTCAAATCTAATTCAAGTCAATGATTGCCAGAAGTAAGAAGTCTCCGAGTTCCCTTTGGCTGTTAGAACAATTTAGTTGCTGGTTATCTTTATCCTCAACAAAAATATGGACACATCACATAATCTTTCAGCTTTTTGGCATCCTTAGAAAGAAGAGGGGAACTGAATAGTTTCAGTGGAGTTACCCACACATTACCAAGTTCATCCCTTCAGACAAAAAGAACAGTGCATGATAAACACAGGTGTATCAGTAAGTACTGACCTCAACAGCAGCCTTTTGGGTTCTACAACATCCTTCTCCAGAAGTGTAAGACTATCATCCTATAAAAAATGTCCTTTAACTGCAGAGGAAGCTTTTTACAGAAAAGTGAGAAAAGAATGAAAATTCTATCTTATTTTATTGGAGTTTGTATTGCTTCTAGCTGTGTTGTACCTGCCCAGCAGGAGGAGGCCATCAGTTCTCAGCTAATCAATGCAGCCCTACTTCACTATGTGCAACTTCAATTTAAATTACAGTTTTGTATATCCATCATTTGTAATTAGCAATCAAGAGATACTGCTCCCACTTGAAATATCACACAGAACTGCAGGAATCACTAGTGTGTTTGATTCATTTAGGTTAATCTGAGGTCTATTGCTGACCTCTCTGATTTCAGTACTACCTTTAAGTGTAATACTACTCAGTATTAGTGCTAATAACTACAGCTCCCTCAACTGCCTGATTTCAGTAGTTTCTCTCAGCCTAATTTTTCCTGCCTGGCACCCAAAACAGTAACTTATTTTAACTGAGCCTTGAAAGCCCTGACTTTCTCTCATTTCTCAGTTATTTAATCATGTGAATAAAAAAAAGTGTTCTATATCTGCTTTAATTTTTCTCTTCCCAAAATATCAGAGTCACACTCATAAAGCTAAGGTCATAAAGAAATTCATACGCTCCTAGGTAGGATGATACCTCATATTTCATGGGAGATGCATGCAACACCAGTCTCCAGCCTATAATAAATAGGACACAAAAGCTGCTGGGAAAAGGAAATGTGGAAATGGTGTGGCTCTTCCCTACATGTTCTGTACATCCCCCAGCCACATTCTGCTCACATATGTTTCATGGCTTTTGTCACAGCAACTCTTAAATGGTCCACTGGCAGTTTATCTTTCACATTTCAGTGTTGCTCCATTTCTTCCCTGGAAAGCAGAAGCTCTGTCTCAGATGGAGTCTCCTGTAGTTCCCTTCCCATTGCCTGGCTGCCCAAAGGGATGTACCCTGGAAGCATCTTAAGTCTCTGAAGAGAAGAGAAACTGGAATGACAATTTCTAAGTTAGAATATTCATCATAGCTGCAACAGCAACAGCATTTTCAGCCCTAGCTTCCAAATAATTTTGCACTGAGTCTCTGGCTGGCTCCCAGACACAGCCTGACCTAGATTATATCTGTGGAAATAAGAATGCAGCAGAAAGGAGAAAAGCATTCTCAACATCTCTTCTGCTTCCCTTTCTACCAGGGAATCTCAGGCCATTGTCATCATCATAGTGAGACAGCAAATAAAGATCATCATACAGAAAATGGCCAGTCTTGAAGGTAGTCTAATCTCAATAAAAAAGAAATAAACTCAGGCCATCACTTACTGTTGCAGAAGATGGTGTTCCTCAAGCTGCTGCATTAGTGCTTTGCAGCTTTGCCACATGCTGGGTAACATCCCACAGCTGAGAAGACATAAGCAGTGGGCCACTGATGGTTGGGCTGGGTTATATCCCTTCTGCCCTGCTGGAGAGTCGAAAGTGTGAGCAAGGCTGTATGGAGACTGCACAGGCTCAGGATATGTGGCCATCAAGGCAGGAACCCTACAGAACCAACCAAGAGGGTTCTTAATTGAACTTTAATAAGATAACCTGTGACATTAGAGTAAAAATTAAACCATGAGGTTTTTTCCCTAGGAACCAGAAAGGGGGACAAAAAAGTGGTTTTGTCTTGATCTTGGAGAAAAGGAGTCTTACTCTTACATGAACAATCCTTTTTTTTCTCCATATCAGATAAATATTCTTTTCCTAAGAAAAGTTTAAAACTTTTCTATTTCATAGGAGCACTAAATAATATAAAAACCATGTCAGAGAGTTCAGAAAGTTCCCATCTACTAGCTGATATTAAATGTTTCTTCATCACTAATCCAGAGACACAACAATGATAGCATTTGAAAGTTTTAACTTGCAAGTAATTCTAGCAGTGCATGAAGTGTGAATATAATTACAGTCTCAGAATATTACTATTTCTGTTGTACTGAAACTCTGTTCCACACACCTTCTTCAGATAAGATAGAAGTGTTTGATGTGAATACATCTTCAATTAACATTGCTGGCAGATAATGGAAGGCAGCAGTTGGAAAATCCTTATCAAGGTAAAAGTACTTGAGAACTAAAGAAACAACGTGCCTGTCAAACCTCACTATGCTTTCAGCAATGTCCATAATTGAAAAGGGACATCGTAGAAGTCCAGGTGCTGGTAGCAGTTCTTTAACTGTACAGTTATATATGTACAGATATATATCTGTACATATCTAGATAAAAAAAATAAATATTCCCATGCTGTCTTTATAGGGAATGTAAAGATGAAGTGTCTAGTAGCTTAAATTGTTTTGGTTTTTTTTTAACCTCCCCCAGATTTGTGCATCCAATAGGAACGGGAATTACTGTCATGAATTATTAAAGCTGTAATCAACAGCATATTTGTAAATTCATAATCTTCTCAATGAACAGGCTATCTTCTTCTGCATCTAGGCAATATCCAGTATGTGTCAGATCTTACCCTATTAGAAAAATATTGAAGTTTTGTTTCCTGAGCAAAGTTTCCTGATGCTGAGGGGACAGAAAAAAAAAAAAAAAAAAAAAAAAAAAAAAGTGAATTTCCATGAATTCTTGCTGGGTCTAAGACTACCTAAGTCTGGTAAGAACATTTGCCTCTGACCATGAACTGTGTGTGAACGGTTGCAGCCGTTCTGAGACTGCAAACAATTCCCAATGAAAGCTGGATTGCTTCATTCTCCTGGCGGACAGGAAGGCTGTCTGCTATATGAAAACAGCAGTAGCAGTGTAACCTGTCTGTCTGACCTGTGGTGACTTTGGAAGCCTTGTTATGAAATGTGCATATATGTTATTATAGCAGATGCTAAGCTACAAACTGAGAGACTGTTTGTAGCCAATTAAAGCCAAAGATGAATAGAAGAGTAAAACATGCAAATATTACTTCCCACCAAATCTGGACCCAAGCAAATTTTAAAAGAAAATAAAAGTGGGTCCCTTGTGAGTCTAATCTAAGTCATAGGGACTTCATTACTTGAGGGTCTTCAATACATTTGTCCTCAGAACAGACATTAGGTGAGACACTACAAACCAGACATCTAAAAGACAGCTACAGACCAATGCGGGCTTTGTAATGCAAAACAGAATAAACTAATTCCTTTCTCCTTCCCCTTTTCCCTGTGCACTCTAGGGTCCTGGGTCACAGCCTTAAGGCAATGCATTTTGATTTCCTCTAACACAAGAGGGAAAGTTTTTTCAATTTATTTTCTTGTGTGTGCCTCTGAAAATACTCTGTTGGTCCCTGCTGAAGAGAACACAGCTGATGGACAGCTACTCCGGGGTGGTGCAGCAGCTTCCATGTCATTACAACAGTCTTGGTAGCTTGCAGCAGACATTGTATTTGAGGAGTTAATGATCCTGAGCAAGCCCTGCCTGCTTTATTGGGTCTTGTACTGAGGGCCTGAGCAGCCTATTTGTCAATATGAGTACCCGCTCTAACAAAATCTGCTGGAGTGCCCCGAGCTGCACTGGTAAATGTTATGATATCCCAAGAAGGTATATAGTTCTGTTTGTTACATGAAATAAAAGCCATCATGGCATGGGAGGGAGGAGGAAGCTCTCCACCAACAGGATCTGTGCAGTGCACCATGGGAAAATCCTTCTGGGGTCCTTACTGTGGTACCTCAGATGTCTGTGAGCAAGCCAGGTGCAGTTGTGCCCATACTGTGTGTAAGGATAAGAACCAAGAGTTTTCAAGCTTTTCTCCGGCAGCTGAGCTTCTTCACCCAGGAGTGACAACAGGAAAGCAACAGACAGTGCCTAAATAAGTACCTGAAGAAAAGCAGTGTGGACAATCAGCACAGGATCTCTGTACAAAACCACAGGCACTTCAAGATGAAAGTATACACACTGCCACTGAGGGTTTTTTTGCTGAGAATGAAGTCAATTGATTTGCAGCCTCCCACTAACAATAAATAATGTTCAACTCTGCAGACATACTATACTGTAGATCTTTTTCTGCTTGAACAGTTGTTTGACAACTTGTGAAGCAGAAGCTGAGTTAATGACCCAAAATGAGAATACCTGAAAACAAGCCAGCTTTAGGTCAGTTAGCTGAAATACATTTACACTGCATATAGACTCAACATTGAACTACTTCACTGTGCTGACTCAGGAGGGAGTGGCAAAGCTCAGGGTCTAAGTTAGCAGGATTTCTCATGCTCAAGTTTAGGTCTTAAATATAATGTGAGACATTTTGGGAGTTTAATCTGCTTAGAGATGGAAATTGCCTGAGGAAACCAAGGAGAATGGGAAACAGGAAAGAGAAGCTTTATTTACTGGGGGTAAGAGGTGATGGACTTCTCCACAAAGACTGTGGGTGGCAAACCAGGACACTACAGTACTGACAGAGGCATTAAGTCTTTCTCTCAGAGTAAGCCCTTTTAAAACCCTTGGGCAAGCACACATGCTTTTGCTACTAGGTTATAGTTCAGCACCTGAAAAAAAAATTGTCATGTGAGATGACCTCAAGCTGCAAGCCATAGTGTTACTAAAGAAAGTTTCTTTTGGCTTGGCCTGAAATGCAGTGATGAATTTCTAAATATACATGTCACAAATGTACTCACTGTAACAGGGATAAACCCTCCTCTGTGCTCCACCAGTCCTTTCCAGATGAATAAACCGTATCCTTCTTGATTAATCTACCCAGATGGCACATTTTTCCCCCAGCACTTTTAATATATGGCCATATACAGGTCACATGCTTGTGAAATCTGTGTTGACTAAAGGACATGGGTGGAAAGGGGGACTGGGGTCCTGAAGAACATATGCTGTTGCTGTAGGGCAGACACAAGCTTCCTTTAGGGGGTGGCCTGTGAATCTGCAAGCTCTGCAGCCACTTTTATTCACTGCAAGTTTTGAGGACAGTGCAATCACACTAGTGTCCCCTCCCTTCCTTTGTCACTCACGGGGCAGCAGAGAAGAGCAGCAGTGCAACTGCAGCCACCGTTAGCTGGGGGAGCGTGGCAGTCAGGATACCGCCATGGGGTCATTCATGGACTCAAGAGCTGCTGTCTTTGATCAGTAACATGAAGAATACAAACGGCTCCAAACCTGGCCTTCTGCTCCTGGTAATGGCCTATATCCATATGACCTGATGATATGGATACTGAGTGAACAAGGCAAGAGTGGTTCATGATGCAACATGACAGGGAGATGCAGAGGCATGTGGGTAACTAGTCAGTGTGAGCTGCCCCCTAAAGACAAGGACATTAGTGGTTTGATTAAATTATTTGAAATGTTGCTTCTACTGAAGTCAGAAAACCAAGATGAGATGTGTGCTCAAGCCACTGGTGACATACACTTTGAAATTAGTGGCAGTGCAACAACATCCAGCTGGAATTTAAAACTGCAATGGTCCAAACTTCAGGGCCGCACCTGTGCATGGTTTTTTTTAGTTTGGGGTTTGGTTTTGGTTTCTCAAATGCAGGCTTGGTAAATATTTAGTTCATAGAAAGTCCTCCAAATCCCCAATTTCATATGTGAGTATGGCATGAGAACATTTTCAGCTCACTCACATCACCACACTCAGCACAGAACCATTTCTCATGTTTCGTGCACATACCATCAAGAACGCCATATTCCACTAGCAACAGGGACGCTTGCTCTTCCTCCTCCATGCGAATACACTGAATGCTACTACAGAGGATGACTAGCAATGCTCTCAGTCACTCTCAAACTGATGACAGGAACAATACAGAAATAATTTTATAATTTCTTCTATACCTATCTGTCAAAGAACAGTTAGCTCTTCACCATTTCTGAGCCACTAAACAGAAATATGAAAATGGAGTGTGATAAAGATTGCACTTTTTTGGCACTGGGATCTTGGAACAGATTACTGTTAGATAATTAGACCATAAGCCTCCTCACAGCAGGTACCCCAGCTTTATAACCACCTGCATTGTTTGTTAAGCACCCAGAACACTATTCATGCTTTAAGAACAAATTAATTATCATGAATCAATTAACAGTACTCCATCCACACTAATGATTAGACTGGATCATCAAACAAACCTACTCAGAAAATTTATGAATAATACACTTCCTGGAGTTAGTGCAATATTAGTTTACAAGCTTTTAATCTTGATTTCCTTTTTCATTTTATTTGTAACATATTATTTTAGCATGGACAAATAGGTATTTAATCTCTGGCTGTTTTGTTAGAGGTTCACTGTTTATTCTCATTTTTCCTGTACCTATGTTACAAGTTTGGCCAGTTGAGTTACCTGTTGATGTTTGTCTTCCTGACTTGATCGTTTCATTTTAAAGCTGAATATTAATGATAAATAAAAAAATAACAAAATAAACACCTTTCAGCATAAATTTTTAGTGGAAGAATAATGTTTTCCAGGATTTATGAAACCCACTGCCTGGCAATACTTTCTTGAACTCGCTGCAGCCCTCAAGATCTTGGGACTAAATTGAAATCAATATGACCTGAAAGTAAATAAACTTTGTACTTTCTATTCACGTATTTGTGGAACAGTTTTTTTGTTTTGATACAGTTGGTTTAACAAATCATCAGTAGCTGAAATCACTCAGAGCTGATTAGAGAAGCTGAACAAGGCACTCTGAGGAGTTCAGCATGAATAAATGTGTGTGCCATATTTCTTTGCCTCCCCAAAGAAACACAAAACATTTGCTCTCTATTTTGACATATATACCTGCTATTGAACTGCTAGCTTGAGTCAGTGAGTGGAACCAGGCAAAAAGCAGCAGGAATTCTGCAGTGAACTCACTTTAAAATTATGTCTTCATAGAGCAACAATCCTTCATGAGGGATTTAGTTGGGGGACTGATTTTGCTTTGTTTTCCTCTTTCCTTTTGTTGAGTTACAGGGCTGGATTCAGCAGGATCTGAAAAGAAATTAAAGGTCCTTAGTTATGATATAAGCATCTTTTCTCCTGGTTAGAAGAATTGTATTGCATACAAATGAAAAAAACACCCTTTCTCCCCACCTTCAACCCCCACAATGGTATTTAGAACTGCAGGCTGCTGTTTTCTGAGATAGGTAGGCAACAAGGAGAAAACAAAATGTACTTCTAAGCAATTGGTTGATGACTGTATCATATGGCTCAAGACCGAGTTGGCACATCTTTGCTTGAGGAGCCCCTTCTGATGAAGCATTTTTGCATTCCTGATAGAGATACATCACATACATTGCACCTCTAGAGGATGGAACAACTAGTCATAAGAAAATCTGTCAGCAGAATATTAGTATAAGTACTAATCCTGAAAACAAAATATTGTATGAACGCACTTCAAAACGTGTGGACAAATTCATTTAGTTATCACAGCCCTTTGCATGCCTTCTATGCAACCCAAAAGCCATCAGGGTAGCATCCATTCCAGGAGATGCTAGAGACAGACATGAAGGGGGTCTTCAGCAAGGATACCTACCAGTATCCCTTCTTCCTACCAGCAAATACTCCTACTAGAGAATGTTTGCAAACAGTTGACAGGTTTAGAAACTAGTTGTTTATTGCCCTAGAGCATGAAAAACATTCAATCCAGCAAAAGGTACTGTGTAACACTCTTCAATGCATTTGTGACAGCTGGTGACAGATTCACTTTGAAAATTGCATTTTGAAAGGACACAGCTTTGCAGGCTTCTCTTAAATCTCTGATCCAAAGGGTATGCCATCAAGTCAGACATCTCAGCTTCTGTCTCACAGCCTTGTTCTTACCAGAGCAGGTATGTTCCATGGGGTGTCCAGTCTTCCACCACTGGTCTTGTCAATTAGTGTCTACCTGCCCGACAGCTCAGGAGCCACAGATATTTTACTGGTCTTGAAGGCGATTTTTAGGATATTCTTTAAATCAGATTGCACAACATAACTAGGCTCCGAACACAGGGCTGGGTGACTAATCTTAATTTAAACATTTGACACAGTGCATCTCTTTACTTAGGCAATGCAATTAGTAGCCTCTTTTGAAGATTGCCATACAACTAGACTCTACTGGGCTGAATCACTCACTAGACAGGTGAAAAAAGTCAAGTCAGAATTTCAATTACAGATTTCTAAAGAATGTTTCAGGTGATGATTATACAGTATGGGACAGTACTCTTGTCTTAAATCCAGGCTAGAGGATAACACAATGAGAAATATCAGGTGGTCATATAATATCTTTTGGGCAGCAGATACTTACAAGGATTGGGATTCTGTTTCTACCTGCATTATTGGCCTAAGTACAGATCCTTACGCAAATAATTTCATTTATCTGAATCTCAATTTTATTCTTATTTTTATTCTCTCATCCTTGACACCTGTGGATAACAAGAAATATGTTTAAAGGAAAGGTCACCAGAGGTAACAAGAGGTAAACATTTCAGAATTCAGATTTTAAAACCATTTTCCATGCTCATTTTTTGAACGCAGTTATTACTTTCAATTACTTAAGAACATTACCATTTCTTTTGAAAAAACTGTAACATTCTCACAGGAAAAAAGACCTTCCCTTTCAAGAAGAAGAAAAGGTAGATATCTAGCATTTACATACGAGGACTGGGGTTTTTTTCACTGTAATTGAGCAGCATAAAGAATTTAATGCTTAAGACAAGAATTTAAATGCCTGTCTAGAAGAGAAAACACTTGGTAAAGCCAGTCCAACCAAAACAACTCCCCGCTGTTTTGTCATTCTAAGACCTGAAGCCTTGTTTGTTCCCTTTTGCTGCCAGACCAAGGTCCTCCTTGGGAGCTTCCTCCAATACCCTGTGGCTACTAGTGCGTGGCCACATATCACATGATCTGGCAGGGTCCACCTTGCCAGATGTTGCCTCCCATCCCCCTGCAGTCCTTCTTTGCCTTTGCTGTTTTAATAAGTGATAATTCAGATACAAAAATTATCAACAGTGGTTGCACTCATCATGCATCCATTCTACGGTTTTCTGGTAACAGACAGGTAAGCACACTTTTTATCTGCGGTTGGTTTCTCTGCTCAAAATGTGCTAGCTAGCCCTGCAACTATCCTTTTCAATCAGACGGCTAGATGTTTTTGTGCCCGTACATGGTTTGACCCGAAGTCAAACAAAGACTAAAGTGAGCAGAAATTGTGCATGGCCATACAAATATTTTCTTACAGAAAAACATTTAATCAACTGCCTCTTCCAGATATGTAATCATCAGGTCCATTCACAGGTATTTTACCTGATAGAAGAAGTCAGACCTGTGTTTTTATGTAACCATGGGAACGACTTCACCAGAACTGAGATTTCTTAGCTAGGAGGGGGCAGTGGCAAGCTGCTATTAACTGAAGACAGATACTGCAAACTTGAAACAACTTGGTTTTGTCACAATACAGTTTTACCAGAACTGGAATTGAATGCTTACCTATCTTTCCTGCATACATTTTGTTATCCACTGCCTTACACACCCACGCAGAAAATAAATCTTAACATTGTCCTTAGTATCCTTTACTTAATAGCATCTTACTGCTAAAGCTTATCCACTTGATTTCTCTATTTCCTCCCTGAAGCTTTATTCTCCCTCTTAAACCCTGCTGGGAGTCAGACTCAGTGTAGTGGAGAAATAATTTTATAGTCTATAGCATTAAACTAAAATGTTAAGCTAAGTCAAAACCAATGTTACAGTATTGGTGCAAGAGCCTGTACAAAGTATTCTAAGGACTTCTAAGTCCTAAAATCAGGTTGAAAGCAAGCGTGGAAATTCAGATGGCCATTTTTAAATAAATAGAGAATAATTTTCTTCAGAACAGAGAACAAAAATAACCTTCCTTCCTGTCTTTCAACTGACCTGAAACAGAACCAAGAACAGTCTTAGTTGCCAGAAAATCTGGGATCCTGCGAGGTCTTACATGCAAGTCAAGAGCCACGTTTTTGTTTTCTTTGGCTTCTATGCAGTTCCAAATGTTGTCACTCCTGGTGGCCATTTCTATCAGTTATGTTATTGCTAGTTCTGTTCAAGAAAACCATCTCCAGGACTGTAATGCAAAGATGCTATAGAATTACTGGTTGATTTTTTTGTGTATCCTCTTTATGAATTCCTTTTGCTAGTTTATTTGCATGATGATGGTGTATTTATTTCTCAATATATATTTGTCAAAATGTAGATCATAGGAGTTTAGAAAATGCTTCTCCATAATTCAAAGTATGTGATTCCCATGCAACAGAGTTAATTTTGTTTACTTTCCCCCAGAAGAATATAGCATAAAGTCTACAAATAAATAGATGTATTACAGTCCATGTTGCTCTTCTTTCATCTATAAATGGGAGTTCTGTCTTGTCTCTGAACTGGTAATCTTGGGAGGAGAGAGCAAGAAACAGCTCTTAATGTGATTTTATAATATTTCTAGCATGTTAAGCACCTAATATTGTTTATATTTTCTCAGAATCCTGCTACTTGAACTAATGTTAAACTATTAATTTGTAACTGTTCATTTTCTTTGAATGCTCTTTGAAATTTCTTCTGAAAAAAGACATTCACAGAACATGCAAAAGTGTAGAAAGCACACTGATAATGTCATGCATGTTTTAAATTTATAATCAGCAAATATACAATCACATAAACCAAAGCATAAAGAGAAAAACAATTAATGTAAAGACTGCCCTTAAATCTGGACTTTGGTTACTGAATCAATTCATAATACGCATTTAGGGATACTTATATCTCAATAGCAAACTAAACTTTTATCTGATTTTAGCTTGAACTATATTATCAATGTCTTATAATTAAAAACATATAAAGAGGAAACACTTCTGCAGTTATCTCTTGCTGCATCAGGCCTTTGTACAGTTAATAGCACAGTGCCAGTATAGCTTTATATGAATCTCAGCTATGATATTTTTGTTAGTTACTTGATCTCAGATCTCAGACCCTTTGTTTAAATTATAAACCCAAGAAAAAGAATGCTGCTAAGTTAGAACTGACAAAATAAAACAAAGAATGAAAACAGAGAGAACTATTAGAATATCAAATGTCTTATTGAAGGAAAAAAGTCTTGCATTTTTTGGTTTTCTTTGATTTCCTTCAGGTTAAGGAGTGATAATGTCAATGATGAAATCCCACAGGCTTTTATTTGTCTCATTTTAGAGATAATAACACTTAGAAACAGGCTGATTGTCAGTTTAAATGATCATAATGCTTTCATGAGCCCATGGAGTCCCCATGTTTCAATGTCTCTATGTTTCAATTATTGCTGTAGAAGGTACAATAAGACATGTTATCCCCTGGGTATCTTCCCAACTTCTAATTCCAAGTGGATGGTTTGCATCCACAAGCTTGATGTTTTACATGTCTCTAAACTCACTGCTTTAACAGTATTTATTATAGTGGTTTTGTATACTCTTCTCAGCTTCACGGACTTACTCAGCCATTCTGGTGTACTGCAAAGCTCTTGGAATTAGTACTACTGCATGCTAATAAGTTCATCAGATGAGTTTTGACAAACTGAGGAATACTATATTACTTTTATATATATATATATATATATATATATTACTTATTGATGCTGGTAGCCCCAGTATGGTTCATTTATTCCTGAAGAATAATTTCGAAGAACTGGCAAAGTAAATTTATTTGAAATTTTCCTTAGTGGTCAAAGGACAATTCAGCACAACCTCAACCAGCTGGCAAAACTAGGGAATCTAAAATGCTGTGTCTCTTCTGACACACATTGTAGTCCTGTTATGAAGTACTTGCCCTGTTCCAGGCATCTCTGTACTTTCCTCCCAACTCATTAACTAATAAGCACATGGCTGAAGAAAAAACATGACCTGAAGGGATGCATCACATCTTTTCCAAGTATCTCCTCATCCAGACTGCTGACTACATGACACTGCAGTCACCGGGGACTTGCAGAGACACCCCCCCCTCCCTCCCCTAGAATAGGGAGTCCTAAATGATACCGAGGTGCCTAACAGGAGGCTGACAGTGGTGCAAGAGACCCTTTTCAGAGATTTTAATGAGGTACATTCAATCTTCCCCTTTTTAAAAAAAAAAAAGAATAAACCATAACTTTTGTTGAACAAAGTTATCTAGTTTATGTGAGAGTGAAACCGTGACAGGACATGAAAAAATATCCAACCTAGTTCTTATACATATGTATTTGTTTTTGAAAACAAAGTCATAACCAAACCCTTTGAACTGCCTTTGTGGCATATGCAGTCATTTTCTTGTCTGGAATACTTTATTTATTTCTGTTTAAATGCTTCTGTTTAATCCTTTTCACATTGTTGTAACAGCCCTGATAAAAAGACAAAACTGAAAAGCTTATGTCTCTGAAAAAAAAACCCGAACCACCCAGCATACAAAACCCACGTGCAGACAGGCTCCCTTACAAAATGTCAGAGCAAATGGCATTTTAAAAAAAAGAACACCCAAGAAGACTGGAAATCTCTCTTGTTATTGAACAACACTTCAGGTATCAGAAAGCCCCTTCTTCTACTAGCCACCTTGCCAAAAGGATGGGCATCTACAGCCACTCCTCTAAGAAAACTGTAGAGAAGAAAGGACCACAGTATGACCAGCTGCAGAGGTAATGGAAATTCCAGCTAGTCCCACAGATGATAATCGCTTTAGCCTAACCTCTCCCATAGCCTTATGGCTGTGTCCCCGTTACCTGCATCCACACTGGCGGCCTGGGAGGCAAGCTCTCACTGATACCCTTGAAAAGATGGGAAAATCTTGAGTCTTGTCAGTGTTAAAACCTTCATCAAATACAAATGTGATTTAATTCTACTGGTTCTCAGTTGTTTTCACGTGAATTATTCTTGCTGAAATGAGTTTACCCTCTATGCACTTTCAGAGAAAATTTCAAAGGAAAAGGAAAAAAAGCAGATATATTTAAAAAGGTCTTGAATAATATTTCATCAGAGGGCAGGGAAGGAAGGGCAGAAGGGAGGGAGCTTTACATTTGGAGGGTGAATGTCATCCTTCCCCCCTTCCCCCCCCCAAAAAAAAAGTGACACACCAAGAAATATATGCTACCCCACAAACAAAAAGTATACTATGCCACAGCAAAGCTAATATGGGGCTGTTCAGCCCACCATGGCCTTTAAAAAGAGAATTTACCTCTCTCTGACTGCACCAGTGTAAGTCAGGATTGTGTGTTAGCAAAAAGATGCTCCATAATATATCAGGCACTATCAGTGCAGAATGTGGAGAAAGCTATTTGTTTATATAATGCAGTGCTGAATAGAGACAATCAGTTTAAAGTAGTGATACATTGTGTCCACCATAGTTCAATTTCAGCACTATACTGCTGCTACTAGCATACAGTAAGACACATTTGCTCCCACGCAGTTTTAATTAGCAGACTGGAGTTTACGTTAGCAACATTATTGACTCACAGCTCCTGGTTTTCATTTGTTATGCCATGCCTTTTGTGAAGACACCACAGTCACCAAGTTTGTGGGTCAGATGTTTTTAATTTTTCTTAAATGCACTTCACAAACCTTATTGAAATGTTTTGTCTAAGAGTGCCAGGAATATTCTGTGAATGATGGATGAATATACCAAATTAGATGTGAGGTTTGAATTTGCCTTTGATAAGTAGCAGGCTGAAAATTCATTAGTTGGTGTTTTTATGTCTACCTGCTGCAGCTGCTATAGTGCAAGTTTGTTACAAAAGAGAAATAACTGCAAACAAACGGAAAGTGCCAACCCTTAGAAAATCACAGGACTGAAAATCCAAAAACATTAGGGCCACCTCAAAAGACTTAGTTGTTGCAGGGCAGAGGTGAGAGTATGGGAGGTCACACCAACCAGCAAACCAGAGCTGATGCGACTGTCATACACATTATCATGGGGGAAAAGGCTTACATTACACTGTGACTTGCTGCACATGGTGGAGCCCACTGCTGTTTCATGAGCCACAGCTGCACACAGCCAGACCTGCCTGTGCAATAGTTGAGTTTCTTGTTTTCAAAATGTCCCTCTGCAGCTGGTCACACCTGTCAGAAGCTGGGGCTGGCCACAACTTAGTCCCTGACAGAGTGTCTTATGTCACTCACTAAATGACAGATAAACGCTTGCATGTGTGGTCAACAGACGGTGCCTGCCAAGTCCAAAGAGATTTCTGACCAGATTTCCAGCATCAAAAGGATGTGGTTTTTTTCCCTGAATCCTTACATTTGTGAGATCAGAAGCAGAATGAAGGAAAATTGGGCTTCAGACCGGTAAAGTGTTACACTTTCCTTTGCCCCACAGTGTCTATTCAAGCAAGGAAACCGATTATCCTTTATTCATCATTGACTTGTTAGTACAGTTTGGTTTGGTTTGTTGTTGAAGACATTAATAGTTTGCTAAGCTAAATCCGATCTGACTGTTTCTCCATGAAAATTAATTTCCTCGTGAATCTGGTCTAGAGTAACTTCATAAGATATAATCATGTTACAGATTTGGCCTAGACAATTTTTATTAGCTTCTTTTCTTCTTTTTCCAAAGGGACTCAAAAGCCTTAGAATCCATCTGCTGTTTTCTAAACTCTGATATCTTTGTTAGATCATTATGTAACAAGTGTTCTTTTTAAGGATGTTAATTACATTAAAGCAAGTCAATGCATTGCATCAGCTGCTGGAAGAATGGCAAAACTCCAACAAGTAAGTAATGACTTCAATTGGATCCTGTTCAACATTTTCCTTTTGATGGGGGTAACCTTCCAAGCTGTGTTTTGGTACCTTTGGATGCTTTGAAAAGCAGTGTTAGATGTACCAGTATTCCACAAACACCACTATTTCTCTTCCTTTTGCAAATAGCTTTTGAAACGGAAGAAGCGCTGTGCTGTCTTGGCTCATCTATTAGTCTTCTGCTGCGAAACAAACTGCTTTGGTGTCAGGAGTGAACTTTGAGGACTAGTTTGCTGGATAAGTTGAGCTGCAGTAACCCACCTTTTCAACACCGAATGTCCACGTTGCAGTGTTAAGGGAATATGGGTCTGGTTTTGAGGTGATTGTTTAAGATACCACAACATAGAGGTGAACTCAGTTGTAAAGGAATAGAATATAGAGGAGAGACTTGTGACAGAGGCTTAACTAAGGAGTATGAAAAGCATTCATCACTGACCTGTTAAATAACGAGAGAACCTGAGATCACAACCTTTGCCAACAGAAATGTCCCTGACCCTGGAAATTTATGTACATTCTTGCAAAGCCAAAAAATATCCTGATTTTGTTGTGTCTCTCTCTCCCTACTGGTGATGGGAACATCCTAGCTTTTTGCTGTTTTAGTTTCATAATACTTACTCTATAAATTGTCAGATATTGATTAATATTTTCGACATTAGTAATACATATGTGGCTTGGAGGTCTTTTTATGTCACAATTAATCTTTTTTTTCTTATACCTGTTGCATAATTGTTAAAATGTACAATGCAAACAAAATGTCTCATTATACAAGAACATACTACTATAAATTTCAGAGAGTGGAATTAATCCTCTAGAGGGGGACAGGCCACACCAAAAAAAAACATAAAAGCTTGGATTCAGTGTCAGATTTAGTATTGCATTGTAAATCCCAACATTCAAGCTCAGCTGTGATTCAAGCTCCAAATCATTAACAAAGGGCTGCTTGTGGATGGACCGAACCCAACAAAATGTGTTTATTTGAAGCATATTTTCTGAAAGGCCATCTAGGCTCAGGCTGAAGCTGTGATTGAGTCAAACAACCTGTCAGTAATCATGAGTTACTGGGTTTACAAACAAACCAAACCAAAGCCCCATGCCAGCAAATGGTTCTATTTCAGAAAATTATGTTTTCCTTAAATCATGCTTTAAGGAAATCTGCTTTCCCTAAGCAGAAAGATGTAATGTTCTCCTTTTTTTCTTCTTCCTCTCTCTCTCTCTCTTTTTTTTCCCCCCTACCAGTACCAAAACTCCATTTGTCAAGCACCCCATTCTTTTCTCACATCTAATTTTGGTTTATTAAAGATTAGGTAGTGAGCACAAAATCAGACAGCCCTATGAAGCACACAGATCAGAAGATAATGGCTGTTTGGTTGAAGTTAAACAGGGATTATATTCACAAAGAATACAGTGAAATAACCCCAGCCATCCAGACGGATCTGTACATACTGTTGAAAAAATAAAATAAGCAGAGTATGTTGTGCTGTCCCTCTCACCACTGGAACAAGACCTACTGTCCTGAATGAAGAAATGAAGAACATAAATATTTATATGGTTAATAGGAAGTAGGCACCAGAGTGTTAATTTTGTCAGACTGTACTTATCACTTTTTCAGTATATTCACATTTCCTTAGCACAGACCAACATCAAAGGATTGTTTGAATACATTGATTTTGGTCACATATAACTCTCAGCAATCCTATAATTCAAGGAAAAAGGGCAGCTCATTAAGTAAATGCTTATAGTGAGTGTGAAAAGAGAGAAGAATACCTTTAAATGAGTGTACTGCTATATTTGCAGCATATCCATCAAAGGAGGAGAAAGTAATCCTGCATTTTGTGTTCTTTGATACGTGCTGTTATCAGCTGGGGCCACGCAAAACACAGAAGGGTTGCAGGAGAGCATGGAGGGTAGAGAAATTGTATTTAAAAAGAATTAAAAAGATTTTTTTCAGCTAAACTTTCTTTGTTTTCTTTGAAGTTATCATGTCTTTCACCAGTCAGGCTCCCACAGCCATCCTGCAATTGGCAAGGTCTGTGAACTTCATGCACTCCAGCTCCAGCCACATATTAAGACACTTACTGCATTTTGGTGTACAACTAGACCATTTCAGACCATCAACTCCTGCTTCTATTTATTAAAATAACATCACTCACCATCTCTGGGGAATAAACAGAGCAGTGCTTTAATTTGTTAAAATAAACTTTGATTTACTAAAGTTACAGGACTAGTCTCATAGCTTCCAATCAGACAGCCTCTCTCCAAGTGATAAGAGGGCAGCACAGGGCAGCAAATCCCATCCGAGGTACCAGGAGTATGATGGCTGAGCTTCCTTAGAGCCAATTGACTTGCTGTAGAGTCCAGCTCCATTTACCTTTACCATTATCATAACACTAAAGGCTTTGTGAATTCTTCCTCAGTACTGAGTCATCAGAAAATGAAAAGTCTCTTATGGATTAGGAACTGGGTAAAAATAAGACCAAAATCAATAGAAGCAGAATCTTACTTCCACCCTTTTGACTAAGGAAACCTGCCAGGTCTCTTGGCATTCCTGGTAGAAATTAATCTATTACATCTTCCTGATCATAGTTAGACAGTAAGATGGCAAAATAGGTATGCAGTATGAAAGCATCATTCAAAGTCTGAGCAAGTTCAAAGAACTAACTAAAGATAATACAAAAATAAGACATCTATGCCATACAGTGTTAAAACAAAGAAAAAAAATATCAGTTAGTCTTGCCCATTGGTGGATTTTCTATTCAATGCAACTCCTGTGGACAAGCAATTGCACATCAGAGTTATGAAACACAGAATTCCTGCCAGTGCTATTCAAATGTTACTCCTAATTTGTACAGTAAAAAAGCTTTTTGCTTAAGAATTATGTGGTTTATTTCCTTTTTATTTTATCCAGGTGATCTGAGAGAATAGAGGTTAATAGTGGAGCATGCTTGGGCACTTACCATGAAAGTTCTACAACATCCATAGGTCGAAAGGGAGAGCATGGCTTTCAACAGATGGAAGCATCTCTTGTCTGCAACAGAGAATATTGATGCAAATTTACTTTATGAACTGCAAAGCTTCTACAAAACCAAAATTAACCTGAAACAATATTCTACAGGAAGCAAATAGGGTAATGATGATTAGATCTGTTGTCTATTAGGCACCACCAAACTGCAGCCCCCAGTTCTGGACCGACTGGAGCTGTCTATACAAGCTGCAAAACCAGCAATGACAACTGACCCTAGTCTGTCAGAATGACCAACTTAAAAAAAAAATCCCAAAGCTGATTTGTGTTCTCGCAGCCAGTCCTATTACTTGAACACCTCTCTACATTGCTTAGGACTATTTACTATTGGTAGAGATCTCAGGTGACATGCCAGTCTTAAGGGTGAGGTGTGTTGAGACTATTTTGGCATGCTACAGCTTTGGGAAGCGGGGAAACGGAAATGTTTGCTACTTCGGCTGAGGTGGTGCCAGAAGCTGTGTTTGTTCCATGAAAAGCAGCACAGTCTCTGTTTTGAAGCTACTACTGCAGTGTATGTATACTTGCCATCATACGGTTCCAGTGCGTATCTAGTGTCATTGAAGCACATGCCCTATGAAGAAGGCTGAGGATTTGAGATCATTAAATTGGACAGAATGTTTTGGTGAAATGTACTAGCAGTCTGCCAGTACACACAAAGACAACATCAAAAAGAGGGAACCAAGCTCTTTACCAAGGTGCACAGAAGACTGAGACATTAAATTGACACAGTGTTAATTATCTCTAGATTGAATGACCAAAAAAAATCACTGTGGGGATATTTAAGGACTGGAGCTGTGGGATGTCTCTTCCTGGAGGATTACAAGACCTGGCTGGAGGAACCCATAAGCAACCTATTCTGAATTCAGTGTTGACTCTGCTTTGAGAAGGGGATTGGACTAGAAACATTATGAGGTCCTTTCCAGCCAAAATGGTTCTATGGTTCCATAAATTATTTGCCCAGATTTCATTACTTTGTCAGAGGAGTTTAGATAAAACTTGTGAAAGGCCACAGAAGCAGGTTTTCTGGAGAATTGGGTATTAAAGAGTTATTTCCTTGAGGCTGGAGCCCATCTGCAGGTTGGTGTATTTTTCTTATAATATTTTGATAGTTACTTAAGAGATTCAGACCCATTTAGTGGGAGGCTTAAGCTTATGGAATAGAAGCTGTGCTCAGCACTAGGTAGCATTAAAATTTTGGTCTTCGTTGCCTGCTTTGTGACTGCAAAATATCATTTGCTTATTACAGAGTAGCCTGTTTGGAGTTCCTATGAATTTCTTTCAGAACAGTCTAGTTCAGATTGTGGGAGGATAAGATTATTAATTCACAGCAAACTTTTTGTCTTACAAAACATTCCTCATTCTTTAGTTTTGGTCTAACTAAAAGACCACTCATTTAAAGGCTATTGAGAGCCAGGATGGAGGGACTAACTCTGTTTTCATACCCTTTCTTTTTCTAAGTCACCTGTTTCAATCGTATTTCTTTTTCTTTCTCAGTTCTTCTTTTGATAACAAGGATTTAGCAAGGTCATGCAGTTTCCAATATTCTTCTTTGTAGCAGTTTGAAGGGTGATCAACATAGTTCATTTCTCAGAAAGGCAATCAGACAATTGTCACAGTTTACCATGATTTTTATCATGTCTTGTGTTTACAGTTGTTTCCCAGGGGTTGGGAAATGTGCTACAGGGTAGTACACCTGTAATTCCAGCATTTTCCATTTGAAGAAATGATCAATTAGCCCAAGTGATGTCCAAATGGAAATGTTAGATAAAATCTTGGAAGGATGTATGAAAAAGAAAATATAATTATTTTCTGACCACAACTAATATAGTGTATCAGTATTCCTTTTGTTACGTAATTTTTTAGGCTATGTGATTTTTTTAAGCTCTCCATTTTGAAACCCGGGAGGACTGACAGATTTTAATGGTGCTTTCAAGTGTAATTGGTTCTCTGATTATGCTGCCTTATTCTTAGGTCAAACTTCCAAGTCAACAAGCTATTCAGTTTTTTTCCATCCTGATTTACTTTTCTCTCTCCTATTTGCTGTAAACTCTTGTCAGGTGTGTCAAATGAAATTGTTATCTATGACACTGCCAAATTTTGTTGGGCTTTTTATCTTTTATGTGATTGTATTGTAGTGGGAATATTGACTTGAAATGCTACAGTGTCATTACAAATTGCATTTAAAGTTAATGTGACATTTGCCTGTGTTTTAAGCTGGAGGAATCCTCTTTTCTAATCTTTTTTTTATTAGCATTGAACCATTTTTACCAAACCCATTCTAATTTCACTTTTCCTGCCTGAGCTGCAATCCTGTTGTCCTAGTTGCACAGTTAGTCACCCCTTTTTTTCTCTGGCAAATCTTCTTTGAAAGTCTTTTCTGAAACTTGCATTACTATTTTCTGTTCAGCATGACATGTAGAAGTGTTGATAAGCATTTCAGTAACAATGATTTTTCAGGGATCTCTTCCTGTATTTGCAGCCTTGTCTCCAGCTACACATCTTAAATACTTCTTACCGTGACAGTAGTTTCAGGTACAATCAGTAAGTGCAGATCAGGCACAAATGACTGGAGTTTTTCTGTTGTTACACATATTTCACTAAGATCTAGCTCCACTATGGAATGTGAAGTCTATGCTCACTATGCTAGAAGTGGACTAGATACTTGCTGTCCAGTGGAGGACAAGATGGCATAGAGGTTCTTCCCTGCTTTCTTCATTAATGACAATACAGACACAAATTTTATAGACACAATGGAGGTTGTTACATTTATTCTGGGGGCACTGTCAAAGGTTAAGGTGAGATGAAAGATACCCTTCTACAAGTGCATGTATTCACATCTTCATACAGAAGAAATTCTTCCCAGTGCTTAAAAATTGCTGATGCTAACTGAAAACTGAAATGGTATCTTCCTACTTTCTTGCATGTACACAATTTATACTTTTCTGCTAAGTAGTATATGATCTCAGTTAACTTCGGAATCTTTGTTCATTAGTTCTTCCCTTTGATTTAATGGGTAACACATCTTTCTATGCTGATTCTCACTGGTTTAAATTTTGTGATTGGAAGCTGCCTCTAAGAACTACAAAAAGTTACACAAAATGTGACCTACTGACATTTGAAGAGCCAGCTTTCCAGGAGCAGAAAGACTCAGCAGGCAAATGGCACACAATCCTGGCAAAGGATGGGCCTGTTCATATTCAAAAATTGCTGGGGAGACGTCTGGAAGAAAAACATCTCACTTGATAGGTAAGTCTTGTAGACATAGCTGTACAGAAAATACATGTTCCTAAGAGAGGTCAAATATTGACACACAGAGGTAAAACCTATCAGGCAGATGCTGCCATGTAAAGAGGAAGCACTGGTGGGTATATAAACTAAAAAAAGTAAAGAGCTTAAGACCCATATTGACCAATAGCACATTCATTCTTCCAGGGCAAGCAAGGGAACTCTGTAACTACAGATAGCTATCAGGACAAAGACAGTTATCAGAAAACATCCATTTAGGGACACACTACACACTCAGAACTCAGACTATTGAGAAGAACGTGTATGTGTGATGAAATTACACAGGTATTATTTTCTACTGATCCCCATCACTAGAAAGAAATAAATATGTAAGAGGAAAACCATTAAAAAAAAAAAAAAAAGCTGAGATTCATGATTCCAGTGAGGAATAATAAAAACAAACTTTTGATGCTATATGAATGCACAGCATAAGATTTGTTGCTCCTGTGTACAGCACAACCAGTCACAACCCAGAGGCTCATCTGAGGCACAGATGAGCAGCCATAGCAGTACATTGCACTGTTCGACAGCTGCTCATCCTCGGGGCAGATGTGACTGGGAGTAGCACAGCCTGAAACATCCTTACAGTTATGCCTTTTTATTTTTAGCAGTGCAAGATAGTTCAGTTTATCATTTTAATCAAAGATAACAGGCTGTGATGAGCAAGAGAATGCTTTCATCTCAGCCATTGATCACTTCATAAAATTGGCAGGATCTTTTGAGCCTCTCAGTCTCTTTGAATTCCCCTTCTGACCACCAAACATATGGCATGAAAAGAAATAAGTTCTTATCTGAAAAGGTGATTAAACTTATTCATATGCTAGGAGTATTTAATTGCTTTTTCCTCTTTTAAAGCTGTTAGGGTTTTTGTGGGCTACTGAGGCTCTGCTCTAACCATAGTATTAATTGCCAAGTGCCTCCAGGTGACCCTGGCATTAAGCTATAACTGCCTTGAAGTTAACAGCAGATATTCTCACATCCACCCGCCCATATGATAAAATGCTTATGGAAATGTCCTTTGTTGAAACATGATAAAGATTCAAAGGACTTCATATCCAGGCCAATAACTTCATGGAAGAAAGCTCTACTCTAACTTCAGATTTGTTTGCATGCTTGCTTTTACTAGAGCCTTTAACATGCATGCTAGAGCAATGAGACTTGAAATTTAATAGAAATATCTGATGCGTCATTGGTGTACCTTAGGAAAAGAGAGAAAACGCCCACATTTGGAATTCTCCTATTGTAAAAAATGAAAGCACTGAAATTGAAAGGCTGCAGGTTCAAAAGAAAATGTGGAAATGAATTATCAATCAGCAATCTGAATGCATTAGATAAAGGCGATAGCAATCTAACAGAAGTCAGAGGCTTGAGAGAAAGCACTAATTGCAAACACATAGTTGTGAACATTGCAATATTGCATCAGGCAAAAGCATTTTCCTTTTTCAATGGCTGTCTTCACAGGGAGGTAGGTGACGATATCCACCAGTTTTCACACATAGCTAGAAACCAAATTTCTTACAAAAGGCAGAATCACCCTAACAGGGCTTCTTCCCCAGATATATTTGGCATGAAGGCATTTGGCAGGGTATTACGAATGCAGAGGTAGGCATTTTTAACAGGAGCACTAGCGACAGATACAAGGTCTGACCACGCTTTTATACAAAATTGCTCCTAGAACACAACAGAGAACCCTTCCCAGAACACAGCTGTCCTTCAGGCAGGGACAATTTCTGTTCTTCTAATGAAATGTCTTTGTGTCCCTTGTTTAAGACATCTCCTTTACTGGGAGAAAGAAGGGGGGGGAAAGGGAGGGGGGAGAGATGGGAGGGGACAGGGAGTGGGAAGAGTGGAAAGAGTAAAAAAAAGAGAAAAGACAACCTTTCCTCTTTTTCCTAACCCTAGTTCATGTTATCATTGATTCATTTCAAACCAAAAGCTTCTGAGGTTTATAAGATCACTCCTGAAGCACAATTAGCTTGCCTTTAAAATGACCAGACTGCTCCCAGAACTAAGTGTTAGCACTGGATTTTGAGTTTTTTGACTAACCAGACAGAAATACTGTAGACATCACCCTCTTCAAATGAGAAAGCCTGACTGCTGAATAAATCTTCCTATCAAGTGCTCTACACTTTGCCCCAACTTTTTTTGTCTTCAGCTACAGAGACTAACATTGCCTTTTAAATAAGAACTAGTATTGCACATCCATCTCCCTTCTTTCTGAAAACCCTATGTAAAGCATCTTGGGAAAAAACAGATCTAGCAGGCAGGAATGCTTTCTCCTCACTCTTATACCCTATGGAGTAATTATTTAGTTAGTTCAGTGATTGATGCATGAACCTATGGTCACTGTCTACTCCAGATGGAGAACTGTGTAGGCAGGAATAGACCTACTCTTTCCCAGCTGGTTCAAGAGCGTTTGCACACCTGTGGTCTAAACTGACAGCAGTGAGAATAGCAGCTGCTTCTGATAACTGAACAAAGGCTGTGACTCTCCTAGAGCCCTAGAAATCATGTCACACTGCTGTAGCCCTCGAAGACACTGTACTGGGGGTCCCTGAAATAATCCTCCTTTCCCAGATTTGGGTGCGTACCCTGACTGCATCCTGACCTCACACCACAGAAACATATTGCTATTCATCAGCTCTTTCCCTCTTGCCTCATATTTTTGTTTCCACTGGAGGTATCAGAAAAGAAGCACAGCATGGTCCAGCCAGGTTTTCCACCAGAAAACTAGGACACCAGATCATGCTGTAGCCTAATTTCTGGGGGCATCTAGATATAGCTGTTGTCTTGTGCATTGAGAAGAGACAGACCTCAGCAAAATTGCTGAGTTTAAACTTTGAAACTGTGCTGGGTAAGAAACATCATATTCCAAACTTCTTTTGCAGCTCTTTTACTCTGTAGGGATTGGACTATATTGTGGAACCAAAAACTTACTTGGATGTTACAGTGCTCAAAATTCAGATTATGTGTTGTTTGGGTTTTGTGTTTTTTTAGGGGGTTGGTTTTTGTTGGGTTTTTTTGGTTTTTTTTTTAGTTTAGGTTCATTTCATGGCTCTATGTAGTAAGCCAAGGTACCTGTGGTCACTGTCTATGTTAAAAGTTACCAGCCTAAGCTGGATAGTCTACTGGATACGAAAGCTGGTTCAGTTTATTAGACAGTAACCTTAAAACAAAGAATACCCGGACCTTTGCCACAGCTTTAGTTTATGACAAGGTGGCAAGGTCCTATTTTAATCTGTGCTTCCAGTTTCAATCTGTGAAATAGTGATCACACTTTCTTACTTCAGAAGAGTCTGTGAGTTCATTAATGGTTAACAGTTGTCATCAAAGAAATGAGAAGCATTAAGAGAAAGAAGACCTAAAACCATGGCCTGCTGAAGAGCAGAACAGGTAAAACCCTTCTTGTGCATTCAGTTGCAAACAAGAAGAATGCAGTCATTGCCTGGGGAAATGCAGAATTCCCAGTAGTTCTTCTCTAGCTGTTAAGACAAAACACAGAGTAGTCTCTGTATTCACATTTCCCTTGCACCTCCACTGAGAAGTCCTCTGGTCATTTGTGCTATCTCTTACCCAAAGACACCTGATCCTCTTTCAGGACATCAGCTTCACTGGCTGAGGGAACAAAGCATCTGGCCATTTCCTCAATACATGATAATTAAAGTGGGTGTTCTTCAGGTAAGTTGAAGACATGAAGAAGAAAAATCTGAGCCATGCTGCCACTTCTCTTGCCTAGTGTCTTGAGGAATAGCTTGCTGAGGTAGGCACTTTACCTCCTTCAGTCCAGCAGGATGTGCCTTAGCAACAGCCCAGGTTCATGCGCTACATCAAACCAAAGATACTGATGATACTGAACCATACCCCAGTGAGATACAGCCTGTGCTGAGCCTAGCAGGAGCCGGTCCATGCAGCACTCGTTTCTAGAATCCTCCAGCCCATGGCGAGGTAGAGAGAACCCACTGTGCAGAGGGAACAGCAGCATCCCCACAAGGCCTTGGAAAACAACCAGCTGGAGAACTGAAATGATCCCTCTTCAGTTCCTTATGGGCAGATCTCCTGGAAGAGCCAATTTGCTGTCTAATCTCTAAAGAAATGCAAGGTGGCCAAAGTTTCCTGTAAAAAGCACAAAGCAGGGCTAGTCTGCATGCATATGCATGGTTAGAAATTAGGCCCCATGTTTCTCTAATCTCATCAAAACTGAGATAGGCTCCAGAATTCCCAGTAGAATTTCAGAGTAATGCCAAATATAGTTATTTAATTCAGAGAGTAATGAATACTGTGAATTGTGCATTAGCATCCTGTGCAAGTGGCTTAGTAGATTTACCAGACAAATCTGGTTTAGTCAGTTTTAGCTAAGGTCCATTTAAAGTGACCAGGGAGGAAGTAGCAAATGTACTCTAAAAAAACCAGGACAACTACCATGGAAAGTAGCCAGAAAAAAAGAAACTTACAGTAAGGTTTAACTGGCAAAACAATCTGCAGACTCAGGTGATTTGCTTTGGAAACCAGAAGAGTCTGGATTTTCCAACGATGCTGTATGTGTGCTTCTCTTCTTACTACAGTTCTATTTAAACAATGCAGGAAGCCAACACCACTTGTGCTTTTGAATGAGTGCATTTATGATGTAAGTGGTACAGTTACTGCTAGGTTTTGGTGGTCTCAGACGGAAATAAAGGAAGGCTCTGGAGGTTTTGGAAGAGGGTGAGTTATGCATGTAGCTACTCATTTCTCAAAATTAGGATTTAGATTTCCTGGAAATGTCACAACTTCAGGGAGTAAGTGCTCACCAGAGAATCACTACACCAACCTCAATCTCTTCACTGGCAGAGCCTGTCATTTCACCATCCTCAATCAAGGAGGATTTGCCCTTGGTAAAGCTGTGTTGAGTGTTCCTGATTACTTTCTTGCTGCCACTGAAACGAATAAGAAAACTGTTTAACACCAACATAACGTTAAAAAGCAGGCATTCCTTTATTGCAGTGTTGGTTGCAGAAGGGGTCATTTACCCCTAACGTGCATCACATCTTACATTTAGGCAAGATTATATAGACCATACATAAGTTTATGCATTACATTTCTCAGAAGAGTCATACATCTTCATTCATTTCCAAGTAATAGGTGGTACTAAGTTAATTAGGCATCACACATCATCCTTATAGGTATTTCAGAAAACTTCTGGAGGTTTCAAACAATAGTTGACCCTGTAGTTACAGCTGACCAAGAACTGGACTTCAGTTGTCTTTCCCAATGTGGACTTTGCTTGACCACAGTTCAACTTCTTTTGGCAAGTTTGGTTTGACATAGATTTTCAAGATCTTTTCTTTTAGTTCTTTCTTGGAATTATTGATTAACATTCCCTAAACAACATAATGTGGCACAACTACTGTTTGATTCTAATTATCCACAATAATTATACGGAAACAAAGAGTCCATAGAAATTATATTGAAATGAACGGTACGTCGTGACATTGCCATTCACATGTTTGGGAATGGACTCCAAGAGAATGCACTCCATGATTTCTCCAGGTACTAAGGTGAGGCTTACTGACCTCATAGCTTCTAAATCCTTTTCCAATTCGAAGGAAAAGCTGCAAGTGAATAAAAAAAAAAATACATACCAGGCTTGTGCTAGATGGCTGAGACATAAGCCTAACTTCTACCTCTGGTCCAAGAGTTCTTCAAACACAATCAATCAAATTGTATAAGCCTCCACTGGACTTCCAAACATACTGAAGCATACAGGGTTCACAGACAGGTCACATATTTCATTCACCTCACACTGGTTTTGAGCTGGTGACCTTTTTAGCTTTATGTTCCATCGCTTTAATCAGTCCAGCCTTGTAAACTATATTTTCAATGATGATGTCACAAACTTGGCTGCTACAGATGGTCTCAGGATGAAGAGCAGTTTGGAGATCTTATTTCTTTATCTATTTATTTAGTCTCTTTAGGAGTAACGAAGATAAATGCTGCTAACAGGAGTATTATTTTATACTTCAAGCAGCAACTCAAGACATAGCCATTTTCTTTTCTTTTTCCCCATTACCTTTTTTTTATTGATGGAATATATACTGGAAAACTAGAGTATGTGTCACTTTGAGCTGATACTTTTCAAATTTTGTTCCTGCAACATAATTTTCTTATCATTCATTTAAATTGCCTCAGAGAATAATATATAATAGAATCAGTGTTCCATCAGAGTGCAGGTTTGATCTTTTTGAAATAAAAATAAAAAAAGAAAAAACATCCACCAATAGAAAGTCAGTCTATGATAAAACCCTGACTGATTAGAAATATCATTGCTGTTCTTTAAAATTATATGTGACAGACATATTCTCGTTGGTTAGGTATCAACATTTAAATTACCTGGGAAGAAAAAAAAAGCAATAAAAATAACTAAATTTAGAGGTATCAGTATTTAGATAGCTAAAAAAATCCAGATAAAAAATGTGCTATGCACTGCAAACATATATTATTATATACCACATATTTTTATAAACTTCCTAATCCAAAACATAGCTTTATAGAAATCCTTTCCCACTTCAACATGTTCTGAAAATCTGGATACTGGTAATACAGATATTCTGCTTATATGATTTCCAAAAGTACTTTAAAGGTACAGTGTGAAACCAAATTGTCATTGTTTGCATATTTTGTTTCTCTGTGTTGCAGTAGGTAGCGTTTTATGAGCATGACATGCTTTTATCATAAAGGTGTCATCTTAATCCAGAGAAATTGGTAGCAATCTGTCACTGTTGCCATGGCTAGAAAGAGTAGTCTAATTATTCACAAAATATTAACGTACATATATATTGGTATATGTATATATAATCTGGTACAGCCACAGCAATGTTAACACCTGATTAATAATCATATACCTTCCTTTTTTGTTGCATGCAAACATTACAAACTCTGTAGAATCTCGTCTTCTTCTCCAGGGAGCCTGAACAACCCAACTTGCAAGGGGAAGACCAATTCTGTTAATAAATCTTTCCTAAGCACATTTTCACTTTTGATCTAAATGCAGTATCTGAAAAGCAAATCAGGCCCTGTCACTGATTCCAAAGGATACATTCCAGAGAACATGTCAAAGGCCCAAATCAATGGAACTAAAAAGAGTATTCCATGTGACACAAGAGCCTGACCAGCCAGAATTCCCTGCAGAGCCTATCCAGACTATGAAGTCTTCATGGCTCTAAAGAATATGGGCATATTTAACGCAGCTTGTCCTGGGCTTCAGGGAAACAAAAGGTGTTGAAGTTGATGGATCTGTATAGCTGAGAATTTCTTTGTCCCAGACACTGGCAAAGTAATGATTGCTTTAGTGATAACTTCCTTGCTACCTCTCCAGCATAACAGAGCCAGCATTGTGAGGAAAGACCAGGACACCATCACACCAGAAACCTTCACTGGCTATTTAGGAATGTCACCAGACAGCACACAGCAGGAAACTGAATTATGTCCCTGGTCTGGGAAGCCACCAAAAGTTCTTCTGTTTCTTTTCTACAGTCATCCATGTCCTGTGCCTGTAAGAAAAATCCAGGAGCTGCCCCTCTGACAGTCAGGCGGGCAAGAAATTAAGGCACAAAGAACTTTTTCCTAGAACTGAAGTTGCAATATTCTGTATTCTGGTGCTGAAGGAAGAGAAGGCAACACTAGTGACAAGCCAAATCAAATCATGCAGATAGTTCCAAAAGCAATGTTCATTGGAGAGTAAGGGATTATTAGCAAAGATTAATCACAAATAGAAGTTATGCTGCCCCTGATTTAGGCCCAGAACTGTATTTATATATGTGTGATAAACAAATCTGAAGCTGGAAACTGTAATATGATTTCTCAGAACATCTTTTGATGTTAGAGACAAGCTGAAAAATAATCTTCACTTGCAAATCCGTGTCACCAAGCTTATAAAAATGTGCACTGAAATAAGAAGGCTCAGAGTTAAAAATAAGAATCATAAAAGCAAAACAAGCAAATAGAGACTATTTCTCCACACCTTTGTGCCCTCAGTCTTCAGTTATCCACACATTAGCACCAGCTTTGCTATTTATCAGTGAGGAGGTATCAAGCAAAGTTTGAACAGAGAGGAAAAATCAGTCTTTTTACTGTTTTTTCATACCCAGTAAATAATCAATGTGAAGGAAAGTTAATCAATAAAACCACTGCTGAAAGAAAAGTAACAAGATGAAATGCTGTGTTGCCTATTTGTACTCCTTCAGTCTTATCCTTCCCAAACCCCTAGAGCTTCAATCCAGTTATACTGCGAGTAGTGTGAGTGGGTTCACTAGTCATATCTGCCCTAAGGCAAGCCTCTTAGGGGCTTGGGGCTTTTTGTGACCTTCACAAGACTTACAGATAGGGTGTTGGTTTCTAAGCCTGCAGGCATACTAAACCTGTATCTTCCCTTCAATGATGTGAGTAACAAGGACAAGCAGGTTCTTGCAGACCATTCTCACACCGTGGCAATCTACGGAGGCATCCGTGGGTGCAAGGTATGTGCTAATGAGTGCAGGTGAGTACACTTCTTGCAGCTGGCATTCTCTGAGCTCCAGAGCTAACATGGTGCTCGGTGTTGCTGGGACAGAATTTCTTATAATAAGCCATGAATCAACATTTTCAGGCTGATAGAAAGAACCTGTGCGAAGAAAAAAACCTCACACCCCAGTAATATCAAATCCCCATGCCTTAACAATGATCTCAACTGTGACATGTCACTGGAAGAAGGGTATTTTTTGCTGTAACACCTCTTTTCTCTGTTAGGGACACAGAGGACTACAGCAGCTGCATGTCCACCTCTTCCTCAGGAAGGTTTTCACATCCTGCATACTGCAGCTGATTTGTAACATAGATGTGAGCCTGAAACACTAATGACGTGAATTAGCCACTCCATTAGAGAATGTTTATAAAATATTTTAAAAAAAAGAAAACAAACAAACGATTATTTAGGGTTTGCAAATCTTGTTTTAAGTCTGCAGAAAAACAAACAAGCATGAATCTAGCTAATAATAATAATCCACATATTTATGGCCACTGTGCTGAAAAGTACTGTCTCTTGGCACCAAAACAAGCTGAAAATCTCTTATTTATTTTTATGTATGCTTGCTCGGCTGGTTGAAGATGCATGTCTCAGATTATGAACTTCACTTTCCTTTAGGAAAAAAAAAACCCAAAAACCAAACACAAGATAACCAAACTTTGCTATTGGCTTGGTAGAACATAAACGTCACAGTATGCACTGCATGTAGCTGGCAGGACAGTGTCCTCCCAAATTGGTAGGCAACCTAAACAACAGGCTCAGAGCACTGGCACTTACCATCACGCCAATTTGTCAAAACAGGCTAGTGGTGTGGGGATATTGAATTTTGAGTGGCCCAAATGGAAACGTTTTAGCATGAACATTTTAGCATAAAACCCTGTTTTAATTCTGCCTTTCAAAACTCTGTCCTCTTTTTGTTCAACAATTGGGACAAGAAGGGCCCCAAATCACTAGTGAGGTTTTTAACTTTGTCCTCTGAAGCATAATGAAGAAAATTTAGATGTCAACATGGCTAGGTGTTACATGCCTGCCCACCCTCATTTTGATGTTGGTCTATCAGTACCAAGTCTATTTTTTATAATCCATTGACTTGTCTGCAGATGACCTAGTTTCTCTTGCCCGAGATAATCAAAAGGTCCCACAGACTGACTGTTGCCTCTGACTAGACTGTCCTTTTCCTTTTTTATTTAACAAATATCATTCTGTTGACAGTGTTTGATGTGCAGCCAGCAGGCTGAAACAGTTCCAGTTTTGCAGTTATATTCCATTATCAACTTCTTGCATGCCAACGGTTTTCATTTGCTGTCCTTCCTAGACTACATGTAGGCAATGCTGGCTATAAAGCAATCCAGGGCAGATTAGATACTCCAAGGAGTACATAATTGTCACCGTAAACCTTTCTGAATGCACCATGCATTTTTATGGCCACCTACTTCCAAGTCATTACTGCACCACAGGCAAATTTCAATATAACTGTCTTCCTTATAGTTATATGCTGGTTCGTCTTTTAATTATGACAGTCAGAGATGGGAAGGCAGTAGGTTAGAATACTTTTGGTTGAAATTAAGCCTCTAACTGCAGCATTTAAACTATTAAATAAATAAATTCATTTAAACACAGTTGCAATAAAAAATGAGTCTCTCACAATTAGTCATAACTAGAAGCTGGCAAGCACTTTATGCTAACATACAATTAGCTGCTGGAATTTAACAACAGGTTTTTGCAGGAATTATTGAGTTTGTTGTCTTTATGATTAATGCTATTAACTCTTTTGCTTGCATGTCCCCGCTGATCCATTTCTCCATATTCTCTTAGCTTTCCACCTGGGGAGAAAAAAAAAAAAAAGGTAGGTCCTAAAATTATGACTTTAGGGCCTGAATGTGAAATTACCACAGGCTTTGAGTAATAAATAGAAGATGACTGTGCTGTCTAATGGCACATGGAGGACTCCAAGGAAATCCATTCATTCAGGTACCAAGTCAGCTGTTTTGGCTGCTTCCAAGTGCAGCCTTCATAGAGTTGGTGATGAAGAGTGCTGAGGCTTTGCAAGAAAGGTGAAGCTGCCATGCTACCTGTGATCAGGGTGAAGCTCACACAGAGTAGAAGAAACTTTTCTCTTTTCACTGTCTTATACAGACATCAAGACTCTGATCTTTGTACGTATGAAGATGCAACTTACCCAGTAGTAGCTTGTGCTCTTATTATAGCAAGTTTGGTCGGGAATTTAAGGAGTAGGTACTCAGCAATGATCTGTGGAGTACCTGGTTTAGGCCACTTCCACAGTTATGTCAGCAATAAATATTTAAACTTATCTCTGCATTTGTTTATTCATCTTCTTGTCACACACTCATAAGATTAGAAACTGGACATACTGATAAAAACATTAATTTGAAATTACCAGAAAAAAAAAAAAAAAAGCTGTGTTTGTCTTCTGAAAATCAGCTTTATTACTTGGCAAGTCTCCTCAGCAGTCAGCTTTCAGTTTCAACTACATACTTCACCTAATCAATTCCAATATTTGCTTTTTGCTTTATATATATCACAAAGCAATAGAGGTCATTGATTAAACATTAAAGGGATGTGTGGTAGCTCCTAGTGACCTGAATAGATAAAAAAGCCTGTTTCCACTTTCTTCTCGAAGTCACTGAATCGCTGCAGGGAGACCACTGCAGCCCTCTGGAAGCAACAGCCTGAGCAGTGGCAAGTGGCCTTACGAAATACTGAAGCTAACTGCTGCATCCTGGCTCTGTCCTTGCAGCCTGCTTGGACATCAGTGAAAGGGGAAAAAACTGATCCAGAAATCCCAGAAACCCAGGCTACCGTAGATGTGCTCCAGCTAGTGTTATAGAGAAAACAAATGATACCCACTGCTTTCTTGCCAAGGGGGAAACTGAAGTTAAAAAAAGTAGAGATCTCCAGGGGGAATCTTACTTACAACCTATCCCACAGAAAGGAAAAGCCCCCTTTGGGTCCTGATGCCAAACCCTGACAACAATGGGTGAAAGAGACTTATGATGAGAGGCTGCCTTGGGCTGCAGCAAGAGCATGTAGCCATTCCAGCCCTGTCAAGGAGCTGTAGCACCCAAGTCTATGAAGTTTCCTGTTTGAGCTGTGGACCCTGGGGTAGGATTTACAACAAACACAGCACAAAGATGTGTGCTGAGCAACGGGCACTTACTGTCCTCCCTGCGGTGCCCAGCACAGACCCTCTGTGGGTTACATCTGTAACAGAGCAGTCGCCCACAGACTTCCAGAACTGTGTAACTGCTCCACAACATCATCTCCATTGACACGTGCCTTCGAGCACCCTAACCTTTGCGTGGTGCCTATTCCCTGGTTACAAGGAGGTGTTTGAAAGGAGCCCAAATTTGTTATCTTCAGTTCCTGTGTATGGGAAGTCTCTTACCACATATTCAGGGACCACTGCTCTGCTCTTGCTGTCATGTTCAGAGAAAAGACACAGGAGGAGGAGCCCACTGCTATCAGAGTAGAAAACAAGCCCATTTTGGTACTGACAACATAGTTTAGGACTTTTCCTCTACCCTATTGCAAAACAGCTGAGCTCTCTATGGCTCTACAGAGTATCTGAACTTCATGCTGCACAGCTTCTTTTAAGTCCAGCAGTATACTGTCTGCAAAAAAAAAAGTTCAGTGTGGACTAACCAAGAAACTCTGAATTAGTGCTACACTGTATACTTGTTCACAGATGCACTGCATCCACACAGAGACACTGAAAGCACAAACCAAGCAACGTATGAAGAGAATAAACATTAAAGAATTCTGTTTATCCCTGCTAGTAAAATTTGCTCTGAAATCCTTCCAAGTTTGCACTCCGCAGGATATTTATTTAAAAGGGAGGGGAAGAAAAACAATAGACCTAAGTGAAAAATCCATCAAAAAGCATCATTCCTCTGCCAGATGCGATAGAAAGGAAGATAAGACAGATAATACTGCTGGAGCAGGTTGATGGATGAGAAGAGCTGACAGCTCACAGAGACTGTGGGGGCAAGCTGTTGGGTATGGTGTCAGACAAAATAAATCTATACATCCTTGTTTCACCCAAACATGGCTCTATTGCAAATGATACAGTCCATCTCTGCATCTCGTGCTGATTTTCCAACTTTGAATAAGAAGTAGCAGCACATTAAAAAAAGCACATCAGAAGTGCTGCTACACATATGCAGAGAGCCAAGGTACCATATCTGAGAAACTTAAGTTCCTGTTTGTCCCACTGATACTTTTATACCACTGAAAGACCACCTATCAGCAGAGAAGGTATTCAGCAAGCTGGTAGGATATTGCACTTGGCACTCTGTTCAGTGAACACATTAAGTTCACTGGGAATAATGTTAATACATCAAGGGACGCGGAGAAACGGAGGCAGTTGTAAGGAACAGTCCATGCATTGAGACTACTGAGGAATCTGGTCAGAGGAAAGGAAAAATAATACATGGTGCTGCAAGGTGAATATACAAACAATTCTAGCACTGAAAATCTTGCACTTCATTTCCTTATTTTTTTAAATTGTCATGAGAAAGGCAATGCTTTCTGGTAGCTGTGGGATTTCTTTTTCTAACCAGGCCAGTAGCTGGATAAAATGAGCAAGTTCTTAGATACACGAACTGTTATGCAAACCTTAGACTTTCTCCTTAGATTAGCATGACTGTCACAAGTCACAATATTGAATGCCATAGTTGCCAGAGAGCACTTTTTACCTGTGTATCATAAAACATGGAGCAAAGGTTAAAAAAAAATAAAAATAGGAGCAGTACATCATACAGAGAGAATCTGAGGAACAGAGAGGCAGAGAGTGATTTGTCAAAGGTAATTCAATGGGGCAAAAATGGAAACCAAGCACCGTAATCTCTTCTCCAGCATTATATCTACTGAACCATCCTGGGACTGTGTGGCTTCCTCCTTTCAAACTTGCCTTAACATTTCAGAATTGCCAGTGAAATCGTATTTGTAGTATCACCTTCATGAATGTTGCATGACCTCTCGTTAGAGGGCAATAACACATCTACTGGAGTCAAACACAGAGGAGACCTTAAGTTCTCAGAAGAGTAATTTTACCTCCATTGCCAGGCTTTCCTAAGGCAGCTTATCTCAAACAGAGCGGACAGAGCCACTTTGGACAGAGGGTTATGAATGCCTCTGTACCCAGACTCCTCTTCCGAAGAGGATTTGAAACAGCTGATTGAGCTTGGCTGGTCACTTCGTAGCTAGTGGATGATGGGAAGGTGGGGAACAACACTGCTGAACTCTGCCGTTTCTCTGGCTCACTCTGCCTGTTAACTAGTGAGCATATCTATTGACCCACAGAGCACCGCCCAGCATAAACTGGGCAAGTAAGAAAATACAGGCAACTTCGTTTATTCCTCTCACATTTACAAGCAAAACAATTTTTTAAGAAATTCCTTCCAAAAAGAAGACTATGTTACTACAAACTTTATATACTGATTTTACATACTGATACCCGTCCTACTGCATTACTTCAGAGTGGAATAAAGCTTGCTTTTGAGTACTCTGAAAGTAGTAGAGTTTTCTTTAAGAGGAGTTCGGAAAAAAATTGCTGAGTTTTTCTGTAGCTGTCAGACTTAAAAAAGCCTCTTTTAAAGGAAATCTGAATCAATGCCAGTATTTTAATACTGCTATCATTTAAAAATAGATTTCTTTTAATAGTTTAATTTTCCTCCTCATGTAAAACACCATAAACTTTTCTGTTTATCATCAGTGATGCCTTAAAAAATTATGCATTGATATTAAAATATCTAGCAAATGTTCATGATCACTTTCTGCTCTGCAGTGCAAGACTACTGCAGATAGTTTAAAATGTCTCAGGCATGGCTGTTATAGCCAGCGATGGATCAGGATAAGGAAGATGCAGAAATAGCTTTATCCTTTCTAGTGCTCCATGATCCTAAGCTCCTGTAAGCCACCTCCAGGCAATTGTGAGCTGTGCCCAGCTAGTCAGGACCTGAGCAGCAGTGTCCACAATCATACAAAGAGATGGCCACAGTGGTGGCATCACCAGATTCCCATATGGGCTTTTGGTGCACATATTAATGTGCTTCCAAAGACTACATCTTCCAGGGATTAGAACAGAAAAGGTATAACCTTCAACAGTACAGGCTATAATTAAAGAATCCAGCTTCCATAAGATCTAGTTAATTTTAAAATCCCACTCCCAAATTACCAGAAAACCCAGGAGCTCTGGAGTTCAGGCAAGGCAAATACTCTTCTTAAGGTTTATTTGCTCCCCTAGCCTTCAGTGGCACCTAGTGGAAAATAAGCGACTTGAAAGGAGGAACAGTTTGGAAGGAAAAATGCAACTTTGCAATCTTTTTTGAGCTCCATCAAACAACCTCCCTTCAACCTCTTGGAAGACACAAAGATGTGGAGCCGCTATATGGGAAGAAGAACAAGCTGCTGGTGTGGAGCAGAACTATGTACTGTGTACTGGCAACAGGAGCCTGATCTCCTGAGGAAGGGTTACCATTCAAAATCAGTTCAAAAGTTAACACATGGAGGTGGAAAAAGAGATAAATGCAGCATAATGAAAAAAGCAGCAATGCGGAAGGAACAGGCAGGATGAAAAAGTAACAGGGAAGGGGAGATCTGACCTGGGGGACAGCTAGGATCATTTAACACTCCTTGTTGGAAGTATATACAAGGCCTTGTAACTTTTTTTAACAGTACAGATACCGAGTCATCTCCATGGATTTGCAAGTCATAGAGGGCAGTTTGATAAAGTTTTTTTTGTTTGTTTTGGTTTTTTTCCTTTTCTGACTATGGCCCTGTAATTTAGTAATTTAGATAAGATTATATCTTGTTCTGGGAGGACACATGCCTATCCCTTGGCAGCTCTGTGCCATGTTTCTATATTATTGGAGGGTCTATTTACAAATGCTCAGTGTTGCTTAAGCTACTCTTCAGGGATGAGACTTTGTCTTATTTGTCCTTAAGTTTCCCTGCCCCTTCTCCCCACTGCTACTGGAGCTCCTGATGGCCTCCTGAACTTGGCACTGCCAATCTATAATTTATTTTTTCAGGTCTTCTGCAATTACCTGACTTGGAGAAAAGTCCACAGCCTCTTTCAAAGATTTAATTTTTGGGCTTGTAACTTCCATGTCTTATTTACCAGACTAAGGAATCTGCCCTGGAAAGCTCATCTAAAAGTTGTCCACACTGTCAGTGCTATGCCACCTGCCTCAGCTCCGCTAGCAGCTGTGGCAGAGAGTCACCTCTCCCATTTTTACTCAAAAGAAAATTGAAGTTTCACTGATGGCAAAAGGAATTAGGCACTCAGCTTCCACCAAACTTCTAAATATGAGTTCTTCTGCTTCACTGGGTTGTTTGAGGAGTACTCACAGTGTTAAGACAAAGCTCTCTAATGACTACTCGTCTCTCTCCATAGCCCTAATAGCTCTTTCCACGTACTATGCTTTCACTGCCTTTCTGTGAAATGCTTGCTACAGTATTTTCTATGCTCCACCCTCCCTGTTTTTGTACTTATGCATTCAGTTTTCCTTGATATTGTCATCTCCAAACAGTTAAAAAATGCCAAGCAAAACAGTTCACAAGTAGGTTCTTTCTCCCTTCCTACTTCAGCTGTACAATCAGATACTGGATTTTTTTATTTTGGAAGAAAAACATATTGCTCACTTCTGTGCTCACATATCTTTGGCAGAGTTTTCGAGCAAACAACTCATTGAACGCTAAAATATTGGACTGGCTTTAAAAAGCTCTGTTTCTCTCTCTCCTGTGGTTTTAATCTTTTCTTATGTATTTGTTTTGATTTATCTCCAAATTCCAAGTGTGAGGGCTTGAGCATGTGGCAACTTTGCTGAATAGTTGGTTTGTTTGTTAGTTCTATAAACCCTGTCCTTTCATCCAGTACTCACCCAATGGTACCGAGGCCAAAGGACAAAAACAATCCAGACAGACAACATATCAATAGTTGCAGCTCCATCCTATGGAGCTACCACGTCCTCAGCAATACAGGTGAGCCCTCTGTGTGCAGCTTGTCCTTACGATGCCAAATACAACATTGCTAGAGCCTGCTCTTAGCATTAATCCTGTGGTATCGTTCATCTTAACTTCTTCAGTTGTAACCCACAGTATAATTAAAAGAGGGATTTTTAAGAGCACCTTGATTGCTAGAAATTACCACAAAACTGATGGAAATAGTTAATATTGCCCACCGTTTATTAGACAGCTCCAAATACCAGCTTGTTAGGGTGGGTTAATGTTTCTAAATATTAGTGTTTAATAGTAGGTTTCTGTCCTGATATTTAAGCAGTGAAATGTAAGCCTTCACATACATGTTTGAGTAAGAATTGAGAAGTTGACATCAGACATTGCGGTTTGAGAATTCAACTTATGCACATCATCAGATATAACAAGCAAGGCAAAATATTGTTAATAAGACAGAATATAGTTAATAGGAATTTATGAATATGCTATATTGCTGTCTTTCTTGTGATCATGAAGGCAAGAAAGGATATTGCCGTATGATGTTTAGACATTCTAACTTTAAGATATCAGAAATAAGACTTAAACCTTAATTGCTTTGATATATAAATTATAAAAAAATATAAAAATACTTACCTGTGCAAGTATTCTATGTGATATAGGATCTTCTGTGGGTTTTTTAATTGCTTATCTACATACATCTAGGGGATCTAGTAATTGCAAATTGTTCTGAGGAACAGATGTTTTGTTGCATTATCTTGTCATAACGAGACCATCACAGAAAGAAGGTGGTCTCCCCTTTCTCATTGTTATACTTCACACTCCCCAACTACCTGGCTCAGTGCAATACTCATGCAATTGTCTAGGGAACTGATCTGGGGTGGAAGGGTGAAGGGAGTGGGACTGGTTTTTTTGGGGGGAGCGGGTTTGTGTGTGTTAAAGCTGGATTAATTATTGATCAAACTCACTGCAGCTGTATGAATGTTTCTCCTGACACAAGGAAAGGGGCCAGCGCATTAATGGGAACAGTCTGGGAAGGAGAACACACTTCTTTAGCAGCAGTGGGTTATAAATGACCTTAAAACCTACTGTACCACTTTATTTAAAATTACATGCAGAGATGATCTGCCAAAAAACCCAGTTATATAAGGGGGTTTTGTTGCTGTTTTATACTGGGCCAATATAAAAAGGTGGCTTATCTGCCAGCCTCAGCAGCTGGCTCTCAGGGACCCCTGCAGCATCTAGCCCACCCAGTGCCTTCCACCCACCCAGGTCCCTCTGTGCAACTCTATATATAGGTACACTTATATATTTGTGTGTATGCCGTATGTAAATATACACACATATATATAAACATACATAAATATAAGGAAACAAAGACAATAAGGAAAACCCAGAAGGTTCCCAAAAAAGACAGCACAAACTGGAATATCTTGAAATATCTCCCTGGAGATATCCAATAGGTACCTGGATGTGGTCTTAGGAAACTGGTTCTAGGTGGCCATTGAAGCAGGAGGGTTGGACAAGGTGATCTACAGAGGTCCTTTCCAACCTCAGCCATTCATGACTCTGTGACCCTACAAAATAATCAACCTCTCCTTTATCACTCAAACCAGAGAAGGCTGCTTTATAGTGATAAGAAAACATGATTGATCTATCATCATCATCATGTACAGAGATCAAATCTGAGACCCACCAAAGTCAGAACAACTCTCACTAACTTCATTTTGTACTGCAGTGGGCTGTCACCAACACCTTTGCTGTACTCCAATTGATGTACTGACCTCTCTATATTGGATTTTAAATTAAAAAAATCTACATTTTCTGAGACTCAGATTTCCTAACAAATGGTCGACCTTACGCAGTGCTTTGAAGCACATCATATTTTCATGGGAACATCAAATAGTGCTTTATATTTTTCTGGTGAGTTGTTTCATTCCTCCAGCACATTCACCATTTTCCCCAACACTAATATACTCTGTGTTTATCTTATCTCTTCTTTCCTGTTTCCTTCTGTTAAGTGCTAACAATATAACGAAAGCTGCAAACAGATAGGTTTCATATCTGTTGATCTGCTCACCTTTAATTTTAAAATAAAGCACGGTAATTTCTTTCCTCCTCTTGGGCTGTGTATCACCCTCTAAAAGCTATATTGCTTGTTGATATTATTTTAGAAAATACTTTCATACCCTGATAATATTGCTTGGGGAATATACAGTACATAAAACACGTGGCAGGGGGAAAGGATATGTCTGTTTACAGTTCCATTTAGTATGTTTTTGGTATAGCAGAAACATTTCATTATTTTAATAACCAAGATATTTTTCATTCTCTTGCACTCTTAAAAAAAAAATCACAAAAATCATACTTGAACCAACTAGCCTAAATTTACTTCCAAAGATGGTATTTCCAGAATTTCTGACCTTAAATCTGACAGAAGATACTTCTTTCTACTCATTGCCACTAAGAAGCACTGCTAAGAAAGCTCTAAGGGGTCTGCAGAGCCTAGCTCTGCACACAGGCAGTCAAGGAGCTTTTGTTTTGTGAAAGATGAGATGTTCCCAGCCCACTCTCCCGCAGAGGGGATGATCGTAGTGCTGCCTACCAAACGGGGAAAAGACAGTCTTCATGCTTTTTACAACACAAGTTAAAGAAAGAAGCACTTTCAAATCCATGTAGGGAATATTCAACCTTGCTAGCTCCATCTGTATATTATTTTAAGTGTTTCTGGTTAAATATTTATCTCTTGGGGAACTTTCATTACGTGAGTAGCTGTAGAAGCCAGTGCAGCAATAGCACAGGTGAGACTGAAAAAACTTTGTAGGAACAGCAAGGTGGTAAGTAGAAATCTTGCTTTGTGTTTGTCTAAACTCAGACTTAGTTACTACTATGAAACCTTCCTTTCATAACTTTTTTGTAAAAAATCCATAGAGGATAAAATTACCTGGAAAAGTAGAGCTGTTTGGCAGATGAAAGTCCCACCTATCAAAATAATGTACATCTGTCCAGGACTTATAAGCCTAATTCCCCTAAATAGCTGCAGAATAGTCAACTGCTATTTTTAGAGTTTATGAACAGCCAAGGGAAAAATAGAAATATACAGCTGGAAAACTATGTATGTATCATTAACTAGAAAAGCTTGTTTTCAAGGAACATTTGCAGATGCATTTTAAAGGTTTTCTTTCCATCACCTGTAATAGTCTCCTTTTCTGTCTGCTGAAGAACTGCTTATTCTCTGGGAGACTGATCCTCACAGGGACTAGTACTCCCAAGCAGTATGAGTGGCTGTCACTGGTGGTTGATTCTGTGGAGCCACTGACATCCAGGGATGCTAACTATCTTCAATGGACTCAGCACTTCACAGGATGAGCCCTGAGCTGAAGGTTAACACGTCAATGCTGAGCATTTACACTTTTCCTTAGTAACACAGGGGAATAAAATGAAAGGTGTAACATCACCCTGCAGTGAATATAGTGTGTGTCTGTACTTATAAGTATCTGAAGATAAGGAGTGACTCTGAAATTGAAGTGTTCAAAAAAAAAAAAAAAGAACACCCTTAAAAATAGTTCCCAATAGAGGCACAGTACTTCTGCGCTAAAGTTAGCACCTTGATACTACAGAATAGACATAAAAGGTGAAAAACAAACTGGTATTACCTGTTTTCACAGGAATGACAGCAGGCAGGTCTTCCTTGCCAGCATCACAGCAGGTGGGAACATGCTGGAAGCACTGGCACTGATGACTCCTTCTAGCTAGTTACCTGGTCCTGTTCATCCAGATCCCTCATTCCCCCACAGTTTTTCCACACTGAGTAAATGAGCCACATTTTTGCTTGTGGCAGGTGACATTCATTAATGAGTTTTCAACACCATGTGCTCTGGGCAGACCCAGATGGTTGCCAAGTCTAACCAAGAGCCCAGCTCACCAGGGAAGTGTATGAAGATGAGGCAGGTCCAAGGTCAAGCCACGAAGTCAGTTTACAAGTCAAGGTTTAGGACAACAGGGTCCATAGCCAGGCATAGGTGAGCTAGAGACCAGCATTGTCTCCAACACAACTTGGGCAGAGGCTAAAGGACCAGGACTGACCTTAAATAGAGCCCCTGGGCCCACGAGCAGGGTACAGGGAGAGACCCCAGGTGAGGCTGGTTAGGGCCATTAAGGCTTCTGACCTCAGGGCCCTGGCAGCCTAGAGGAAACAGGCAACTGATGAAGGAAGAGCCTATTAACAAGTAATTTTTGTTGCCCTTGAAGAAATTCTGTAATAGCATCCAGCTATATTGTTGCCATCTAATAATGAAAGGGGTGCTAATTGACAGCTGATAATGAAACAGTAATACAAATGTATTGAAGCAAATCTATGAAGTGGCTCAGCAGACAGCCTCTAATTGTGGTGAAAAATGTAAATTCAATACTAGTATCAAGGGATGCAGTCATGCACATGGCAAAGTAAACAAGCACTGGGCAGTTATTGACCATTCATGTATTTAATGATGTAGGAAATACAAAGATGGAAAAGAAGGGTGGTTGGAGGGCTATGTGCATACGCCTGTTGTTAACCTGTACCTGGCCTGAACCCAAATTCACAGGCAGCTTGGGCCAGCAATTTAGGATCCAATTTACAAAAGCACTTAATCATCTAAGCAAACATGAATAATATTTGCAGCGAGGCTTACACACTTCCTTAAAATTGTGTGGCTTCATATATGAGGTAGGCTTAAGAATCCACATACGTCTTTTCTGGAGTTGGGGTCACAGAGGCTGTAAAGCAGAGAATTTGAATTTTATCTTCTTGCTGACACATGCCTCCTACAGCCTCACTGCCTGCTTTACATCATCAGGGCACAGACCATCACTCCCTGTATGTATATATGTGTGTGTGTGTATATATATATATATACAGAAATGTATATTTCTAGAAAGAGAGAAAGGGTGTGAAGCCAGTGTTGCAATCTGGCTGCTATGGCAATAGAAACTGTAATATTACTGCTGTTGTTTTGATACTTATTTATGCATGTGTGTGTGTATATAAAAATAACAATAAAAAAATACACATACCGCCATCTAATCTTACAGTGCTTTCGATCTTAGTTACACATATCTGTGGGAAAGGAAGGCACACCCTTCCATAAAGTGATGGGAGAAAGAGTTTGGAGCAGGACACAGAGGGCAGATTCCTCCTGCTGCAGTACAATTTAGGAAACCTTTGTTCTCTTGCAAACTGGAAAGAATAAATGGCTTAAAAGTCTTTTTTATTTTTTTTAACCTGAACAGAAGAAAGGATTGAGTTTCACTGCAAACCTTCTGGGATATAAGCCTGCCATGGGACCACAGGCATGTTTAACCTGATCTGTGAACCACTCCTGGCAGCTGACCAGCCATGCTCCAACCTGTTATACCCTTAACAAGAATAAAATTAAACTTGTAGCCTCAGCAGGGGACATCTTCAAGTATTGCAGATGCCTGTAGATGCCTGTATTGTAGCATACCACTACTTTGGTATAGATAACTTAAAACAGAGTCATCCACAGAGGGAAGTATTTTTGCAAGCATTTTTGCAGACTGTAGCAACCATAAATGATAATTGTTGCTTACATTTTACCAAAATCGCTCGTCCAATATTTTTCACGTTACATTTCAAATGCAACTGTTTATTCCTTAAAAAAACCAAAACTTCTGCAGTTGAACACAGGACCTACGGGACTTTCACTAGAGTGTGTACCACAGATGGCATTTTGCAAGTTTCACTTCCTTGCTCTGGAAAATTCAGTCTAAGGTGCACCTCAATGCCTGGGAATAGTCTTGTACTGGAGTCCAGTGAGAGGCATTAGAAATCTACACATAACCTAATCAATATTCTTACCAAAGGAACAAAAATAGTTACCTTATAAGGGTCAATAAACTTATCTGGAGGACTGTTAAATCCAAACCACAGCACACTCACTGCGGGATTAACTGCTAAAGTACCCGAGGTGGAGGGCCTGCAAGGATACGTTTTACACCTGAATTTCAATCTACTCGGCACTGTACTTAACAAAAAATAGAGGTCCTTTTATGAAAAGTGGAGCACAGCTCTTTACCAGTTGATGGGGAACAGACACAAGGGGGGCTTTACATGGCAGAGCTTCTGCCTCTGAATTGTGAAAGCCCAAGAGGATTAGTGTTTCAGCTGAGAAATGTGCACAGCAGCAGGTCTCTTCCCTGGATAGTGGAGTCCAGCAATTACTCACTTTTGCTCTGTTTTCTGGACACTAAATGTGTGCAAGCAAAGCAGTAAATAAAACTAAACAAATAAAAGCAGTGGATTGATTCTAATTCTACTGGTGTGGAGAGGTGCTTAATAAGAAAGTAGACTTGGAGTAAAATAAATGTTCTGCACTATAATACTTCTTTATCATAGATCTAAATGCCAACTAAATAGTATTGTTGTTCTTATTCCGACCGAAGTATATTTATCTGAAACACACCAAGGCAGACAGCTCCATATGTATTTGTGATTGAGAAGCATATTTCCGTCCCCCGATTTAAACGGAACCTAAACAATTTCATCTATTCTTTATACTGCCATCAGCCTGGGTTTCTAGAGGTATTTCTGGTGAGCATTAGTTTTCAGACACCAACATATGTATGATTTATGTATATGGGACTGAATCAGAAAATTTGTACTCCCAAACTAGAAAAAAAGCCCTAGTCTCTATGGAAATATTGTTTTCAGAATAATTGCAAGGTTTCAAGAGACAGTTCATTTAAATGGGTGATTTGTATTACACAAATATGGCTTTGTACAATACTGAGAGAATCATCTAGTTTGAAGTAAAATTACTCTTCATGGTAAAAAGTTATCAAACCATCATTTCCATTTCCTAAAAAGGCATTTATTTATTACACTGTTATGACCATACAACATACCACATCTGGATCTTAGGAGATTTCACTATACAGCCTCAAAAATCAGAGTGCAGACAAATTTTTTTTGAAGATTGCATAATTAAAAAATGCATGACAATGTATCTACTTCTCAGAGTAGGACAGTCAGTCCAGTCTTAGACATGGGGCATGAAAGGCTGTGAGATGGGTTGGAAAACAATTTTTCTTTCCCTACTGTAAAAGCCTTGGCATGGTGCTCACCACAGAAAGCAAGGGGCAGTGCCTGCCTTTGAGGAACAGGACATGTCCACTGTAGCATGAGCAGTCATTTCTGTCCTGGTTATGACTTCGTTTACATGTCTCATGTAGATATACTTGGGTATGTACACATCCAGAGAGTTAGTAAGTTCTCTCCTTGTGCAGTTCCAGAGTGGATACTGTCCAAATGCACACTGTTGTTTAGGGAATAAATGCACACTGTTGTTTAGGGAATAAAACAAAATCCTCCACTGGAAAAATCTCCCCTGGAAACACATAACGGGGAACACACAGGGCCAGCTTCGTCTTCACTGTCCTGCTGGCCAGCAGATCTTGTGGGCTGCAGGATAAGGCACAGTGGCTTTGCTGAAGGAATGACTTGCTGCTGCTTGAACAAACTGTGCCAGGAGGCACCGTACTTCACTCCCTGCTTACTGCTGGCAACAGCACAGCTCTCAACCATCAATTTACCGCACATATTCATGTTTTTATCCTCAACCAACCAATCCATCCTACCCAGTCCTGGTAAGAAATATAGTTCAGAATTATGTCATGCTTCTCTGAAGACTGTTTTCTCATTAGCTTTTGAATATGTGTGGGATCTTTTTCGTACCTGGCATTAAGCTCTGCTGTCATATTTTTTGTGTTTGTGATATAGCAGCAATGCTCCTTACTTACCCATTTCTTCTTTTTTTTCTCTTCTTCCATTCACATCTGTGAGAATGGGCTGCTTTAATTCAGTAACCTGAATGGTGATATTAGAACTGTAGAAAAAAATCATTCAAAACCTCATTAAAATGACTCAGCTCCAAGCAGGTCTGGTAGTCATGAGAAATATAAAACAAATGAAGAGGAAAATGCTGTTAAAATGGAAGAAATCAAAATCATGCCACTTTGTGTTTTTCCAGCATTTCACAAAGATCATCCCCTCTCTAGCTTGGATTTCATTTATTTAGAACTACCACAGCCAAACCCCAAATTTTCTAAATCTTGTGTATCCTTCACCACCCTAAGGTAATCTTTTGTTAAAACCTTTTCTGTGTTAACCAACCCCCTATGATCAGGGAGGATGATGCTAAGAGATCACGGAGGCCTGTTGCTCCTGCTCTTAAGTGAAGCAGCTATGATTTTGTAAAGTGTAACTCTGGGTCTCCCTTTTTAAAAAGGGAAAAATGAGAGTGCTGATCTCAGTTTTGGAAGAAGGAAAATATGCAAAAAGTGTAGTTGTCTGGCTGCAAGGGTACAGTCACAAGCCCTATGAGCAGAGTAACAAGCTGATGAAACACAAGATCGGTCCCTGTCCATACTGCTGGCAATGCAGATGTTCCTGGTACCCATGTGCAAGCCCTGGGGACATGCTGTCCTGTACAAACACAGATCAAGAGGGATCTCACCTTTGGAGGGACCAGCTGAGGGCTCAGACAGATCTCTCAATGGGAGTCTACCTGGCAAGAAACATTTCTGAGCATGGTACTGTCTCCTATTATCATGTTTCAAAAGCTTTGGGATACAAATGAGCCCTGGAGAAAGTGATAACGATCAGGGTAGGTTTAATTGCCTATGGCTGAAAATCAGGCAAGGCTTATCAAATGTACAGAAGTTTTTGGTTTCTGGGGTGGGGTTTTTTCATATTTATTGTAAATATAATTTCAGAGGCCAAAGCAATTTTCTTAGCTAGTCTTCTGCTGAGGATACAAAGATGCTTGTACATAGTTCTCTACACTAGATGTGTGACCCTGAGCCTGTAGCATACTATAATCTACACCTATTTCACATTTCACTTAAAATGCCTCATAATTAAATTGTTTCCTAAAGTTAATGTTGTCCTAGTGGGAGAGAATAAAAATTTCTTATTCATTTTATTAGGAGCTGATTAAATATTTAGCAAAATGCAGTTCTGCCAAAGCTAATTAGAAATGCTATTAACACCCTCCTTCCCCCCCACCCCCCCACCCCCACCCCCCCAACAGAGGCTTATGGAATATTAAAATACCTGGAAAAAAAATATTCAAAATCGCATTTTAAATTACTTTGTTAAAAAAGTGAAGTTTCAAAATCAAAGTAAAACCTCCTGAATTTACCAAATTAACACATTTCTCATGACCCCAAGACATTTATAAGAGTTTTCCTGTAATAGATTTGGAACACTGGCTTTCCAAGTTGCTACAATCCTCCTATTTTCTGTAGAAAGCTGGTATATTTTTGTGTAGCTTACATTTTTGTAACTGGTTCGAACTGCACTTGCTCAGATGAAAGTTAAATTCAGATCACAAAAATGCTCTCATGAAGCTACACTACTTTATTTACTAATACAGAAAGATCTAACCATGGACTGAAAACATTTACTGAGCCAAAATCAAATTTTTCCACATTTGCTGCCTCTCATATGTCTAGATGAGCATTAATAGCTCCATTTTCAAAAGCAGTTTTCCTGGGAGGAAAGGGAATGCAAATGACACTACCTTCAGTCCTGTCCTCAGCGTTCTCCATATTCTTCCAGCAGCATCAGAGCAAGGTGATTACTACTGAAGACTCTGCATTGCTAAATGGGAGGACATAGTCAGTTTTGGGACTGAAGCTACTTACAAGTCAGTTTACCTTGTATTCAGCCTCGAGAACATTTAACTTTCTATACTCCCCCATGACTGAAAATACTCTTTCTCCTACCAGATGGAGAGATTACCATTCTGAGTGAATAATATGTGTGCACGAGGGCAGGGGAGCAGTGGAGTGCTATACTATATTCCCTTTCCAGAGTGACAGTTGTTTATTTAAACTTTTCCTGGTACTTTGCACAAAGAGAAGAAAATGTAATTCTTCCTGGTCAGTCTATTGTGCAACTGAATAGTCTCTTTTTACTCTAAACATAGAATCATAGATTCATAGGATCATTTAGGTTGGAAAAAAACTTTGAGATCATCAAGTCCAACCATTAACCCAGGACTGCCAAATCCAAGCACTAAACCATGTCCCTGAGCATCACATCTACACATTTTCCAAACACCTCCAGGGATGGTGATTCCACTGCCTCCCTGGGCAGTCTGTTCCAATGCTTCAACACCCTTTCAGTGAAGAAATTTCTCCTGATATCCAATCTAAACCTCCCGTGGAGCACCTTGAAACCATTTCCCCTCGTCCTGTTGCTTGTTTTCTGGGAGAAGAGACCAATACTCCCACCTGCCTCAGGCAGCTGTAGAGAGCGATAAGGTCTCCCCTCAGCCTCCTTCTCTCCAGGCTAAACAACCCCAGCTCCCTCAGCCGCTCCTCATAAGCCTTGTGCTCCAGACCCTTCACCAGCTCCATTGCCCGTCTCTGGACACGCTCCAGCACCTCAGTGTCCCTCTCGCAGTGAGGGGCCCAAAACCAAACTCAGCAACTGAGGTGCAGCTTCACAAGTGCCAAGTACAGGGGGACAATCACTTCCCTTGTCCTGCTGGCCACACTGTTTCTGATACAAGCCACCACGATGCTGTTGGCCTTCTTGGCCACCTGGGGACACTGCTGGCTCATACTCACCCAGCTGTAGACCAACACTTCCAGGTCCTCTTCCCCCAGGCAGCTTCCCAGCCACTCTTCCGTAATAATGTGTGGGGTTGTTGTAACCCAAGTGCAGAACCTGACACTTCTCCTTGTTGAACTTCATACAGTTGGCCTCAGCAAATTGATCCAGCCTGTCCAGATCCCTCTGCAGAGCCTTCCTGCCCTCAAGCAGGACTGACACTCCCACCCAGCCTGGTGTCCTCTGCAAACTCACTGAAGGTGCACTCATTCCCCTTGTACAGATCATTGATAAAGATATTGAACAGGACTGGCCCCAATACTGAGCCCTGGGGAACACCACTGCGGTCACCATCTGGATGTAACCTCCTTTACTGCCATTTGTTGGGCTTGACCGTCCAGATAGCTTTTTACCCAGCATAGACTACACCTCTCCAAACCATGAGCAGCCAGTTTCTCCAGGAGAATACTGTGGCAGATGGTGTCAAAAGCTTTACTAAGATCCATCCACAGCCTTTCCCTCATCCACTAGGCAGGTCATCTCGTCATAGAAGGAGATCAGCTTAGTTAAGCAGGACCTGCCTTTCCTAAACCCATGCTGGCTGGGCCTGATCTCCTGGTTGTCCTGCATGTTACATGTGATAGTGCTCAGGATGATCTGCTCCATAACCTTGCCTGGCACCAACCATGGGAACAGCAGTTTAAAGCAACTGCATCATTCAGCAGTGAGGAAATGCATCATGTCACATAATTAGTTGCCAAGATGACAGAACGATGAGTTTCCAGACTTTCTTGATTAAGGGTCAAACAATCTTGCTTTGTGGTGATCTTAGAGTTCCTACTACTATGGACTGTTACTGAGGTCTTTTTGACGAGCGAAGTCTGGAAATTCTCTGGTGTTACTACGGACAAAAGTGACTACTTTGCCTTCAGGCATTGTAGATAGGAATACATTTTTAATCATGCAGTGTTTCATCTACAGTCACTGAAGACTAGTGCCAACTGGTCAAACTCTATAAAGCTCATGGAAGTGCAGTGGTAGTTAGGCATCCCCTGACCCCCATGAGATTTTCTAAATCTCAGCTAACCTCAGAGAAGTGGGAAGAGAAGGTGAATGCTTTTGGAAAACAGTGCAAAAAATAGTCTGGCCACTTCAGAGAACAAGAAGGAAAAATATACTTAATTTTCCATTTGAAATATATCCTAACAACCATTACAGAGAGAGGTCCTTTGAAGATGACACTTGAAATTCAGCAGGGCTGCTTTCCTTTTTCTTCCTTTGCTCTTTCCTGCGTATGTCAGTGATATGCATCTTACAGCTCCCAGGAAATTTCTCCCACGTTTGGTTAGAGCTTTGAAAAATCTCTCTGTGCACAGATACAATCAAAACTTGTTAAGGGCTCAGAGAGTCATCTGCACTGAAATGTTCCTACCTGGGGCTGCAGGGACAGACCAGGACTTTCTCTTCAGCATCTTCTTTTTCTTTCACAAAAGAGAAGGGAAGATCTGTGGCAGAGCCTGATACAGCCTCTGCAGGACTTGGGGACATTTTGAACTGTGGTCTGTCACAGCACTAGCAAAACTAGCTGGCTGCAACAAGGTTTTTACCATTTCATACCAGGTTAACTTCAATAAGTAGTTCCCACACCTCGCCCCAGCATGGCCACCAATCCCCCAAAAGGTTTCAAAAGTTCATCTGCTCTCTGCACTGCCAGTTGACCCTGCTTATTGCCTTTGCTGCATCCCTTCTCTGGGTTCCTCTTCCAGCCAGCCTCTCTTCATCTGTGCCCCCTTCATCTCTCTGCTTCTCCAAAGGCCTCTCCTTGTCTTTCCTACATCTGGAGCACACTCCCTCTCTCCTCCCTCTGCTTCTTACAGATCTCTCTTCATCCAGAGCTCCTCTTCCATCCCCCTTAGAGCTATTTAACTACTTAGCAGGAACCAGCCACAGCTGCACATTGTCGAAGTCAGCCAACCCACCATCCCTGAAGCCAGCCCACAGCTGTATATTATCAATGTTAATTAACCTGCCTTCATTCCTCTATAATTCCCCTACAATGATCCTTCCCTCACTCCCTTTACTTTGCCTTCTTTCTCCACTGAGAGTACAGACAGACACCAGAAGCTGAGCTCTGTGCCTAGGCTCCAGCCCTTCTGAGTGTAGGACAAGGACCTGCCTGACCTTGCGTGTGACTTTATGGAGTGAACACAGACTGGAGAGCAGAAATTCCCCCTCAGTGGTGCCCAGGTCATGTGAAAGAGAAACAGGACAGTAGCGAGGAGGTTTACAAGAGCAGAACAGGGCAAAGATGCAGAAAATTTGGGAGGAAATTGAGATTATGTAAACAGGAGTTACAAGGCAGAAGAGGAGAGCAGGAATTGGGTAATGGAGATGTTGAACTGCAGGAGAAAACCATGAACATGAAATAAGAGAGAGGCAGGGCAGCAGCAAAGGAAGATGAGAGCAGAGTAGGATGGAGGCAGGCTGTAGACAGAGACTGAACAATTTGCAGTCACTGGTGAACCCTGCCCTGCACAATCTGGAGCTGAACTCCAATAGCTGTGAGAAAAAAGAAAAGCTCACGTATTATTTTCCTAGTCCTTTATTTTATAACTAAGCAAGCATAGTACTTGGGTAATCCAAGAATGGTCCCTGTAGAAAAGGAGTTACACAGATGAATAGGATGAAAATACTGGGTACGTGACATTTATCAACTGTGACAATTATAAAACCAGAGCTGATAGAAGAAGATAGAAAACAATAGACTTAATGGAGGGAGTAGAAATATAGTGACGATAAGAAGACAAAATGAAATTGGGAGATGAAAGGAAGAAAGATAACAATGAAGGGAAGTACTAGAATAGTGTTTCTCAAACTTTCTGAAAGCATTGATGTGTTCGGTCTCATCCATCTCTGTAAGACCTCCAGTGGGCCTAGACACTTGGTATAATATTTTAAATGTAGGTAATTCTTAAGCTCTTGTAAGTACTTTGTAACTTGTCCCTGAACCTGTGCTAAAAATGGCAAGGATCTTCATCAATAAGTTTATTAGCTTGAAGTTCTACAGGTATATTAAGGTATAAAAATAATAGTGATAAAAGTTAAAATAAAATAAATAAATAAAATCTCTGGCATGGAGGAATCGAGCTGCTTGCCTGGAGGGCTGAAGAATGCAGCTCATTCAGCCCTAGTTTATTAAATCCAGGACCGCAAAGTGAATTAATTCCAGCAATATTATATATTATATAATATATAGTATATAATATTATATATATCCAGCAATCTCTAGCCATATTTTTTGCGTCTAAAGTACAAGGTCACTGATCCTGGTTTGGCAGAGTAAACTAATTTTTAATTTCACCAGTATTCATACAGTAAGATGATTTCTGATACAGTGCACTTGGCTTTAAATAAGCATGATGCAATCCTCCCTTCTACACATCTGGAAAGCTGCTGGAAGTCTATAAAACATGATCTCTTCATACCACAGTAGCCTTCTTTCTTTTACGTAAACACCTAAAAGTTTCTGAGCTGAGAAACACTATAATTTATCTATTTGTGTCCTGCTAGCTTTGGTCTGTGAACTGCAGCCCTGTTTTGCTCAGTAATATAAAGTACCATAAATGAATAAATAAATAAATAAAAAGCCAGGACCTTGGAGTGAGGACCAATAAGTAGGTCTCACCCCTTACCTCATGGCAGAGCACCCTCAAGGAACAGAAATGTTTGAACTTGAATTTGCGTCCCTGATCAAAACTATGCATGCAAGTTCTTCATTAAGATTGTAAAACTAGTTGATATTTCAGCTGACAAAAAGTCAGAGTTGTGGTTTCACAACCAATTAAAATAACACAAGTAATGAAACAGAAATACGCTAATTGCATGTCATAAATGTGGCTGTCTCCAGATGCACTTTTCATTAATGCTTCTTTCCTCTATTTAATAGCATACATATTTAGCTCTTCCCAATAAACAAATAAGGATAAAATTAAAAACAAGTTACTGTTGATCTGAAAGTAAATATTAAAACTAGATATCAGCTTTCCTGGATATAAATACTTTTTTAATCTCAGGGGGCTCTTAAATGAAAGGACATTTAACCAAGATCAATGAAGGCAAAATGGTCATTGATCAACTGAGCTTCCCGCTGTCCCGCTGTCCCCCTTATTCCTTTCAGCGATGACAGGCAGGAGGAGTGTCGCACCTAGCATCTATACAGCACCCAGAGTTTTTCAACCAGGCTTCTTGGTTGAGGCAGTGAGTTTTTACATACGTACATACATCACAGTATGTTAGTGAGTTGTTGTTTATAATAGGAGCTGCAGACACTCGTCTGAGTATGTGCTTGTCCACCACAGCGGTGCACAGAAAAGGCAGGGGTCTCAGCCCCATGTGCGTAAGAAGGTGGATTCTGTTACCTCCAAGACGGGGAGTGACAAGAGCCTGCCTGGCTGTAGCACCCTCCTCCCAAGACAGCAAAGGAGATGGGGAAACCAGCGGGCACAGCCTCTGTCAGGCTGTCAGACAGGGATGCTGCCCCACTCCTCAGCTGTACTAAAGCTGCAGCAAGGGGCCCACTCTCTACTCATTCACACGGGGTGCTGTGACAGCCCCCGAGGAGAGAACGGTGAAAGCAGGGATGTAAACTGGACATCTGCTGGACCTGGTGTCTGTGCTGGAGCACATAACTGTAGCTTCGTGTGTATGACCATGCATGAAATCAGCCACTACAAAAGATTTCAGCCCTTCCTGGACCCCTTTACTCACTTTTTCATGTGCTTAGCTGCTGAGATGAGCCAGGCCTTGCCCCCCATATCTGTAAATATAGTTGCCCAACTGAGCTGAGCAATTATTTTCATATGAGAAGCATTTTTCCTCTCCAGCCTTGATCCTAGTATCAGTGCCCTCCCTAGGCACTTGTACGTCTAGCAGCATAGCACTATGTCAAAATTCAGAGTTTTGTTTTATTTCTACATTAGGAAAAACTATAGAGAAAATTCTTTTTCTTGAATTTGTTCGACATTTTTCAGCTGTTGATGAGAAAGACACCATGAAAAAGGTGTCTGTGTGAAATCAGGACAGTGAACATTAAGTGAAAAAGAAAAGGAAACTTTGCAACTTTCCACCCTGTGGTTTACAGTCAATTCCAGTTACTAATATTAAAAACTAGACTATTGGTTTTGGCACTTCATTTTTCCCTCTCCTCATAACTCTTTAATTTTGTTAAGAAGAACAAGTACATTGTATTTTAAGAACAGGCTCAAAGCCAAAATCCCTGACTTTCCATCTAGCTGAAATGCTCCTGGAGCTGGCTGCAGGTGACCTGACGGGAACATCTGTGGGGTGTCCTGGGGGGCTCCTGGGCATTAGGAGACACCTGCCTACCTGTGACTCAGAGGTGTCATGTAGCTGTGAGTGAAACACAGACCTTTTCATTCTAGAGGTAAAGTATTAGAAGAGGGCCTGATCCGTAACGCATTGATACTTGCTGGTGTTTGTGCACTGACTGCAGTAGGTGATGACTCAGGAAAAAAGAAAAAAGGAAAAATAGAAAGAAAGAAACTTTTACTTTATACACGCCATGACGTCAATATTTTAAAAGGACTGGATAAGTTGTTCAGATGCATGGCTCCTGGGCTGAGTCAGGCTTACAGCTCGCTTTTTATAATTAAATCCTCTTTTCTAAATGCACAGCAAAGCAATTCACTCATACTGAGGAAGGCAAGTCAGGTGTGTGTAGCTCAGTCGTTGCAGAATTGAACCCTAGGTGTATATCTTGTACTATTATTAAAAAATCTGTTTTAATTCTGCCACTGTGATCTCTCAATTCCACATAAACTGCAGCTGGGAGTTTGTGACCCCACAGCATAACTTCCGCACGGGATTAACCAGGAACCTGCCTAATGAGTGCAGGAATTCAAACTAACCAGCGAAGAAGGTTCAAGTCTCCAATAAAAAGGATCACAGCAAGGCCAGAACAGACAGGGCTCTAAAGCAGCCCAAGGCTGACAGAGGAACTCTTCAGGATGGAGTTTTGAAATTTAAAAAAAAAAAAAAAAAAAAAAAAAAGCAGCTGCATACTGACATCCCTTCTACCTTCTCTTCATGCAGTCCAAGTTTCTTATTCCTTTACACCTGAGGTAAGTTTGCTTGCCAGTGCGCACACCACCGAGGTCATTTGCAGAAGATTAATGGTCTCTGATAGAGAAGCAGGAATTAATTGAAATGTTATCACTAAGCATCTCAGCCCATTCCTCCTCGGCTTTAAATCAGTGCACTGCAGCCTGATTATTGAAATACAGATTACAAAAAGGCTGCTTCCTTTGTGTATATGCATTGCTGATTCACATTATAGGAATATAAAGCAGCTGCCATTTCCACTACTGTATGAACTGCCCTTGCTAAAGTTTTCTGGACAAGGCAAACTCAGAAATTTAGTGATGGACATTTATCAGGCAAAGGACTTGTTACCAAGGCAAAACATGTTTCCAATTAGTCTAATAGCCTGGAAAGAAAGGAATTTTTCTCCTAATACCCTCAGAGGTTGATTTTTTCATGTTCCTGACACTTGTCGTGTCTTGGCTGATAACCTTACAGGTGTTTCATGAAACATTTCTATGTGCTGGTACTGTGACAGTCAAATGGATATCCCTGGACCATTTCCTAGGAAATCTCTAAGAGATGGAAAGATGCAACAACCAGGCTAGAGACAAACATGTACAGCACTCTGGCATTATTTATGGAAGCAGGGAACTTTCACATTACAACAATATGCATGTTAAGCCAAATGAATAACACTAAATTTCAGAGTTATAGGAGAGAGGAGAGGATAAACGGCTTCAATATTCCCTCTCCCTCAAAAAGTAAAACAAGCAAACTCCCATAATTGTTGCTTAAATAAACTAGCCACCAAAATTTGTCACCTGGCCTAGATTTTGAAAATCAGGAAAAACTAATTAGAGTTTTCAGTTCTATGTAATGGGGAAAGCTCTTTAAGAAATAGATCTGTGGGCCTTGAATTCTGGAAGGTACTAGAGAGCCAGGGTGAAATTTAGCTAGCAGCAGCTCTGAAGTGTTTAATTCCTCTTGTGAAAATAATATGCTTAACATATACATATATTGGAGAATATGGGCTTGTGGGAATTTCCCACATTCCCCCAGCTAGAATATCAGCCATTTCCTCCATTCATTAAATGGGGATAAAGTTATATTGTGCAAGGGACAGTTAAAAAGAGGTAGTCTCTGCAAGAGCTCATATTAGTCCAATTCTGCTATTTTATTCATGAGAAGCACCTCCTTATAAAAGCTGTCAACTAGAAAGCTGTCACATGAGACACAGCAGGCAACTGTCTGCCCAGAAATGGCTTTTGTACATGCATGCATGGCTCCTTTACATTCTGTAATAGAAAAGGCCACACACTGGGTTTGTTTCTACGAACCAGCTTCTACATAGTGCTGGTAAGCAGGTTGCATTCGTACCATGTATTTCTTAGAAGTTCTGAAAAGAATTGTGATTACTTTCTCAATACAGGTGGCCACTAAAGGAGCTCCCCTAAAGGTTAGAATACTCAATCCTTGGTCAGTCTGCATGGTTTGCATTTTTAAACTGTTGGGACATAAACTGTGCAATGAGACATGTGGAAAGGACTTCCAGCAAGACTGGGTACAAAGGTCCCTTAAAATATTTTTGGAAATTCATGGTATAAGTCATTCCTGGCAGAGAAAACTTACCAATGGAGACAGTGACCTGATGTTTCAGCTCTGGACAGGAAAGACAAAATAGTCTTTTAACTCTTTTCCATTATGAAAATTGAAAACAGGTACTAAGAGTTAAAAACACAGTGTAGAGAATTACAGCTCTTTCTTTAAAAATCCAGCCTGCTCCTAAAACATCTGACCCAGCAATGCTTAAGAGGTGTTAGAAAACATATGCTAAACAGGAGGAAATTGGAAGATCAAGAGTAAAGTCAGAAACACTGCACAGATGTATACACAAATACAGTATTACTTGGCTGTAATTCAAGATCTTACATTCAGTCAGGTTGGCCCCTAAATGACAGCTGTAATTCCTTTAGTATGTCAATATTATCTTTATAGAGTTCTTCGGTCAACCTTTTTTTAAATTTTTTACAGCCAGTTATTAGCTATAGGGCTTTAAATAGAGCGAGTTGCATACATTTTTAACAGCAAAGAAGCCAGAGCTGAACATAACCTAATAAATCAATTATTTATTGCCTTATTATTTTTATTTCCATGCAAAGGCCCCAGTCCTGAAATGGCCTCTACAGGTGGATTAAGGCAATGTGAGGCCCTAGGCACAGCATAAAACTGGATCTGGTCCAAAATGTAGCCTTTCCCTTCTTCCTTTTGTGGTGACCGTATTTTAACTGTGAGGCTTTTGAGAAGGGCTGACCACACTTCTGTTCGGATCAGTTGGCTTTAAACCTCTTAACCAGGTGGGCCTCCACCAGTATCACACATTTCAGGAGTGTGACCTAAACACACAAGACTAGATCTCCAGAGCATTCTGAATAGCAGCTGCCCAAATCCAGCTCCTTTTAATGACAGGACAGTTATTTTCTGTGACCAGCATCAAGAACTGGCATCAATATTTAAGGCAGAACCAGCTGAGATCATAGCCTGAAGTTTCTAGTTATGTATTAAGTGATTGCCTTGAAGAATTTAGAATCAAAAGAACAACATAGATAAAAGCCAGGAGAAAAGAAGTATCAGTATTCATGTTTATTAATATTAATCAAAAATGAAACCAAAGACTGGGCCTAAACTTTGGGCGTTTTATTTTTGATACATCTCCTTCAAAAGAGATACCTCTGTGAACTAAGGACCTGGTAGAATAGCCATAGGAAGAAGTATGTTATAAAAGTAGGCAGGACTTTTTGGTTTTTCGTCAAGGATATACATGATTGTGAGAACTGGATCCAAAACCCCTATAAAACTTGAAGATCATTTTATTCAAAATATTTAACTTCACAGACAAAGCTGATGTCAAACATTATCTTCTCAGTGATAGGTATGAACTTTGGAAATTATCTGACACCTTGGTTACAGATATAAAGAGTTTAGATAAATGATCTGATTTCTTTCATGATCAGTCTCTATAGTTTTATATTCTGGATCTTTTTGTCAGGCAGCTGGTATCTTTGCTCTTCACTGAAACCTATCAGAATTTTGCTTGCACCAGAAATTCAGGAGCCAAACAGAAAGGAAGGTATTTATTGCCACAGGACTCAGCAAGCACACTTGCTAAGACCCAAGACTAGGAAATACTAGACAGCTTAAAGAAATTGTTAAAGAACATTTTACCTATTCTCCCTAGACTAGCAATTTTTTTTTTTTTTTTACACTAGTAACAGAGATATTTTCCTGACAGTCAGTGTTTAGAATTGAGCTAATATCCTCAGAAGTCAGGTACACGTAGCACCTCACCGTTAATTCACTGGGTCATCCTGCTGGTTTATACCTGGTCTTCTCTAACAGTTTCCATGATAATCTTCAGTAGTTTTTTTGCAATGCCAGGACACCAAAAGACAAAACTCACTGACCTGTTAAGCCGGAGTGTTATACCCACAGCCACTCAGTTTCACTCCTCTTCCCACTAACTCTAAAACAAAAAAAAGCAAGCAGCACCTAGCTCATGACATGCTTTGGCTTGTGAGTGAGGGTTAACCATTTAGCTGCTGATTCCACGACAAAGGATATATGGCCAGGAGTCAGACAGCCATATAGGCATCTGTTGCAGCACAATCAAACTAGTGGGCTGCAACAAAGCTTTATCATTGGTCAGATTCTATTGTCTGTGCTGCAGCTCCAAAGACAAGACAAGACCAGACCACACTGCTCCTCCTCCATCCAACCCTCTCTCCCACTATCCTCAGGGCTATTTAACCACTTAGAAGGAATGAGCTACAGCTGCACATCATCCATGTCAACCAACCCACTGCCTCTGCGGCAAGGCCACAGCTGCATGTTATCAATGCTAATCAACCCACTACTTCATTCCTCTGCAGGCATCTACACAAAAACCTTCAATGATAAAAAAAGACATGCTAAGAATGTTAACGTGCGTGAAAGGTAGGCAGCAATTGCAGGTCATCTAACACATACTCGCCTCACAACCTATCACAAATATTCCCACTGAATTATCCATCATTTTATTCAAGTGAATAAACACTGCCTATTGAAAAAGAACCACAGTTCAGGCTGAATTCAGAGCCTTTTTGTTTGTGATTAGTCCTGAAGCTACATTTAACTTGCTTGAATGTATTTTGTGTTTCAATGCTGGACTGAAGAATTTCTGTATATGACTTTATGTCTGTTTTTCTCATGAGCATTTTGGTGTGACTCATTAGCATTCACAGTATGAAATGTGTTGATCCATACAAAGGTCAGAACTACATTTTTTCCCTTCCGTGTCCCAAAGACTTGAGTCTAATTTTCAGTTCCAGGTTTATGGAAGTAATGTTGTTCATTTCTGCTTCAGTGTTCTCACTCTGTATAGCCAAGATCTTGTGTCCTTAGAAGTCACTGTTTTTATGAAGCTGCTAGCCATTCCAGAAATATTTCCAGAAAGCAAAAAGAAAAAAGAATTATAAATATATAGTCAAACTTTATACCCCTCCTTAAAAATCTGTATTTCCTGCTCAGGCTTTGTGCACAGGCTCTGAGAAATGAGGATTTTTTTCTCTATTCTTCCCCTTAAACTGCGATAGGTAGGAAAAGCTCACTTTTCCCAAGACACTGTTTAACAGGACACATACCAGCAAAGCAGGACTGTAATTTGCTGCTTCTTTTAAGTCATCGAAAAGCATTCATGCATTTGTAGCCCCATAAAATTGAGGAAGTCTGTACGCAGTAAGACCACTTGTATATCCCTCACTCATCACCCACAGATGGCAAGTTTAAGATGACAAACATAGTGGCTCAGTGTTTTTACGATGTTTACCTAAAACATGTATTTTTAATAATATACTACATCCCATGTTTCTTTAGAACTTTCACATTCAGGAAGAATTTGTTTACACTTGACTAGAGCAAGTATTTAATTTGCCTGCCAATATGGGGCATGCATATCAAGATGGAGCTGGGGAATATAGAAGCAAGGATCAACAAATAACGAAACAATGTGCCAAAGCCTGTCAAGTACAAACATTAAGGCACATTTTACATGAACTACATTATTGTGCTAAAATCTGTGTTGTTCATGAATATCAGAAGAGCCATACATAATGATGAGCCTTTTTCTGTTAGATTTGTAATGCTGCTCTGTAATGATGGTGAGCAAAAGGGTATGGCCACTTCACACTACTTCATGGCTCTGGACTTTTCATGGTTTGCTTTTCTGTTACCAGAATGGTGTCTTAGAGAGCAGAGGTCCTCAAAGATTCAACAGCAGGGGTGGCCCTACAGATAAATCACAACAGTAGAAACCAGTATTCCTGTGGGGTCTTGACCTGACTATATCCCTATTTTTGTTAATTTCTATAGAGCTGAAAATACCACCTTTTCTAGACATCTATATAAAAAAAGTGATAAGCTTTGCTAAAACTCAAACAAAATACATTCAAATACTGAATACGGATGGGCAGCACTTCATAAGCAGTGAGACTTTGTGAATTTGTCTTCTAATATCCCACAACCCACACCTTTTATAGCATCTCATGTTCCCAAACCCAGCTTTCTTTTATAGCATGTACTAATCCACTCCTGCCTGGGAACTTTGTGTTTAAGGCTTGGTAAGCCAAAGGGTACACACTGGCTGCCCAGCTGGTTGCTGCCTCTTAGAATGGATAAGGTGCAGAGTTCTTGCTTTTCTACCAATACCATTATTACTGCTTATATCTCTCCCCTCAGCCTGCTATCCATACTCACACAGCTGCTGGGAATTTAATACCTTTCAGCTGTCTGAATCATGACCAGAATCCAATAGCTTCAAAAACTATTGGTACGAGTGAACGGTACGTGGGCAAAAAAGGTTAGGAAGCCAACAAAATATACAGGGCATACCTCCTTTGTGGATAGTCAGTTTTCAGTTTTAAAAACTAACAATGAGATTATACATGTAGACTAACTTTCATCACAAAAGGTTTTACGAATGAATAACAGAGATCATTTCATGCTCTTCCAAAGAGCAGCCTTTGGAACAAAGCTGTAATTCAGTAAAGCACATCAACATCACTAAATAGTCTTAGGACAGGGAAAGAAAAGGAATTCTGTAGGTAGCACAATCACCAGTAAGACACAAATTAAAATTCTGTACTGAACAGAAAGGCCTTTTTAAAAAAGTAGTGCAGTACAAAGGTATCACAAGGTTAGCTAACTCCAGAGCTGGACAGATACACAGTCTCAGAGCCTTTCTTTGGATGGCCTTCCTTACATAAGGGACTATATTTTTTACAGACAGTCCAGTTGAAGATGTTGGGAATATCCACATGACCAACCACCAGCTCTTCCTGTACAGAGTAACCTAAATTGGAAATGGATAATCTGTTCTGTTGAGGTCAGTCTTTGTGCATAGTTTACCTCTTTCTCCCCTGCTTGTCCTTCTCCATGACACTGAAGGGTCTCGCTATACTCATTCACCAAGCCTTTATCTTCTTGGTCCAAGTTGTTTGCCCTAGTTTGCCATTTTCCTTTGAAAAGGCCAGTTTTCATTTGTTTTATTTAAAGAAATAGACAGGGGGTGGGGGGAGTATCCCAGGATGTTCGGGAATGCACGGATCAGAGAACATGAGAGACTGCAAGGACTACTAGATTATAGATTATATGATGGGGAATAAAGGGTGAGGGAATGTAGAAAGGTTCAAAGAAAAAAGCTGAAATTAAACAGTGTCTAGCTTTGAAAGCTAGGAGTAGTATACTTTGAGGATGAAAGTGGAAAATGTATTCATGAATTTATCTTTGAGAATTTTTATAAAGTCACTCTTATGAAAGCAGCATGGACCCTCTGCTTGCAGCAGAACAGGACTACAGACTGATGTGCTAGCCAAAACCTGTATTCTCTGCATTCCCAGGTCACACACTCTGGAGTACATTATTCATTCATTGATCCCTGAAAAGGTGTTGAATTAGTAACAGACATTTCTTCAAGGTTCCTGTCCAAGTACTGTTGCAGTCCATGGCTGCTTAACCTGTGAGAATTGATGGATTTGCAGCACAGGGTGAGACAACTTGCAAGCCATCTTACTAACTTCTATGACTGCATTTTTTTTAATGTGCTGCTACAAAAGTCTTTGCTGCTGCAATTGAGTCAATTAAAATTTATCTGAAAAGTCCTGGGCTCAGACTGATGAATTTTACCATGCTGCACATGCTCAGGGAGCCTGGCAATGTCATCAGTCTGGCCTTAAAATGTTAATCATTGACCAGGGCAAAAATGAGCCATTCAAAACCAGGGAAAGCTTCTTGGGTCCGGTTTATGAATTACACTCCCAATCTCCTTAGATCCCAAAGTCACTACATTACTAAATGTGAATGATGTTTACTGCAAATATAGCCTCCAAGAAACCATCCTCAGCCTTCCAAAGCAATTTTACAGCCTCTGGTTTTTGGTATAAAATCATTACATGTTTCTTCTCCTGTATGCAGTAATTTGAATGGAGTGTGGCTGCTGCAGGGAATTAATCAGAGGACATGGCTGAACTTCACTTCCAAATCATTAGCTGAGACTGATAGAATCCGTCACAGGGGTCAGTGCAGCGAGTAAGCCAGAGCTGTACAGCTGTGAGCCCCAAGGACAGGAATCCACTTTCAAAGTTGTTTGGGTTTTGTTTTTAAAAGGGCTGATAAGAGATTCAGAGGGTTTCAGAGTCCTGGCTTAATGTTTGATGCCCACAGACACTAGCAGCATAATTCTTCGCTGTGCTTTATCACTGATTATATTGCAGATGATCTCAGGAGTAAAGACCTGTCCATCACCTGCCAATAGTAGCCTGATGGCCTGAACTCTATTTTCTCTGATTCGTGTAATATTCAGAGTAAAGATACTTCAGCACATTATCACCTTTCTTTCTCCTGTGATTGAAATACAGGGCTAATAGATATATATATATAAAAATATATAGATATAGATATAGATATGTGCACACAAGCACACCGACATCATGGAAGAGCATGAGAACAAACTGTAAAGTACTGGTGAAGCTGCACCTCAAATACTGGGTTCAGTTTTTCACTACAAGACAGACAGTGAGGTGCTGGAGCGTGTCCAGAGACGGGCAACGGAGCTGGTGAAGGGTCTGGAGCACAAGTGTTATGAGGAGCGGCTGAGGGAGCCGGGGTTGTTTAGCCTGGAGAGAAGGAGGCTGAGGGGAGACCTTATCGCTCTCTACAGCTGCCTGAAAGGAGGTTGTAGGCAGGTGGGAGTATTGGTCTCTTCTCCCAGAAAACAAGCAACAGGACGAGGGGAAATGGTTTCAAGGTGCTCCACGGGAGGTTTAGATTGGATATCAGGAGAAATTTCTTCACTGAAAGGGTGTTGAAGCATTGGAACAGACTGCCCAGGGAGGCAGTGGAATCACCATCCCTGGAGGTGTTTGGAAAATGTGTAGATGTGATGCTCAGGGACATGGTTTAGTGCTTGGATTTGGCAGTCCTGGGTTAATGGTTGGACTTGATGATCTCAAAGTTTTTTCCCAACCTAAATGATTCTATGATTCTACCTATGATACTGGAAAAATGTCTCTTTTGAGCTGCAGTCAAAAGAGCTAAACTGAAATTTCAAAAGTACACTTGAAGATTGAGATTGTTGAAAATTTTTCTAGTCACCCAATCAAACCCAAGTCATCAATACGCCATCCTATGAACATGCCCTTTCTTGAAGTTTGTGTCATATAACACAAATCAAAGCTTATATTTTTCAAGAACCTTCACCAGTAACTTTTAAATTTCTGTGTTGAAATCAGTATATGTAGGGCAATGATACCAGTGGGACTGTCAGGTCAATGTTAATGCTTTGTGAAATGTTGCTGATGAGATGCACTTTAGGTAATGGCAAGTTCCTAATTTATAAACAAAATATAAGATTCTACATTTGAAGCTTCACCTGGAAAAAATTAGCTTTGCCACACCAAAAATGGTGTTACAACCTTTCTAGCTGTTGAACCATTTTATTTTCTTTACAAAATATTATTTCAGATCTACACAGACTGGCTTTTCTTTCTGAAGTCTTCTATATCTTGGTTGCTTAATTATGGATGTATTTCTAAGGTTACTAAACTCAGTTGCCCCTTGCCCACTGCCTTTAAAGTGAAAGGAACACATGACAGCCTAGAGCTCCTTTCTGATATATAGGGGTGTCTGCAGATGTTAACCACCAGCACATATGATTTTTATACTAAATGACCCATTTTAAATGTGCCCTATCTTCAACTTTCCTTTTTTCCTTTTTCTGCTACAATACAGTCTATAAAAAGATGAAAAAACTTGCAAAATGTGTGAAATTGTTCCTCTGCAAGTAGCATATATTTAAGTTAAACATCAAAGGGATTTGTACCTCTACTTAGCTAAATAACATTAAATTGCCATACAGCAAGTCAAAAATACATTCATTCTCTTGATTTGTTGTGTTTTCTGTACACATGGGAAAGAGTATTTTTTCTTTTTTTGTTATATTTTTGGGAAGAAGAGGGGAAGGATTTCTGGGCTTTTTTCAGAACATGGGCCAGAGAAGTCCCTGCTGTTGCAGTTTAGTATACTCTTTCTGCAATCCCAAGAAAAGCTGCTATATATATATTTTTTTTTCTTTTTTAAATCATTAGGGGACACTGAAGTTCACATATTGCTATTAAAACTGATGTTAAACTTCTTTTTCAGATCACTGCACAGTGACTAATTCAGTCTTGCTTGGTTCAGTTTGGCTTGGTCATTCAAACCAACCTCTTGAAAACAGACATATCCTGGTAAGCAATATGGATTTGTCTTATGATGCTGTTCCAACAGAAACCAAATTAAGACTCAAGTTCTGTTTGAAGTCCCCATAAAAGATAGCAGCTTTCACTCACCCAGCAACAAGAAAAGATTATATACACTAGAACTGGATAACAAGAGTTTAACACAGAAAATTTAGTTGGAAAAAAGAATGAGGGGAAACAAATTCCTATGACAATCTGGGTGGAATTCAATATAGTTTTGGTTAAAAGCGGAAAGAATATACTTCTAATGATCATTAGAATTTTCTTTAGGAGATTAAATATTTTGAAGAAGTCTTCATTATTTTAAAAAGAAAAACCACAGTTAAATAAGAAGGGAAAAAAGGCTTAGAAGTAAAATATTTAGGTTAACTAAATTGATATATCTTTATAAGTTCATCCAAGACAAAGCATTTCAGAAGTCTTTTCTTTTTCAAGATTTTCTGGGCAGGAGTGAGGGTAGTCATTTATTGCAGATCATTATTCTGTCAATGCTGGAGTCAAGGCAAAACAATTCCTACAGACCTATGCAGGTTTAGTACACACACCAAGAGGAACAGAGCTGCAGCAGCAGGGAGCTCTGGCTACACTGCAAAAGCTGTTGGAATGGGAAGGTGGATTACAGAGCCCACGCTAAGCGCCACACTGCTGCAGGGCTTTGTGGCATTCAGTGCTGCACTCCAGGTTAGCTGCAGCACAGGAACAGGGCTAACAGATGAACAGGAGTGTTTGCTTTTACCTAAGACAGCAGCCTGACAGCAAGAATATATTCTCTAACAAGCCTAATTACAAAAGATTTATGCAGATTTTTTTCCCCTTTGCTTGGGCTCTGAACAGTCTTTTTTCATCCTAATCACCATTTATATTAGTTTTCTTTCCTAGCTTCTTACCTTCTAGACTGCTTTTCATGATTCTACTCATTGCCTGCTAATAAATAAACAATAAACTTGTATGAGAGGCACACTATATTTAAAGGGAGGCTCACAGCTGTTTCTCTTTAGGCACCTGAATTAACCTGCTTAAATTAGGATACTAGATGCCATCAGTTTCTTCTGTAATAGGTGTGGAGAGCTGGAGTCTTCTAGGGCATAATTCAGCACATGCAGGTAAGGATCCCTTACCTAGTTACAGTGAAAGTCTGGAAACCGAAGTTGGGTGTTCTAGTTACTTTTTCTATCTCCTTGGTCACCTTAATTATTTTACTTCTTATGTTTGTGTTATTTTTTTACTTAATAAGGGCTCTCAGAGAGGAAATTACAGTTTTTCAGTTTATAGCTGGGTAGTGGAAGAGTTCAAACTCATAATCTGGGCTACAACAGAGTGATTTCTTTCTCTATAGAAGAAGGACTATGAGTCAAGCCTGATACAATTTTCTGACACCAACAGGATGTGGTCAGGTGCTGTTCCTACAGAGGTGAAAGGCGTTAACTGAGGCAGTCAAACCATAGCTGGGCTCCTGTAACAGGCTGCTAAATAATGAAATGTATTTCAGTTAAAGAGTCATTATTCAAGGAGTGTTAGCCTGTAGTGTGTGGAATAAAACTTTACTTGGGGATTTGATGAAGAACAAAGTAACATATAATAGCAATTTTTGTGTGGCAATAAGATAAGGTAGACAAATAGATGTTACTGAGGTCCTTTGAATGCTCTCCATTATAGTAATACTCATAAAATAACCATGGAGTTTCCTCAAATGGATTGCAGAACTTACATGTCATTGACTTAGTTATAATTAAACCCCTTTAAGGCAACAAGAAGGGGTTTATCACTGTAATTTTTTTAATGTAAATAATTGCTACAACTGCCTAACATCTATTTTTTCTTATTTTTATGGTTTATATGGTTGGCAGGTACATGATGAAATCTGTAATAGAAAAAGACAATATTATTTTTATATGCTTCAATGTAAACCTTGTATATTGGCTTATGTGTAAATCTTCCCAGACAACTCTGAAAGTAAATTCTGATTGCTGAGAGGTAGCAATAACAGATTGCCAAAGCAGTCTGAGATTAAAACTAGCACAGATTATGGTGGTTTATAGCGTACCTCCCACTTGCACGTGTCATGAAGAAAAAATTAAGACTTTTATTATGAGTCTCTCCTGGGACATGCAAAGGCAGTTCAGTGTTGGTGACAGAGGAAGAGGCTGTAGCACAGGTAAAAAGGAAACTGTTTGGGTGGCGTCTTGTGACCACCCATTCACAGGTATGTTAGTTGATGTAATAAATGTTGTAGCTCATGCAATCTTCACAAGGGAAGCCAATGCCTTTTTGTTTTACTTCTGGTGTTGTTTGTGTGGGTTTTTTGGGGTTTGTGTTTTTTTTATTCCAATGCCCATTTGAAATTGTAAAAGCTTCTATGGATCCTAGAACCAATTACAAATTCATTGTCCTATAGCTTTGAAGAAAACGAGCTGAATAAGCTTTAAAGGATTGTGAATTGCTCACTTGCTTTCCCAAACAGCTCTAATAAATACCTGTAGTTAACAAGACGTAGACAACTTTTTTTCTCTGGGTCATACTACCTTTTCGTAGATCTGTCTGATGATGGAATGTTCTCTGACATTCCAGGAATTTCTTTCAACTTCATAATTCTCTAAGGTCTCCTAAGCCTTCCTAACTCTTCCTCTTCTTTCCTAATATTCTTTTGCTTTAGGATGTACAGCAAATTTGAAGAGTGCAAGTCAGAGTGAGAGGAAGCCTTACACTGGGCAAGAAAGGGCTCCCCATGTTTCTGGGAACCAAGATGTCTATTGACTTTACAAGGAAGGACCTGGCTGCAGTTGGACTTCGTTATTGCATAAGCTTGAGAATGAAAGGGTAAAATTTACTGCCACCAATTTTGAAAATGTATACAGTGCTCTAAAAAGATGTATTGAAGATATGACAGCTACTCTTTTCTGTAACTTTTCCCAATCATGTATGCACTGTGGAGTGCTAACAGCAATGTATAGCAAAGAAACAAATTACTGAAGCCCTGATGTTACTGTGGAGTCATTCCAGAGCTATATGGAATGCAGGTCAAGCCACTAGCTGGAGAAAACATCAGAATCTTCATAGGTGAAGGCTATGTTGTTGTTGTTGGGGGGGGGTGTTCCACTTGTTTTCACATAACTGGTGAAAGCTCTTGCAGCAGAGTAGAACTGGCTTTCCTCCTTGATTAATTTTTTTACTCTTAAGTCTGTGTGATGCTAGGAAGCATCGGGGAATGGCCTTGCTTTGCAGATGTAATGAGAAAGTAACTATGTACTTGCAAGGATTAACATTTACTGCCACAAAAAACCTCATGTGGACAACTCAGGAAAATGAAAAAGAAAATATTTCCAGTGAGTCAGAGTTTTTTCTTATGTTATTGGGCTTAATGCCCAGCGATGCCAGCTTGTACCAGCAGAAGACAGCATCAGTTTGTGGTATCAGACAGTTATGTTTCTGCTCAACTGGTAGTTCACCATCCTGCTACCCTCTGTTTGCATATTTTTGCCAGGAAAGATGAATGCAAAATGTTTTCCAAATTGGTGATATCTGCTCCTGCTAAGTGAAAAGATGACACAGGTTACATAGTCATGGTAAATCTAAATCACTGCCTTTAAAGTTAACTTTTTCATTCTAAATTTTTTCAAGTTGGCAAATCAATCTCTAATAATTTTTCAGTTATTTTTCCCCAAACCTCATATTTCTCCTATCTAAATCTCCAGTCTGGCTTCCTGATAACTAGTAAGTTATGACAAATAATTTAAAGCATCATGCTCTTCATGTACAATATGTCTGAGAAGGGTATTCATAATCTCTTGGGCTACATATATTTTAGAATCTCAATTTAAATGCAGATTTTAAAGTTCCCAGTTAAGCATTCATGAGGGACATCTCTCACTTGATTAAAATACCAATAGTGAAAATATTTTGGATTTAACATTTTCTTCCACAGAGTGAACATAGTTAATAGGGAGTCCCAAAGAGGATAAAATTTAATGGACTTTTTTTTTTTTCAGGTAATGCAGTAATTCTCCAAGTAGGCTCATTTCAATATAACAGAATTCCAATGTACGTACTCACAAAGGAGTCAATACATTTCAGCTAATGCCTAATTCATTGTTCCTTTTGTCATCTAAATTAATATTTACCTGTACAATAATTCTTAACCAACAAGAGCTCCTGCTGGAAATAAAAAGCCCCAAACTGCAGTTTCCTGTATTGCACTCTTTCACACAGCCATGGAGCTAAAGAAGGTACTTGTATTGACAAATTAAGGTGTTTTATTCGTCTGGCTAAGTATAAATGCTAGTTTTTACAGGTCTACTCTACAATTCATTGGCAATTGTAGCCTCTTTCAGAGTACTAACCAATTTTAGGAAGCTTTGTCAGGCCAGCCAGGTAATTTAACTGGGTAAGATGGGTTCCTCTGACACTTGAGACAGCATCTTTCAGGCATGCCTTCACTGCATTGAATCATAGAATCACTTAGGCTGGAAAAAACCTTTTAGGTCGTCAGGTCCAACTGTTAACCCAGGACTGTCAAATCTGATGGCTAAGCCGTGTCCCTAAGCACCACATGGACACATTTTTTCCAAACACCTCCAGTTACGGTGATTTCACCACCTCCCTGGGCAGCCTGTTCCAATGCTTCAACACCCTTTCAGTGAAGAAAATTCTCCTGATATCCAATCTAAACCTCCCCTGGTGCAACTTGAGGCCATTTCCTCTTGTCCTATTGCTTGTTATCTGGGAGAAGAGACCAATACTCCCACCTGTCAACAACCTCCTTTCAGGTAGCTGTAGAGATAATAAGGTCCCCCCTCAGCCTCCTTTTCTTCAGGCTAAACAACCCCAGCTCCCTCAGCTGCTCCGTGTAAGCCTTGTGCTCTGGACACCTCTCACCAGCTTTGTTGCCCGTCTCTGGCCATGCTCCAGCACCTCACTGTCTGTCTTGTAGTGAGGGGCCCAGAACTGAACACAGCATTTGAGGAGTAGCTTTACCAGTGTCTAGTACAGGGGGATGATTGCTTCCCTAGTCCTGCTGGCCACACTGTTTTGGATACAAGCCAGGATGCTGTTGGCCTTCTTGGCCACCTGGGCACACTGCTGGCTCATGTTCAGCCAGCACCCCTGGGGTCCTTTTCTGCCAGGCAGCTTTCCAGCCACATTTCCCCAAGCCTGTAGTATTGCAAGGGGTTGTTGTGACCCAAGTGCAGCACCTGACACTTCTCTTTGTTGAACCTTCTATAATCTTGACCCATCGGCCCAGCCTGTCCAGATCCCTCTGCAGACCCTTCCTGCCCTCAAGCAGATCAATGCTCCCACCCAGCCTGGTGTCACCTGCAAACTTAGTGAGGGTGCACTTGATCCCCTAAATGAATATATGTGTTACCAGTGATAATGACTGACTCCCATAAGGCAAGTAATTTGTTAACTGTTTACAGGTTTGAGGGCTTGGATTTTTAAAAAATCACCGAAAAATATTTAATAGAAACTGGAGTTAAATACAGCTTTGTTTCAGAAAGCTGTATAAGTTACAAGAACCCAAGGTAAGACTCTCTAGTAAGACTGAAAATTTATCACTGTTAATTCTTAGTTTATCAATTGTATTACTCTCTAAAACACATTGAAGTCAAGTGTCTTTCATACAGTGGATTGCCTAAGCTGATCTACAGAGCATGCAGAGAAGCCAAGCTGATGTGGATTTTCTTTTTAAAGCCTAACAAAGGAACACACTGAAAATAACAAAAATTGGTCTTTTAGCACATGTTTCTCTGAAGCCTTCATAAGTGGGCTGATAAGAAACAGAGGGCTTTTGCATGATGACCTGAGCATGCCACAAGCTATATAGATGTGTCTCAGAACAGGGAGGTTTCCTTCCCTTTCCACGTGGCTGTGTTCAGTCTCAAAGCAGCCCACTGAAGGACTGCTGCCCTCGTACAGTAAAGGCAAAGGCTCAGTGGCAGTGATGGACCCAGATCACTGTGCAAAGCCAATTATTCAGGCAACATGAATTTGCTCCTGGCCCCAGAGATATGAATTTAAGGCAAGATAGGAGAAATGACTGCTGACAGACATGGATGCATAGCATATAAGGAAATATCACTCAGCATAATGATCAAAAGGGAAGGCATGCCAGCAGCCAAACGTTCCTCTAGTCTTCCTGAGGCCAGAAGCATTTCAGTGAGGAGGCTGAAGGAGATAATGAGACACTCTGAGATGCTTACAAAGAGCTCCTCTTGAAACTGATTGGCTCTGCTAGTCCTCTTAAAACATTGTGTTTGCTCAGTGTAGTTCCCTAGTTGTTCGGGTTTTTTCAGTCTTAAGTGGATGTTATTTAAATGTTATTGTTTTAGAAAGAATAAAATCCCTTCAACATCATAAACTTTACCTCAAACACAGTTCCAGGGAAATTTAGATCATAGCAATGAATATGACATGCAGCCCTACTTATTCCTTTTGAGGATGAGTCATATGTCCATCCTGGACTCTATCTCAAATGACTCATCAGCAATGGAAGTTCTCATTGACATTAATTGCAAGATGCCCAGACTTCCTCTGTCTCTCACTGTCACTAACTCTATTTCTGTCCATCTGGGGTAGCTACCTAATACATTTAACCTCTTGCATCTGTGGTAGAGAATATGTTTTGGTTTACTTTTTTAACCCCACTGATGATGATGACGACCAGTAATGTCATAAATGTCACAACAGTCAGAGCCACATGCAGCCATCCTATCTTGGTTCATATTTTCCTGCTTCCTAAATATTTCTTGATACATCATGCACTTTTTTCAGAAGTGTTCTGGAATTTGTTTTTTTTCCTTCTCGTACAGTGATTCATTTCTCTGTACAACTGTCAAGCTTATTCTTTCATATGTCCACATTATTTAATTGCTAGGCTTGTCAGAAATATTTTTCCTTGTAAGCTCTAGTCCATTCTTCAGAATTGTTTTCAACTTCCAGATTCAATCTCATACCATTGTAATAGAAATATTGTTGTAATAAAAGTAATAACCTCTAGCATTCTCCTACACATCAGCTCCTGGCACAAAACTAAGAATTAAACTAAAAAAAAAAAAAAAGTGTCTGTCTTCACTTCTAACCTTACCTAAACCCCATTCCCAAATGTCTCAGTTCAGCCTCAGTATCATACTACCTAAGAGTAACGTGTCGTTACAAGGACAGCTTGTGTGGGAAGCAACATCAGCCTTGTTTAATCTTGTTTGCTGTAGTGTAAGCTAGTCCCCAGGAAGTGTTGAGCACATCTGGATTCCACTGCAGTCACCCACAAATGCAGGCGCCCTGCAGTTACTCTGATTTTTAGGATCTGATTCCGCTGTAGCATTAATGCTTCCTTTCCTTGAGACAGAAGAAAGGATGTTTTCAAATCCTGCTGTAAGACTTCATCCTGCTCAGTTGTTTGCCTGTGATTTTTCATTCCTATTACCAATAATCTTTTCTTTCTCTATTCTCCAACTTCATCTGAAACATGTAATGATTTTAATTGAAATCACCAGGTACAGTGGATTTGGATGACTAGAACGTTTTCATGATGCAGTACCTCAATCTTCTTTGAAAAGAGCAATTGGGGCTCAATACAACGATGGAACTGTGGAAAAACAAAGCAGGAAGGAGGAGTTTAATCACACTGCAGAGAATTATTATACAGTGCAGCGTGTTGTTTTTAAACTGTAATAATAGGAATATATAAAAGTGGAGATCAATTTTTTTCCCTCAGTTGTGTCAATTCCATTAGATTTTCTTTAACCTTTTTTATTAGATTTTCTTTAATTAATTACTTAATTTTAAATAATTGTGGATTGGTGATGGTGGTGATTATTTTGAGACTAACAAGAGTCTCCACCTTATTCTTAGCTCAGAAACTCCATAGGAGCCAGTTGACATACACTGCTGTGTGGCTTATGTTTGTGTGGACATGGACAATCAGAAAGAATAAATTTTATCAGATCATCCTCTAAACCTTGTTTGAAAGTCGGTTTTTGTTTAGTTTTCATGGTGGGAGACTGGATAGCAGAATGGTTTCTCCAGATGCTGAGGGGGTGTGGGGGAATAGCAATACTCTATTAATACTGCTGACGTGTCTTTCAGCTGAGTGCTACTCATCTTGAAAAACCTTTGGAGCGGTCAGCAAGACCAGGTAAAAAACTAACACTAGTTACAGATAAGGAAGGAAACGCACAACACCTCAAGTCCTTTTTTCAATCCAGTCCCTGAATCCCTCAATATTTTTGAGTAATTTTGAAACAATTTCATCTCTGCTCTTGTGAGAGTAAGGGATGATTTTATTGGGGTTATTTTATGTGCAACATCGTCTTTTCGACCACAAGCATTCAAGCTCTTCTACCTGCCTAAGGTCCACTGAAGTCCTGCAGACTGAAATTAGCTCTACATAAAGAATCGGCTGGGAAGGCAGCCCTTTCTCCTTTTCTTTATTGTGACTTTCCTAATATTTTTTATTTCTGTAGCACTCAAATTCTAACACAAACTAGGAAATGCGTATGTATCTTCTGTGTGGTTTCTGGTATTCCAACGTTACTTTACTCTGTCCTGTCACTTGAGTTACTGAAGCTTGCTGCCAAGGGCAAAGATGAGATGTATGGCAAATGCTCTGTTCCCAGAAGCCTTCTGGATTTTCCAGCCTGCCTGCCAAGCAAAGTGGTTTGTGTAAACTGACTTCGTACTGGATTCAAACTGCAATAAAACCTCCAAGTTTCAAAACTCCCTGGAAAGTGAGACTGCAACACTTCTCTGAAATGCTCCTTTCCAAGAATCTTTAAAACAAAAGCCAACATCTTCATATAATCACAAAAGCCACCCTCATTTTCAGTAAGTTATAAGCCCATCATTTGTCATTGACTCAGAAAATGCTGGAAGTGTGGTTCCTAATGATGGAAAAAAAGGGGACTGCAAATGTACTCAAGAAGTATTTACTTATTAGAAAAATTCCAGGAGTGTGAATACCTTAGATACTTGAATCTTCTACAGTTTTCAATTGTTCGGGCTGTAAACACAAAGATTTCACCTTCTGGTGACTTTTACATCAGTCCATCATTGTGCAATGATTAGGTGACCCAGCTGGAATTCAGGAGAACTAGTATTACTTTTTCCCTGATACATCCGTGGTCCCAGAGCAAGCCCTTTAGTTTTACATGCAAAAGGATAATAGCATCTGAATTTGACATAACTGCTTCTGTTAATACTCCTTTGCAACACATGGATTTTTAAAAGCCCCTTCAGCTGCCACCTAGATTAGGAATTATCTAAATTGTTATGCTTTTTTCCAACAAGCGTCCAAGGTATCTGAACAGCTTCTTATATCCTACATGCTTATTGCTCTTCCCCTGTTTTTTCACATGATCAACTGCCCAAAATTATAGCTCTGCCCAGAGCCCATGTACAGGATTGGCCCTCAGCACACATAGACAGCATACGGCAGCAGGGAGGTGTGCTCTCCTCCTCAGCAGCCTCCTTTCCACCTTCCTTGTTCTGCTGCTCCTAGGGAAAGGTCTGATCCGATCTGTGAATAGTCCACATGTTCCAGGCCATCAGCCATCAGATGACCTGAGGTTGGTCCTTATCCCTTTTGAAAATGCTCCAGATGGAAGAATATCTAATCATTCGCTGGTATTTTAAAGCAAGCCAATGACCCCGTAGCCTGTTAATACAGCCTCAAGTGCAGCAACAAGAGAGCTCTGTGTGGTGACCCTGTGACAGCATTGAGGCATTACTCAGTAGCATGTTAATTTTCTAACAGTCAAAAAGGCAAGCATCATGAATTTGAATTGACTTGGATTTAATTTGGGATAAAAAAGAAAAATCACTGAAACTACTTGGATGGCTGGAGAATTTGCCAGGAACTCAGAGGCCTTGGTTTCAGTGCATTTTCCAGTATGTCCCTAATTAAAGGAAATGTTGTTATATCAAGGACTGAGACTTATGTTTCAGAAATACTAGACCATTTTGACTGTCTTCCACACAGTTGTCCCATCTTGTTTTCCAAAACCCTGAAGAAGATTTAGGACTTCCATGGAAAGCAGTTTTTCTGCATTGCAACATGTGCTATAACTTTAAGAGTATCTACTCAAAGAGCGGCCACTATGCACAGAACAGTTGAGGTAGGAAGGGATCTAATGAGATCATTCAGTCTAACCACACTGCTAAAGAGCATCACCTACAGCATGCTGCCTGGGGTCATGTCCAGTTGGAGTTTTAATATCTCTACCGATGAGGTTCCACATCCTCTGTTTGACCACTTTCATGGTAAAAACACATTTGCTTGTGTTCAGATTGAATTTCCTGGTTTGTAATTTGTGTCCATTGCCTGTTGTCCTGTCACCGGGCACTACAGAGGAGTCTGACTGCCTCATCTTCCTTCCCTCCCATCAGATATTTATATACATTGACAAGAACCTCCCACAAACCTTCTCTGCTCCAGGTTGCTGTTAGATTAACGCTCAGTCTGCTGAGCTACCAGGGAAAAATCTGCTTCTGGTTTTGCTTCCATTTTCTGAGGAGTCTGGATGCTCCTGCAAATCCCAGAAAAACTCCTTGAACATTTGATAAGCAGACTTAAAGAAAACTGCTGGGTTTTGTTAGTCTATGAAACTCTCCAAGCGCTTTGCTGGTACTTTGAATCTTGTTCTCAGTCAGCTCTTCTCCGAGATCAACCTGCAACTGAAATGTGGTTTCTAATACATCTAATAAACCTCTGCGTGCGTGTATCCTTATTTATATATTCACAATCATCCTGATAGAAAAAGGCTATAATTCCACTAAAAAAAATGTAATTACATTTCCTAACTGTTCCATGAACTAAAACAAAACCCAGAAGATGTTTGCCATAAATATTTAATCTGTCTCTACATGGTTGAGAAATCAGAAATAGTAAGAAGTGCTGAAAGAAGGGTATTTCGTATTATTTAAAGCATCAATACGTGCTGCAGTGCTACGCAGCAGATGGCACACAGCTAGAAAGAGAGCAAAGAAAATGTACTTTTAGAGTTTGCTAAATTTGTGGCAAAATCAATCACAGTAAGCTCAGAATTTGATCCTGCGGTTAGAGCAGGAGTTGGCGTCACTCACACATACACTGTCATGGTCTGCTGGATCACCGATCTCTTGATCCAGAACCACTAACACGCTCTCACTGACTTCAGTTAGCTCTGGGAATAAACAATTCTGTTGAGCAGCTCAGAAGTGGAATAATCACAAAATATCATCTGCAACTGATGAAAGGGAGAACGTGAGAACATGTTCCGAAAGTAAAAAGGGATTGCGATGGCTTTGTCCATACTGGGCACATTTGCTACTGGAAAGTTGGAAAAGAAGTTCTTCAACTATCGTAAACTGACTTTCACTCTCAGTTATAGAATATAATTTTGAAGTAATTGGACAGGAGCCATGTTTTTGTTATCCATGTGTCTGATGCTAGAATCTCACCCATTTTGTTGCTAGGCAGGCTGCAATTGTGCTGTCCCTTAGAGGTGCGGTGTGGTCTATGCTGTTGCTCATTGAGTCACTAAAATACATGGTTTAATGTTTCTGCTTTCCAGGTATCTGACATGGTTTGAGACACTGTAAATTAATACCTAGTTAAAGCCAGGGCTATATTTATTCCTCAGCAAAACTGTGATTGAATTCCATTACAATTATAACCTCAGTGTCAGCATGGGTGTAACTTGTGAGAGACCTTCATTGTGTTGGAGGCTGTAGTCTCTAGGAGGCTGACATTGAAAAGGTTAAGTGACTAAGAACAGAGTGAATAGAAGGGCAGGTAGCAGGGATAAAAGGGATAATTGAGTAGCACTATATTTTATGTTTAAATCAGCAGGAAAAACTGTAAATGAAGCAGCTGTGCTGGGAAGTAAACACAAGCTGGGGAGCAGCAGAGGAAAAAAAAATGGACATGGATCAAAATATTTTGTTTTCATAAAAGAGAAGTTTTTGTTGTTTTATCCTGGTGTCAAGCCTTTTATGTAGAATAACTATGTATATCATTTCCAAATTTCTATTTTGGACGAAAGAGCCCCAAATATTCCAACAGCATCAAACCAAAAAATTACAACGTTACTAGAGTGTATAATTTGGGAAGAGAGGAGGTTCCAATTGAAATGTCAGCAAAACTGACAGCTTTTAAACATGTTTCAAGCAAAAAGAAGAAAATCAGTTCCAGTATATCCACTAGCTAAAAAAATCCTGCCAATCTAGGGTTTAGTCTAAGTCTTCATCTGTAAAGGATGTTTATTAACACCAAAGTATTTAGAACAAAAGCAAAGAAACTCAAAACATCTGAAGCTTTTCTATTTTTTGGCAAGGTGAGAAAAGAGTATATACAAGTACCCTTGAGTTTTATATTTCAATTCTTAAAACTGAGCTGAAAGTGTTGCTATGTGTGTTCTCCAGGAGGCAGTAATACAAATTGATACTCAATTATCTGGTCCCTTATGTGCCTTGCCTGGTAGCTGTAATTCATAAGAGCCTGTAGACTTGTGGAACTATGATCCAAATTTTTAAAGACATTTCCACATCTAACACTCAGGGAATTGGAATGAGGCATCTAAAAGTCTTTGAAATGTGTCCCATATCCTTTTTTTGCTCATACATAGCCCAGGCTTGCATTGTAAGTGCTCCATTATGCAAGTTCATGTTTAAGTTTTGCCTATGAAAAAGCCTCATGTTTGTCAACATAAACCCACAGCATTCCTCAAAATTGCAGGCATTGAACTTGTACTTACTAAATGTTATAGAAATACTTCATATTGATCTAGAAAATGTAGGGAGAGGAGCCCTCATGTTGGACTCGATGATCTTAAAGGTCTTTTCCAACCTAAATGATTCTAAGATTTTATGTGTATCAGAGCCACAAGATACCTGCGCTTGCACAGATTTCTCCAAGGATTTGTAGACCGGAATTCAAGGAGCTGGATTTCCAACTGTATTGCATTCCCCTCTCACAAATCCTGCCTGTACAGATATAGAAGTGTGGCTTACCTACTGAAAGCAAAAGCAGAGCTCACCATCCTTCAAGCAGGCTGGAAGGTTTTACGTTTTCTCCCCAGGACACAGAGGCAGGTGAAGGCTCTGTGAGTGTGGGGCCAGCAGGAAGAGCCCCAAAGGTTGAACCTCCATCACGTGGCTGAGCAACCTTGACCTTCACAAATGTTAACATGGAAAACATTCTGGATTAGGATGACAATTATAAAATTAAATAGGTAAAATGGAAAAGCAATGCTTTTCCTTTTCGAAGTGCCCCCTTCTCAGCCTTCACTCCTGGCAGCACTCAACACAATGCCTGAAAACCCCTTCAAAACAAAGGATTTCCCAGTGAGATTGTGGCCCAGTGGTAGCAGTGAACATCACCATCAAATAAGTTGTTCACATAACAGACAAAAAGAGAGTTCGGTTATGGGAGAATCAGCGTTTGGTGTGGGCCCTGGGGCAAAGTGAAGCAGTGCAGAGCCCCAGCTGCCGGTGCTGCAGACAAGGATGGAGCAGTGGCTTCACTCATCACTTGCCAGGATGCTTAATCACACTCACCAAGCCACTGCTGCCAACTGGAGGTTAAAACCACAGTGAGTCTTAAATATAACAGTGAGCAGGTTTACAAATGTGCAAAGCTGTCAGAGAAGGAGAAAGTGCTGTTGGTCTTTTTTAATACCCAAGCTCAAATGGTTTGAAGTACAACTTTGGGAGGAATTGGGTTTCAGCCCAGACTTCACAAGGTTCTGGTTATCCTCTTACTTCAGCAGAAGAGAAGGAGGAACCCAGTTTGATGCCATGCTTAATAGTGAAGTTGTGGTCCTTGTTTCCTTCCATAGGCTGGCCTATACATGCCATATTCCGTGTGTTGCTTTCCTGCACTCGCATCCTTTTGGATGATCCTTTACACTCGCAGTCCCCTGCTCCTTCTTTTCTTCCTTTTTTTCCCATCCCATTTCTCTGCCTGCTATCCCCATCCCCAGGTCTTACATGCTAACTGCTCTGTTGCTGCCTTCTGATATACACTTGCCCTTTCTGCAGCATGGCCAAGAAACCATGTCCACTAACTGACTGACACAAAAGTGCTGCATTTACTGCTCCTCATCACAAGAGCTGTCAGAATGTGAAAAATGTGTACAGGTCAAATAGGGAGAGCAATGATGCTTCTCCTAGTCCACCAACAAAATAATTCATCTGATATGTGTTCTGCCTTTCTTTAGTGAATTAAAACAAATTAAAACAAAATATTAATTATTTCAGTCTCTGTTCTCAGCAAGGCCAAGGTGTGTGGAAAGGGATGGTATTGTGAGAAAAGCCAGAACTAGAAAAGGATGACATGCATCCCTAGTCATGACTGTAGTTAAAGCATAGCTCAAGTTGAATATATGTTAGGGCTTTCACAGAGTTTGGAACTGAGACATGGTGGTGGATACATCAAGTATGTGCTTTGGTATAAACTTTCCACAGAGTTAAGATCCTCTTTTAATTAAGTGTACCTAATTTACGTAAACAGGAGATTTCAGGCTACAGAGTTTATTTGCTGCACTGAGGCAAAAACAACCAAAGCCTTCGCACTAACACTGCACAGCAATGTACAGATCCCAGGTCAGCTGCTCCAACATTTTTGCAGACATATTCATAATTCGATCTCTGTGTGTCAGGCCAGGTTTGGAGGAAAATGGGAGTACATCAGAGTGGAGGACAGGAAAGAGGTGTAGTCTATTCCTTTGCAAGGGGCAGACAGTCAGCATTAAACAAAGGGGAAATCAATTCTGCTGGAAAATGGCTTGTGACATTTCCTTTCCTGTGGGAAATGAAGAAGTGTTAAATGCTGTAGTAGTGGTAAAAACTGTTTCACCTACTAAACCATACATCATTTCCTCAGAGAATCAGACATTTGTCTTAATCTGATGTTACCACAAACATTATTTTGGCAACATCTACAAAGAAAGAACGAAAAAAGCATTGGCAGAAAGTAAGAACAAGGCTACAAACCGACATATAAACATTCTTCTGTTTTTTCAAATCTTCCAGATTTTAGGGGACATTTTAAACATGCTGCTATCAGGACATTAGGATATGGAAATAGGAGGTAAGCAGTAGTAAGACTTTTAATGAATGGTGATCTACCTTTGCTGGGAAAAGCCTTGCTCACTTCATCGCCCTCCACTGCTACTCCACAGGCAACAGCCTGAGAACTGCTCTATAGCAACAGCCATAACCTGAGCCGTGAAAGGAAAGGAGAGCATATGGGGCTTAAAAGATATTGTTGCCTGCTCTCCATTCCTTCCCACATTTCTTACTGTTCCCATGGCCAGCTGCATTTGTCCCTTGTGCAATTTGTCCTTTGCTTCAGCCTTTAAATATTTCCCTGGTGACAGAAAGGACTGAGGTGGGGGCTCTGGGCAGCCTGGGTAGGTTGAAAAGAGCAGGTGGAGAAAAGCTCCGAGGAGAGAAATGTCCTGAAAGTGCTAAAGATACTGATTTCATCCATGCCTTAAATGAATTAATGACTGAGGGGTTTAATCCCTCCACCTCAGTTCCAGATGTGCATAACAAATGCTCCTCAACTTGCTGAGATGTCACACAGCTAAATTCATGAAGGAATGTATAAACTTAAGTTAATGGAGTGAGTGCATCGTAAAAATTCCCCAAGGAAATTAATAATTCTGTATATATTGAAGGAAGGGAGGGAAGAACTCAAAGTATCCCATCAGGCAACAAACTATAAAAAGTAAAAACTGAATTAGTATTAGGTCCAGTCACTGAGCAGCTCTTTTCTTCTTTAGGATTTCCCATGGAAACAAACCTTACTGCAAGTACCAAAACTGATAAAGCCTTCTTTCTTCTGGATTCATGTCTCTCTTGATTGACATTTTAACTGAATTATAGCAACATTTTCTTTTATCTCCTGTTACGAAGCTGAGGTAACCTGTTTTCCCTTCTCTTCCCCCTCCAACTGTCCTCCTGTCCTCTGGCAAAGAAGAAAAGAAAATCTCTTTGTCTACTCAAGCATTTCAAGTATTAGGCCAAAGTAATCTATTTCCCCTACATTATCTCTCACTACCTGCATGTATATGAGTAGTGACAGCCAAGGGAATGGAAATCTACCCAGGACAAAGTTACGTGTGTTTATAAGTAAATGTTTCTTATACTCCACCATCCATTCTTCAGCAAATCTAGCAGAACAGAGTTACTTTTGAAACCTCTATATGCAGAAGCTGATTGAAATTCCCCACTGGATATGGAAGTTTTCAGGAGGTGATATCACACCCTGGTAGATTTTCTAAGCTTTGTTTCCATCAAAATTAGCATAAAAATAGTGAGCAATTACATAAGAAGGCATGATGTAATAATGCATGCACACAAAGAAAAGAAAAATAAGCTAAAGCAGGAAGTTTTTTTGCTTTTGAGTCTTTGAAGTCTTTGCAACTTTAATATTTAGTTAATATAATTTTGACTCTATCTCTTTCTCTCTAAATATATTTAAAATGTACATAATCATATGTTAAGTGTGTATGTTTAATATATACACACATATATATGCAAGGCAATGCAGTCATTTATATATTTACAAACGTGCAGTTATATACCACTGGATTATAATATTTGATTTTATTATTATTTATGCAGCTGGAGTAACTGTTCTTCAAAAACTATTAATTCCCAGCAATGATCTATAATTTTTCTCCAGGAAAAACTGCAGCACAAATGAAGAGGCTTAGGCTTTACTACTGTTGCCTGCTGTAACAGAAGTCCTGTTAATTGCATACTGGGGATTCCACTATTCAGATTTCAGTAATTGTTATATCACTCGAGAAGTAAGTAATAAATCTTCTTTGCCAAAGCAGCTTAAGTGACAATTGTTCATCTTTACATATAGAAAAGATATCTGCATGACATCAAGTAGAGTGTTATTGCAGTTAAAAAGCGTTCTGAAGAAAGCTTATTTATTTTAGCCTGTGAAGAAAACACAAGTAGATGACTATAATGATCACAATCCATTATTTAAATGATTTAGGTGCAAGCTGCACTGCTCAGACATTTATGAAGATAAACCTGTCTTTGCCCCAGAGTATATACAATTATCAGTCTTAACTGAAATAGATGAAAAGGTTCTGATGGATATTGGACTGGGATGCATGAGCAGGAAAGGGCAGAACTGAAGTTCCATGCAGCTATCAAAATATGCACCAACTATTCAGAACTGTAAAAGCAGAACTGGACAAAAGCAGGATTTTTCACTGCTTGCTGACCCAGACTGCTATCTTTTCCACTTAGGCGCTGGGTGTTTTTTTTCTTCCCTCATTGAAACGGTTAAACAAAATACTGCTTCCAAATACTTGAAACAAAAGCCGATGAAACAAAAGGACAAAATCACAGAACTCCTGGAGAGCTTACATCTAGACTCCCACTTTTAGGCACATTTTTCTACTTCTATAACTGAGTAGGTAGAATCCTATGCACCACTGCAGACCCATTCAAGTTCGTTTTTAAGGGCTTTGGTGTAATTAACCTGCATTTTGCTTCACTTTCCTCCAGGTACATTTTATCAACAGTAATATAAGAGTGAACAATCCTCTTCTGTCTCTGTGAAATCTTTTTATCCTTTTCAGGGGTTAGGGATAGGAAAGGGGGGAAAGACTAATAAAATAAACATAAGGGCTCAAATTTTTATAGGCTACATACTGAATGCAATGCACAATTTGTCCTGATGACTTGTAGTGACTTCTAGTATTTCCAATAAGAAGGTTAAGTCCAAATGTTAGATTTTATTTTCATCTTAGTACATCATGGAAAAATATCATGTAAGTCACAACAGTGCCTACAATAGCAAATTAAAATTTTTAAAATCTTATAATAGGTCAATGAATATTTAAGTAGTTTTTTCTCTAATTTGCGGTAGATATGTTGTTCTATTTTTTATGAGGTGCATCCAAATTAATACTAAATAAGGTTATGTAGGTGAAATAACAAAACTAGTAAATTTAAAAAGCCTTTTCCTTTAGCACAATGTTTTTCTGGCTGCACTGTGGGTACTGGGGACAAAAACAAACCTGCAAACCAGATCAGCTCCAAACTGGGAGGATAGGCAGGTGTCTCAAAGTCTTAGCCATTCCTCTTTCTACTTGTGCTTCTGAGTGAGAAATTCTGACAGACTTCTTCAGTACAATTTCTTACAGCCTGACTTTAGTATAGACATTGGTTATCCTAAATCACATACTTATTTTTAGGCTTCAGTTAAGCTCATCTTTTCAATTAACCAAACATGTAATGGGATTCAGGCTTGCTTTTAAAGTAAAGCATATGTTTGTTTTCCCCAAATTTATTGTTTAAGAAAGACTATTAATTCCTAGGAAATTTGAATTACTTTTATTCATAGAACAGAAACTAGATTAATACACTGATGACCAGATCCAGAGATGTGTTTAGGCACCAAAATAAGAGATAGGATAGAATGGGATAGAATAGGATGGGATAGAATAGGATGAGATAGAATAGGATGAGATAGAATAGAATGGAATGGAATGGAATGGAATGGAATGGAATGGAATGGAATGGAATGGAATGGAATGGAATGGAATGGAATGGAATGGAATGGAATGGAATGGAATGGAATGGAATGGAATGGAATGGAATGGAATGGAATGGAATGGAATGGAATGGAATAGAATGGAATAGAATAGAATAGAATAGAATAGAATAGAATAGAATAGAATAGAATAGAATAGAATGGAATAGAATGGAATAGAATGGAATGGAATGGAATGGAATGGAATGGAATGGAATGGAATGGAATGGAATGGAATGGAATGGAATGGAATGGAATGGAATAGAATGGGATAGAATGGGATAGGATAGGATAGGATAGGATAGGATAAGATAGGATAGGATAGGATAGGATGGGATAGGATAGGATAGGATAGGATAGGATAGGATAGGATAGGATAGGATAGGATAGGATAGGATAGGATAGGATAGGATAGGATAGGATAGGATAGGATAGGATGAAGCTGAGCACCTATAACTTTTCACGGGTCTAGGCCACTCTAAAGGGTTTTATATCTGAGTTAATATCTGCCCCCAAATTAAATTCAGCAAACTGAGCATCTTAAGCCATTTTTAAATGAATATTTTGGAGATATTTGTTATGCATTTTAAGATTACATAGAGGTAAACCAAAGCTGATAAGGTGGATTGTTAAATCATTCTTTACCTCATTTTTACATTTCTTTATTGCTTGCTTCTAAACACAGTGGAAAAGTATATTTAACAAGGCAAACACATCCATCTTTCATTATTATATTTCAAAGTTTTTCTTGCAGCTACTAGGATAAAGGGTTAAAATGAGTTTCTGGCTGCCCTTTTCATTACCTTTTTATTAGAAATTACCACTGTGGGCACAGTTATTTATACATGTCTGTTTTTCATGCAATAGAAATAGTACTCAAGAATATGTTGTCCCTGAGAAAGAAGAAGAAGAAAAGAAAAATTATGGAGATTAATACGTGGCAGCATTTCTGATGCTGAAGCTAAAGGGATGCTGTTCAGTTGATTAGGCCACAAAATTGATTTACCTTTAAAGATGTTTCATATTATAGCTTTTTACTTCCAGACTCCCAAACGTGGTTCTTTTGAAAATCAGTCTTCATTGACAAATGTTTATGACAAAGCAATAACAAATGGGGAAGGGAATGGCTCCAAAGGGTATGCTTATTGCATTCTTCTCGGAACACCCAAAGGCACTCTTAAGACCTGCTTCATTGTCTTTGCTGATAGTAAACTTGTCAGCCCAACTCCCTACTGCAGTTTCAAAAGCATCTTCAGGAGCACTCAGGACTCAAATTTAAAGCCATCACTGTTGGTTTAATGCAGCTTGCGGAGACATAAAATCCTGCCAAGCATTCCTGGTCAGGCCACCCATGAGATAACCATTTTTGTGGGGAGTTACTGAAGGCTCCTGGGAGCTCTTTTTATAAATACAGTAGATTTAGCCAAACAATTGATGAGGAGCAATAAGAGCAGAAAAGTTATTCAAAGGCAGGAATGACAACTGTATATCTCACTCCCATTTACTTTCTGTGGAAATTAGGCATGTAAATGACATCTGAGGCTTTGAAAAGCTCCACTAGATAATTTTAAAGCATGGGATGGTAGCATGTTGTAATAAATTACAAAGCATGTCATTCTGAACAAAAGACATCTTGGACTACTAATCTGCTGCAAGCTCATCAAAGAAAAATGTCATTGGAAATGCATTCATTGAGTTAGTGCATAGGCTTAGTTCTGTTGTCTTGTAAAAGCTGTGGTTTCTGCTGATTGGTGAAAAAAATAAGAAATACATCCCCTAAAGCCATAGGAAAAAACCATTAGGCAGGACTCTTCATGTGCATAAAGGCATAAATGGGCATAATTTACAGCTGCTATGTGAGACATCTGGGCATTTCGAAGAGTTTCTGCAACAGGCTATTGCATTTTAGAGCAAAGATTTTCCCCGTGATCACAGGCTTGCTTACCTTACCTCTTTATCCCCATAAAGCAGGAGTGACTTACACTAACCATTGTAAAGCTGCCTATGAGGGTTAGCATATTACATCAAAATGTGTTCTCTCTGCATAATCTGACGTGTGCTGGGAAAATTACATGACAGCATGATGAATTAGGTGCACCTGTTGTATGAACTGGAATACATGTACTCATGGAAGTCTTCAAATGAAGCTAAAATGACAGCTGCGATCCTGCGCATCTTGGCATTTACAAACCTATACTTCACTTGTTCTAAAAAGGAAAGCAGCTATAAAAGTTGAATTTCTATAGATAGTAATGTTAAAGGCAAAAATTAAACTCCACAGAATAACAGAACTGGGAGTACAGTCTGGAACATGGCTCCTAACTCAAAGGTGTTGTGCTCAGTTTTCAGTATATTATATAACAGGAGAATTAGTATGACATTACATAGACATGATTTCATTTTCTTTGCCTCCATGGAAAGAAGTGAGGATAAGTGTAGTTCCTTTTGTGCTGAATTTTCTAGCAGTTGTGTTAAATCAGACATGCTGAGGCCTGCACAAAAGTATGTTCTTGAAAAGACATGGCATATGTGCCTTCCCATCTGCTTTTGCATTTCTGCAGCCAGTAAGAAAATGCTAGTTTTGTAGGCAACCTGGGAACTGAGAACACATTTCTTTCTGATGGAACACCGTATGTTGTTTTTAGAGATTTGCAAGCAGTCAGATGACACGTCAATAGTGCAGAACTCCTAAAGAACTTCATAAAATAGAGTGACAGTATACAAAAGTGTTTTGCAGGAGTCTAGATATGTGTTTTGCAATGAATGTAAGGCAATGAACCTAGGAAAAGAGTAACCTGAGCCATGGTTACAGGGTACCAAACTGAGAACTGCCAGACAGTTCACTGAAAAGATCACAGAAACAGCTGAGGCCATTAATTCAATATGTAACAACTGTCAACAAATCAAAAAAGCAAAAATTGACGTAATTTGGAAAGATACTGAGAACAAGACAAAGGGCATTATTTTATTGCTATTTAAAACCCACATCTTGAGTCCTGTGTGATGTTCTGGTCCCTGCAAGTCAAGAAAGATGTAGTAGAGAAAGAGAAGGTACAGAGGAGGGAAGGTAAGATGATTACGGTGATGAGCAGCTACTTCATGAGAAAACACTAATAAGGCTGGAAGCCTTCAATTTGGAGAAGAAAAAGATGACAGAAGGTGAGATAAAGATTTAAAAAATAATTAAAGCAGTGGATAAAGTGAATGAAGAACTATTATTCACCATACCACAATACAGGAGCTAGAGGATACCCATCAAAACTATTCAGAAATCAATTTAAAATGGATAAAGGAAAGTCATTCTTAACATAGAGGGTAATGAGCTTCTGGAATTTGTCATCAAAGGAACTTGTGATTTTAGATAGTGTATCAGCAGGTTAAAAAATGGTTAGGCAAAGTCATGGATAACAGGTCTCTAAGCAGATACCTCTAAAAACCCTAGTACCATAATCCTGGATGGGTAGAGTATAAAGCGAACGTACTGAAGCAAGCATTAAGGCTGACAAACCCTCTCCAAACAACACCTCCTAGTGCCAACCATCAGTCTGAGTTAGCAGGACATTTTTCACGTCCTTATAGTCTCAAATATGGAACTTCTGGGTAATAATATAGGACTACCTATATGCAGTCATGGCATAAATATTGTAGGTTACAGTAGGGATATTGCCCAGGTGGTTAGTCACTGTACACTTACAGTGAGGTATCACTGTGCCCTACAGGAACTTACTGACTGAAAACTGATTTGAGGTTTCAGGAATGCATGCAGAAAAGCTACACAACATATCTAGAGGAGACAGGGGACACACAGCACACTCTCCAGTGAGAAAGTGGCAGGCATGTTGCTAGCTTCAAGCACCCTAGCTCCAGCAGATAACAATTACTCGCCTGACAAAGCTGGCAGACTGCAGATCAAAAGAACTTCTGAAGAAGAGAAGGAAGGTCAGTTATGGTTGAGGCTGCTCCTTGAATACTGTGTTCAGTTTTGGACCTCTCACTTCAAGAGGAACATTGAGGTGCTGGAGCGTGTCCAGAGAAGGGCAGCGAAGCTGGTGAAGGGTCTGGAGCACAAGGGTTATGAACAGCAACTGAGGGAGCTGGGGTTGTTTAGCCTGGAGAGGAGAATGTTCAGGGGAAATCTTACTGCTCTCTGTGGCTACCTGAAAGAAGGTTGCAGGCATGTGGGGGTAGGTCTCATCTCCAATATAACTAGCAACAGGACAAGAGGAAACAGCCTCAAGTTCTACAAGGGGAGGCTTAGATTGGATATTAGGAAAAAAATCTTCACTGAAAGGTTGGTCAAGCATTGGAACAGGCTGCCCCGGGAGGTGGCAGAATCACCGTCCCTGGAAAGTATTCAATAAACCTGTAGATGTGGTGCTTAGTGATACGCTTTTGTGGTGGACTTGGCAGTCCTGGGTTAATAGTTGGACTTGATGATCTCAAAGGTCTTTTCCAACCTAAATGATTCTATGATTCTACCAGAACTGATGCCAGGCTGACAGGCAGAGTCTGTGGAGAGATCCTCAGGATATTCAGCCTTCTTGGATCCAGGAAACATTAGGAAAATGGACTTAGGAAAAAGAGCAAGTATATACACATTCTGGGTTTACTGGTTTTGTAATATACTTCCCTTAAAAACATTTTGTTCCAAGTAAATATTACATGATTTTTAGAAGAGACCTTGATCACTGTACAGGTTATTGTCATTGCCCCAGATGGGCGAGTGCCAGGATCTCTGCTTGCCGAGGAACTCAGTCGGGGAGTGAAAGCTAGATCTGATTTGAGGGTGGGAGATGATCATGATCCCATGGAGAACCAGGTGATGGTGAGAAGCCAGAGGCAGTAGGGTGGGGAAAGTTGTGCCCTTCCTGAATTGAAGGTGGCTATGGGTGCTTTTCAGCTGGCACTGCTGACAGGCACCCTTTGAATATAAGGCCTGATGTCTGCTACTAAGTAATTAACTTTACCCACAACTCTGACTGTTAAAACAATCAGCTTCTGCTAGAAACAGTTTCTACCCATGAGGAATGCAGAAAACACAGGTATGGTAGCAGGTAACCCATTTTACACATGGAGAAGACAAACACAAGGAAGACTTGTCTAAAACAGCACAGGTGTCTCAGCCAGAACTAGGGACTGAGCCCCAGATTTCCAATTCCTTATTTGAACCCTCAAACCCAGCACCTCTTTCCTGTTAACAGTAATACTGTCATATTAGGCAGGCATACACCCAGCAGGACAAGTTACTACATTGTGTTAGAATGACTCTATTCTATCAATCAGCTGCAAGTGAGCATCTGGCATAAGATCTTCTTGCTTTCCTTTCCTTCTGTTCCTTTGCTTGTTTCCCTGGCTGGTGATTCCTTCCTTTGTAGAAAAGCTTCATCATTCTATCTCCAAGTATTAGCTGACACAGAAAATTAAAACAGGAGCTTGCTAGTGCTATGATGTAATCTCTTTTTACAGAAAAAGCTTTAATAAGCTAGCCTTTCCATGCCTTCCTCAGCTGTCACACATATGCAACCCCTTTATGTTACCACAAGAACAGAACAAATGAGTGCAAGAAAAATACCTACTGAAGCTCATTCATAGTTGTAATGAAATTCACTTCAGTAATGCTTGTGCATCTTCTTGTTTTTGTGTTACAGAAGGACTTCAGCCAGCCGGTTTACTGGCACTGATGACTGGGGGTGAGGAGGGGGAGAGAGAAAGAAAAAAAAAAAAAGGGGGGGGGGGAGGAAAAATAGAGAGATTGACAGACAGAAAAGATATCTTCAAAACAGGATAATTAAATATAAGCTACCAGGCAGGTGGATAGGATACCCAGAAACTCAAATCAGCCTTCTCTCAACAATTGTCTCACTCATCCCTCTGGTAATTTTCATACCCATATAATTTCTTTTTTTTTTCCTCATGTTTTCTTCATATATATACACCAGTATTCACATTTAGTCTACTTAGTTTAAAAAGGCAGGGAATGGAGGAGGAATTGTAGGGGAGAAATCCTAAAGCTCTAGGCATGCTGAGTGCCCCATCACATTTAGAATGAGATAATGGAGGCAAAAGAGCATCCCAAGGGTCAGAAAACACAAAAATGCCTACACTTGTATGACCAATTACAACACAGTCTGTGTTTAAAGCACTTCTGTCAATCACAAGCTTAAAAGAGAAAAATTCCAAAATGCATTCATCAAACTGAAAAAATGGGTACATGTAAGGAAGCTACAATTTGCTCACAGATATTTCATGATCTAAGAAAAATGCCAAGCTCATCAGATAAATTGTTTGCTATGAATTATTCAGTTGGGTCTAAATTGCTACTCTTTCAGGCAAATACAATGGAAACCTGTGACTCTGGCATCAGATTTGCTACTCGGGAGCTGTATCACATTCACTGCTCTTAGCTAAAAGGGTTTTGTATGACAGTTAGCAATATAACAGTAACAAAAGGATTTTGTTACCTTTTCCTCCTGTTGTTAAATTACCTTCCTCCATATTCATATTCATATTCATATTACGACTTTACCTTCACATACAGACCCTGATTCAACACAAGGTTTCAACTTCCTTGCTTGTAGTTAAGCAAAGCTGAAGAAAGATCTTAAAATAACAGAAGAAAGAATGTATGGCAAAGGACACACTTATTTCCCCTGCTGAACTGACACATTGGCATGTTTTCTAACTGGTCTGAACTTTACATTCCAAAGGCAAATATTTTTGTCAGTTAATCTAGGCACAGCCAGCATCTGACAAAGGTCCTGTTTTTGCTGCCCTTTAAGCTGCAGAAACCTCAGAGCCCACCAGAGCGCAGCCCTTTCTCCTCGCATATAAATATTTGGCATTGCATAAAGAAATGGTTGTGGTCTTCAAAGAAATATTGTAAGCAAGCAAAACAAAAGACTACACAAAATAACCTTATTACTAACAACAAAATGTAGAGAAGCGGTAAAAAAAATATACATTAAATGTCTACAATACATTCACTCAAAAAACTTAGGTTCAAAATTTGAACCACCTTCTCTGCTTGACCCATCCAGAAACAAACAGCTCATTGTTTTCAGTTTAAGAACTCTGGCTTCCTCTCCTGCCCGTTATATATGAACACACCCACACGAGGCAGTTTTTTTTCCCTTCTCAGCTCACTCCATTATGATGAATAATGAACTTAAATTCCATTGCCATATCCTTGCCAATCTCCTTCAGCATTTTTGAAAAGGGATTATTTAAGTTGCAGAGTGCTTAGAATGGTACTTATATTTTTATTTTGTCCTGCTTCAGTCCTTTGTCTTGAGATGGATGACTCAAACATAAAGCAGTTACCATAAAACAGTGTACAGCTGATGCACTATAAATCTGCACATCTCACTGTGATGAATAGAGATAGGGGTTTTAGCCAGTGATTGTACTAGAGCTGTTGGTGGAAAGGGAGGAAGAAAAAGAGAATCAAGAAACCATAGCGAAGAATAAATTGTGGTGGCAAAAATTGCAATAGATATATATTAAAATGTTAATTATCTGCATAAGATAAATAGCAGGTCAACATTAAGAGAATGCCATATGCAATAGTGAAAAACAGGACAGTCCTTTCTTACCAGGTAGGAAAAGCACAGGGTGTCTTTGGCCAAAACAATAGTACAGAAGTGCCTGAAAGTGTTGTGGTTTTGGACTGTTTCCTCAGATAAGTACCTTACTTTCCCCAGGCCCCTACCTCCTGACAGGCAGGAGGCTGAAGGAGTAATAGCACTTGAGGAGCAAGAGTGCTCTCTTATAAATTAAAATCACAGGTGTAAGTCTCTGGATACATCAAGATATAATTAGGGTCATATCCTGCATATGGAATCTTCTCAGGCTGTTTCATCCCAAGTTGCTTGAAAAACTACCATTGATTTCTGGGCCTTCGGTTCTAGTCATACAGCATGAGCCTGCAGCTGCTGGAGTCTGTGGGAAAGTCCTCACTAGGTACAGTGAGGAAGAATCCCCTGGAGACACTGTCCTTTAGCTGCCTTGTCCTTCCCCAGCTCAGCGCTAGCCCTGCAACACCTTGTCATCTCTGGAGTGAGATATGGAGACTGAAAAACTTTCACTGAATCACTGTAGCATCAGATGCAACAAACTCTGCTGCTGAGCTAATGACCCACTATAAAGGAACATTTCTTACCTAAGTAAGAAGGATTACTATTTTTAAAAACTCTGAAGTATATCAGGTAAGAAACAAATCATCAAGCATGTAAGTTTATCTTTTGGTTGAGAAATTCAGCTCAAGATAAAACTAAATGTCATGGATCACTTCGAATTTAAGAAAAAAACCCCAAACTTAGTGTGGCTTTTAAAGGTCTGAAGAAGGGTTTTAAAAAGGTGACCTCCACTAGCCAGTGAAGAGAGTACTGGACTGTTAACAATGATCTGCACAGAGGAAAGAGAAGCCATTCCTGCCTCTCACATGTTCTTTCATGTACAGTGAAAAAGAGAGCGCTATCACTGCCCCAGAGCACCAAAGTATTCCTTCAGAAAGTTACCAAATAACATTCCAGCAAAGCATGTAATGGTAACTTAGAGAAGCTACCATGAAACTAGATAACTTTTCAAATCCGTTTATCAAAATAGTTACATTTCTCATTTCAAGGCAACTGGCAGATAGTAAATATAGATCAAAGGAAGCTAGTCTATATAAAATGTTGTATTAAATGAAAAATTTATTTGCAAAATAATAACATATATTTTATAGCCTCTTCACAGCTCTTATTTATAAACCAAACTTTGTTTTCTACATTGAACTTTTAACAGCTATCATGTCACATAGCTATAACATTTGGGGGAAAAAATCCCCACAGATTAAAGTTCTATAGACACTAGAGACGGTTCCAACCACAGTCCAGAGGGGAGATGTGAATCCTTTCAGATCCTGAGGACACCTAAAGCGAGACCCCAGGTTGGAAGCAGACAAATGCTTTTGTCAAGCAAATGCACACTAGAAACCAGGTTCAGTAAACACCTTCAGCTATTCTGCTGCTGAGCACATGCACACCTCCCAGACTTCTTTTTCTGGGGATCAAGAGGGAATGCTGCCTCTTCCCATCAAGTGAGACACATTTCTGGTGCTTCAGGTCATGCAGCTGGGAAAAGCCACAGCTCTGGGCTGTGGCTGCAGATTGTGCTGCTCAATGGGACAACATTACATGCCAGGTCTGACCAGTAACCAGCTCCTTGGCAGCAACATGGTATCTCTGTTTCTTCTCCATGTCATGACCTCAGCCCATGACCTCAGCCTATGACCTCATAGGCATCTCCTTCACAGTTGCCCTTTACAGGGGTATCGGGTCGATATGCCAAAGCCAAGCCTTGCCAATATGGGAGACACAAGCTCTGGCAGTGGGGAGGAGTGAAGGAGGCACCAGGTGAATGAAGCTCATGCTAAGTGGCCGAGACTTGACAGATGTGTAGACGTACTCATCATTCCTGCTCTTGGGACAAAATAAACCGTGGTGTCAATAAAACCTTCATACTCACCCTGCATGTCAATCCTTTGCAGTCCACAAGAAGTGACAGTGACAACACAAGGTGTTATTTTCAACTTCCCCAACTAGTTTTAGTGAATTGGGTCCCTTCATGTACAAAAACTCCTCTTTTTGTACTTGACAGCAAATATGTATTTTTCTAGAGAGCAGAAGTCTGCCTTTTAATGAAAAAAATTGCCCATTATTGTAGATTTCATAATGTACCTTGTCACTGCTGGCTATTTGATCTCCTTCCATTCCTATAGTAAGAATTGAAATGTTACCACAAAATTGTGGAAACTCACGCAGGGATGTTGCATTCCCTAACAGCTTGGGGACGTTCAACTGTCAAATTTGCACACAATTTATTTGATTACCTAGCATTATTTTAATAGACTTATTTTTTAAATGTCAGATGTCACTTTTTCATTTTTCAGGATAATTAACTCCTTGCACATGAGTACATTACAGAGAAAATTTTAAATGTTCTATCCATTCAAAAGCTTACACCTGAAATTTTGTTTAGAGTTTATTTGTAGTGCATGGAGTGAAATCCTAGCTTCTGATCTGGAAATAACATGAAAACTGTATACAAAACTGCATGAAAATCCTATAGCTTTTCAGATCTAAAGGGCTTAATGCAAATGCATAATTTCCACAGATCTCAGCACTGCCTCCTGCATTTGAAAGGCTCAGTTAGGAAAACATGTTTTAGACACAGTTTAAATAGGAAATACTTAAATAAAGCAAAGCCAGGCAACAGCAAAAAATGTGCATTTGTATGTGAAGTAAATGAAAATTTCCTAACTGGAATGCCAGGAGAAAAACAGGGAAAGAAATGAGAATACTATGGGGTTAGTTACTCAGTCTTTGTGCTAGCAAAGCTCTGCATAAAGCCATGTTGATTTGTCTGTGGTCCCTGCAGAGGGATGCAAGTCAAAAAAGACAGTGCATTACTGAGAAATTCAACCTGCTTTTTTCCGCTCTTCTGAATTGGTCCTGACCAAGAAACCGCTGCATGTTTGGGAGCCAGCGATCCACATGACAGCTAACCTGCACAGGCACTAACCAGCCTGTGCTGTGCTTCATGTCCAGCCCGGCCCTCAGGCCCGTTGTGCTGCAGAGCATCCTCAGCCATAGGACAACCTCAGCCAGATCGTTACAGATCCTTCTGCAGCTTGATACTGATGCTGGCACCACCTGCCTGGCCTTGCCTCTGTCGAAAAGTGCAGCGAGTTCTCATAAAAACAACCTGTAGGAGCAATTGTTTTCTTGTAGGGAAATGATACATTAGCTCAAATGACAAAAAGGGAGAGCTTCTCTCCACAGTGTGCTGTGAGAAAATATACCCAAGCTCCTCCCCACAAACGTAGCGTGCCCAGCATCTGAAGGGACCTAAGATTTACTTTCTATGTATAGTCTTATTATTATTCTGTCTTATTAAAGCAGTTCTCTTATTACAACATTTGTTGTTGTGTTTCTTATTGAGGTTCAGACAGGACCCTATAACATTCCTCTCTTCCCTCATTTCCCCACCCTGGTGCAGAACAGCTTCCAGCTGAACTCAATCACCACCTCATTAAAAAAGGTACAAAATCACTATGCCATTCCCCAAAAATATCTCCAAGCATTCCTCCCAGTAATGGCTCCTCCAAAATGAACACTCTAACATTTCGTTAAGGACGGGAGTATGAGATAACTGCTGCCTCCATCCACTCTGATGGGAAGGCGATGCTGACCTTGATCTATTTGAAGATGGCCCAGGCAGTTTACTGGCAGGATAGCGATAAAACCCTTCATCTGTAATCCATTACAGGTACTGTGATGACATCCATAAATTAACTCTTTCTGTTTCCTTCAATTGGAATCAGTCCATGAAGGACAGCAGTGAAAAATGCATGATTCCCAAATAAAGTGTCCTTTATCTTTCAATGAACGAAGGGCAAGGGAATAACATGTTTTATTTGAAGTTTACTAGTAAAATAAGCAACTATTTAAAAACATCAGTGTAGGTTAAATCCCATTCTTAGAAAGTGAATTTACAGTACCATCAAACCCAACTGTTTGGATACCCACTTCTGCTAGCAAGGCTAAAACTGATTTTATCCTTTTCCAGTATCTAATTCTTTACCTCAGAGGAACTGTGAGTGATGATTTTAATTAAGGCTGCCTGCTCATCATCCCAATTACTCCTAATTTTGCTGAATTTTAGCCACTGGTAAATGGCTAAAGTGGACAATAATCAGTCTGGTACATCCTAATTTAGAAGTGCTTGACCTTGGCAATCTTAATCTACTTTCATTAATAATGATCTTGAGCAGGTAAAGCCTGCTTATCATGGTCAAAACTCTGCACAGATACTATATACTTAAATCACATAATTTCCTGGTTCAGAAATTTTTGACAGAACATGTTTTAAATTACTAGCCTAAGGCTATAGAAGTAAATAATATCAAAACTGCCAATGGATGAGAGAAGTTTCTTGCCTCCAATCTCATGGTTAAATCCACTAATATTTTTTATTAAATAGTTTTAATTCAGATTCTATTATTTTGATATTCTATTATATTGACTTGAAATACTAGTTATAGCTCTTATTTTTATGTCAGATGATCACATAGTAAATTCCCCTAACCATAAGCACATAGAACTGTTACTTGGTGATGGTAGTATGGAATATTCCACAGGACTTTCAGTTCAGCTCCAAAACTGCAGTTTACTAAGCTATGCTTCAAATACCATGGCTGGTTCATTGATCACACAAGGTGCAGTAACAGCAAATTTAATTTAAAATTTAATCTATTAAAGCAGTAGTTAGTACAACAGTGACAGGCTTCAGAGAGAAACAAAACAAAATAAAAAATCTGTTTACTGTTACTTAGAGTACATTCCTACACTTTCTCCTGTTTACTTTTGCCACTCGCATAGAAAGCTCTCAGGTGATCTCACATTTGTGCACTGAGATTTTATATCATTACCCAGTCTGGTGAGTCTTTTCATCAGAACCCCTTCCTGAAATACAGGAATGCTTCTCCTACCAGTTTTAGTATCTGTAATACAGACAGCAAACATTAATATCAGGCTAAAAAAAAAAATCTGTAATGTCAACATTTTGAAGCAGAACTGCTTACGTTAAAATCATTACCAAGAGAAATTGGCATATGCACTGACATTAAGCATTCTAAAGGCACATTCATTCTTCTAGGAGCAAAGCTATATATAGTGGATCATTTTTTAGAAGTAGATACACATTTAACAACAAGATTGTTTTTCTATTAGCACAGCAAATGTAGCCAAAAAGATTCTGGATGGAAAAGTGCAGCATCATCTGGGAATTTGGTGGAGCTGAGCTGCTGAGATACAAGTCACTGCAACAGTAGTGTGATTATGTGCCCATTCATTTCTCAGGTAACTTGGTTATTTCCATGTCTGTTCCAGTGATTATGAATGATTTATGTTTCATCCATAGTTTGTTATTGCAATTGTTAAGTAAGCAGACAGTTACGTTTAATACAAATATGACTAATGCTCAATGGAAAAACAGGTTTGGGGACAACAGATTGATTTTGCACCCACTGAAATAGCTTTACAGCATACAGAAATCTGCATGCAGATTCAGCATGCTAAAATATGTACACATGTCTGCATAATCTACATGTACATGCATGCATATAGGCATGCTTCATAATTACCTGCAAAGAGGTAAGATATATGACTACAATGATGTCTTCATTTGATTTTACACGCAATAGAGATAACCTTTGAGTATATAGGCATGAGTATATGATGAATACAATGCACTGAGAGTACACATACCCTTACATAGATGCAGAAGATGTCACTGCTTCTTGATAACATCGGGGCAGGATAGCATCTCTTTTGTGCCCTACCTCTCACCACTGGTAGATCAAGTCTACCTAAATTCATGAAAAACTTAGCCATAGATCTCAAAGCAATTTATGAAGTTAGCTAGGTATTATTTCAACACGGATGTGCAGAAGATATGCCTAAGCTCATGCAGTGATTCTTCAATCGTGCAACTAATTATACCATCCTTCATGCAACGACTTTAATTGATGCCTGGTCCTGGAATCCCATTTAGTTTCTCTGTGTGTTGCACCCTCTTAAAGCTGAGGTAGTCTTAAATCTGTGCTCACCCTTTCCCTTGACTGCCAAACTAAGTGAACTTCATCAGTTAGACTCAATTCATGAAGATAACCACCAGAGGTCAGGCAGGATATAATTCATGGACACAGCGAGACGAGATTTTTCGGAGCGCAGTTAGCAAGAGAAATGAGTGATCAGACTGACTTACATAAGATTCAAATATTTGCTACTTTTCACATCAGAAAGCAAAACTACTCTTGAAAACGGATGTATCCAAGGCAGATCATACAGACCAGTACGAAGGTAATGGTGAGGAAATAGCTGCGCAGTTAAATGTGGGTGTCTACATAAATAGAAGTTGGTCACAGTAAACATCTCAGCAAGTATTCAAATCTACCCACAGTTTGCTTGCTTACTGGATCAGTTGCCACCTGAAGCAGTTTTTCCACATTGCTTTCATTATATAATGGTGGGGGGAGACTATGAAGTAGAAAAACACTATAATACTCTGTTTTTCTTGGCTGAATGAGAAACACAGTTCCAGCCTTCAAATACATGCAGAATATCATACTGAAACGTGCAAAATAGTTCAGCACCTACTCGCCTGACTAAGTTGTCGCTGTGTTGGTGAGCTCCTCAGGAACATCTCTTCCTTCAGTGGAAACAGATGAGTTAAGGGCAGTGGCTGCAAGGTGACCACTTCTTGTTACAAACCCAGTGGCACCAGTCAGCGGCAGAGCCGACCTGCAGCTGCCAGCGTCTCCTTTGCCTCACAGGCTTTTATGTCCACAAAAGTGCTACTTCAGATCACAGTGTTTCTGCCCTTCAGTGTACATGCCCATACTCCCTTGCAGCCAATACAGGGCTATAAGCTCAAAGGTTAGGTAGCAATTTGTACTTCACAGAGTATGTTTTAGAGAACTCCCTCAAACAATCATGTTTTTTTACCCCTGTACCCCTTCACTACCTGGTGCAGTCATCATCCTGCCTAATTTACAGCTGAGTGCTCTGACAGCACTTCTATACTTCTTGGAAGTTGATTTTCTTGGAAGCATTTAAACTAATTCCACCACCACTGACATTAAGGTAGGCTCAGTTATCCAAAACCAAGGCTACAGTGGTTTTGTTTTTCTTACTTACTTGTAGATAGCTATGTTTTATCAGGTACCGTACCCAGGGTGAACAGATGACTGAAAATTTGGTAACATTTACTAAGCTTCGCATCTAACTGTATCTCCTACATTCCTAATTCAGTATAGATCTGTAAATCTATACTTAGAGATCCTGTCTCTGATAGTTCTGTCAAAACAGCACATCAATCAGAAATATCACTTTATTCAAATTAGCCAAAATCTGTATAGGTACTTGACATCTGCTGGACTGTGAGAGAGTTCTAAGTATCTAAGTCCTTAGAAGTATTAGGCAAAAAGAGATACAAAAAATTTAGACCTACTTGCCACAATATGTCAGGAAATAAAAAAAGGAAAGACATGCGTAATATGTGTTAGTAGTTAAAAGAGAATCTGCTAATTTGTAATACTTGTTGATTTCTGATAAACCTTTTCCTCATATGACAGCTATCATCTTTAACTGATATTTAAAAATAAGTCCTACATCTTCTATGCAGCTGCTTCAATGTCAGAATTGGCCTCACACAAAGTGAGAAGAACTGGGAACCCTTCTGTTCTGGATTTGTATCTGAACTGATTAACAAAAATTAATGTCTAATTGCTACCTGTAATGGTGTAAATTTGTTTCTGCAACTGTGGCTCATACTAACTTGCTTATTTTAGTAGGAGTCATCTACCTCTAATCACTATGAATAGGGACTCGAGAAGTAACTGAAAAGTGGTACAAGTCTTCTGTTTCTTGTGTCCCTATGTATTTTACATATGTGGCATTGCTGTTTTAATAAATCTGTACCATATGCATAGACAAATACCCATGTATCCTTCAGTTTACTTAGACTCCTTAGAGAGAAGGGGGGTGGGGGAGTGGGGGCTAAGTGCTCATCAGTTTCCATGGAGAGGAACAAGGAAAGATAAAGACACAGGAAAACTCACTGTTTGTCTCTTGTTTTTATTTCAACCTCCACTGCAAAGCCCTGAATTTCACATGACATAGCAGTTAGGAATTGGAGAGTAACACCTGGTGGGTGGAGAGAGAAATAAATGTCACAGCTCTGTGCACAGGACAGTTCAACCTTTATTATTAGCATGTACACAATGTAATCTGCAATTGCCTTTCCAATGGGAATTGTGAGAAAACACTCTAAACGCTCAATAAGGTGCTATTAGTGATTCTGCAAGTTAACAAAGACCATACCAGAAACAGAGGACAGGCATGGAATGAGGCATACACAGTATGTGGTCGGTTTGTAACCATTTATCCAGAGAGGCTGTATTGACCCGCTGCTGCTGTACTCCATCCCCTTTGGCAGAAGCAGAGGAGATAGCATCACAAGAATTGTGACAGAGCTCCTGAGCATATTGGCTGAATGTAACAAAGCATGGATAACGAGTAGCTATGCAAACTCATGGTGGATGAGCACAAAGCCTTATAAATAGCTATAACTGCAGAAATATTCCGGGTGTGGGACTATTGCTCTCCTTTTCTGTGTTATTTTAGACTTCAGAATCTCATGAATCTGCTAAGAAATTAAACAGAAGTGTTCATTAGTGCATGCATGGTTAATTGAAAGTACGAATAGACTGAAAGTGGCAGAATCAGGAGGGGCTACAACAGTCTTCCATTATCAAGGGTGATGCAGACACTTTGGGAGGCACTGGACGGTGTGGTGCAGGGGCACCTGAGCTGGTTCCCCTGCTCCAGCAAAGCAGAAACTAGGATGACAAAGAGCAATGCAGATGTCTCTGTGTAAAGGCTATATGGGCAATGGAAGTGCTACAGCCTGTTAACAGTAGTGACGGCTGTATACTATGTCACTGTACCTATCATCACAAACATTAGCAGCTATGTTTCTGAAGTGTGACATATACAGGACATAAACAATCTGACAGAATACACTGAGCATTAATTAGCTACCCAGTTGAGACTACTGTAAGGCTCTTACAGTATTCCCACACACAGTGTTGGAATAATGCATGTTACAGGTTTGCCAAGCCTTCAATAACTGCACTATTAAGGTGAAGATATAATTTTAAGCTGTTTAAAGTTAGGAAGTCATTTATTCCTCCCACTGCCTACTAAGACTATGGAGAATACAGCAAAAACATAGCTTGGGAGGATGGAAGGGACAGCATCGAACATAACATTGCTCCAAACTTCTTTACTGGAGACCCTCACCAAATGGAAAGCAAAATGTTTCATAATCCATATAATCCATATGATCCATGTAACTAGAAGAGATATACACCCACTCATGGAAGCTATTCCCTTCTGGAAAAGAAGAGCCTAGCCCAAAATGTTACATAAATAGATTATGGTAAGAGCATTACCACAGTTCTGCCTCTGTTAATATGAAGGGATAATGAATGTATTAAATAGCAAAAGGACAAGAGAAAGAGAAAAAATATGGAAACAAATAAATAAATCAAGAATGAAAAGGACAAAATTAAAAGAACCTTTGAACTAGCGAAATGGTTGCTGATGGAACACCAAGTCACATGGGTATCTGAAAAACACTGAAAAGAGATCTCAAGAACAGCATTTTTAGTTGTTATATCCTGTGTGCATTTCTACAAGACACAACTGGAGATACGTTTGCAATATAAATGATGTAAGAATATGGATAATTATTCTGAAAGGAGAGCATTAACAAAAATGCAGAAAGCCAAACTTTTTCAATGCTATACTGGGAACAAATATCTGCAGTGGGGTTAAGGCCTTTCTTACATCTATTTCCAAACATAATTATTTTTTTGACACAAACAGTCTGCAAAAGCAGGGTATGTTCCATTTTTCTAAAAAAAAATCACCTTTGAACAAAATTTCCTAACTCTTCTCTGCTTTAAAATTCTTCTCCAAAGATGAGTTGTAACAATCATAACTGATTCCTTACACTTATCTATTCTGCAATTTGGCCTATGATTGTCAGGAACAACGAGACATTTGTAATATTTTTTCACTCTGAAACTCTCAAGACTCTTTACAATTGTACAAAAGTATTAGATTATGTATGGGAAACTGAAGGCATAGGAAGTGATGGTTTGGACAACAGTGTCTCCCTGTGGCACTGTAACTGTTATTGCTTGTTGTTTGTTAAATGTCACTAGTAAACAATGTAAAACCCAAGAAAAAAAGAAGTTATTCTCCTTGCCCTTATATTTATAAGGAGAGATTCAGTTTATGAAGCACATTAGAATATACAAAATACTCCTCAAAGTATTAGAATATTTAAATCAGCACAAACGTACATAAGTGTGAATGGGTTTTGCTAGATTATATTTATAGTCTTGTTTATCCTCTGATGGTGACAGGACAACCAACATACTGGTGAACAACCTACATAAAGCCAGGACCGTAGTGGTCTGAAATGGTATGTGTCAGCGTGGAACCAGTGGTCCCAATTTTATTATGGTACTGAATAGAATATTAATATACATGTTTCATCAGTGTTTTTAAATATTCAAACACTAAATTTCCTATATAAAATCTGTTTGATTAATTTGAACATTCTAAACTTGAAAACCATGGTTTTGATTAAAGAAGATTTATTCCATACTTCATAATCACAACATATGCACTTCCTAGCTTACAGTAAACACACAAGCTATATACACTGTAAAATCTGCATACAATACTTAGGCAGTTGCATTTGTTTCTACTGCTTACAGCTAGATCCATAACTATTGTTCCATAAAACATTCAAAGAGCAGAAATACAGCATATTTCAGCTTTTTTATGTGGGTGATATAAATGTTCATGTTTAAATTTCGTTTTGTAAATTGGGATGCTGAACTAAGGTTGTTCATTTTGTGATTTGGGTTGAAAGTGGAGGGTTTCAGACAGTGCCTAAAGAACTAAAAAAAAACTATGACTGTTCAAAAATGAACAAGAATTGGAAGGCAGCAGTCAATGACTCTCCTGGTTGCAAAATCTTGCCACCGTGAAAAAAGAGGGTCCCAGGAAATTCTTAGCTTAGTAAGGGTAAGGAAACCCTAACACATGCTGAAGTACACAGTCCATATGTGGAAAACTGCAGATGTAACAAGCAAAAGCTCCAAAAGCAGCTTTCTCTGCTCTGTAGGAACCAGAAGGTTCCACAACGTCTTTGTAGATTTTTCAGATAGAGCTCTTTCCTACGAAAAGCAGACCTATGACTATTCTCTAAATAGGAAACTGGAAGATTGCTCACAAGCGTCTGCTATCTCAAGGCACCGACCTGGATGGAAATGCCAATGGCAGCAAAGAAAAGTTTAAGTATAAAATGCTTTATTCTGGCTTCTCTTGAAACCTCTAAACATGTTTTGCTTGTCTGTCTGCTCTACTTCTGGTATTATGGAACGTCTCCACTCATTCATTCACCCAACCAACATATAAGTTACACCAAGTTACACTCACTTTCCAAACTGTAACTTTCACACAGACATCTTCTCTGAATTAGGTAAAAATGCATGAATAGATGTAAAGTTTTTTTTTTCTCAGTGGCTGTCATTTCTACAAAAGGCAGAATTTTGCTATCTGCAATTCTTCCCTATAGAGATGGGCAACTTCAGTTTTCTAACTTTTTCTAAAATCCTAGCATTCCACCTACAGTATTATAATTTAGAGTTATCTCTATACAGCTGAGCAAGTTCAATAATAATTTATTTTCATTTAACTGGAAAATCACATTACTATCACTTCTAGTAGTCAGTTGTTTATTGCTTTAACGAGTACTGTGAGAAAAATGTTGCTTATGTTTCCTTTTTGTTAGTATCAGTCCTTAATGCACTCAACTGTCATTTGCTTACTAGCAAAAGATTTCACCTTTGTCAGCACTGCAAAGCCCATACTGTTGTGAAAAAGCAAACTGCAACCTATTCAGATTCTTGCACCATCAGCAAAGCTTTGGGCTAAGTTCTCCTGATTGTGATGCTCAGCTACACTGAACAGTCCCTTGCTTTGGAACAGAGACTGTGTTGTCACTCAGACCAGCATGAGCTCTCTGGTGTTTAACCCTTCATTGCAGCAGTTCGCTTGAAGGCAATTTCAGCTTTCAAAGGAATAACCAGTAATGATTGATTGACCCTTTCCAGTCATTACTTGTGAGGCTGCAGATAGAGCACCGCTTCCAGTTTTGGGGTCCCCAGAGTAAAAAGGACATTGACATACTGGCATGAGCCCATCAGAAGACAACCAGGATGATAAGCTGATTTAAGTACATGACATACGACAAAAAGCTGAAAGAAAGTGGCTTGTTCAGTCCTGAGATGACAAGGTTAACGTATGGGGAGGGAGACTTACTGCTGTCTTCAACTACCTCATGAGAATACAGAGAGAATCATAAAAGCATTTAGGTTGGAAAAAACCTTTGAGATCAACAAGCCCAACCTTTAACCCAGGACTGCCAAGTCCACCACTAAACCCTGTCACTAAGCACCACATCTACAGGTTTATTGAACACTTTCCAAGGATGATGATTCTACCACCTCCCTGGGCAGCCTGTTCCAATGCCTGACCACCTTTTCAGTGAAGAAATTTTTTCTGATACACAATCTAAGCCTCCCCTGGTGCAACTTGAGGCTATTTCCCCTTGTCCTATCACTTGTTACCTGAGAGAAGACAGAGGCAAACTCTTCTTGAAGAGGTAGGTATAAGATAAGAGGTAACAAATACAAAGTTATAACAGGGAAATTTTCATTAGAGGTAAGGAATTTTTATTTGGTTGGTTTGTGAAAGAAGTCAAGCATCAGAACAAGTTGCCAAGAAAAGCTGTGGTTTCATCACACTTTGAGACATTCAGAACTTGACTGGAAAAGGCCCTGAGCAACCTCATTCAAGTTAGCCCTGCTTTGGGCAGGGATTACATCAGATGACTTCCAGAGTTTCCTTCCAACCCAAATTATTTTATGTTTCTATAATTTTATTCTTTTAATACAGAGAAATAACTAACATTATAAAAAGATGATTTCTTGAACTTCCATTTCCTATATACTACTTCTAAAAAGAGAAATAATGTTATAGAAAAAAGTATCTTCTGTTGCGTGAAGACACAAAGATTTTAGTTCATTTTACTCATGGAGACAGTAATAATGACTTATACTCATATTCTTTTAAATAAAAGAAGAGAAGGTAAAGAACTTAAATGTGAAATAAACAAAGAAAACAACAAAATCTACTGGCATCTACAAATGATACTGAAAGAGAGAAGGCCTACAGCCAAAAGGAGATTTGTACTCTGTATTAATAAATAAGTCCAGCCTGATTATTTATGGGTCAAACCTCCAAACTGTTATTCACCTTCTGATCTTGCTGAGAGTATTTGTCAACACTGATACACTCCTTGCTTCAGTTTTCAGAGTCAACCCCTTGTTTAGCAATTGCTAAACTGACAGCTAGGTTGTGTTTACTGAAGTGTCCAGGGAAAAGGCATTTCCACTCCATGGGAAGATGCATCTCCACAGAATGACTTCCTTCTTCACTACCAAAGGCTGGCACCCAAGTTACTGCATTACTTTCCAAGGCCCAGCCTCATTGGGATTCATGAGCATGTACCAACAGACTGGAGCTATATGTCTGATTTTGTCTGCTTCCCCTGCTGTTTCAGGTACCATGATGAATACAGTCAATAATTGCTGGGTTCCCTGTCTGCAAGCCTTGCTTGACCTTGGGAGAGAAAAAATAACTCATTTCCCTTTCCTTTCCACTCCCTTTTCCTTCAGACACTTCATATCACAGACACACAAAGCAAAACCTGGTCCTCTCTGTGTATTTACCTCTCAAACATTTACACAGATTTTCTAAAGGTTCAGAAGAAAATTATTTGCAGTAATGTCAGCAAATACTAAACTATTTCACCAAAGATTCACACAGCTAAAGAAAGAACTCCGAGAAAGAGGAGATACTTGTCTTTCATATCCTGTACAATAAGGTTTGAGATACTGTCATGTTAAGAAGGTGGGGGTTCCTCAGACCTTTGTGTCCGACCAGCCTGTCCACAACCTGCATTTTGACAGCCTACTGTATCAGAGGGTGATTTGACTAACCTGTTCAGGGACCTTCGCTGACAGTGTCAAATCCCTTAACACAACTACTCAGATCTCCAGACTTATACCAAATGAACTTCAGCTGAAGATTTTTATTATGAAAAATACAAGTTTGTGACAGACTAAGGTTCAAAGATGGCTGGTGATAATACACTGACTGCAAAACAAGCTTAAAACAACACTTAATAACAGCTAGCATGAATTAGTCATAGAATAAAGTTCTTACCCAACAGGCGTCCCTATGGGGAAGAAGACAGGTTCAGCCTGTCAAATGATCCCAGAAGTTATGATGGAGTCTTCCCTAACTTCTCTCATTCATAACAGCTTTAGAGAGTGGCTCAGCTTGACCTAACTTCTTGCATGGATGTGTTTAACATATAGTTAAACACTAAATCAGTGTGGTAATTCAGGAGTCTAGACAATTCCCCCACACAACCCCCTCACCTTTGGACTTATTTCAGTCCAGGACCAGTTCATTTTCTTAACATCTAGGTGGAGCCTGACTGACTCTAGTCATACATATTTTTGTTACTGACTGGTATCACATGCCCAGTGAGGGTGTACCTTGGAGGCAGGTAACTTTGGGAAGGAGGTATGCGTCTGTATTATAATGAGATTATTTCATCTGAGGAAAGTAATTTTGCCACAGCAGCTGGCTCAGTGGTGGACATCTCATATATTCTTCATGTGACAATTGCTATACAGCTTATTGGCTGCATGGTACAACCGAATTCCCATTCCTGCAGGGAGTACAACAGAGCTTGGCCAGGGGGTCTCCACTCTGCTCCACCCCCCCGTTACTCCTGTCAGTAGGTGCTGAGCTGGCAGGAGGTGTTGAGTAGCGAGCTGTGGTAAAGCAGATTCCGTGCATGTCAATCAACCTGAAAATGCTAGCTGTATTTTACCCTGAAAGGCTTTTTGTAATACTATGCTTCTCTAATTCCACCCCCCATCCCCCAAGTAATTTTCCCACAGATGCATAGAACAAAACCTGAAACTTTTTTGGCTAAGATGAAGTAAAACTGTTGCTGGATTCAAAAAGTAAGAAGAAGATATTAGTGTTTCTTCTCTGGTAATCTCCATGGCAGGCAAACTTCATCAAATACTATATGACCAACTAATAAACAGAAAGCAAACCAATTCTCCAATTTTCACCTGTTATTCCTAGATCTCGTGTCAGTTCCATAATTTTATTTAGTCTGCTGTTAACTTTATTATTTTCTCCTCAGTAGACTGAGTTCTATAGGATGATATTTTGTGCTTGGCTGTTGTTGCTGAATATAACAGCTGTTGTGTACAAACTCTTCGGCATTACCAAAAGGCAATATACTAAATATGAGATCAAGCACACATTTTTAAATAAAACCTGCAAGGGTAGGCGTATGTATTCAAGTCTCTTTCTTGGGTTTTCATGTCATTCTTTTTTTTAAAGTTTGGATAGCTAAATTCATTGGACTGTCTTGTATTCTAGGCTGTGTACTGCGTTTATGATTTATACAGACATATGCATTATATTATAGAAACATTGCATAGCTGAATACAACAATGAATTACCATTTATTTGTTGAAACAGATAAATGAAAAACTACATTTATATACAAACATATATAGGCAAATATATGAAGATATATGCAAAAAAATAATGTTTATACTCCGTAAGTCAGATTCACTTACAGAAGTGAAGCTCTGGTCAGCAGAGCATGATGAGTCTATGGGACACTTTAGCAGTTATGTAGGTCTTCAAAACAAGGCTTAACCAGTAAATAGCTAGATGAATTTTATCTCAATGGGAATAACTGGGCTAGAGAAGGCTAGTTTGTTGACCTAGCAGTCTTCCTACACCTTAACTCATTATCATTCCCTGTCTCCTCCACCCATTCAAATGATGGAGATATGCACCTCGTGCTTCTCAAATTTTCTGGAGGATGCAGAACAGAAATAACCAGTTTTTAATCAAAAAATGCAGCACAGATTCCTAGAGAACATACAAAGATACGCTATGCTGACTGGAATAATGTTTGTTCTTGCTTGTAATACATTTGGATTATATCTCTATCACAATACAAATGGCACTTTAGTTAGGGGTCACCTTTATACTATAACTCTTCTGGACTGTGACTTGCATGTTGCAGTGAAACTTCTGCTGATGAGACTAAAATAGTGTTTTGAAGTGGGGGACGTTACCAGGTGAAGGCCTATATTCCAGAAGACAGTGTAAACTCTATGGCTAACCATTAGGACTCCCTCCCAATGATGCATTAATTCTCCAGTGAAATTGCAGCTGGCCTAGAGCTTTTCCTAGTATGGTTAAAGACAGTACAAAGAGGAGATACTTTCCACAAGTGGAAAGTGAATCTACTACCGCTTACAAAACAGACAAGGTAAGCAGAGAGGTGTGTAAAATTCCCTAGTTTATGAATTATAATCAAATTCAGGTATCACAGGCTTTATATGTTTAGTACTGCATTTCTGTTCAATCATCTGTAACCTTATCATGCTTTCAAGAGAAAAAATTGTTTAAGGAATTTCTTTGCCAAACATTTATTCACTGCATTTCTTACACTTTTTTTCCAGATTCATACGTTTAAGAACCAAAAACTCTTAACTGCAAACAGACTTCTAGGAGTTGGAACTAATCTCAAAAAAAGGACAAGATAAAGAAAGAGGGCTAAGGCAGTGCATGCAGCTTTGAAGGCACATGTGACAACATCCCGCAGTTAGAAAATGGGTATGGGTTTTTATTTCTGGATGCATGCCTGAGAGATCCAGTATTAGTCATTAAGCAGACAAAAGCCATTTAGAATTTGGGCCTGAAGCTAACTGATGAGGATTCCTCTAGAAAAGGCATCTATCAGGTAGGAGGGGGGGAAATGCCTGACTAAACCATGTACTTAAGGTAACAGAACTTGTAGAGAGAAAGGGAAGTGTGAAAGTTTTTCTGCTTTAGTGATGGGATAGGATTAAGGATAACAGGCAAATTGTTGATAAAATGGGAAGATTAGATGCATAGGCTAGTGAGCACAAATATGGCAACAGAAGCATGCAACATTTTAAAAAATGTGGTCACAACTTGGCTCCTTGAAATTTGATTCAATTTATTAAAAAAATCCATGCTCCCTTACAATTTCTTCAGACTGAAAATTTAAGCACTGAAATATGTGTATTTATGCATGCGCTGGGAGTATTTACAAAACAATGCAAAGGCACTTGACAGTTTGTCTTTCACAGTTTTTTTGTATTCTTTTTCTTTAATGACATTAGGAAAACGAACAAGGACAAAAACCCTGTGTTCTGAAACTTCACAGTTTGTAAGTGAAATCAGTAATTAACCCAGCTTGAGAGGTTGTAGATTTTCACTTCCTTGCAAGTAACATTCTAGGTATTTCAATTAAATACCATTTAATCCCTGACAAAAATCTGCAAATCCCTACATATTTAACATTTCTGTGGTTCAGAAATACAAAGAAAACCCAGAAAAATCACGAGTTGCGTGGTAGCACCACCCCTCCTCACAAATTTTCTTTGGCTGTACGTGGAGCGCTCCCTCTGCCTCATTAATGAGGGTTTGTTGCCCTTAAAGAGTTATCTGTGCTTTTTCAAACTGTTGTCAGACTGGGTGCAGCCCCGGCGGAGCAGCTCTAGCTCCAGGGGTGTTGAGGGCGATGTTTGCCGGCTGCCTGCCAGCACTCTGGCATGATTCACGGAACAGGCCGCATGTTCCTTACGCAAAACATGTGGTTTCGAAAAACAGATGCAACCACCGAGTGCCAACATATTAATTAATTATCACATACTTCCTTTTATGTCTCCCTGCTCATGTTTGGGAAGCATGATGGTAATTATTCACAGCACGTTCAGTGCCCCAGGTTTTGTGGAACAGCTATTTAGACACTGGGTTGCCTCAGTGGGAAAAGATGCCTAAACCGGCAGTTCCTCAGCCGCTTCGGAGGAGGGAGCCGGCGGCCCGCCGCCCCACCGAGCCCCGCACGACCTGCTGCGCCCCGGGCCGAGGAGCAAAGTCCCACGCAAATCGACTACAGGGTGCCGGGCACCGGGCGACGCTGTTCCGCAGGGCTCGCCCCGCAGCCCCAGCGGCCCCGCCGGCCATCAGTCGAGACGGCTGATGGGGCCGGGCGCAGGCCACGTCACCATGGCAACCCCGGGCAACCGGGGGCGGGGCCGCCGGCGGGGCGAGGCCGTGGGAACATAGAGCGCATGCGCCGCCATCCCCCCCCTCCCCCCCTTCCCCCCCTCCCCCCCCCCCTCCCCGTGGTATCTCCGGGAACCCGGGACGCTTTACCGCGGGCGCATGCGCCGCCCACCGCCCCCCCCCCTCTCCCGCGCATGCGCCCCGCTTCCCCTTCTCCCGCGTGGGTGTCTCGGTGGGGTGGGCAGCGGGTGGCGGGGGAGGGGAGCTGAATGGGAACCGGAAGCGGAAGCGCCGCGCGCAAGTAAACCGCTTTTCCCTTCAGTCAGGCGGCTTCTCCCGTGCTGCGCCCCGCTCGCGTGTCCGGCCTCGCTGCGCGGTGCCGAGCTCCCCCGCGCCGCCCGCCGCCGCCCGCCGCCGCCCGCGGCCCCGCCCAGCCGCCCGCCGCCGGCAGCCGGGGGAGGGGTCCCGCCCTCCGCGCCGCCGCCCTCGCTCCGTGGAGGTGCTGCCGGCCCCTCGCCGCCTCGCCCGCCCGCGCCTGTGCTAGGCGGCCGCGATGTCTGACAAGGAATTCATGTGGGCCCTCAAAAACGGGGACTTGGATGAGGTGAAGGATTATGTGGCCAAGGTAGGAGGCGCCGGGGGCCCGGGGTGGGCGAGGCGGCGCTGAGGAGGGAGGGACGTGCGCGGGGCCCGCTTCGGGGCCCTCCGTTCGGGGGTCGGCCGCCTGGGGCCGGGGGGCAGGACCCGCCGCCTGCCGGGGTGCGGGCTGCGAGCCTCCGCGGCGCTGCGGGTCCTCCCCTCCCCCTCCTCGCGGCCCGCTTGGGTCCTGGGCTCCCTCCCTGCCCCTCCAGCCCCACGGTCGACCCTTGTGCTTGCTGCTGAAGTTATTATATGTCAGTACGCGAAACTTCCTGAATTAACAGCCTGTGTCCTAGTACTGCCCCGCTGATCTTATGTGTGTGTGTGTGTATATGTATGTGGCCTTGGTTTGGTTATCCTTCCCCGCAGTGCCTCAGGGCTCATCCTTAATAGGGTGCTACTAAGCTGCCGGGTGTGTTGAGGCTTAATTCATTAACCTTCTGTGAAGTGTTTTGATACCTTCTTAGGGCAAGCGCTACAGGAACAGTAGATACCTGTGTAAGGGGTGAAAAGTATTCAGGTACACTGTAGTATTTGGAGGTTGGTTTATGTCCTTATTTGCCATGGCTTGTCAATGAGGTTTGTGGGTAAAGTGCATGTACATAAGGGCAAGATGCTGCTTCGGTGAATCCTTAGTGTTGTCTAGAAACTGTTACATCAGAGCAGAAGTTTGCATGTAATTTAGCTGTAATTACTTAGATCTCTGAACAAGTTAATGATTGTCTTTGGGAGCTTGACACATGCTGACATATCTTGCTGTGATGACTTAAGTTCTTCCTACTCTAGTTGTCGACTTCGGTTGAAAGTTACACAAACTTGTAGCACTCTTGGCAGAAAGAAATGTGTGTGAGTACTTAACAGCTGCTTTAGTACAAAGTCCAACAGTTTAGCTTTAATAGTCTTCTCTGACAGTTTCAGCTAAGCTACTGAACTTTGCATCAAAGTGGCTGTGGACTCGCATGCTGTGCTCTGTCTGTAAAGTGCTAGAGGTCCTAATAAGTAGGCATAATATAATTATCCCACTTAAGCAGTCTGTTAAGGGTCACATATCTATGTCTGTGTAATACAGTTGAGTATTGCATTGACGTATCTTATTTCTTCTCAGCTTTGGGGCCTCCAGAGTGTTTCAGCAGCAGATTTGGTTTCTTGATACACCTTTTACAAGAATGCCATATTTATCTAGACAACTCACTGCACACTAGTGAGTAGTGGATCCTTGTGTATCTATTCCTGAGGCAAAAACTTTGGCAGTAACTATCTTCAGTCAGTTTATATCTACAAGATCACTGCAGTACTAATTACAAAGCTTTTCTATATTCCCACTCTTCCTGAGTGGCACTGCAACTCATGTGGCAAATGGTTTTATGTGATCACTCTTCATCCACTTCAGCATAAAGTCAAATACTCCGTTCCATCTGCTGCTGAAAGAGGCTTGAGCCAGCCAGGGTGGTGCTGTAGTAAAGAGGCTGAAGGGCACCATCTAACTGCACTAATGAGGTAGAAATCCTTAAAAGAGAGATACTGTCTGTGGTTAGGTGATTACAGTAAAAGAACCCTGCAATCCTTGAACAAGCTTACATTTTAGCACTGGCAATTGTAGAAGATGAATAAACTGTGGGAATTTTCTGCTTATTTGTGACCTTATCTTGTCCATTCTTTTCCCCCACTTGCAAATGCGCTTTCTGTCATCAGCTCTTAAGCATCCTACTTGCCAGTAACACAAGAAGTCTAATGTTTTCTTTCCAGTTGTCCATTATGTTTTCTTGACAAATTGTGGGCTAGTACCCAGGCTACCCTGGTTTCATGTAGAGACAAAGCTTATATGAGCAAATTTTGACTGACACCCTTCCTAATGGTTTGTTAACTTGTTTGGCTAATTTTTGGTAAGTTTTACAGTGATAAACTGGTGGGTTTTATGAAACAAAATGGAGGGAGGTACCTTCAGGGAAGAAGAGTACAGGAATGAGCTTATGTTTATAACAGGAAATGTGCATTGAGGAGGGGCAAGAGAACAATATGAAACCTCTGACTGTAGGAGAAGCCTCCGTTGGAACTTCACATTCTTGGTTCCTAAATTAATTCTGTGAAGGCAAATCATACTTTGATAGTTACAGTTCTCAGGAAAGTGTCTTTTCTGGACTGCCTGTTCTCTTTTGACTGCCTTCCTTATCAGTTGTATGGCTTTCTTGTCCTAAGTTTACTTATATGAACTTTGCAGTAGTAGAAATTTCCTCTCCCTGTAATGTGGGAGGCAGTGTTACATATCTTAGTCTGCATCTTCATAAAATTCTTTTTTGTCTGCCTTCCTGAAACATTTGATTTCCAGCTTCTCATTTGTGGTGTTCCTTGTTCTAGTCTTGTTTCTTCAATTGATTGGAAACAGTACAGCTTTTAACTATAATCTTGTAGTTTTGCTGCCAATTACAACATAAAGTGTTTGACCTCTGATTTTGTTTCCTATCTAAATGGCAGAGTTTGAAATGCTAACTAGATGACCCTGGGCACTTTAAAAATAATAGTGTAAATGGATGTCATCAGGGAGACTGTAAGAGTTGAACTCTGACAATGTCAGTCCTGGCTTTTCTTCACATGTGTGAAATAAGCTGTAGAAGTTCTGTCTTTGGAGTCACTAGTATTTATTATTATTATTATTATTTAATCTCAGATTTGGCTAGTAGGTACCAAAAGGAAGGTAGCTTAGTAGCACTCAGACTTTGATTCAAACAGCAGGTGAAAAAGTATAACGTGAAAACCTTTCTTTTCGATGACAGTTTATCTTCTTTAAGTGGAGAAAGCTTCTGCCACTTCAGCAGTTCTTGGACAAGGGATACAGAGGCAGAAGGAAGGGTCTCCATTTGTACTTTATTTATGTCTGTGTAAAGAGGTTTTTCATTCTACTGAAAATACTTTCTCAGAAAGAATCTTTCATGGAAATAGTAGTTCTGAGGGGTGGCAATGAAACAAACAAATGTCAAATGATACTATTTTGTTGCTTAAGAAAAGAGATCTTAGTGCTGCCAGTGTGTGCATTCAGAAGACACTGTTGACTTCTACTTGATAAAAAGTTGAAAGATTATCTGTATAGTTTGAATAGTCCTGTAAGACTTAATACTTTTTTTGCAAGAAACATCTTATTAGTCTCCTTTTCTTGACTTCTAATCCTGTCAACTTTTTCTTTAAGTTAAATTATAAGTTCTACTGAACTACTGTCGTTAGTGTGTTATGCTAGCAGTTAAGTATGGTGTCATCTATTTTTATGACTAGATTAAGAAGTAATTTTTACCATTCGCTTTCTTTGATGTTGTCTATTTGAATATAGCCAGCATATGTTAGCTTCAGAGGTGTCTTTGCACGAATTGAAGGGACTGAAGGAATTCTGCACTCTTCCTACATACATCCACTCAAATTTTTAAAATTCCCCAAGAAAACAGAAGCTTTCATGGGAAGAGATGAATCAAATGTGCATTTAAATGGGTGAGGAGGACCCACGCAGATTAATTTGCTTCCCTCGAGGAAGGGAACAGGGGGCTAAAAAGTTTCAGTTAGAAGAAGAGCAGGGTATATTAAGCCTGCAGAACTTCTTAATGTGAATGGCGTTTGCTCTTTTACCTTCTCTTTATACTCATTCACCAGTGGAATGAGATAGGCTGTACAGTTGCTTCAAAAGACCATCAGCATGTACATGTAATGTTTCCAGTCAGCAGTAGTTTTCTCAGGTGAAGTATAACATCTGTTCAGTCACCAGACACAAAGTTTTTGGCCAGATAAACTTGGATTGGTAAGAAAGAGGTTACAATAAATCTTTTTCTAATGTAATTTCACCTCACATAGCTTAACTGAGAAGTCCTCACTTCAGGAGCTGCTGTAGTCCCCTACATCATTGCTTCCTAAACATACCACTGCTTAGTTATGTTCAATAAGTCAACCAACCTACCGCCATAAGAAGATAGGACAATCAACCAAACTGGAAGCACCAGATTTTTACTGCTGAGAGGACTGGGAGTTTGAGGTGATGGTACGCTGTGAAACTAACGCTTTCAGAAAGTATGCATATGCTATGCTTGCCTAGTAGGCATTTCTGGTGTGGATTTTTAAAATATTTTTTTAAATAACAAAATAAACAAAACCAAATTCCTAGAGGACCTTCAATAACTCTGCTAGAAAACAGCAACTACCTATGCATCCTTCACAAAATTGTGATATGACAAAGTCTTGCAGTTCTTTGGGATATAATGACATTTGAATACATGTCTTGAGAAATGCAGAAAACATGACTACTGCAAAACTAACTGGAGAGACTAAACCAGAAACATTGTTTAGAAATACCTTTTTGAAATGGAGGGAGCAGTCAGGGGTATAGTTAAGGTTTAAGTGTTGTGAAAAAGAGAAAACACTTAAATATGTCTGTGAGAAGATTGATTAGAATGGAGAAATAATAGGTTACCCCTCAAAAGTTTAAACCTCTATTCTTTTGTGTGTCCATTGAAATGACTTATTCAGGAACAAACTAAATGAAAATAAACACTTAATTAAGTGACCATTATATATGGGTGGATTACTTTTAGTTACAGATTAACCATACCATGGTTAATTGAAACCATTGAAATTTACCTTGTCTCACTATGTTGAATACTGAAGTGCACTTCAGTGTTACAGCTACATTGATAGCTGGATTGCCTCTGGGTTGGAAAATGTTTTCTTGCTTTTCAGTGACAGGGAGCCTGAAAGCCTAGCTGGATTACAGTGCAGTGTAAGTATACCTCAGTAGTTTGTCTAGAGGCATATCAAGTCTGGCACTGACCTGGGAGCTACTGGACTGAAGTTTATCCCCATGAGAGCCTCTTGGATATCTCTGTACTGTAACTCCTTGGTGTTATGCCAATACTTGTACTGTGTGGGTTTTTCTTTATCTGGAGATTCTAGGCCTTCTGTTATTTTCTCTTGATTACTGTTGAGCGTGTTGGAATGTGATTCCTAAAGATACAGTTTTGTTTTACTTCTTAGTTCTACTTAAACTTGGTGTTCAATTTATATTTTGTAAATTTGAACATGATGACCTAAACCTTTACTTTATGAAATGAGACAGTTGCTTGCTACTGGAACCTGCTGCTAGCAGGTTCCATGTTCATGGTAGAATTACTCTTAACTATAATGACATGAACAAACTAGAAGAACTTTCAGAAGTACACAACGTGGCAGCTAGTTTTTAGTAGTGCGTACAATAAGATGTATGAGGTTGATGAACAACACCTTTTCAGGATGGCTAATTAATTTCCCCAGTCTGATCCAAAAGAGTCTGAGTACATGTGGTAAAGAATTGCTCACAGATATTTACAGTTTGTGCACCAGTTTTTTAAGTAGTTTATAGGAACAGCGTGGAGTAACAATCTTGCCTGTAAACCTGGCATTATGGTGGAAAGTGTGAAGTTGCTAGCTGAATGGACAAATCCTCAAATCTGTTCTTTTGGTGAAGGTACAGATATAACTGGTTTTGAAGCCATTTTTGTCTGAATTGTAAATGAAAGTCATGACAAGACTGATCACAAATCTGGAACTGCTAAACATAGTAGTATCTTTCTGAAATGTTGATGTCAGGCCTATGATCGTTTTGTTGGTTCACTTGACTTCTGTGCTCTGAAACTCTTGGTGGCTTTAAGAGACTGCCCAAGTCTGTGATTTGTGTTTGACTTTTTCACGCTTAAATAAAAAATTAAGTATTTATTTGTTTGGGCTGTTCTTATGCTGATTTGTCCTGTGTCTAATTGATGTTTGCTGCAAAAAGTAAAGAGAGTGTGATCAAAATCAGATTTTAATAAAACATTAAGTTTAAACTTTTGTTGCCGAAAGATTTACTAATTATAACATTTCTTAAACTGAAAGGAAATTTTATTTCTGCTGCAAATATATCCTGTTTTGTCTGAGTTTCTGGTCTTTAGTGTATGCATTACTAAGTATAACAGCACAAAGTTAGGAATAAGTTATGAATAACAGGCAGAGAATCCAGTGGTATGAGGAAAACACATCTAGTACTGTTCCTTTTCTTCCCACCCTCCCTTATTCTAACCTCAATTTTTCCTCTTGTATCTGTTTTATCTTTACTAAATCCTTGTTCTTCAAGCCTAGCTCTTGTCTTCCAACTCAGTTAGGTAATTTTGATTTCCACAGGAAGGCATACGGAAGATGAGCTAAGCTTTCTAAAATTCCAAGAGAACAGTTCTTCAGTGGTTTGTATTCTGTCTCCATTTGGAATAATATGTGGAAAGTGGTGCTAGTTGTGAAGGCTGTGCAATGAACGTTGACTTGGGTACCATGGAATTGGTGAGTTATGCAGGCCACGTGAGTAAAAATACTGAATGAATAGATCTTGTAGCAGTGTCAAAATGCATAAATAAGGAATCCCTAGATAGGTCACAATAGACCAAACAACTTCTTTATGCTTGTTCTGAAGGAGCATATGCTTAGCTGTTAAGATATCAGGACCTGAAGGTCAAATATCCTACCCAAATTTAAGCAGAACATAGTGGACTCAGAAATGCGGGGTTCTCAAGGCCGAAAATTTTCGAGACTGAAAGGCACTTAAAACATGTAGGTGAAAGGTTGGAAGAGAAAATTTAGGAAAGATAAAGAAAGCCAGGGGAATGTATAAAATTTTATTGCTTCAGTCCTGTACTCATTTTTTTCTTTATATGGATCCCCAGCCAAGTGTTCTTAGCTTTTTGAGGTTTTTTTATGGCTTTATGTTTATGCTTATTTGAACTTGAATATGTGTCCAGACAAAAGTGCAAACAAAGTCACTTCTTTGTAACTAATTTGCACACTTGAGAAATGGAAGGTTTATATTAAGTTGTTACTAGTTTTAATTCCCCCCTAGCAAAAGCTCCACATTGAATGTTGTGTTTACCAGCCAATACAGTTCTGTGGAAAGAGGCAGTTGTCATTTGTGTAGACAGATCTTCTATTGCTAGAACAAAAGCGTTGACTGGAATTAATAAGTCCCAATAACTGACCAGTTGGTTATACAACAATTGTTTTTCTTAAAAGTTGCAGTTTCAGCAGTTTTGAACAATTAGATATTTTTCTGCTTTAGCTTGTTATCAGAAGGGTTGGGAACAAATTAGCACAGTTCGTAGTAAAGAGTTTGAAATCTTTATTGGGTGCTGGATATGCTATTAGTTGTTTTTATTGCAAATTGATGCTAAAGCTTATGTTGATTGCAACCACCAATGGCAAATTCGGCAATCATGTGCCAGAAACGGGGAGGGATACAGTAGCTTTCTTTAAATGTTTAAGGGACTAGTGTCTGTGTTGCTTTCTGACTTGGGAAGTAATTAGTATTAGTAAGTCCTATTGAACAAGCTACAGTTCTTAATTCTTAGTTTGACTGGAATGTACTTGTGTGTGGGTTGTTGGGGGTTTTTTTCGTGGTGCTTTTAAAACAAAACAAAACCAAACCAAGAAAAGGACAGAAAATAAATTGGTATTATCCTGAAAGGAACTGAAGTCCTGGTGAGAGAAAGTGGGAAAGGACAGAGAAACATGGTCTTGTAAACTCGTAATGCATCTGCACATAAATATGGCTTTGAGGTAGTTTGGGGGTTTTGGTGCTTTTTTGCACTTTGCCCGTTTTTATGGTCTTTAGTCTTTTGTCTGTAGTATAGTTCATAGTTCAGTACAGACTCATAATATACTAAGCATTATTGCATTTCTCCAAAGAAAGAATTTTTGTAACTTTCTTGCTGCAACAAGGATTAGAGTATGGTCTAGATTTTTGTCTTTTCTTACGTATATTGCTGCCTTCCTCTTTGGTTACAGGCCAAAAGGGAAATGGTAAAATCATTTTACTTCGCCTTCAGCTACACTTTGAAAATAAAATGGAGTAATTGCACACAGTGGCTAATAAGCTGAACAGACCAAAACATCACTAGAAATGTGTTCTGGGCATTTGCCTGTCATGCTTTCAGCCAAAGTTCAAAGAATATTCTGAAGTGTATCTAATTATGGAGTCAGTTTATAAAACAGAATCGTGTGCTCAAAGTTTCTTATGAGCTAAGATCAAGTCTTGATAATTACTGTTGAATGACTGATACTTTCTTTCCCCAAACTCCAGTAATTTATGAACTTGCTTTTTAACACACTTGTGGCCTATAAATTAGTGATTAGCTTCAAGGAGGAAAGATGAGCTGGAAAGCTATTTGAGACAATAAGATAGAGGCTGTCCTTAGAACAGTTACCATCAGCATCTGTCTTCTAAACTGATTTGTTAATGATGCTGTGAATACAAACACCATAAGCAATAAATGCTTTAAAACGATTTTTGTTTGTTCTAAAACACTTCAAGTACTTGATTCAGGTGTGGAATTGAAAGGAGGAGGTTTCAAATCTTCATATAAAAAAGACTGGTCAGGAGAGTCCCTGTAGGGTGAGATCTGCATTTCTATCTATGCCCTGTATAAAAAAAATAATTGCAGGATCCTTTGTATTTTAGTGAGGCGTTTGGGAGAACCTTTGTTTCTTGGGTTGCTGACTTTTCAATAACTTCAGTAATACTATTAACTCTTCCTTGGCTAAAGGGTTTTTAGCCTGGTTAAAAAACTTGAATTTGCTCTGTAATAAAGCATTAATTATCTGTTACTTAAGTTTACCTTGTAGATAATAACTCAACAGTAAATACACTTGATTTCAAAATATGTTCCTTCAATTAGACTATAACATGAAATACAGTCTTCAGTTCTGTTCCTGTGACAAGTTAGTAGACTGTATTTACTAAAGTATTTTCAACAGTAATTCCTGTTGAAATCTGGAGAAAATAGCTTAACTTTTGTAGATGGATTATTTAAATTATAAAAATGCAATATCAGTATTGGTAACTTTTAATGAAAGTATTACAGTGGAGCTGAATACTCCAAGTGTATGTAATTGGTTTACAGAGCCATTCTGTGGATGTTAATGCATATTTTTTAAAGTATATACTGCTTAGAAAACAGTGGTTTTTCTGTGAATTTAAAAACAGCTTTTATGTTTAAGTGTTTTACTTCTGTGTTTTGTTTTGGTGTGATTTGAATCAAAAACAGCTTCAGCAATTCAACAAAAAATGTGTTAAGGCACAGATCTTCTAGAACTCATTAATACTGCTTTTGATATTTCATATCGTTTTATGCATTGTTGTGTGAATAAAATGTAAACTCAATTTGCACAGCAAAATAATGCCTGTTAATCTCATAGCAAAACTTACTTAGAAGCTAAGCTTGGGTGTAACAGAACACTTGATCTTGCCTTGGACATATCCTTTGTTCATATTCTAGAGAAGTAAGTAATGCTTATGATATTAAGCCTCAATTATGACATTGAAATTCAGTAGTTTTTTGAAATTATGCCAGTAGTTTTTGAAAGATAAATTCATCTTCCTGTTTATCCTCTCCTATCTTCATGACTGAGTACAACCTTAAATTTGAGAACTCATATTTAGTTGCGGGGGGAAGGATTGGTGTTCTTAGTTTTTTAGATTATGCACACAAGTCGAAATATTAAGGTGGCATCTGCTGAAAGAGAAACTCAATATCTGGTGTCTATTGTTCTTCTAGAAGGAAAAGTCACTTCCTGTGCATTCTTTGGACAATGTGTACTGAGGATTTTAATAGATGTTGATGCTGGGGCTTTTACAGTGACTGAAAGTTCTTTAATTCAAAGCTAGCAACTAAGTGCAGATTGGATGGTAATAGCTTTTATTCTTTGCTCAGCTGGTTAACTTTTGGAGCAGTGATCTGATGATGGAAATAGCCTGAATCCTGTTACTAAACCTTTGGATTGCTTTATCCTTGAACTTAATATCGTATTCTAAAACAAACTTAGTGCACCAAGGAAGAAAAACGTGGCACTGTATTTTTATCTGTCCAAACTTGATTTCATAATTCCGTGGCTAGATGATCTGACATGTTAAGCTTGAGTTTGTGTGAAACTACATGAACAGGTGTTCTGTGTATTTTTCTGGTTTGATAGTGTCATCTGTTGTCAATCTGCTGATGGTATAGTACTGAATTACTGAGACCTTATCTGATTTCTGGTTTAAGTATGGCTGATGTCTGCTGTTTAGCAATCATCTGGCATCCATGTGGGCTGGAATATGTTCTGCTTGGTATAGTCTTAGAGTGGGTATCATCCAAATTGGATCAAAATGCAGCAGTGTTAAGATGTGGAGTCTGGCAAGTCATTTCTGCAGGAAATACAATTTTAGGTCAGCTCAGTGTTGCCTGTGAAAATGGACCACTGCTGTGTTGATTGGGTACAGTACTTAACACGTCTCTTTAGACTGAACATTAGTTTTATGTCAAGTTAGGGTATAAAGTCATTAGATCTGTCTGTGATTCCTTAAGAATTAGTAGTTAAATGGTTTTATTTTTGGTTGTGGCCACTGTATCATGTCTGATAGACAAGCCTTGGTGCCACAACTAAAACATTTGAGCTTTAATTCCAAATTCTAACAGTTCTAAGCAGAGATAGCTCAGTGTGTCTGATCACTGACTGTTTCAGTTCAGAATCTAGAATGTTTAGCGCACTGACATTCATTAATTAGAAGTAGTACTCTGAACAGAGTCTCTTGTTAGAAGTAATAATACATAAAAATAAGCATCAGTGTATTCTGTCAGAACTAGTTGCTGCTGTTACTCTGAGCTGTTGCTTAACTGACAGGTGAGTGCTTTTGGACAGCTTTTAAATAGGAATACGTAAGAGCTGAGAGAAGCTGCAAAACTGGTCCCTTCATTCCTGTTTCATCACTTGCTAATGCAAGTAGTGAGTGGTTTCCCCTGTTTCTTGCTCAAATCTTAGATTAAGGATTTTGGGCTGGGGGTGGGGGAGGTGAAACAACTGTTTTCAATAATGCACATACTGACACAGCTCTGAAGCTGGGATTGTAGCATGAGTTTCTAGAAGCTGTAGCTAGGAAACAGTAGGTTCATTACTGTTCTAAAGAACAACTTGTGTATCAGGTTTGTTTGTCTCTAAAAATGCTGATACAACTGAAGCACAGATGGCTCAGTAGTTCAGTTTATTTAGCAGTTGCTTCTGGATTTGTATTCTTTTGACTGAGACAAAGGATTTCACATTGCATTTGATTATCATGGATAAACTAGGTATTTTTTTACCACTAACAAATAAAACCTGAAAATTACGCTTGCTAAGTACCTTATTGGCTTAAGCCAAAATAAGTGTAGGGGTGCTTATGAAAGCTTTTCAGAGTACTTTAAATACCATATCAAGACAGGCAAAATTCAGCATGAGGTTCATAATTAATTTTCTTGTGTAGAGCAAGTATTAGTGTTATCATTAGCAGTTGAGGCTTCTATCAAAGCAGAGAACTGCAAAGTAGATACTAATTTTAAACATACATGGCCATCTACATCTGTCTGCTCTGGCCGTAGAACTTGCTGCAAAATGCCGACTGGAGAGACCCATACTGTCATCAGAACATATACCTCTTTTTGGTAAATGGGTGAGGGTCTTTTAGCAGGAATGTTATGCTGTAATCCTTTGAGTAGCCTTTTTTCAACTTTTAAAAAAATGGTCAGATGGATGTGGCATGCAAAACTAATAACAAAGACTAGATGTGGATCCAGAACAGCAATGACAAGTTGTTACTGATGTCCGTAGCCTCTTCCACATAGCTTTAACTTTCTGTATTCAAGAAGTTTCCATCTCAACATCTGTTAACTTGATTTTGCTTTTTGATAATCATCTACAGGGTTTCTTGTGGATGTTTTTGCTGTTTCTGTCTGTTTCAGGAAGACGTGATAAGAGGAAGGTGTAAAGACAGCTTGTCCCAAATATTCTCCAAAGCATACACAGCAGAAAGAAGACGGCTGGGAGAAAATACCTTGTTGCTCCAGGCTATGAAATATAGAGGACAGGGAATAAAAAAAACCTGTCAGTGTCAAAAAGGCATTATTAAATATCTCTTGCCATCAACACAAAGATCATCAGTAGAAAGGCTTAGCTAATGTAGTCCCTCTCAGCCATTAAACAAAAACCAAAGAACTTCTAGATCTTCTGAAATACTTGAAGTGGAAAGTAGTTATCCCATACAATATATCTAGGTCACTTGCTTCTGTTCAGTTGTCCACAGACAACTGTAGTCCGTGCTGGCTACAGTTGGAAAACTACTGGAATGGTCAGAATTTGCTGAACCACTGAGCAATAGCAGCAGTAGTCTCTCTGTGGCAGGCTGGATGAGACTGGATTATGTTAATTTACTTAATGGGCTGAAAATAAATAATTTTTGAAAATATAGAGGATTCAAATGAAAACTTGGACCCTGCACAAATTTTTTGCAGTTGCCATGGGAAACTGCCTACTTGCAGTTACAATGGGTTGATTTCTCAGCTTTGGCAGGAACTTACTGCTGGTTTTTAACTGAAGAAATCTGCTTCAAAATCATAACTTATCCACAAGTTACAACACAATGTTTTTCCTTCCCTTTCTGCTCTTTGGACCTAACACAGCCTTTATTAGTTACTTCACCATGTTCCACTGTTGCTTTTAGGTTGAATATTGACCAGGGGGCAACAAGGTCATTGTCCTTGTGAGTCAGAAGATAGAGACAAGAAAACTTGAGACTCAGTAATCTGAGAATAGTAAAGCTGAGCAGAATATATAGAAAAATGTTGCGTCTCCTTAGGCCTTCTGCATTGTTTGAGTGTTTTTTTAATGCATCAAGTTAGGGCAAATGTGGAATTTATCTTTTTTGACCTGCTCTGCCCAATTGTTAGTTCATCAATCCATGTAGCATCATGTGTCAGAGCTTTTTCCTCTTACACAAAAAAATGTACAAAAGTTAAATAATATGCTGCACTGACTTGTGTTATGAGCTGATCACTTGAATTTTTCTTGTTTCTAATCAATAAAAGTGGGCAGGAATTGAAAATAGCATGTTAGTCTAGGCTTATGATGAAATACCCAGAAGCTTATAAAAATGGTTTCCTTGTCTAAAGTACTAGACAAGTGATTCAGTTATAGTCAGGTTTGTGTTAAGATAGCTGATGTGAGGGTATGTCTACTGTAGCAATTTAAAACTGAGACAGTTTCAGTAATGGATGCAGATATCTAACCTCTCTGCTCTACCCAGCAGAAACTGCTTCAGGCTAGTGCTCCACGTCAGTTAACTTGACAAAATTTCTAGAGAAAATTGTATAACCGGCTTGGAAGAAGAGATCGTTTTATTGTTCCCACTACTCAAAGGTGTTTTCAGTAGCATAAATTTTAACACTTGAAAACTAGTAATAAGTTTTTCAGGAAAAGCCATTAGGCCCAAATTACTGAATTCATTTAAGAGTGCTTCTATCGGTAACCTCCAAGGACCAGTGAAAGTGCTAGTGTAGACTTTGGTTAGCTAGATCAGTCTATATTTTGGCAGGAATGAAAACTACTTTAAAGTCAATGCTGCTTTTTAGAACCTGAGGCTATTCTTGTAGGGGGGAAAAACTCGGTTGAATTACAGCACCACTTCGAAAGACGAGTGTTGTGGGGTTATTGAACTGAAGGCCTAAAGTGCAGACCAGGTGAATACTTTTACATAGTGAGCTCTGTGGTTGGGAACTGGTGTTCTATAATGCTGTCAGATTTCTTCAACATGTTTTATAGAAATGCAAAAGACACCTACAAATCCAACTTTGAGTTAAGCTTAGCAGTGCTTGAATCAGCTCTTTGGCAGTCCTAAGGTGAGAACGAGGGTTACAGAATGGTATACATATGGAACCACTCCAAAGGTGGACTGAGGAGGATGAGAGCACTCTCCATCAGGTCATATGAGGAATCTGGGCTCTCTGTACCGAAGTCCAAGGAATGTTTCAATAGTGAGAAAATGTCAATAGTAAGGAAACTGAAGTAGGAGCACTTGAATTTTCAGTGGTAAACCTCAGCTTTTTGTGTTGGCAAAAGTAAAAAAATGAGAGTGTTTTTGTGTTTGAACTTGTAGCATTCAGTTTTAGTTCTGAAGCCTTTAGAAGGGTAATTGAAAACTGGGATATTTGAGGCTCCAGTTCTGTCCTTAAGGAACTGATCGGTGGAAGAAGAGTTCAGAGGAGGCAAGCTATAAAATTTTGTTTCTAGGATGGAAGGTCAGATTGCCCTTTTTTTTTTTTTGTTATTTGAATATAGATGATACTGCAGCCTGGCTGAAGAAGGTTAAGATGCTTCAAGGGCCTTTCTGTTCAGGGACTCACTCATGACAGAATGAGAAATGTTGAGTTGAGAGAGTGCTTTTCAAGGCTGTTACTTGGACAGACAACTTACTATTTTGAGGAATTTGTAAAATACACAGAGTTACACAGAAGGTGAAAGCAAAATGATCCAGTGGAAGGAATGTAGAAACATTGCACAAATATGCAGGGATGGGAGTATGACAGCTGAACTTCAGTTGAAGTTGAAACTAGCAAGGAATCGGTACTAGCGGTAGAAGGAGCTAGTGACTGATTATGAAAGGAAGGCAAAGGAAGATCTGGAGCTACTGCTTTGTTGAGCAGAGGACCAAGTGATAAAATACATAAAAAGCTTTTTTGCCCTTCTTATTGGTAAGGCCTTCCAGGGCCCTCCACCTAATAGGAGAGCCTTTGGTAATGAAGCACTGTCTGTGGTAAAGGAAAATGGAATTAGGGAATTCCTTAAGTAGCCTGGACATACGCCAGTCCATGTGATCAGGTGGGATGCATCTGAGGGTGCTGACAGACCTGTATGATGTCTTTGTGCAGCTGTTCTGTCATCTTTGAAAGGCCTTAGTGACTGGGGGAATGTTTCTGATGAATCCGAGAAAGCAAATGTCTCACATATTCAATAATGGTGAGAAGGAACACCTGGGGAACTGTAGGTAGGTCAGTTTAGCCTCAGTCTCTGGGAAGGCTATGCAGGAAATCCTTTTCTTCCTTGAACCCATTTGACAAGACTTTTGCTGTAAGGATATAGTGGGAGATCAAGTCAAAGTTTGCAGTATGTGGACTGTAAGGTTGGTGGAAAATTGACTGGGCTGTTGGACTCAAAGGGCTGTGATTAGCAGTGTCACCTCTAAGTGGTGCCTGGTTACCAGTGGTGTCTGTCAGGGCTTGGTAGTAGTAGTATTGCTTAACGTTTTTATTGGTGACCTAGACAATGGGATGTCTTTATTGTTCAGGACAATAGGATAAAAAGAAGTGAACCCATGCACCTGTACGAGCTGGGGACTAATTGGCTAAGTAGGAGCTCTTTAGAAAAAGTACTTCAGGGTCCTGGTAGACATCAAGCTGCAGATAAGTCTGCAGCATGCTCTTGTGTTATTGAAGGCCAGCAGCATACAGAGCTGTGTTAGCAAGAAAACAGCCAGCAGGTTGAAAGAAATGTTTCCCTTCTTACCACTTCTGAGGCTGCATTTGAGCACTGTGTCCAGTTCTGGGTTTCCTAGTAGAAGAGGGACATTGACATACTGGAACATATTGAGAGTCAAGAGCTTGGGGGCCATCAGGATTGCTGAGGACATAAAAAGAGATGCTGTTTACAGTTGTGGTGATTTGGGTTTGGGGTTTTTTGTTGGTTTTTGTTTTGATTGTTTGGTTTTGTTTTTTTTTTTTAGGGAACGTTTTATTGTCTTTCTCTACCAAGGGCAGGATATAGAGAGGTTTGTTTAGAGATGCATAGTGAAAGTGTTAAGAGGCAACTGTTCAGTCTGAATGTGAGAAATACTTCACTGTGAGTATGATCAAACCCTGGGAAGGGTTTGTGCCTACAGAGCTTGTGTAATCCTCAGTCCTTGGAGGTGTGTGGAATTCAGCTGGGCAATGTCCTGAGCAGCCTGATCTGTTTGGACCTACTTTGAGCAGATGTTAGGACTAGAAAACCTCCAGAGTTCCCTTTCAGCCTTAAATAGTCTGTGATTCCATGAGTCATTAGGCTTACAAGCTTGTAGAATTAAACTGTCCTTATATTTTTAGATTATTAGTCAGGTCTCAGGAAGTGTGGTAGTTGAGTTTTCCTTCATTACTGCTAGTGTTTATGACCCATGGATTAGTTATGTAAAAACATCATCTTATGTTTTTACTGTTACAGCAAAGAGATTAATGACAGAAGTTTTTATTTGACTTAATTGTGAGCTTAATATTTTATTTTTGGAATTGTAGGATAATTGACCTTGAGGAACAGAAGTATGTAGAAAATAGGGGTTTCTTCATTTGTTTCTGTTGTATTGTTATTAAGGATTCCTAATAAAGATATTCAGATCTGCAGTGCTAGAGAGGTGACTTTTGGATTAGATGAGCCCCAGAGCTGACATGTGACAGCAATAAACAGTTGAAAAGTCTATGAACATACAACTGGAACACGGTTTATGCAGTGAACTTTGGCTTAAATACTTAAAATACAGCCATTTTGAGAATACAAGTAGGATGACAAAGATAGCTGAATGTATTTTTATCGTCAGAGTACTTAAGTTGTGGGCGGTGGTTTTGTTTGTTAAAAAATCTTTCCAGAGATGGATGAGTCTGGAAAAAGTTATACTGGACAGTGATTGAAGGGGTGTGAGCTGATTCAAAGTTTGAGAAAATGAAGGAGAGTGTTAGGGGAAGATTAATATATATTAGTTCCGCTACATCCCCCACATTCCCGTTGTGGAAGTGCAAGATTGTCGGCTAAACCCTGTTCGTGTATGTCATAGTTTAATGTGGCAGAGTATATGGCTAATAATTTTTTACAAGGTGTGGTTTGTCCAAACTTGCTCTCCTTTCAGAAGACTAAGGAATACAGTGCTCTTAAGTGATTTAAAACTCAGGTTATCTGTGTTCCACTTAAAACCATAAAATTTACTATTTCAGGCAACTAGGTGTAAAAACTAAAAATTAGTTAGGTTGGAAGGAAAGATTTCCTTCAGTGGCTACCAATATAGTTTCAATTATGGCAAAATGTCTTCAGATTGTGTCCAACATTAACACATAAATTATAGTTTACTTCTCCCAGTTTCATTTTACAAAATTAAATTTAAATTGGGACACCTGACCATGGCATTTTCAATCCCCCTCTGATGGAATGAAAATACCATGGTCAGGTGTCCCAATTTAATTTCTGGATTTCCGGATTCAGAATATCACAATGTAAGAAAGATTTTTACATTTCAGTTATACCTCTGATCATTGTTATTGGGTGTATCAAAGCTTACCTACCTATCTACTAAGATTTGTTTTTTAAAGGCAACTTATGAAGATGAATATAGAAAGCAGATGCTACACTGAATTTCACTTGTTTCCTAATGTTTCTTCTGGCATAAATTCCCAGGAGGATTTTGTTGTTGTTGTTACACTATGTGCTTTAAAAGTGAAGAATGTTGCTAACAGTGCATAAATGAATATTACGCATGATTCTTCTGATATAAAGACCATGCACTGAGATGTGACAAAGAAACAAGAAGGTACAATACCTAAATTTTTCTTTTCTCTTTTGTCCGCACATATTTGCGTATTGTTTCTACACCTGAGTAATATAAATGCTCAAAACCTGAGATGCTTTCCATGAGTTGAATTCTTAACACCTTTTGCTATAGATCTGTACAATGAGATTGGCTTGAAATGCTTCTCATGCCCTGTGTCACTTGATCTCTTTGCTGAATTTTTTAAAAAAACAATAAACCCAGTGTGAACAAAGGCCTACAGGAAGGTAGTAAAATATGAAGTGTTTGGAGGTAGTATTCTCAGTATGCAGTAAGATAATTGGAATATCTCATCCATAGGACTTAAACTTTTCTTAATAAAGAGATTTTTTTTCATTGTTCCTCTTTCCCACTCAGACAACAATAAAGGTATTTCTATATTTAAAATGTCAGCGTTACCTAATAGACTGTAACAATGGCTATCCTTTGTATGCCAAGAGATATAAGTAATGCAACAGTTTGTACAGCGAATTCATCTTTTTCCGGAACAATGGAGATAGGAATTACCCAGTAGTGCAGCTCCTGTAGGATGCTTCCCTGTGTTCCAAGGGCATCTGACTGCATAGAATCAGGTTTCCTTCATTAAAACTGGAATGAAAAGAGTGCATGAAATAGGGAGATGAAGTTATTTCTGCATGGCAGGATAAGTACAGATGGGAATATGGAGTTGTTTCTAAATTTGAAAGAGCATTTTAATGCCACCAGTATTACAGATACTGCTCTACTAATACAGTTAGCCTATGCAATAGGATTTAATGAGGTCACAATTTTCAGCTTCTATTCCTGTGGTAGAACTGCAGTGTAAATTCCAGCTACTTATTTCTGCTGTGTACGTGTGCCAAGTGGTGAGTCAGATGAAGGAATGGATTTAGCTGGAAAGGAGAAAATTAGCAAGTTAATTCTCATACTGATTAGTTCCTTCATTGGATTCATTGTTCAGCCACTAATTCTGATGCAGAGGTGAGAAGGATTAAACTGTGGATAAGAGTAGTGATACTGTAACTGCTACACAGGAGAAAATCGGTGCTAAACTGATGGGTGAGCTGTGACTTTAATAGCATGGCAATAATATTCTAGAGCAACACTACTGGCAAACCATGGTGCTCAGGTGAATAGCTGGCTCGGATTTGGTTGTGGTTGGTGTGCCACTGCAACGTAAGCCTGTGATTGAAGCACACGGAATATCCTGTAGAAATGCTAGAGTGGCACTAGATGAAGTTTGGTTCAGCTCATTTCGCTTTAAGTGTTGATGCCTTTGAAACTGACGGGAACTGGGAAAGCAGGGGGTTAGCAGGTAAAGCTAGATGAAGGGGTGCATAGAATACAGTCTGTGTAATAAAGCCTACAGAAAAGGTGGGGTCTATTCAAGGACAGTGTCAGTTTGGTGTGATTAAATAATATGCCCAGTAAATAAAGAGTTTCAGAACTTGTAATTTATGACTAAACTTGTTTATTCAACATTTCCATTGAGCTGACGTCATAATGTGCATTAGGGACGAAAGTCAATGAAATCTGATTCATACTTTCAACTGGGCTGCAAAAGAATAAGGAATTAAATTTGGCAGAATTTATTCAAGGCAGCTGTTAAGGTGCAGATCCTTCCAGATTTGGGACATCCAGCAGGAGGGCAGCTTGGCTGTCAGGGGACTCCTCTCTGATCTTAGGTATGAAAAGGGGGAGCATGAAAAGTGGAATTGGGGGTGGGTAACAAAGAAGAATGTAGGCACTTTCTCAGAGTGCACAGGGATGGAACTGAATTCCAGGCAAGCTTTGGCTTTTTTAACTGTAAAAGGACATGAGATACAGCCTGGCTTGTGTAGGTATGTTGGCAGAAAAAGTGGAGCAAGGAAATTGTGTGAGATAGAAGTTAGTTGAAGAATTAAGTTTAAGAAAGTTCAAGAGTAAATAATTTTGACAGCACTCACTTAAGAAATTAGTTAGAACAGATCTTTTGGATTTAATTGCTCCATTACAGAAAGTGGGTGATAGTTGCATTCGGAGGATGCTATAATGAACCCTACTATTAGTTATTTAAAAAGCAGAGAAAATTCTTGAAAGTATTTAGAGCTGAGCTTTGAGTTTTTATTTTCCTGTCCTTCACTGAAAAATTAATATGACATTTAAAGCCTTTCTAATTGAATATTCTGCTGTTATCCATGTATGTGCTATTTCTAAGTAGGACATAAGATTAACATGTTATAAAAATCTTCTCATGCTGTCTTGTTTAGTAACTGGAGATTTACAGAGAGGCTTTTCGTTACCTGTAATCAGATTTTAATAGAGGGGATTAAGGCAGATACCTGCTAACTGCTGGTTCTGATGTTTCATGTGCGGAACTGGTTTTTAATGTTACTGCATAGCTGGTGCTCTAGGTCGTTGATCTGCAAAGAAAAACATTACTGATGTAGCTTATACCAGACATAGCCTTAAATGTCTGACTAAGTAAACTCAGCATATTCTGGAAGGTTGTTAAAAGGTGTTCATGTCTTTCCTTTTGCAAGGGCAAATTCTTTTCTGAGGCTTTGCACAAAGGTTTACACAATTCTTAGTGAATTTGTAGGTCCACTCTAGAAAGTGAAACTAAGTAATCTTTCATGCCTTTGAAAATATATTTTTATTTTGAAGTTAATATGATTCTTTGATTCTGGCTTAACTAAGTCTCCTTCAAAGTACCCTCGTAACAAATACCTACTTTGCTGCTATGTTAGATTCTAGAAGATGACAAAAGTCCCTTAAATGTTCCTGGGAAAATTTTCTATCACTTTTTGTCTAATGTACGTAAGATTTTGTTCCTACGGGTGTAAAGGAAAAATCATGCTCTTTGGCAGTTCATGTGTGTTCTGACCTGTGCAGAATATAGTCTTTTAAAAGAAAACCTTTAGCAGCTATTTAATATAGTCTGAGTTTTATCCTACCAAAAATCTCGCTTACTTTGCTGTCTCCAAGTTCAGTACTGAGAAACATCACTTGAAAAGATTGCTGATAGGGAAGTTTATAACATTCAGTATAATGTCTCTGGCCAATATTATATGAAAACACAGCAATTTCACAAAACTTTACATAGAGAGAACTCTTTTTAAGTCTTTACTTCCTGCACTCTTTCCTGCCTTTGCCTGTCATAGGGCTTCAGAGACCACTTTGTCTTGTTTTGTTGACATAATTAGCCACACCTTGACCAGAGCTGCCTTATTTATGAGGGGCTCAAGTCTTGACCTTATGCTTAGGTATTTTTTTATCATATGAAGAGGTGAATCAGCATTGTAGCTATGGCTACTATATAGTATAATTTCTTTGCTAATGCGAATGCTTGAATTCTGTAGTGCATAGTCAATCACTTTTTGCATGTCACCATATAGAGAAGATGCTTTTCCTATACAAAATGTGGTCTGTCATGGCTGGCCAGGCTGTCAGAACTGAGAATCCATCTGCCCATGTAAGTAAACATCTCTCCCTAGCTTAGCTAAACAGAATACTTACAAGTTGAAGAGCAAGAGAATCCAACTTGGAGTGCTCATCCAGTGAAGACAAAAGTCAACACCCACAGGATTGTATATCCAAAGCTCAAAAGAGAACAGCAGCTTGTTTAGTTAATCTTTAATAACCTTATCTAGGGTGTTAGATGTTTCGTATCACTGTCTAGCCAAGTAAAATGTTTATTGTTGTAACTGGTTAACTACTGTCTTTCACCTGTGTATTACTAATTTGGATCATGAGGGTTCAAGCAGTTTCCTGACTTCCCCATTTTTATAGGTGATTTTATATGAAACTTGTATCTTAGAGACTTATTTAAGCATATAAATGGAAGCTGGTGTAGATAAAGATAGAAAATGTTAATAGAATTTCAATTAAAGATATGAAATCAGTATTTTCATGTCTAAACGCACTTTCTCTTTGCACAAGCAAAACTGTAAAGATGTCCTTGTGAATTTTGTGACAATTGGTCTTTAATCTGCGTAACTTGTGTGTAGGGGTATGGTTTACGGGGGGTTTCAGTTTACCTATACAACTTCTACTGAAACTATTTAGTGTTACAGCATGAAGCTCCTTCTGAAAAAGAATTAAATTGTTGTTCCCATGGATACCGATAGAGCTCTATACCAGTAGCCTCCAAAACTTTTTGATCATGCACCTCATCAATAAATAAATTTCCAGCATGTTCCACCAATATCTCTATATTTATAAATAAATTTTATACATGTATTATGTAGTATGTATGTTATAAAACATGCTCAAAATTGGAAATTAAAGTTGAAATAAACACTATTTTACATTTTATTAACAGTGCAAAAATTTTTTTCTTATTGTACCCCAATGGATTGTCCTGCACACCTGTCTGGGTTTTTGCACCCCACTTTGGAGACCACTGCTCTTCTATGGGGAGATGCCCCAGACAATACAAATAGGAGATCTAAAGGCCAGAGGAAAAATTACTTATGAAGAGTCCTGCGAGTTTTCTGACATACATGTGTTAGAGACTGCATTTAAAGCAGGTGCTTGTGCCAGGGTTTGATCCCTTTTTATGAAATGGGTTGATTTTTCTTCCCTTCCTATTTCTATATGTCTTGAACCAGGAGTAGAAAAGACCCAACAAAGTTTTATAACATTCAGCATTCTGTTTTACCGTGGCTTTTCACACCCATGGAACAACTGGATATTGGACAGTTTATTGCAGAATCTAGGAGTACTTGCTTTTTTTTATTATTTTTGTAACTTACAGGGTATCTTGGTTCTGTTAATTCAGACTGAAACACTCTGATTTTGAATGCTGCCAATACATTTTCTCAATGCTAGTATTCAAATTTGTGTAATCTGTGTTTGGGACATCTTTGCAGACTTTTTGCTAGGTACTCCCCTGTAAGCAAGTTTTCATCATCTTTAAGAGAAAATTCTGCGTTCAGGTGATGTTTTTTCCTTCCAAAAGTTTATTATCCAGCAGGAATTTATTCTACAGCCAGCTTAGGAGAGAACAGAGGGGGTCTGTGGTATATTCTTTAAAACAAAAAAAGAAATAATCTGATAATGTAAGCCAATGGGAGAAATATTTATGACCTTAAGGAAGGGGGAGTTTTGCTAGGCTGGTCTAATCTTTAGACATGATGATTCTAAACTTGTTCTTGAATTTGAATGCTCTAGCTTTACTGTGCACTGGCCCAGGTATTACTTGCTTGGCCTTCTCCCTTACCCTCTTACTTGCCATGTCTTAGCATGTGTCAAACATTACAGGAGTTTTTAAAGCCTTCTTCAGAGTAGTGATTGCATGGCTTTTACATGGTTGGCTTGCTAAAGCTATGCATCCCAATCCTTAATGTATCTGCAAACATTGTGTGTTATATTTAAATGTCAGCTGTTTTTTAAATTGATGGGAAGTGGCAAGGTGCAAATAAGAACATGGGTAGAGCTTAGCAAAAGGGAAGGGAAGTTTACATCACAAAACTATCTGCAACAATTTTACTGGTAAACAAAGTTAGATCTTCAGTTAGTCATGTTGGAATTTTACATTATAAACTGTTGTACCGTGTTGGTAGCCCACATAGCTAAAAGCGCGGTGGACTTTGTTTAGAGGTACAATTTGTTGCTGTTCTGAAAATCATAGGTAAAACTGTCTTTTTCCTGATATCCAACATACTTCGGAAGCCATATTTGGGTCAGTAACAGCAGTTGCAGAGTTATTTTCACTGTGCTACTTGCAGCTACTTTATTCTTCTCTGAAGCCAGAACCTTCAATAGTGTAAGAACTGGGTCCTGACCTCTGAGACCACAGAATGCACAGTGGTTTAGTTAAATGCTGTGGTGTTGCTTTGACTTTCAACAGAGTGTGTTATGAGAATTTAATATCCTGCTGCTAGGAGAGAATTCAGAGATCATCTTGTTGTTTGGCCAGTAGTATAAAACTGATAATACAGAACATTAGATGCAGAATAAGATTTCCTTCTGACAGTCCTCCTTCCATTCTTAGAAGGGAGGTAATGTCTAGAAGATGTGTCAAGCCCTCTATTCTGTGGACTTTCTAGAGATTTGGGGCAGGACTGAGAGAACTGCAGGGGCTCTAGAGAAGTATGAATTGGTGCTGCAGTTGTAATTCTTTTGATTGTTCTTCTGTGGAGATATGATGCTAAATTTAGCCACTCCCTAAAATACTATTACTTGCACATACAAACAAGAAGGAACTCACTTACCACATAGCTTGTCAGTATTTGGTTTCCAGTACCACCTTGTCATTACTGAAGTGCAGCAAATCAGTTTATCCTTAGTTGCCCAACCTAAGGTGAAGAAATAAAGCTGATTAGGCACTCACTGAATTAAATTTTGTTTACGCCTTGAGAAAGGTCTTGATTCACTAGTATGAGTGGCATTAGAATACAGCTTCCTGTGTCCTGATTTGGTTGACTGTTCTCAGACTTTTGTGTCGTGTAGAATTATTGGGTGCTATTTATAAAACAGAATGGGCAGTTTCGTAATTGGGTTTTTAATTATGGATGATCTGTATTCACTTGCTAATAGTTACGATGCTGACTTATTTCTATGCATCTGGTTTCTCAGTGTGTGAAACTTCAGTATGTGTAGAAGTAGGTAAAGTAACTTGGCCAGATAACTAGGGTCCCAGTTCAGGCAAAGAAGCAAAATGTGAGCATTTTTTTACAAGCTCTGATGGTATTTTTTTTAATAATACATGTTACCAAGTGCATTTGGGTACTCAATACACTTGATGCAGTGTGGAAGGAGGGACAAAGATTGTCTTACATTTTTAAATGCGTAGATGATGGGAAGGAAATCAAGCAACTTAATTTTCAGTTTTCTTGGGCAATGACTTAAATATTTTGATGGAACATTCTTCAGCATATTTGAAAGTGTTGGACTTTTTGTCCAAGCTCTTGGTGTGTTAGCTCTAAAATTTTGCTTATTAGATTATGTTTACATTGAAGGGTGAAGATGTCAACCGGACACTTGAAGGTGGGAGAAAGCCTCTTCACTATGCAGCAGACTGTGGACAGCTTGAGATTCTGGAATTTCTGCTATTGAAAGGAGCTGATATTAATGTATGTACCTCAACTTGCAAACAGATGTTAGGGTCTTCTGCCCCCACACACAAGGGATTGTTATAAGTGCTAAGGTTACTGAAGGACTTAGATTAAGAGAAAAAATTGGATGCACTTAATTTGTGGTGGGCTTCTAGAGGTTAGAAGCTTAAAATTATTTTTATTAAATGTTTTTATTCTTTTTGGACACACTAGGAAAAGCTGTTTGTAGCTATAAAAAGTTTAAACTTAATTTGACCATGTTTAGAAAAATAAATGGAGTCGTCACATCTGAATGAAGTTTACATGGAATACATACTATATATTTGTTGGAAGAGACTTCAGAAGGCAGTGCAATGCATCTTTGGCTAGAGTAGAATCAACTGTTGTTGGTGTGCCTTTTTTTTTTTGAGACTTTCTTACTTGTACAAATTTAGTCATGTTGCTGTATCTTGACAAGCATGGATCTTTTTGTGAAAAGACGTGCTGGGCTGTATTGGCACTTCAAAATAGTGTAGTTCTCCATAAAGTGAAGTTTCAAAATTTTTTAACCATATACCCCAAAAACTACGCTTTAGAATGCTTCTCTGAAAGTTTATGTGTAAAACCTCTTAGACTTAGTCCGTAACAAAATGGCTTGGATTTTTCCATTGGTGTCTGAAAAGACTGTCTCCCTCAGACGTCCTTCTAACTGGAGAGGAGTAAAAAATAGAGGGGAAAAGAACATTGCAGTTATTTCATTTCTTGTTCTTTCCAGGATTATAGTTTAGAGAAGACAGCCCAAATAATGTTTCAGCCAAAACTAGCTTCTGAAGTCAGACTGGCTGGGAAATGGAAGAATTAGGAGTAGTGTTTGTAAATTGGTCAAAATTTGTCAGCTGAAACCCCACAATTTCTATTATTGGCCTAAAAATAGATATATTTGTGTGTATATATACCTAGAATATATATTTATATATAGAAATAGAATATATATTTATATATAGAAATAGAATATATATTTATATATAGAAATAGAATATATATTTATATATAGAAATAGAATATATATTTATATATAGAAATAGAATATATATTTATATATAGAAATAGAATATATATTTATATATAGAAATAGAATATATATTTATATATAGAAATAGAATATATATTTATATATAGAAATAGAATATATATTTTTATATATATAGACCTAGAAGACTTATGGAAGAAACATCTTGCTGTTACCTTTTTTTTTTTTTTTTTTAAACAATGACCATTCTTTTTACAAAGAAGAGTAAAACATTCTTGAGGGAATAAGTTTCTGGATATTTTAAATCCTTACCTTCAGTTTTCTGTTGACAAAAATAATTCAAAAGTGAAACCTTTTAATGCTGTGTGAAATTGTGTCTCAATTTACAGGCTCCAGACAAACATAATATCACACCACTCCTATCAGCAGTCTATGAGGGCCATGTTTCCTGTGTGAAATTGCTTCTGTCAAAGGTGAGATACAAATGTTCAGAACAAGTTATCCGTTAGCAAAGTATATTACTATGATTATTAAAATAAGATTATAATGCTTGAGGTAAGTTCAGAACATCAAACGAATGCTGTTTATGTTGCTAAACCAGAGAGGTGTCGTGTCCTGCCAAGGAGGTAGGAGTGCCTCAGATTTGGTGACTCTGTTGGTTGGAATAGGATATACACAATATCTGAAGTCTGTAGGTAAACAAAGACTTTATTCCATAGTTAGGCTCGTTGGTAAACAATTGGCTAGTAGAAATGCTTATCAATCACCATGTGTATAAAGTTTTATGCCTTGTGTTACTTACCAGGAAAAGAGAAGCAGGGGAGGGATCACCAGTCCTGGGTCTAGCATCGGGCCTGCCGACGGGGTGTTTCTTGTAGGAGCACTCATCCGGAAGTCACTTCTTTTTTCTTATTCCCCCCCAAAATGGTACTTGCCTTCCTTTTTTTTATTCTTATCCTTTAATGTGGACTACCTCTTACTTAAATCAGCTTTGCTTGCCATGTAAATTAGCACACATGCTTCTTTGGGGGGCGCAAGCAGGGCACGTCCTTTGGCATTGAATTGAGCCCGTGGTTGGGATCTCCCCTTTCCACATTTATCTTCCCCCAGTTATTGCAGAAAACTTCGGACTCCGCTGCTTCTTGGCCCATTACCCATCCTTCAGCAGGCTATTCTCTCTTATCAGTCTTTAGTTCCTCTTCAGGGTCATACAAAGTAAACTTTTGTTTGATCTTGCAAGTGTTTGAGACCTTCCTTGGACAGGCTCAGGGAATCTCCACCCCCTGTTCTATTAACGATTTTCATCTCCTGCTGTTGTTCCCACCCTTCTGGGCTTTCCTTGGTGTTAAATTGTTTTTTCCATTTGGTTGCCTACAAAAGGATACACTGATTATGGAGAAGATAGCTGAAGAAGAAAGTTCCAGGACTTTTGTAGTGTAGCAGTAGTAGTAGTGACCACTAAAAGTACTATGCGCTCCAGCTATAGAGCAATAAACAACAAATCAGGCAAGAAAAAAAATGTTATCCTTCATCAGACAGGGAGGAGTGGGATTTAGCTTTGGCAGCTGTTTAAGTGTTTCATGTGATGGAATCTCCACTGTGAAATTGCTCAGAGGTGTGGTTTCCCTCCTGCTTTTGCCAGATGACTGAAAACCCATCTGGGTTGGCAGAGTGTGGGGAAGTAAAAAGTAGGAAGACAAGTTTCTCTATTAATAGTGTTTGTAAATTTTGTCCTGGGGAGAATAAACTTGATCTGTTTCTGTTCTCCCTTTGATTTGTATTACAAAGGTGATCCATTTCACGAAGCAGTAGTTAATTCAGGCAATGTTTTGTCTCCATTCATATGTGCTCCTTCTTGTTAACACCTCACTTACATTGAAAAGAGGTTAACAGTGCGTTTTCAGTATATGAACAAATTTAAATAATTTGACCAAAGGATTTCATGCTGCGTAATGTTTCCATATGCCACTTCGAAGGTAAAGTTTCCGTTAACTGCCTTAATGCTGCATGAATTGCACTTTTCTTCACTTCTCTGATCCTGTCTAATGTTAGTTATGCCTTTCTGTGAAGAAATACTGTGTGGGTTAATTTAGGATTCAAGTGGTACATCCAACTTGCTTAAACTTGTTGTGAGGACTGATCCTTCATTTAGGATCATTATATACACATTACAAGAAAAGTTACCCTTTTGCCATGTTGTATTTCTCTCCATTTCTGTTCTGAAGTGTTTTGTGTTCTAAGTTGCTCAATTAATAAATAAGATTCCTCAAAACTTGAGTTCACACATGAATTGTCAGGCAGCTAGTAAGGGTTGTGCATTCATAGTAGTCTCTGTCAGCAAGGGCATTAAGGATTAAGGTCCTTCCTGAACCAGCTGTTTTTCACGCAGCTTGTGAGAATGTATTGATTTCTGTACTTGCTACAATTTCAATGGCATTGGTTAAGTTCAAGAGTCATAAAGATCAGGCAATATTACAAAGTGTGCAGAATGTTAAAGTAAACTTGGACTAGGAGATGCAGGAACATTTTTCTAACCTCAACTCAGTAGTTTGGGAAAGCCTATATTACTTTCAGGTTTCTTCATGCAGAGCTGAATGTTGTACTACATCTGATTGCTTCCATTCACATGGGCTAGCTGATGAAGTATTTATGAACTGAAACTTTGCTCATCAGCTCACTCTGAGGCAGATCGTATATTAAGAGATTGTTCTTTCTCTTAATACAATTATCCTACGACCCTTGTTTGAACATCTGTTGTCACACAGTTTGTAACATCGTTTGATTTTCAATGTTCTTTGACAGCAGATACCTTGGAGTTTAGGTAGTTCCACCTTTGTTGAAAGTTTTAAAAATTACTGTTTAACTTTGTTCAGTGTTTTTCCTAGTTACTTTTGGAATGGGTATATTTTATTGTAACTCCAAATACAGGAAAAATATTAAGAATGTCTCATGTTAGTGTATGTAAGTAATGGAACTGCAAATGAAAAAAAAAAAAAAGGACCAATCAATATATTTAAGATTTCTTCAAAGCTGTTCTTTGTTGCTTTTGAAATATTACACTTCTATTTACTGCTAAAAAGCTTCATTATTTTACATGTACCTACTTTCAGCTGCCTTCATTTACCCTGTTAGCTGATCTCTTGCATACATGGCCTCTGTCATAGCATATACCTTAAGCTTTTGGACTAAAGTCAGTAACCTCCTTAACGTAATTTAAACCGGAAAACAAAAATAACGAGTATTATTTTGTACTTTCATAAGTTCTGAGAACCGATTAACACAGTGATGCGTATCTCCTTAGTGTATGTGCATATTACAAATATAAAAAAGCTAGCAGTTTGATCAAGTTAAAATTTTGTAAGGAAGAAGAGATTGTTCTTCTTGATCTGATAAGATTAGATGTAATATAAATAATTGTTGGATGCAGTTGTTGATTTGGGAATTGAATTGTTTTAAGTTAACATTCTGTACTGCCTTCTAGTACTGTGAGTTGTGGGAATGTTCATAAACTTTTCATGTGAGACTCTTGAACTATTGAGAGGAGGAAGGTCATTCCAAGTAGTGTTTCAGACCTTAATTGAATATAAAATGCAGAAAATGTACCTTAATAAAAGTATCAATTATGAAAAAGGTTAGCTTAGTCAAGATGACACTGTAGGATTTTTGTAAACTCTGTTACTGAAGAAGATTCATTCATATGATGGAATAAGCTGTTTACTCCTTCACATGGTGTGACTGCAAAGCATTTTTTAAACATTCTTCCGCTGAAAGCAGTAAACCCATTAAAAATAATTGGGCGTAATTCACTTTCAGAGGGTAATAAATACATATAGAGACACTGAATCAAGATTCTAAGCTCTTAAACTGACTAGAATTATTAGAATGGCCAGTTGATCTTAAATTGAAGTAGTCTGGGCTGCTGCAAACCTGTGCTTTCTATTGTTGATACTGGTGATCATGCAGTTGCACAGTAAAACACAGCCGAGCTTCTTCAAAGCTCATGTTAGAAACACGTTACACTCATAAGGGCTTTACTTGAAAGACATTGGGGGACCTATCCTGGCTCTTATCAGTTCAGTCTCTACAAAAGTTTTCATGTACGCCACGTGACTTGGAATTTTCTGTAGATTATACTAATAGTTGAAGACATTACACCAACTGTTGTCCCTTAAAGCAACCATTTGTTTTATGGAATTTCAACTAACTTTCAACAGGACTTTCCTATGATAAAGCAGTTTGCTCTTGGTATTCCTCAGAAAGGACTGTTTCATTTTTCTTAGCTAATGCTTATCACACATGGAATTTGAATGCTGTGATGACGCTGTGTCTAAAATACAAATGACTTTTTTTGGAATAGTGAAGGCTGGTGGTTTATCTGGGAATCGCTGGCCATCCATATACAGCTGAACTGATAGAATCATAGAATCATTTAGTTCAGAAGAGACCCTTAAGATCACAGAGTACAACTGTAAACTGGCAAAGTCTACTGCTAAACCATGTTTCTAAATGCCATGTCTACGCACCTTTTTAAATACCTCCAGGGATGGTGATTCCACTACCTTCCTGAGCAGCCTGTTCAAATGCTTGACTATCCTTTTAGTGAAGATGGGCAGCCTGTTCAAATGCTTTGACTATCCTTTTAGTGAAGAATTTTTTCTTCGTATCTACTCTGAACCTCCCCAGATATTGAGGCCATTTCCTCTTCTCCTCTCATTTGTTACTCAGGAGAAGAGACCGTCACTCACCTGCAAGAGTTGAGGATTAGGATTTTTTTAGACATGTAGTTATGACATCTGAGCTACACAGCTTTTATGAATCCATTGAAATCTATCTAATCCACTGGATGTGATGTGTCAAACTGTCTTTTATATGCATTGCTCTTTTAGTGGTAAGGTGGGAGAAATGACATGACATAGTTCTAATTCTGTTCCCTATCACCCTTTTCAACAGAAGAGAATAAACACTATAAAGACAAGTAAAAAACCAGTTCTTCCATTGGTCTGGAGAGAAGATGCTCCTTTTCTCCTCAGAAGCTGTTATTAATTATAAAGCTGGTGGACCCATTTGGACTTATATAGAGCAAGAGTTGTTATGCTAATTATATGCATTTATTGAACACACAGGTGACATTAACTGTGTTTTCCTTTCTTACCAAAAACTTAAGTGTTAGACTGTATTTGGACTGACAGCAGGAGGAGCAAGACTAAAGACATTGTTCCTACTCCTAAACTAGCTTTTTGTCCGATTGTTTTCTGAGAAGCAGTATAAAGCCAATTCCAACTTTCAAGTAGTGCTTCCAGCCATTCTTGCTATAGTCACAACCAGCTAACCTGTTCTTGTTCACTGGGGTTAGCAATGCATCAGAATCAAATGGCTTCACAGCTTCTGGGGAAGCAAGATTCCTCTGGGAGCTGACCATATGTGAAGTTTTATGTGAAGGCAGTAGAAGGAGAGATGTTTCAAATTCTCAAGAGCTCCCTGAAGCACTGATCTGGTTTGACAGTACCATAGCAGGGTGATACCTTGATAAGCACTCTGTCTCAGAAGCAGAATTTTCTATTTTATTCTGCAGTATTTGTTGGAATATGTTGAGGAAAAACTTAAATCAGGTTCAACCATATCTAGCATGCGGATTAAATAATTTTTAAAAAGCCTGGAAGGGATCCCAAGAGGTTATCTTCAAGTCATTTTTAAGAATGGCACTGTTGTAGAGTAGATGACTATCTGACTTGTCCTTGAAGGCTTTCTATCAGCCAACTTCAGTGTCTGCCATTCCTCAATGTATTCAACTTTCCATCATGCTGGTGTTCAAGTCTGGAATAGAACTGTACATTGTCAGGTCAAAATTATCACCACCATTCATTACCTGTGGCTAGGTTTGGTCAGCTGAGTAAAATTACTGTTGCTGGGAGAGTTGTTGTGTTGCATGCCTTATGTCTAAATCTTGTGGCTTTCAAGGACTTGAATGTTTATTAAGTTACATAAATGAGCTTCTTTCTGAAAATTCAAAAGATCTAACTATCAACCTTAATTCTGGAATAATTTCGTTCTGGGCATTCATGGCTGCATATCCTGGGATAGAGTTAATTTTCTTCTTAGTAGCTGGTGCAGTGCTGTGTTTTGGGTTTGGTGTGGGAACAAAGTTGATAGCACACTCATGGTTTTGGTTGCTGCTGGGTGATGTTCATACCAAGTCAATGACTTTTTAGTTTCTCAGGCCCTGCTGGCGAGAGGGCTGGAGGGGCAGGGGAAATTGTGAGAGGACACAGCCAGGGCAGCTGACCCAAACTAGCCAAAGGGATATTCCATACCATATGATGTCATGCTCAGTATATAAACTGGGGGAAGAAGGAAGGGGGGACATCTGGTATTACGGCGTTTGTCTTCCCAAGTAACTGTTATGCCTGATGGAGGCCAGTTTTCCTGGAGATGGCTGAACACCTGCCTGCTGATGGGAAGTAGCGAATGAATTCCTTATTTTGCTCTGTTTGCGTGTATGGCTTTTGCTTTACCTATTAAACTGTCTATCTCAGTTCATGAGTTTTCTCACTTTTACTTTTCCAGTCCTCTCCCCTATCCTGTGGGGGGCAGGGGGGAGTGAGCGAGTGGCTTTGTGGTGCTTGGTTGCCAGCCAGGGTTAAACCATGACACTGTAGTAGGGAAATATAATTTAACGTGCAGCTGTCTGAAGAAACAAAGTGGAAAGGTGTGGTATATGATCTATAAATGGCCCTTTCCTTGGGCAATTTGAAGTATTCTATTATTAAATTAGCTTTTGAGGCTATAGTTTGACAAGACAAAACATTCAGTGGGCTGAGGAGTCTCTACACTATTACCAGTCCCCTAAAATGGATTTTGTATGGCAGCGTTTGGAAATGAGTGAGGAATCTAGCAAGACTTTACAAAAAAAACCCACCTCGGTAGCCTTGTAAGGATTGATAAGGGTCTGTGGAGATGGAGGGTGACCTGATTAAGTAGGCATTGCCACTGGATGCTTTGTAACGTACAGCCAATGTGCAGTCACATTTAAATCTGCTCAGCCAAACACCTGAGCTGTCTTCAGAAGTTTAGTTTGTGGTGTCCTGTAGTGGTTTTAAATTAAAGTTCTGTTGTGGATTTAGCTCCTTGTGTTAGTTTACGGAATTCGAGAAATGCTGGTGCCAAATCAAGAGACGGAACGGAGGTATCATCAGTTTCACTTCAGCTGCTGCCTTGGAAATTTTTCTCAGTGCTTTTGCAATGTGACCTGCCTGTTCTAGAGGGTGGCCTCCTGGGTTTGATTACAGTTTTTGCAGATGTATGATAGAACCTAGTTTCTCTGTTTTACTGCTCACCTGATCTCTGTGTTGTTTCCTTGTAAATGGCAGGTGGTGTTTGCTTGTTGCCACGTACTAAATACTTGCTCAGCTGACTGTTCTGACAGTTTCTGTAGGAGATGAATGAATTTCAGATGAAATTTGAGAATAAGAGACATGGAGCGGATGGGAAGGATGAAGTCCCTTTAGCTAGCCCTGTAGTGTCCCTTATACCCACACTTGCTTTATACTATTAATTGCAAAGGCACAACTGGTCTGTTTCCCTTTATTACCATACTTCATGTTTATTCTTGAAGAACTGGGGAAAATATTTTGCAAGCCTGTTTGTCATCATCATTTTGAAAGCCTGGTTTGATTTTTACTAGTTTCAGTAAACTAAAGAAAGCACTAGCTATTGTCATTTGACAGCAGGTAGCTGAGATATTGTTGTATCTGAGGGATTAATGCAGCCTTACAACTTTTCTTCTATGAAAAAAAAAATAGTCAAGCTAAAGGTTATTTAGCCCTTGCATAACTTTTGCCACAGCTATATTCCTTTTGTTGTTTTTGTTTTGTTTCCATGCAAGTCTGAATCCCTTAGCTGTGCAGTATAAGGTCTGTGGAAAATTAAATTTGTCTAGAAGCTTATGTTGGGAGGGTGTCTGGAAGTACCTGATCACAGGGAATCATGTTGTCGGAATGCACAGTTTCATTGTCTGGGAAATGTACCTGTAATCAAATATATGCATTTTCTAAGAAAAAAAAGCTTATCATTGCTTCATTTTAGCAATGAAAATAAAAATATTAAAAACCTTTACAAAGAAATAGGCAGGGCAAAATCTGAATACCAGTTCAGGTTAATAACAGTGGTTTTAACCTTTGTATGGGAAGTAACATTCAGCTGTAACTGCAGGTAGCATGAGACTTCAAGGAGGTGGGAAGCAAAATAGATGCTTGAAAAAAAGCTGTAGTTACATGCTCAGAGGAGGGGTTTCACTGGTAGAAGTAAGAAAGTCTAGAATATTATACCTGCCAGAACAGAGTATACCGTGCTGCTATACCTCCCTTGTGCAGTTTCAGGGAACTGGAACTGATTACTTCTGGGTAAGTTTAGATTTAATAGATCTTATTCCCTGCCTCTTCCCTCCCACTATGCCCCTAAGAATGCATTAAATTCTGTTTTGCGTCAACTGTGGCTCCAAATTATGACATATTTAACATTTTCTAAACCAGCTGGTGATTCTGTAGAATTTGGCTGCATATTAAAACTGGAGCAACAGGAAAACTGCAGAACTCCTTCCATAATCTTGTCTGTGTTTTAACACTTTAGCTTTTCAAGTCACTGTCTCTGGAGGTGTATTAAGAGCTCCCCAAACCAAGTGATTTAGCTATTAAGTTTCTTCTTAGAATCCTGCAATCATTTAAAGTGTGATCTGTGAAAGGCAAGTAATCCGTTAACATTTGGTTTGACCTTGGAAAGTATATTCATTAAAAATGGTGAATTAAGTACTGAAAAAAAGAACCATCTGATGGAATTTTCTGGTAGGTTTTATAGGAAGTTTTTGAAATGTGATTTAAATATTCATTAGTGGTTGCAAATGAGTACTCCAGCAGTTTTAAGCAGTTATTTTGCAGCTTCAGAAAGCACACAGCTCTAGAATGTTGTTTTCGCTCTGGTAAATCCTTTGTCCAGTATTGAAGTTGTTGACAGTGTTTTAGAGGGGAAAAAAACCCCAAACCCAAAACCTGAGTCTTCACCCATTAGAATGGTTGGATAGATTTGATCCCCAATATTTTGCATTTTTTTCTATTCATGAAGCATAGTAAAAAACATTTTGTTGAATTACAGTTTTATGATTAAAGTACTTTGAACTGTAGCTTCACATATTACAATAATGTCTGTTGGTATTCAAGTTTAGACACTTTTTCCAATATGAAAAAAACAGATATAATCAACATACAGTTACATTGCATAAATAAAACAACTTGCATTGTTCAAAACAAAGTGAAATAGTTATAAGACTTTGCTCTCATAATTACAGTGCATGCACAGGATAACTGAAAAACACCTAACGTAAATCTTCCAAAGGAGTTTCTCAAAAGGGCCTTTATTACATGCTTTCTTCTGAAGTTATCATTTCAGTGAGTTTCCTGATGCCTTGTTTAGATATTCTAATTTTGGAATCAGTAATGCTCAGTTTGATTTATTACATAAGAAACTTAAATGTAGTTTTAAAACTTCAAAAATTGAGATTACAGTTGATCGAGTGGTTTCAAGCACTGCTATTGTGCTAATCGTAGTGATCAACCACAATCAATTACTGCCATGATTTTCACAGATTGGATTCATTAAATGGTTTTCAACATAGCACAGTTGTGGCCATCTCTGGTGGTTCAGGTCTGCCCAATATGAACTAAACTAAAACATCGATAATGTGACAATTTAAAGTTAAAGATTAAAACCAAAGTTTTTGTTGGCATGTTTAAAATGTTCAAGGAGTGTCACTCCTTCCAGATCTATAAGGGTTAAAGCTCCAATGCTGGTCTGAAATCACAAAGTTGTTATAAAACTGTAAAACATTTAAGTGTGTGTGTGTGGGGGGGCGGAATTAAATGTGAGGTTTTACACTTGAAACTTTTCTGTACATTAGAGAAGACTTTACCTTCCATTTGGGCACAAGATTTTGATGTTTAGATTAACAAACAGCTGCTACATGTATGCTAGATCAGCCTCCAAAAAGCTTAATTAACCTACAGTTACCTGTAGGTAATATACAGTGTCATATTAATTCTTAAAAATTGAAAGACTCAGGTACTGAAATAAACAATGGGTGAAGATGGTTTTTACTGTCATCAACAAGGGATAGGTGAATTTAATAGAGTAGAATGAGTTAAATCTTAAGGTGTTATGGCTACCAGAAGTAGTGTAAATGCTCTAAGTCAGAGTTGAGACAAGCTTTTCTAATAAACACTCTTTTTGGTCAGGCTAGAAATCAAAATACCGTATCCTTTAAAACATATCTTTTGAAGAATTCATGTTGCCTATTCCTATAGAACTGCCCTTTTTAATAATTCTTCCTTTTTAAACTATCAAGTCTTACCAATACAGTATATAGCCTAGAAATAGTTCTGGGAATTTGTAGGATATTTTTCAAGTTTATGAAAGTGTGTGTAATATTATACCACGGACATCACCATGAGCACACCTATGGAGGCTGTGATGCCTAAAACTGCTCTATCAGTGTCTGAGTTTCAGTTGAAAATGTTTTGCTCTCACTTACTGTAATAGATGAAAGTAACTACAGTTGGTCTAAAGAGCATTTCCTGCTTAAAGTTCAGAGGTAGGGCTTGTCCTACTACTACATAAACAGAAGTTATTCCTTTTTATTAATCTTAAAAATATTTTTCTAGGAATTTGAGGTATATTAAAATAGTCTTTATAATTTTAAACAGTGAAGTTGTTTGCAGCATGTTGTGACCTCAAAATGAAGCAGAATTGACCGATCTTTTGTTCATTTTTTTCACCTCTGTCTTTTCAGAACTATTAATAATGTTAAGTAACATAATAGTGGACCATATTCTACTACTGGGGAGAAAATTAATTTTTAGTAGCTTTTGACAAAGTCTGAACTGAATTGTCTTCCAAAACACCAAAGTTTTATTTTGCTCATCTTATGTGCCAGCCTTCTACAGAATAACAGATTAAGTAATGAGTACTAAAAACTGGACTGAAGCAACATCACTGTATTTCAGTTTGCTTTTAGCTTCTTCAGGAATAGCAGATTTAAGGGATGCCTATTTGAAAAGCAAAAATATACAAAATTCAAATTGTTCAATGTTTTTCTTTAAGAATCTTGTTTTTGAGATTGTAATTTAAAAAGATTTTTAGTGTAGAAGCCACTGCGATGTTACAATAAACAAACTGTTTTGAATGCTTCTAATGGAGGATGAGGTTTGTTGCAAAAGATTTGATAAATCACACCCATTTGTTCAGTTTTCAAGATAGTTCTGGGTTTTTTAGATTTTAAATATCTAATGCAATTTGATCTCTGCTTTTTACTAAAAATGTGTTAAAAAATATCCTATTGAGTTAGGCAATTTAGCACTTTTTTTTTTTCCACCTCTGACAGTGGCAGAAGGGATGACATTTGGGAAGGGATGTGAGTATGAGCACTTCTGCTCACCTATTCCCCTCATTCATAGTTGTATTAGGGACTTCAGAGGTACGCATATCTATCCCCTTTAAGAAATGTTATAATTTGTTGTGCCTGAATTCATCCATATCCTTTTTTGAACAAACGGACATCTGCCTTCATAGTTTCATCTGGCAACTCATTCTGAGTACCAATCTTCTACCAGCTTAACTAAGTGCCCTCAGTTCCAGTTTCACAGGGTTTGGTGACAGCTCTGCATTGCCTTTGCTGCCTTCATGTTTTGGGGTTGCTGTTTGTTGGTTTTTTCCCCCTGAACTGCAGTGTTACCCTAGCAGCTATTTTACTGCCTTCAGAGCATGTTTAATGCTTGTGATTTGCTCAGTGGCGTAAGACGGCAGACATTCTTGTTTGTTATCACCCTGCCAAGGAAAGAAGAGTTTATATGTATTTCTGTGTGTAATTTAAGAAAACAACATAAATGCAAACATAATCTGTTAATACTTTTTATTCTGAGGAAGTAGAGAATACTGTAGAATCATCATACTTCTATAACTTTTCATTAAACTTGCTTCCAGGCAGTGTTGTACTTCTGAAAATTAAAGTCCTATTGACCTGAACTTTATTATTTCTTCTCATTATATTAAATGCAGGCAGAAATCTTTCAGCCTAGCTAAGGGGCCGTTCTCCTAATTTATTAACACAGAGTTTATTAAACGGTGTCCTCCTTAGGTAATCATGACCCTCTTATCCTACATTCAGTAAAGCTGTTTTAGAAAGTCAGGACTTGCATATCTGTAACTTTTCTGAAGTACAAATGTGCATGAGGGTGGAAAGCAGTCCTATGTCTAAATTAGCTGCAGTAACTTTAAAGTATGAAGAGAACTTTTAACAGTTACATTTTTTATACCCAAAATGCTGGTACGTTGGTGGAGAGGTTTATAAGTTCTTTAAACTCTGATTCAAGATGAATACAGTTGGTCAGTTACTGCATAGTTCCATTTTCCTTCAAGTCTGAGTTCCTTCAGGTTTTCTGAGCTTAACATCAAAGAACAGCTTTGAAGCCCTTTGATTTCCATATGGATTCTAATTTGAGAGTGCTATCTAAGCAGTAGAAACAACCAACACCTGCAAAAGAAGCCATTACTTCTTTCATGGTTGCCTTTCTTCTAGGACAGCCAAGATGGCAACTGTTAAAATACCTGTTAAATCTCAGTTGTGTTTTTTTCAGGAGAAAAAAAATAAATGTTTCACAAGCGGTGAGTTTCAGTGGTTTCAGCCTAAGTGTGTGTTTACAATGTCACTTCTTAGGAACAGAATGATTCAGCTCATGTTCATGCTGAGTAGAACAGTGATACTGCAGTGTGGAGCCTACTGTTTGGGATGAGGATGTTACACGGTAACAGGAGAGATGTAAATGTTAGGCTTGCACCTGTCCTGGAGTGAATTTGTTGCATGTGCGCTAAATGTTTTGTATGTGTTCTGCTTCCTGAAAGGTACTAGAGAAAATGAGCTGCTTGGAAGGAGTTACTGCAATTATAAATATCCCCCTCTAAATTCTTTACTGGAGTTCCCAATATAATTTCATTTTCTCAGGCTCTTTCCCTGATAGCAGAAGCATGTCTCCCTGCCCCCACAGCTGACTGCCACCAAACACAGCCTTAGAAACCACTGTAAACACATCTTTTTAGAATGGCAGATTACTTGTGAATATTCAGGTGTTTGAGGGAGATATTTTATGATGTGAAAAGTAGTATTGGTAGCAGATCATAGCAATTTGGGGTTGAGTGCACCCTCAGCAAGTTTGATGACACCAATCTGTGTGGTGTGGTCGACACAGTGGAGGGAAGGGATGCTGTCTAGCAGGACCTCGACAGACTTGAGAGGTGGGCCCATGCAAACCTCATGAAGTTCAACAAGGCCAATTGCAAGGTTCTGCACATGATTTTTGGGGCAATCCCAAGCACAAATACAGGCTGGGCAGAGAATGTATCGAGAGCAGCCCTGAAGAGAAAGACTTGGGGGTCTTGGTTGATAAGCTCAACATGGCCTGGCAATATAAGCTTGCAGCCTAGAATATGGTCAGCTTTTTGGGCTACATCGAAAGAAGCCTGGCCAGCCGTTCAAGGGAGGTGATTCTCCCCATCTACCCACTCTCTCATGAGACCCCACCTGTAGTACTGCATGCAGCTCTGGGGCCCCCAGCATATGGACATGGAGCTGTTGGAGCAAGTCCATTCGAGGGCCACAAAAATTATCAGAGGTAGGCTGAGACAGTTAAGAGTTCTTCAGCCTGGAGAAGAGAAGGCTCTGGGGAGCCCTTATGGCAGCCTTCTGGTAGCTCAAGGGGGCCTACAAGAAAGCTGGAGAGGGACTTTGTACAAGGGCATGTAGTGATAGGCCAAGAGGTAATGGCTTTAAGCTGAAAGAGATTAGATACAAGGAAGAAATTCTTTACAATGAAGGTGGTGAGGCAGTGGAACAGACTTCCAAGAGAAGTGGATGCCCCATCCCTGGAAGTGTTCAAGGCCAGGTTGGATGGGGCTTTGAACAACCTGGTCTAGTGGAAGCTGGAACTAGATGATCTTTAAGGTCCCTTCCAACCCAAACCATTCTATGATTCATTCTAATATCAGATCCAGTTTATTAGATTTTTGGAAACAGTTACAATGGGAAGCTTATTAGGCTGAGAGTTGTCTTGGGAACAGACGTGGTAGTACGTATGGAAATTTAGTGGGGCTTTCGTGTATAATATTTTATCAGTAAAGAACCTCTGGAAGTTCTAGGTCCATTATGTTCTTAAAAAGCGATTGGGTGTCCTTAATAGTAACTATTAATCTGTGCACTTCCTTGTAGTGTGAGAAAGGATTTGTACTTCTTCTACAGAGGGTTTATACATAAAGACAAATCTCTGTAGTACATGCTCTTGAAAAAGTGTGTCTTGTACCCACAGTCTTTTTTCCTGTCATTTTGATTGAGCAAATACACATATTTAAAAGGTCTTACACTTGCCTATCTTCTCAAGAAAAGTTATTCTGGAGTCTAACCTTATTTTCAGGAAACATCTCTCTATTTCTGTAGTCAGTCCTGTGTTCTCTAATAATATTTATCCCTTTACCCTATTTACAATCTAATCTGGGTTTTCCTTTTTAGGTATATGACTGCACAGTGCTCAAACATGAGTAGCTAATCGCTCTCTGCTTCTCTTCTTCTGCTGTCCTTCCATAATCCTAGCACTGAGGCTGTGTTTGTGCTTGCTATTCTGCACTTTGTCTAGTTGGTGCATTTCTGTTATCCTCTATACTTCTGTTATCTCCCTATTCTGTTTTGTTGCCTCTTAGTTGTATGCATAGTTCATTCAAAACAAACTTTATCAGTTTTGGACTTGGAGTGATTTCATGGTTTGGTGGTGGTTATTATGTATGTAGCAATAGGGATTTTTTCAAAATGGGAGAGAAGCACAATCCTAGATGGATGTAGTCTTTTATGATATAGAAAGAAAATAGTATGATTTTATATTTTTAATAGAATAATAAGTAAGCACTTCCAGATGTTAACTGTCTAATTTAGCATGTGAAAAAGCTTTTTGCACCACAGATTTCGTCAAGTGCGTAACGCTGAATTCTTGCATTCATAAGAGTAAAAACAAACAAAAATCCTTCTGTTTCTATCCAAGATTAATTGATAATTTGTTGATATTGCAACTTGCTGTGTGACAAAAGTTATGTGACTTTTTATTTCTAATTGTAAAGTTTGAAACTTCGATTAGCTGCATGCCAGATAGTTTTGTACATGAATCTTGGCGGTTTAGTTTCTAAATGAAAACAATGCACTGCACTAGAAAGCCGTATGTAATTAATATAACTATCCAAGGTAAATAACTGTTGTGACACACTTAATACTAATACAGCCTGGCCTTGTGAATTGACAGTCCTTCTCAATGTCTTTACAGGGTGCTGATAAGACTGTGAAAGGCCCAGATGGACTAACTGCCTTTGAAGCCACTGACAACCAGGCAATCAAAACTCTTCTTCAGTGACGGATGGACTGATATCTTAAATGCCTCTCTTGTGGCCTCACACTGCTGCCTGTCTGTCACTCTTTGCATCTTCCAGCTTCTTCAGCTAAATACTCTGGGGGGGAGGGAAATTCTTCATGAATCAGACTAGTTAGGGGCTTGTATCAAAGATAATCTGTTTGGAGAGGGTTGAAAACTATTAGGAACAGTGTTCCTGTAGCACTTCTTGTCAGTGCACAATCTCTTCCCATTTCTCACGAAAATGGAAGAAGGAAGACAGACCATGATCTTGAATTTTTGGCTTGTAAACCTCCTAGGTTAGTACTAAGATTTTTGTTGAAAGATTCCTTTAGATGGAAGTACTGTGCTATGTACCTGAAACTAATTGTGAAGGAGACAATAGTCCCATGCTATTAGTGTCTGCCATAATCTGAAGTGTAGTAATGTAGGTGGCTGGGTTGCTTTTCTCTCTTCTCTCTCAGCAGGTAGCTTTATTCTTATTCTGCCTAAAGCTTTTGTTGCAGTTTTGAGGACTTTTGATACTAGTTATTGGAGCTGTTCTTTATATTGACTAATTGGATGTCACACTAATGTTTTCCTGACTCAAGTAAACCAGGAAAGATCAGTTGAGGCATTGTGGTGTTACACTCCAGAATATCTGCCAAGGTACTTTTGGATTTTTTTCCCATATTTGTTCTAGTCCAGGGCAGACATTTTAAGCAACTGTTCTTGAGAGAGTTCAAAATGTCACTGTAGTTATTTCCAAAAGGATTGTAAGATAGAATTTCTTTACTTAGTGTCATAAAATTTAGACACGTGCAAAAGCTACAGGCTGGTACACAAGGATAATGAAGTCAGATTTGGACATTCATGTTAGGTGAATATTGATGCTGAACTTTTCTGGTAAACTTTAAAGATACATGTCAGCTTTCTAAGTTTGGGTGGTAGGAACAGGAAGACGTACAAGTAGAAGTCTTGCTCTAACTACCGGAGGAAAGAACCCAAACTTTTAATTCTGCATATCTTTGAATTGGCGTTTTATTGTTGGCTGAAAGAACCTCTTAAAGTTCATTAAGGCATGGAGCTTGTTGTGAAAATTCCCAGTGCAACCATACTACATTATCCATGGACTTTTAGATAAGATTTGCTGTACCAGTAAGTATGACAGTACTGTGACAGCCTTGATAATTCATGGGAAGGTATTAAATGATGTTGTAGGGATTCTGTCACATCTTACAGTCCTCAGGAATGTCTGAACTTCTGGGTTTCATCTTGAAAATTTTCATTAGACTGCTGATTCACCCAAAATTGAATAACAAGTTTTATAACAGAAAAGTGTATACCACAAACTGTACATCTTCCTCTTTTTTGAATACAGATTTCAAACTTTCTGATAGCGTACAGAATACAGAAAACAAATGTATATAATGTCTCATGCTGAATTCTTAAACAAAAGTAGCTGGTATTTTGATATCGCTGTTGAAAGTGAGAAGTTACATAGAAGTAGGCTAGTGACTACCACTCATATTTAATGGAGACTTAGTTTTACTTGAATCATATGTTGCATATTATGATTGAATGTCTCAGCTATAAAAAGCCTTGCATTTAAACTGTAAAATGAGAGCAGAAACTGATTTACGTGTACACATTCCATAAGAAAAGCAATGGAGAAAACAATCAACTCTGGCCATGAACTGTATAGTGCAATTACTATTTGCTTCTTGGAGATGAGTGGCAAGGAAGAGCAGAAGGGTTGGAAATCGGTGATAAATCAGTCGGTGAGCTGCTGATAAAAGAACAAGCATGTTTGGTGAACAGGGCTTTTAATGACTATTTAAAGAGAACTGTTTAATCTTATCTCTGATCAGTGCTGGATTGTCATGTCATTGTAACAGTGTGAACACAGACTATAGGTTTAATTCTTTATTCAGCTATGAAAGTAACAATCTTTGGCATAAATTTGCCTCCGTATTATGCTACTAAATACTTAGCTATTGAAATACTAGTCTAGAAAACTGCAATCTGTTCTTATGTGGAAAACTTGATTATTCAAGTTTTTTGTGTTAATTAGTGTCGAGTTGTCTGGCCGTAGTGCTTTTGGATTTTTTTGGGTTTTTCCTCTGCATTCTTTCCTGCCCTGCCCTTCAACTCTCATTGACTCTCAATCAACTGAGCATTATAGTAAATGAACATCGTCTTTGTACTAACTCTTCTGGTGATTCACTGAGGCAATTTTGCCTCCCTTTTTCTACAATTATGTAGACACCTGATTTTTTCTTACTTCACTTGAAAAAAAAAATGCAGACTTCAGTGAGACAAGTGTTAATTTGGCTGTAATATATACCCAAGCTGCCTTTTGAGATAGTTAAAAGATGGCATTTAATGTTTGGCTCATAAAGAAGAAATACTTTTTTGCTTTTTGCACTACTTAAGAGGTAATTGATCATTTTGCCCAGGATTAAAAAAAAAGTAATGATAAAAGCTTATGCTTTTTTAGTTGTCTAGAAACTGGGCTTGTTCATTTCTTCCCTTCTTGTTAGCTATATTATGGAAAAATTAATGGGTGGCTGCCTCTGTCTTTGAGTAGGTCCTAACTAGATGAAAATACCAAACCATAAATCATTTTATATTCTATAAACAGAACTTAATACTTTCTCAGACTGGAATCTCATATACTTGGAAATCTACTCTGTTCTTAAACCTTTCTCTTTGAAATTTGTGCTCAATAAGTTATAACCTGAAGTATATTTTGAATTTAATACCCTCTGCTCCTTTTTCTTAAGGGGAGCAAATGGGAAAAGAAATATGATAATCAAATGGAACTCTATCCTTTAACATAAGATTGAATTATTTGTAGAAGAGGCTGGTAAGAATGGAGTGTCCTAGGCAAGCAATTGCAGTGTTGCATGCGAAATTTCAAAATGAACTTGTCTTAATTATATTTTGTAAATGGATAAACAATCATCTTTCTACGCAGTGACAGAAGAAAACTAGTGCTCTGTGCATTTTGATATTTGACTTCCTCTTTTCACCATTGTTAACTGTTTTGACACAGTTGGGTTCATCATTATCATGGTTCATAGACATCAGAATGCTAAATGATACTGTATTTTTAAGTTTGTGTTGCAAGAATGAATGGAATAAACTTGAATTGTGCGATATGAGAATGTAGAGTTTTATTTCCCTCTGCTCCAGTTTTGTTTTGGTTTTTTAATCTCTGGCTACAACTTTATATTTGTCTGGAAGGCATCTAAGCTCCAGCTCATATGTACAGTGATTAAAATGTTCAGATACTTAGAAGACTTAAATGTGGAATGGAAGCTGCTTTGAGAACTAAATATATGAAGTTGTTTTGGGTTTTTTAATTAATCCATTTAAAAGAGGTTTTGATTAATTCTGTGGTCTTTCAGTTTGCATTTCCTGCTGAAATGGTAATGCATAATGTTGAAGATCTCTTATTCATGTTAAATTCCAAGACAGTCTGTAGAGAGAGGGATCATCCTCCCGTTACCTGTGAAAACTAAAGGAATTTATTTTCTCCTTTACTTAATCAAAGAAATTGAATCAGTTATTTACAGAAGGCACAGTTGAAATAGAATTGTATAGAAAACTGTATTCATTATTCCTGTTGCATCTTTACAATGACTTTGTCAGGACGACTTCTTATAACTTTGCTTGTCCATAGAAATTTAAATCCAATTGCTTGAATTGTTTGATACGATTTGTTTTAAAATATACACTTTTAAAGAAAAGTACAGGAAAGTGTTGTGTCAAAGTGGGAAAATATAAATATAGGGAAAAAATTCAAAAGAAACTTGATCTGTTTTTCTGTGCTAAACTTCGAAAACATGGACTTCTAATGCTGTACGCACAACCTTTCAGTCAATTATTGGAGAAAAGGACATGTTCATACCAAAGCAGTTCAAATAGTGTGATCACCAGTGGCAACTCATGTGTGTGCTTCAGTGCCTGTGTGTTCATCTTACTGGGTGGGGGTTTTTGTGGTTTGTTTTGTGTTGGTTTTTTGTTTGAGAAAATACTAGCTAAGATTCAGAATGAAGATTTCTTTCACTCACGTTCCTCAGCGACTGGCTAGCCAAACTCATCTATACATGTAAAAACTCTTCCTAGTATTTTTCTATGGCTTATCTTTTGGAATGGAATTCTCAGCTCCCTTCCAAAAGGAAGTTGGCCCAAGAAAGCAATTTTTTCAATTGAATCACTTGGTTGTTTCTCTCAATTTTGAGAAAATTGCATTCTCAAAGCTCTCTTCTAAATTGTGGTTTACTTATCTGATGTCTTGGAACAGCTTTCAACTAAGTCATGCCACAAACTTGCTAGATGAGTTACCTGGAAAGCACTTTTTCTTGCAGTATCTTAAAAGGCTTCAAAAGCACCTAGTGTTTGCCTGCTTGGGAGGTGAATGATGATTTTTTTTTTTTTTTTTTTTTTCCTAGGAGCAGCATTGCTGTCTCCCTGCCTTAGCAGTCAAAACAATGTTTCTAATAATTTTAAACTATGAAAAGTTGCATTTAGGTACCATTGCTTGCTATTCTGATTAATGTTAATTCAGAGTGCATCTGTACTTTTCAGTATGGGAAAATAAGAGTTTTCATTTTCCATGTCATTTTGCAACATTTCAAAATTAAGAATAGAGGCTTTCTTTTTCATGCACTGAGGTTCATCTTATGGCCATTAAAGTTGAGAGGCAGGACAGTGTGCCAAAACCACAATAGACTGTCTCAATTCATCTATCAAACTTCATTAAAGGAAAAATTCTTACAGTTGTGTCAAACTGAGTGTAAATTTCAAGGATCCAAACCTCTGTCTCGAAAATAATGTCATAACCTACAATATATTCAAGTTTATATATATATAAAGTTATTTACCTTTTAACATTCCTTTGTATGTGTTTATTTTCCTATAACTGAAAGTAATTCCTCAGTGCATTCAAAAGAAGCCTCACTTTGTTCACCAAAGCTTTTGTTCCAAAGTAAAAGAAAACATTTTTTAGAAACTATTTTGGGAGTTTGGAGGTGGGATGTCTTGAAAAGTCTGTAGCTTTTCATGGAAATTGTTGTACTTCCTCTTTCTTTTTGTAATACACTGGTAATTAAGAAATGTAGCCTTTTATTTAAAGAGTAGCAGGATATTGTGACAAAAAAAAATCCAACTACCCATTTCTTTTTTATTTATTTTCATGGAAAACCAAGAAATATGTTCCAGGTTGACACAAAATGTTTGGTGGTTTGTTTTTTTTCCCCCCAACTTCTCAGTGCAGCCACCAAACCAGATCGGTATTTGCATGTCCCTGTGTAATGGTTCAACTTGGTTTCTCTTTAGTGGTGATATCTGTGGGAGAGCTGCATGATGTCCTAGGCTTTTGGAGTGTCCTAACAGCTTCATGCTACAGTCCACTGTAGCACAGGGCAGATGGAGAAGTTTCATTAGGGCTGTGGTAAAGACAGATACCTGAACGGAGTTGTTACTGCCTAATTGAGTTTCTGCAATGTAGAAGACTTCTCAATCTCTTAGCATGCAGAGCGCGAGGGTAGTGGCCATTATTAAAGACTATTAAACAGTAATTTGTCATTATACTGGATGAGCTGTAGTCATCATAGCATGGTAGCCTTCTAGAAAGAGCAAAAAATATCTATGGTTCCCAAAGTATTTCCCAAAGTTTATTCCTGTCACTTGTGTGTATGTATATATTATTTTTTTTAATTTGTCTTGCATGTGCTTTAGGAAGCCTCCTAAACCAAGAATGCTTTTAAGTTTTCTTTCATTGCTCCTTTGCAAAAAGTAAATCCCTGTTGTAAAAGGTAAAGTTACAGTTTTATCTCTTACGTCATTTTGAAATAAAAAATGTAGTCTGTGTGTTCTTATCTATTCTAAAAGAAAATGTGTGCTGAAAGATACATCCCAACTATACTTTTGACAAATTGCTGTGAAAATCTAGTCCTACACCTGATACCAGTATCTACACGTGGACACATCCTGAACAGTAGGCATAAATAGAATACGGGAAGAAATAGTTAAGTTTTTGAGGCATTGGATGAGATGTGGTTAGAACTGGGATCACTACAACAGCAACAGATGCATTCTGTGAGTATGCACAGACCTCTTTGTATTTCGCTTCTCAATAGGAAAACTTAATGTCTTTTATTGTGCACTTAGCTTGTAAGATGATTGAAGGATTATCTCTTTGGACCTGACACACCTTAAAGTGTGTTTGGGGGGGTTTGTGTGTTTTGCAGTCAGTGTCAGTACTGTTCTCAAAAGCACAGAAGAGTTTATTTAATGAGAGATTAAACAGATGGGAAGCACACCAATTTCTAGTGTCGGAGGCTTAAAATGTAAGAACGAAACCCAGGCTTATAAATTAATGAAATTTCTGAAGATAGCTATAAATTGAAATATTTACAAAGCCATATTAAACAATAACTTGAAAGAAAAAAGACCTAGCCTACAGTAATAAAGCTGCATAACCTGTATACTTAATAAGGATGTACTTCTAAGGCTTTGTTCTTACTGTAAAGCACTGAATATATATTGGCCATTCTCTTTTGTCAGTTTAAAAAAAAAATAAAAATTTGGCATTTAGCCGATGGTTGCTTTGGGGGAAGAAAAATCCCTTGTTCCCAATTTGCAAAGTTCAGAGGTTGGGATTGAGGGGTTGGGGTTTTTACTGTCAGAGGTGAGATTTGCAGAGATGCGCAGAGTGAAATGTACTAGGAATTAATGCCAAAATCTCCCTGAGTGGTTTCTAACAATCATGTTCTGTCAACTGTATTTGTTCTTCACCTGCCAGGGCTGACCTGTGACAGGTGCTGCTGTTCTCTCATCCTTATCTACCCTTCCTGAATGCACAGCTTTCAAAAGCTCTACTTTAGCCCCATCTTGGCTTTCTCTTTTTAATAGGTGGCGAGAAAGTAAGCAGAGAACTTGTTCGTAGATGTTACTCGAAAATACTCTATCTGAGGCTGCCTGTTACCTATAACAGGAAAGGAGGAATTAAAAACACAGGAGGAAAGACCGAGGAGTAATCAAGTAAATGCAAGACTTTTTCTATCCTATCCTTGCTGCTGCAGGCTTGTTCTCCACTTTAAATATTATAGTAGCATGTCCCACTTTTTTTTTTTTGTCAGATGCTTTATCTTCTTGTGTACCCTGAGTAATTTTAGGACTTAAACAATATGATTTACTTTCTCTTTTTTTTTTTCTGAAAGCTGCTGGAAGACAGATTGGTTGCAGAATACGGTAGTATCAGTGGTGCCACAGAGATCTTTGATGCTACCTGAAATAACGTGGATGTAACACAAGTCTTTTAACCTGCACGTTGTTTGGGTTCTTGACATCCTTTTGACTGCTGCTGTCATAATGCTGATGGTAGGAAAAATGTAAATGACCCTATTTTGTTTCAACCTTGGAAGCAAGATAATTTTCTTAAACCTGCAAGGTACTTAATTTACATACTGAACTGTTGATTGTTAACACATCATACTGCTGGCAGAAACAGAAGACATAGTGTGTGTTGTGGTCCTACTGCTTTTTACAGTGTGGTTGGCCTTGCAACTCCAATTTTCTTGTTAGTTGTGATACAGCATAATTCAAAATACTCCTGGGCAAATGCACATCTCCAAGAGTCAACATTTTAATAGCAGGGTGATTCAGCAACAGACGCCTTACTTTAATTAAACTAGACAAAATGGTACAGTGAAAATCAGGATTTAAAAGACCCTCTGTAATGCAGAAGGGTAAAAAGTTAGACCTAGCAGCCAGAGAGGAGCTGAGGTAGGCTTTGCCGTATTTTAGTTTTTTTACCAACAAACAAGGCAAGCAAGTGAAGAATATAAAAATAAGATCCCCATAGTGACTGAGTAGTTTTTCATAGACCATTTTCTATTTCAAGCTCATTTCTTCAAAATTTCCATTGGATACAAAACCCTTTAATAACAGTTATAAGTCAAGTTTGTAAACACCTGAGCTTCACGCTGGGGAGTGGGGGGTGGAATGCAATAGTTGTTGAGGTGATAAGGCAAAGAAAGGTATTACATTCAATTTTTGTGTTGTACAAACCATCCTGTTTCCCCAAGCATTTGGTATTTTAATGAATAAGATTTGTGTGCACGTTTGAGAGATAATCCATAATCCCAATGACTGAAACTTGTTGGCTTCTCTTATCATTAATAGTTTGACTTACAATGTTCTGTAATACTTTTGTGTGTTCATACTGAAGCTGTTTATTGCCTTCCTGCTCTGAAATTATAGGTGCAGCATGCTGTATGATTTTTTTTTTTTTTTTTTCAGAAAAGCTTAGGTGTCATTTGGACTGAGAAATGCTGCTCTACTGAGTGTTGCTATTAAGCAGAGGCCCGTGTTGATGCAGAGCTGCCTGCTGCATGCACAAGCATTTTTGCTGCAGAGAGCAGCTGCGACACATTGTGGACTTCCAAATGCATTTTTCCCACTGGTGGCTGTGAAAACCCATCAATAATTTCTTGGCTATCTAGACAGAAAACTGTCACCTTTTAAAAAAAGGTTTCAGCCAGATTGCTTTACTTTTCATGTAGTGACAACTTACCAGAGCAAAAAAAATATTGTTTTGAAAGAGGTAACGTGAGCTTGATCTGCTAGTGTAAACTTTATACAGAAAAAAGTATATTCTACTGGATCTTCTCCCAAGGAAACTAAAACCATTGCAAGGAAGTGGGCATTTGTGCTAAGATGCACCTACCAATCGGTCATGTCTCACTCATTTCCTGAAGAGTTAGAATATTTGTTCAAATGTTCTGGTTTCACCCATCAGCTTTACAACAGTGGAACACAGAAGTCTAAAGTTGCCTTTATCATTCTTGACAGCAGTTCTAATAATAAAAACAATGATAACTTGCTGTGGATGCATACTGACAGGGTAGCAAGTTTCTTTTTTATTCAGTGTAAGAGCAGCATTGATAAAGCCTAACAGCTACTAAGGGAGTCGATCTATTAAGGTATTTGACTAAATAAAAATATAAAGCTTGACTTAGAGAGGTTTTGAAACTACACTAAAATTATTTCTTGACAAGTTAATAGTAAGAAACATTGTCACTTTTTGACACATTATTGGCAGTTGGAATTTCTTCAGGCTTTCTTTTGTAATATTAAGAAATACAGTCAGCTTTTTCCTTGTATTCACAGAATTGTCTACTTATGATGCTAGAAGAATTTAATATCCTGTCTCTCAGTTCTCTGTTTTAAAGCTGGGATGTATGCTTTGTATGCTTTTCAATTAAAATAGAATAATCCCTTATAGCCTGGGGGAAACATGTATTTGTACACAGGCAGAGAAAATCTAGCATAGAAGTAAATGTTTTTTAAAAAAATATTTTTAGTGTTACATTGCTTTCTTTTCAGAGAGAGGGAGGAAGAAAGAAGGTAATTTATCTTACTTATAGACTATTGATCACCAGGTAATCGGAGGTAGGACTTTCCCTGATCCCTGGACTTGGATACAATTTTGTAATTAAAAATTGATACCTGTATCAGTACATCTTTGGTGGGTTAGTATAACAAGAACTGATGAAATTTTACTGCCAGTTGAATTCTACATAAATAGATCATATCAGGCATCTTTGTTATCACAACTGATACCTTGTATATAAGAATTTCCTCTTGAGAATTGAAGAATTTGGAGCAATTTGATCCAAACACTTTCTTTGTAATGAGTTAAATGAAAGTGCTTGGTGGCTTTGAGTGGCAGGTAATAAGCAGGTATGGAAATAGCCATGGGAATCTTCCACTTCCTTTGCAAAGGCAAAACAAAAAAAAAGACAAAACAAACATACAAAAAAACCCCAAACCAAAACAAAAAAAAAAACAACCCACAACCACAAAAACTAAGAGCAAAAATGACCTCTGTGTTCCTGTCTGAGATAGTTGGGAGATTAATATCTTGTCCACCAAGCTGAGAACTGCAACTTGCTCGGCTTCTTATCTGTGTTTTGATTCAGTAGCATATAGAGGCTCTCATTGTCTCCATATCTATGCCAGTACTAGTACCATCTTCAAAGCAGTTTCCCCAAAGTTAGGTGACTACACCAGAGAAACATGAGAGATGAGACCTCAAGGGTTTGTCTGTTCTCTGTTTTCCACAGTGTCTTCAGGCAAATATTTCCATGTAGTACCATTGCTATTGTTAGGCCAAGTATCTACAGGAGCCCAGGTCTTCTCAAAAACTTTGATCTTTTCTGTTCTATTTCTATGTGAGATATAGTGCTTCCCTTTCTTCAGAAAAATTACGGGAAAATATTAGGAAGAGTGTTAGTTAAATAGTTTCACTGTTTTCATCTGCAGTGTTTAGCTAAACAAAGCTTACAAAAGCTAAAATTGAGCTTTGAGTGTTGTTCCTGTAACAAATTAATCTTGCAGTTAAGGAACTCCGGAAAATACAACATAGTTTAAAAGTGTATGGGGAGAGGGAGGAGGAGTTTATTTTTGATTCTCCAACATATAAACTAAATCCCCAGAAAATACGTACATCCTTCAGTCTCATGGTTTAGCAAGTGACTCCTTGAAAACATTGGATTTGACCTTGGCAGTTATAATTGCCCTCTGGACAGAGATGATTGAAAGTAGGAAGTACTCATGAGTTAACTTGTGTACTGTTCACTGTTAAGCTGTGTAGCACAGCTGCATAGGGTATTGTTACCAAGTTGATGTATTCTGAATTTGTTCTGCTCGCATGCTGAGAAATGGCAATCGTCTGTAAAGTAAAATGTGGTGAAACAGCAGAGCAGCAGCAGGGAGGAATTTTCAAACAGAAGATGTTGAAGAAGTATGCAGGATCACCTGCAATGCATGTGGCTATACTGTCAAAGTAGCTTCACATTGTAGGTGGTGGCTAGACCGAATATCACTTTTTCATGACTTGTGACTCTTGTCACTGAGAGTAAATGTCCTTCCAGAACTAAGGATCGTACCGAGACTGCAGTCGTTCAGCAGTATTCATTGTACCTGCTAGTCAAGGAAGAAAAATGTAGGTTTGAATGAAATGAAGTCTCACTCAGACTCAGTGAGAACTGGCAACGCAGAAATAAACATGATCATCTTGGGGAAAGGATCTAAATAATTTCTTTCTCTTTGATTATGAATTGATGAATTTGGAGGAAATGACACTGGAAAGTAACAGCTGCAGTGAAGGTCTCTAAAGGTAATAGTAAGAGGGGCAAAGCAGGAAATATACCACGCAACAAAAAGAGCAAAAAATAATGGGAAGTATGCATTGCAACAACACTTGGGGCGGGGGGAGGCGGAATACAGAGTGGCAAAACAGGGCCAGCATTCATATCCATGATTCTTACAGCAAATCTATCTTTATGACCAGGGCAGCAGAAAGAGTTTTTACTGCATAGGAAAGGAAAGCAATGAGTGTCTGTTAATGCATTCACTAATGAACTTCAGGTTGACACAGTCCAATAGTTTCTGCACCAGAAGGCATTAGCTCAGTATAGTAAGGTGAGAGCTGAAAAGGTTTGGATTTTTTTTTATGCTGAAATTTGGGAGCAAGCAAAAGAAATCTAAACTTCAGGTTATTAATTAGAACCTATTTTCAAATGAATGAATTATGCTTTTTCATTTAATTTTGGTTTTGTTTTATTTTAGTTGCAATTTTAAATACATGAAAGCTGAATAAGTGAATGTTGCAGCTTTGAAGTTCTTTGGCTCAATCTTTGCTTTCTAAATGGTGCTATTATTTAATCTTGACTTGTAAAACCACTATATTATGCAGGGTTGAAATAGCATTGTGAAATAGTGTTGCAAAAAGCACAGGAAAGCAGTTGTAATATTTATTCCTGAAATAGACAAACACAGCAGCCCTTTGTAAATGCAAAAGTGTGTTTAAAATTGGCAGTATGTAAATGAACAACAGTTACCCAACACTATCTTCCACAGGCTTTCTGCACTTTCAGGCTGTATTTCTCTTCTCATCGGGAATGACCAAGTTCCATTTGTTTGTTTATAGCTGGTTAGAAGTTGTGAAACTTTCTTCTGTTTTCATGTAGATTCCTTATAGAGAAAAGTTTCAGAACCAGTCAACCAATCCAGTGATCTTTAATACAGAAATAACAAAGATAAATGTATATTTGAAAAAAATAAACAAGCACTAAACTATTTCCATTTTGTAATAAGCAATCACAACAGAGGCTGGGAAGTACGAATCTATTTGGCTGAAGGTTAGTTAATCTGGCGTGACAAAGCTTGGGCTCTCCTGCTAGGGTCCTGTCCTTGAGGCAGCTCCCAGTCTTCTAGCTGGCAGTGGCAGGAGTGCCTGTGTAGGTTGGCTTGCAAATGACTTAATTTTTCACAGCTGTCACCTCTAGGTTTGCTTTCAGCACTGTTAAACACATTTTTAGTATATAATCTTGCAGGCCTTGGTTGATGAGCTGCTGTGAACTACAGCAGAGGAAGAAGAAAATGTCTATCCAAAGGGTAATGTATTGGGTCTGGTGTAAAGGATCCTTACACAACAGCTGTCAGGGCTTTTACAAGTGTGTTGCTGTCATTGCAGCAGTAGTGGGAGAACTACAGATATCCACAGTACAGAAAGACACAGTGGACAGCCGGTAGATTATTGCTGTTCATTGTTTTCCCCTGCTGAGAAGAAGGCTGCTCCAAATGATTAAGTGGTCTCCAGATTCAGGAGAGCAGATTTTCTGATGTGACAGATTTGGGTTTTTTTTTTTTTTTTCTCTTTGGACAAAACATTTATGCTGCAGTTTGATGAAGCGGTTGAAGTAGCAAATGCTGAAAGAGCAGATGTTCCCCCCTTGGGCTGAGCCCCAGTCACTTTTTCTGCATTAGCACTAATGCTTATCTGGTCCTGAAGAGAGCTGAAACAGCAGAAAACATAGCCTAACAGTAATAAAAAAAAATATTATAAGCCTGAGGCAATATTTTAGCTGTTCTTACAGAGAAGAAGCGAATTTTTCTTTCTTAATTTACAGCAGTGACAAAAATTGTACATAGCTATCTGTGGATCCATTACATCTGGCACATTCCCCAGGCTTGCTAAGTCTTTCCAAAGTTTCTTGTAATCCTCACTGGCCGCAAGAATCTAGAATAATCAAGGGGATATAGTCACCTTGTTCACCGTCCCTTTCAGTTGTATTAATACGTGGGTTGAATATCCTTGGTCCAGTCCTAAGGCTTGTCCCTAGGTCACTCTAGTATTAACCTCTGTCAACAGTGAGAAATTGCTACTTGTGTCTAATTCTCTCTCGGTCAGTTTTTAAACTGTGCCATGACTTTTCCCCTGCTGGTTGCCAGGTTTCTTCAATAGCTTCTTGTGAAGGAGGTTGTAAAAAGCCTTTGGAAAGTTTAAACATTTACTATCTCCAAGTTTCTCTATTTAAAATCATCTGGATATTGGGGACAGGGGGGCAATAGCAAAGAAATAATATGGGCTTTTTTTTTTTTAGAAAGCATAGTCCCTTAACAGTAATTATCTTGTAACTTTACAGTCCTTCAGAGCTCTGGACTCTAACTTTAAAGGAAACAGAGGACGCAAGTATCCCAAACATGTAAATAGAAAGGCAATTAGAGTCTAGCCAGAAGTTCTATTTTTCCCCAAAGTCCTTGTGAGGCATCCTACTCTATAAACTGCTCTTTACAAGGGTAAACATATGCTTAGGGGAGAAATTGATTCCTTTTCTGAATGAATTAATCGATTTCCTGCCCTGCCTCTGTAACAAACAACAAATTACCAGCTGCTGTTAAGGCAACTTCGATACACAACTTCATCTCAGTCTAAACTAAGTTTGGATGGATAGTTAACAATGCAGGCCCAGGAACTGGGTGAGCTTCAACTGAAAATCCAAGGTTTGCCAGGAGCCTGATGCTTCAAACAGCCTGTGACAAGCCATCAGACTGTCTTGTATTTCAATTATTTATCATCAGTCTGTGAGTGTACCAGACAGTCCTTTAGAATTCGAGCAAACACTTTGAATTATGTGTAATCTTTGCTGGAGTTCAACACTACATAGACAGCATGGGCAAACAGCTGAAAAATGTAATTAGTAATGTCTGGTTCTTGCACATCGTTTTGCATGTGGGAGGTTTTACAGAGGAAGCAGACATGTTGAGATAAAAGCATCATGGTAAAGGACAGAAATAGAAAAATTCACATCTCCAAATTCTCAGTCTGAAGCTTCACCAGAGCTTACTGCTACCAAACCTATTTAATGTCTTACCATGAGGTCCAGAAGCCCCAGCCAAAGAATGACATCTCTTTTCTTCTGTGACATGCAGCAAAGAGGTGGAAAAGGCTATAGCAAGCTAATGTTTTACCTCTACTGCTACTTCAAATCTCTCTGAGAGATCGAAAGTCCTTAATTTCAGTAAGATAAACACTGAACATTCTTCCCACAGACAGAGGAGAGCAGCAAGAGTGATCAAAGGTCCCGAAAACAGACTCAGTAACAGATGTTCTGATATGTATAACACTTGCAAAGAGGAAGGGAAGATGTCTTTCTCCATGGCTGTGGTAGGCAAGATAAAATGGGTATAAACTACAGTGAGGAGTCTGACATCAAGAAATAATGAAGTTCTGAAACTGATTTTTGAGAAAGTCTATGGAGTCTATCACTAAACGCTTATAAAAGGAGATCATAGAATAATAGACTAGTTTGGGTTGAAAGGGGCCTTAAAGATCAGCTACTTCCAACCCCCCTGCCATGGGCAGGGACACTTTCCACTAGACCAGGTTGCTCGATGTCCCATCCAACCTGTCCTTGAGCATTTCCAGGGATGGGGCTTCCACAACTTCTCTGGGCAACCTGTTCCAGTGCTTTGCCACCATCACAGATACGAGGAATTTATTTATTTATTGATCAGAAATTACTCATGTGAACCTCTGGGACAAGGTGAGGTCTTAGATCGCTTTTTCCAAACCCCTTCTAGGGTTGCAATGTTGTGGTTTCATCTACCTGAGATGTGTATATTTAATAAAGATAAGTGTATCTAAAAGGCATTAAAATGCACATCTAACAAAAAAAATGCATAAAAGGAATACATTTATGGAATTTATATGGATTTAAAATTTTTTACTCATATTGAGAATGATTAGTTAGGTTGTCTTTCTGGGCAATTTAAAGGATTAATTTGGCTTTGGCATCCTCTGGAACTGTCATTCAGTGTACTTCATATGTGGTTTTATCAGATATTTGGCTTATGGAAGGCAACCTCTCTGTACAGCTTGCTGGAAAAAATAATGGACTTTGGAAAGAAAAATCACAAAGGCTTGAAATTTTAAAAAGTAAATTACAAAAAAACCTTGGGGATTGTGTTTTTCTTTCTTTCTTTCTTCCAAGAATGCATCACCTGCAACTCTTTGTATTGTTCCTCAGACACTACTCTGTAGAATCCTAGAGTCACTGACAGCTCAGTCTATGAGAAAGAGATTGCAAACGATCTGAAAAAAAAATAAATTACTGAGAGCCATGTTGGATGTTGAACAATGTCAAAATCGCAAAGCTGTTCCATCTATCAAAGTTCAGTTCTGATGCCTTATGTAGGCACAGGCTACATGCTGGTGTAATTAATTCAGATAAAATTGTGATTTTTTTTTTATTTTTGTTCACACTAGCTATGCTAGTACTTCAATGTGAAAATAACTTACACCAGTACAGTTTATTTCCTTTCCCACTTAAAAATTGTCTCTTTTTACTGGTTTCATGTTTAACTGCATCCAAAGTACTAAGGCTGTGCTTCTGTAATTATACAGGTCTATATGAGGCTACTCCCCCCCCCCCCCCCCCCCCATGCCTTTTAAAATAGATTTTAGTTTCCTTCATGATGTAGCATTGCTGATTAATAGATCTTTACTCCCAGAAAAATGGGTTTTATACAAAACAAACCACTTGCAACTGGCTTTACAGATTTCCCCCATTCATCTTAGTTAATTGAAGTTGCAAAATTCTCCAGCTTCTTAATCAGAGATTTCTCTGCAGAGTACCACTTCTGGTGATGCTTCACAGCTGTATATGACTTCAGCAATAATAAAAAAAAAAAAAATCAAGATAATTGTGTTTACAGGCACCATTAATTTGAAATTACACAGCCTGAGGTATTGTAGTATCCCTTGATAAACACATTTGCGTTGTAAGTAATAGACTTTTTCCTCTTTACTATGAGGCTATTGTTCCATGACTTCCAAAAACTATAATTTCAGGATAATTTATCTTCTATTATTTGTTTGCGCTTAAGGTACAAATCTAATAATATTATTGTCTTTTTATTTGTGACAAATGATGAGAAAAAAACCCATCATGGTCTGCATGTAAACTTTAAATTTTTCAAATGTGAAACCAGATGGTAATTTTGGCTGCAGGACATGTCTACATTATCAGGACTACTAGAAAAATGCTGCAAGAGTGAATACAGCTACAATATGAAATCTGCACACAGAGAGACACACACACACACCCCAAACAAACAAACAAACAAAAAACCAGCAAAAGATGGCAAGATTTACTTCATCAGCTTCAATGGCCAAATACATCCATTAGAGATCGCATCCCTCTTGGTTGCAAAGCTGTATCTGCATCAGTTTGCAGTTTGGAATTTCTTATGGAGGTTGGACTAGATTTCCTGGGGTCCCTCAGACCCATAGAATAATTCAGATTATATGTTGCATTTTGAGGGAGTGCTAACATTTCATCCATTTATAGTTTGAATTCATACACACACGGGAAAGAAATAATTCGTAGGATTCTTCCTGATTATCTTAATTTTCCTTCATGTGATGTAGGATGGTATACTTCCCTTTCAGGTCTTCAAGTCAAATGCAGGCAATAATAAGGTCATTAGAGAACTATCCTACTGTTAAAGCTGAGAAAGCAGTCCTCTGTAAATGGGCTGTAGTGGTGCAATTGTGCTTAACGAGTCAGTCAAATGTACATCCAGTTTTAATCTAGGTTGTCCATTTTACAGGTTAAACAATCACAGCAATGACGTTAAACAGCACTTTGCAAGCACAAGGGGCCAGGACCCCACCTGTAGTCTGTTTTTATAGCTCAGCCGTTCAACAGGGCTTTGGCAAATCACAGTGGCTTGGCTGACTGCAGTCATCTGCCTAACTCTGTAAAGCGACCTGAGATTTATTTAAGGGGTTATACAATGTCTTTTCAAAGATTACGTTCCAAGACCCACGTAAAAATGCAAAAGGAGGCAAAAAGGCAGATGCAGAAGAGTCTTGCAAAAGCATCTATTTAAAGCTCTTTGGGAAATCACAGCTCAGCTGGAACAGGCATGCAATAATGTGCAGCAGGTACGTTTCTGTAACTGCAAGACCATTGCACTGGTGCATGGGAAGGTGCATGTGGCCACTCTATTTCCTTGTTAGCTATCCAGGTACTCCCAGGAGAATAGCAAACATACAATACACACATTTCAGAGACTGGGGACGCAAAGTATTTGCAGAGGTATTAGTGCTGGGAATTAAACCCAGGAAGTCCAGAGGAACTCCAGGCAGCGTGGGGAGCGAACAAGAGGAACTAGATGTCTGCGAGCAGTTGCAGAGCTATGATCTCACTGGGATCACAGGGATGTGCTGCAATGGATGGGTACTGGCTTTTTCAGAAGCACAGACCAGCACGGTGAAGGGAGGAGTTGCCTTTTATGTGAGAGGGTGTGGGAATGCGTGCATGTCTGCCATAGGAAGGGTGATGAGCCAGGCAAGAGCTTATGGGTCAGGATTAGAGATCAACATGGGCAATGTTGTGGCGGGTGTCTGTGGCAGCCCATCCGATCAGGAAGAATTAGGTGAGACCTTCTTCAGCTAATTGGAAGAAGCCTCATGATTGAAACCCTGGCCCTTGTGGGAGACTTCAACCACCCCAATGTCTGCTGAAGAGGCGAGACAGTGGGGTACAAGCAGTCCAGAAGGTTTCTGGATATTTTGTTTCTTAAATAATAAGACAAAACAAAAACCTGAAGAGCAACCCTGGTTACAAATAAATATATCCTCACATAAAAGTTGTTTCCTTGACCTATTCCTACTTTATTAGGGAGAAAAAGATGAGCTGTGAATAATCAGAAAGATCATTTCTCCTGTACTTGCAACAAAATATCAGTTAATTCTTAACTTTATTGTGTCACAAGCAAATCCACACCTTTTCTTCTATACTTACTAGGTTTTCATGAAGTTACAAAAGAAAAATATAAATAATTACAGCTTTAAAAATACCTGGAAACATGATAAAGCTTGGACTCTGCAAGATTTTTAACTGTACTTAATTTTAAATGTCTTCTCATCTTGCTTGTCAACCCATAACATGTAAAGCCCTTGTTTCAACACCTAACAGCATCATCACTATAACATATTCCTAGAATGATGATCTTCTGTTCTGTGCTTGCCTGTGACAACTGAAATCTCTTGATGTGATGAAATGCAGCTTTTTAATGTACATGTTCTATATGCCTCACCTGACGTGATCTGAATTGTCAGCGAATGATCTGAATCATCTAGCACTTAGTTACAGATCTCTTCATTCTGAGGCTGACAAGAGTGATGAGGATCAATGGAGAGACAGGGGAAAAAAAGGAGAGGAAAAGAGAAAAATAGGACACCCATTTCCCATAATGTGGGGAAAATGGTTATGAGGCCCTACATCACACATATAGTCTTCAGTGAGCTGAGAGCATTTGGGGCTTTGACAGCAGAACTGTCCATCAGCGGTCGATCTGTGTAAGAGAATGTTTCTTCCAGTATTCTTGGGTTTGTATTTTATTGAACTGTTCCATAATGAAGAGTTAATGCTGTGATATTTAATGTCTGATGGGTCTGAAGTGGCGGTTCTGTTTCAGTTGTGAAATATGCCCTTTCATTTCTAGAGAGCCCTCTTACAAACACACAGGGAAAATCTCAAAGGTACCATAGGTACCTTGTTTATCCCAACTTTTTTGCTTCCCATTAGCTTGGACATATGTAGTTTGTTTTTGCAGAAGGCCTCTGTGGGGGCACTAAAAGACATCAAAGAAGACTGAAACTGAAGAAGGGAACTCCTGTACCTCAAGGCCAAAAAGGTCACTTGGGTAATGGGCTTTAGGGGACAGTAAACTGTCCTACCTGCTGAAATGGACATTTTTTAATATAACTAAGATTAAAAGAAACAAGTGGCTAGGGGGAGAAGGCAAGAGGAAACCTTAAAATACCTCAAAGCTCTAGGATTTCTTGTTTTTAAAAAGATGCAATGTTGAAAATATATTATTGTTGTTGTTGTTATTATTATTATTATTATTAATGTTTCTCTGGATGTTCCTTTAATTATTTTTATTCCTGTAGGTGAAAGAAGATGGGATCGCTTCCCAAAGTGTCTGAGAGATCTCATACCCATATTACCAAAGTAAGGAAAACAAAACCTGACTTCAATATTTTACTTTGTTTCTACAACTCTGTTAGCTGTGTAAAAAAACACGTGGCCTGTATTAATAAGTTACATTTAAAGCAACTCATATTTGATCTGGAGAAGAGTCTCTATATTTGCAGTGCCAGTTATTTTTCTATGCAAGGTGGATCTTGGGTTGCTCTTTCATGAAGTTTCACCACTGCCATTGTTTGGAGTAGAATACCTGACAATGAGTGAACATTGTTATGTTTGGAGATTTCATTTGAGTAAGGTTCCCAAAAGCTGAATCTGATTTTAATCTTCATCTGAATATACTGAGAACAGCGTTGCTCGGTAAGCTTTGGTTTCCAGGTATTTTTGGCTTGGCTAGAAATAGTGTAGCTTATTTTGTATGTATTTCAGCACTTCTTATTTCAGCCAACGCTAGAAATAAGCAGCAAACAGCTATGGGGGGGAAAAAAAAAAAAAAGAGTTATTTAAAAATTAACCAGCTTCATTTTGCTGTCTCCTTTGCTTTTTGGAAGAGTGGATAAAGCTCCTTTTAAGAGAAGCCATTGTCATCAGTTACAATATTAAATACATGTGAATGACTTAAAAGACAGTTTCAAAACATTTTAGGTAACCTGCCTGCCCCTTTCCATGAATCAGTCACAGCTAGGAGCTTCAGAAGGTATCACAAAAGGATGAAATGGAAAGAGGCAGAACTTTCTGAGGTAAAACCTTAAAATAGTCTTGTTTAGGGCTCCAATAATTTTGCTCCTTTCCCTGCCCCAAGTTGCCTAATCCTGCTCCCTTCTCTGGTCAGATATTGATGCTTGTGTGACAGATTGAGAAGACTATAAAGCTGCTGAGCAGCTAGGCCTGTGAAAACTCTTGACTTTTTGAGGACGCCGGGCAACACTGTTGGCTCCGGATGGCCCAGACACCAGGGCTGTTGCAAAGGGGTGGGTTGGACCGTGTGACTCTGGGTGACACCTCCGAAATGGATCGTGTGGAGCCTTTGTGCAGGTGCACAATGAATTATTTAAGTGCTATTATTAAAGTGGTTGCAGGGTAAGTGTGGATTAGAGACCATACTTCGATTGAGCAAACAGGCATGACATTTAGATACTCAACCAGAGCCCCTAAAGACAGCACTGAAGAACACTGTTAAATAACTCCAAGACTAGAGAAGATAAGGATTAAGGTGCAACTTGAATTGAGCTTCATATTGCATTATTTTGTAGTTTTGCCTAAAATAATCCGTCTGGAGCAGTGGGAGAAAGTTATCTCACACAGTCCTGTACTAGGTCATACAACCACAGCTACATGGTCTAGATCAGGGCTGGGGTTTTTTGCATTTTATGCTTTTTAATCTCATTTTATTTTGCACAAACGTTTATTTGCAAAGAGCACCTTAGTTTCAGGAAAGGCCCTTCCTAGGGCAGCATTTTGAATAACACCATTTATTTCTTTAGTGAAGATTTCAGGCAAGTGGAACACTTGCCTCTTCTAAGGCACAGACCCTCTGGCAGAATCCTTGCTCTGCAGCAGCTCTTTTTGGTCACACACTAGTTCCACACCATCATGGTCCTGTGGATGACAATTTGTGCCATATCCCAAGTGAATCAGTGATGATGAGGGAAAGCAAGTGGGTGCTCTTCCATGCACTTCGCATTTGGCATTCGGAAGGTCCGTGGCTGGGGAGCTAATATACCGGCTGCTGGAGAGCTCTACTCATTTCATTGTGACTTATAGACGAGGAAAGTGAATCTCATTAAAGACCTAACCTGCAGATGAATACAAATCTTGTCTCTCATTATAAATGACATCTGTGAAATGCAGTTTTGCTTCCTAGCAGGAGAAGGAACACTCCAGCTCAATACTAATTTAGCAGCTCCATCCTGTCCTGTGACACACGGTGATCAATTGCTTGTTCTTCAGCTGTGGATGTAACACATCTTCCTTGAGCAAGGAAACACTTTATTCTAATGTGTGGATTTAATTTTCCCATCATTCTTTCTGCTCTGTAGAATACTGTCTAAGCTATGGCAAAGAATTTTAAATTTTTGCAGGAGGCTTTGGCTGGGAGGAATGGTGGAGAATTAGACAGCTGTAAAGAGCTTGTAGCATTAATTGCTTCATGACTTGTTCAAGTTATTCTTTCTGATGATCTGTGACACGTAAGAATTATTTCCATGTGATGAAGTCAGGGGCTGGCTGCAACACAAAACCTCTTTTTTCTTCTCATTCAGGATCTACCCCTGTTGGTGCTGGAAGTTTTTATGCACTGACTGGAATAAGTGGAGATTATATCAACCTATGACTGCTCCTTTCCCTGCAGGATAGCTGGTTCCTCCCTAACATAGATTTGGTAAATTATGAGTCACGTATGCCTGTTACTTTTTCTGGAGAAAGCTTTGATGTTTTTTAGAGAATGCCAGAGAAGAATTTCTCTTCCATGTAAGTAAAAAACTCAATGATGTGGTTAAGACCATTTAAAGGTCAGAGAAAAATAGAAGTCTGTTAAAAAGCATAGAAAAGCACAAAAAAATAGGTGGTCTTTTATGAAGATCAGTGAGACCTAGCTTCTAAACTCAAGTTTCAGTATTACTCAGTAGAGAGTTTGCACAGGCTTGCAGAGGGCAGCTTGACTTTCCAAAAGCCTGTTAAAATTATCTTATATAGGGGAGTGGCACCTTTTAAGAGAAAAAAAGTCTCCTCAGCCTTAGAAGTAAAGCATACAGGTGGGGTTTCCTTTGTGGTCACATATCTCATTTCTTCAATCTAAAAATAACATGTGACAGCAGATTTTGTGGTAGTTGCCAACTTACTCTCAAGTTCAGGCAATTTGCTTGCACTTTAGAAGTGATGGGACACCTTGAAGTGGATCACCTGGCATATGTCTTGCAAACAGATTCTCCCTCAGGGCTGGGAAGCTGGGCAGAAACTGAAAGCAAGGGTTAATTAGGAAAGAAAGGATAATTATCTGGGTTTTCCTTTTTTTTTCCTGTTGCAACCTTCGCTGACCTATAGCTGCTGTTAGTTCATTTCCCATTCTGCACTGATACTTCTGTGCATTTCAAATGGCTTTGCCCATTGTCTCCCTGCTCAAATAAAACCCTGGGGATTCTTTAGCCTTTAAAGAAAATTACAAAAGACTTTGCATATTGTGCAATTACCTTTCCCTTTGTTTTCCTAAAAAATGGGTTCAGCACCTCTGTGGCAGGACACCAGAATTAGCATGTCAATATCACAACATCTTTCCCTGGGAGTGATGTTATGTATGTAACATCCTGGTCCAAGGTTATACATTTATAGGTGAAACCACATTAAAATGAGTTGTTTGCACTAGTTCCTTCAGGGGATGTAAATACTGAGTAGGCTGTTCATTCCTGTCCCAACTGCAGAATCCGTTACAGGTGTTAAAACAATTGTGATTTAGGTCAAGAGGTTTTAGAAGAGGCAACCTCATTGCTTCTCCAGCATCCTACCCACTGCTGCTGCTCCTGAGTCCTTTCACGTAAGATACCCTCTCCTGCACCCTTAACATTACCTGGAAATTATGTGGAAACTGATATCTCTCTTCCAGCTTTGCTTTCAGCACTGGAGCCCTAGCAATCACATCCTCATTTTCCACTCATTTTTCAGCATTTGCATATTTGCTAATTAATGTTTTTTCTGGCAATATATACAATGTGTAGATAGTGAACACCTAAGAAAAAAAGTGTATATATAAATATACCTAACTTCAAAACCATGTGTCATTGTGGAAAATATCCTAGGCAATGATATGACATTGATGTTATGGTGGTTTTGAAGGTTTAATGTTCTAATTAAAGCCTGTCTCCCATTCTGAATCAGCTGACTAGAAGTCAGAAATGTGTTTTTTTTCAGCTTGCATACTGGGAAAAAATAATAACATTGTTTTTGAGAACTCTGATCCTGTTTATACATCTACATGTACTTCCAGAGCAGATAATGCTTTTCTGATAAGGGGTAGGTGAAACCAAACAACGACTACAATAGAGACCAGCAACACCCAGAGTGTGGTGAAAGAACAGTTTGCATCAAGCAGCCCTCCATCTGTAAGCTTTCCATCTCTAACCTCTAAGCCATAGCTCTCCAGGGAGATCAGGACAAGCTTGGGGATTCCTACATTCACAGCATTGCTGCAAAATAAAGCCATGGACTAAATGAAAAAAAAACCTTTACCTTCCAGTTCTCTTTGAAATCATTAAATTAAATATCATAACAAGACTATCTCTTAGCAGGATTGTACTCAGCCCCTTCTCAGCTGATGTAGAAGCATTAGCTCTCTCTGTTTCTGACCTGGCTGGAAATTTGTATGGCCGAGATCTTATTCTTTTTTCCTTTTTTAATGCTCTCAATTATAGAAAACATTTTACGCATCCCTTCAAACCATTTCAGAAAAGATTAACAGTACTGATGACATTGCGGTTTCTGTTGCAGATGAACCAACGAAAGGGAGTTTGGGTTCTGCTTGCCTAACCCTGAACAGCGTGGTTCTCTCCTTTCTTTGCATGAGAGATCAGAAGCAGCTTGAGCAAGCCTGTAGCTGGATCAGGCTGTATATTTGGCCTGGTCATCTCTCCTCCTCCTGCCTCAGTCTCCTCATGTGGAAATAATGGAAATAACTGGAAATAATGATACTAACCTCCACTTTACAGTGCCTTAAAGAGAAGAATTATAGAGAACTACTGAGCTCACCAGGGTCTGTACAAGAAGTCTGGGCACCTAGTTCAGAGGTGCTCTGGGAGCATCACAAAGTTACTTTTTGGTACCCCAAACATTTTTCTGGGTCTAGGTCTGCATGTCCTTGGAAGATTCTTAGTACCTCATCCACTTCAGTTCCTGTTGATCTGCTTGTTCGTTCTTCCTTCCTTCCTTCTCTGCTAACAACTTGTGAGGATGTAAGTTCATTTACCCCTAAACACGTTTCCTCCTCTGCTTTGGTATTTACAGCTTCAGAGGATGCTCAGCCTCAGCAACACACCTGCTGGACCTGCTGCTGCTGCTGCTGCCAAAGGGAATGAGGGCATTGAAACCAATGCATGCGCTGACTTTGTTTCAGCAGCTCCCGGGCGCTCTCGTGGAGGCACAGGCCCCCAGCTGTTGCTAGACATGGTTCATGAGCAGAACCAGAGCGCGGGTGTCCCTGTGCCTAAACGTTCACAGCCTGACCAGGTAAATCAAATCCCATGATGAAAGGAGTGTGCCAGTGGCCATCTTGTGCCAGCGGCCATCTCCAGTTAGCAAATGGAGACACAGCAAAACAAAGTGATTTGCCAAGGACAGAGCTGGGAGTTATCTTGTTATACCTCCCAGGGGAGAGCTTGGTACTACAGACAGAAGATGACGTACGTTCTTGCTGGATGAACAGATACTTTGTGTTTTGAAGTACTTTTATTCCTCCCCGCATCCCTCCCTTTCAGTCTCTTTACCTCCTTCATTCTTTTTTTTTTTTTTTTTTCCCCAGGCCTGCTCTTCATAGCTCTATCTTTGATTATGTTCTCCAGGGTAACTGCTTCTTCCTCGCCAAACACCTGGTGCTTTGTTGTGAATAAGTGAGGACAGACACGCAGGAAGGCAGAAAGGGAGGGAAGCCAGGCCCCGGAGAGCTACAACCTGGCGCCCAAGGGGGCTCGGGTGGGCGCTGGCCTTGCAGCCTCCCGGCTTTGCTCCGCTGCTTTCATGCTGCGTTTGGCATTCTCTCTCTCTCTCTCCAGTCAAGTCACCAGGTGAAATCCGTACCAGCTGACCCTCAGTTACCTCACAGAAGTGCTCACAGGCTGCTGGTGCCAATTGCCCTTTTCTCCAGTAATAACGGCTCCCCTGTGCTACAGCCTGCCTTAGCTGCAGTTTTGGTCTTGCCGGAATAACTTGACATCGCTAGTAGCTGGAAACAAAAGCTACTTGTTTACATCTTTATGTCTCCTCTCTGTGCCTGCTGCTGTTTACAATTCTACCTGCTCTCCCCCATCTTGCGGATATCTGGTCATTTTATCAGCTCACTCACCCGGTGTCCCAGCAGCTGCACATATATGAGGAGAGAAGGAGCCCTGAGCAGGAAGATACAGCGTGGGGGTTTGGACAGTGATATTGAGTAATTTATCAACAGCACTATCCCTGCTGGAAACAAGTCATCAGCAATAAGAAAGGTGCATGATCTTCCCCTCTGAACTCTGGAGCAGCAGCAGGGCCCGGCACTGAATGCTAATGGCTTCGTGCAGGGCTTGTTGTCCTCTGCTTTTGTTCTGAAGTACAAGAAGACATCTGCTTCCACAGGGCAGCGTTCTCTCAGCAAGGTCTGCAGAGGTGTTTGTACAGTCCCACAAAGGGTCTGTGAAACTCCTTCAGCATTTTGGAGCTATTGAGGTTTTCCACCAAAAGGGCTTCAGCCTAAAAACTTCTCTGTGCACAAGGAAGCAGCTGGTGCAGTCTTGTTGCATTGTGCAAGTGTTACAGCTTGCTTTTGCTGTGGCCAGACTCTCTGATGTTGCAGCATTGAGGACCACAGCACTCATGCTTGTCAGCCACATCTCTGAGCCTGCATTTGAATTAAAGCTGTCCAGGTTTCCATTTTAGTCACATGAGAAAAAGAGTATTTTGGTAAAACTTTGTTCCTGCAGATGGTGTGGGGGTAAGAGCCTGCTCCTATTCTTTTGCTAGAAGTACACTTCTGTAGAATACTGCTGATAAACTGCCGTGACTATTCTTTTACCTCATGCATTTCCTCTCCCATAAATCCCATACAGATGTGTCAGAGTCCTTCATTCCAATGCAGCATGAGGCCTGTGTAGCGCAGATATCCAGACACCTTTCCTAAAAGATCTGAGTCCTATGCTTTCATGGATACATTGTCTTTCCATTCCGTACCGCTTGATAGTGAAAGTCTTTCCATTGATTCCCCAGATCTCTAATTGACTGGACTTGAGCTGTCTCAGAGACTTGTGCTGCTTCAATGACCAAAACCAGCCTCTCTGACTAGAAAACAGAACACATTTTTTTCTTCATTTTTGAGAGAGAGAGGTATGTGGGACTGCAAGTCTTCAAAGTCTGTGGTCTGTGGTCCAAGAGCTAAAAACAGTCACAAACTTCTCCACCATCTGGATGAAAAATTACAGCTCATCTTGCTACTGCTTCTTCTTCAGCAGTAAGAAAAAATAGTCACTTTTAATAGGGTTTATCTATTCAAATTTTTCTCTGCCTGTAACAGGGAAGAAGCTTAAAGGCCACAGCAGGATCACAGATTTAGTCTAGCTACCAGATTTACAGTCCTGGGAGGTGTGCACATAACCAAGTGATGTATCACTTAAATATGTAAATAAGTTTTCCGTGGGGAGCTCTCAGACTATGCCTCAGAGGAAGACTTTTGCTTAAATACGCACAGAACAGCTTTGTTGTTGCAACTTTATGGAGCTTGTCCCTTCAGGCTGCTAGTCCCCAAAGCTGTGCAAGTCCTGGCCAGGCTCGTTGATGAGCTAGCAAATGTGTTCAGCTACAGACCTCTCTAACCCTGCCAGCACTCCTCTCCCAGCTCTGTTAGAGGGTGCTGCTGCACTTTACTAATAATAGAGCACTTACATTTTGTTGTGGAAGAGACATAGGACATCTGGGTTGTGCACAGTGAGGGTGATTCTCAAATGATTTTTTCATGGGACTAAATTACAATAATTCAGCTTTTGGCTTGCTTTGAAGTTACTGCAGTCATGCTATGACAGTTGTGGTTCTTTTTCTTACCAAAAATGCAATGCAAGTTGTCCCTTAAAATGGCAATTCTTGCATCTCTGCAGCAACCCTCTTCCTGACAGAGAACACTGGCATTGATTTGCCATTGTTTTTAATAACTTTTCCACTTATCCCTATTTCTTTAAAACAGGTATTTGGAGACCTTCTCTGCCAGCATCAAGAACTAGTTTTAAAGGTAGAATTAAAAATTTTTGATAAATTATTTTCAGAAAATTTTAGAAGCAGATTCATCCCAAGAGATCTAGAGAAAATAGTCAGGAAAAACTAGTCTTGTATGGAACAAAAAAGAGGAGGAGATGGAGGCATAAGAACAGCAGACAAGATAGAAGCAGGAGGCAGGGAACAGAAGCTGGATGAAATCAGCATATAAAAGCTTATTTTAATGTACAGAAAACACCAAGTCCTAAAATACACTTTCCTGGCAACGACCACATTGTTAAGAAGTTTCCCTTTTGGGGCAGAAGGGGTGGACATGCTCAGTGGCATTATTCCAGCCTTATGCTTGAGATATCATTTCTTCTACGCCCATTTCAAGCAAGTGCTATTACAAGCCACACATAGGCGCACACAAAAAACAACCAAGAAAATAGAAACAGGCATTATTTCAGACAATGAAAACGGAGCAAGTTTTGCATGCAGATGGCCGCCTTTGAAACCTGGCTTGTTTTCACCACATGTCAGCATGGCTATGTATCTTTCTGAGTTACTGTGACAAGAGCTGAAAGTGGATGGATGGCTGTTTCACTGCAGATTTTGATAGCAATTTTCAAAGATTAGGACTGTTTTGGAAAGACAAGTTTTAGAGTCTACTTTCAGAAGGTTCTTGAGATTAGCAATTAACTTTAGCTACTCTGATATCTCTTTCAAAGATGATAGAGGTTGAAGGAAAATCGGTCATAAGAACCTGAATTTGGTTTCTTATTGCACTGTGCTTGTGTAGGGAGGGCTTTGTCAGAGGTTTCTCAGGGCCACCTTCATAGCATGAATTTCAACAAGAGAAAGGGCTGTGATCAAGGGAATAAACATACTCCTGAATGTGATACATCTGCATTGATGTAGCATGTGGCCTTGTGCTTTTGTTGAAAAGAAACGGGATCAGGAGGCAATAAAACAGGCAAATTGTCTTTGTGCTTATACCAATTATTTGCTTTTTAACTTTTTTTTTTCTGACCTTTTGTTCCCCTTGTTGGCTGGCTAGTATCCTAGGTTTACCTTCTGATCTCAGCCATTAGTCTCCCTGTCCCAGTGGGAAGTCATTTCATACAGCCAACGTGGTAAATGTTGTGCAGCTGCTTTCACAGAAGAATTATAATGACTGCTGTTAGTATTAACCACTATGTTTTTTAATTAGTTTTGTAAAGCAATGTCTGCAGAAAGAAGAATCATATTGACATGACAAACTGCCATAGCTCTAGTGACACCTAGAGAGAGGGACTTAGCGCTGGCTGGGGTCTCTTATTTCATTTAAGAGTCCATTTCTCTTCCTTCTGACTTTCACTTCTGCTTTATACTAAATAAAATTATGCTTTCTGTCAAGCTAGGGTCACATCCACTGAATCCAATGGTAATTGAGGGAGTGAAACTATAAAAGGCATGTTCCTTAAACACTGCTAAGAAGAGAAAAGTCAATGTGCCCACCAGCAGTGGATTTTCTTTCTCTTATGCTATTCACTAGTGGTAAAGGAACTTCCCCAGGCTTCACTCTTTTGCTAATTTGTGTTGTAAATCCTTTTGTAGATAGCTACAGAACACTATTTCCAGGAAAGCAAGATTGGTAGGAAGTGGCGGCATCTTTTACTAGCCTTGCTGATATATTCAGAAAAATCGAGTGTGCTGTCAAATTCTGAGACTCTGCAGGTCACTCCATGCTTGAAAATGTTTTGTATCATCTGCTCTGATGAATGATATTAGCTCTGCTCCAAGCCTCACTTTCTCTGGCCATCAAAGCTACAATACTGCTGCTATTAAAAAGCACACAGAAGATCATTCTTTCCCTCCAGGCTTCCGTAAGCCAGAAAATTGATTATTTTATGTACCTTAAGCTGGTGGGAGGGAAGAATCAATGTTTTCTGTATCAGTGGGCAACATTTTCTCTTCAACTGTTCCCTGCCATTGTCCTTTGATCACTCTGGCTGTACATCAGTTGTGGTATCTCAGCACTGGAGCTGGGTACTGAATCTTCCCACTCACTTCTGGATATAGCCCCCATGCAACCCACCATCAGCCCAACAGCTTATGTTCTGTTTAGACCAACAATTCATACACACCTTTCATAACTTCCAACTTTATAGACATACAAAATAGCTTTCCTTCCCCCAGCATCCATATGCTGAACTGACAGATTACACATATGCCCTTTTTTAAAGTTCTAATTCGTGAAGTTTCATTAAATTGAGAATGAACTGGAAATGGGAATTAAATCAGTTATCTAACAATTAAATCACTTATCTCTCTTAAGCAATGCTATGCTGTTATACAAACTGTTTTCTATGACTTTGACAAGTCATTTTAAGGCTGGGTTTACCCTAGGTAGTGCCTGGTTGTGAATCTGCGAATCCTTGACCTAAAATTCACTTTGCATTTATATAGAACTAAATGCCCAAATGGACTTTCAGAGGAATCTTTGTGCTTAACTTATTCAACTTTGATTGTATACCTTGCATACTGAAGGGAAGCAGAAGACGTGAGAGAAAACAGAGGCCAGAGAAAGGCAGCAGTCTGGCCAGGATCAAACACAAGCATGGAATCATAGAATCATTTAGGTTGGAAAAGACCCTGAGATCACCAAGTCCAACCATTAACCCAGGGCTGCCAAGTCCACCACTAAACCATGTCCCCAAGACCACACATCTACACATTTTTTATACGCTTCCAGGCATGGTGATTCCACCACCTCCCTGGGCAGCCTGTTCCAGTGCTTGACAGCGCTTTCAGTGAAGAAATTTTTCCTGATATCCAATCTAAACCTCCCTGGTGCAACTTGAGGCCATTTTCTCTCCTCCTATCACTTACTGCTTAGGAGAAGAGAACTACCCCCTGCCTGTCTACAGCCTCCTTTGAGGTAGCTATAGAGAGCAATTAGGTCCCCCACGTGCCTTCTTTTCTTCAAGCTAAACAACCCCAGTTTCCTCAGATGCTCCTCATAACACTTGTGCTCCAGAGCCTTCAGCAGCTTCATTGCCCGTCTCTGGACACACTCCAGCACCTCAATGTCCCTGAACACAAGCATTCGAGGTGTGGTCTCACCAGTGCCGAGTACTGGTGACAATCACTTCCCTAGTCCTGCTGGCCACACTAGTTCTGATAGAAATCAGGATGCTGTTGGCCTTCTTGGCCACCTGGGCACACTGCTGGCTCATGTTCAGCCATTCAGAAGGTGGGATCCAGGGCAGAACTGCACCGTCTCAGCTCCAGCCATGTACACCGGGGACTGGTTTTGAGCTGCCTCCCTCCCTCATATTTTTTAACAGCAGATTACCGTGGCTTCCCAAGCTGGCTGCCTGTGCTTCTGCAGGGTGAGGGTATGTGAAAAAGTAAATACAGGATTGTGAGATTTTCTCACTATAAACTAGAAGAATAGAGTTTGTGCTTGAATTTATATTTATTCATGACAAATTTTCCACAATGATGTAATGTATTAAATGCAAATGTTTATAATAATACACTTCCATAGTTCCCCTTAGACCAGGAAGATGAAGAATGTTTGACAAATCTGTTAGCTGGCTATGGCTGACATTTTTCTCTGAGGGTTACCACAGTGAGTTGTAATGTTCATTTAAATACCAGCAGCTAACCCATCTAAGACAGGCTGGCATCCTGACTTCACTGGCCTCCTGTTCACACCAAAATCAAATGGTGCACATAGGCCTTGCTATATTTGCACTTAACCTAGGTGCAGCTCTGCTGCTGGAAGAGAAGTGTGACACAGCTTAGAATGTTTTTGGCCAGTGCTATGCCAAGCTGTACCAGCAAGCATAAAGATATAGCTTCTTGATATTTTGATCAGTAGGGCTATAGCTATGCCAGAGCAAAGAAATGGTACAAAAATTACACACAAGTACAAAGCTACCAAAGCCAATGTTTGCAATGTGGGACAAATTTTATTGACTTTAACATATGTTAATTAACAACAGATGAGCTAGCAGATCTGCTAAATGTTTCATTTTTCTTTAGAGTAAGCAATTGAAAATCTCAGTGTTGGATATGTTCACATTTCTTGTGCTTCATTAGCTGCCCTGTGCATGGACCTTGTGAGTTTTGCTGTCTATCACAGTAACAGTAATGCAGGGTGGCTTATTAAAAACATGAGTTTGCATGAGCAGAGACTATTTCTTGGCCTTTCTAAAGTTTAAACATTGAAGTCTTTTTTGCTGTGCTTATGCGTCCTGAAAGAAAAAGAATGTAACATCTGTGAACAAGGCATTCTTTTGCTGACCTTGTCTTCATCCCAAGTTGATGAGCTTTTTGACTGATTGGCCACCATACTTCCATGTTTAGATTTGACATCAAGTTAGGGCAGAGAAACAGCTCAGGTCAAGACCGTCTCCAGGCAGAGTCATCGGTTTTCAAGCTGTAAGATTTCAAAAGTTAAAATGGATTAATCTCTGAGTACTGCTTGGATGCCATTTTGTGGTAGCTTTATAAAAGGATGACTCAGAGCATGTAATTAATCTGTAAAGCATTTCAGAGTTTCGCAACAAATAGGACTTCACAAAAATGGTGAAATAATCTTATTTCCAAAACGGCAGAATGAGTTCAGCTGTAACTTTTCTGCCCGGGCTATAGCAACATGTTTATTTCTGTGCCCAGGGGAAAAAAAAAAACAAAACACCACCACCAATAAAGATGGATGAATTCCACTTCAAAGCAAGGAGAGAATTGTGAGATCCAAAAATATCTCTGTGTATATATAAAACGTTTATTATAGACTTATGTAGATAAATTTCCTCATGATTTCCAGGGAGAAGAGCTGGAAGATCTACTACCGTAACCATTACTTAATGGGAGAAGACTACTGAAGTTCTGGCACAGTGAGCACAGAATTATCTACACTGCTTGAAGGTAAGCATCCATATTGCTCTCAAAGTCTAATTCATTGAATATAAGAATGTCAGGGCAGCATCAAAATAAAGATTAATTTAGGTAATTTGCTGTCCAGGGCCAGCAGCAGATGCTTAGAAATGAGCCCCAGTTTATGGTTTTATGATACAGCTTAAGCCAAGATAACAGCTCACTACTGCTAAGAGGGAAAGGTCCTGCTCCTTCTTCCAGCTTCTGCACCCCCGTGTCCTGGATTCATAAACCACAGCTTGCCTGCGCATTTCTGGTGCTGGTTCAGACACACAATAAGCCAATTCACTGAAATGGCAGAAAAGTCACTTAAGAAGAAGAGGTGCTTGCTTTTGTCTTCGGTGAGTTGAGCTCATTTGCCTTAAGCTCGGTTGGGTCACAGAGCCAGACAGAGGGGTCGTGCACTTGGGGTCAGTGGATGTGGGAGGAAAGATCAGAGAAGTCTGGATAGGAGGAGGAATTAAGGAAAGAACTAAGAAGGGGAGGCAGTGGGGAGTGAGTCCTCCCGGTTGTGTCAACACTGAGACATTTATTTGGCTAAACCATCTATATTTGCCTGTTTGACACCTACTGGAAAATCATCTGGTATTCCCAGAGCAGCATTTACAGTGGGTGGAAGAGCTCTTTCCTGAATGGAAATAACTAACTTACAGTTTATTAAAAAGTCTGTACAGCTTTGTGGGGTTTGGGGATTTTTTTTCCACATGTACATTGCTTTACACTTATTGTCCTTGAGTGTCATTGGCCATTTTATGGCTTGGTCGTTCAATGTCATGCACCCTTCTGTGGCAGTTCACTGGCTCTGTGGGAGCCAGAGCTGTAAGTCACACTAGATCTTGGTATCCAGAAACTGCTGTATCATCTGAAAACTTTGCCATGTCACTTTTTAGCCTTTTTCATGTTCTTTTTTTATATGTTGAAGAACACAGATGCCAGTACTTGAACCTAGGAGGATCATGACAACTGCCTTTCCGCTGTGCAAACTGTATATAGTTCAGTGCTCCCTTTCCTACTTTTTGAGCAGTGACCAGTCCTTGAGGGAATCTTTCCTTCCAAACCAATAAGCACCATTGCCACCTTTTCTGAAGGTGACAGACTGACCACTTGAGCATTGTATCTGTCCACATGATTGATGACTTCCCTGAACAAAAGTCATGTTGATACATATATCTTATTTACTATTCATTCCCTTTGGCTGGGACTTTTTTCTGTGATTTTCACCAGAGACAGGGAGTCCTTGTTAAAGATCGGTGCCATACTACCACCTTCCATTCCTTTAGCACTTCATTGGTGCTAAGCTGTAGATCACACATCATGGCAGTTCCATAGCTGAATTGCTTTAAGCTCTTGAATAAATATCCTTTGATCTGTGTAGTTTTTCACTGTTTGGTTTCTCAATTTGTTCCAAGTCATCCAGTATTGATTATTAAGTCGAGGCAGGTTTTTTCTGATGAAGAATATCTCTGCTGTAGGAAATTCATGGATGTTTTTAGGGCCATTAGATGCTCCTGAAAATCTCCAAGGTTCTTTTGTAGCTTAGTAATATGTCCAATCACAACCATTAAATAAATAGTCATTGTGGTAGGCAAAAAAACCCTTGTGAATGCAGGGCAGGGGTTTTAAAGGCAGCAGATAATTGTGTGTGTGTGTGTGAATGTCCAAACACCCCAGCTGAAGGAAGATCTTGGAAATGGGGGGAGATATAGAGGCAAATGTCAGGGGGTGCCCAGGAACCAACGTAAGGCTGCAGACTGACAACTGCAAGCAGCTGCTCAGCAGGAGCCAGCCTGACTTGCAGCCTGACCTTCCCAAGCCAGGAGGGATTTCCCATCTACAGAGAGAAGTCAAGACCTAGGGAAGATAGATAGCACTGGTCAGAGACTGTAACTGTGTGAAATAATTAGTTCCTTCTTAAACAGAAGCCAATATCCAGATCTACTATGGGTGGTTGTTTGCTCTTTCTCACCCATGACAGGCGTGAGTCAGTCCCACTGTATCTTTGCTTGTCTTTTCATCTACTCTGTAACAAGAAGTTGAAGCTTCTTTTTGTCCTTTATGTTCTGAGTCTTGACATGCACTTTGATCGTGTTTTCAAATGTTGCTTCTCAATTAATAAGAAAACTGCTATTAATTTAAGGAAGGGTTGTATGTTACTCTATTTACTCCATTCCCACAAATGGAAAATAAATGAAAAGCTTCATTGTTATTCATCTTGCCATAAAAGTTGAAGAGCTGCCAACAATGGACAGAGAATACAGCTATAAATGCAATCAGATCTGGCACTATTATTATTTAAGCTGAAAGTGATTTCCTGGGCTGAGTACATTTACTTTATCTTCATTTTAAATTCATGATGTTTTATTCTGTGCAGTTAATTCTCAACTTGTGAGCCAAACTTATATTTATTCTATTGCAAAACTAATCTTTAGAAAAATGGTACTGCTTTTTCCTGACTTGAAATATGTAACACAATATATATAGAAGTTTAATATAATTACCTGTTTTTTTATTAAGATTTCACTTATTGGAATTATTATAAGAGATAGTTCATGATCTTTTTTACTCTGACCATTAGATTACCCACTTAATATTTTTTTTAAAGTGCCTCTGAAATTTGGACACTAAATGCTGATTTAGAAACACAACAATGCTACATGACATAGAAAAATGATGAAAGTTTACAGTTTCTGTTGCCTTTCAGCCTTTTTTCTGTAACTCAAAGCCCTGTTCTTGCACTTTGAACAGACAGGCAGTCTCTTGTTTTACCCAGTCCTGGAAGCAGGACAGGAACTGTTTCATTAGTAGCTCTAACCTCAGTCAGGTGCTATCAGTGGTCAGCTATTCAGCATGCCAAGGAAGGTAGGATGTGTTCCCTAGACAGCCACCTTGTACCCCAGAATCTTTCACTTTGAGCTGCTGTTCCCGAGGCTGATAGGCACCTGTCTTCTAAGATTAATGGTGGGTACCCAGAGTCATAGGCAGCCTCAGAGCATCAGTTGTTTTGTCCTGATAGAGCTAAACTGGAATGTCACTTTGATTTGTTAGTTCATTACCAGCATTTTGCTTGCTTTTTTCCTTGGAACATTTTTTGGGTTTGGTTCATACTGACTTACAGAAACTGCTTACTCACTTGTTTATCTCTTAGTTTTCTTCCAGTCAGGAACATAATGCATAGCAGCCAACATCACTGTAACAGTATCTGGGAATTAAATTTAGGCAAGTTCAGGACAGTGATAGCATACTGATTTTATTGCTGGGAATGACTGGTCATTGAAATATCTTATCTGTTGATTGGAGTGGATACCCTGTAAACTAGAAATATTCAAAGCAAGTATGCACAGATTTTTGGAAGGATGTACTTGCTTCGGCCTTAACAAAAATTGTTACAGAAGAGAGTGATGGTAAGGATCAGATTATATTACCACAGATTTTTCTTTTGGTCTTAAAACTCTATGAATTTTATTTCTTGGAGTGGAAATGTTTTCCTTTTGAATTATTTACCAGTTTACATTTTTATCATCTTTCTTCACATCTCCACTAACAGAGTAAAAGAGTAAGTAAACAAAAGGTTTGGGATTTTTTTTCTGGAGGGCAGAAAAGATTGACACCTGTAAAGTCACAGTCAGCCTCCCCTCCTCTTTCACCTCCTATTAGTCACTGATGAGGACAGATACATTCCCTCTCCCCAAGCATGTGCTGAGCTCAGAATATTGCATGTCTCATAGCTATCTTTGGAGATAACTGTTGTATGCCTAAATGCGTGGTGAAAAGGCTGGATTTTTATTGTATTGGGTATTTTTTCTGGACAGCAGGATTGGTACAAAGGGTAGCAAACCAAACAAAATTAGTATGAACCTTAAGATGGAAATAACCTCATCCAGCAGACCAAACATCTTTGGTTTTCTTCAAGTCTCTTTCAGTGGTGGGCAGGGATGCTGAAGTCCAGGTAACAGCTTTAGGACTTTTAATATGCTTAGACAATTTTACTTCTGTGTCACTACTTTGAACCTATGTCTAGTTCAGTGATTCACCAAAGGAAATGCTAGTTTCAGTTCATTGCCTAGTAAAAACACATACCACCTCACACTACCAGCTATCGCAACTAGTTAGCACCCTTACCTTTGATCTCTCCAAACCTGCTCAACTCTTGCTGTTCCATGGAAAGCTTTGTTTTCATGCTGAGAAGTATGAACATCTTTATAAGGATTTACTTAACATCTTTATAAGGGTTTACTTAAATGAACAGGATACTGCTTCTGTACTTGTTCTGTGAGTGGTTTTGATACCATTAGATGTTTCCTTTTCCACCAATTTTATGTTTACAGTGGTCAGCTCTTTGCCTTCCAAGATTAAGACAGCTCCTGGAAGGCAGCACACAGCATGGCAAATGCCACCTTGACATATTAGCCTGATTCTAGCTCAATCTAAGCTCATACCAAGATTTTCCAAAAAACTGTGGTTTTCACTGGTCAGTGTAATTTGAGTTACTAATTAAGGTTGCATCCCTAAGACGTTTTTGTTTCAACCAATTTTTCCTGGTCAGAATGCAAGATTTAATCAATAGGTGCAGTGTTAAAGAACATGCTGCCTCCCTTACCCTTTTGGCCCAGGAGACTAATCGAAAGATGTGTCACACTATACTTCTGGTGGCAATGAGTGATGAATGTTTTTTCACATACTGAATAAAAAATGAGGAGGTACCCATATGTGCACATTTTCACACAGGTGGTTTTCAACAGTCTGGATCTCTAACCAGCTGTTTTCTCTGTTCCATTCTTGTGGCTTTTGCAGCAAAATTGTTGTTCTGAAGATTAGAATTTTGATGAGGGAAAATGGGAAGTCCCTAAATCATTGTTTTCCTGCAAGCCTGCGTGGCTGGCTGGGAAGCATAAGATACACCTACTCAACAACTTAGTGTAAAGGGGCAGAACCAACCAATTTATTTTCCACTGACACCTGAAAACCTCTGATTTCTGTCCTTTTCCTGCCTGCCTTGTCTATACTTCTGCTTGCAGGGGTCATTGCAAACTAATTCTGACTGATTGCCAACAACTGTGCTATTAATTACTTTATTGGCCATCACAGATCCCACAGGATCCCACAGGTAACACTTTTGTTTGATTTTCCATGTCTTATTTATGTTTCTCCTTCTCCCTGCAATGAGAATCAACAACTTTCCCAATACAAGAGGTAAAATTTTAAAATAAAAATATATTTAATTGCAAGGGGAGGTTTGAGGGGAAAAAAAAAAAGTCCAGTGCTCTCAGACATGCTTTGGTACTTTCTGAATTAGAACCTAAAGGATGGCATTTCTTCACCTATTGCCTCTACAAAACATCATAGTCAGAGGGTGGGATCATGGTGTCCCCTGAAATTGTGTGTTTTATATTGATCTCTGTCTTACATCTCCTAGAAAGCCAAATTTTATAGGCTTACACAGTTATGAAGTCAAGTATTATAGGCTTGTTATAGGGACAAGTTCATGAATTACAGAAGGCGTATGGTATAAAAGCAGATATAAAATGAGATCATAACTTTAAGGCATTCATTCATTTGAATGGATCTGAGGAAGTACAGTGTTGTCAGAGCTCACGCTGAACATGCCATCACTGTGTGACTGTGTGGTTAGCCACCTTAAGTTTGTCCCTATTTCTACTGTCTACATAGAAAAATCTTGTACCAGTGAGCCAACGCACCCTCCCCAGGAAGGCAGTGGGGCAGGGGGTGGCTACCTTCTGTGCTCCAGCTGGAAGCTAACTAGAAACCAGTTAGGAAGCAACAAGGACGTAATTCACCAACGACTTATGTCCCCCAGAAAGACAGAGAGCTTTTCACCCAATTAATAAGCACTGTATCTGTGTCTGTAGCACCTGCTTTCAGAAACACAAAGGCTAACTGCTCAAAAAGGGATTTTGCAAAGAGTATGTTTCTTGCCTGTATTTTGCTGCTGAGGGTGCTGTGTATCTGTGTTAATATTGATTGTAGATTTCTGCTTGAGATACAAGCCCCTTTCTAAAGCCTCTGTTCTCTAGAAGCATAGGGCAATTTTTTCATTTAAAGAATAGTTGAGATATTTTGCAAAGAAAACCTTTAACATAATAATAATAAAAAAACCCTCTCTACATTTATCAGTAAGTAGCTGAAACTAGTAAGTCAGAGTACCACCCACCCTCTTCTGGTACTCTCTAAGGCAAACTCCTTCCCAAACAAGAAAAAAGGACCTTTGAGGAACCCAGCAGAGCCTCCTGGTATCTCCATGCCTGGCTGAAATAAAGTTAAAATTTTCCAGAAGTGATAAAAGGGAAATGAAATTACATTTCCTGAGAATGACTAGGATATCTTAACAAGACTGCTTAGAGTGAAAGATGGTGATAAAGCTTCTGGCAAAATGTATTGCTAAAAATGTTGCTAAGGGTATAGTAAAACATAAGAATAATTTGTCTGATTGTTGTGGCATGCCCATTACCTGTAGTTTTTAATAATCAGTTAGATAAACATCTGTCAACATTGCAGTAGCACAGTAGATCCCGCCTTGGGGCAGATGAATAAGCTAGTTACTTAGACCGAGGTCCCTTACAGCCCTAATTTTCGATGATTGCACACCATCCCAGGGAAGATGGCTGCTGTACTTGTCACCCACGCTACGAACAATCGAGGTACTTGGCGCTGTTCTGTATGTCTGATGCCTTGTTATGTCCCCACGTAATAAATGGAGCAGTGAGGAGGTGAATACTGGTTTTGCCTTGCTAGTTGTAGTGGCAAGAACAGGAAGACTTTAGAGACAAAGCTTTCCTCTGTATTTGTCTTGGGTTTACCCTAAACGTCTGGGAAAGGATAGTGAGGTACCTTGCCTGATGTGCTTGTATTTCCTGCTGATGTAAGTGAACCATGCAACCACCACAGCCTTCTATGCTGGCTCCTTTTCTGCCTTACAGAGACAACTCACTGAAACCAGTCATTTGCTAGAACAGAAAAATGAGGAAATGATTGAGCTTTGAAGTCTTTACCTGCGCTGCTTTCCTCTTGTTTTGCCATTCTACTAACTGCACACAGAGCTCTGTGTGGGAGAGTCCATACCACCCACAAAATACAGCAGGAAACTATATTGATAGCATTGCTGAGGTAGTATCGCTAGGGGTATGAGGACCAGTGGAGGTGTGGAGTCAACAACAAATGGGTGATGGACAGGGCAGGCTTTCTCTTTAAATCTTATTTTACTAGGAGCTTTAGCAAATATTGAACTTTAAATATGAAATATCTCATTGAAAACAAGGTAGAATCCTGAAATGGGACCTTTGTCCACATAGCTATTTATGTAAGAAGGCTTTCCAGAGAGTGCAAGTGAGTTACTGCATGCAGTAAAACAGATGAGCTGGTAGCTTCTGGCTCCCAGAGGGGAATAACTTACTATCACTGCATGAGTCATGGAGACAGGCAGCTACAAATACTCTTGTTAGCTCAGAGGAATAAAGTTCTGTTCTCGGAGATCAGCATTCCCATCAGGCCACCACCCTGCCATATCTTGTACACATTCTTAGTTCAAAGAAGATAAATAGGTCATTTGGGAACAATGGACTCCAAAGAACTGCAAAATAGCAGTAAAGGGCATGCACTGTCACACTACTGATTTTTTTCATTACTTTCAAAGATACTGTTCAAAGGTTTGGGTTTAGATGCAATGCTATGTCTAATTCAAAGTAGAAATACTGAGGTAATGTAATAGCAACCAAGTGAAGGGTTGTGCCCTTTCAGACAGCTGAATGTGGAGAGCCATTCAGGAGAATAATTGCTTGCTCTTTTTCTCTTGTTCTCTGAAAGGAAGTCCTTCTAACTCCTCATGGAGGGTAGAGAGAAGGAAGAGGCCCATAATAAATACTTAAGAGTTTATTCTCTGAGGTTTGGTCTGGTTTGCTGTAAGTAAAAATGTACAAATAACTAACAGGTTACAACAGTAGCTTGAACTAGGTGTTGGCTTCCTCTTTTCAAGTTTCTCTTTTTCCTTGGTTGTTCACATTACAGACAGGAAATAAGTCCTCTTTCAAGAAAAGGAGAATCCTGCCTCTTTTTTTTCAATTCCTCTGTTCTTCTGGGGCAATGAACTTGCCTTCAATCACACTCAATACCTAACAAACGTAAAGTACAGTAACATAACAGAAACAGTCTTGTGCTGTGCAATTTACTATGTAATCCCTTGAGTACCATGCAGAATATTTCAGATAGGCTGGCTTCCATTCCCACTCTTCCTGTATATCACATTTGCCCTAGAAATGTTGTTTTGAGATTTACTTTCTATTACTATTATACCCCTGATTATGAGAAATGAGCTTGATTTTTACAGACTTAATATTGTTGATATTTTTTTCATTGTTTTTATAAACCTTATTTCTTTAAGGGATTTATCTGACTTTTCACACTCCTCAAAAAATGTGTGGCACCTTCCTGAATGAAATAACCAGGGCTTCTGTCCCTGGTAACAGCAAAATAAAACTAAATAAAACAAGGCCTAGACTTCTAGCTGTCCTTAGTGAAAGCTTTCTCTATACTATTTCCGTGTGCTATTCATGGAAGGTAGTAGAGAAGTGGTAGTCAAAAACCACGGCATCCTTTAGAATCCTTGACTGTTGTTAAATTCCAGGGAAGAGTTTCTCCTTTCTCTGGACAAATAAGCTTCCAGTCTCATCAACATTCATTTGTCTTTGCTGAACTGGCTGTAAGAAGAGGTGGATTTTCAACACTTACCTCAGCCTGAGCCAGGCAAAGGTTACCGTCTCTTTGAAATACCTTCTGACAGTCATGAATTCTAATTAGGCACAGATGATTTTTCATTCACTGAAGACTTGAACCAAAAAGCAAGAGGTGACAAAGCTCAATCTTGCTAATCTCCTTTCCTCACATTGTAAACTTAATCAGAAATTGCTGACACTGACCTTTCTTTCCGTGACATCAGGAAAAGGATGGTCCTACTGAACTCATCCTTTGCAGCCTGATGAGGAGGCCTACGCTTTCAGTAAAGTGTAGGATGCAGCTAAGGACATGCATTCCCTCTAATGGTCAAATACAGGTGACCCTGTTGACATCATTTGTGAGGTGGATAAAAAAAAGCCATCAAAGTGTTGAAGTAGAAACAAAGTGATCATTACACCTGGGCAGCTCTTTCCCTGCACCTCAGGGAAAAGGGAAAAAAAAATCTTTAAAAATTATTACAGAATGAAATTATATTCTGAACATTCTGGGACTTTATCTTCTTAGGTACTTTTTCAAGTCTGTATGGAATATGTGCATTTTTACATATGAACTAACACTGAGTTTGGCCCAGTTCTGTGTGATGTGGTGATTCAAAAAAAGCAGTGTACATAAACATGTCACATGTTAGCAATATAAAACCCCTGCTGACCTGCAACCAGGAACTGCCGGTGATGGAAGAAAACTCTTGTGACATGTGTCTTGCAAAATGTTATAATGTAAGCTTATAAGTGGAATTAGCCTGACTTTGAAAAACTTAATTAGTTTTAATAAAACCTGGTATTCTGAGGTCCTTCTTTATTCATAACAGACTCACTCTCAGATAAAGATATCTTGTTCCCTTCTCTGGGATGTCTGGCAGCTACCTAAAAGACCACAAGACCTCACAATTAGGGAAGGAACAAGGTAGGAGAGAGGGCTGAAACAGGCTTTGAAATAAATTTGCATTCAAGAGGAAGCAAAATGCCCCTGAAAGATGGAAATGAAGACACTGGGATAACTTCTCACTCTTTAAGGTGGTAACCTGGAGAAATAGTATTTATGCATAGGAATTCTATGTGAGTCTAGCATAGCTGCTCTCCCCCTGCTCCCCCTCCCCAAAAGACATAAAAGCAAGCTAAGTCAGGAGATTGAGCTATATTCTGAGTATGAGCATTAACGGGTTTTTCTCCTTTAGATGTGTCTTCAGCTTTGTATATAAGAACATTGAGAGTCTGACTTCATAGTGACAGCAAATCTGAATAAAGACTTGTTGCATGGGAAAAGTTTTTTTTTGAGAAGCTTAGCAAGCCAAGACATTTTTTATTATTATTCCAGCAATTGGAGAGCATTGCCCATTAAACTCCAACTTGTTTTGGTAGCTGTTGTTGCCAGGATTCAGGAAAAATCTTCCTGAGAAATACTACTTGTAACTCTTCCATCTATGAGCAACAGAAACAAGGCTACCAATGGCTCAGGAGTAATCCTTACTGACACATCACGTTTCTATCAGGTCCAGACATCTTATGTGGGGTTTCATTTATGTTGTTTACAGCATAGACGCTTATGTCTGGGCTCTCTATCTAACCTCCCTGTGAGGTTGAGAGAGAAAAAGACACTAATTCACTTAAACTTCAGGGGACTTTTAAGAAGAACAAGACTATTTACCCACTAAAACTGCCAGTTTCTGACCAGCAAATATAAAAAGAGTCTAGGGTAACTACCTGGCAGGCACCTAGACCTAAGCAAAATTAATCCCACCCTTCACTTTAGCAGCTGTTGCATAATGTAATAGATCACAGACATAGGAATAACCAGATCATGTCCCCCATATGCTTCCAAATACGCCTGTGTGGCAAAACAGTGAAAATATTATTCCATTGTTCCAGTATCTCTTCATGTTTGTGCCAAAAAAGTCCCCATCTGCTGATGCAGCCGTGAAGCACCTTGCTTGCTGCTGCAGAGGAGGAAGTGAACAGTTGCTGGATGTTTGTTGGCTCCTGTATTCTTTCTTTGTGGCAGCAAACCAAATGGAGCACAGAAACCCAACAGGCTTTTTTGGCTTGTGGTCAAACTATGAAATGGTCCTATAAACTGGGCTATAGCCAAGTCATCTTCTCGTGTCAGGTGTCCAGGGAAGAAATCAGTCAGACCTGTAATTTGTTTTGTCTTACCTATTCCTACTCTCAAAGACAGGCATTTTTCTTTTGTCACCTTTCCTGCCCTGCTAGTGTGTTTTTTCCCCCATATTAGAGTGTATATATACATATGTGTGTGTGTATTATCTATCTGTCCTTTCTCAAACATAGCAATCTGAGTATTATTAGCATAGAAATGACATCAAGAAGTATATGAAAAAGCTATATCCTTTACCCTCTCCTTGCAATTATGGTTTAACTGCTTCAATAAACAACAAAATCATTCCTTACACACATCATTACCATTGAAAAGATTAAAATGGTCTGGCTATCAGAAAGAAAGAAAAAAACCAAACCCCACACAGAGCAGCAGCTTCTGCATGCAGGCATTCAATCCAAATTCCAGCACGCAGCCCCTCCTTGCTAAGAAATGTCTCAGGATGCTGCTTCCCTCCCTCTGCCCAAGCAGCCCTGGAGGTGCTGAAGAAAGAGGACAGAAAGGAAAAAAAGAAGTAATTAAAAAAGAAACAAACAAACAGCAGTGAAAAACTCTCTACCTGCAACCTGTCTGAAGCTCAGGAAAATCAAGCCGTTTCTAATCTGATTTCTGAAACAAGGGAAGAAGCTGGGAAGGGCCAGTACTTCAGTGCCTGAGCCATTTTTCAGTTCAGCCGTCCCTATGTTATTGCACATAAGAATGTGTTATGATTTGCAGTGGGGAGTGCTAGTTTATTTTCCCAAAGAATGTGTTGGACAGCTTCATTACACAGACAATAGATTAATATAGCTGGTGCCTACCTTTTGTGAGTTTTAAAAGCAAGTTTTAAGAGCAGTCTATTGCTTCCTGTACATTTGATGAAAATACATTTAGACTGTTTTCTCTAAACATAGGTTTATTTATTAGATTCTATGTCCTAATTATAACATTTCACTGCACATAAAATTGAACTCAGAAAAGAGCTATTACCCCTAGATTGTTCGGTGCTTGGTACAGCAGGGTCACTTTCCTGATTGAGGCCTCACTGCTCGATTGTAATGCAAATTATGTTAGAATAAGAATAGGAAAAGTGTTTCTCATTGATTATGAAGTTTAAGCTATTTTATAAGCCATATATGATAGTTTGCATCATGTCTTATGCAGCTATACACAGACCAATTGCAATAGTACCTTTCTTATGCATAATGCTATACATGAGGCACACTGTTTTTCTTGAGGCTGTGGTGTCTTTGTGTGTACATCTACATCACATTATAGACACTCATTTGCTAAAATAACCCCAGACATCCAGAGCTATGTCCTTGGCAATCTTATGTTACTGCTGAAAGCTCTGTGTCTCTTCTGGCAATCTTTGATTTTGCTCTGTGAGTTCCTAGCTTGCAGGGGGATTGCTGGCTGGCTGCAAAGTAGCTCCACCAGCACTAACAGAACACTCAGGCTGCACATGAAGGACTCTTCAGACCTGCACATCTGAGCTTTGCTGGCACAAGTCAAAGCCACACAGGCCCCAGTTGTTGGGGACTCGCTGCTGTGTCTCACATTCTGTCTGCCTCTTTTTCTCTTCTTTTTTTTCTTTTTTTTTTTTTTTTTTAAAGCAGCAAGATAGTGCGATGAGTTGGAAAATTTCCCCTGACCTCATTCGGATATCAAGGCCAGCCTTCATATCCGCAGGCAACTGACAAGTATGTGGGCTGAACATGCTGCTTAACACAATTTGTCTTCATGAGAACACTTGACTTGTCAAAAGTAAAGACTTGCAAGAAACTCTTTGTGCCCACTATAATTCCATCACTAGACTGGCCCTATTAAGTACATTATTAAAAAAATTATGTTGCCTCCCATTAATGCACACTGTGTTCACAACTTGTGTCTGTCCTATATTCTTGTCCCAGTGTAGTCACAAAACCTGCAACGTTAGGAAACCCAACTATTAATGTGTTAGGCTAGGCTAGGTTGACTTGGAGGTTTGAGGGCTTATTTTTCAGCCCGTTGATAACTTGACACCTTTTTCTGTATTTAGAATGGTTTTGGGAAATGAAGATGAGCCACAAAGCTGAAGTTGGAAGCTTGGTTTCTCTGCTTAACCATCATGGCCAGATTTGTTTACTTTCCTGTGATTGCAGAGTCTCTTATTATTATGGCTGTAAGTCAGAAAGGATTTGATTTAAATTTTATATCCCAGGTTATAAAGGGATTAATTTAGAGACAATAACTGCACAAAGCCATGTTTCCGTCACTCTGCACATGCAATTTTGTCAGACTGGTGTAAGAAACAGGCACAAAAACTGAATCATTCAGAATTTAAGGTGATTGTTCATCACCAAAGTGGTGATAAAACACCACTGATTATGAGGTTCAATATTTGTGCTTCCAGAGAAGGTAAAAATATTTTCCAAGAAGCTATTTCTGTGGCAATGATACATTTTCCCTCAATAATATATTGAATAATACTTCCATACAGTTGTTTGTGTTAAAGTTGTTTAAATGTCTTAACCTTGTATTTCTATATAAAATTGTGTTAACTTTTTAAATACAGTTTACAATGTGAATTTCCTGGGTCTGAGGAGAACTACAACAATAGTACAATGATTTATTTCTAAGCTTTTGGGTGCCAGCCCACACATTCGGTTCTAAACAAAATGTTCTTCCTTTAGGTTTTTTGATATAAAATGTTCACATTTGAACACTTTAAAGAGCCTGGCAAGATGCATTTTATGTCTTAAATATGACAGACACCTGTCAGCATTTCTAAGGATTTGCCGATACTTCCATTAGTTTCTAAATCTTCTTTCAAACTCCCTTCTAAGAGCAGAAGCCCCTGGGTTGTGCAAAGTCAATGGTACATGGTGGCCAGTGAAAGGGAGTTCCCAGCATCGTCCCACCATGTGAGGAGCTCAAGGCAGCCAGTGGTGGAGGTGCTGTGCGATTTGCAGTCGCTTTCCTGTCTGAGTAGGCTTTGTGGTGGGGTGTGATAACACAGTCATTTCAGGAGTAGCTGCGGAGGTGTAAGAAGTAACCCCATCTGTGCTCCTTAGCCTCTCAACATGAAGTTTCCTCCTCCTTCACAAATAAGGTCTGCAAATGTCTCTAATCCAATTCGCTGCAAAGTCACCTGGGTTATGATTTGCCCTTACTAGTAACCTACCTGCTATTACACTGAAATGAAACAGAAGCCCTTGTGTGATCCTTCACAGCATCTTATAATCTCCAGCCTGGTAATGTCTTAGACCATTCTGTCTAGACCCAGATAAACTTAATTAAGTGAGAGTACACTGTGTAAACGAGGTCAAAAGAGCACATATGCCTCGGAACCCTGTGCTTTAAAAACTTCACTCTTCCTACCGTAGCTCTGACAGTTCTACCTTATGCAACCAAATACCAGTTACATGAAAGATTGTGATAACCTTGCAAAAGCTGACAGAGCTCTGAGATGAGCTTTTGTAGTAGTAACAATGAGCAACACTGACAATGAACACCACTTTCTTTCCATTAAGGAAAAAAGAACAGTTCAGCCTGGACAGCTTTGGAAAGAAAAGCATCCATTGTGCCTAGCTTAGAGCAATAAAGGTGCTTATGAGCTTTCTCTGTCCTGGCCTAGGAGACACAGGCATCAAAGAAGTTAACTTCTCTCCCATTTTTTTCTTAGTGCCTCGCTGGTTTGGCTCCATCCGGAAGACAGAGGGGAGACAAGATCACATGTGTGTTCACATGGTCTCGCCAGTCACTATGTAACACAGTAATGCCCTGTACAGGTAGGATGAATTTTTGCTATGGAGAAATCCCAGTTTGGCAACATAGCAGCAACTGATTCACTACTAAATACTTTGTTGTAGTTTTACCTTCAGCCTCTGCAAGAGCCGAGGACAGGGCAGGGAGTATCTGAAGATGATGTCGTTAGCACGCCTAACACCTGGAGTGGGTGCCTATCACCTGGAAATTTTTCTGTTTGATTCTATGGACTTTGAGCAAAAGCTTTTAAGCTTCTCCCAAGACCTAATCAGTTCTCAGCCCACAGCAGCAATACTTATCTTTAGTCAAAACCACTGCTGTGCTCTGCCATGAAGACTCAGAGACACCAGCAACCACAATAAAAAATATTGCTTCCCTTAGAAGGTCAGATTGCTTAGACTTGGCATCCTCAAGTGTTAATGTAACACTGCTACAAAGCAAAGCTTATGTATAACCAGTTAATGGCAGAAGAAAATAGTTGGGGAATGTGCCTTCTTTCTCTCCCTCACACTTAAATGGACAAAACAACCCCCAAAACAGGGACAGATATAAGCAGCCTCCTGAGAGTGAGACAAACAAAAATCACAGCTATACCCAAGGTCTTCTTAAGAAATAGGTTCTTGCACTCATACATGGCTTTAAAATCAACTGCTTCTGCTGTGACAATTGGTGACTGACCAGCAGCCCTGGGTTGCATGGTACAGGCTTGCAGTTGGTTCGGGACAGTGACTGGAACTACTGTGCCTTAACGAAGATGGCGGTGGTTCGCAGAGTTACTTGGTCTCTCTCCAGTCTTCTGTGTAACACTCTGGACTACCATACCCAATCTTTCTCAGCACCTTCCTCCAAAACGCTGTGGCCCCAGCCCCAGCAACTGCATCTCTGTGAGTGCAAATGTTCTTTCTCATCTTGCTTTCTGTCCCCAGGTTCCTCCCTCTGAAGATCCAGCAACATTGAATCTGACCTTCCCCACATGTTTCCTCTTCCCATTGGTCCCAGATAAGCAATTTGTTTCTGGGAAGCTGGAACTTTCAGGATGGAGACAGGAGTGAGCAAAGGCAAAGGCAAGTTGGAAGCTTCCTGAAGCTTCTCACCTTCCTGCTCTCCAATGCCCAGGATGCATCTTGAGCTGCTCTTCCTTTACATCTCATGTGCTTACTTGCTGACTTTACCATATTGATCCAGTCATCCAGTCCTCTAATCAAACACTTCCAATCTCTTTAAAGGTAAACTCTGCCAGGAAGCTGTCTCCCTCCAGATTTCCCTCCACCAATGTCTGTAAGATAGGTTTTTCCTGCCTTTATGCTGTCCCACTCCTCTGACATGCATCTTGTTGGACACTGGGCCTTGCTACAAACCTGAGGTGATAAGGAAAAATGATGAAAGAAGCATTAAAATAATAGTTTGAACTCCTCCTTAAAACAGTTTGGCATGCAAAGGCCTCCCATTGCATAACTATGTCACAAGATAAATTCTGCAGAAATCCACTCAAGCTGCAACCCAGCAAAACAACCCAGAGCAGTGCAGCACAGGCTATAGAGGGAACTGTTACGGCACACACAGAGCTGTCTATGGATTTCTTTGCAGCTGCTTACTCTATCAGACTGGTTTTGTCTACCCCAGAGCAGGATGACTGGACTGAAATGTGTGACTGAGATATGAATTACCTTATGTAGCATACCCTGACTATTCTTCAATGAGCAGGCACTCTACATAATAGCAAGATACCACTGTAGTGTGAAAATACACTCATGGTCTTCACCCTGTGTAGAAGAGGGAGTTTCCTTAACCAGGCCTTGGAAATGGAAAATGCACTAAGGCCCTTTCACCCTCCCGAAAGAAAGAAAGAGAGAAAGAAAGAAAGAAAGAGAGAGAGAGAGAGAGTTGTGATTGTGTATTTTTCCTTTTAATTTAAGCCCATATTTTAAAGTTACCATAATGACTTGGGTACGCTGGGCTCTGTCTGCTAATTGTTTTCAATTCTACTGTGTTTAAGTAACTGTACATTGATTCGTGGCTCAGCTGTGTGTACCTTTATTAGCAGGCTCACTGGATCTGTGGCACGATTCATACTTACATCAGCCTATTGACAATTTTCTTTGTGTTTCTCAGTGCCGCTAGCTTCATCTTTAGTTAATATTGGTCCAGTAATCATTGCTGCAGTTCAAAGTCCTATGTTCTTTTTCTCTTCTGACAGTCAATCTGTCACTCATTTTTTAGGCAGACCAGTAGCAGAGGTTAGAATCAAGTTATTTTTAATGCTCACTGACAGAGCCAGGTTGGATCCTATCTCCTTTCAAAAGTGGAAGTATAAAAGTTATACAGTGAAACACTCTAGAAACAGACAGAAAAAAGTCTTACTTTGCCTTTGTAGCCCTGGTTGTGTGATATCTTCTCTCTTTCCAGCAGACTCATAACCTAACTAAATACCCACAAATTCTCAGCTCTGTGGCATAGGAACTTGTTCTGCTACACCAGCTGAGCTGATGCTATTCATTCTCATTTGTGGCTTTGTAGGGAGATGCTCTCAGCAAGTCAGAAGCCCTTATCTTTGTGAATAGCAACACCTCAGATAACTCACATTTGATTGTCCTACTGTCATTTTCTGCAGGTCCTCAGCCCAACTTCTGCCTGTGCTTGTACTTTGTTGGCAGTTCACTAGTCCGTCTGCACCAGTACAGAGCTGTGTTTTACAGTAAGACCAGGCTGAAGAGCTTTGTGTAGCCATTTCAGAGCGCTCTTAAGTAATTTCAAATCATATCAAATGATGAAAAATAATTTCAACCTATGTCAGACTTTTTTAGTGTTGGCTTTCTGCAGGTAGACTACATAGCAAATTTTCCTGTAGAAATATTTCTAGTCTCAATGCATTTTATGCACATTTACTCAATTTTCAGCAGGGACAAAAAGATATATTTTTCCTATGAGATACTTAACGTGGTAACTGATGTAAACAAAATCTTTGCAAAGTCAGTTCTGTCTCCGGGTGCTATTTGAGTTAGTAACAAACATTGATACTTGGTAGGGGAAGACATATTTTAAACCCGCCTATGAATTTCTACAGTAATTATAAATTGACTTGTCTTCACCTCAACTTTTATCTCAAGTTACTTCCTACAGTCCAGATAAGAAGGTTGTTTGGGTTTTATTTTCTTCTCTTTCCTCCTGAAAAGAAGACCTTATATTCCCCTTCTGGAGTTGTCTGAGGGCATGCAGGAGGTCAACAGCAAAGTTAGAGATTATTCTTCTTGATTTCTTCTGGAGTATCCACCAGATTCACTCAAAACCTACCACAACAGGCAGCTCTGCCTTTAAAGAGATCTTAATGTAATCTGCTGGCATTCAGCAAAATGTCCTGTTAGCCTACACACTCTGAAGATGGTGAGTGTTGAATTCTTAAAATGCAGGTTTTTTTACCTAAATTGACATTAATGAGAAAATACGTATACTGACTGAGCATCCAGGAGCGCCTAGCAGGATTTGGTGCATGTTTGTTACCTGCTGTAACAATAAGTAAGGGGTACAATTCAGTTGCCTACACGTGTCCATTGCCATTTAAGGTTCCATAGGATGCTTCACTTGGCCTCCAGTAACCTGTCCGTAAAGGCACAGGTTTATGCTCCCGTGCCATATGTGCCACCCTTTGGAGGATGTCCCCACTACCCTAGAGCATCGAAAGCCTGTCTAGTCCCAGTGTCCAGATTTGCAATAAGCTTTCTGGGAAGCAGATCAGAAACTACCAAAACAATCCATGCTTTCCAAAATCATACAGCAAGCTGTATATGCTAGAGAGTAGCATATACAATGCTAGTCATTGGCTGGTGGCAGATGGCCCATCTGATTCCTGAAACCACAGTGACTGCTGTTTCATGCAGTGCTCCCAGTCACGGCTTGCTTCCCATTCTCTTCCCCTTGTATTTGCTTGCCTGGCACTCTTTCCTGAAGGCAGCCTAGTCCAAAACAGCAAACATCTTATGTGCAGAAGAATTACTTCCATGCTGGAAATAATGATTCCACTTGATGATTTTGTCAGATTGAGGCCAAAATACTCAATATCTTCAAGATTGTCATTGTCCTTGTGTAATCCATGCGGTTGCTGATTAAATCAAGGGTCTATTGCAATTATAATAAAGAATAATATTTTTGATTTTTCACAAGGAAAGATAGGAGCTGAATAAATATATAATAAGCAGTGAGGAGTCAGAAATTTGCCTTGGGCCTAATTGCTCAGTTTTAAGTATATCCTTGAAAATGCTGGCTTTCAGTTCCAGATTATACATCTCCAAGAAGAGTAACTGCTGCCTGTCAACACCATGGAGCCTGGAGAAATCCTGTTTTCCCTCCTATCCTATTACTCAGCAAAGGGGTAGTCATAACTGCCCAAAATAAATGTGACTTTATATTATAAGGCCTTCACTATGCCTTGCCATCCATCTCTCTTTCTGGATTATTTCATTATTTCCTTTTCTACCTTCTTCTTGCAGCATACTGATTTTAAGTGACAGTGTCTAAAGCCACACATTCATGCAAAATGAAAAACACTTCAGGCTTTTCTTATTTTTTTTTTAAGTGAATGAGAAACTGCACAATTATCAAATTTAAAACAATTACTGGAAGCAAAACCCCTCACCAGGAAAAATCAAAAAACCCCAAACCCAAAACACTGTTAGTTATTTCTTGCTGACACCACCATTATTAGTTTTTGACCATATTAGCAGAGGAAAGCAAGTGGTAAAAACTCTCATTAAGGAAACAATAGGATAAATACAGCCCTGGAGGTGAAGCCCCTGACTTTTCAAGAGGGATGTCAAAGGCAAACTGCAGTAGCTAGTCTCTTTGCTTTTGTGTGTGCTCTACAAGAGAGCAGAAAGCCTGATGTCAATTCCATTCCAAAACATAAAAATGTATTATTTCTCTGGAATTTAAAGGAAATATTTTTTGCCATAGGAAAAATCACAGCGTATTTCATTTTAATATGTAATTTTGTGTGCTCAGAATTTCAAAATTACCATGGAACAGAAATATGGAGTTTTTTACCATTGCTAGTCATGAAACATAAAGTTGTTCACTGACAGACAGAGCTGACCTGAGTTTCAGGAATGAGAAATTTGAAGACAGGATATTGATATATTTTGATATCCCACTTTACGGCACCAGAGAGAGATAAATTGCTGCATTATCCTGGATATTTCTAATATAAAAAATCATAAAGAGCAAGAATTTCAAAGCCCAGAGCAACTTTATCTTCACCAGCACATGAGATATTCTCACTTCCATAAGATTTTCACCATGGTTTCTGTAATATTGCTAGATTTTCCCCACTGGGACAGTAGAAGACTGGATTAGCATTTGGGCTGCAGTCTATATTACTACATTAGGGATGTTACAATGCAAAAGATTTGCTGCTACACCAAAACCTTTTTTTTTTTCTTTCTCTTTGGCTGAATTAGTTCTAGAAAGATAACTTTGGGGGAAAAAAAAAACAACTCAACCAAAAACACCCAGCCAGATGGAACATATTCTTGAATGTAAAACCTAACTTCACTATAATCCTAGTTCAGAGCAGCTCTCAGACTGAGCATCTGATGGGAACAATAAGAAGCTATATGGCAATGCATGTTCCTCAGCCTATAGAGGGAAAGAGAAATCAGAAATGTGTACACTTTAAAGGTAAAATCCACAGAGAGAAGTATTAGCATTTACATTATTCCTGTACCCTTTAGTTGAGATCTAAATTTATCCGACTAAATTACCATTTTTAGATAATCTATTTTCTATGTAAGTCTGAAAACACTGTTTTATATGCCAAATACAACATTGTTTAGCCATTAATGTTCATGACAAAGCCAAAAAGTCATGACATGGTTATTATTTGACAAAATTTTAGTCTCCTTCCTCTCAAAGTTAGAGTCACACAGGAAAAATTAGGGTGGCACTTGGGCGTTGTCTGTTTCACCAAGTATCCAAATGCCAAACAATAAACTTCATATAATGCCAACTTTATACAACTTGACTCAGCACAACCAGCGTTCGCAAAAATTTCTTGAAGGTGCATGTCAACACATCTTCCTTCCAGATAAACACAGCATGTATAGTAATTAACAACCATCAGTGATGTAACATAGTACTCTAAATGTGGATCAACATTTCACTGCTCCAGTGATTTTTGATTTGCCTCTGAGGTGCTGATGTGACTGTGGAACTGCAGTTCTTCCCTTGGGACAGGAGTTCCTGTGCCGCCAGGTGGTCATCCATGGACTGCATCCACTCATCTTTTACTACAGCATTGCCCAAATGGGCCTACCAATAATTTGTCTGAGTGAACAGTGCCTGCACTTGGAAAGTCAAATAAAATGAGTTTATCCAGTGAGGTCTTCCCAGCTGTAAAATGTAGTCATTAATTTAGCTACCACATTAGATTATGTTTTGCACTCTCTGAAATCAGGTTTCATAGTCCTTTCTGCCTTGAAATTTAGTATTTAATTTAGTACTCTGGATGCTATGAAGTTGACAATGCACCATTCATGCTCCATGAGACTGCCTTGAGACTCCTTATTTCTTCAGCTTGGCAGAGTCTACTTCATTAAGTGCCTTTCGGTGGTGGAAATTAGATCTCAGCATGGACCTAACTCTTCACCCTGCAAACTGGCCAGAGGTCAAGGAGCTGCTCACTCTTCTTTGTGAAGAAGAGTGTTTAAGCATTTCGTATCTATAATCCTATCACAAAGATATTTCCTTCTTATACTATGTTATTAAAATCAGCAAGGTGGTCTGCAGTTGGCTTCCTCCAGCTGCAGGGAAATTACCAGATCTAATGTCATAGATACAATTGATGGCTGCAAGAACCGAAGCCCCTACTACCCACCATGCGGGATGAAATCTTACAACTCTGTGTTTGGCATCCCTGAAGGCAGATGTTAGCCGTGGCTCCTTTAACCCCACTCCTCCTTTTGAACTCACTGGCTCATTTAGCCCATTGCTTCCTCCTCCCAGTCCAGCTGGCATCAGTGGTTTGTCAAGAGAGCCCCTAGCCCAGCTCTGCTGCCCAGACCCTGATGGGAACCAGCCTTTCAGGTGGAGTTCACGGGCCGCCTCTCACAGTCACCTTGGATGGCCAGGGTTTCACTGGGAAGGCAGGCTGATAACCAGGGAAAAGGTGCTATGGCAAAGCGTCTTCACACCTGCAAGTGCTGCCTACCGCAAAGGCCAGTCTTGCTGCTAGCCCTCCTGCAGGATCATCTGTGTCGTACACAGTCTTTCTTTTCTTGGGCTTGGGTAGGTACAGAAGGAAATCAGAAAGGAGGTGACAGTGTAGCAGCATGGGCAAATGACAAGGACTAGTAGTGTGTGCAGAGCTGGAGTCCAGGGGTTACAGGAGCACAGGGGCTTTCAGTGTGCCTGGCAGACCCCCCCTGCAAAAAAGTGAAATGTCTCCCTGTCTTTCCCCACCCTGAAAATAATAACCTTGCTCAGGAGGAAGCTTGCTGCTTGTGCTTGAGAGACAGGAGACACGATACTACAATCACATTCATTCTTTTATCTCTCCATGACTTGAATACATTTATATCCCAAGTGAATAGAATGAAAAGCAGGAAGAAATGATTGTTTAAAGTCACTTAAAAAACTCTGCAACAACCTCTCTTTAATTCAGATACTTTGAAAGAAAATTAAAAATGGCATCTCATCCTCTCCACAGCCACTGTTCTCCTCCACTTGTGGTGGGTTGACCCTGGCTGGACACACAGTGCTCACCAAAGCTGCTCTGTCGCTCCCCTCCTCAGCTGGGCAGGGGACAGAAGGTACAACAAAAGGCTCGTGGGCTGAGATAGGGGCAGGGAGAGATCAGTCACCAGTTACTGTCACGGGCAGAACAGACTCAACTTGGAGAAATTAGTTTAATTTATTACCAATCAAATCAGAGTAGGGTAATAAGAAATAAAACTAAATCTCAAAACACCCTGCCCCCACCCCTCCCTTCCTCCCAGGCTCAACTTTACTGCCAAATTCTCTGTGTCCTCCTGTCAAGTGGTGCAGGGGGATGGGGAATAGGGATTGCAGTCAGTTTACCACACGTTGTCTCTGCCACTCCTTCCTTGTCACTGGCAAGGCTCCTCACACTCTGCCCCTGCTCCGCCATGGGTTCCCTCCCACGGGAGACAGTCCTCAATGAACTTCTCCAATATGAGTCCTTCCCATGGGCCACAGTTCTTCACAAACTTCTCCAGCGTGGGTCCCTTCCATGGGGTGCAGTCCCTCAGGCACACACTGATCCAGCATGGGTCCCCCATAGGGTCACAGGTCCTGCTAGCAAACCTGCTGCAGCCTGGGCTCCCCATGGGGTGACAGTTTCCTTTGGGCACATCCCTCTGCTCTGGTGTGGGCTCCTCCATGGACTACAGGTGGATATCTGCCCTATCGTGGACCTCCATGGACTGCAGGGGCGCAGCCTCACCAAGGGCTTCACCATGGGCTGCAGGGGAATCTCTGCTCCAGCACCTGGAGCACCTCCTGCCTCCTTCTGCACTGACCTGGGTGTATGCAGAGCTGTTGCTCTCACGTATTCTCACTCCTCTCTTGGGCTGCAGTTGCTGTTGTGCAGGGGTCTTATGCTTTCTTATATATGCTGTCCCAGAGGCTCTACTACTGCTGCTGATGGGCTCAGCCTTGGCCAGCGGCAGGTCCATCTTGGAGCCAGCTGGTATTGGCTCTATCAGACATGGGGGAAGCTTCTAGTGCCTTCTTGCAGAAGCCACCCCTGCTTTTTCTGTCTCATTCACACACTGATTCCCTTTGCCTATAGGTAGACTAGACTGTGAATCACAATTTCCATTCCAGAGGAACTGCTGATATTTTTCAATTTTTAAAAAAGAATATTTTGGAAAGTTGACATATTTTGGTTTAACATTTTTGACTGAAATGAATAGTGTTGATGTTCCCAAATTAGGATTTGGTTTGCTGAACTCAGCTGCAACTTTATTTGAAGTCAGTTCAAAATGAACATACTTCTGCCAATGGTGCTGCAGGCCCCTGGCTTGCAGCTTGCTTTGAGATGAAGCTGCAGTGACCTGCAAGAACTGCAAGGTGGGATAAAGGAGCTTGGCCTGTAATGAAGCATGAGAAATAAGTCATGTGAATTCTGACATAATAGGATTTGAGGTGTTCAAGTAGAACATATTTCTGAACAGATGATTATGCCCCACAGTCATTCTGTCTGGGACACAGAACGCACTGGAATATCAGAGGCAAAGGAATGGGACATTTCCACCCAGAGAGGAGTGGGAATGTCCCGCTGAGTTTCTAGTGCTGAGTTTCCAATGGTGAAACCTGATGGAGCAGGTTGATTGTGTTTTGTTCCGAAAGGTATACATAACAAAACCAAAAAAAAAAAAAAAAACAACCAAAACAACCCACCAAAAAAACCCAAAACCAAAACCCCAGAAACTAACTCCAAATATTCTAAACATATTTTGATGAGAAACACCCTTGTCTCTGCTCTTCTCCCTATGCTCAGCATGGAGCTCAAAGTATTCACCTCACTGAACACCAAAATTGTCTGTCCTTTACCTGCAAGATGAAGTGGTCGTCAACCTAAAGGGCACAGTTCCCAAAACGTGTTCTTCAAGCATCACACAGTGAAGTTCAAGCCTGTGGGAAGCCTAGCTTGTGATGGCATGGACACAGGTCCTCTGAGGGCTGGGAGAAGAAGTGATAGGAGAGGAATAGGAAGTTAAGAGAGAAGGCAAGATTCTCTAAGACAGCTAGCCAGGGTAAATCAACTAATTATGAGCAAAATAAAGCAATGGACCTCTACAAAGATTATTTGCTGTATTCCTGTCATATGCAGAAAGCATCACTCTGTGTTTTAGCATGGATTGTACAGTTCTCCTAAGAAAAGTGTGCCATCTTGTGGGAAAATGCGGAAAAAATCAAACTATGTCCACATATATTTTGCATACGTTATGCAAAATGAAGGGCAGGTCCCTCCATCAACAAATATTTGGGGGAATATTCAGGAGATCGCTATCCAAAGGGAAATCTCCAGCCTGAACACCGAAGAACAAAAACCTTCAATAAACAAGTGCAGCTTCCTGATCTAAAGACTTACTTGGGCTTTGCAGTTCCAAGATTGAGAAGGTAAACTCAGCCAGGTGATTTATTACCAAAAAATGCAGATTTCCACAGCAGGCTAGCTCTTACCCAGAATAAATCAGCATAGCCCAGCTAACCCATACCATCCTAATCTGTGATCTTTTAAGGAAAGAATATGCAAGTTTGTCTGAAGAGATGGAAATGAGAATTAAAGGAAAGGGAGAAAATCAGAACTTGCAGAACAAAACTTGTATCACCAGGGCCTCAGTCTCTGTGATTCTTGGCAAAGAGCAAGCCAGCAAGACTCCATATCCAAGAGATTCCAGTTATATTACCAAAATGAAAGCTAGCAAATAGCAACAAACATCTTGGTCAGAGATCAAATTCTCTACAGCTAATCCTTGGATTATTTATATACTTTGGAAGGGTGATGCTTTTTAAACAGATATTGGGTGTGAGTATTAATGGGCTGCTGCTGCTTAGGGGTTCTACAGCAAGAGGCATCAAGAGGCAGATAAGATGAGAAAAGAGCAAAGTTTATCTGTGGTACAGAGCATAGAGACAAAGAAGAAAGGTGGGGAAAGGTGTCTTCCACCAAAGAAAAGAATAGGTAGTAGAGATCTGTGAGATAAAAGAGCTCTGCTGCATCCTTTCCCTCCCCAGTGGCTGGAGTGAGTGCTTTCTCCTCTGTTGGAGCCTGCCCATGGGTCTGCTATTGTAGAGGAAGCTCAAAGCCATCTCTTAGTCCTTCTGCTCACAGCTGGTTCAATAATTGTGGCACACAGCTTCTAAAGCATGAGGTTAATGAGTTCTGTCCAGCCCAGGCTGCTTAAGCTTCACAGCTGGGCTTACTCTTTGACAGGAAGAAGTGTCAGATGTGTCTCATTAGCTGCTCCACTTTCCCATAGCCATTTAAATAATGCAAAATATGGAAGAAAATTCCACTGACCTGAATACAAAAGAGAAAAAACAACAGAACAGAAACAAGTCCACACGTTAGGACAAGATGCATCACCACAAAAATATATTTGGGACACACATGCTTTAAATTGAAAAATGAATTGAAAAATGCTAGACAGTGGAAGAATAAAGAATATTAAAAAAAAAAAAAGAAAAAGAATTTCGGAAGTCTTAATACGCAACAAAAAAGGAAGTCTGAATTTTTTTCTTTTTTGCTGCTTGGAAAGCTTCCTTTTATTCAGTCTGTTCAGATATAACAGTGTCCAATGTAGCAGGGAGATAATTTTTAGTCTGGTTTGTTATTTTTACATTAAGAATGTTAGTTACAATATAAGGAGAAGGTCAAATGTCAAAACAACAGCAAGCTCATGTGATACATCCAGAGTATTGGCAGAGCCTATTTTGAGTGGGGCATGGAGCAGTATCCATGGAGTGGGGCAAGATTCCTACCACTGGAGTTAAAGCTCAGATGCTGAAGTATGGAGCTTGGCTGCATTCTGTTCCCTGGAAGTCAATAGAGAGGGGCTTCAGAGAGAAAAATCAAGGGTGGCTGTTCAATGTCTGAAGTTTGACAGGTTGAATCAGGACTTTGCTGTGGCCATATTCATATTAGGGATGCTTCGTTCAGGACACTAGACTATATCTAGTCCAAAGTAAAACTGCATGTGGTATAGTTAGAGTGCCCTCAGCAATGTATTTTTGAACCTATTGATCTGCCTTGACTGTGCCAAACTGTTGCTCGTGTAAACATTAGTGTGTGTTTTCTGATGCAGCACTCAACAAAGTCAGCCCGGACAGAGTGCTGACACAGTTATGCTGCCCCCAGGCTGATGCATGCAGAGATAGCCCAGAAGATTGATTATTTTTTTATTTTTTTGCAGTGTATCTCCTTTGCCTGGGATTGCTAGGAAGAGCAGGGAATGCCAAACATTTATCACACTGTCCCCTCAACTTAGCCAAAGCAGCTGCCCAAAGCCTGCCTTGTGGTGCGCAGGCTCACCCGCTGGCTGACAGGCAGGAAAAGCAGGGCCAGTGTCGGCCACCATGCTACGCACAGCTGCAACCTTAACACACAGGGCAACCATGAAGCTGCTGCTTTTGCTGGTACAGGAGGATGCCAGCTTCTAGCAGCAAGCCCCTCACGGCAAAGTGCAGCAGGGCTTTGGTAAAGCAGACAGAAGGAAAACTGAGCCACAAAGTTGGGATCTGGCCCTCATATAGAGAAGAGAGAGAAGTAGCAAGGAGTCAACATCAGCACCGTGTTGCAGTTGGCTTTTTGGCATGTGAAGCTGGGTGATGTAAACCTATGCTGATCACATCATGCCGCTGGTGAGCTTCACCTGGGAAGGCTCAGGCCTTCAGTTTGATTAACTGGGGCTTCATCTGATGACAGCATTGACTCCAGTAATGGGGACTGTATTTTAATAAAGGCCTAATCAGGCTGGTAACAACTGTGTACTCCCACTGCTGAATGGCCTCTTTGTCAGTTCAGCAGAAATGTTGGATTGTATCCTGGCTTTTTGGTTTCTTTTTTATGTACAGACTAGCTGTTGTCATTAAAAAAAAAAAAAAAAGTCAATAATATTTTTGCATATTTACTCTAAATTCCTCCCAGTTGTTTTTGACCTTTCCAAAAATACAATTTACATATGAGTTTTGACTAAGGAACATTTTTAATTCCTGTAGCGCCTGACTAGTACAGGATATTATGATCATTCACTGAACTTAGGGAGCCCATGACAAGTTCTAGTAGTGCTGGGGAGCACAGAGAAAGCTTTTTAGAGCAAAAGGGATATTTACAGGATGGGAACCCATTCTTCCTTCCATTAGCTTAAGCTGTCATAAACCAGTAGGTCTACATGATGTACCCCTTGTTCTTTGTTCCTTCTGGCAATAGACATTCTACTGGCCCCTTTCCCGGTCCAAACTATTCAACTTGAGACAGCGCCAAACCACCAAATTTGATCCAATTTTAATTTCCCAAAGTTAGTGACAGGGTTTTAGTCCCATACCTTGTTAGAAGGTTGCTTCTTATAACAAAATAATTTCTTTTAAATATCTAGAATATACAAAATGTTCCTGACAAACCCACATATGGCATTATTTCAATGATTTTTCTTTGTTTTTTCAGTCTATCCCAGACTCCCAAGATGAACTGACGTAACTTCACTGATACTTGCCTTCTCTGACTTTCAGCTGAATTTACTGCTTAATTTCCCCTGGGGCCCTGAAAATGCCCAGCCATATGATTCTTAACAGGCTTGCTTCTAAGGCAGATCATCTCGTTTCCCTGCCTCATCTCTCTAGGAAATGTCCCCTCTACTCTTTCTAGTGACAAGTTCTGCCCATATACCAGGTTGCTTAAAAAGCCCCCAACAACACGACAAACAAAAAAAACAAAAAACCCCAAACCACAACAGAGCAATTGCAGCTGTTTTATGCGGGGTGGATTATGTTTTCCTCCTTGCACACCCATGCAGTGAGGTGGAGGAGAGAGACTTGAGGCCCTCCTCACAGCCTATGCTCATAGTGCAGGGAAGCCAACTAAGGTCCCAGAGAGTGAGTAAAAGTGTGTTATGGATTGCCTTGGTCTGGTGTGTGCCCAGAGCAACCACCAGGAGAAGAAAGAAAGAAAGAAAGAAGTTATCGTATGGTTTAAAACCAGTCCCTGGAGAGAACTCTAAAACCCTGGCTGGCAATTTTCCATGATTTTTATTATTTTCCAGAAAGAAAAAGCAAGTGACCTTATTCCAACTCCTAAAAGATTTTGTAAGCCACAGTACATTGTATAAGAAAGCTCTTCCCTGCTCTGTACTGGTAATGGCATCTGTTTTCTGAACCTGAATCTAGTTGGTGCTAGACTGTGTATTGGATGAATTGCACAGACAGAATTCTGTCTCTGTCCTTTAAACCACATCATTTTTAAGAAGTAGCCCATAGTATTTTTTTTGGGCTGGAGTTCGCCAGACTGCCCACAGATTTTTGTCCTGCCAGATATTGCTATCATGTTCAGTGAAATTTTTCCCTGCACTTAGTTCCCTCCATAAAGAAAGCAAGCTCAAGACCCGTCCATAAAGACTGAATGTTATGTAGGTTTTGTGCTGAAAAGTGTATCTGGATTTATGTCATATGGACAATTTTATGATGCCACATATTCAAATTTAAACCTTTGTGCTATTTAGTGTTGTTCTGTGCCATTCCTCAGACCTTCTTAGATACTATAGATTATAGTATTTTCTTTATGTTCTATCAAGAGATACAGTCCCTGCCAAATTTCTTGCTTGTGATTAGGCCTTTTTCCTCTGGATCCTCGTTTCTTCCACATGCTGTTTCTTTGAGTCAAATCCATCTATAGATGAGTAGAGGAAAGAAAAAAGGCTGCACAGCAGTGCTGCAACTGTTCCCGTACAAGGCCCTAAGTTGATTAAAGCTAATGGGAGAACACTCTCCCTCTTTGCCTCATCACCCCAGTGAAAGTGGATGCTCTGAAAGTTTTACATTTTCATTTCCATAGCTTTTCTTAGAGGCTGAGGTTTGGCCAGGAGCTCGCGTCTCAGGTATGGCTGAACTTTGAGGGAGCCAGCAAAGAAAGATTCTGGAGGAGCAACTAAGAAGCTACACGAGGCATTGCTTTGAAGTGCATGTTGCAAAACTCTAGTAGGGACACAAGCAGGGAAACTCTGTGGCTGGACACTTAGTGAGATCACTGATGAGCAACTGTCCTTTAAAACCAGACCAACCCCATATAGCTCCTCATTCATTACTTTTCCCATGATTTCTGAGTGTTCAGGTCAGCCTGACTTAAAAAGGGAAATGCATACAACTGTGCCTCTGACACGACATATTCAGGAAGGAGAGAAGAGGTGGTATAAAATTCCTCTTGCTTACTAATGACTAGAGTCAGAATGACCGAACGTCAAGAGCCAGTCCAGATCAGGAGCTGGGGTAAGGGAAGAATTTGACAGCTGTAAAAAAGCTGCATATTTAAACTGGGACTGACTTCAGAGGGAGTCTGGCCCAAGGAAGAGCTTCTGGATTTGGCCCAAGAGATTTAAATAATGCAAGACAGCTTGGTCAGTTTCTCAACTTCTAGCTAGACAATCTCTTTATATTTAACCCAACTTCATCAAAAAGCCTTTCTAAGCCTACTGGAAGGCCTGGTATTGGGAAATGGGATGGCAAAAAAACACTTTGGAGATGTCCTGTAATCAAAATGATCAGTGATTATGATTCTGATTAGCACATCTCTAAGAGACACTAGAAGCAGTATCCATTCTTGTTTGGACCAGACCCTGAGCCACCTGCTCTTGTAGCTGCCACTGCTTTGAGCAGGTTGAACTAGGTGATCTCCAAGGATCTCCAACCTTAATTTTTCTGCATTTCTATGAATCTGTTGTTACAAGAAGGCTCTAGCACTCTATTAGTCATTCTTTAAAGTTATTAACGAATTTTTAAAAATTATGACTACACCATTTCAGAGCCTGTTCCAGGCTTCAGTACTTGTGTGACTTCAGTAATTTCTGGAGAATCCCTGCATAAGATGATGCAGGGTGCATGATGTACCTGCTCAAACTTCAGTTGGATGAAAGAATAGGCCAAGTGTATAAGATGCTAAATACTAGTTTCATATAACCATTTTTAATTTAAATAACTTGGCCATATATAAAGTATGTAGTTTAAATAATATGGCCACATTGGAAGGCCTTTCTGAGGCTTGCCTGGCTTCAGCTCTTCTGTGTACTTGTAAGAAACAGATGATAATGATCTTTGTTATTATTAATTATTAATTACTATTAATTTATTATTATTATTACTTCCCTATTGCTTATTGACTTGACTCACTGTCCCTTTCACCAAAAATGAAACAAGCTGTGATAAAAACTATTTTGGTCACACAGGGATGACATTGTATCTTCTCACCCTAAGACACACCCCTAAGCAAGTATCCTGATCTTATAAATGTTCCTTAATAGTTTTGCGTGTGTAAATCCCCATTTTCAGTTGCAATGCCAATGCACTGGTTTTTCAGTCCGCAAGATCAAATGTTTGGACAGTCATGAGTTCTGTGACAAATGAGAGCGTCAAAGATGTTTACATGACTTCAGACTGAACTTGCAAAGTTATTTAGATATGTAAACAGGAACAGGAAGACCAAAGATAATTTTTGAAAGCCACTCTACTGGCTGGGAACAAACCCCCACATTTTTCAAGGTCCAGGGCTGCAAAAGGACATTCATATGTCAAGTGAAATTTAGGTACCTAAATCCAAAACTTATGGACTGATCATCTGATACCTGTTTGAAGAAGCTCCAACAGAATGTCCTGACAAGTAGCTGTTAAGGCATATACTGCACAGTAGATTTAGTCAGTACTTTCTGTTGAAGGTGTGATTTTGCTTGAAATAACCGAACTATCGCAGGACTAGAGAAAGGCAGCAAACATTACTCCTCCACTGTGTTAAAGGGGGCAAAGTGAATGCCCTGAGGGAAAAATGGATTTCCTGCCTAAAAGAGCGAATGCTGAATCCTTCTGGTTACTCTAGAAAGGAAGAACTACCTCATCACATTTACCTTAGGACCAGTGTGAAAATGTAAGACCTCAGCCAGAAGAAACAAGGCTCCAGTTCTGAATCCCAGGATTATTTCTGCTTCTTTTAACAGATTAAAATCATGTTACTCATCCCTCAACTTTTGGCTGGGTGAGCCAGGGCAAAGCTCTTCTGCTGCGTGAGGGGCTGGGCACGTGCCATGGATCTGCCTGTGTCATGGGGCAGCTGTTGTGCCTGAGGCACCACGGGGCTTTGCAGCCAGGCCCAGAATAAGTGCCCAGCTCATGCGCGATAGACCTGACTCTTCCCAGAAGTGTTGCTCTTTAACATGCATGCAAGAGATCAGCAGTCTTCACCTTCAGGGCTTATTTATGACAATGTTATCACATATGTTTTTGTTGGGTTTATAGTTAATTATTTATTGGTTTTCTCTATACTTCCTGAGGGGGTGAAGTTGTTTATTTTCTCATGACTTTGTGTCACTGAGAAATTGCTATTGTTGAGAACCTTATTAAAAGTCTTTTCATATCTTTCTGTCTTTGTTTATAACAAAGTTGCAGTTAATAAGCCGATACCTACTTAACATTAAGGGCTGCTTTCTATTGTTGCTTTTTAAGCTACAGCCAGGTTAGCAATCCACATTTAATATCCAGTCTCTATTGTCCTGATCTCAGTAGGCAGAGAGTGAGAAACACCAGCCTCTGAGAACTCAGGTCTTTCACATTATTTACAGACATACACAGAATTGGTAGTGAGCAGTTGTAACAGCGAGGGGAAGCTGGGTTGGTTTTTTTTTTGTAACTTGGTGAGGTGCTATAAAGATAATATCAGTGAGCATTCACAAGGCAGGCTGTTGAGAAATGTGGGTGGGCTAGGGAATTTTTGTTTGTTTTTAAGAGGAATCAGGAAGTTCAAGTATTAATTTCCAGCCTAATCCATGCCTGGCAGAGAGGTTTCAGGCCCCTGGACTGGCTTATTACCCCGCTGGATGAAACCTCGCTGCTGCACCAGTTCCCAGGAGGAGCAGGGGGAGCCACCCTGTGCGCTCCCTGGCAGGGCGGCACCGATGTCCTGCACGGCTGGCAGCACAGCGACTGGCACCGAGCATGGCAGCTTTGGAACAAGGAACTCTTGGGACAGGAGTCCTCGAAGGTGGCACATTAAATCCTGTTAACGCTGCTTTTTGAGGAGCAGAGCAAGCTAAGCTCTCCTGTCCTGCTGCAGTTGAGGCTGGTAATCACATGCAGCAGGTGGGAGGGATGCTTTTGTAATCATGTGAAAACCCAACAGTAGGAAGGGAAAATGTAACGAAGAATAATCCTCTCCTAAGGAGCTTGCAATTTAAATACAAGCACATTGTTTCAGGATTTAAAGAGATTAGTGCAATGTAGCATGGACACTGGGCTGGCTAACTCTGGCCTTCCCAGCTCACCCTTCCTAGCCCTCACCCCACTTAAATAACGGTGGGTGGAAGGGAGACACCATGATTTGCTCTCCAACAGGCCTGTGCATCGCAGTCCTTGTACTACCAGCTGCAGTTATCTCAGCAGGTCCATTGCAGGCTGAGCAACGCAACTCTCTTCCCTCCGACAGCACCGAGCGAAATTTTCAGTAGGCAAATGGCTTCCCCAGACTAAAACATTCAGAATGAAACCTTTAAAACTAATCAGTCTGTACACTGAGCTGAGATCTGAGGACTTGCGATTTCCTGCTTTGTGAAGAACTTAGCTCCTTCAGATTACCTCTGGGTCACAACAGATCACTGCAGATCTTGCGCCCTCCTTACCCTCTCAGCAAGACCCCTCAGCCTCATGGCCTTTTTAATGACTGATTTCAGTACTGACAGAACACATGTCTCACTGTATTTTGCTACCTGAAAACAGACTATCATCTTCCAGTTATCCACACACACACTCCCTTTGCCAAGCTGCCGAGAAAGAACTTTACCACAGCATCACGTTTTTCCAGCTTATGCCTTCCTTATCCTCCATTAAGGCAGAATGACATATTCACAGAAGAGTCTTTCAGTCTTTTATAACTTTACCAACCAAAACTAATGCACAGTATTAAAAATTGTCGCAGCTGGGTTACTCCGTAGTCACTCCATGTCTATCATGGTAAACGCAGATATATTTTGTTTTATAAATAGATCGCATGAGTCTGTTGACTACAAGTAATGTCCTGCTTAGGGGGCAGCTCTGCTTATGTAAGACCGCCTGTCACTCACACTGTCCAAGAAGCTATTCTTATGTAAAGCATCAAGTACCATTTCTATGTGAAGCGTAGAAGTATTCTTTTCAGGATGTGAAAATGAAAATATTTATGTCCTCAGCTACTTTAACAACTCTATGGAAAAAAATTTAATCTTGCAAGAGTCACTCTGATCTCTTTCTCTCCCCTAAATGTACATACACATACTATTATTTTGTGTCTTTTTATACGAAGCAGTTATGGGTTATATTTTCTGGATTTATTGGCTCAGCCAAAATAAATAATCTTGTTAAGTTCATGTTCAAGTGTCTTTCCAGCATTATTTTTCCAGATACTGAGCTTTCAGAGTGAGTTTGCTCTGTAACAGATGGAGTCAGTGCTCTGTAGTTAGCTCTCCATGAAATTAGTTTGAGTTGGAAGATACGGCAATTTTTATTAACAGTACTTCAATTACAAGAGTGACTAGGTTCACTAGTTTATGAGGGTTTGTAACTTAATTACCAAAACATGCGTCAGCAACACTTGAATGTCAGCTTACACGCTCAAACAGGTATGTGAGTCCTAGGAAAAAGCCCCTCTGAGCTCAGGTCCTCACCTGAGTTTGAATGTAAATATGTATTGCAGCAAAGACAAGGTCTCCATGAGACACGTGAAATGAAGCTTGTCCAGCCCATTAATTTCAGTGTATTTGTCTGTGTCAGACAACAAGGCACTGATTATGACCTAATAAATAATTACTAAATGACTAAGTACTTTCATATATAGCCTCACATGATTATAAAGCAATATAGCGATTTATGTAACAATTAATACAGTGAATTACATCTATATGTATAAAATACGCAGAGGTTAGGCTTCAGTCTTTCTATGCACAGAATGGAGATGTATAACTAGTTTCACGTATAAGGCTTGTGTTGGACTTCCAAGTGTAAAAGTCAAAAGGTAATTGCAGAGTAGCATTGTGTGTATGCTTATATAACTACTTGAAATCAAGGACCTGTAAAGAACGCAGTTATATCCAGCTTTGTACTGCCTTCATTTTCCATGCTGTTTGAAGAGGACAGGCACAACATGTAAACATTCTTATAGCCGCTTCAAGATCAGAAGAAGGGGTGGCCAATATTATTATTGCAATGGGGCTTACAGATGATTGACAGCACATAGCATATATCATATCTTCTTCTGCGTCATTGCTTCATTTACAGAAACAAAGGTTTTATGGGAATTTGATATTGTTGCCATTGACCTTTCCTGCTGAAAACATTTACTATCAAGTTCACCATCACTATTCCTTTCAGTGGCAGATATATATAAGGAAAAATCAATCTTATACTTATGCTCTTTATATACTGATCTTTTTTTCCTGTTATGTTTTGACTTAGTAAAAGGCTTTTTAAAATGGCAGTAAACCATGCCTGTGAAATGTACCATCTGGGAGCAGGAACAGACCTGGAATACAGATGAGTTTTAAAAGAGGGAATAAAAGGGAAGCATTTTACAAACCCAACCAATCAACAACAAAAAAAACCCACAAAACCCAACCAAAAAAAAAAAAAAAAAACCAACAAAAAAAAAGGTGGTTTTTCATGGTTTTTTATTCTACCACTTCAGACATGAAAACAGCAGGCCTGGGGCAGCGGTAGCTGCTTTCCATTAAATGACAGAAACAAGGGAGAACTAGAGAAAGACAAATAACCACCTCCCTGTCACAGCAACATCATTTTCAGAGTATTTGCCATACTACATCTGCATTTTGTTCTAAATTTGCTATGGAGTTTGTGTCAGCAAAATTTTCCCACTAGGATACTTCTATAAGACAGTATTGTTTAGGGACTTGAATCACTTCAGAAAGCAGTAAGATGTTTTCAGCAAATGGTTTACAGGCTAAGATAAGAGTTTTGAGGATAAAATCACACTTAAGGCTTAAGCTGATCTAATGACTTCCTACCACCGTGATGGGAAGCTCTCCCTTCTCCTCCCCCACCTCCTAAGCTGCACCCCCGGTTCCAGCTGCATACTCTCAAGCCCACGCCACACCAGGGGAGGTTGCATGCCTGCTGGTGACACAGAGGACCAGAGATCCCATTTGGCTCATCAAAGGGTCCAGTAGGCACCAGAGGGGGCAGAAGAAGGGGAGCACGGTCACTCGCTTGGAATCAGTGGTAACAGAAGCTGGTCCTCTTCCCCTTTCAGCCTGGAGTGAGCTGCTGGACTGACAGAGCTGTTCATACCGCGCGTAACTTACACTCAGGGTTGTGATGCAGGAAATACTTAACCCTGCTGTGAATCAGAGTTCACAGGAAAAGAAGCAAGCCCTCTGACTTAAAATGAAATAAATCACTTTAATCCCAGGTTATCAACTGTGGCAGTGATGGGAACATTCTCTCTGTTCCTGCATTTATGATGTTTCTTTTACATCACTATAAAAGAAATGTTAGGCTATCAACATGACAGTATGTGGCAGGCAACAAAAATAGTCTTGGAACACAGAAGGTCTGTAGGGAAAAAAATGGCTTCACATGAAACTGGCTATTACATCTTGGATTTCTATCCAATTCTACAGCATCTGAGACACCCCTTAAGAGGGTCCACATGTAACGCTTTGTCATAACCTAGTCCTATTACAGTCTGAGAGCTCTGAAAATGCTCTTCATGCCTGTGTGTTCAGCAATTACTGCTATCACTAAAAGGCAGCCATCCCTGACATGAAATACTAAGGCCATTTTGTGCCATGAAAAAAAGCATCTGTTGAGTGGTTGGAAGAGATAGTAAAGGTTTGCTGTCATGGAATAGTTCTACACAATGCAGTTAGTGTAGGAATAATTATAACTAGAAGCAACTGACTTACCCTGTGGAAAATTATTGAAAACTTCTGTGCTTACCATCAGCCTTATGAATGCTGTTACACACTGTCATGAGAAGAGTGCCTTTAAATAGCTCATGAGTTTTCCTGCATTTGTGGCTATTTCCCATGTTTCAGAAGCCATGTTTCCCATGTTTCAGAAAGACCCTTCTCAGAAACATAATGTGAATTATTAGCTGTTTGAGGTGTACCTTGATATAAAGGGTATTTCCCATGCAGGAAGTATTTATCTAGGAAATGTAGTAATTTTTTTGTTCTTTGTGCTTATGTGATTCTTCTATAATACAAAATTGTGTACAATCAAAAAAGATTTACCAACTGCACCAACAGCTAAAAAGTTGGAAAAATGCACGTGTAACCTGACAGTTTGGACACTCTGAGCTGGATCTTTCCACAGCCTCCACCTAAAAAAATGAGATCATAGAATCATAGAAAATTACAGCATGGAAGGGAGCTTGGGAGATCATCTAGTCCAATCCAGTCCAATCTCTTGCTTAAAACAGGGATACCTTCAAAGTTAACTCCAAAACCTTGTCTAGTTGAGTTTTATACATTACCACAGATGGAGATTCCCCAGCTTTTTTGAGCACCTCTTCCAGTACTGTACAATGCTTGGGGGAAAACCTTTTTCCTTGTTTCCTACCAGAATTTCCCTTGCTGCGATTTGTGTCCATGGCTGCTTTGTGGCCTCCCACTGAACATCTCTGACGGGTTGTCTCCATCTTTCCATAGCCTCCCTCTAGGTGAGGGAAGACTCATTTCAGTTTCTTTAGATCCCCATTTAGGTTTCTTTTCTGCAGGTTGAACAAGGCCAGTTTCCTCAGCCTTTCCTTATATCATATGTCCTTCAGCCCCTTGACCCTCCTCTGGATTCTCTCCAGTTTACTGGTTTCTCTTGTACTGGCATGCCCTGAAATAGGACACAGGTTAGATGTGGCCCCACTGGTACTGAGAAGGAAATAACCACTTCCCCCTACTTGCTAGCCACTCTTCTGCTAATGCAGACCAATAAATAGTTCAGTATGTAGCTTGTGTTTTTCTTTCAAACCATCTAAATTGGAGATTTCCTATTTGTGTTGATGTCTGGTATTGTTTTTTTTATACTACCATGAAGACTGCAGAAATCGTGTGAATTGGTTTTGGTTTATTTTCACATTAAGGGAAGCCAGATTATCAGGAGAACATTAGGCTCTGACAGTTTGTGGATTAGGGGAAGGCATTAAACATCTCAAATAGAACTGTTGGAGCTGGCACCAAGAAACATCTGCTGCTGTAAACCTCATAAAAGGGAAAAACAAAAAGCACCTTGGAAGGTAAAGTGAAGTTATATACGTGGTTTCAAAGGTGTCATTCAACCATTGGGGATGCTATTTGATCCAAAACAATATTCTCCCTTAGAATGCTGGCCAGCCAAGCTGTTCCATGCTAGGGTGAGACCCTGGATCTTGACACAAACTCCCTTGCTGGGAAACCTAAGAACTTAATGAGTCCGTAACTGTTAACATTTCTCTTCACCCATTTTTGGCCCATAAGTGATCTTTCCTTTACTGGGAACTGCATCAAAATGCCAGTACTCATCAGGAAGAATGAATTAAAAAATGGAAAGCATAACATGAGGCTTGGTCTTCAGCCCAGCATAACTAAAGCTCTTCTCATCAATACAATGTCCTTTTGTCCTAGCTCAGAAGTGAAACATCTCATTTTTTACACAGGCAGGTTTACTGCCTCTCATAAAGTTTTTCAGAGCCTCAAAGGCAGTAATAATGTAGTTTCACAATGGCTCTTATTATGTAGATGAATACTGGAGCATCTTTTCAACTGAGGCACAAAGTTTTAATCCTTGTTCTCCTTTTCCCAGTCAGTATGCCACCTTTTCCATGCTCTAGCCTATCTGCAAATCTTCATGCCTAGGTGGTTTTCCATAGTGGTCATAGCTCTGTTCTGAGGCTGTATTTATGCTGTCTTGTTGAAGAGTCCCAGGATGAGGATGTGTGAATGAAGTCATGTCTATGGTCCCGGTCCAGAGCCCTGATCACCACAAAATAATTATTCCCCCAACTTGGCAGGTAACCTCAATACAGGTTATCTGTGTTAAATGTACACCTTCTTCACTGAGGATAGATTGCTACTAAGTTTCCTTAGCAAATTTTTTGTCTTTCAGTTGAAATTTTTACTTAGTGCAAAACACAACCTACATTACCACAGAAGTCCTAGGATACCATAAATGCATGGTAAATAATCTCTCTGCTTAAAATGATGTTAGTAATTACAATGCAATAAGTAAAAAGAAAATGCAGGCTTTTTGTGTGTATGCAATCTAATTATAAGAGCACTTAATCAACTTAAAAGATTAAACATAAGGCATTTACAAATTAAACAGTGTATGTGGAAGGGAGAAAAGCACCAAATGCAGCGCCGGCTGCCATTTCTGTACTGAACCATTTCTAAGCTTAACTTGCTTATATTTGGGTCAGTAATCAAAGCAAATTTTAAAACACTTGAAATCTAAATTATCCAATAAACCGACATGGATTCAGACTTCTGCTCACCGACAGGAGCTCGTGATTAAGACAAACCCTATAACTGTTGCTTCCTGGATCAGCCCCAGGAGACTTCATTTAGATATCCTTTTTCTAGGAAACCTTTGGCACTCTTGGGTTACAGATAACGGAAAAAATTGAGAATACTCCTTTAAAAAAAAGTATGTGGCTGTTTATCATTTTTTTCCTTTCCTGGGTGGCTTCAGATTAAAGCACTGCAGTCTTGATAATGAGACATAGTTTTATGAGGTGAATTAATCTCAGTGGCACCATCTGAAAGTACCATAGTTGTGCTTAATGCCTGCTTTGCTTTGCATAGCCATAAAAACGGTACAAGCTTGGTGCAAGACATGCAGTGGCAGAGCCAAAGGCACAGAGTATGAATTGCTGTGAAGTTGGCAGGTTTTGTGGTATTGAGTCTTTTTTTTCACTGCACTACTGCGAAGGGCACCTTACCTGTGCCTACTCACTCATATGGCTCTGCTCTGCGTCTTGGTGTCCTTTCATTTCAGATTAACACCCATAGGACTAAAGTTCCATTTAAACAGTGATTTTCCTCATTTTCAGAAAGGTTGAAAGGTTTTTCATGGTGACGCCTGTTTGGCACATATGAAATTAGATATGGCCAGAGATATTCTGGTAGATATGTTCCTGTTCTCTTTAGTGCTGCTTCATTTTGGCAAGAACTTCTGGTTACCTGGAGGATGTACAGGGCAGCTGTAACAATGACGACATTGAATTCCAAGAATTTTGGAACAATTTAGAACAGACTTAGCAAATTCACCACAAATTGCATAATTTTACTGAAACAGGACAATTGCCCGAAGGTGTAAGTCAACAGCACCTTTGCTTGATGGAGCAAACATGGACATGATGGGGTCCAAATTTATGACAGATGCTTTGCTATAGTTCAGGTTTTATGACGTTCACAGTCCCTTTTGATGTTTTAATAGAATTGTTAAATTCCAAGCATGAAGATGGCCATTGTAACATTTTTAATTCTGGTCCCCACGCAAAGATGTCTTCTCCTGCCACTCAATTTCTCAGCATCTGTGGAGAGGTTCAGGGAGCAGTGGGGAATCCAGAAGTAACGTGTGTCTCTGTTGGCGGTGCTTGCACAGTGGCATTTCATACAGCAGGCTGTACCCAGAACACCCAATACGTGGTCGCACAGCAGTATGGAGGGCATTCTAGAATAGGCAGTGTTGCAGCAACGGGTACATTTGGTCCAACTGCAAGTGCCATGAGTCAGCTGGAAGTGCAATACTAGTTAATTAAGAATGGAAACACTTGAGTATTATTTAAAGTTCAGTTTTCTTTGTAATGGCTTGCTTTTTAGCTATTTTTAGATGAAGTTTATTATTTCCTTTTATTTCAGAACACATTAAAGCTTTGAAAGTCTTAAAAAACCTCATCTGTAACCAAATCCACACTTTTTCTTTTTCTGTTTTCACCCAACCACAAGAAGTGTAGGGTAATTTCTTGTCTCCTTTACACATTTATGAAAAAAATCATACCAATCAGAAAATTTAGCAGAACAGATATTTTGTGGTCCAAATGTCCAGCATATAGGTCATGTTTCATGACAGAGAAAGTGTTTCAGATTAAGTCATTTCACATTTTAATTATGGCATTTTTTTAGAAATACTTTTTTGAAACTTTATTTCATGTTTTCAGAAAGCATGTTTATGGTAGCATCCAAAATAATAATTCAAATAGCTTTTCTTCTTTTCTCTCTTTTTTCCCCATGGCTTCAACCTGATGTCTTAAAGCTTACTTAGACTTTGAGGTAGGAGAAACAGAATTTGTTCTGCCTATTTCAAGAAAAAGCTAGAAGAAGTATTGGTAAAAAAAACCTGAAACAAACTTTAAAGAAGTCATAAAGTCTGGCACTATCAGAAAGTAAGAAATGCAGCATTCCAATGAAATATGAACTTCAGCTCTATCTGTGCTTAAATTCAAAGTCCAACCTCTTCAATTTCACCAAGCTGTGAAAACTTCAGGAAAAAAGGACAAAATGTTCGTGATTTTTTTTCTCAGTTTTTGGGTAACTGGAAAGCAGATCTCTTTCTGGCATAGCAGAGACTTTATTGACCAGACCCAACTGTGCTGTGCTTCATGGTCCTCAGCCCTCTCTACTGGTGGTGGAGACGGGAGGAGCTACAGCCCCATGGCCACCAGGCAACCCTCAGGGACAGCTGGGAGGTCTGCCCACCTGTGGGCGAGGTCCAATCCCATGACCTCTGTCTTTCCATGGATACAGGCAGCACAAGCCCTAAGAGGGAGGAGAAGAGGTTGCAAAAGCTGTGGGTTCCTGTGTGAGGTTTCCTCCTCCTCTAGAGTTACAAGACTCGGGTCTCTACTGGCAAAGGTCAGACCTGAAATCTTGGAAGCAGCTACTGAAGGTGGCAGTCAGGTAGCAACACCAGCATTTCACCCTTTTTTGGTAGCAGCCAGCTGAGCTGTCTCAGTGAAGCATCTGGGAAATATATTCTCAATGCAGTGCATGCTCTCTTGAGTTACAATAGTTCCTTTACAACAAACAATTTGAGATTTACTTCTATGAATTTTTCACAGTGTGCATTACTTTCTTATTTCTTAACTTTCCAGTGCTTCTCCAAACACTGATCTGTACTCAGCAAGTATTTTCTTTCTTCTTGCTTATATGTAACTCTCACATATTTACAGATACTGTTAGAAGGGCTTTTACCCTGTAGGCAGAATTTTAGTCTTGCAATCAGTCACACATTGAATTTTTTCTTCCAGAAAACAGGAATTCTTTGCCTGAAATTGTGCAACAAGGCATTTTGAACACAAAAATAGCTTCAGGTCCAAGCTAATGGTCATAAGGCTCTAAAGAATGTGACAATTTTCTCAAGACAATTTAAACCAAATGCAATTCATATCAAACGGCAGCATATCTTCCTAGCTAGCACAGGCACCAAATATTAATGGTGTCATTTTCTTACCACGAACTAACTAAACCCCAAGAAAAGTCTATGTAATGCTCCCTTGTTAAGAACGAATGGTTCATTTAAATAGGATTCATAGCTTTCATGACAAGTTTGAGAACCTGAAAATTTAATTTCTGTGTGGGAAGACAAAGTGTGCTTTTTTCCTTTCCTAAATACAACTTTCCTCATTTTAAAAAAGGGGCCTCTGAACCATGGTGGAACTTCTTCTTGTGATCTCCCATCTGACCTATGGTGGTGATAGCAGGAACGCTTGCCCTGTATTCCCTTTCCAGGTGTTACTGTGGCTGCAGAGCACCAGCTAGCTTCTTCAGAGAGCTTCTGTGTCTTCGATACAGACTGCTTCTGCCACTGAAGGGTTACAACTCTCCTTCCACCACTGTATACCCCAGCTGCACCCACTGAGATGGGCCATGGTGTACCAGGACACAGCAAATGCTGGTCTGTTTGTTGTGACTCCTGGTCCTGGGCGTGCAATTCTGTATTAGCCTACTACAGATGTCAGCACCCCTGAGCAGCGCCCATGTTCCTAAGTCCATGTCTCTTATCGGGGGTGGTCTAGGGTGCTTTGCCAGCTGGTTGCAAGAAAACTGTTCTGCTCTTTGTGGGGACAGGAGCGGAAAGTGAACTGTTGGGAAAGGCTTGAGGGGCCGCAGATGTCCTTTTGCACTCATATAGGTCTTTCTCCTCAGAGCAAGGAGAGGAGATGCCAGCCCAAGTCCAAGCAGATCTCAGGGTATGACCACCAGGTGCAGAAATCCGCTAATCCAGGACAGAGGCTGCTCCTCTGTGTTAACCATGCAGAGAAGATCTAGGCTAAGACAGAGCCACAAGCTAAATAAAAAACATTTTTCCTTTCCTTGTCACAAGAAACCTAATTTTAAAACTATGTGCTCACTGTGAGTCTGACAAAGAGCCTGCTGGGCGTCTTCCTAGTAGCTTCAATAGCCTTGGGTGGGGTCTTGGACATTTTGGTTACCTTTTCTTGCCAATGGTGTCAGCTGCTTTTTCTGTGGTGATGTGTGTGCACGAGAAAGAGAGAAAGGAAGCATTGGGAAGGCATTGGCACACCTTCTGTCTCTCCTGGAATTCAGTAATGCCTCAGCAGACTATTTAGCAAGCCAGAGGGAGCCACAGACACTAGGCACTTGTGGATATTATAATTAGGAGTAAACTAATGAGAGCATTTGGACAAAGAGAGAGGCAGAGTAAACAACCACAGGTAAACTGCTCAAAGCCACAAACTTAGCATACAGTGCTTGGCTCCCAACTCTCCTCTGCTCCTGCTGTTCCCCCTGCCCCAGGGGCTGACACCAGGAGGAAGCAAGACACAGGGTCACTGAAGGGGAGACTATGGGACAACGAGGTAGAGAGAGGTAAGAACAACAGGCGGAGCAACCATAGTGGCTGGAGAGAATGTGAATCCTCCCCGCTTTGCGGCTGCTAATGGGTCAACACTTCGGGGGGAGCAGTCTCTACTTCAGCATCTGAATGTCCTATCTCTTTGCTGCCAGTCAAGCACCAAAGTTCCTTCCCATTCAGCTATCCATAAAGACCTAACAGTTCTCTTGCAAGTATTATTCTGTGATTGAAATGGGAGTCCTGAAATACGTACGGTCCCCTCGTCTTAAAGGGTGTTTCAGGACCAAGCCCTAGTTTACTAGGAGAAAATTAGAATAACATCAGAGCTATTATCTCCCTGGGACACATGCTTGAACCCATTTATCTGCTAAGTTACTTTCTGCTTTCCAACTAAAGACAGCAGGACATGCACATCCCCAGAGGGAGGGGGTGGAGGGAATAAAAGAGGTTATTGTCACAGAGGCAGTAACCTGCAAAATCTGTAAAGCTGCCTTCATCTTTTCCCTTTGCTGTTCAATGTTTCAGAAACTTAGCTCAGCTGTTGGTGTTTTCCGTTAGGCTTACTGTCAAAATAAAAATAAAAGAGGAAGATAGTGACTGAAAAAGAGAGAGGGAGAAGGGATCAGCTATCTTTCTTTTATAATTTCAAAAAGGATTATGTTAAATTCCTTTTTTTTTTCTACGTCCCCAGTTTGCTAACATTTACATTTAATCTCACTTTGATACTTACTAGCATCTGCTTCAACATAATCTGTCTTCTTCTCTTATTCTTTCCATAACTATTAGATCCAGCCCTTAAAGATACATGGTCATTTTTGCTTTCCCTTCTGCTATGCTAGCAATGGCCAGCATTATGTGAGGAGAAAGAGGGACCTTTTAGAGAGGAAATGTACGTAATTTTGGAACACTCTACTCATCTGGTCCTGTTGTTTTAGTTTAATGAACAAGTAGTTATACAGGTCACAAAAGAAGGTTACCTAATAATGACTTTAATAATGATATAGACTCTACATTCAGAGATTACTGGGGCATAGAAGTGGTCTCAAAAGAACTGTCTGGACATTTTGTCCTACTCTTTTTTCAAGTGCTGTTTGGTTCCTAAACAACCTGGTAGCACACACTGTTCACAACACTTGTTATCACCGTAGTTGTGCCTACCTGTTTTCAGATAAAATTTGCCATGCATGCTTTCCATATCCAGCCAGCCCTGCACACCTTTGTTAGCACAAGGCATGAAATCTGTCCTGGAAGGGAACCAGCTCCAGACCAGTGAGGTCAAGCAGTTCCCAGCTGCACCAGCGTGCCAGTGGAATGGCCAGGAAGACAGACCAGTTAGGGGACCAGAGTTGTAGTGAGGCTACAGGAGTGAATGAAGCCACGCTGGCCAGAGCAGGGGAGACTGTCCTCATCCCCCAACATGGAGCAGAGACTTGCCCTGGTGTCTAGGAGGGATGGGGGTGCTCATGGCCCAATAAGGCCCCTGGTAAATCAGCTCCTGTAGTAATCAGTGGAAACATCAGGCTGGGAATGCCCAGTATCCTAAGGCTATAAGGCTCTTGACTCATGTTGTGACTAAATCCACAGAATATTGTGCTAAGGTGGATTTTATGTAATTTTTTCTCATTTCCAGCCATGCTTTGGAGTTTGGTTCAAACCTTTGCTTCCATTCTACAACTGCACATGCATTTGTCAGGATGTTACCTCTTCCACATTTCTTCCTCTGTGCTCTCTTCTCCCCTTTAGTGTCTGCCCTGCAGCACTGCACCAGTGGAGTTATTTCTTATCTCCCATTACACCTCCACATGCTCTCCTGACCACCTTACTTACGCCTGAGAGCACTGTAAGAGCTTTCCAGCCTCTGCTGCATCAGTTAACCTCACCATGCCAGTAGTGCTGCATAGTTGTCTTCCTGTGGGCTCCTACAGGTGGAAACATAGTACAAACAGTGGGATGGGTCTCATGTAGTTTTGCCCAGCTCCCATCGTACTTTTCTCTGACTCTTGATGGCACCTAACCTCTGCAGCCTGTAGGTCAGATACATCTGTCTTTCCTGCACTCTGGATGGTGACACTAATGCACCCTCTTGATGCTGAGCTCTTCCCAGCAGATCCATATTACTAGAGACCTAAATTCTGCTTGGTGATATCTAATATCTGAAGCCTGGTTTAGACACAGGGTGTCACAGCTGTGTGAATACAAACATATGAAAGACAGACAGACAGGCATCTTGTTTTGCATTAGGCATTTGCATGTTTCTTTGAAGACCATTTTCATGAAACCTGTATCGGTAGATGAAAACCTACCATTGCTTTCTGTGGAGCCTGACATAATGATTTGGCTCCAAGAGAAGTCAAACTGGAACCATTTCTTCAACTGCTTGCATAATTCTTTTGAGCTTTGTGAGGTCAACTAAAAGAAGTACTAACTCCAAGCCATTCTTGGTTTGGATTTTAGTACCCAAACCTCACCTCATGAGGTTTATGAAGCCTAGTTCTGCTTATCATACTGCCTGTTACAGGGGCACAATTTATATTGAGTGGAAACCAGGTTTCCTGTCCTGCAAAATTTTTTCCATTGTCAAAAATGTTCTGTCTATGTTAAAACAAACCCAACACCTTTCAGAGAGGAAAAGAGAGAGAGAGAGAGAGAGGTTTGACTTCAATCCTTTTGTTGGAGTGTTTTTACTTTGTGTAAGTAATTAGTTGTTAAGAAGAAGAGTGAGGACGGCATTAACTAGGGTTATAACATGCTCACGGCATATGGAGAGGCCAAGTTGGGATCCCTGCCTCAGTTAATATTGGTTTGCTTGAAGGAAATAGAGTGCTTACAATGAAGGAGCCTGAAGGACTCTCTCCTCATGTAGGCAATAGACAGATAAGGTTCTTGTCTCACATAAGGAAGTTACAGGAGCTTAAATCCAAGTTTTCCATACCTTATAGCATTGAACTGTAAGATTTCATTCATCCATTGAGTACCAGGTGCTCTTTCAGGTTTGACCAATAGTTCCCTCTGGGATTTAGAAACATTTCCTCCCAGAATTGGTACACACATTTTCCCCTACCTTGGAAAATTTAAGTTTTATTTAACTGATGTTTTCCAAGAAGAAATACACTTATCATGCGGTTCCCTACCACCTCTGAATTACCCGAATCTCATTGATTTTGCTGTTTAGAAAAGGGAGACAGTTCTTTCTCCCTCTCTTTTGCAGCATAGCCATCATTATCGGTAAACACTTTGCCTTTTTTATCTTAGGTGACACACAAGAAATGGGGTCAGTCTGGCCTCCGTTACAGTTTTTACTATTGTGTATGGCAGAAACAGTTGGAGACAACAGTAATGGCTGAAGCCCCACCGAAGCAACTTAGCAATAGTGAATTGTTCAGCTTACAGGTACGAGCTAGGTCTCCAGTGTGGCCAGTACCATCAGTTCACTGGAGATTCGCTGCAAGTCAAGCTAATTAGACTCTTGGTCTCTTGGCACTGATAGCACAGCCCAGGATGCAAGGTGCAGCTGGTACAGCTTCCAACGAATGACAAGTGCATACTTGTCAGAGAGGTAAGGTTGTTGCAGTGCAAGCAATTCCCTACTACTGTGCTTTGCAAGTACAAGAGACAGCTTTCTCTCTTGCTGAGGGAGCTGCTTTAAGCAGCACTCCCTCCTTTCATATGCATACACACACACATGCATATACACTTATATGTATAGTTCTTCAAGGAGAAAAAAAGGAGGTGAAATTTGCTGGCTTTTCCATTACATTTGCTTTCAAGCTTTTGTGGCAAGCTGAGGAAGGAATAAAGTGGGAGCATTTCAGAGAGAAACCAGCCCACACCCCTCTTAGCAATGAGAAGGGTAATTTGGTTGTGTTGTCACCCGTGCACTGTGCCGTACATAATCAAGAAATCTTGGCAGATAATAGGAACAGTGTGCTATTAATTTTTGGTGGCTTGTGGGTGCTAGGCACAAGAGAGGCAGCCTGTCCTGAAAGGGATCAGGGAAATGTAGCAGGCGGCAGCACCACCACAAGCTAGATTTTCCCCTGAGGCAACATGTCTGACACAATTGGCAGCTCATTTCTCCTGCCCTTGGATGTGAGCTGCTTCTGAATGCCTCCCTTGTGCTAGGGCTGGTACTGAGCTAAATGTGGGCCTGGTGCCAATGATTACAATTCCCATTAGCTGGAATATACATTAACTTCAGAGGTTGTGGACCTCTCCAGCAAGGGAATAGCCTGCTGTATGCATCCATTATTTTTCCGGAGGAGAAGGAACTCTGTTGTGCGTTATTATTCACTCACACAGTCTGTTTGTTTGGTTTTTTGGTGGGGTTTTTTTGTTTGGTTGATTTTTTTGGGTTTGTTTTTTTTTCCTTAGGAAACTGGCAGCACTGAAAACAGTTTTATAAAGGCCCTGGGCCAGTTTCATCACCAGACTGTAGCATTTTAGGTTGTCAAGCACTGAGGCACTGGGCAGCTGCAGCCAGCTGGGGATGAGGACATACCCCAGCAACAGGCGGGTCCTCGAGCCCGGCAGGATGGCTGGGAAGTTTGCATCAACCTCTGCCCTGCCACGTATATACACACAAAGCAAGAGGATGCCCTGTGAGCCTGAGCAAGGAGAGAGGGATCATAGCTGGGAAGAAAGCCTCTTGAAAGCTGCAATGGTTTAAAGCAGCTGCGAGAGCTCTTTTGAACCCAGGGCATTACCTGTGGTTTACACTCACCTTTGCTCCTTTATCCTTGAACAAATCTACCATCCCTGACAGATATTAGCTATAAGCATGAGTAGTTAAATCAGTGAGTTGTCTCTCCTCCTGAAGTGTTAGATACAGTCTATTGCAGGGGTCCTCAAACTTTTTAACCAGGGGGCCGGCGCGCGGATGCAGTGGCAGGCAGTCATCTGCGGCTGCTTGGTTCCTCCCCCTAAACCCCCGGCGGGGGCGGGGGGGGGCAGGGGGGTTCTGCAAATACCGGGGGCCAGATTGAGGACCCTGGGAGGCCGTACCCAGCCCGCAGGCCATAGTTTGAGGACCTAAGTCTAGGGCTTTAAGGTGCTGTTCACTTTAGAGCTACTTACCAAGAAAAATCCTGGTTCACAAATGAACAATCATCCAACACTTCATGTGTTCAGGGTATTGATTGCTACTTCAGTCTGTGCAGCCTAGGAGATTTAATTGGCTCTGACCTCCTTTTCCTCTCCAACCTGTGTGTTATTTTCTGTGCTGTCAGCAAAACTGTGTGTCTCGGTTCTTATGATCAAGCTGCTGTTTCACAACAGGGAACCAAGGAAAGGCCTGGAGAAGTAAGAAGCTGGTATCCGCTTCTGCTCTTGTGTGTCCTCACACCCCACCACCACCGAAACAAGGTGGGATTTTTCACTTGGTCATTTTTTTGTCTCCTAAGACTGCTAAACAAAGCTGTGTGCTAAATATCTCTGTTGGTTAGGTCATTTGGGATTGAATCAGAATGTGACCTCTTTGACGAAAATAAAGTGATAATTGCTTTCTCTCTTCCTTCATCTTCCTGGCTCACTATAAGCAAAGGCACGGTGTTGGTGGATTGATTGGACACCTAAAGCATCCCAGGGCCTCAACAGAGGTGAATGCTCATGTGTGCTTAGTATGGAACATACAGCCTCTGGCCAAGAGGTTTTAAAGTCAAAAGAGATAAACAGATGAGGGGCAAGGGCAGTATTGTTTTCCCTTTTCTGCACACAGGGAGTCAAGGCAGAGAAAAGTCAATGTTTTACTCAAAGTTTGCCTGTTGCCTGAAGCCTGCACCACACAGAGAAAAGAATGGAATGGTCCCTGGATTCCTCTTAAAGACCTTTGCCACAAAGTTGTTCTCATATTGGAAAACTTTGCTGCTTCAGAAAATTATGAATTGCTTCTTTGGAGGTCTGACAGCCAAGCATGCTGGTAGCATGGAAAAGTAAGTCTTACATCTGTGAAGACCTGTACATTCTCAGTGGATCTGAAGGGTCAGGCACACATTAAGCCTCCCAGTTTTTGAGGATGTCTTGGCTCCCTGTATCATCGCTACTTGCAAGCTGGTGTAAGGGGCTTATTTAGGCAACTAGAAACTAGCAGGATTTCATTTTGAAGAAGAAATGCAATTGTTTTGTTATTTTTCAGTGTAAACAAGCTTGATGGGGTGGAGAATACTCATTTTGCAGAGAGGAATGATCAGTCTGCAGACTAGGATATCTTAAGGCTCAGACTATGCTTTGCAGGTCACCTGTTGCATCTCTCATTGCTTTCCTTACATGGCTGCTCAAGGAGAAAGGAAGAGCTGGACCACTCTTCAGCTTCTGTCTGGGGGGAATAGGTTGAGTTGTCCTCTCATCTCACTCCTGTTTTAAATTATCCACACTCCCTTGAAAAACCCCATCAGTGCTACACTGGAGTAAACGAGTGGGAAAGTCAGTGTGTTAACTGGAAGAAGCAGTAGGTGGAAGAAGTATTCAGAGCAGGAACAACTGGGATCTAACTTTCATGTTGTGCTTCCCATTGGTTCAAGTTTTACATCAGGCCTTTTAAAAAAAGAGTCCATCTCTGTTCATTCCCTGTGCCTTTATGCTGATGCCATAACCTCATCTGCATCTGGCACTCATTTTTAATCCCACCACTCTTCTGTCATCCTCTTTGTATGATCAAGCCTCATCCCATTCCCATTTGACTCTTTATGTAATGCCACTGCATTACACCCAGCCTCTAATACTATCACCACATAATCCATCTTTACTGTGTCTCTAATCTCTCAATTTCATAATTATTAGGCAGAGCCTTTGCCTCTCTCTTTACCCCAGGACAATTTCCATCCACAATTTCAACAAACTGATGAATCTACAGTCTAAAGTAAGCCATAAAATCTGTAGAAGGCTCTGGTCTGGCTGTGCTTGGTAATAACTTGTGGTAATGAGCTTATGTTTATAATTTGGTGTTTCTTTGAGCTCCGGAGATGGCATCGGTTATTCTTAGTTTTGTGCTGTCAAATTCTGGTATTGCTTTGGATTTAACATTTCGTGGCTATATTTACTGAAGAGACTTTTTTCCTACTGTTCTGAGGATTTAATCATAAAACTCCCCCTGTGAATGTTCACTGCTGTCATTATTGACTTTCTAGGCTTGAAAAGCAGGAAATTCCCTGCATAGCTGACCTTCCTTTATGATATTAGCAGTGATTTATGACAAAACATTCTTGTCTACTTCGTTTCAGACCTCATCTTACAGTAGCACTTCTAACACCGTTTTCTGTTGCTTAACTGCAAGTCATGGCCTTGGTGTTTGCATTGGCTTTGTGCCACTGGAGCTTACATTGGCAGCCAACAGGTTGCAAAGAGGCAGAACTGACGGAATCTTTGAAAAGTTTAAAAGAGTTATGCTGCATTACCCAGCACAGACTACATGCTAATAGGCAGGTATAAATCAGCACAGTTCTTCCCTATGGTAGGTGTAGCTCTAATCATTTACATCAGCAACTCCCCTAGCAGACACAAGGAAAATTAAGTCAGTATTTTGTAAGTTTATATTTTACAAGAAAAAGAAGTCAGACTCCCATAAGTGACTTTCTGTGCTAGCTTCTGCTGACTTCTGTATCTCCATGCTCCTTCCTTAGTGTGAGTAGCACCACCTTGACTGATGTTTGAGGATCAGAACAAAAAGTCTTTCCATATTGTCTTGAAAATCTTGGGGAAAAAATGTGACAACCTTAATATTTTATGTAGTGCAGCACACACTTGATCAAAGCAGCCTTACTAGCACATCAGTTTTGTGAATTCTTGATTTAGGAGACACCCTGGCTCAGCATTGATGGGTTTAACTGTGAGCATGCTTAACTTCACTCTAAGCTTCATTCCCAGCCCCAGTTTCAGTATTTAGGCTATCTGTACAGTGCCTGGGGAAAAAGCCTGATGTCTGATGATGACTCACATAGTCCAGGCTGAAACGCAGAGATTATCTAAACTAGTCAAGAGGAAATACCAAGGAGAAAGGGGCATAATAAATTTTGTGTCTTTTTGGAACTTGAAGCTAGTGAGAGTTATTTGTCTCTGCTCAGGTTTTCATTGCAAACATGAATCCTCCCCTGACTTTATCTAAAAGATGAGAAGGATCTCTTCTTAGTTAATTAGTTGGTGTACTTGACCAGGATCCAAGAACCTGGATTCAAATACCTCTTATTCCTGAGGCAACTTGAACTTTCATCTTTTATATGAGCCTTTGAATAATGAAGTATCAATGGTATGTATCCTACTTCCATATAAAAAGGATGGGTAGGTAGTAAGACATGCATCATATGTGTGAGTGCTGTGATCACAGTGAAAGGGTCATCCTCACGTTCCTTCTCTCTGCCACAACAAATATTTAATTACCACCCACAGATAGTAACAGATCCAGCAAATGAGTTGAAAAGTCCCATCCAAGAAAATCCTGTAATTCAGGTCTTAGAGTCATCTCTTACGGTAGGTATTCACATCTCCTCAGGCAGAGAAAGGATCTGAGCCAGGACACTTTAGAATGCAGGCAACTTCTCAAACAATTGGAGTCAACGAGTAAAATATATATTCCATCTGCTTCCTGATTATGTGGAAAAAAACTGAAATGTGCAACACGGGACTTGAGATGGGGCATTGTGCAGTCATATATTTTTGTAAATATTAACGCAAGTCTCATTATTTTGTGTGAAATATGAAATAGGTTGTAAGTGGCTCAGTGTTTTCAAGGTAGATACAGTGATACAAGCATTTTAAGGAGACTCATAGGGGAAACTTAGGCACACAAGGAATTCAGATATCTGCAGAGCTGGATTTAAATGTTGGTTATTTAAATGTGGATCTGTAAAGTATCAGCTCAGCATCTAAGTGCTCTTGTGAATGTGAGGTCAGGCAGCTAGATCAAGGAAGCAAAGAGACTCTGGGGCAGAAGGACAGCTAAAAGATTGCCTCAGAGTCCCTTCCAACTTACAACTCCATTGCACTGTATGGCTATGTAAGGTTCATCCTGGCTGCTGTCACTTTCAGGCTCAGTGAGATTCTGCTGTCCAAACTGTTGCTGCGGGAAGCTGCAACTTCAGCTGAGGGGCCAGCAAGAGTCATTATGGATAATGAGGTTCAAATGCCAATAGTTGAGTTGAAAAAAACAATGTTTCTTCTCCTGGCAGCTTGTCTACAGCTATTTTTTTTTCCTCTCTTTGTGCTCCTAGCTATGAGGGTATTTCTTGGCTTCTTGTGGAAGCTATTGGTATATGGCACTGGTGCTGCGTGAGCTGCTGAAGTGCCAGACCAGCGCCTTATATTTTGGGCAGAGGAATGGAACAGCTCTTGGTTTCTATCCACAGCTCTACCACCAAGTCATTCAGTGAGTGAGTCACTTCGTGCGTATGTCTCCACTTATCTGTCTCAATGGTGGGAAGGAGACCAATGCCTGTGTCATGCATGAATGCTGTTCCACTGTGCTGGCACACTAGCAGGAAGATGCTGCACTGCCTACGGTGCAGGGCAGGGCTCTGGCTGCAGGACAGACTTTCTGGTTCAGAGGAACTTCCTTCACACACACACTCTGTTTTCTAATTGAAACAGGGCCAATCTAAAAAATACGTGTTTCACAGAAGATTTGCAAGGGACTCTTAACTGCAACTGAGGTGTCAGGGCAGACTGCAACGCTGCCTTGGGTTTGCAGGAGCCCATCAAGGACAAAGCTGAACCAACACCATGAGCTGGTACTGTCCAGTGAAAAAGAGATTATTTTTTTTGAAAGACCCACAGGCTGCTCATCTTGGATCACTTGTTGCCTTGTTTCTCCTTCTATTATCTTTTTAGATTATAAATTATTTCACACAATGAGCTACTAAAGAAGACACATAAGGGCACCTCACCTGAAGCACTGGTCACTCCAGAGCATCCCCTGTGAAATACAGAGTTTCTACACTCCCAGCCTGCTGAAATCCTTTTACCATGACAGCACCTGAGATGGGAAGGAAGGACTGCTTTGGAGTACCACAACCAGCTCTGCTCCCACTCTGCATGGGCTGCAAAAATGCAGCTGGCAGCTTCTCTGTTCCATTCTTCACCCACTTCTTTTCTCCCTTCCCTATTTCCAAGTTTCTTAAAAAGACTGTGTGGGAGTAACAGCATGTACAGACGCTCACTGACAGCATCAGGATGGAGGAATCGAATGGAAAAGCTGCTCCCTTGGTATCTAGTCATACTGCTGATAGTTGCATAAATGTCCCTTTTCACCTCAAACAGACTGCCAGAGTCTTTCTGTGCCTGAAGGGTCTCACAGATCTAGGAGCACTGGAGGACTTGCATCTCCAAATTTATGACAACTGGAAAAACATAAATAGTCACCTTAACATAACTGTGACACTGTCTAGCACTACACCGGCTTAAGACCTGAATATTGACCAGCCGGCAGACCAGCTCTCAGCGTCCTGGCTTCAACAGCATGGCACCCTCTCCTACCGGACATATATTCAGGATGAATTCTTCACTGTAAAGCTCCTCTGCTTGATACTTCCAAAGCAATCTAGGAGTGTTTATTATTTATAAATACAGACGATTTCTACCCTGCTTCAGCTATCATTATAGTTGCAGAGATTCAAACCTCCAGCACAGGCAGAATTTGTCTTGAGCTGAAATTGAGCAACTATCTAATAAAATATAGTCATGAGATGAATAGAAACTATATAATTGAAGTGCCCTGAGCATGCCTAAGAGATTTATTTCTTGGCTTCATCTGGAAGGCTTTTTAATATGGAGGGTATGACTCTGCCTGTATATAAATCCATATGGGAGAAAAAAAACCACCTACAGTTTTAAGAGGGGGAAAGGGGCATTTACACTTCTTAAGGAGATGCTACAGGGAAAGCATTATTTATTTTACATGGATCTGTTATATTTGCAGCTGCATTTCCTGTAAGAAAATATATATGAGTACATCATTCAAAGTCTTAAAGTCAAATTTGCCCTACAGTTGTGGTACACACAAGGAGGCAGTCAAAGACGGGATGACTGAAGACTGCACTGAGGAGTGAGGCTTTGAACCACAGATGGGGAGCATTTGTATTTGAGCTTAGATAAGGAAAAGGCTGCTAAAGAGAATTCTGTAGTCAGACTCAGATTAAGGAGAAATAAATAAAAATAATAAAATATATCACATATAATGTAGCTTCAGAGCAACATCTCCAGGGTCTGAAAATGGAGAGAACAGCGATCATTTCATACTCTTATATCCCTTTGACCTGTATGCCAGTCTTATCACACATCTCTTCTGTCTCTCTCAGCAACTCTTCCTCTGTTGCTGCTAGGATGCTTGCTCCGGAGGCTGGTGGCAGAGGCGCAGATTAAGGAAGGAAATTCCTGGTATTCTCCTCCCTTTCTAGGATGGATATATTAAGCAGTGACAAAGAACAAGCAAAGGAAGTGTCTGTTGCTGGCAGCCAGGAGACAGAGCCATTTTGCAGGGCTCTTTCTGCAAAGTTGTTCTATTTCTGGTTCAGAGAGGGCAGAGCCCTTCTGGCCTCCTTCATCCTCTTTTATCAGCTGCTGTTTCCTTAGATGTAAACAATTAAATGATACAGCACCTCAGAAGAGTTTCCATGCCCTCTCCCCAAATAACAATGAAAATGTGTTCCTTCGTTACCCCACAAGATCTTCAGGTTGCTCATAATTTTCTTTCATTTCTCAAGCCTGCGACTTGCTTCCTAAGTGCTGCTTCTCCCTTGTCTACCTGACTTTGAAACATCTCATTCACAGACCCTGCTGACATTAAAGTGATCAAGCTGGGTAGCTAGGCTGATGCAATTAACTTAATGAAGCCTTCTATACCCACTGTGGTTGCTTGTTAAAGGGCTTTCACTAAGGTGGTTTACTAAATCAAAGTGTACTTCCTCAAGTTCTCCCTACTGGTTGAAGTCTTTCCAGTATTAGTTATAAAACAACGGTTTTTCCTCAGTGGTTGACAGATCATTATCCCCGTACTACGGTGCAACTTGCACCTTCTTGATGCAAATCATCTTGATGCACATCATCTCAGAATTGGCCATGCTGATGACTGGATCCACCTTCTCCAGAAAACAACTCATCCTGTCATAAGTGACTGAGCTAAGTAGGAATAATCATCCTCTTGCAGCATCTCTCTTTCTCTCTCCCCTTCTCTAGGGAACACAAAACTAGTTTGCTCCAGCTCTATAATTTCTTCACAAATACATTTGAGTGAGCCCACGTCTAGCTTTAACCTTGCATTCAGATCCATCCCTAATATGTATGGTAACAAGAAGAGTATACAGCAAGAGAGTTAGTTAGCCACCCTTTGCTTGAGTTACACATTTTGTCATCTCCTTGGCATGTAAAATACTGTCTTACATTCATGTGCTGTTCATGTGGGAGTAACCTGTGGCAGTCTGAGCACTGGAAAATCTGTACATGTAGGAAAAGAAGTGGAGTCGCCTTAAGCAAGACAACCTTATTTGACCCTCCTCCTTCCCTTTACAGCTGGTGTTACTTGAAGCTGGGACAGAGAAGAATGAGGGGACTGAGGTTGAGGCCAGACATTGGCATGAGGCATACAGGAGTTGAACAGGTTTTCTCCATGCCTTCCTGCCAGTGCTTATTAATCCTGAGCCATAGTGCCCTCTGTCATGCCAGCTCTTGGTCTTTTCCCTTAATTCTTCTATTTATACCTTCTGAGCTGGAGTGTCCTTTCTTAAGTGCCAGTTTTACACCAGTGTAAATTCATAGATGTCTGTGGATTTGTTCCTGGCTTACACTCAGATAGAAAATAAAAGACTAGATTCACTTCTAGGAGCCAAATGGAGTATCTCCTATTGCTTGATTCTGCTAAATACTTCTTGTGTTCCTATATTTCATCGGTCTGTTCCAACATACAGCAACCTGCTGCTAATCCAGCGCTGTATTCCCACAAAGCACACCCTGCTGCGGCTGTTGAAACTGTGCCAGGGACAGTACATACCTGCAGATTCCTCCATGCCAGGTCGCTCTGGGATAAAGGCTTCCAGTGTTGTCTTCCCTGGGGCAAGTGTCAGCAAGGAGAAGTCTATCAGCAGCCTTTTTGTTCAGCATTACCTCTCCGCATTCATCCTGGTTACTGTAGATTGTCCTTAGGATTTCTTCGCATTCCCCATAGTACCGTTGAGAAGAGCCAGTTAAGGATTTGGATCCTCCTGTTCTCTGCACTGGCCAAACGGAGGAAAAGGCCAGGACTTGCCTTGCAGAACTGAAGTCTAAGCGCAGCATTATATGTTCTTAATAAAGGAATGATTATATGAATCACAGTAGCAAAATGTTCTTGCAGATCACATGCCCCTCTCCCTGGCTTAAGCATCCAAGGGCAGCTGTACATCATTCCAGAGGAGGGTTTCGCCTTAGACACAGGTTAGCATATAGCCCCCTGCATTGCAGAGCAGTAGCTACACAGCTAGGATCCTTTAATGAAGTTACTTGTGGCTGTTTATTGGACAAAAATAAATTCCAACTGGCCCATATAAGAAATGAAACTCAGCTACAAAAATGTAATGATATTTATTCACACAGTTGCCAGCAAACTCACATGCCCCATGAGTCATTCCAGATGTGGATAAAAACAAAGTCTGTCTGTGAAAGTAAGTTTCCTGATCCCGAGGAGACTTGGTTTGAGAGAGGAGCTGCACACTGACTTCAGCTGTACTCAGAAGAACAGACAGGTTCTCCTTCAAAGGGGGAGGGGGAAAGGAAAAGCCATTTATTTATTCCTGAAAAGAAAGGAGGTAGGAAATTAAAAATCAGCTATACAGCTAGACATACGTATTTTAAAGAGAAAGATGCTTTGGAAGACTTTGCTGCTGCTGCTGTTCTATTACAGTGCTCATGCCACTGTGACCCACAGATGGAGCAGAGGTAAGATTTAAACATGAAAAATTATTTAAGAGAAAACCTTGAGTTTGTAGATCTGGTCTGAAATTATGTTCCATTATACCTATATATACCTATATATTTATATACAATATTTCCCTCCCAACTCTGGAATTCTTTTTCTCCATTAAATAGGTCAGCTAAATAATTATATAGACAAATAGAAAAATACACATGCATAAGTGCATAAAGGTAAAATGATATATGTATTCTATTATAATCAAATATATATATATATATAAATATCCCAAGAACCAAAACTCCATTCTTTTCTCATTTTGTTCCTTTCTCTCTCCTTCTCCTTTTTCTCCTGCATTAACAACAATTATAGGTCATGGAACCTTAAAGCAAAAGCCTTTGCAGTCACAGGTGACGTGACATAATCTTCTGCTCCACCGGGCAGATACCTGGCAATAGTAAACACAACAATGAATTGTGCAAGGTGCCTAGGAATGCCTGCCACTCTGCCCTGACAGACTAGCACATACAACATAGAGAAAGCTCTCTGCGGTGTTTTACGCTTCAGCTGCCAATACAACAATATAGAGTTGTGACATATTGGTATTCAAGTGTGTGACAGTAACACATGAAATGGTTTGGGGCTATTGGATTGCATATGAGATGCTTCCTTAAAAGCTAGTGATGATGTCCTTTCCCTTTTTTGTTTTATTCTCTCCTCTGGTATTTGGCACGGGTTCAGTAGCTGCTGGAAGTGGAGAAAGGAAACACCTCCCAAAAGATTTCTTTGGTTCTGATTTTGAAATTCACAGAATTAATGGAACCAGAGTCTGTTAGAAAACCAAGCATTCAGATGCCCCACTCTGCACCCCAATCTCCCATGTTTTCCTCATTATAGCTGGTTCCTTTCTAGTCTGCTATTTAGGTTTTGTTTTGATTTTGTAGGGGAGGCAATGGCTGAGCGAAGGAATGAAGAGCTGTGCAGTTCTGCTAAGGCTGTGTGAATGCTCAGTTATTCCTTACAGTTAGTGGGGGCTCACGGACAGGGCATGGACCTGGGTCTCAGAATGGCAGGTTCTTTCTGCAGCTTTTCCATCAGCCTCTTGGATGATAGTGGATGGTCATTATACCTGCATGTACCTAACTTTTCTCTTACTTACTGTGTAATAGAGGTAGTGACACCGACTGGCATCATAAAATCCTTTAATTGTGTAGATAAGAGTTTGTCTTTCCAGGGATGACGCATAAAAAGGTGAGGAAATCAGAACTAGATCTGCATATATGAAAAAAACCCAACCCTACCTTTTGGAAGAATGAAGTCACCTTACTTATGAAATGTAAAAAAAAAAGAAAATTGAAAAGAAAGGGGTTCATTTCCATGGAATAATCACTCTGTAATTTAAGGATGTTCTTCACTTTTGCTTACACACTGATTTTAATTAGAGAACACCACAACCACATTCCTAAAAAGAATTCATGCAACTATTAAAATCCAATTTTAATCACCATGAATATTTAAAGGAAAACATCAGAATTCTGTTGTGCCTTTTAGGAAAGTAGGTTGTTTTCAAGGTGAAAGCTCTAGAGCTTGCTTTTGGAGACTTCAGAGGGAAGAGAAGATTCATCCCCTGTTGTGATAAGGAGTTCAGTTCTCACAAATATTGTATACAGACATCTGCTGAGGAGGAAACCAAATTTCTTCTCCACAGCTGCTGGGACTGTTTAGCTCCAAATATGTTTCAGAGGCATGACTCCTTCAACAATAGCTTCAGAGAACCTCCACTCCCCTAAGCTATCTGTGTGTCAACCTAACCAATCCCATCCTAATCTGCAGTATGTAGAGGGCCAAAGCACTGTCCTAATTTTTTAATTGCTTAGAAACCAAAGAGGAAACTTGAGTACCGAGACATGACACACCCTTCTGCACACTCAGAGCTCTTCCCTCCCTCCACAAATGACAACTGAGCCTTGCCTGGGTTAAACCTCAGTAATTTAGGTCTTGTCCAACTGCTGATCTGAGTTTTGCAATGGAAAAGCAAAGACAGATCAGCATCTGGTCTGATGGAAGTGAAAGACAGATCTGCATATCATTTCCATGTTGACTAGTAGTCCAGATTGTTTACAAAATAGTAGAACAAAGGGTTCTGCTTTATTTATCAACAGTTATTTGCAATAGAAATGAACAGTCAATATTGGATAAAACAAGGTCTAGCTTTTACTGTTTTTCCGCTAGGGAGCACTGGGGCAGCCTTGCAAGCCCAACCCTTGTAACCAAGTATTTAAGCTTTGGCTCAATGAAAAAGTCAGATGGGAGTAAACTCACTTGTGCTGACTGGTGAGTGGGAACTCCAGACTGCCACCTCCCTTTTCCCTTTGCTTTTACTAGCATCAAAGAATGGGGGGCTGGGGCGGGGGGCGGGAGAGAAAAAAAGATTTCTGGCAGGAAAACTGAGTGCATTTTCTTTCCTTTTTTAACTCCGTCACCCATTTGCAATAAAAATCACACACTGCTCAGCCTGCCTAGATCCAGCTGCAGACATTGGTCCAGAAGTCACAGGCAAAGCTTGCTACCTAGGATGGCCATGTTCAGAATAATACAGAAAAGATCCTGAGTGGTGATGAAATATTTTGCTTGTCATCATCTCAGGTTTTCTTCTTGAGCCTCTTGTAGGCTTAGCTGTACAATATTACTCTGTTAGATTTTGTGAAGTGCCTGTCTAGAGAGAAAAGGTAACATTAGGTCTCTCTGAGTGGTATTCTCTATGCAATAGTAGAAGTGGGTCCTTCATTTCTCAAGGTCCCAAATAAAAATTCCAGATCTTAAGAGGTGTGTTTGCCAGAGAAACCAAGGAACAAATCCTATTCTTTAATGACAAAAATAAACAAAAAAACTATACAGCTGTGGTAACCAGAGACAGTGTCACTTCTTGCCACCCAGTTGCTTTCATCAAACTGTTCTGATCAGTGCCAACACATTGGAAAGCAGAATGTGCGTTATAAGAATTGCCTGTTCCCCGAGGAGAAACTCGAAGGCAATCCTTGCTAACACGTTTTATCTCAGCTGGCTGTAGTTTATTTGTTGTAAGGGCTTCCTGATTCAAATAAACAACACACAGACAGTAGCATGCTTGCTACACAGGTGTTCACTTGTTCAGGGAATGAACTACTGAGGTTCCATGATTTTGGGAAATAGCTGTGCTGTGCTTTCCAGACATCAAAAGCAGTATCACAGTTGCATCCAGATCTATCTGGTCTAATGTATTATTTTGTACTCAGTCTCTAGTGCTTGGTGAAAGTCAAATGGTTGTTCCATAACATCAGGGGAACAGTTTGTTCTCCTTAGAGGCTTTCAGCAGAAGGAATTACTTGGAAGAACAGAAGGCCCATCCTCCTTGATTTCCCCACAACAGTACAAACTTTGAGTATTTGCTCTAGTGTTGTGGCAACTGAGTTTGTGAGTTTGATGGAGCAGCTGCTACATGAGCAACTTTTGCATGGTTCTTCTGCTTGTGGGCTTAGCTACAGCAGGCTGGCAGCTCTTCAGTGCCAGGAGAGGGAAAACAATGTAAAAGAGAGAGACTAGCTGTTGCTAGAAGGCTAGACAGTCCTTTTATGAGGAAGCAATGCTTAACATATTCTATACTCCGATCATTTGCTACGTACCAGACTGCCGATGATCTTGCTGTGTGGGCGAAAGATGAGTGCCTTGGTGATTAGGGCATGCACTGCATCCGCACACATTTTGACCTAATTTGCCTCTCTTTCCCTGCATTTCATATTGCATCCTTACAGCCAGGCACTCCCTTCTTGAGCAACTTCTGGGTTTCCACTGCTGACAGTAACACCTATGTGACATTTTTGTCTTGGATAGCACAAGCAAAGAGAATGAGGCCTGATCGACACATGGAATTACAACACAAACGGTCAAACACATGCACACATATTTGCCCAGCAGGCTTTGAGTATGCCAGGTTATGGGTTTGGTTTATTTAAGACATGCTGAGGTTTCCAAAGGTCTGGTCCAAGGGTAAAAAGTAATTAAATCATCTGGAGTGGCCACAAGAACTTTTTAAAATGCAACATTTATTTAATTTCCATAAAGCCATTTTTATCCAATTCTTAATATGTAGTGCACATAAACCAATGAAAGATATGAAATGTTATGAAACTGAGCCAAACCTGTCTAAGCCTGGCTGTGTAAAGAACATTTCTTCTTATTCAGAAAATGTAATATTTCCCTTTTTTCTGGCTCCCACATGATCACTTGGAAAATTGCCTCTACTGCACCAACTTCCATGCTTGTTGGATCCATTCCAGTGACTCCACCGGAGCTCCAAAAGGCTTGATCAATCTGCTGCAGAGGTCTTTTCCACCCACCCCAAGCCTGTTCCATAAGTCTGTACCAGTTCCTAGGAATGCATGCTTGTAGGCTGGAGTATCCTGGTATGGGGATTTATTTGCCTGATGTAAGTTATTACCACACCAAGTACCACAAGTGCACCTATAAGAGAGGAAGGCACTGCCTGAAGGGTAGCCTGAGACTGAAATTCAGAGGAATTCAGGCCAATTGTGTGAGGTTCAACATGGCTTGGTGTCAGGTCCTGCACTTGGGTCACAACAACTCCTTGCAATGCTACAGGCTTGGGGCAGAGTGGCTGGAAAGCTGCCTGGAGGAAAAGGACCTGGGGGTGCTGGCTGATGGCCAACTGAATGTGAGCCAGCAGTGTGCCCAGGTGGCCAAGAAGGCAAACAGCATCTTGGCTTGTACCAGAAGTAGTATGGCCAGCAGGACAAGGGAAGTGACAGTTGGCACTGGTGAGGCTGCACGTCAAACGCTGTGCTCAGTTTTGGGCACTGCAAGAGGGACGCTGAGGTGCTGGAGCGTGTCCAGAGACAGGCAACAGAGCTGGTGAAGGGTCTGGAGCACAAGGCTTATAGGACCATCTGAGGGAACTGGGGCTGTTTAGCCTGGAGAAAAGAAGGCTCGGGGGGGGTGGCAACTGGAACTTTATCCCTTGCTACAGCTACCTAGAAGGGGGTTGTAGACAGGTGGGGGGTAGGTCTCATCTCCTAAGTAACAAGCAACGGGACGAGAGGAAATGGCCTCAGGTTGTGCCAGGGTAGGTGTTGATTGGATATCAGGGATAATTTCTTCACTGAAAGGGTGTTGAAGAATTGGAACAGGCTGGCCAGGGAGGTGGTGGAATCACCAGAAGTGTACAAAAATGTGTTAAAATGTATATGTATATGTATAAAATGTAAAATGTATAAATGTGGTGCTTAGGGACATGGTTTAGTGGTGGACTTGACAGCCCTGGGTTAACAATTGGACTTGATCTTAAAGGTCTTTTCCAACCTAAATGATTCTATGAATTAGCTTTGCAGCTGTATGACCTGAAGAAGACAATTTATATACCTGTGCTTTTACTTCCTGAATTCCTTTGCAAAGAGCAAAGTATAAATGATGAGTATAAATGTACATCACAGACCTAAACACAGATCCTTAAGAAACAAATTTTCCTACATTGTAAGTAGTAGGAAAGAGGCATTAGAAGAATATTTTCTGGCTTTTAAGAAATCAGAAAAAAATAAAGGCAAAAATATGTTTTCAAGCAGATGTGGAAAATATTTGAGAATTAATGAACTGAGGAGGCAACTGAGATATTTGTATGGCACAACTGTGTGTGAAGCTGAGATCACAGACCCAGGGCAAAGGCAATTTGCCTGCTTTGCATGTCACAGGACAAGGCAGGGACTTGCTGGTGTCCCAGCAGGCTGATAGTCACGTGCACAGCATGTGCCCAAGGGAATGAGCTCTGCCTTTCAACAGGGATCACCTGGCTGGACCCAGTGCCACACTGATACACCGCTTCTGGCTCTGGCATCTCCGCCCTCTGCTTTGCTGTGCAGCACAGATGTGGCCTTCCTGTCCTTGTGGCAGATCCCTTGGGCAATCAGCTGTAGTGGCAGTCTGAAACTATTAAACAAAACGCTATTGCAGGAAGAGCAGAGAGAGGACCGAAGAAGAGGCTGAAGAGGGATTAGTTATTGGTACCTGGGAAAGCTGCTTGGTATTGCAAAAGGTAGCTAGAAAATAACGGTCACTGAATGGATTTCACCTGCACAGGATAAATATCCAGTAGGGTAGGGCTGCAGCTGTTATCAAAATCCATTCTAGCATGCCCTGATTCCTCAAATACTCCTTTCGGGGCAGACTTAGTTAATTTAATCTGCATGGAGGATGATCCCTGAATCAGAATTCACAGTGGATACCTGAAAGACCTACAAAGGATGCTTAAAAAAAATCAAGGTTTCTAATCTCTTCTAGGGCAATGATGTTAAACTGTGATGAGATCAGAGGGAGGATAGATTACAGAAGTTTCCACATTTTAGTTTAGATCACAGATGGATATTGTACTCTATAAAGGCAGTCATGCTGTTAGCAAGGAGGGATCTAAGTGATTCTGAGGTTCTTCTCACCACAGGAAGCAGCCAAAAATGACTAAGGCTTACAGTCATAAACTGGTAGGCAGAATCAAAATTTTAAAAGAGAAAGGAGCTAGACAATTTTGAGGAAATCTGGGTAAGCAGCAAGAGGAAGACACATGAGGTAAAGCTGTTTTCTCTTTCCTATGTGCTAGACTAAGTGAGAACTGTGAACTGAAAGTGGCACCAGTAGAATCTTCTCAGCGAACCCACTTCCATCCCAGTGCTGAGGACTGGCAACTCAGTAAGACATTTGTTGCTACTTTGGTCAGTTTTTTTAGGATTCCTGTGCACTGTAATGTCACTTCTATTTGCCTCAGTCCCAGGTATAGAACTGTCATGGGTTCCAGATCAGTTTGCACAAGGGTCCTCATGCCCCAAAGTCCAGCTCAGAAGCAGCTCCTACCATTCAAATCCCTCTTTACACTTTCACATGGAAATAGGTCTTACCTTTAACAACTGCCTCACTGCTCTTAATGCATGCTGTTAAGGCAACGTTCCCTTCCATAGGTGAAGACGCTCAGTTATGAATGAAATAACTCATGTACACAAGCAAAGACTGTAGAGCATTCTGTGAGTTCCATCCTAAGTATCTTGTACTCGACTGCTGTGTCCAGAAACCCCTCTGGTACCTGGCATTATGCAAACACAAAGAGTAAAAAAAAATATCTTTCCTTTTCCGAAGAAATTTCAGTGTAATTAAGGAGAAGAAACATTAGCATCCCTTTTTATCTTGAGGCACAGAGTAATTACATCATTTGCCCATCTCTTCAGTATGACTGTGTGTGTGTGTGTATAGTCCTGTATGTTGTTAATAGTGGTGATCTTTTTTTTTTTTTTTTTTAAATTCTCTTTCTGAAGCATAAATTGCTTTTCTTGTTTTCTGGGCGTGGATCATGCCAGATTAGGCAGGAGCGTAATGACTTCTCAGGCAGAAGAAATCCTGTCAGAAGCACTGAATAGTACAACGTCACTGAAAGGAAAGTCAGCAGGTCTTAATGAACATCATCAAGCCACGGAGGTTCTGACTACTCCAATAATGACAGGCAAGATGTAAATTGCTGAGGTAAAGCACTGAGTGGTGGAGCAATTAACTTTACATGCAGTGCCTGTGCTCGGGTTCAAGGCAGGGCAGGACCCATAGGCCTGGCCTGGGGTGCTGAAGACGAACACCGCTATTTGCCCATGTGCACAGCCTGCATCCACCTTGAACTGGGGCTCTGCAAAGCTGTGCACTCTCCCTCTGCACCCCAGTGGCTCTGCTAAAGGGAGCTGAGTCCACCCAAAATGCAGAGAAGCTAGCTGGGTTCATGGACCCAGTTGGAGCAAAACTAGGAGCTGTGTGAGTGTCTTGAAGTGGGCAAACCAGTCTGCTTCCTGCTTTAGCTTTAAAAGCATTGAAGTGTGCAGACCGTCACCACTGAAGTCAATGGGAGTTTTGCCTTCTCAGGAGTGTGGACACAATCTCAGTCACTATCTGGAATCTGGTTTCCTGTAGTAACCCTGATTGTTAAAATCTTCCAACTGAAACACATATAAAAGTGTTTTTCAACAAAATGGCACTGCCATGAATGAAGCTGCTACAGGTCACTACATGGATAGCTGATGGTGGGAAGCAGAGGATGAAACACACCAAAGAATCATAACAAGGACAAAAAATGCCACCTTGAGAATAAGCTGCAAATAACACTTGCAGGAAGACAAATAGAAGTCCCCAAGGGGACAGTAACAGATGAGGGTTTCTCTCCCACTGGAAAGAAAGCAAGCCAAGGAAGGGATCCTGTATGCCTCTACTGTGCCTTTGTCTCTCATTACCCTAAAATCCTGGTTTATTTGGCTGTTGCTATGGCAGCTTTATGATATGTCTCCCACAGAATACTTTCTTATTCAGAGACATTAAACCAGCCTGAGTGCACCAGAAGCCACAGCGCTCCTTTGCTACTCAGTGGCTAAACCTTAGCCAGTAACTGTTTTTATATCCCCTGAGATACTCCATGCTGCAGTAATAACCTGGCTCCTCTTGTCTTGCTATCACGGTGGCAGGGTGACCTCAATGGTGAGCTTGAGACTAAGGTGAATGTGGGGAGGAGAGGAACAGAGTTAAATAAGCTCCACTATTCCCAGTTTCCACAAACATTCCTTTCTTCTGGTGAAAGCGCATGTGGGGCCTTTCCTGGCCCAGTTTGCCAGTTAGGTTTGGCAGCTCCCCAGTTCCCCTGAGATCAACACGCATACCACTCATCCTCTGGAAATTCCTCCCCAGCCACAGGGAAACAGGTCACCAGCCAGGAGCCAAGCTCTGAACTCACTGAGTCTCTCTCCACTTAGGAGGAGCCAGGTGGGTAGCTGAAAAAAAGTTGCTGAGAAAGGGAAAAATAAGTTGTTCAAAGCTCAGAAGTTATTTGGCAGGAAATGGGACAGTGGAAGGGCAATGCTATGCTGCAGTCTGATGTTAGAGACCCAAATGCACAAGGTCTTCTGCAGTGCCTGTGTGACCCCCTCCACCCCCTGCCATGGCGCTGGAGGAGTTTTGCCTAATATTGAAGAGAGTAAACTGCACTGGACTGGATGTGCACATCTGCTGCTAGCCAGAGCATCAGGATTTCATCATCTCCATCTATTTGGCAGGTGGTGGCATGCCCCAAATGGAGCCAATGCTTCTGGTCGCTGTCTTGAAAAGAGTACAGACTTTCTAATCTGACAGGGTTTATTTGAGCCACAGAGAGGGAGATGAGCAGTGAAGGCAAAAGGCAGAGGTGTTGGGAAAGAACAGAGAAGAAGCTAGAGGTAAAAATGGCAAATAGAAGGAAGTAGGGTGAATGAGAGGAAAGAAGAAAGAGAAAGGAAAAGTGTGGAGAGAGAAACTGTGATAAATGTGGATGGGAAAGATTAAAGCACACATACATTTGAGATTAGGGTAACATTCACACCCTTGTCAGCATGTTATGCAGCCCCATTTGAACTTGGTCTACAGCTGGTCTGCATCTTATCTGTCTGCTTCTCAGGCTCGTGGATTGGTTGCATTTCTCTGGAGCTGGCATTGCCTTTTTTGCATGTAAGCAGGAGTTGTGTTTGCTCCTGGTCCCCACCAGACTCTCAGTACACCACAATATTGAGATACATTAGTCCAGGTAGTTCACCATAGGTGACAGTATAGGAGTTGAAGTTACTGCTACTGAATCAGCAATATGTTGAGGACTCTGCACATCTCTCTCTATTTTTTTTTTTTTTTTTTTACCCCCTTCCCATTGAGCTTCCTAAACTATGTAGGTAAGAAAAAAGACTCGTCCCCCTGCCCAAGAAACTGCCTGCTTTATTCCAGAGAAACTGCAACAAACTTGCTCTTTTAGAGGGCTATGAGGCTACAGCATTTCCCATAAATACTAGTCAAGCTTCCCTGTTATTGCCAGTCATGGTAACAGTGTCACAGCTGCACAAGTCCCTGTTTCCCCCTGTCAGTCCCTGGAAGAATGGATCAAGTTCTGCCAGCCCTCAGTTTCCTCCCTGATTTTCATAATGCTCACAGCCATGACGTTACATTTCTGTTTATGCCTGGGTCTGAGGAAACACAAAATAATTGTTTATTGAATTTTTTTTATTAAATGCAGATTTTATGTCTAAGGGAACTGTTCAGTCATAAGACCTCTCCTAAAATAAAAGACATTTAAGGCATGTGTCATTTTTATTTACTGTAATTATTCATGGCTTGGCATTGAACAAATTCCATTTCCAGTTAAACACTACTTGTAGACATCCTAATATAGTACAGCATGTGTTAAGTGAAACCATTCATTTGTCATAGTTGCAGCAACTTCTGGTTTTCTGGATTATGATGCCAATTTGGCAGAAAGTTTTTGAAGGTAGTAAGTCTAATGATAAAAACATATATACTGTTTTTTTCTGTTGCTTTCTACTACTAGAGTTTTTAATAAACAGCTCAAAGAGGCTGACTTACCTTGACTTGTCCTTAGCAAATCTAAAGCTCAGCTGGGTCCTCACAAAGATTCAAGGACAGAAAAGTACCCAAAGATTTTTTCCACACTGGGGTATCCCATAACAGGAATTACGTACAATTGACAAAAGTCAGATACAATCAGGCCCAATTAGGCTCAAGTGGCAAGGGACAGGGTGTGACTGCTGTCTTGGGCTCTCCAGCAGAAGGACAAGGATGACCTGGCCCTGATTCCACACAGAGTGCCTGGGAGAAGCCAGGGTGAAATAAACAGGCAGCACGGCGTCCTAGCTCAGCTCAGAGGATCCCAGTTTTGATGAATGGACTACAGTTACCAGGTGTCCTCTGTCAACCATCAAGAACAGCCAAAATCTGCTTTCTGGCCCAGGCCTGGGATTTTTAGCTGCCTTATCTAACCTTCCTGCCTTTCTGTACCAGGTCCTTGCCTCTCACTGTGCCCACCTCTCCCTAAAACCAGCCCTGCTACACAGAGGGAAGACAGCAGCTACTTGGCTGAGGTCAGAGTAATGCTGCATGCAGTGGATGAAGGGAATCCTCCAGGAACACAGAGAGCTGAGAGGGGAATTTGGATGTTTAGCAATGGAACTGAGAAAGGTGAGACAGTCACAAGGTGACTATTGCAGACTAGGGGCTTGTCTTGCCATGGTGCGATATTTCTCATGATCACAGCAGGGAAATGCTGTGGGCTCCAGCTGATGAAGTCTGTCTTTAAAGAGTCTGCCTGGTAAACAGTTAAGTGTTAGAGATACTATAAGGAATTCTATTTCCCTAGAAAGACACTCCTTTTCTAGCCAGAAATTGTATTTAGAAAGCAGGCTGTTGGACATTTACTGGGAATTTCTGGATGCCCTTCAAACCCCGAATGACTAACTGTGTGTGCCACAGACCATCAATTCAGCATGGATCCAGTTATACCAGCCCTAATCTCTGTGCATGCTGCTCGTGGCCAGCATGGTCCAGCTGAGGTGAACTTCAGTGCTGAACAACATGTGCACCTATATCCCCAAAGGAAAAGATGGGGGCTCTTAAGTAAAATATCACAGTCAAGGCAAAGAGCTCCGTTTTTACTTGCACAAAATTGTCACTGAGGTAAATACAACCGACTCATCATATGTCTTATATACTCTATACCCCTCCCTCCTTTCTATTTACGTGATCAAAGATGGAAGTGTGCATCATGTCTAGCTGGATTTTCAGACCCATCTATGATGTTCCAAAGGAGTTTTTCACTCCTGTTGAGTTCATGCTGCCAAACAAGACATAAACTGTCAAGGAAGCAATTGTATCTCCGCTGATGCCTCTGTGTATGAATGCTGCTGAACCCAATGCTGGACCTCAGCACTCCCTGAACATCTGCCCACTGAAGTGGAAAAGCGTGCTAGTTCTCACTGCAGTTCAGCTGGGAACAGCTACTTGAACATATGGTGGTTTATTTGTCCGTCTTCAAAACGCAGTGCATTTCCGTATGTGTGCTTTTGTTGACAAAGTAGCACATACATTATTTAAACAAAGGTATTAATCACCTTCTGAGTGTCCCCTTCACAACAAACCAGAGTGCTCACACCAGCCTCTCACTGTAACCCAATGCAATGGGTGACAGCTACTAATCCAGTGTGTCCAAGGAGCTCAGCCATGACAAGCTGGTTTGCATTCTGCTCCATCCTTAATATCTGCACATTGCTCAGAGGTCAAAACAGAACTTAAAGATTACTGAGTGTAATTAAGATTACACTTAGAAGTAAAAATAGGGGGAAAAGTAGTCCCTGCCTTAGTTTGTGGCCACACTAAATGTCAGTCTACCCCTCCAAATGGTTAGATTGTTGTATTAGCGTGCTCCAGTATCCCAGACAATGATTATCTCTTATCTATAGGGCAAAACCCAGTAATGAAATATCCCTAATATGACAAAAGGAAGTCATATGAAGATGACATGATTATCAATCACATGTTCATAGCGGGATGATCTCTATAAGTTCTCTTAGATCTATAGATCTATACAATCTCTGTAAGTTATCTGGGACATCATCAGTACTAAGCCGAGGAAGAACTGTCATGCAGAATTATCATATGATGAAGTCTACCTTTGCAAGGAATGCTTCTCTAGGCACAAGACAACAGATATCAGCTTGACCAAAAGATTTTTCATTAGCAGCCTATAATGACAACCCACAGAATGAATACATGCTGGCAAAAAGTAAGCAGGCGTCATTATGCAAGCTTGAGAGTGTTTGAATTAGCAAGAAGAAAGCCCAATCCAGGAAAAAACAGATTGAAATTTAGAATGCTTCACAGCAGATTATCTAAAGTGCTTCTCCACAGTAATAATGTCTTCTTTACCAGTCCCCATGCACAAAGGAGTTAAATCAAAGAATAAACTCCCAGCTGGTTTCAGTCAGCAACATGCTAGAGGTTGTCACTGGAAATCAAGTCTTCCTCCCTTTCTCCAAATTTTTTCTTCCTAAATTTAGGACATGAGGTCATTAACATTTATTTTCCTGAAACATTTACTTAGACTATTTTCCTGTAAGCCAAAATCTATTTCACAACTTCAGCCCAAAAGACTCCAGGAGAAGAGAATGTATGATAAGAAAGAATATCACTGAATCAAATTGCAGGGTCCTCTTGGGTTGAAGAGTGAGAGACGGCATCCGCAGGGGCAGGAACTGCAGCAGCAGCAGATGTTTAGTTTTGATGTTGATGCTGAGTTTCCATCAATTTCAGGTGCAACTGTCAGCATTTGGTGCCTTCCAGGTCCCACTCCTCAGAAAACAAGATATTTGGGTCATTTTGTGGGCTTTAAGATTTCTGCAAGCCTGAATCTAACCTTCTTCTCTTCCCTCTGATCCCAAGCATGTCTTTCACAGCACAGGGCTCTCTCTGACCTGGCTGCCCACAGAGCAACATCACGGGGCTGGTGGTGCCAGCTGAGGTCATCTGGACCTCACCCACAGTGTCCAGCTGCCTTTAGCAATTTGCAATATTCAAAGTTCTGGCAGAGATTTCTGTATTTAATGGTGAATCCAGTTATAGAACAGTTTCAGTTTTATTTCAGCAGATTGTGAAACCTGAAAGATCTAGGAATAGTCAGATTTTAGGAGTATGAAATAACAAGGAACAGTGGAAAAATGACAGCTTTGCAAAATAGAAATCCCATATGCATGTATGTACAGTGGGGAAGGCAGCTATATCAATAATCCATTTTGCATTCATCCTTCAGATTTCTTTGCTATGTTTCTAGCAATATCACAAAGACTGTCTTGGGCCACCATTGTGTCTGCACACATTGAAATCCACTGATTAGATTTTGTGGATGATTATATTTGAGTTGCAATAATTTTTAATATTATTTTCATGCAGATGCAGAAATTAACATATCAGAGCCCAGGCATTCATGCAGGTGTGAACTTGACAGAATAGACAACTTCTCACACTGACCCTCACTCACTGCTCCAGGAGAGACATGTGGCTCCCCTGCCTTGTACCCAGGGCTACAGCACAGCTTTCACCCTTCATGTTCCACTCAGGTGGCAAAACAGCTGTACCAGTTCAGTTCAGAAAGATACCTGAATCCATCTTGAGTTCTGAGGCTCCACCATCTCAGGCTTCTTGTCTTTATCATCACTACTGGAAAACACACAGTGTTTTGAAAAGGCATTGTCTCCAGAAACAACTCATTTCCTCACAAAAAGGACCCAGGATACCCCTGCTTTTTGTTTATTGGGCAAGGCTGATTTTGACACTTTCTCCACCCAGCACATATTCTTGTAATTAAGAAAACCAGCAGCAGGTGCACTGACATTTGGAGCTCAATGAACAGCTGGAAAGGCAGCTGGGGTTTCCCTGTTTTTGAAGAGCAAGTGAAATCCCAGAGCAGAGAAAGCAAAAAACTGGAATTTATAAATTCTCCTCCTAAAAAATTATTTCAACCTGGATGGGGATTTGAAAGAAAAGGGAAGACAATTATGGTTCTTTCTAATGTGAAGGAGAAGAAATGGTCAACATACTGTTTATTTCTCCTCGGTTTTGAGCTGCAGTATTGATACTTAGTGAATTTGAGGAATAGCTTATTTTTTTGCATGTGTGCTACTATATGTGGGTGATTAGTTCATACACAAATAAAATAATAAATAGTTTGCTATCAGTTCAATAACAGTTCCTAGATCCACCATCAAACACTTGAATTTACTTGTCAGTTTAAACTATTCACAGATGGTTTAAGTGAATAATTCTAGGGTCCTCATAATTTCTTGTTTTTCTTCACCTCAGCTAACAGCTCCATGACATCAGGGGGACAGTTCCCATAGGATAATTCAGCACAGGACAATTCAATTAGCAATAACAAGAAATCTGCAGATCATATGGCCATAGATTTTAAAGTCAGAATGCCTATGTATTTTTTCAATTTGGCCACCTGAACAGCATTTCATGTAGTGTCCCTTGCAACAGATCCAATGCATTGTGTTTCGTTAACACATTTTTTCTGAAAAGGCATATCGTTCAAACCGGAAGACATCATGAGATGGAAATCTGCTAATTCTTTCATTAGCCTGTAGTGGGCCATTGCCGTTGTCCCAAATAAAAAGGCAAGACAATTTCAAAGAGATCTCCTAAACCTACATAGTGTTGGTCATTTAGATAAAGTACATGGTATTGTTTCTACTCTCTGAATAGACATTTTATGGAACTAGTCAATGACAACAGTTAATACTTGGACTGAAGAATCTGAGCTGTCATTTATGGTTATGAAATAAAATTCATACTGCTCCCTGCTAGGTCTGTGGTTCAAACTGGACCTTTGATTCTTTTCTTACCATCCGGTCTTGGAATAAATTTTAGATATTCTTTGTGCCAGTTGAATATACTCTGTTAAAAGTTCAGGGTAATGTAAGCATAGAGTGCAAAGAAGTGTTTGGCATCTGGTGGTCCCACAGCTGATCTTAACCTCTAGCGGGATCAAAGACTACACTAGTCGAGGTGGCCATCCACAGAAAGGAGATCATGAGCTTGGTGGCTAGATCAAGGGTGTGTAGGCATGAGGACGGGCTTCTGCTTTTCCTTAACCAGGGCTGATGTCCATCCTTATGTCATCTGAAAACTGGAATCATCACCAAATGTCTTAAGAGCAGCTGGACCACACTTGCACTGGGAGTTTCTCACATGTAAGGGGTGCTGCTGGTGTAGCAGCTGTGATAGAGAGTGAGACAGCTAAAATCTATCATTCTTTTTGGTTTGCTTTTCCTTCCATTCATGACGCGATCGATCCCTGGCTTGGCTCACTGTGTGACCACACAAAGTGGTGTTGGCACAAAGGGAAGGAGAGAAAAGCCCCACAGGTGGCAGGTGTGCTGGACTGCCCCTTGCAGCTGCAGCTGCAATTAGGTCAGCCTCAGCAAACCCCCAGCTACTCAGCCACCTCTGCCTGCCAAGAAACCAGGGAAGCCTGGCTGAAAAAGAAAGTACAACACAATTAAAAAAAAACATTCTTAACTACTAGACATCTCTCCTCTATGCGTAGTTTGTCAGCTCTGTGTAAATATGTATCTGGGAGGTGGTGCAGGGCTCAAGCCCACCCCTTTGGGCTCTATGTTGCTAATATAAAAAGGGCAAAGAACTGGAGAGAGCGAGCTGGTTTTGAGCAGCAATAGCGTAAGACACAGACCTCTTGGAGCTGCTGCAGCTCTATCTTTTCCTGCGAAGCACACCTTATTTCTTTTGCTCTCACTCCATTTTTCAATGTGAGAGTCATCCACTTCACTTTGCTCCTAGGGTCCTTCCCCACAGCGCAGCACCGGAATGCCAACACGTGTCTGTATTTCTTCCTTCCCTCACTCCCTCATTCTCTGTTCCTTCCTGGGAGAAATGGAAGTAGACTGGAGTGTCATTATATCCCTTCACTTGTTCATTTGTAAGGAACATTTTCAAAAGGGCTTAATTAAGATTGCTTTGTGCCTTGGCATAAGGGCTGTTGTGAGCAACACAGATATGGAAGCAAAGGTGACCCTGCAATGAAGACAGAGATGTAAAGCACTCTTTCATTTCCCAACACGGCCTGAAATTTCTTGTGTTACCAAAATTACTTATTGCCTCTGTGTTAAACCTGTGGAACGGGGTTGATATTTCCTTTCTTTATTCCAGCCCTTCACTCATATAGTGTTCACCATAGCCTATCCCCGGTTCCTGGTAATATAGCAGCAAACTGAAGGATAACAGTATATTTCACTTCTTTCCTTCAGTTTCTCTGTGTGCATTTTTTCTCTCCATGCCATGGCAACTTTACACCAGCACATCAAAGGCTTCTTTTGGCTGACTGCATCTTTTTTTGTGAGCATAAACATTACCAGGTAGGATCTGCTCCTTATGACCAAGGGAAGAATAAATAACACAGCATACATTGCTCCAGGCTGCAAACAGGTGAAAATGCTGCATAATGGAAATTCCATCTGAGGGAATAAATTCTCAGACCATTTTAGTTGGCTGATGTTAGTCATAGCTTTAAAACCATTTTACTTAAATCATAAAAGAAAAAAATACCCTCCACCTCTCACAAACACAGGCTCAGATGCACCATTTCCTTCTCTAGCAATACCTATTTCTGTAAATATAAACGGTGGATTTTTTTTCTAATACACCTTTACTTTTCTTACTCATGCCAAGTAGCTAGAAAGGCTATTTCCACTCTAGTTTTTATATAGAAACTCTGTTGCAGCTTAATCTCATCTAACATATCTCAGGACATTTATGAGGTGCAGAAGTGTAGGCTGGAGTGGGTTCTGTTTTATAGAACTGAGAATATGTGTGTTTCTTAAAAACGAGATAAATTAGTAAGAGGCCACTTTGAAAAAAAATGATTATGTGATAAACTAAGGAATTTGATACAATCTGCTATTAATTCTAAGAGTTTTAAACTGATATTTTTTTTCTTCTTAAGAACAGTGTTGCCTGTTGCCAACTTTTGTAGGGACATGTACTTCCTCCATCCTTATTGAAAAAACTTATACTTTCAAGTTTGAGCTTTTTTCTTGTAACCATTCTTTTTATAACTAAAGAAGAAACATGCCTATTTTCACTTTTTGCCAACAGGCAGGAATAAAAAGAGACCATTGCCACTATTAACTTTAGTCTTGGGAGCTAAGATAGCTAGGATAAGGAGCTGGAAGTAAGAAGAGGCAAACTCTCTTGGTAGCTGCTTTTAAAAATGTGCTAGTTCATGTTGGTTTGTAATTAAAATGTCTTCTCCCTCTTGCTGCTGTGTTCTCCTAAGGGGCATTGGGATTTAATCTCCCAATAATGGAGATTTAAATGTATTAAAGTTGGAATGCACTAGCCTTTGCATTGCACTTGTTGTCATGGGAGCTGCTTATGAGAGTATCTGCAATTCCAGATACAGGCTTCCGAAGCTAGCCTATAGCACTGCAGTGGGTTTTTTTTCCCCTTCTTTTTTCCAGGCTTTTGTGAGGTTTTCCCTTATTTTATTCCTCTTATTCTTCCTCCAGCTTCCCGCTCTTTCCATTTCTCCTATGCCAGGGCAAAGTGTTCAATAATTTCTAACATAGCAGTTTGACACAGAAAAGCCAAAGGTCAGGAAACATGGAGGAGTTATGCCTGAGCATGCCCCGTTGCAGGGCCAGCCACAGCCCAGGCTCTGCCCTGGCAGCGACTGCAGGCCCAGGGCAGTACAAGCACCTTGCAGATGGTGAACGTGTGTCCTTCTGGCGATGAGGCAAGTGCAGCACAAGAAGTAAATGAGGATGGGATTACTATGCATAAAGCCTGATCACCACTCACTATCACTGCACTTTTTGTGATTTACATGACTACTTTCACTGCCCACCATGCCTCTTATAGGTCAACATGACTTCACCCTGGGGGAAGCAATGCTTCTGGTATCAAGATCTGCTGCAAGCACAAAGCAGGTAGTTGCTAAGAGCAGAAAAATATTTAGTGAGTTTGACTGCAGGATGGTAAGGACAGGTATTTCATACAGCCTGAGGCAGTAAATTGGGGACAGTGAATTGTCACTCTAGCAATGGAGTAACTCAGCATAAGGACCCACCAAAGAGTCATCTGACAGAAATAAATATGTATAAAATATACTTCTCGTCTGATAGTAAACCCTCATAAGTAAGGTGATCAAAGAAGAACATGAAACTAAAAGTCTTTGTCAAGGGTATGTCAACTTTGACACTCATGTACTCTTCTCTTCTGCAAGTACATGTTCGAGGAGAAATATAGAGATTGAGTTCAAACCAGTGCTTCCCATACACCGTTAAAGAAAATCTGCTTGTGAGCATTTCTTCAGGCATTTGCCCAAAGAACAACATCAATAATGACTTTTAGGAACTTCCCAGCAGTCTCTGCATCAAAATAGGTTCATCCAGCAGTAAATCATTTTATTGCTTACCGATAAAATAAAGCCAAATAAGAAGAAATTGCTGTCGTTATAACTTAGGATAACTTCTTTCTGTTGAGGCTTAGGAGTCTCGACTTCAAAAGCTTTGAGCAGGAAAGGGAAACTTTTGCTATGAGAGATCAAGCTGGATGTGCTGCTGAGCTTGTAGAAGTTTCTCACTATTAAGGTGCGGTTGTGAGCTTGCAGTAAAAAGACAGTTGTGGTGATCTGAGTGGATATGACTTTGCAGAGCCCTGTTAATCCCTGTTACGACTGCTGGCAAACACATAAAGGAGTTTCAGAGATCACTTTTCCTTTTTAGGTCCATCACTGAGCAGGAACTGCTGCTGCTTGTGCAACTGCTCCCTGCCTTGTGTTCCCAGAAATAGGGGGCTGGTCCCAGGAAGACAGTGATGCCCAAAGAAATTATTTTAATGAGTTTCTTTTGATTCAGGCCCTAGAAACCTAAGACATGAGAACACAACTGGCAGCCTGCTGGCTGAGTTTGGATTACAGGACAACTCCAGCTGGGCCACTGATTTTCCCTACACCAACAGGTGACTCCTTTGCTTTGCTTGCAGGGAGTCAGGAGTTTTGGCCCACAAGTACTTTTTCCTTTCCTTCTCCTGTCCTTCATGAAAGGAGTCCCACTGAAGCAATGAGATAGCCCTTTTCCTTGCTCCTGAAGTCAATCAAAATAATTCTTACTGAGTCATGACCCAATTAAACTGTGTTCATGTCCTGGAGCACCAGGGAGATGTACGTGCTTTGGAGCAATGATCTGCACAGGGCCTGATTCCTGCTCTTGCCTTCATGCCTTTCTACAGGAGAAGAAAAGGGTATTGATGATGCACAAATAATGGAGCACTCCTGCAGCTATGCTCCATACTTATTGAGCAAACACATCAAAGGTAGCAAGTGGGAAATCAGAAGCAGGAATGTGAACTGGAAAGAAAAACTAAGCACCTGTACCCTCACCAGTGAAACTGCACAGAAAATCTGGAAGAGGATCACAAATGTTTTTCATGTGGCTAACGAGGTCCAGAAAATTCTGGTACAGTTCTTAAGAAAGATAAAAACATCTATAAAATAAAGCTCTTGTCAGCCTCAGATCCGACATTATGTTTAAACCGTAAAATTTCTAAGCTGTCATGAGTTGAATTGTTAGAAGCAGGCCAATATCTCCAGCTTTTGTTTAAAAATCCAGCTAGTCCTGAAGGAGAAGTCAAGTTGAGTTAGCAGAGCCATAGGAGACTGGACGGGCTCCTGCAGTGAGCAGTGCAGAAGACAGGGACTCCTGTACCACGTTTTGACAGGCATTTGTAGCCGCCCTTTGGACTAGACTTTCTGGCTGCCCACCATCTCCAGGCACAAGCAGTGGTGCACTCCAGGGCACAGGATGAGGCCGTTCAGGGTCGGCAGGTGGGCTGGGAGCGGGTGGCTGCACTCGGGCACAGTGCTCCCAGCCACCTCTAGCCCTGAGGCTTCAGTGGGCAACGAGGGAGGTCAGATCAAGGAGCACTCCTAAAGCCTGTCTGAAGAAGGAATTTGGACGAGGATGAGCCTGGTAGTACACAGATATATAATAGAAAATGTTTTCAGTAAGGATAACAATAACCTTGTTTTTCCTACCTCTGTGGATCATAAGCTTTTTGTTATGTGACTGCTCAGTCCCTAGGACAGAAACACCCACATCTCCATTGGAGATGTCTTGACACATTTGTATGAGAAGTAAAAACACTAAATCAATAAATGACTTCAGAGATCACTGGGTTGAGCTGTCTCTGTCATTACTGATCAGGGATCTCTGCCTTTTGGACATTCATGGGTATTGCCATTGAAACCATTGGCTGCAACATCAACATATAAATGACACACATTGGATGCATCTTCCTATGACATAATTGCTTCACAGCTTTTCAGGGAAACCCCTTGGGGAAGTAAATAGTAAAGAGATGGAAAGTCACAGTAACACTCCTCTGCTATATTTGCTACTGCCCGGCTAATTCATGTCAGAGATGGAAGTAAATGCAGGAAGAAGTCATGTCAGCACAAAAGTTTCAAGTGGAATTTGCAATTACTAAATGCAGAAACTGGCTGCAAGTATTCCTCTGTCTTAGCTTTTGTGCTTAACTTACATGCGTATTAAGTCAGGGTAATGAAAATCAGAGAGTGCTTGCTCTAAATGCTCACACAGTTTTGGAGGAACTGGCGAATTTATGGAAAGGACTGTGGAGGGAGTGATGGTGGAAGGATTTGACTACTGTGCAGGAAGAGAAAGGGAAGGACTGAAATAAAATGTGGCTCAGGAAAATCCGATCACCATGACAAATACAAAACAGTTCCTGAGCAGAGTCTCTAAGAACTGTAACAAAGTTTGATGTGTTTTGGGAACAAGATAGTGAGATCAAGGAGTCAGAGCTAGCCTGGTCCCTACAGAGGATGGCAAGCTTCTGACACGCATACAAAGTCCTTTTTCACAGTATAGCAGTTCAGGCTCTTGCACCTTTGAATCTCCTAACCTAATCCACGTTACACTGGGAACAGCTGGGTAGAAAAACCAAGCTGCTTTCTGAGGTGTTACCTGTGATTCAGCAAGTAGGTCAATACTAAATTGATAATATGGCATTCATTTTTGTGCAAGTCCTTCATTGAGGCTTTTCTGGGTGATTGATGATGGGCTGGTTCTGATAACTCCTAGTTCAGCTCCATGGTGGGAATCTGCATTTGGCCTGAAAGCTAAAAGCAATTGGTGTGATGACAGTGAGCATGACAGCACTGAATCAAGATGCAACATTTTTCCATGGCTTAGAGAATATTTCAGATGTAAACCATCTGCATATGTAGAGGTATTCTGTACTCTGAGGCTTTTTCCACTGAAAGGGCATCTAAAAGATAAAAATGAATTGTCATCATTATGGACTGGATTTCTGCCAGCTGCTTAGTAATTACAGTTTTAATTGCTTGGTAATAAAAGTTTTAATTACTCAGCAATTAGTGCTTGAAGTTTCAACATATGCACTCAATTGCATTCTCAAATTGCCCAGAGCAAGAGATGGATTATCTCCAGTGTATCTCAGCAAAGCTCTGAGCGAGAGAGGTGAACATCAGTGATGGAGCAACAACAGAAAATGGGTATAGCCCCAGTTGCCAGTGGTCAGCTAGGCAAACACTCCCACAGAGCAGAATCTGAAGGCAGCATGTGACTTTTCCCAAATTCATCACCTCCTCAGCTGGGCCAGACAAAATGCTTGGGCGGTAAAGGCATCACGCTGCAGAAAGGCTACTGCAGAAACCAAGTCCTTTTCAACATCTGTGTTCTTTTACTTGGTGCATTCATTCCCTCAGGCTTTTAGTCACATAACCTGCAGGTACTATTCTATTATTTAAACAAGTTTTAATCTAAACTCACATGGATCCAATAGGAAGCTCTGCAGGTGTCTTACCAAAATGCCTGAAGCCCATTCCTGCAGGATACATTTACAGTTAGTAGTATCCAGCTGCAGTATGTTTATTGCAATTTAACAAACTGTTTTACCTATTGTATATTCCCTAGCTAATTCAAGGCCAAAACACACGTTGCTGGGTCAGGCGTGAATTACTTCATACCTAGTATTATCCCAATTAATTTTCCTTATGCTAGATAGTAAAGGTCGTAATTAACACAATCTCTGAGGGTCTGGTTTCTTTCTCCTTGCATTACTAGAACTTAAATATCATTAACAAGTCAAACTTTAACAAAGTCAACAGCTGGCAATGGCCCAGGAAACAGGACTGCATTTAGGCTTCAGAGTCTAGAAGCAATTGCATATTTGTGATCTGCTTGGGTAATCAAAGAGGCAAATTGTCTGAGGAACCATATAGTCAGGGAGCAGGGACAACTTTTCCATAAAATAATTACAGTGGCTCCAACTTTCATTGCATGCCCAGCAGAGAGAGCTTTAAATGACATTCAGGTTTTCTACAGGCAGCATGCAAAATCCATCACAAGAACTTTGGCAAAACAAGACAAAATTGATCTAGTAAAAATATTTAATGGAAAAAAATCTGGTACAGAGAAGGTGGGATTAAACTTTTCAGAAATTCAGAGTAAGCTGTATGTTCCATTAAATGTTACTCAATTGCAGAACTTCAAATTTTGGAGGAGGGATCATAATACCACTCAAAAGGTGTTTTCTTCATTTTTTTTTAACTGGTTTCCAAATTTGTCTATTGGTAAACAACAGTTAAAGTTGAGAAGTTAAGTTTATGAGGAACATAAGCACAGCTTTGAAAAACCCTTCCTGTTCCTGAATGTTAGAAAAAATCCAACAAATCCAAACTATGGTTACCTAAACATCAACATCTAAAACATATACACTTAACATTAAAAAACCCCAGAGTTTTCCCCCTCTGCTCTGAAAGGAACTTACACCTTTTAATAGTACTTAGTTACCTGGTTAGTAATCTAGTTAGCAACTCAAAGCATTTAGGTGGTCTGTAATGTAGCATCAGATGTTTTCTATACTCTGGACTGTACAGGCCATTGATTCCACAAACGGTCTACTTCACTGGGGTGCTGAGTTCGGGGGCTATACGTATGTTTTCTGTCTCATTTCCCTGAGACAATATCTGTATTACATTTCACAGTGGTGAATAAAGACCCGATCATAGCAGACTTTGTTGTTTCTAGGTGTAACACTGTGAAGTATTAACATCATAACAAATTTTGATTCACCTCATTGAACGTAGCTGTCTTGTCTAAGCTCGTAACAGGCTCAGTGAATAGACACAGACATCTCCAAAGGGTGAGTCACTCTTCCAGACATATATGCCCAGGACAGATGAGATTACCTACTCTCTGTAGGAGTTGTCTCAATCAGCTAAGGAGATCAACTGTTAGACAGCTGAAACCAGGAGAAATGTAGTCTTAGAAGTGTGACAGTGGGAGAATGGCCTGAATAAAGTGGGCTTTCTTGAGGGTTGCTGTTGATTCCCCCTTGCAGAGCATGAAATGAAAATACATGTTTTGAGAAGAAGAAGGAATATTTCAGGCAATGTTGATGTGATGGTTATCATTATTATTCCTTACACCGCGGCTGCACCTCAGACTAGGCCTGGATTATAAACCGCTCTGTGTTAGCCACTGTATACAGGACAAACAGTTAACCTCCATCCCTAGTAGATTATTGTCTAAGCAGTCCATGCTACACAGTTGTACTGCACTGTAAATCTTTCCAACAGGCTGTAATTTTGTTGAATCTACTATTGAAAAGTGCTTCCTCTTTTCAGTGTTTGCTACTCTATGGAATTTCTCTTTTCCCATTATTATTTTCCAGCTATGCTTTTCCCAGCTGCTCAGCGATTCAAGAGGTCTTCAGCTGGCTTCCTTAACCCAGTGCTACAAAACTCGCTGGAAGATGTGGTCCTGCTTTATGAGGTTCGGTATATGGGAGCAGATGGTACCTTAAGCCCTAACCAAGACTGTGGTGACTGTCCATATGGGGGTTATCCACCTTCATGACACTTTCCCTCATCCCAGCAATAAAACCAGTGCTGGCTATGTAATAGCTCAGCAGAAGGCAGGGAACAGACATATATATGACAAACTTGGCTCTTTCAACACTTAAGCAGGCAGCAGTTGCCTGCAGTACCTCAAATGTGGGTTGTAGCTCAATCTTATCCAGAAGAGTTACGTACTAACAACACAATGCGTTTAAATTCTTTGGTCTAAGTCTCAGTCCCAAATTATTTGTTCAGATCATTAAAGGCACAAGTATCAGTCATTGCAAAGTAGTCCCAAGGGCATGACTGTTTCACTTCAAAATGATTCAGGTCCCCACTTTCACAGCAGTGGAGACTGCAGATATAATGCATAGTCTGGAACAGTGTCATACAGTTAGCTAAGGGAGAGTTGCCCACCTGAAGAAGGTATACGGGTCAAATCTATCTATCCCACACCCTGAGAAACTGGGATTGGATGTCCAAACAGGGGAGACAGGCTGGGAAGCCACTGCTGTGGTCTGTCACACAGAGCTAGGCCACTACTGCTATCCCTGGCAGGGTAAAGAGCTTTTCCCAGCTGTGCTGCTGCCTGTACCTCTCTAATTCCCATGTGGCACCAGCAGCAACCCATGCCTGTTTTGGACAACACAAGGCTACCTGCTTTTTCCTTTTCCTCTCTCCTTTCCCCATAGCCTGTCTCTAAGTTTCCCAGGTGGGTAATACAGGAGTCTGAAGTTCACATAGAGCCTTTCTGGTCTGCCTCACTCCAGCCAGTGCAATGAGAATTTTGTCTCCATTTGACCTAAAATAAAGACCTATGGACATGTTGATAATTCACATTTACTTTGCCTAGATTCTCTTGGAAAAGATAAATAGCTTTCTGTGTTCTGATTTTGTACCAGTTTCTTTTAGCTGAGCTTGACATTGACAAAGGTCAGAGGATCTCCATCAAAGATGAGGAGCTTGCTTCACTGAGGAAGGCTGCTGAGTTTGACACCATCTGCAATGAGATTATTCCCAAGAGCATCACAGAGATCCGCAGGCTGAGTAGCAGGCTGTCTTCCTACCCAAGGGTCCTCAAGAAAGAAGACTTTGAAAGGACAGTGCTGACCATGGTCTATACAGCCTACAGGGCTGCTCAGTCCCAGGGGCACCAGAAAGACGCTTGGGCTGAATCCTTTGTCAATCTTTACAAAGCGCTGAAGCACGACTTGATGTTCCCATACAACAAAGAGCCATCATAGTGGGAGACTTGATGCAACGACAACTCAGCCACCTCTTCTGGTTGATAAGGGACACGTAGCACGTCCACCACTTTATTCTATAAAGAGTTTTAATAGCCTGCTTCAAAAGATTATTTGTTTTCTAGCTCCCTCTTGTGGAATCCACTTTATAGTTCCATGTTAAATGGGAAAAAATGTTGTCTTGGGAATTCAATTTTTGTGCTCACTTGGAGGCACATTCTGTGACAGGCAAAGTAGGGAGTCCGGTGTACATGCCAGACAGATATGCCCTTGTGTCATCTTGTGGGTTTCCTATAAGCAATACATAAGTATACTATCCTTGTGCTCACGTACCTAAGTGTATGTGCTGGAGAATGCTGCTTTCCTAGCTGGGGAAACAAGTTCATATTTTGGTTGGCCAGTAAAAGAATATTATACAGAAATGCAAAAGTCCTCTATAAGTAGAAGAGGTTTCATAACTTTCAGTCTTCAGAAATTATGCCACTTATTATTCATTCCAAGTATTCTTGTAAATAAGCACTGTCTGATTCACTTCATTTGGCTGAGCCAGTTTTTAATGGCAATAACATCTGCAGAAGACAAAGGGCATTGTGAACACCAGCAGTAAACAATGCCTGTGAACATATTGCCTGCTTCATAGAGCCACCCTCCCAAACAGTCTGCAATGATTCTTTCATTATTTGCATGACCGTGTTTCTGCTCCTTGTCTTTTGACAGGAACATGGATTTGTTCTCAGTGAAGTCAAAGGCAAGACAAAGACCCTGTTTAATTTAATGATGACCCATTTTTCCTGGTTCTATCACTTGAACTAGTAGGTCACCTAAACCCATACTTCAGAATCCCCTGAGGCAAGGGAGGAAGGTGCATTAAAACATAACTGGTGCTGAATTTAGCAGTGTGGCTCATTTTTGATAGCAAACTATATATCCACTTGTGTGTATGTGTGTGTGTGTTCATGTATGCGTGTGCACTTAAGTGCTGAGTACATGGAAGAATCCTAAACTGTTCAGTCAGGAAAAAATTGCATCCAACCACTTAGCAGAAAAGGCCATTCACCAATCCAGTTGTGGGAATTATGAATTTTGGAGCAGCGGAAAAGCAGTACTTGTTTACAGCAAAAATTGTTTGTAGAAATAGTGCAACTGATTATTATAAACTGGAAAAAAATCACGGACAGAAGACGGAGATAAAAAGGAGATATATATATCTTGTCAGATAGCTGACTAGCAATGAGAGATCCAAACTATTCTAAAGCATTTTCCTCTATTTTTTGTGAAAAAATTATATGAACTCTGTTTCTCTATTGTAATTAGAGGTGCTTCTACTTCCAAAGCACAGAAAAACATCTGAACATTTATTTCACCTTTCATACCAACACTATCTCTCTACTTGCATCATATCTTAAGGATACAGGCCCAAATCACAAATCCCTGAAGGTGTAAAAGTGAACTGAGGGTTCCAACCCTGTTTCTGAATCGTGATTAATTTCTTTTGCATCACTTGAGCAAAAGGAATGAACTCTTCAGTGTCCCTTAACAGGGATACCCCAAGGACTGGACCTGAAAAAATTGATCCAGCACCACCTTGTTGCAGCAAACAGCAAATAGTGCAAGCAGTCAGAGTGCACTGGGTTTGGCAATCACCTGTGGGAATGTGGGAAGACAGCAGCTTTAGGGGCAGGCTGACAATGGCATAAGCAGCTGGGCAAAGGGCCTATAAAAGACACAGACAGCCCTGTTTCACCCAGCAGCTTCTGTATGTGTATGCATGAGCATGCATGTTTGCATTGAGACGCACATATGTGTAGGTGCACTTTTAAACCTGAAGATGTTTCTTGGCCATCTTCAAAGACTGGCCGGCATACGGCAAATGAAACTGAGAAGCTCAGCCACAAAGCTATGAGCCACAAGTACCTCTGTCTCCTCTATGTGCACACACAGCTCAGCACCCACAAATCAGCCTTGCGCTTTAAGCTTTCAGCATCAACACTGATGATCTGTTTGTGTTTTCTTCTTACGCCATGCTTCACAAACACATGGAGGGGAAACGCCATGGACTGCACTTCTGCCTTTCCAGCTCTCCTTGGCTCCCTGAAGCAGCACTTGCTGGAATAGTCTGGAACCCGGGCAATTCATAAATCCCTTACAGCCAGTGATGCCAAATCTGCAAAAATAACCAGAGAGCACCAAAGCAAGTATTGTTAGCAGTCACCATCCAGAGAAATGCCTCCTAGTCACACTCCTCACCCCACAACAGGACTGTTTAGCAGGCAGAGTTTACTAATCATAAGTATCCCATGGAAAATAATTACCGATAATTCTGAATATTGGATCATCCCCTATGGCATATATACCTTACTGTACCTTACAAATTGGTAATAGAAACGTTTATCTCCTCAGCAGAAGATAGTTTTTCTGAGTTTGTTTCCCTCCTCCCATTACTGTGTGTAGTGTAGGAAAAAGATCTATTCCTTGGGAATGTGCTCGGACTGCCCAGGTTAATTTAACTGAGACGATCAATGTAATAATAAAAATATTCTACATAAAACTAATTGTTTTTGTATTGTGTTGATTTCAGCAGTAGATTTACTATTTAACAGCTTGTAGCTTGAGTAATTGGTTACCTCAGCCTGCAAAACTCTTCATGGGAGCAACAGTACAGGAGAGAATAGGGAACAGACCTTCCCTCTGATGGGCAGGAGGAGGTAATAAATAGGAATGAGTGCCTCCTTTTTCCAGAGTTCAAGTGGAAATGAGCAATCTGCCTCAGGGCAGCTCTTTGGGCTTAGGGCAGCTTTCCTCTCTCAGTATTGCTTAAGATGCAGCCATAGGTTTCTTGCTCCCTAGCTCAGTTCTCAGTTTGCATCTCATCACTTCAAACTAAATCATGTTTATAGACAGTCCATCTCTCATGGGGTAAAGAGCCATTGCCCCTAAATAGCACCTTTTATCAATCCTTTGACCTTACAGATCATAAAAAAGTGAAATAAAGCATAGACTTTTTTGATTTAAAATAAAGCATTTTTAATTTTTTGAGTATTTTATACATTATTTTAGTTTCTCTGAAACAACTGACAAAACAGATATAAATCCTCTGACTGTATTGGCTAACCCCATATCTTCACATTAGCTATATTTTTGATTCCAGAACCAATTGCTAAATTTGCCTGAAGGGTCCCAAGGTTCTGCTGCGTGATGGAGGTTCCAAGGTATAGAAACATTACACAGTCTTGGATAATTACTAATTCCAGGAAGAATTCACCCTGCATATCGGACTCCTTTGCAGGTCTGCCTTTGCCAGTTCTCCAGGGCTCAGTGTCACACAGGCATTGCAGTCCAGTCTGGGGAGCCCAGTTTGTGTCTGACAGCAGAGTATGAGGAGATGATAGGCGAGCAAGGTTTGGGAGCATGGAAGATCCTAGGTGTGTGGCTTCCTATGAGGTACAGGGCAAACAGATGGCCATCTACAGGTCGTGCAGCACAGAATCCGTACAAGGGATTCAGTCCTAAATCTCCAGTACTTTCTGCCCCACAGAAAGCATTAATAATGGCAGAGTTGTAGAAATGTTTCTCCACTAGAAGACTAGAGTGGAAAGCCTAAAAATTCTCAGTTTGAGTCTGAATCGTACGGTTACTGTGGGCAAATGGATCAGTACAGAGATCGGTGTATGCCTTATGAATAAGTGACATTCACAGATCAGGAAGGAAGAAACATGAAAAACAAAAGATACTGTTTAGAAAACAATGATTATTTATTTATCATCACTACTGGGACCTTGAAACAATAACAAACTGTTCAGCAACTTAAAAAAGGTCTTTTTGTATGTTTGCGTGCATGTCAGAAAGAGGAGGCTGCTGATTTTCTCAAATGTTCTGACTGGGTTTTGGATCATGGGTGGAGCAACTCCTACTGACTACAGTCCCCATTGGTCAATTAGAGCTGCACGAAGCTTTTTAACAAGTTTTTGTCTTCAGACCAAGTATAATCTGTGTTGGAATTGCTGCCCTGTGAATTCCAAACTCAGGGCAAAAGTAGGGTAAAGGTAGTTACAAAGTAGAAGCCAAAACTATAGCAAAAAGACAAAATCTGGAGGAGCTGTCGGTTGGGTTTTTTGGTGGTTTTTTGTTTGTGCTTTTTGTGTTTGTTTTGTTGTTTTTTTTTTAAAGAAGGAATACCTGCAAATTTGCTTCTGTGCACTGAACAATAAACTGTTGATTTTAATAACTTTTCAACAGAAAAGAAACCTGCATTTGAGACATTCAGACTACTAAACAGGAGGAAAAGCAGCAGCCTGAAGCATACCTCGCCTGGTTTATTAAAACAGGAACTACATTGCTAAATGATGGAAGAAAAAAACTTTCCAAAACATGGAGATAAGGATGCAACACAGCTACATCTGTTATCCTGAAATAAAAAGAAAAATTGTCGAAAGATCACTATGCTCCAACTTGCAAACCTCTGCATGTTATGGTGTTATAATAATTTGGATGTGCTGGTGAGCCCTACATAAACTGAATGTCTTTTTAATTGAAAACAACCTTGTTGAAAAAAACAGATTGAAGAATAAATAAATTGAGAAAAATATTTTAGGTGACTGGGTGGGGATAGAAAATGAGGCAGTGAAAGACCTTTTGGGGAAATCGATAAACAGGTGAATAAACACGTAGAGTGGAAGCTGTAATATCTGAGGAACTGGAGAAGATACCCAAGGAAAAGAAAGCCACCAGAAAGTAAGAGTATGGCAATGATGAAGGAGATTCTCCGATCCAGAAATCTCTTGCTCGTTGTTTTGATTCCACTTCTGCTGCTTCCTCTGCCACTCTTATATCCCAGCAGCGTAAGTACATTTTCATTTTCTTTTTAGCAAACCCTCTGAATGCAGTAGGTAGTCATGATGTGCACAAAAAGGAACGCCAAGACCTAAATAAGCATAGCTCTTAGAAAAATCAAGAACTCAGATATGAAGGATTGGGAAGGCCACTGAGTCTTCACAGTAAGAGTCAGAACTACCTTGAGTCATGTCACAAGCAGAGGTGAAGAATCAGGTGAAGCTTGTAAAGCACTACTTTAAAGCAGAAATATTGTATTTCTCCTTTTTCTACAATAATATGTGTGTGAAAAGGGGAATGGAACAAACATATCCATAAAACTTTCTTTGAGGAGAGGTCTTTAAAAGGAATTCTTTTTGTGTCTTTAGGTTTTACTAAGAAGTATGTATGGAGAGACTTTCAGTTTAGTGTGGGTTTATAGGATAGCAATTCCAGTGAGGCTGGAGTTAGGACCATACATGGCGCTGGCTACTCTAAAGCAAGTGTAGGTACCTCTAGTGAAACATCGCAGCTCTGGCAGTGGCTCGTAAGTGATGGCTCAGAGACATACACAACGGTACAAAGGAGGGAATAGCCTGTGCTTAACACACAGACCAGCGCATGGGAGTGAATGCAGCTGCGATACTGTTTTGGAGCTAGTGAGTAGTACCCTTGGCCCTGTGGTTAACTCCTCTCTATGCATATATCTGCTGTTGTAAACCATCAAATAACAGTTTTCCTACCTTATAGAGATGGTGATGTTTAATTTATAAAAAATTGCAGTGTCTGTGCAATATAAAAATTCTGTGGCTGGTGCTTCCATAATCCTAGACATAAATCTGGCCAACTGGTGCAGCAATTTCCATTCTGTCTTTCCCCTGCTAAAGATTAATTCTTCCTTCTAGTACCAGCGGATTTATGAATACTACAACTTTATCAAATAGAAATGGAAAGGATTAGAAATTGCATAGCAGTTTTCAAAAATAACACTGTAGGATTTTGTTTGGAAAGAAAAACAGGATTCATAGAAAGGAAATATTCCTACACCACTGAATTGTATGTTGCACTTTGAATGAGTTTTCCTGCTCTGAACTTCAACGTGTATCTCAGCTGTCCTCTCATAGTAGTTTTCCATCTCTCCTCTCTCTCTCAAGGGAATGAATGTCAGACAAACATGCTCTTCAGGGAACAGCAGGGCTCACCATTTCACAGAGGCTTGTTTTAAAAAAAGGGTTTAATCTCTCCCAATGTCACTGGAAGGGCGACATAGGAACAGATACTCTCTGACATGCCCATAAGGCACTGTAACTGCAGCATGCTCTATGTCCCTTGAGAACCTCTCCTCAGAAACATGAGATTCACTGCACTAAAATTTGTCACTCTTGTTTGCTCCCTACTGGATTCAGAGGAACAGGATGCAGTAAGGAAACTCTTTAATAGCCAAGGGAATTGTAACAGCATCATATGGATGTTGAAACAGAAGTTCACTGACAGTATTGCTGCAAGAATTGCTACCATACAGTACAAGCTCCTCTGTGCTATTACTCTGCACCTCAGTGTGCTTTATTGCAAAGTCATATGAAAAACCTTCAGATGCAGTTTTACATCCACTTTATATATACATGAATGACCACAGATGGTAAATCTGACCCAGAGTTGGACAAATGTTTACAGTACTATTAAGAAGACATCTACACCAAATAAACTCAGTTGACAATACACTATTCAAGTGGTTTAGTGTAGTATTTACTTTGCTACAACCCATTGACTATGATTACTTCTTAAACCTGAAGATTAAATTTGTTGCCTGCTCACTTATATTTTAATTTATCAGATAATTATTTTAGTTTTCTGTCTTTCTTATAAAGATCAGAATTACCAGGTTGTTTATATTTGCATTTCTGCAGGGAATCATCTTGCAGCTTCTTTGATGATATCAGCACAACTCTGGAAATGTCAAAGGAGCATTAAATATGTAGCAGCAGGACTGATCAAAGGGAGCACAAGGACTCAGAACTGTTTGTAGATATGGCTAATGGGAATAATGTCCACAGTTTCTTTTCTATTATTTTATGACAAGAAACGGTTGGGTAAAATTTCAAACCTGAGCAAATTTGCTTTCATTCTTCTCCCCTTTCCAAAGTTTATACCTGAACTATGGGTTGCACAAAACTTTGGGGCATGCATAAGTGCCTTTCAGGTCATGACACAGACAGAAAAGAACTTTGTATGCTTTACAAACTATGAATCTTTTTCATTCTGTCCTTACTTCCCTCATTGTTAACAGTGACATAGGAACATTTTTGTCTCTTTTTTTCATCTTTATCCACCTTTTTTTCATAAAGCCACTGTTAATACCATTAAGCATGTCAGATGAATCCAGTCAGCTGTGGGCAGGGTCTCCCATGACTGCTCATCCTGTGGCCACACTGAACACAGTCAAGGACATGTAGATGACTCCTCAAAAGTCAGCAAGAGTTGCTGTAAGCTGTGAAACCTGCAGCATCAAGTGATGTTGACAGCCTGACAAACCAAATGAGCAGAATGGACCCTAAAGCACAGAACAGGCTCTGAACAGCAACGGATGGTTTAATTTCGTTCACCTCTGGTTTTACTTACACAAGCTGAAAGGAGGGAATTACGGTGTGATTGCATAAACTCAAAGATGGTAGTCCAGAGACTAGATCACAAAGACTAGACTTTGCACAGCTTGACCATGTACCTGCTTGCAAGATATGCAATGCACATTCTTAAATGGTCAAATCTGCAACGCAAAGTTTATTCTTCTTTTTATTCACTCTGAGAGCCTCAGACATTTTAGTTACAAAAGTTTTATGCATGACCCTTATTGTGGAAATTTTATTTTTACCCAGGACTTCCTTTCAGCTCCTCTCTTTTCATCTAAGGGACTGACTGAAGATAGGGAGTAGTCCCTCCACCCATCACATGTTTCCTTATTCCCTGCTTCAAGTCCTGAGTTGGGTTTAACAGTAATTTTCAGGTGTACAGTAAGAAGTGAGAAGTGAAACAGTTAAAATTATACAGTTGCTACTTCAGTCCAGTACTTAGTAGCTCTGGTAACCATTAATTAAATATATAAATTCAGTTCAATTAAATAGAAGAGATTAATATGGTTTCTCTTGGAAATGAGCTGGTTTAAAGCACTTCGAAAATAAAGTTGCTAGACAAGCTGATTAAGCTTTTAGTGCAGATTATCAAACTTTGGCTTTCCTAGTACTTGCTACTCAGTTTTATACCATTTCAAAATGTGCTTTATTTTAGTTTTGTTTATAAACTGATTACAGCTTTGTTTATAGGAAACACAAAGACTCAATGACCAGCTTAGCTTTAGCTATGTTTTGATAGAGATGCAACTTCCTTTTGTCCTACTGCATTTCCACTATCAGTCTACTCTACAGACCAAGGAACAATAGGAAATAATAATCTTTGGTCAAAGAAATTAAAGAGGAGTATATTTGTGGAGTGAGAAAATAGTTTGTAATCCAGTTAGGATGAAAGTAATCTTACTAATTTTGGCAAAACATATCTCTTGTATCTTACATCTGCACTGCTTTAAAATGAAAGTCAATGTTTTTTCATTAAAAGGCATTTTTCACCTCAGACAAGTGCTGGATGTCATACAGAGCCCATGCAAACATAGAAGTTTGTTAGCAGAAACTAATGAGTTAAAAATTAAAAAAATATGTCAGTCACTAAGTCACAAAAATGACCCTATGCTCTGCTCTCTGTGGAATATTAACCATGAAGTACATGTAGTTAAAGATGACTGAGCAGCAAGGTGGCTAATGTTTATGAGCCCATCCATCGGTTCTGTGACTCTCATCTAAAATAGTTTTGTCTTCCTAGTAGAGATTTGTAAAAATCTCTAATGCCTGTCATACCACTTTTTAAATTATTTCCACTTTTAAGTCAAAATTATTTGGTTTTTTACTGAGTAATCACTTGAAATTGTTACAAACTGAATACCAGTCTTTGGAGTTTCAAACAGAATAGTAGTTCCATTTTATAAAATGCATGCTTCACAATCCATGAATGTTAAAAAACCGCCTCTGATCTCATCCATTCTATGCCAACCTCCTCTAGCCTCTCTTATAATTTTCTCTTGGTAGCACTGAAGCTACAACTGAAATAAAATCTTTTAATATTTTGCTGAATGACCTGATGGTAGAAGACTAGTGAAACCTGTACTGGAAATCTTAAAACCTAAACCACTCTTCTATTGTACTAAAGGAAAAGAAACTAGTGTGTGTATTTCTGTGTGGTTCAGAGGACTTATCCATCTGTAAAGGAACAATCCAGAGCTAAATTGCCCCAATAGTTTTTCAGACACTCTTTATAGTCTCTAAAGTAATTGGAATTTATCTGATTCAAGGAAATTATGTTTCCTGATAACCTTATTTCAGTTATTTGGTGGCCCTGCTTACTTGAATCAGAACTGTTTAATGTTACACTTTCTGAAACAGGAGTCAGGGCAAGGTCTGGCAGCTAATTTAAACTCAAGCTTCTGAGTAACCTTGGCTGCAATTTTTAAGCAGGTAAAGGAAATGGCACATAGCAATCTATCGTATTTTTTTCTCTGGGCTGTGTTCTGCCTGTCATCACTATAAGCTGTACTAAAAAAGAGGAACAGCTGATTGTGGCTCTTCATTAGAGGTATTGTAAAAAGAACAAGTATAAACATGAATTTAAATACAAGCTATTCATTCCATTGAACCCATATCCCTGTATAGTCTTACTTCAGACTTTACCACCTTGTTCACAAAACTGCTTGAAAAAAAATTAAGTGTAATACATGATCATTGATTTGCACAAGGATCTGTGGGAACTGCTTGTGTGACTTCTTGAAAGTTGCTTAATTTGGGAGTCATCCGGTCAGGAAACAAAAGTAATGAAATTATATTTTAACACATGCAAATAGCATTTTTGAACAGTGATTTTTCTAAACAATAGCCTTTGTGACCTGTGAATCCATGCAGCTTGTTAAGTTCATACAGAAGACCCAGTGAATAATGAAGAATGAGTAGATTTATAGCTGTTCTAAATCAGTGCAGACCCACTAGCTTCCACAGGACTACCAGTTAGCCCCATTACAGGAGCCAGCTTCAAATTTGATAAAAGGAAAGGAAAAATATTTACCTGAGTGTAATTTCTGTAATTATTAGCAGGAAATAGCCTCAGGTTTCTAAGCATAACAAACTGAGCCAAAGGAGAACTCCACTGAATGCCATAAATAAAGACATTTCTATCTAAAATATGGACCAGAAGACTTCCGTGGACTAGCTGTGTTTTCCTGTAAAAATATTCAGCAGATAGCACCTCTCCTCATCATATGAGCTCCATGAATGCTCATGAAGTTGTCATGGCTTTCTCTACCAGAGCCTTGGACAGCAGCAAATGTATTTGATTGACCCCATTAACCCATTGCCTGTAAGCCCTTCAGGTCTGTGGTCGTCTGCCAGGGTCTGTGGAAATTACTTGAGAAAATAAATTCAACTGAAAAAAAAAATAGGTTTGCGCAGTGTTTGAAAAAAAAGCAAATTTTCAGAGTATTCCCCCAAAAAAAGCCACAATATAGCTTTATTCATTTTATGGCAAATGTGAACGTTCTCATCTGATCCTGAAAACTATGGCTTCATGTTCTTGTCCAATGTTGGAAAGAAAGCCCTGTAGAAATACCAGCTCCACAGGCCCACTCTGAGGACTCACGGCTGAACACATGGATTATGGTCATCAAACAAATCCCTAAATGCATTTGGAACCATTATTTTGCTGATCATTATGTTTATTCCAGTGCTTTGCCCTAGCTTATGTGCGAAACCTTTCATTAGTATCATCTTCTGGAACTGGCCTAGATTTCACACCCGAACAGCTGCACCTTAGGAGGTCCTCATGCAGTCCTTGTTGAGTTTAAGTCCAAGCACCCACAGTCTGATGAGTCCTATGGGCATACTGACAAGGCTTCCACAGCAGGTGTTGGGACAGGAACCCATAACATCTGTGCTTTCTCTCTACAGGAAGCCTCATGCGCCTACGTGCTGATCGTGACAGCTGTATACTGGGTCTCTGAAGCGGTACCTCTTGGTGCAGGAGCCTTAGTTCCTGCTTTCCTATACCCACTTTTTGGAGTCATGAAGTCCAGTGAGGTCAGACCAGTGTGTACTTTGTTATGATTTAATATACTTACTCTAAGGTAATTACTCGAATAAAACTAATCTTAGTGGACTAGCAAAGACTAAGAGGTATGGGAGGAAGAAGTGTACACCTTATAATGTGTAACTTGGGCTGACCAGCTCTTTCTTCTACTGAAGATAGATATAGGAAAGGCTATATTAGCCAAGAGGGATGTCCATCCTGTCAGCTACTGTGTCACCAATTCCCAAAACCTACTGCATCAAAGGATCCCTCTTTTCCCTTCCTCCAGGACCATGTCAATAGCAGCTATGGGATAAACTGTAGAGTTTCCTTCCTTCCAATTATATTTATTATAGATGTTGTGTAAGGCAAGAGGCTACATATGCTAAAAACAGTTACTATTTATTGTATAGGACTAGATAATTTTGTTATGCTGTCTAGTCTTTTTCCCAACCTGTAACCTTACTGCTGCCTTGTAGCCATGAGTTCTAAGGCAAAGCAGAAGCCATACAAAAAAGTCTCTATGATTAGTTCTGAATTACTTACTTGAGGGTTTTTTTAATGTTACTTTCTTTTATAACATCCAAGAATTTATTTTATTTCATCTACAGCTTTCCCCCCCGTGCTTTTTTCTCTCTTTTTGGGGGGTAAGGGGGCATCGCATTTGATTTACAAGGATTAGAAATAGAGATAAGAACACAGAAGAATATATAGCAACCATACAATTAATGAATTTCTAACACAATCTAGCACTGGTCATACCCATCTATGGATAGACTCAAGCATAAACCAATAGTTTTATGACTTGTCATATTTCTCCCAGTGGTGTGAAAACTGTGTAATATAATCAGATTCATTTCCACACCAACACAGTAAATTATTTTCAGGATTTCTTTTTCCTCACATAAAGGTAAAGCAGTTACACATTTTCATTACAAAATACTGCAGCATATTGAAAAAGGAAAATTTAAGGGCAGCCTGAAAGAAATTCAGTGTATTATCAATTTAGATGACAGTGAGACTTGAAAGTGAGACTGCCATGAAGAATGTATTATTTGCTTTAAGTACAGAAATAAACCCCTGTATTTTAAAATAAACAACTCTGACGCTGCTTCAGTATTTCCAGTTTGCTGTTCTACAGTGCAAAAAAAAGTCCAGGGCTCTTGCCTAGCAGTTTAAGCTACAAATAACTCACAGGGGCTCAAGAACATGAGCCAGTGTGTCGTATATGTGGGCGTGTGTAGTAATAAGGATATTAGTATTCACTTATTTCTCAAAAAAGTCTGGGAAAGGAATAAAGGAAACAACAGATTCTTTGTGCTGTTGGCTTGATGGATTCCTTTCATTCAGTTCAAGACCTTTTTTTAACAAGGTAGCAGGAAAATAAAGAAAGCTAATGAGAAAGAAATCAGTGAAGAGAGCCAAAAAAAGTGATGTTTAAAAGCTGTGGCACACAGCTATGAGACCAAGTCTATTTAGGTCACCATGGGGATTTTTTAAATAAATATAATTAAATACTTAACTTGCTGCAGCTTTCACAAAACAACATTAGTGTCATTCTTGCACTTCTATGGAGAAACGTCGGTATAACTGAGGACAATGGAAAAAATACTGCTTCTAATGATTTTAATTGTTTTAAAATGCTGGCACCTACATTTGGTTAGAGGAACAGTTTTAAACTGAAGAAACAATGTTTTTGGAAAAATATTCCTGCAACAACTTTGGAAAGATTCATCAGAATGAAATGAAAAATTTAGCTAGACTCCAAGCATCTTTTTGAAACTACTATTTTCTCCCATTTTGTTTGCTTTCACACAAGAGAGTCTCTAAGTGTGCATATATGTGAATGTTTTGGTTTGCTTCATCTGTTATTTTTGCAGCCACATCACAGAACATCATGTTGTATCTTAGCAAGCCCCACATTCAAGAATGCTGCTTTGGAGGACCACGTGTGGTGTCTGAATTTTTTCTTGAGCCAGCTGATGATTTACACTCACCCCCATTAAATTAAAAGTATTTTTTTTCTTTTTTTTCTTTTTTTTTAAACTTTGTTCTATTTTCTTTATCCAATGGAGATGGATGTTCATTTTGAAAAGTTCTGGCATGGTGTTTGTGGATCATCACAGCAATACCCCAACCTTCCTTTATTGCATTCAGAGAGCATGTCACAAAGGATTTTTTTCTAAAACTGTAGGTTCCAGCTATGTCACATTTTGCCCAACAGTTGAACAAGATAAGAATTATAAACAAGGTAGAGAATAGCATCTCCAGAATGATGAAGCACATGAATAAGCTGCCTTCAGTGCAGAGGTTTTTCTGTAGCTGTTTCAGCCTGGGCCAAGCTCAGTATGATTGATTAACTGCAGGCAGTGAAGTAAAATTTCTCTTGATCTGTTCAAAGCTGAGAAACGTACTAACAAGTGGGTATAGAGCCTTGTTATTTGTAAAAACAGCATGGAAGAGATTAAAGACAACATTTTGACTTATGAATTATTCATTTTCTCCAGCTCCATGTCATTCTCTAGGGGGAGAAATTCCATAATACCATATTTCCTCTCATTCAGCATGCTCTCTGTGTAGAGGGGTTACTGCTGTTTTAACTGGCTGTTTCCCTCTTGCCCTTAATGCAGGTGGCTGCTGAATATTTCAAGAACACAACTTTGCTCCTCATGGGTGTGATTTGTGTGGCAGCTTCTGTAGAAAAGTGGAATCTTCACAAGCGAATTGCCCTGCGCATGGTCATGATGGCAGGAGCAAAGCCAGGCATGTGAGTGAACCTTTGACTTTGGGGTAGCCTGAGGCTGACAGCAGCAGCCTGAAAAAGCAAATAACAACTCCAACTTTCCCATCCACGGGCAAAAGCTAGCTTGGTTTGGGACTCTTTTTCCCCCTCATATTTCCTTTCAGAGTTTGAAAGCTTACAAGTTTTCTCATCCCCTTTCTGCCACCTCCTGTTCCTTGGCTTGTTGTTCCTTTGCTTTCAATTTTTTTACCGATGCTGATTTCACTCTCTCTTTTCCTTCTTTGTGTGCTGTTTAGCCAACACAAAAGGATGCTTAAATCTTGGATATGCTGAAAATCACTGTTTCTTATGTCACATGCTGATTTCTACACAGGGCAGCAAACGGCTTCCAATGACACATTGCCTTATGACAGTTCTCAGCACAAGGCTGCATTTTACCTTGTGCACAGCATGATATTTTGGCACCTGCAAAAAGAAAAAGACTGTGTAGTTATCAGTTGACTAATGAAAATGTTAGGCAAGGAGGTCTTTAATATTTGTTAAAGTACCTCAAGAATATTTCCCTGTGTTATACTCCAGGTTGCTTCTTTGCTTTATGTGTTGCACAACGGTGCTTTCCATGTGGCTTTCCAACACATCCACCACAGCCATGGTGATGCCAATCGTGGAGGCAGTGCTCCAGGAGCTAGTGAATGCTGAGGAGGAGCATGAGGTCATCAGTACTGCAGGCAGCACCACTGTTGAAGAAAAGGAGCCAATAGGTATTTGTCAATACTGGTCATTCTTTTCTCATTAGTTATCAGTGACCAGACTCATTGATACGATACACATTATTCACATTCTATTGAGGTCAGAGCTATCTGACTTGTACTGCCAAAAAGGCTGCTCCATACTCTTTCTTTTTGTACTCTGATATTTCTTTCGAAAGCTCCAAGATGTGATGGGACAATTGGAGTTGGGAAACTCTTTACGTTGGATTAGGGTATGAACTGGAGATTGTGTGTTGGATTCTTAGGTCATAGGATTTTACAGGGTTGAAAAGAAACCTCTGAGAAGAAAGTCAAAAAAATGTAGAAGAGGCCTAAAAATGCGGTCTGTGACAATTCCACTCTTGTCCGTTCTGCCCTTCCAGGCTGCCCAAGTCAGAGCAGGTGTCACACACACACACACAAAAAAAAATTAGAACAATTGATAAGAGCTTTAAGATTTGTTTTGTTCATTCTTTCCCAGAAAGAAAGGATTTTGGAAGAAAAGAGTCTCCCTTTTCTTTCAACTCACAAATTCCAGGCAGAAAATGATGTCATCTAATCTTGCCTATTATACGTAGGTATTATTTTAATTGCCAGAAGCACGTGATCAGGACACTCTGTTACAATAAAATGCTGCATAAGGGTCACACAGTACCTGAGATGGTTTGGACAAGCTTTTTTTTGCAGTAATTTCTCCAGGTTCAGTGGTGAGTCCCAGGGGATCAGCTCAGTTCATATCCCAAGGGCGGCTTTCTCTTCCTTCGTTGCAGGTCTCAGCGAAAAGAATGGCCAGCCTTCACTGGAGCTCATCTTCATCAATGAGGAGTAAGAATGAACTCTGTACATCACGACTGGAGATTTGAGCCCTACACAGGTTGCAATGAGATGAACCCAGGAATAGAGCCAGGAAGGGCAAGCAGAAGCTTACAAATGAGTGTTTCAGATGTGACTGACAAAGGCTTATATAAGAAATGGGATTAATGTAATGGTCTGGATCTCACTAAAGCTTCCTAATATTCATATAGTTTTTAACACTATGGCCATTTTAGAGAGAAAGAAAATATTTCTCAGGGTTTGAAAGATCTTTTGAAGTCTGTGCTTGTGCTGTGTAAGAGAGTGCTGCCCACAGATTTTGCTTTCTGTTCCCCTGAAGGAACAATAATGGAGAGGATCCAAGCACAACATGGAGTATCCACAGGACATATCCAGAGGGAAGACATGTACAGAGGATTCCTGAGGAAAGTCTAAATTTCCTGGATTCAAGCGACAGTTGAGAGCAGAGGGGCAGAGGGAGGGAGAGCCAACCAAAGACACCCCCTCCTCCCCCCAAAAAAACCCTAAAATACTTCTTTTAGTGTAGACAAAGTTCTTCAGAAGCCTGAAACACTAACAGTTTCAACCAGATCTCTATTTGGGGTAAAATCTAGTAATGTGAAAAGAGAAAAAAAAGGAAAGGACTAATTTTTCTGCAGTTCAGGATACACAAAAGAATATACAATGTTATTGTCCTAAATCTATGTTATGGGATAAATCTTGAGCATCTTCTTACAAGGTGTGAGAATAAATTGCACAGTGCCTTCCTGAGCTCCTTCTATATTGTTCACAAGTGTTCTAAATAAAAGAGAAACAAGTTCTTGTAACATCTGTAAAAATTTTACAGATTTAAAATAAAAACTATAAAATCAAACAGAACCTGTTGACAACTTAAAGTTAATTTACAAGATCTAAATAGTTTTCTCATTAGTTTAGAGACTAATGGGTTCTCCAATATTCCCTCTGTTACCTCTTTTTATCCCAGCCATATTTTCTGTGCAGTATAGAATAAATTTTTCGATTTGGCATTGTGCATTAATCCCTTCAAGCCCCATCAAAGAGTATGTTTGGGATATTTCATAAAAGAACTATTAGTAAAATAACATTACTTGAAAAAGAGCTTGAAAATTGGTAGGAAAAGAAACGCAGCACATCTAAAATTAAATCTGTTTTCAGTGTCAAAGTAAAAGTTTAGTGGATTTTTTGTATGGCCCACATGCCACATAGGACAGATTTTAGTGAAGGCTTTAATGTAGTACAGGTGGGTGCTCAGAAAGAGCAGTTTGGAGAAGTTGATCAGAGAACTTGAGTAGAACAACACAGTAGTAGTACTGGATTGCCTGGTGATTCACTGCACTGTGAATTGAGTGCATTCCTAGGATGGGGTATATACTACCTAGAATACATATTTTTTCTGGCATGGAGATGGAACCCCATTGCTACATAGCTAGAGACAGGGCTGTGGAACGTAATGATGACTCATGTATCTGGCCAAGACACCACATAAGACACTGATAAATAGTATTCTTCACCACTTCAGTAGGCACTAGTTATCCTGCAGATCTTGCCTCTCCTACCCATGATGTGTGCCTATTGAGGTAGCTGGGTGAACAGGCATTTTTAAAGTATATTTTCCTTTCTTTGTTTTTAGTGCTACTACTACTGACTTCAGCTCCTTGATGCACTCAAAGGTATTGTCATAGGTACTATCTCCTGAGCTACACTGTCTTCTAATGCAGGAACCATCAACAGAGTCCACACAGCTCTGCAACAAAATACTGTTTCCTTTATTTCAAACAAGTAGTGATTGTTGGCAGAAAGTAAATATCGCAGCACATCCTGTTTTGTATTTAATCTATCAGACTGCTTGCACAAATCAAATTGGGGAACATTAGCTCTGTAGTGTTTGTTGTACGTATTGCTGGAGATCCTGAGATCCAGTCAGTAAACTAATGATTCCATATGGTTTCTAGAAAATTCAGATATGACCTTTTATAGTCCAAGTATTGCCAGCTTCTGCAGTTTAGTTGCTAGAACAACCTACACATACCACAAAGCCATAGCCTCTAGCAAGGGACCCGTTAGATTCTCATACCTGGCAGACGGAGAAGACCTAAACTTACTATAATCTGACTTTTAAGATTACTTTGAAGTAAAATCAGGTTGGTGGCTGTTGGTTATTATTTTTTCCAGTATAAAGTTTACAGCTGAAATTTTAGTGGGGTTTGGGGTTTCCCCTGCCCCCCAAAATCCCACTACCCATGACCTTTACAAAGTATCATAAATTCTAATCTAAGTGCCCCAAGGAACATAAGAAAGGCTAATCCAAAGGCATTTACCTCTCTACAGAGTATGAATGGTGTGCACATGATAGCCAACTCAATTGGAACGATGAATTCTAAGAGCAATGGGCAGCACCTACCTCAGGTAAGGAGATGTTAGACCCAGGGGGTGAGGGAAAAGACAGACATGAACATCACCTGCACTGGTATTTCTGCCTTGCCTGAAGGTATCCAAGAAGTGATTGCTGTTTGAACTACAATTATATAGTATCTTTATGGCATAAAATAATAATCTGGGAAAGGTTAGGCTAAAATCGACACAATTTTTTTTCACAGTTCAAAAGAATCTGAGTGCATGTTTTCAAAAGAGGCCAGTGGGCTGCTCCTGGTACTTGATTTCCTTTATATACCCATTTCCCATACACATTCAGTGGTTATTTTATAACTAATATACTCACTTCATTGTTAACCTACAGGGATTTTAGCTAGGGTACCCTCACAATGATGATGAACATATAGCATGACTGAATTTAGTAAATAAACCCAAATCCAAATTAATAAATTTAACTAATCTATCTGAACCACTTGCTGCATTTTCCTGATCCTAAATTATAGTCTTGGGTTGCATGTGAAGTGCCTTGAAGTACTGTACTCTTTTTCCAGTACGGGAACTTGATTTACCAACATAGAGACTTTCCTATCACTGCTAAGAAAGTTTCTTTTGGAACAGTATTTTCCTGTTGCTTTTTCTCTCACTTGCCTGTTGCCCAGCTTTTCCTTTTTTTTTTTTTTTTTTTTTTTTTTGTGTGCTACTTCTGAGACCCCTAGCACTCCATTCCTTATTAGAGGGTCTGAGCCACTGTAAGCATAAAAAGTCCACCAAGCATTTACCAAGCATTTGTCTGGTAGCTGCTCATAAACCTCAAGGATTATGGATTCCTACTGATGCAGTGCTGGCATCCTGCCCGTGCAGCCCACTAAGGCTTTTGGTATCCTACTGAGATTCCAGTGAGAACCGGAGCTGGCTCAAACCATAGCCAGAAGTCTGATTACTGTTTGTCCTACATTTCTGCCACAGACAAGGCAATTTCAGGCCCCTGGACAGGTTTCTAGTTCTGATCCCAGTTAATCCCTGTGAAGAAAAATCTGCCCCCTCTTATGCAAACCTGTTGTTTCTGAGGGACCAGTATCACCATAGCATTAGGGCAAGTTGGGCTTCTGTTCTGATCACCTGCTTTCTTTGGTGGATGTATTCCCTTACAGGCTCAGATACTGGTCCTGCCTCCTAAGCCCTCAGAACTGGGCCTGAGCACTAAGTACCGGTATCAGACCAGACATGACCACATGGTCTGTAAATGCCTCTCACTAAGTATCTCCTACGCGGCAACCATTGGAGGACTGACAACCATCATAGGGACCTCCACCAGCCTCATATTCTTAGAGCACTTCAACAAGTAAGTGATACTACTGGAGTTGTGTGAGAATGGTGGCTGGGTCATTACAATCTCTGTGGTGCTCCCCATGGGTTATTTACTACCTCAAGGAACCCTTGTAAGACAGTGTCTCTGAAGGCAATTTTGTTTCCTACTCTACTCTTATGTTGTTACTAATGGTTAATGGTTGAAAGGGGGAGCATAAGTTAATACATATCAATATCTTTCTCCCATGCAAAATAAAAATTCCTCAGCATGTGGTAACATTTGAGTTTCTTCACCAACTTCTTTTGATTTTACACACTGATTATCATGAAGACAGCAGGCACTCTGGAAAAGCAAACACTAAAGTCATGAAGATACAGCAAAGAAGACAAATACTCATAAGAGAAGAAATGTCATAAGATCAGCTTCAAGTTGTTCTATGGATTCTTAGAAAGCAAGTCCTTATGGTGAACCAAGAGGCATCACTAGCGGTACTTGGGCTGCTCTACATGTAGTGCAAAAAATAAATAGACCTAGAAATATGGCCTTACATCTTTGCTTCAGAGGAGATGGGAAACAGCTCTGTGGTCAGCTAAGCATTCCCTTTATCATATATGCCCAGGGCTTTCAAAAACATGAATGTTACCTTTGTCAGAAGCCTGGTGGTAATCCTCATGCACAGCTATGTGTCCAAGCTCAGACCTGATTCTGATCATCTACTGCCGCCACGGTATCCTTCATTTCTTTCTTTGAAATGGTGGTAGCAAAGAAAACTGATTTTGGAAGCCATCCTTAATCCAAGGATTTGGATTTTACAGAATTTCCAAAGATCTTGCTGTTATGATAGTTGTATCAAAAGCACATATCAGACATCTTTGTCAGAGCCCAGCAGACTATAGTCATTATTCACGTGGTCGACAGTAAGACATACAAAGAGACTCTGGGTGAAATAATTCTTAAGTCTGCTAACGCTAAAAAGAGCTTTAAAGAAACCACAGGTAGGGCCAGAATTTCACTCCTGGTAACTCTAAAGGTTTTTGAAGCTGGCTAGGTAATCCAGACCATTTGGTCTTAAAGGTGTGAAGTCTTACATGGCTCATCTCTTGGTCAGGCATGGTCAATGATTGATATTCTTTGGCAATTGGTTTCACTATGTGCATGTAATGCAGCTGTTGCAAATACTTCCTGATGCAATTTTTCTATCATGTCATGACAAATATATACACACATATATATATGTGTGTGTGTGTGTGCATCTGTGCATATTGGAGTTACTGTTCTAACTTCTGGTGCACCCTTTTTTACCTTTACAGCCACTACCCAAATGCTGAAGTGGTGAATTTTGGAACCTGGTTTTTATTCAGCTTCCCCATCTCCCTCATCATGTTGGTCCTGACTTGGTTCTGGATGCATTGGCTGTTCTTGGGTTGCAAGTGAGTGGAGGTTGTTCAAGATGCATGGGTTACAAAAGCAGGGCATCTGTGGCTACTCTAGAACATGTCTCATAAAGATGTTTCCAGTGGCAAGTAACGAAAACTAAGGCACAACTTCCTTCTTCTTTCCAGAACAGTTACAGAGGAAATCTGATTGTTTAGCTGTGCTGCATAGACAGGAGTGTACTGTATTGCTGCTTGAGAGTGAAGTACCTAGGTATTGCTGATGGAAATATTTACTATGCATTCAACTGATTTTTTTTGTACTCTCATGAGAATTCCAATGTGGACCAAAAATCTTACTAGAAGTCCTTTTGGAAAAGCACAGCTTAAAAGTTTAATAGAAAAATAACTGCAAGTGAACAAGTTACTTTTCAGATCTTCCCCAGCTCAATGAAATTAACATAAGGCCAGTTAAAATTAAAGGTAAATAGACTCCATACATATTTCTCTTTAAAGTGGGAAGGTCTCACAGCCTAAGAGATTAATATCTTTTGATACCAGTAAGTCTCTTAGCCCCAAAATAGGAACAACTCTCAGTCTCCCAGTTCATTTGTACCACGTACTCTTTTTGCAGAGGCACTCAGCAAAGTTAACGAAAATTGACTAAATGTGTGCATTTAGAGTAGATTAGTTAATCTGCATTAAATTGTGGTGCAGACACATATACTCAGAATTAAAGTGGTCTTAATTTGATTTAGTTTACTCTTAAAAGTAAGATGAACTGACATCACTAATTTATTTCACCTGAGACAATGAATAAATTGATAATGAATTCTGCTTGGTGCTGACCTTGATTAGATTTGAAGAAATAATGTAGAGTTCTCCAAGTCAGTCTCCTGAGCCTTCTGGTTCCAAATTAAAAGGTTGGGTTTTTCTAAAAAAAATCTTGAAACAGGCCCTAACATGACCTTCAATTACCTTATTTTCTTTTTTAAAAAAAATAAATATAATTGAAACTCTTCATTGCATCCAAGACCTCATGCTGATTAATGTTGTTCTAAATAATACCAGAGACTGAAGCATTATTGACTTTTTGAGAAGTACTGGTTGATTCCAAGCCTCCTTAATCTCTAACTCCTGTTTGCTGCAGTTCATTAAAGAATATATTATGTTAGGAGCTTGGCTACAATACTCTGTCTTTACATCCTCCTAAGCCTGTAAATACTTACATGTTGAAACAGCTGCCTAATGCCTGTGGATAAATGTTTACTGAATTCCCATAATGTTCTTGTTCTTTTCTAGGAAGCCCAGTGTCCTCAGTCTGTTCTTATCTGGCCCAGCTGGAACATGTCAGACTTGCTTTTTAGGCTCTAAACTTGGTCAAAGGGGAAGGATAACGGACCCACCAAATTATTTTTGCCAGCAAAGCAGAGCTAAGTGTAGAATCATTACTGTAGAACTGGCCATTATAAACCACATAGCTCTTTTCCAGCAACTGCATTACTGCTGGTGGGTTTTGCTGGACTCCAACAGCGAAGTCTGCAAGGAAATTTAAATACTTATAGGTGCAGGGTGGTGCTAAGTGCACTAAAACCAAGTGTCACATAAGTATCCATTTATGACTGAAATGAAAAGCCTGTTTAAGACTTTCTGTTTACCAGACAGGGCCTGCCTGCACCCTGAGCTCTGCAAATTCCTTTGAGAATCTGGCCTTAACCAGATACACAGAGTGAGACTGTACTCCATGGTTTGGCATGGAGCTGTAGTAGGATACCAAATTAGATATTAAAATAGCAGGAACTATAAAAGCAGGCCATGGTGCTCCCATGGTACTTCATTCCCTGCTGCTGCAGCCTATTTTAGCTTAGAATATTAACTTATATTAGCTTATAAACCTCTGGCTTAGCTGCAGAGGTTTCTCAGCCCACCCCACCCACCTTCGTGTGACAGAGCGTACAGCTGAAGCTGAGAGGCAGAGATCTGTGGCTCAAAGCACAGCAAAGTAACGCTACTAGAAAGAAGAAAATTTAAAAGCGAGTTTGCTAGTATCTCAATTTTAATTAGGAATGCCCAGGTTTTGTTATATTATGAAGGCAATCTGAATAAAGTAAGGGCTTCACCTAGTTTTCATACAAATGTATAACAGGTTTAAATACGCTCAGCTATGAACTGTGCTTGTGTGTCAAGAGTACAGGCGTTTTTGACCCAGACAGAACAGTAGGCTTGTTGCCTTGGCCTCTGACAGAGGCAATTTGGTGCTACACAGATTGTGCCTGGTTTAGAAACAGCTACTATTAGTAGAAGCAGACAGGTTGTAAAAGCTATTGGGAATTGGGATCCTCAGCACAGCTTTCCCCCATTACTTATTGTAAATCCTGAATATTTAAAGTCAAACTTGGGCTCAAAAGCCAGACTGGGTCCCACATGTTTTGGATAGCCCTGATCCAACTGGGGAGCATGCCGTTCCTCCATTAAGAAAATCTGTTGACAGCTGGCCTCTGTCACAGTTTTTCCATGCGGTGACAGAAATTAGCCATAGCCTTTGGAGGTTTCTGACACCAGAAGAATGTGGCCACCAGCAGTTGTTTGAGGAAGCCTACAGAAAGGGAGCCCAGTCAAAGCTCGAGATGGCTCAGTGATTAGCCAGAGCACCCTGGAGACCTTCCTACTACGTCTAGGATTGATTCTCAGCACATCTGGCAACTAGACTGTGCAAAGGTCACATGCAGTAATTTCCATTGCCATCAGGCCTTGCCCCAGTCACATCTTCTCCCAACAGCCCCCAGGCAACTGGAATTTTCAGTTTGTCTCATGGCTATTATTTTTCATGACTTTTTTTTTTTTTCCCCACTTTATGCCTGTGCCTAATTTTACTGTGCTACCTACTCAGTTTTAAAGAGACCTGTTCTGTGAGCAAGAAGAAGAAGACCAAACGGGAAGAAATGTCAGAGAGAAGAATTCAAGAAGAATATAAGAAACTGGGAAATGTTAGGTAAAACATACCTGCCTTCCTCAGGAATGTGCCTGTTTAGGCAGGACCACCCTCTCATCTTGCCCTCCATGTTGCCTTTGGTTCTTAAACTGTCAGCTCTTTCCCCTTCTTTCCGGGATAGGAGTAGAACTAAATGCAAAAATGAACTAAAATCAGACTTTTTTTTATTTGTGAAGCAAAAGGAAATAAATGGAAAGATTCAGGTTTATACCAGGGTGCAAAGGTCATCTGAGTCAAGGTTTGTCTCTGCCTTTGAACTAAATTATTAAAGGACCCCCTCCCCCATTCAAGCACACACTTGTTTTGGTGGATAGACGTTCACTGTTAGCAAAGGCTTTGCAGCAATCTCCCATGCCAGAAGCTGTCTGCCCTTCTCAGTTGCCCATAATCTTTATTCATGGTGGCAAAATACGTCCCTTGGAAGGATTATTTTGCAAGATTTTAATTTTTCAAAAGGGATGATACCTCATAAAACTTGTTCTTCCCAAAACGCGTTTGTGTTGTTCAACTGAAATATTGACAGATCAACAGGCTGAATACGATCAACTCTGAATCCAGACTATTGTTCAGACTGTGCCTAAATATGACAACATGCTTAATTTAAAGCAATCCTAAATGAAAACTCAGTATCCTCAAATCACCTTATATTTATTCCATGTGTTTAAAACATTTGTGCTAATTTACATTGTCATTTGCTCTTAGGCTTTCTACACTTTTAGAAAATGCAGTAGAAAGTGTTTACAGTAGAATAATAACATGAGCTTTACCTTGTTAATGCATTTAATCAGATAATAATGCAAATACAGACCAAGAATTTATAGTAAGTTTCATTCAGGACTTGCACATGAATGATTGAACTGCAAATATGGAGGGATAATTTTAGCCAATTTTTTACTGGGCTTAGACGGCTCTCAGCCGGCAGCCAAATGTAAAATTCTTTAATTCAAACTAATCTTCCTTTCTATTTTCTGTATGGCTTTTATCCTTCTTTTGGAACAAATTTCTGCTTTTGTACTTCTGGAACTTGCTCTCGAGTTTTCAGACAAACCTTGGATTATATTCCTAGCTTTTTGTTTGTTTGATTGTTTGTTTTTGTTTTTTTTTTTTTATTTTTTCTTTTATTTCTAGCTATCCTGAGATGGTGACTGGATTTTTCTTCATTCTGATGACCTTGCTTTGGTTTACTCGTGAGCCTGGCTTTGTACCAGGATGGTCATCTTTTTTTGAGAGGTAAGTAAAATTCCCTAAACAACTTGCACCAGAATATGGCCTTGCTTCTTCTGACTTTCTGCAATAATTTTTGGCTTTAATACACCATCAGCCACTTTTAACAAGGTGGTGAAAAATTAGGACTTTATTTTAAAAATAGGATTTTTTTCTTTTTAAACTACACGTGTTCACATGGTGGAAAATTGTATTCCCTTTCAATAAGCAGAGTGAATTAAGTAGAGAAAACAAAATAAATGTATTTAAAATGTAAAAAAAATAGGAGGGTCATATTTTGAAGTTACATCATTTTAGTGCATTCATAGAGAGGCTGTCACCAGAATAGACTGGAACTATAATTGAAAATAATTTTAAATATATATATATTTTGAAAAAATATTTTTTTACAAAAAGTGTATTTTTCTGAAGATAATTTTTATCAAGAAAATGTCCGTTTCCATTAAATATTACACAAAATTGTGACTGAAGCAAATATTTTTTATTTTAAATAACACCAAAACAAATAAAAGTAACTATAACACACTGCATATTTAAGAACAAGTTATTTAAACTTATATTTTCTTAACATTTCTACTGCATAAAATTATTTTAACATACCAATTTTGACAAGAAAACAATTCCTAATACTGGGATTTCCTGAGGATCTCTAGAGTTTGGTACTCCTCAAAACAGTTTTTCAGAATTAATTTTAAACATTTAATGTACAATCAATCTACAGTTCACTTCTAAAGGATCACTTGGGTTTGATGTTTCCCCAGCATGTTTACTGTTTCTTGCTTCTAATAAACACACTATTTTTCTGTACCTCCAAGTTAATAATTTGTAAACTGAAAGGCATTTCTTATTTTTAATGGAATGTTAAAAATTGTTGAGCAGTGATTGAAGTTAGCCACAGGACTCAGTTTAAAAAAATGGGGGGGGGGGGGGGGGAGGAAATCCAATTTGTATCCTTGACATGCAGACATATTTTTCTAGTGGGCTGTCAGTGAGATTTCAGATGAGGAAATACAACTTCATCTGCAACAATTTCCTTGGAGCCATGTACCTTGTTTGGAAATGTTTCTTTTAGTGAGGTTTTATGATAATCCCACTGTTTCTTTCCTAGGAAAGGTTACCGGACTGATGCCACTGTCTCTGTATTTCTTGGGTTTCTCCTTTTCCTGATTCCAGCAAAAAAGCCATATTTTGGAAAAAGGGGGAAGGGTGAGTAGGATGCAGCAAGAAAGAGATCTGGCCCATTTTCCAGTGACTTTAATGACATTTTCCTGTTCTCTGTAAAATATTCAGGAAGAGATTTTTATTGTGGAAGGTCAGGGTTCACCTTCCCCTCTGATACCAGCCCTTCCCGCATCAAGTCCACTCTTCTGTTGCTTTTATTCATATAGTGACATCCAGCAGATGACAAACAGGTCTTGTATCTGAGACCAGCATCTCTTCTGTGCTAACAGAGTTATCAAAATTTAAGACTGAGTTTTAGGAAAGGTTCAGATGGAGTTCCATATTGAGAACTGTAATGCAGATGTTTACAAAAGCAGCTGAAGATAAGCTCTAGTAAATAATTTGGTCACTGCTTACACAGCAGAAATAATTTATAATGTCCTAAAGTAAACATAAAAGTGGTCAGTAAATATCAGACAAAGTTCCAATTTTGCACAATGCTTCTCGCACAATCTTCTTGATATTAATAATAATTGGTATTTCACACTCACATTTGGGTAGCACTCAGTGGTATTGGTAAGTTTGCTGTGCCAGGCTTTCAGCAGTCCTGTATGAAAATAGAATTGCCTGCATAGACTCTTACGTAGAGATTGCAAATTTGTATAGATATGCTTATTTTTTTATACTGACATATATTATGCAGCATTTAGGAAAAATTATACTCTCTAACTCCTACTTCAAGAAAATACTTAGGCATCCATAAAAAATATTGTCCTCAGATAAAACCTAGGGGCATAAATCCACTTTTTCAAGCCTCATGGTCTACTGGAAAGAGAAAATGCCCTTCTTTGAGAAAATAATCACATTTTAACTCCATCTTTGCAGTCTACATGTAATTTGCACATGTGTATACACAACAGAGCACACCATTCCTCAAAAAGCCATAGAATGAAACACAGGCATTTATAATTATTCACATCAACAGAGCAGCCAAGGTAAAGTCAGGACATTTGGAATTAATATGCTGCATTTTCTGAGGCTGAGCTAAACAGAGAAATAGGTCACACACCTCTTCTTCACCGCTCTCACAGACAGTTCTCAAAATTACTATGGATATTACATTATTCCTACTAGTGTGAAAAATGTGAAGATCTTTGCAAAAAGGCCAATGTGATACTGGTCACACATGTACTTTCTTTTGATATAGGAGATGGTGAAAAGTCAACAGACATGAACACATTGGATCCCATCATTACCTGGAAGGACTTCCAGAAGACCATGCCATGGGAGATCGTAGTGTTGGTTGGAGGAGGTTATGCATTAGCAGCTGGATGCAAGGTACTGATTTAGCTTTTTACCCTCCTTCAGACAAAAATTATAAATCTGGACTTTCATCCCTTTGTATGCTCCCGAATTTGGATTTACAATGTGGATACTTTCAAATGTATACATAACCTAGTCCCAACTCCCTGCACTCAATGGACAACTAACTAACAAAAGGATGTTTAGGGCTCAGGACAATTGTGTAAGCATCTGCCATTTCAGACACTTTAGAATACCTAGATATTCCTGCAAGGCTAGCAGGCATGGCACAGGATCTGAGGGAGACCTCACACTTTCTCAACTAGCAGAGGGGGAACATCCCAGCTGCCACTGGATGCTCCTCTTTAGGCAACTGAGTCAAGCTCCTAGCGCTGACTGGCCAAACCATATGCTAGGCTTTACTGACTGTATCTACACTTAGTATAATTCATGAATACACACCTCTCTCTGCTATAGACTTCTACATGTAGACAACTAAATTTTTTTTATTTTAATCTCAAAATGAATTCTACCCAGACTGTGCAATCCTTCATCACCAAATTGCTATACTGCAGTTCTCATGCTGAAGAAAGAGGAAAGGTCATCTTTGATGCCTTTTTAATGTTATTAACTGCCAGATGTATTTCTTTGTTACTAAGGACAACTATCTATTAGGCACCGCAGTGAAATGAAATCCAATTTACTGAACAAAAGGAAAAGCAGAAAGCATTGACCTAAACTTTGGGGTTTTGCTGGTGGGATTCTCTAATGTAAACTGCCCCAAAGAGAAGAATCTGTTTCACAAACACATTAAGTAATTCTTGCCCTTCCATCCTTTCCCCAGACCTCTGGTCTCTCTATGTGGATTGGACGCCAAATGCTGTCCCTGAGCAGCCTTCCCTACTGGGCTGTAACTCTGCTGGCCTGCGTTTTGGTGTCCCTGGTAACGGAGTTTGTTAGTAATCCAGCAACCATAACTATCTTTCTGCCTATTTTATGCAGCATGGTGAGTAAAAACAACAACATTTTTAGCTTCTTGTTTGCTGACAGGCTCATGGGAATGTTTCAGGACATCAGGGTATTGCCACTCTGTTCACATGAAACCTGGTCTTAGTTCCCAAACTGCCATCCCGCAGTCTTGAGCTCAGGGAAAAATAATAAACTCGGGCAGCCAAAAGCCCATTTTAGCATCAAGAAATTTATCCAATATCTCTTCAGGGAAAATGAAAACATAGCTCCTGCACCGAGGGATTCATAGTCTTCGTACAAGAAAAGGTGACATTGCAATCAACAAGACAGGTGATGTCCACATAAAGCTTGAGATACTCTCATCAATGTTATTTTAAATGTATGGCTCCTTAGTTAGTAGTCATCCACTCACTACTTGTAAGAAAAGACTGTATGATTGAATTTTATATCAGATTTAAATATGTTCAAGGGGGTGATCTGGTAAGTGTACTATCATTCAATACAGAAAGCAGAGATGTTTGTAAGGGACAGAAAAAAATGAGAAGACTGGTGACAAAGGCAGAGGAAAGAAATACAAATTGAATTCTGTATGGGAATAGCAGTTACAGAAAACTGTCTTTTTTATTTTATGTAATGTGAAGCTTTTCATACCAAGAATGCAGGTCATTAATTGTGTTTCTCTATTATAACAACTTTACGGGACTGTCCCAAAGTACATTATGTGAGCAGCTCTGAGGTAAAAGGAAGATATGGTCAGATGAAAATAAGTAATTACATTTGTATGGATTATGAGTTCAGATCTACTTCTGCTCCATGCATAAAAAGGCTCTCCTGATGAGAAATTTAGAGCAGTAATCTACCTTCAGTAGTCTGAACTTCCATCTTAAGGCAGTCTCTCTTTTTTGATGTAAAAGTATCCTGGACACACTTCCCTTTCCAAAATGAAGTTAGCCTTGTGAATACCCTTCCCTTGCTCTCTGACATAAAACAAGGCCATAGCAATGTAAACAAAATGCGAAATTTCACCACCACTGAATGCTGCAGTGCAAGAATAATTCTCCAGACCACTGTAAAGAATATTCCAGCATCTCTGCCTTCTCACCATGCAAGCTTGGACCACAAACTAGTTTTCTTAACCACCATTCAGGAGGACTTTACATAATGGTCTCGGTACCCTCAGCAACTGAAAGAATTTTGTTCTTCATGTCAAGCTGTTGTGACTTTTCTTGGATGGAGACTGAAATGGCAGTCAATGTTAAGCTCCAGAAGACACAAACAATGACATGGAGAACAAGTGGGAGAAACCGCAAAGGCAGTCTAATAGTAGCAATCTCCACCCTCCCTCAGTGTGAAATGCCTCAAAAGAAATCCCTGGAGCATGACCAGCTCCAAATTACAGCACTGCTCTACTCTAAAAAAATACCACAAAAGACTTCCACACTTAAGTTTAGAAATCAGGGAGAGGAGATTCACAGAATCTTTACATAGAGCAGAGAGGGTCCTTTCATCCTAATTGTAAGCAGCAGCTTTTATTTGTGAAGTGAAACACCCCTCTGCCTTTCTCCTTCCAGTCAGAAACCCTGCTTATCAACCCTTTATACACCCTGATTCCTGTCACCATGTGTATCTCGTTTGCGGTGATGCTGCCAGTGGGTAATCCTCCAAATGCCATTGTCTTCAGTTATGGGCACTGCCAGATTAAGGATATGGTGAGTTTTAAGATTGGGTATATCCTCCCATGCTTCATGTCACCTCAAAACCTTGTCCTCACATCCAGCAGCCAATAATAATAATGATGATATTAGTGCTAATATAAACTCATATTGATCTGCACTGCTGTTATAAAAATGAGCTGTCAGGTTAAGAACATCCACACATCTGCTGGAGGAAATGTACATTTCTATTCTTAGTTTTTTAGGAATGTAATTGTCTGAAGAGGTATCAAAGAACAGGAGTACACAATTCTTTGCACTGACCTCTTAAGACAAGCACAGGAGAGGATGAGAAATTAGATTTATCACATAGCTCCATAGTAAGTCATGCAGTTATTGCCCTGCTGTGTGTGGTATAACTCCCCATTCTGATTATCTGATTGAGAAGTTCAAGTGACAAACTGAGCAGTTTTCCAATGAGCTGTAAGAGCCTTTGACTATCACTCCTGAATGTTCCCACAATGTACACTCCAATACATAATACTCATTGTGTGTTTTTTTGCCCTAGAAATCAGTGTACATAATTTATCACACCATATGTAAGTCAGTATACATACATCCTATTGCCTTCTTTTTTCCCTGTTAACTGGTTTTAATCAAGTTGTCATTGGTTGTGCTCTGATTCATTTTGCTTTTGTAGGTGAAAGCCGGCCTGGGCGTAAATCTGATCGGCCTGGCTGTTGTCATGGTGGCAATCAACACCTGGGGAATTAGACTCTTCCAGCTGAATACTTTTCCAGAATGGGCAGCAGTCAGCAACATCACTAGCCAAACATAATCTCCCATGAAAGATAAGAAAAAAAATTAAAAAATGCAAGACCAAAGCAAGTTGGGATAAAATATTAAAACTACATTGCACATACGAAAGAAAGGAGAAAACTTGTGTATATGTAGAACCAAGATCCATAGCAAAACCATGAAGAAAATCCACAGGGAGGTCTTCTGCATAAGCTTTTCCATTCTGAAAATCAAGAAGAGTTAAAAGGAGAGATTAGTCTTGCTCTATTTTTTCCCTGGGATACCATAACTGAAATAACACTCTCCTCCAAATTCTCTGCCTATGTTTTTTTCATGCCCTAGAACAACTATGTAGGACTTGTAAAACAGGGGATATAGGACGCCAATGGCAGAAGACAAGTATATACACACTGGTGTACTCAGTAGCCAAGTATTCAGTCCTACCATTGACTCCTACAGTGAATAAAGGGTGAGTCTTATTCACAAACCCAGAGTTTTATAAACCTACTTCTTTTAAAGGCAAATTATTATTCTTGTGAGGTGACTCATCACTGTGTTGGAAAAAAACACTTTCCTGTCTAACCACATGGCCTGGACAGAAACACAACTACCAACTACAGCATTTCAAAGGGATAACAGAGACCAACAAACAGATAGGAAGAAGTCTTCTCAGAAGGAGAATTTTTTTTTTCCACAGCACTAGTATAAAGTTTCCAGTGTTGCAGTACTTGCAGTCTCTGCTTTGGAAGAAAGAGCTTCAGAAACAGATAGAAAGTTTTGTTCAATACCTTCTTTCCTTGTCATTGTACTGCAGCGGGGACACTGACCAGCAAAACCTTACCAGGCCAACAGGCCCATTGGTCTCTCTTTGGCTGCTGTTTAGTTAGTTATGCAGTTATGATTTCCCTGACAGAGAAAGTACAATCTCATCCAAGATGGCACTCAGTGCTGCTCCATGAGTAAGAAGGGAGAGGGCTGAAGTGGAGTGGTGCTGGTCTATCTCCTCATCGTGTGCATTCACTTGAACATCACACCCACCTGCTCTCTAGCAGCCCAGGGAACAGGAACTTCAAATGTTGGAAACTGTGACGTAGAGTGGATAACTACTAAACCAAAAGGCCAATGTCTTTATAGTCTGCAAAGTGAATGCCCTGCTTTTCTGACTGGATCCCTGTGATACTCAGTAAACCTTCTCTTGTATTATGTCCTGGTTTTAATAATTTCTTTAATGTCAATGCATTTAAGTTGTTTGTTAGGATGATCGAATCTCATGTAATCATGCTCTTTATATATACACTTTAATGATTTTTTATGCTTTACATTTATAATCTAGTCTCTAGATATTAGTGGGAATATCTATTCTACAAAAATAAAATGTCAATAAAATAAATTATTCACTACTGCATATTGTGGTGCTCTATGAGAATATAAATAGGATATATTTCACCTCACAACTCACCGAAAGTTCTTAGGGAAGCAGTGTTGAGCAAGAGGCGTTCGTTACTGCTTCTGCCAAAACAGAGGGATCCCAAAGACTTGTCTTGGAAATAAACAGATAGAGTAAAAACATAGGTTGGCAGAAGAGGAATGAAATGGTAGGGGGAAAAAATAAAACAAATCACAAAATCATGATTTAGCCCTTGTACAAAAAGCAGGAGGCAGCATCCCTTAGCAAAACCATTGCTATTCATAGTAGTTCCTGTAAACCTGGTTTTGAAAAAGCATTCCTGTGAATTAACATCTCAGTGCATTCCCATGCCCTCCTAATCCACAAAACAAGACCTCAGCCTCACTTTCTCAACGCTTCTCAACTACCCAGTCCCTGTGTTGCCCCTATCCTGAGCCTGCTGCTCTGCTGCACCCCAGCATATAAAACTCATGCCTGCCGCTGGGATCCAGATCCTCCACACCACTCCGGCTCCCCTCCTTGGGCGTTTTGTTCACAGTCCCCCAAACTCCTTTCAGCCATCTCCCCCTGCCAAGAAACTCTCTGGCTTGGTCTCTTCCCAAGGCTTCAGCTGCTCTGTGCCTTTTACTCTGCACTCATCTAATGCTTTTCACTTCACACTTCATACACCATCACCTTCAAATTGCCTAGCTGCTCAGGGACAAATCACTCCCCACCCTCCCCATACTTATTTCTTGCTCAGCTCAGCTCCCATCAGGCCTCTGCTATCCCACAGCTCTCCCAGGGGATATGAACACAGGATATTCTCATTTGCAAGAGACAAGCTGCTGGCACACTAATCAGCTTTAGGGAGATCTAGGATTACTCACAAATCAAACACAGTGGCCACCGACACTCCTTGGTAATAACACCAACAGCATTAGCTAAATGGAAATTGCTCAGTGCTGTCTTGTGCACCTCAAGCAGTATTCCTTCAGAAACATTTCCATGAGTCTCTGGCATAGTTTGTGTCTCATGAGATTGGTGCAGAGAAATTTGGAGTGGACCCGGGCAAGGAGTTTCCCCAGCAGCCTCTCCTCCTGTTTCAGTGCTCTCAGCACACTTCCATGTCCACAGCTGCTGGCACTTGTCACTGCCCTGTCCCACCAGGCATTTGCAGGAAGGCAGTGCACTGTACCAGCCTTTTTTCCATATTAGATAAGCCAGTGCATGCACCACAGCCAGATTCTACCCTTAGACATACATGTAGAATTCCCTTTATTTCACTGAAGACATAAGAACGTACCCAAGAAAGTATTTTGTGGCAGAATCTGAATATAGCAAAGGAAAATAGCAGCAGGTGAGTAACAAGCTTGGGGCTTGGAAGCTGCGCAGCTCATAGCATGACAGCAATGGGTGCTGACTGCTGCTCTGTTTTTTTTAAAAAAATAAAATAAATGGCAAGTGAACAAACAAGTGGGATATTTTCACTGGTAATTTATAGCATACTGTCACTCAGCTTCACATTTGTCTCTACCAATAACCAAAGCTGAAGTATTTTCACCAGAGAGAAGATAAGCCTGATTTCAAATTAAGTGATTTCCAGATGCTTTCAATATTCAGCACATACATCAAGTCCTAAAAATAAAAGTTCTGCTTTCAGCCCAGAATTTAAGATTCCTATCCAAAAAGTATAATCACATTAACTAGTAAGCAGTGTACTATTCTGTGTTACAGTTTCATATTACATTTTACTAGAATCCTATTAAGGCTACATATATATTCTTTTCACAGTGATATAAAACCTGAACAATTTAACTGAAGTAAACTGAGGTGATATATATTGAGCAATTTTTCATTCTTTAACTGATAGACTAATATTTTGTTTCTCAGGAAAAAGAAGCAGAGCACGATAGCTGTACTTTATACTTGTACATGGGTTGTTCAGTTCTCTCTGGTTTGCAGAAAATGTGAATAATAGAATTTAAAACAGGCCCTTGTTTTTTTTTTGTTGTTTTTTTTTTTTATACATTCATTAGTATCGTACTACTTGGGTTGCATCTTTAAACCTGAAGGTACAGTTGTCAGAGAAGGGCTCTAATTGGTGTGATGAAAGATTGCAGAACCCCTGTTTTCACACAGAAACCCAACAGTATGTTCCACTCCAGTGTCTGGGCTTACAAGATAGTAAAGTTACTAGAGTAGTTATGGTTTGAGTTGGCGATTTACAGAAATGGGGTATGTAGGTATTTTCCAGATGTATTAAAGACTAAAGCCAGAATTGACTTTGGCATGAATATCTATTCTGGGGGCAATTTATGCAATTTGTTCAACAAAGGGAAATAAATGCAAAGTCCTGTATTTGAGGAGGAATAATCCCACACACCAGTACAAGCTGGAGCCCACTAGTTGGAATGCAACTTGGTAGAAAAGCACCTGGGTGTCCTGGTAGATGAGTTGAACATGAGACAGCAATGTGCTCTTGAGGCAAAGCAATCCAACAGTACCCTGAGCTACATTAAGCACAACATCCTCCACAGGCTGAGGGAGGAGGTGATGCTTCCCCTCCTACCCCTGCTGAAATACATCTGGACTGCTATGTCCAGTTTTGGGCTCCCCAGTACAAGAGGCACATGGGCATACTAGAACAAGTCCTGTCCAAGGGCCACGAAGACCAAAGGGTGCATCACGCACCATGAGACAAGGGGTTGTAGTTCTGTGACATAAAATGGCACCACTGCACATTCATGTTAGTTCTGTGAGGTAAATCCACTGTCTTTATTTGAGCTCTGGTGCCCAGTAGGCTAATGATTAGCTTTGCTATCTGGCGTTTTGTGATTTTCAGTATTAATCCTTTACTGTATTCAATGGAAGATAGTCTACAGGAGCCTTAGGGCAGCATTTCCCATCACAAGATAGTAAGTCTCAAGCCACAGCAAATATTTGATTAGTAGCTCATATATTCCTTTACCTCCCTTCTGCGTTGAACCTTCAGCTCCTAGGACATGTCTCAAAAGAATCAATACATGAAAGTGAATACAACCGCTTTTAGTAAAGGAAGGAAGATGGCATATTTTAGGTGGAAATTCCAGCTATCCACACAGGCATTTTGAACATGCAGGAATTCACAGTACCCACTGTAAGCGGGAAACTTGCTCCTGGATATCTTGAAGGTGCATGCATCCTTTGTGACCTGCTATGACACCACTGCAACCAAAGCCCTCTGAGCCTTCAGACGTAACATCTGCACCAAGCAGATCTCTGTGTACTTTCTGCCCTCTGAAATACAAGGTTAACCTCTAGTATCCTCTAGGATAGCCTCAGGCTGAATCACTTAGGTAAAATGTGTCATACAGTAGTTGTAAAGTCCACAAGAACTCTGTTACAATGTTATACAGCTCTCCAGCTTACAATGTGGGGCAAAAAAGACAGCTTGAGCTAAAATGGGAAGTGTTACAAACTGTGAAACGTTTGTCCTATCTTTAATATTAATGAGCATATACTGTTTCTACAGCACTACAGCTGGCTGTAGCTGGTTCACTTCATAATCTGTCAGGGAAAAAAAATAAAATCCTAACATCTGCTTGGAATGCTCAGCTGAAAGTTTCAGCTCCAAATAACACTTTGAGTAACACAGGCCTGTTTGGCAACAAATAGAGATTGCAAATATTACTTCCTTTCTTGTCTCTGTATAAAGGGAAGAACATAAAGCATGTTTGAGGAAAGAAATAATCCAATTTTGAACATTACCATAATTTTATATGACAGGCAAAGAAATATGGATGGGTTAGAGCCAGCATTGAACTCTGCTCAAAAATAGGAAAGAAAGAAATGGGGATGGGGGGGGTGGGGGCAGAGCAGGAAGCCAAGTTCACCACATTCATGAAAGCATTAGAACAGCTGTACAGAGCTGTCTCACTCTATGGAAAAGTTTGTGGGTGTGTAAGACAGTTCCTTCAATCTGGTCTGAAGTCTAGGAAAGCCAATGGCAACGCCTTTCAAAGACCAGAGCGTACACTACTGCTTCAGTACAACAGCTGTACTTTGGGAACTCCCTTCACCAAGCGCACTCTTAGCATCTTCTACACATACTGCTACCACTGTGCTTCTGGTAGCTAATGTTAGGTAGCACAAATAATTTCTCCCTGTTCAAGTTTTTTGAGTGTTCACTACAGGGAGAGTTGGTAGCATAGCTAGTAAGATTGTGGTTTTTAAACTTGTCAAATATTCATCAGTAAAGACTGAAAGTTTTTATGTTTAGCTACACATTTCAGGGCAGATGGTAAAAGGAAGGACGGGAAATTACAGGTGAAGTATTTCTCATACAGGTATATATACATACATTCCTTAAAAAGGAGAATCTTTAGATGAGATATACTTTCCTCAGTTGCAGAACCGCATTGTAGAACAACTCTGCCACCACCAAACTTTAGTAAAGGAAGCAAAAGTTTGGTGTAAGATACTCTGAAAATCTGTCTTTGCCAATTCAGTGAAAACTCCTAAGCCTGGAATCCACCTCGATGTATCCAAATTAAAAGCTTTGGGGTGGAGGGTGAAAATTACAATGGGTACATGGGGATCCCTGTACTTGAGAGCTTTCATGTTATGTTTATCTCAGAGAGCACAGTCCACCGTGTCTACGGAGCAAAACAGTTACTGCCAAAAGCTTGTGGTATCTTCCCTCCAAATACCTCTAGGCCAGTCTCATGGACTAAACATCCATTAGAGATCAAAGCACATCTTCTGATTTAGTCTCTTCTGAAAGGAATCCAGTCCATGTGCTCTACAGTTTTCCTATAATGACAATGAAAACATGGTAAAAGGGCAATTCACTTTGAAGGCACCATCCTTACCCTAACTAAAACACTACCGGAGAAGCACTCTAGGTGTGCTTTAATCAAGAGCCTGAAAGAGTAGAGAAGGTCATTCTCTGTGCTTGTTCCTCCTGCTTGTTCATAGCAGTCCATCACCAGGCATTGTTAATAAAAGCAAGGAGAGTATCTTTCTGGTGCTTTTCTCTGTCCTTCACGGCCTGTCTGTCAGGACAGACTGTCAAGAGGACTCAGTGATTTAAGCCACCTTACAGAGTTGATAGATCTCATCTATTTTACAGAAAAAAAATATTAAATTTTATTTGATAGACTGTTGAATTAATAAAACTTACATCTATTCAAATTATGGCAATATTTTCTTCAGAATTTACAAAAGAATTTCTGCACAACTATGGTTTCCAAATGCAGACTGGTTTTCATTCAAAGAAATTAGGACACCGCTACAATATATGTATTTTCTCACACACCAGGGTTTTCAGTGGCACAGTGGCAGCAATGGGTGAAGAGCATACCAGACAACAAGGGAGACCAGCAGATCAATGGTTCTAATTCTAAGAAAATACATGGTAGACAACTGAAACAAATTGCAACGGCAGTGGGCTGAAGACCACGCACAGGAATGAGGAAGTAATGACAATACCAGACTTACTTGATAGAAATACTGAGCTCTAGTCCTTGTTCCACAACAAGTAGCAATAAAAAAGCATACTTAGAACAATTACACATATTGGGTCATTAAGTAAGTAAATAAAGTGAATGGTTTGGATTCACAATTTAACTGCTGACCTCCATGTGCCCCAATTACCACATACGGAAGATAACTCTTCTCTCCCCCATCCTCCCCAATGCTCCAGAGACACCCTCAAGCAACCAAGCAGAAGGGAAAGATGAAGAGACAATAATAGAAGAAACCATAAATTTAAAACATAGGTTAAAGTTGATGGCCTTTTACGCTTTTTAAAATCAGCCATGTTTGTGCAAAGTCTACACTGCTGGAAGTGATGATTTAACATAATGGAAAAGGCAGGAGCTCCCCACTTCCCCCCAGGTTTATAGTTTGACAAATGAGCTTTCCCCATCTCCAATAATGGAACGCAGATCTTGAGGACAGTGAAGTATCACTGCTCACAACAAATGACAAGAAACCCTGAAAGTTACTTTTCTATGCATTTAATTTCTTCTGCGATGTTCTAAGACCTAGGGTTTTACGAAGTGTGAGGTATACATAGTAACAGGACTAAGAGGACTCCAGTTTGGTCAGGTAAAAATGGGTTACAAAATATTAGGAAAAGCAATAACAAAAATTACAAATGATCTTATCCAGTCGCATATCAGCTGCAAATCCAAATTCTGAAACCCTTGAAAATCAGTCCCAGGAAAAGTTCACGGCTGCTCTTTCCAAAGAAGGACTTTCCAGTTCTAGGAGACTAAAAGTGGTGGAACCTCCCATGCCAACCCTCTACTTGATCTTTGTTGCCTGAAAGGTAAATTGCATTCTTGATGCACACACAGAGATGACCTGGGTAACACTGCTCTCTTAGGACTTGTCGCTGGGAGGTTTCTTCTTAGCTTCCACATCCTTCTTGAAATCTTCAAGCTTCTTTGCAATGTTAGGAATCTTTAAAGACAAAACAACAAAAAAACCCAAAAAAACCACAGAAATTAACAAAATCTCCTCAGCTACATGAGCTTCAGCAGGAAAGACAATACTATAAACACAGCAAGAAATTCTATGAAGTTTAAACTGGTTTCTAGAAGATACTTGCTTCCAGGATGTTACCTTGCACAGAGGTTAAAAACAAAGCAATATCAAGCAAACAGCTGACAAAAACACTTCACATGAGGCTTCAGGAGATATTTTAGATTGTTAAGACTAAAAGTCAACCAGTAGGAACAGGAGGAAAAAAAAATGTCACTTTACAGGAAGTTTATTAAGACCAGTCTGGCTTCCCCACTGAAAGATGACAGACTGCCAAGAATAAGCCAATTTAAACACTGATGCACAAACTTTAATAATGACTTTTTGAGGGAAAATTAGATTGTACTATACTCATCACAAACTAAGAGAAAAAATAGGTTCAAGAGCAGCAAATATGTTCTCAAGAAATTTATGAAGAAATACTTCTCCTGGTCCACCTTTGGGAACCAAACTTCCCCACTTGGGAATTCTACTACATTGCAAATTGGTGACCTTTTGCAGTTTCACACTTGAATGAAAATTCAATTTACTGCTCGTGAATTTCAAAACTTCAGCTCTCCCATGCAAATAAAAGCATTTTAAAAAAATAATCCAACAGTAAATTTTGACAACTTTTTAAAAAATAGCAGCAACTTTAAGGAGCAAGGAATAGATTATCTCATTACTCTAGCTAAAACGGGGAATTGACAACACTGGATTTCACAAGCTAACTGATTAAAATGAAAAGAAAGCAAAGTTCCCCTTGGTATAATTGTGAAAAAAAAATCATGGGGTTTTACTTCGTATGTAACCTGACCACAGAGCAGAAGTGAATCCCAACAGACTGGATGGTTTGGGCTAATAGTACAGGTAGCATCCTAAGTTTTTCTCTTACCTTCCCTTTCAAAGTTAAGCTCTGTTTGTGCAAACAAAATTAAGAGCCCAGCCTGCAACATGCCTGACATTTAAGCTAAACCAAGAGAATTCCACTGCTGTCAAGAGAACCCTCCATGTGTTTATAACTAAGCACATGTGTGTACAGCTGCAGAATTAGGACCTCATTATGACATGTTTATCTTAGATGTCATTTAAAACAAATCATCTTCAATACCAGCAATAAAATGACCACGTTCATCCTGCAAGTCAGTGTTACCTTCCCAGGGAACCACTTCCTGCAAATCAAAAGCATGTCCCCCTCTTGTGGCAACACTTTATTAGTGCTGCCAAAAAAACCCACTATACCATGCTTACAATCCATATTGATACACCCAAATATATTCTTATGGTTACATTTTCATAATACTGTTAAAACATATATTGGAAAGAAACACCAGATTTTTATTAGTACTCCTACAGGAGTGCTGACATGAAGCATCACAACAGTTTGTGCATGACCAAGAAGCTAAAAATAAGAATTCTGAAAGCGACATGACTTCAATACTGAAGATGAGAGGAAAGCAAAACACGTCTTCAGAGATTTGAGCCTCAACAGCTTTGCTTTTTTAAACTAGTCTAATACAGTTTGCATAAGAAAGGAAAAAACTTAATGTTAAATTTTATTAACTCCTCTAGCCTGTAAAAAGCTAAGTGGCACTGCTCTTAAAAGGGATTCTGCTGACCACTGAAATTAAAAGCTTGTATTGAAGACTCAGCTCTAAATCTGCTCTAACTCCCACAGTGAAAAACCTCTGTTCACAGTGGGAACTCAGGAAAGGAAGTTCACTCTCTTCTCACTGTGAGAAAAAGAGGAAAGAGACTGTAGCTCAACACGCTGTTTGAAGTAGGAGCACATGCTGAATTTTCCACAAAAGCTGGCAAAACTTACTTTCATTATTGGTACAGGAGACAGAAATTTCAGATGCTCTGAAGGATTTTTAAGTAACAAACAGGTGTAGTGAGTGGAGAACACTGTAAGCAGACAGTCCATCAGTCAGGAAACCAGTATTTTAGTGCTGATATAACCCATAAACAGGTGCTAAACCTTTTCTGTTTCTCCTGTCTCTACCTGTGTAGATACCTATTTACCATACCTGTGCTCTAGGGCCCTAACACCAGTAAAGGCTATAAGCATTACTCCTTCACAGGGAAGATGTCAGAGGTACATGTTTGGTTCCATTTACACTCAAGTTCACCTGTAACTCAAGTCAGATCTGCACTGTGTTTAAATAAACCATCAAAATAAAAACTGATTCAGTTCCAACTGAGAGAAAACAGCCTTATATCTTCAGTTCAGAATAGGTTTAACTCTGAGAATACAAGGATACTCACATCATAGTTCTGAGCCAGATACATCCCAACCACATTGCCAAGAGTAAAACCAAGCTAAAAAGGGAGAGAAGAATAGTTAACGAATGTGCTTTTGATGGAAGGATGTTAACATAAAATTTTAAAAAAATAATATTGCAAGTCATGTAGACTAATGATTTTCAATTCCACTTCTACTTAATTTCTCACCTTTCCTCCAGAGAGGTGCATTTTAACCATCTTCCTCACTAGGAAATCCTTGTCATCATTTCCAAAATACAGCACAGTTGTGTTGTCAATACACATATCCAAGACTATTTGGATCACTTTTGTAAAGTTCTCTGCATACCCACAAAGGCAGCAACTCTGATAAAAATGGGTGAGATAGCAGCACAAACCTACATAACACATATCTCTTGGTCCATGCCTGTAAAGCCTCAAGAAACACCCCACTAGAATAACACTCCGTGCTGGGAAGGGACACACATATACAAAGACATAACACAATAATATACAGTAAAAAAAAAAAAAGTTCACAAGCTTGAAAGTCAGAACTCTTGAAAGTCAGGCTTTGACTGCAAAAAGATCCCAGTCTCACCTTAAAATGCTTAAAAATAGAGCTTCTCCATCAGCTTAAACTGATGAAAGTTCTCTTCTGCAACAATTAACAGCTGTTCACCTCCAGACCCTTCTGACCCCAAAAGATTAGTTTTCAGCCAAATCCACTCTGATCGTAAGGCAGGAAAACACTGTTGGTTGGAAGCAGGGCACAACCTCTCTTGACAATTTTGCAAACTAGTAGCTGCTGAAGAGTGTCTGTGAAAATGCATGCTGGAAGGAGAGCAAGATTAAAACAGAAGCACAGTTCCTGGCCTAGACCTTGCTTGCCAGCTGAGGAAAATCTTCAAGTGTAACAACACTTTTGGGGTGAAAGAAATTCCTCTTTTCAGACAGGGGATGAGATTTTCATTCACCAATTCCCCAAGACCCTAAATTTTATTTTGATATTTGTATTTCATAAGAAGTACATCCTGTACTATGAAAGCTCATTTGACTATTTTGGGAGGACGCTACTAATATTGTGCCTTCATTCATAGTCAGTAGACAAATCACTCTGACAGATGAGGTCAGTTTAATAATTTAAGAAAATTATTATAGCTTATGGTCACTGCTGTCAAAATAAGAATATTTTAAGAAAAATAAAACCACTGTTTACAATAATAACTTTGCCATCACATACTGACTAGACATCTTTTCCATGCCAAAAGCAGGATATACGGTATGGCTCATATTTTCAGTGATTCAGACTCCATAAGCATCACCAGTTAAAAGCTTTAGAAAACTAAAATTGGTTGAAAACTGTCAAATGAACCATAACTGCAAATTACTTCAGTATATTCTTAAACAGATTTTTAGTCTTATACTTTGCTTACCATTACTTTTTCTAGGAGCTTAAACAATTTAAAGAAAAAGTAGAGTTCTTTTTGTGTACACTACACTGGTTATCATTTGCTCTTGTAGTTTCAATTATCAGTTAAAGTAGTACTCTGGGAGATATTAAAAATATTACACTGATGTAAACCAGACTTGTGCTTCCTCTTAATGCAGAGCATCATTCCAGCAAGAGAATTTCCTCTATCTTTAGCAGCGTCTGAGAACTCACTTGAAAACACAAACAAGGTCCTTGTTTATTAGCCGTCTCCTAGGCTTTCACCCTACAAAAGGTAGGATGAGACAACTTTTTTCTGAAGATGGGACAACTATCATATTCTGCTGTGTGATAAACCTTATTTGGTACAGAGCAGTGAGATCAGTACTCCCTTTAAAGGTACCCCTTTACTGAAAAGTCTAGCACTGCATTCAAGAGCAGTCTACCCAGTTATGTACACTCAAGCAGTGTGAAAAAATTCACTATTTAGACTTCAATCATGTGGAAAGTAAAGAATATAGCCAATTAAAACGTGCATGTTGACTAAAGACAACAGGGCGAATGAGAGTTTGGGGTCTTCCAGTTTCTACCCAGCATTTCAAGTCACACTTTAAAAAAATGTTTATTTAATACTTGGGACAGCAAAAATACAAGGTTTGTGAGATTATCCCTTTATCTCCTTGCTACAGCCCTAACAAGGGGCAGCAAGAGTCTACACCCAAAGAAGGAAGAAACACAGAATTAGTGTATCTTTTTTCTAACCTTCAGGTGCTAATCAAGAAGTCATAATTAATATCTAGCAACAAAAGATTAGTAGCAAGCAGTGGAGTTGATAAACACAGAAACTTCGAGAGTGGCTAAGCGTATATACCCTCACTGTTTTCACCAGAGCGGACAGAGACTGTAAACAGCTACAGAAATTACGGAGGCTTTCATACTTGTTGCTCCAAAGTTGAGATAAGAAATAGGCCTCATTTATTAATTTCATAAAACCACAGAGACTCTCCCAACTTACAACAGGCCATCTCTTCTTGCTCTGTATCAACAAGTGAAATTTATTAGCCAGCTGAATTACAGTTCCCCCAACAAAAGTACTTACTGGGACATACCTGAACACAACCAAAAGCCTGAAGTATCCCTCACGTCACTAGAACGAAAACCAGGAGGCTGTTTCCATGCTTTGCTATAGCAGGAAACACCATCTTTTTGGTCAGGTAATTTATTTCCACACTGGGCAGTAAAAATACCAGCATTGATCAAGTATTTAATGAAGAGTAGCCAAGCATCCAACGTCAGGCCCCCAGAAGAGTTTAGGGGAACATATAGAAAGGACTGTTAGAAACGTACAAAAATATTCAGTCTAATTCTGTTGTTCTTAAGGGGATTTAATGAAAGGCAGTGATGAAACGTGACCCCTGCCTTGACTTCTATATATAAAAAGCCCGCATCTCCAGCGATAAATGATTTAAGGGTGCACACAGCGGCACGGCCCGAGCCCCGCTCTCCCGTAACGGGGAGGCACGTACGGCAACACAAAGGAACTCCAGCGGCAGGGAGGGCACAACCGTGACCAAGCAAAACCCTGCTGAGTCTCCAAGGCAAACTAGGGGCACACCTGGGAGAAAAAAGCAGGCAGGAACTTCATTTTCGGAGCAGTTTTAAGGTTTTACGCGTCGTTTTAAGGCATCGTTCGGCGGGGAGCAGGGACAAAGCGAGCGGGTGCCCAAAGGCGCGGCGGGGCGACTCAAGGGGTCCGGGCGGGACTGAAGGAGCCGGAGCGGGGCCGCAGCCGCCCGCAAAGGGATGCCGCGCTGCCGGGGAGCCAGAACCGGGCGCAGTCGCCCCGCTGAGACGGGCTCACGGCCAGGGGGGCGAGTGACGCCCCGGGGCAGGAGCACCCAAGGCGGCTGAAGGGGGAGGCCGCCGCCAGCCCTCCAGGCAGGGCAGCGCGGCAGGGGTTGGCCGCCACTCTCCGGCCCCCCCGGGAGCGCGGGTGCGGGCGGTGACGGCACACAGCGGCTTTTCCTGCCGCCGCCGAGGCGCGCACCCACCGCCGCCCCGCCCGCCTCGCTCCGCCGCCAAATGGCGGCATCGCCGCCGCCCCGCGGAGCCTTACCAAGAACTGCAGCATGGCGCCAGCCTCGCTGCTTCCCTCCCTGCCCACCAGCTGGGGAAGTCAGGCGGGCGGCGGCAGCTCCTCTTCCGGGTGCCGGCCCGCCCTCACCGCGGGGAGGGGTGCGCCCAGCGCCGCCCGCCCGCGCCCATGGGCGGCCCCGGCTCCACCAGGCCCCGGGCCGGGACCCACCCGCTGGGGGCGGGGGGCGCTGCCGCCCGCTCCCTGCTGCTTGGTGCGGGGCAGAAGCACGCAAGGGTGGCGGCGGTCCCGCTTCTTAAGGCCTCCCTCCCGCTGCACGGGGAGGCGTCTGGTGCCGGCCAGCCGAGCCCGCCGCTCCCGAGGGGCGTTAAATGAGAGTTTTTACACTGCGGGTAGTTTCAAAATGGAGTCTATCAAAAGGAATGATAGGAGGAACCAGGCATCCAGGTGCGGGCGAGGCCTGTATGATTTGGGTGTTCCCTGCCTTAGTGCTTGGGAAATCCTAGCCTCCTAGGCTGGAGAGGCCTGAACGAAACGGGGTTTGTTTGCTGGGTTTTTTCATTCCCTACTCAGCACTTGCTAGATCACATCTAGCGTGTCCATGGCCGGGCTTAGGGCCCTGGCACAGGGAAGACTTGGACAAGCTGAAGCAAGCTGAGCACAGAGCCCAGGAGCTGATCAGGGCAGGAGACCTCCCTGCGAGCAGAGGCTGAAGGAGCAGGGAATGGGCAGACCTGACAGCAACCCCCCAGGGCTCACAAGGGGGATATTGGCCAGGTGGAGCTGTGCTCTTCATAGATGGGAGGATGAGAGATAGCAGGGGCATGATGAAATGAGAGGACTGGGCTGAATGTAAGAATAGGCTGTTTTGTCACTTATAGGAGGCAGGAGGTTGGCACAGACTGCCCAGAGAGATTGTGCTGTCTTCACCTTTGGAGGTTTCCGAGAGCCAGATGGGTTAAACCCTAAGCAACCCCCACTCTAAGCTCAGAGAAGACCCTGCTCTGTGTAGGAGGTTGGACTAGGGACTTCCAGAGCCCCCCTCCCACCTGAATCAATCCCACAAGAGCTTTCAAAAAAAATGTTCCCTTTGTTTTCATCCCTTTTTTTTACTAGCACAACCAGAAAACGAAGAGTAGTTGTCCTTTGCAAAATGCTGGGTTTGGTTTCTTTTAATGGCTACACATAATAAATTGAGATTTGGGCAGTATAATACTTAGGGAGATCCTTCTGCTGAAAGCCAGTAAGAGACTGGAGATTATTGCAATGCATTACAAGTCTCTTTATCACATACCATTTCAGATTTCAACCCCCCCAAAAAAACCCCCAAAACATGTGCCTACTGTGGAACTATTAGGCAACTCTTCCCTGAAACCATGTCAGCTCAGACTAAGCCTCTGTTCTCAGAAAGCTCAAATGCTCCATCTGACAGAAAGCATGTAGCTTCCTGCCTTTCTGGAGCAGGTACCTTGGTGAAATAGAGAAATATCTTCTACCCATTTTTAGAAAGAAAGCACAGAAAGAGATTAACTTCTTTTTTTGATCCTGGTGATACTGTGATGAGGAGCTGGATTGGAGACAACTTTCTCCTGAATTTCAGGCTAACCAAAGCTGCTATATTGAGCTTCCCTCCCTGGGCCAGAGCTGACATCTGGAAATGGCACACAAAGGGTTGGATGGATGTGGCACAAGAGGCAGGGTTGGGATTCCTTGCCTTCTGGAATGGGTCTCCCAGGAGTCTTGGAAATGAGCTTGGTTTTGGCATCAGGAACAAATATATCACTGGGTAATAACTTCCTGATGCTGAGGCCATCTACATGTGTGCTGGATCAGATCACTAATATTACAGATTCCATTCTTAGCATGTCAGAAATCAGAAGGAAACAAGGCTTTTAATAATAATAATGCCTCCACATTATCACCAAAGGGACATAAGACTTTTCCTGTTTTCTGCTCATTAAAAATGTTATTATGCTTAGGCTATAATGAGTGCAACATGTTAGATAGTCTTGACTCAACAGTACTGGGCACAGTTGTTTTCCTACATGCCATGAATTTCCTTTGTGACAGTGGGCAGCCAAAAATAATTTTTTCCTTTAAAGGAAATCCATTCCATTTACATCAGCCAATGCTGAATCATTCTGAGTTAGAGACTGTAGAGGGCAGGTATGGTGGATGGCATATGTTATTGGAAGGAAGAGCTCAGTCTGACAGCTATAAATACAACTGTCATAGGGTGGGATGGGGGTTGGGGTTGGGGTTGGAGAGAGGAAAAGAAGCAACTCCTTTTTTTGAGCTCCTCCAAATATGCCTTCACCTCAGATCAGAGAGTCTCCTAAGCAGGCAGCACTTACTCCACCCTGGGCATTGGCTGTAACTTGTTTAGAGTGAATGTATTTAATCTTGAAGAAGAGAAGGAATCAGGAAGAAGCACAAAAGTCTACCCATCTCCAGGACCACTGGTGCTATTCTGGGCAATGTTCAGGGGGTGGAAGGAGTCCATTGTGCTAAATGGCACCCATTTTGTTTTGCCTGCTTGGGAACGGGCCAGTTATATGGCCTGCTTTTCATTTGCTTTGCTTTTTTCATTGCCTGCCTGTCCTGCCAGAGAATGATACAAGTTGTAATCCTTCTCAGACCAGGGACTTATGGCTGTCTGGGTCTTATTAAGGTAGTTCCTTCAGCTTCTTGCCAGCTGTTGCAATAGAGATTGGTAATTCACATGTGATGAATAAGGACGGGATGAGGAGCGGCAGCTCAAATGGGAGTACATTGAGCTTGGGGAGAACTGAACTGACTGCACTCAACTGACTACCCCAGGGAAAACCTGGGCTTAGTGAGACTGACAGCTGATTTACAGTATCTTTGCTTTAGCTCCTTCCACATTGCCATCACACACACATTTTAGGAAATTGATTTTTTTGTGTGGCAAAACACAGGTCTGAATCCAGAAGTGTGAGTATCTGCAGTATAAAGAAGAACGTAAAAGTTACGGAGCACCAGTGAGATCCCAGGAGCTAGTGCATGCATTCAGTCCAAACCAAAGCTGAAATGCTGCTTATCAAGTACAGTGAGTTCTTCAGTTACCTGCAGATGAGACATACAAATACTCTGGTAATTTTGAACAGTAAGTCTGTGCAGTCAAGTTGTAAAGGCCATAGTAACATCCATAGATATAATGAACAATGTCTTTGAAAACAGATTGTCCCTTGTAACCAAGAATCTTGAAGAGTAAGCTACTTTAAATGAGTAAGGTTGGAAAACCCATTCTTTCTAACTGACATAGGGACAAAAAAAGATGTAATTTTTAACATATTTTCTTCTGGTGAAGAATTTCTCAATGTTACCTACTTTACTCGGGTGCATTACAAGTATAGTCAAGCCCATAAGGTATGCAGAAAGCTTGTTTGTCTGGAAGTACCGGCTATTCCACATTATTCTTAATTGTGAAATCATATTTGAAAATGTGTTCATGTTGATTTAATACTGTTTTTAACATTCATGTGTGGGTATGTATGTTCTCTACTCTATGGAAAGTGAGAATCCCTATCTTAAAGGATAATATTTAACTTACCCTGGCTTTTACAGTACATTGGCTGGTGTATGAACACACCACAACAAGACAGTTTTGTATGTTAGACCAGTAGAAAAAGAAGAGTGTTATGCCATTGTGTTGTGAGAAATGGTAATAAAGAAGAGCTTATGCTCTTACACCTACATAGATCTATGGGTCTGGATGAAATCCACCCCAGAGTGTTAAGAGAAGAGGCCGATGTTGTAGGGCCACTTTCTATAATATTTGAAAAGTCATGGAGATCGGGGCATATCCCTAATGACTGGAAGAGGGCAAATGTCATACCCATCTACAAGAATGGCCCAGGAAGCTACAGACCCATTAGTCTTACTTCAGTCCCTGAGAAAGTAATGGAACAAGTCCTCTTAGAAACCATTACAAACCAAATGAAGCAGATGATTGGAAAAGCCAGCACGGATTTACCAAAGGCAAATCATGCCTGACAATCCTGGTCACCTTCTACAACAAAATAACATTTTCTGTTGACATGGGGAGAGCAGTAGATGTTGTTTACCTGGACTTCTGCAAAGCATTTGACACTGTTTCCCACAGCCTTATGCTGGACTGACTGGCAAGATACAGACTGGATGGGTGGTCTCTGAAATAGGTAGGAAATTGGCTCACAGGCCTCACTTGGAAGGTGGTGATCAATATTTTTTTCAGGGAAGACTGAAGGAGTCAGGTCTTTTCTCCCTGGAGAAGAGAAGGCTCAGGGGTACCTCATCATGGCATTCCAGCACTGTATGGGCAGCTACAAAGAGGATGGAGGTTCTCTCTTCACATGGAGTCACATGGAAAAGGCAAGGGACAATGGGTACAAATTGTACTGGGAGATGTTCTTTCTCAGTGTAAGAAAGAAGTTTTTTACTGCGATAACAATCTGTCACCGAAACAACCTTTCAGAAATGTGTTACGAGTCCCCATCACCAGAGGTTTTCAAGGTGGTGTTGTAAGGGTACTAAATAATCTTATCTAGGCTGCCTTTCCCACAAAATATTGGACCAGATGACCTTTTGAAGTCTCTTCCAACCTGGGCTGTTCTATAGTTCTATGATACTAAAAGTGATCTATGTCCCAGACTGTAAAGGTACTTTCTCCATGAATGTTTGACTCAGTGAGCAGTCAAGTGGTCATCTGCTCACTCTTCCTTCCAACTTGCTTTCTCTGTACAGTCAGTGAATATGTTATTATCTGACCTGAGAGCAGCAACAATAAAAGACTAGATGTGAATACTTGTGATAATTGTTTTGCAAGTGTTTGAGAATTCATTTGAATAAAGCAGTAGTATTGATGATTTAGCCGTCATGAGGATGTAAGCAAGGCAAGATCAGTAGTGATGAACAGTATTTTAGCAGTCTACGCCCTTTCTTGCATCTGAATATGGTTTAAGTCACAGACTATAAACACTTAAAAGTATTCTTATTCCTTCACAGTAGCTAATATACAACTTTGAATGTAAGCCTTCAGGATGCATGAATTTAACTGTCCTTTTAATACCTCTCGTCATTTCCAGTGTATAGCTGAAGAGTGGATTTCCTTTGGCTAGAAGTTCTGTAAAATAAACACCAGATGGAGCCAGAAAACCATATATTAAAATTTCTGTGTATATTTTTATATGTTTAATCTTCGGATTTTGTTTTAGTTCTGCCCATTTTCTTTTCTTTGCCTTAGTAAAATCTGTTCTATACAATCTGTAAGGTGGTTGAGCAGTTTCTGAAGAGCTGTAACTATCCAGGACTTTTTTTGTCTTGCCGTGGATATGTGCACTATTTTAGCACACAGTAGATACATAATGTATTATACACATAATATGTATAGAACAATGTGGAATAAGAAATCAGAATTTCAGGGCAATCATCTTATCAAAAAATTATCAGAACTTACCACCTTTAAATATACCAAGTATAATTGCCTGCCTGGGGAAAAAAAAAAAAAAGCCTTTCAGTTTGCATCTCCTTAAATCTTTTCCAGTGAAGATGCATTTTAATGTTAATTTAAACCTGTTGAAAGAATCTTTTTCAAAATAACTTCCACTCCCTTCACTCTACTCTTAGATGCTCTATCCCAAATATCCTCTGGAGTTCTCAGATCAATAACCTGGTATGTTTTTCACAGAAAAACAGAAGGCATAACTGACTAACTATGTTAGTATGAAGTTGTTTAAGGCTAAGGTTTCAAATGTAGTTATTGACTAGAAGAGATAGTTGTTTTATGGTGGTTCATATTGACTTTTAAAGTCTAATTTTTACACAGAGCACTATGAGATTCAAAGATAATTCCTGACACTGCAGAACAGGGACAACTGGCCTAGTTCAATAGAGAGAGAAAAAAGTTTAAGGAAGCGTCAAACTATTTACATTTTTTTTTTAAGAAAAAAACACTACATTTTCCTCATAATGTATGTGAAAGTATTGAAGTCTTCTTCATGTTAGCTGTACACTTGAGTTTGCCCAGCTCTGTATGAATGATTTGTCTGGGGCAGAGAGTGCAATAAAATGAGAAATTGGTTCTTATTCTCATGGCACGGTGTGATGTTGAATGACCTGATTCAATTGATGAACCTAAAAATCTAATACTTGCTCCTCTTTAAAGTTAATCCCACAAATTGTTTTGGCACAAAGGGATGGACTCGAGGGACTTGAGAAATAGCTAGAAAATCCAAAATACCAGCTGTATTTTCTTTATGTGCAAAGTATTAATAATGAGATGCTCCTAAAACAAACCAGTGATGTGAATGTCAAAGAAATACTTTGAATGAAAAAAAAAAGAAGATAATTCAACCACACTTTTTTTTTTTTTGTAGATGCATGAAAATGCATTTCCTGACTAGTTCAGCCATTCATTCCACTCTAGCATTGCAACTTAATTTCCACAAAAGGACATCTGCAACCTCTATCTATGAATTTATCATGTACCTTGGAATTATATTACTGTCGTGGTTTAACGCCGGCTGGTGACTAAGCATGAAACAGCTGCTCACTCCCTCCCTCCACAGTGGGATGGGGGAGAGGATTGGAAGAGTAGAAGTGAGAAAACTCATGGGTTGAGATAAAGACAGTTTAATAGGTAAAGCAAAAACCACGCACGCAAGCAAAGCAAAGCAAAACAAGGAATTCATTCACCACTTCCCATCGGCAGGCAGGTGTTCAGCTATCACCAGGAAAGCAGGGGTTCATCACGCATAAAGATTACTTGAGAAGACAAACACCATCACCTTGAACATTATCCCCTTCTTTCTTCTTCCCCTCTCAGTAACGACATCATATGGTGTGGAATGTCCCTTTGGTCAGTTGGGGTCAGCTGTCCTGGCTGTGTCCCCTCCCAGTTTCCCATGCCCCTCCAGCCCTCTTGCTGGCAAGGCCTGAGAAACTAAAAAAATCCTTGATTTAGTATAGACACCACCGAGGAACAACTAAGAACATCAGTGCATTATCAACATTGTTCTCACACCAAACCTGAAACACAGCACTGCACTAGCTACTCTATCCCAGTTGAAACCAGGACAATTACCCAGTGATGTACATAGCCTACAGATGGTTTGACTTGCTTAATATCTGACTGCACACCTCGGTGGCTATGGTTTCTCCCATGTAGATGGCTCTACTTTATCATTTTCTGTCTATTCCTTCAATATATGTATATCCTTTTCTCTCCATTCCTTCAATATATGTATAGGCAACTTATATTTTAACTGAGACTCACTTAGCTTTGAGCTATTTCACCACTAGGTCAGTCAGGCAATGAGGCAGGTAGGCCAGAGAGGCTATGTCATCTCCATCCTTAGATGTTTTCAAGACTGAACTGCATAAAACCCTGAGCAACCTGGTCTAAGCTCACAGCTGCTGCTTGGAGGTGGAGGTTGGATTAGAGACCTTCTGAGGTCACTTCTCACTTGAATTATCCTAACCTATGATTTTACTATGCTTTCTGTTTATAAACAGTGACTTCTGTTAAAGTCACTCATTTCTTCTTCCTGTTAATGGAGGAAACAGATTTTTCAGTCTTAACAAGGCTTGCATCCAAAAATCATTAAATAACCATCTACCCTTCCAGGCAAAGTAGAAACCTGTCCAGCAAAAGTTCCAGTGTATAAAAAGAAAAACCTCAAATCCAAAAGGCTGATACTTTCTTTTTTAGGCAGGGCAACGGAGTATCTTGAATGCAAATAAGTGATGGTTTTACCCTGAAGATAGAAGATCTAGAAATGTTCTTTAAACAACTCCTCCCCAGGCAGCTGAGATGTTCCCATTGGTCGCATGGCCGTGGGACAAGGAATCCATGAGCACTGAAGACTGAGTCAAGCAAGAAATTATTGAGCAACTGTACCTTTCAGCTGTAGCTGCTGGGCTATGGCTTGACAAGGGTAGTAGTATGAGAAGGACCTGAATTCTCCTGTAGTTCGCACAGAGGCATAACTGCGTGAGTGCATAAGACGTGCAATGAATTCCCCTGTGTGCCAGACCTGTGCGGGCACGAGTGCCAGTCATGGAGATTTAGCTGGAAGTTTCAAACTGTAGCTGTGCATGCAGCTGTGGGAGCTCCTGGTTCAGCTTCTCAGTTCTGGTTTAGAGACAATCATCACAATCACATCAGGTGTGAAACACTGGGAAAATAGCCCCATCACTCATAGGATGACAGCAATCACCAGCACACCAATTTTCTGAAATTGCTTTTCAGAACAGCGCTAGAGCTTTTTAAGAATTCAAGTCGTATCAAACGTACAGGAAAATGAGCAAAGAAAAAACTTATTTATAACTAAGCTTGCTTGGTGCTGTTAGGGCCCCGAGTGCACCAGCTGGCTCTACAGGCTCTGCTGCCACCCCTGGGTTGTGAGACAGAGCTGGGAGAGACCTCACTGAGGGCCTCTGTGCCTTAGGTCTGAGGCTGCATGGGTGCTCCAGTTCTCAGTTCTGTCCAAAGCAAGGGTGCTCCTGTCCTGGTCACTGTCACAGCCCAGCTGCCGGCTCAACCAGATCTCTGCCCCACTAGGGCCTGCTGGACCACCACCCTCAGTGCCCAGCACCATCCCCACACCCACTGGGCAGCCCACCCCTCTGCTCCTGGAGCACTACTGTGTTCTCACCAGCCAGCATGCAATCACTTCTTCCTTCAGAGGGAAAGAAAATAAAGGAACTTGGATGAACCACCTTTCTGGAAAAAAAGTCAGAGCCTTCAGAACAGCTATAAAAAGAAGATGTATGTGATATAATTAAAAGAGTATAATTAGAATGTGTCTGGTAGAACACCTGAATAATGACTTGAGATTTAAGTATAGTTACATCTTCTGGGTGTAAGTGGGGAGAGTGTTTATGGCATTGGATGAGTGTTGCTCTCTCCAGTGAATACTCCTCGGTGTGATGTTCTTTGTCACAGCTGGCACTCTGGCAGAAAAGCAAGCTCAAAAAAAGCTTTGGAGGTGAACTCAAGAACTCAGTATTCTCTTTAGAGCAGAAAAGCTGCATGTCTTTTAAGGAACTGTTAAACGATACTGTAATTTGGTATAAATCTGTGCTGGGACTGAAAGGGCAGTCCTTGTCCTCTCCCTATTGGGGCAGCTGAAAAAGAGATCCTACTTAAAAAACCACCTTTCCCCTGCTTAGGTTAGTTCTTCACAAAAAGTGCTAGTAAGAAGCAGGCATATGCAACAAGCAACTGTACTAGGAAAGCATGTACCATCCTTTTGGTAAAAATGTGGGTTTATTTAATATCGCTATAGGTTCTGAAGTTCTTAATTCATGTTAGTAGTTTCTTAGCTCATGCTTTCTGCTGCTAAGGTGTTGCTTGATACTAAAACAATAGAACATCACAGTGGTATTATCTGGTAGCTGCAGATACGTAAACCTTCTTTCACATGTGTTCAAGAGTCATCCAGAGCTGCTGGAATTAAGATTATAATATTGTATATAAGTAACCCCATGCACATGAAGCATCACACTGGAATTTCAGAGTGATGATCAGTAGATGGTGCTCTTTTCCTGAGTAAAAATTGAAGAAATATTTTCAAATTATCAAAACTATTACCAACCTCTTTCAATCTTTTTATCCCACAGTTAGATAATACTTTTAAAAAATCATTTCAAACACTTTTTGCAGTCCAAAAGTCACTCTAGATTTTCACTATATTTCATAACAGAGAGAGACTAATTTAACTGACCCACTTCATTAAACCTGGTGGAACAACCTAATTACGGTGTTGCACTTTACCAAGCAGCATTTCAAAAAGAATTAGATTATCTGTCCAGATTTTAATTAGCTCTCCTCTTTCTATCATAAGGTTGTTTGTTCTGCTTTTTTATGAACAAAACAAAACAAAACAAAACAAAACCAACCCCCAAACAAAAAACTTCGTACTGTCTGGTGTTATTTTCTTAGACATCATTTGTTGCATTTATTAAAATAATCTGAATAAGTGCAGAGATCATCTGTAGGGTCAGAATGTTTTACCACCTGTTCTTGTTACAGTACGAATGTCAAAACAAAGTGGTGTTTTATTTTAAAGTGCTCTCAAACTCAATCAAAACCTCTTGCCTTGGAAAGACTTCCAAGTTTGCAGTGAGAGAAGTTTGGGTGCCTTCATGGGACAAGTCACAGAAGTTATGTCTTTGCAGGACTGTGGCTCTAAGTATTTTATTAATGTCTGATGCAAGAAAATCAACAGTGATGCTTTCTGCCGAGCCCTGTTTATATTTCTTTTTAGTCTTCAATGGAAATGAAGAACTTGCACATATCACACAGAAATGAGAAGTCCCACTTACTTGATTACAGTTATTTGATATTAACTTGATATCAGTCTTTCATTGATGATTGTCATAGTCACTGGCAAGCAATTAGAGTTCAAATGCTTCCAGTTACCAAGAAATTTTGTGCTGACACTTCCCAAGTTTCCATCACTGAACAAGGCAACCCATCCAAGTAAATTTGGGAAGCACAACTTCTATGAATGCTCTTTGGCCACCCTGGCCCTGCCTGCTGCACCTGGGAGCCTAAGAGTGCTGCTGCTGGGGAATTATAACCCTACAGCATCCCAAGCTTTATCCTGGATTTGGGATGTGGGCTAAATATTTTAAAGGACTTCAAAGAGAATTTAGGGTTTCAATTGCTAGTAAAATCCAAAAGATTTCAGATGCCTTTCTGATGTACTGGTCTTAACTATAGAAAGGCTTGGGTATTTAGTATAATGGCTAGTCACATTCTCATCACTATAGTGTCTAAGAAAGCCAGCATCTGAGGCTAGCAAAAGGAAGGAAAGTAAAAACCACTTCAAGTGAAAAACTCAGACACTTCTTAAATCTCTGTACAAAGTACTTTTTTTCCCCTAAGATTTTACTTTTGATTGGTACTCATTACTTTTATCTCATAGGATCTTCAAAAATACCCTGAGGACATCTTAACCTCTTTTCTATAGTTGTCCAGTGTGTGCTAAGTCTTATGTGACATCTGCCCTTGCAGAATGGAAAATTTACAAGAATTTAATAAAAATGAAATAAAAAGTCTAGAACTCTTACTATGTACAAAATTATTCCTACAATGATTTTTTTTAATCCTTTGAGTAATTCTTCTATTTAGGCCAATGTGATCTTACTGGGAGAATACAAAGCACTGTGGTTTCAGACAGCTGAAGTCAAGGATATTGTAGGATATGAGACTCTAGCTTATGCAGAAATATTAATTTTTTTGCAGAATGATCAATTTAATATCAACTCTGTGCTCTATACTTGTCTGCAATATGTCATTTAGAACAGGCAATTTAGTTCTGTTTCAGTAACTGAGTGCTCCTACTTTCATAGACTCGTTTAGAGTGAAGAATGATATTCTTTGCTTCAATAGCATAATTTTTTAAGATGAACTGATATGTCTCTGTCTCTGTTATGCTTGGGAGCATTGCAGCTGCATAGATTGTAACATCTGTGATGAGGAAATGTGATAGACTTCAGAGCCTAACACCAAATTATGAAAAGTGTTGGGTGTTTAGGGCCAAATGTACACAGGGACTAATGTTGTGCCTTGCCTTCTGAAAGTAACAAAGTGAGATGATCCAGCTGATCCTAACTTCTCTCTGTTAGTGTTCCAAGAGTCAACAAGACAAACTCATAGTTTCCATGAACAGACACTTGTTAGTCACGCTGTCATATTCGTGCACTATTAAAAGAACACACCATGTTCATGTATAAGTGTCATGTAAGCTTTATATAACATTGTGTATATTTTAACATGGTGTAAAAATCTAAATGAAATTAAATAACATGTTCTGATGATTCTGAATGGGAAGAATTTTCACTCCCAAGAAAGCATTTTAAATATTTTTGTTTGTTTATTTGTTTCAGATTGAAGCATCTGTTGCTATTGATACTTAATTTCTGAATGGGAGAGGAATGAGTAAGCTCAGGGATGAATTGCTATGTGTATTTAATTCTGTGTTCTTGTGGGAAGCTACACAGAGGTCTCAAGAGCTTTGTGAAGTGTTACTGTGTTGTACAATGCATACTAGTTCTTGCAAGTCCTTATAATGTTCCTGACCTCTGCAAACTATCATAGGCCAAAACTAGCATATATTTTCTGAACATATTATTCTCTTTTATCATAGTAGAAAAAAACAGGGAGCCACAAGGGCTCCAGCTTCACCTAAGTCATTTCATATTGCTCATGGTATTCAACAACACATACAGTCAGATGCACTTAGTCTGATCCTGCATGGCAGTTCTTATGTGTTGGTGCTTAGTATCTACCTGGGTGTTTTGGCCTGCCTTTTTTTGTTAATTTTGCACTGCTTGTTTCAGGAGATCATGATAAGTCCTGCTGTTTTCCAGGCAGAGCTCCCTTCAGAATTCTGTTTAAAAATGCTTTTTTGAGGTTTTATTACAAGGAAGCAAAAGTTGTTCTTCAGATACAAAGATCTGTGCTTTTTGAGAGGCATCTTAATGTATTGATAGCAGTTGCGAGTTCTTTTCACATTAATTAATGCTTGCTACTTAGGTCAAAGCAAAGAGGTTCTGGCAACATCCGTTTTAGAGTGAAGATTAATAAACAATGTGATAGTTAACAAGCATGAGGGTATAGACTTGAATAACAGGTATGGAATGCATGCTCCAGTTGCCATAGTAACCATTCGTTCCCCAGTGAGGATTTAACTTAACCCAATATTCAGTGTAAATTTAACCCTCAACTCTTTAGATATTCCCCTTTTATAGTAAACAGAAACATTTCCTAGAGCTGGAATAAAATCGCTGGAAGAAATGGTAGTGGATTTGTAACATTATAGCAAATCTTTGGCTCCGTTCACTGTTCACCTGTTAAATACCCTGAGGACAGGACACTTTCCCCTACCCTTTTTGTTTAAGAACCCTGCACATAAGGGTCAAAAGCCTCATTAAAAATGAATTTTTATCTGAGGATGAGTTTCTGTGGAAGCCCACATGTAAGCAAATGTTGTTCTAAGGTTGCTGACACCTGTTTAGCAAAGCAGTTAAGCAAAAAAGAAAGACCATATTCTTTTCCCCTTCCTATCCCTTATTGGCACCAGGTAGCTACTAGCACATATAATTCTCTTAATGGTAATGAAGAAGGATGGCTAGGTATATACCTCTTCCACTCTTTAGCATCCTTCTTCAGTGTAACCTTCAACAAACACCAGCTATCTGTAGAAGATCAGAAAACTGCAGGTAACTACTGGCAAAAAGCAAAGGCAGTCAGTGTTACAGTGAGAAAGTAACTCATGGATCTTCTCCTTTCTGACATTTCCATATGGTGACTGTGGAGCCAGGAACACTTTTCAGCTTATTCAGCAGCTCCTTCTCTTATTCTCCTCTCAGGTAGATTTCCAGGGAAAGAAAATCCCAACATGCCGGCTAAAAGTGGTCATGGCCAGGCTGGGAGGCTGGGAGACCAGAAGCCCAAGGCTGCAGTGGACATCATAGAGCACACCAGCCTCTCAGTGTGGACACAGCCTAACATAATTTAATGGTCCCTCTGTCCTCTCTCCATACACAGGGTGCCCAAGCAATTATTCTTGCAGCTCATTCCAAAAGCTAGCTCTAATTATTATGGTTCACATCTGCTGAAGCGTGAAGAGAATTAAGTCTAAGCTTAAAGTGTGAAAGAAAGAACCAAAGTGTTAAGCTGCCGTTGGGGCTGCTTCTGTACTTAGGGAATTTTTCACAGTACACTGTAAGTCATATCTTAAAAATACAAAGGGAGAAAGGGAATTAAACTGCGCTCCCTTCATGTCTTCTTGAACTAGCCCCTAAAGGACCTGATATAAGATGAGCTCCACTGAATTCAAATCTGCACTAAAAATTTGTGCTGGCATTGCTCGGGGCTGTGACGAGGTGTGATCCCTGAGTGACAGACCTGTGCTAGCAGAGAAACCTTGGTAAGAAGCAGTTCAATGTGTCACAGGTCTCACTGTATGAATTGCAGCTGCTGGAGCTGTATTACCAATCAGAGCAGTTTGCTTTTTTTCCCAGAGTCAGTGAAGCCTTGCTGGACAGTGTCCTCTTATTTAGATTTTACCAGATCCATATCCTTTTTCCCTTTCAGAATCTTGTTTTGGTGTTTCAAAAGTTTCATTTTCCTTCTGTCTAAAACACTCAGAAGAACACAGCTGTGTTGTGCCACGTGGCCCTGTTAAATCTGTTGATGTGAAGCAACATATAAAACAAGTTCATTTTGAGTGGTCTATTGAGTAGATGGCCTGGACCCCAGGCAGGAATGCTTAAACACAGTCTCCAGAGAGCCTTGAGACTTCTTTATAGGGGGAAGGGTGCCTGCTGAGAAAAACAGCATGTAAGCATGAAATGCAAACTTACGTGACTATGTAGGAACAGAATTGCACAAAGGGAAGGAGCACAGTTAAAAAAGCCTCTTTAATCCTCGTGCTCCCTAATTTTTCAGAGTAATATATAATTATTTTGCATGCAGTGTATTATTTATGCTGTGAATGCCTCAGGACAAGCTAAATGATTTCAGAGTCCCACTCTACCTCAAATAAAAAGGCCAATAGAAACAGAAAAAAATAAGTGAATTATGTGAACAAGTATTATTTGGAGAAACTATTTTGTTGCTGTTGTTCATAAATTATCTTTGACTTTCATTCCAATGAGGCAGTTTTCTCCATTTGCTATCTCCCTTTGCTCTGCCTAAGGATCCCAATTTAGCCTGACCTTTCTACCTCATTGTTTCCACATCCTTTACACCTTAGCACAGGTTAAAGCCTGAAGCTCAGAAACCCTGAGAAAAGCCTTGCTGCAAAAGCCAGACTGCAGACTAAGCAAAATAATTCCCTGGTATTTGAATATATTTCTTCAAAGGAAGACAGTAAACTAGACACAACAGGCAAAGTTCCATTGCAATGCTTTCTTTGCACAGATGACAGTAATGGCTATGATAGTCTTTCTTCTTTTTGTAGTCCTTCATTTCTTTCTTCAAGCAGACCCTTGTAACATTGTACTTAAAGTGGAAGCAGAAAAACACATTCTGAGGAACCCACACAATTGCAGTCATGAGCTCTGCAGTCTAGCAAAGCTCTTCAACACACATTTAAGTCTAAGATGTGAGCTCAAGAGCTTGTTGTGGTCAGGAGCCACTTCCCAGTATCCTATGAGTTTACAGAGAGAGAGAAGCAGCAATATTTGAATGTTTGGCTTTAGAAGCAGGACTCTCATACTGTGGAAGTGTCATGGATCAGGGTGCTGAAGGATGTTCAGCTCTTGTATAGTCAGGAACTGCTCAGGGAGCAGGAGTGCTGACGGGGGTACTACACCTTAACTGTGGATTGGTTCAAAAATTAAGCCAGGCAAAACCAAATCAGGCTTTCCTTCCAGGGCTAGCTTTCATTTGGTTTAATTCCCTGAACCATTTGGGTTTGTTCCCTGAACCAGGTCATAGGATCAGCGAGGTGGGAGCGTGTAGCATGCATCAGGAAGAGATAGTGCCACATTAGGATGGCTTAAAACTATTGTGCAACTGTGCTGTTAAGTACAGTTGCTTTCACCCTTAGCAGAAAAACAATCTATGTCCTGTTTCTTTAGTTTGCTGGTAAAGTAAGGGGAGGGAGGGAGGGAGTGCAAAAGCTACAAAATCAACCTGATGAGTTCCTGTACCCCTCAGCCCCACAATTACAAGGTGTAACTGATTGCTGGATATAAAAAGCTCTCCATTTCTTAGAAAATTTGAGTATTGAAAAGAAGGTCCATTTCGTGCATGTGTTCTTGTCTCACTCTGCTTGCTTTTCATATCTTGCAACAAAGAGAAGTTGTGCTGATTTGGGTGGTTAGTAGCACAATTTCAAAATGTTTTTGTGTGTACAGACTGCACATCTTTTGGCTGTCAGGTATTATTCAGATTCCTTTTTGCTTTGAGAGAGGTGTATGGCAACATTTTAAAAGATACCAAATAACCATCCTGCAATAAAGCTTTTGATGAGCATGAAAGTCATTAGGCCAGACAGGCAGGTAGCTGTTCAGGGTCTGCTAGAGTGAGAGTGTGAAAAGGAATTGGTGAATAGGCTCTTAGATCCAGAGGGAGAGTTACTCTTCTCTCTTCTTTTCCCTTGTATTTCTGAGCCTCAGAGGAAAAAACACTAACAGCATGAAAGTCAATAGTATTGGAAATGTTGTGGAGAAAGCAATGCTGAAGGGTGCAAATGCAGCTGACATGAATGGATTGAAAACTCCCATTATAGATCCCTGAGTTCTTTGGGGCAGTGAAACCTTTCTGTGCTCTTTGTGCGAGTGCTGTGAGCTGATAAGACTTCTAAATCGTAACACAATGCCAATGGAAAGAAAAGATAAGTACAGCAAAAAGCAACGTGCTGACTAGCAGGTGAAACCACTGCCACTGCCACAGGCTTTTCTTTTGAAATCATGCTCATTGCTTTTATTCTAACTCACTCATACTAGTGAGAAATAGCTGTAAACAATTTTCAGTCCATTAACATGAAATATTTTTCATCAGAAGATGTCAATACACTTCATGATGAAGTCAATGTGATTGGCATCATTTTGCAAATGGGGAAACCGAAGCACAGAGAAGTAGCAGAGTTTGATTCAAGGTCACTCATCTCTCCGACCGTACCACAGTAAATACAGTCCAGGAATCTGAAGACTGAATCTAACATTTTCTGCAACATTATCTTGTTTAAAGTGTGTGTGTATTAGTACCTAGAGGTGCACACACATATATACACAAACACATATACTAGCAGATATTCTAGAAATTTCTGGAAGTATAATTCCATACTAGAAATGACCTTGTCAGGAAGGCATTGAGCACAAGTTATCAAAGAGTGTTCGGAATAATCTTACCTCTAAACACTTTCACCTTTGCAATCCATTAAAAGACACATCTCTGTTGTGCCTTCCATCTCATTTTTTTCAAGAGACCCTACTGATCTGACATTTATTGATCTGAGCTTGTCTTCCAAATTGCTAATTTGTTTATATGCTCCTAAATGGTTCTAACCGTGTTTCTGCCAGGATTCTGGTAGAATCTGAAATAGACTTTTTTAATAAATGACTATGCAGCTTGTATAGTTTTTATAATAATATTTGATTACTGCTCATCATGTTTTTACAAAATACTTTAATATACTAAAGGACAACACCAGCCCGTGGGTACAATGGCTACTTTTGTAAACACTGTAACATCCTTTCAGTTAACCCATTTAAATAAGCTGAAGTTAGCCTGCCTAGAATTGTCCCAAGGGAACAATGTGATCTATCTTTTTTATTCTTTAAAGGGTTCGTTTCCATTAAAGTCATATTGGCTATTATGAAGAAATAACAACTTAGCAAGTATTGCATGCAAGCTACCGAGTTACTTTTTTCCTTCAAGATGATCACATCTGCTCCAGTCATACAAAAATACATTCAAGTATGAAATGGTGGGTGGGAAAGTAGTGAGGATGGTACAATGGGACCAAGTGTTTTTTGCCAGCACTGTAAACTTACTTATTAATTTGGAGAGTAACAAATCAGATTTGTTTTATTTTTCCTGTTATACTTGTTCGGTACTTAATTTGTTATAATATTGTTCTGATCCTCTTTTATTTTAAGATGCAGAACTGGTTAGAAAATTGCTAGCAGTACTTCCACTTGAAATTACTTTTTCATCCACTTTCTTTGGATAGTTGTTTATGATTTCATTAAAAATGGCAGTACAAAAATGAAGCGCTCAGGATAAATTTGATCCTACCATCTACTGGGGATATTCCAAAGTGAGATCATCAGAAACCGTCATTTCTAAAGCCACCATTGGGCTGTTAGAGGCAGATTGAGGACTTTAAGCCAAACAAAGTCTGTAGGCTCCTGGCAGTGCAGATGTGGGAGGTGGCACTCCACCTTTTGCAGAAGAGTGAGTCTGGGGTAGGATATGGATGCAAGCCTAGCAGTAAGAGGCTGAGCCCACTTGAAGCCACTCAGTTGCCCTTCGTGGCAGCCCATTTTCCTTAGGGATCTGCTAAAGCTCACCTCAGTTCATTGCAGTTTGCCTGTCTTTGCTCTCAAGACCAAAACAACCTCTTCATTTCCATTCTGAAGGAGTAACTTTTTCACACTCACTACTGGCTGGCTGCAATCCATTTCAATGGCCTTATTATCATCTAGTGGCCAAGATGAAAGAGTTTGCATCTAAGTGTCATGGTTTTAACTCAGAAAACCCAGAAGAAAAGATCTAGCCCCAGAGAGAGATAGAGATGAGTGTATTACCAGCAGCTTAGACCAGAATTTCCTCTCTCATCCATGCCATCTTTGGATCTGATTGATTGCATCTCCATTTTACCTCTTTGTAATACACTGTAATGTTACTCCTGCTATAAGTTTTGGATGCTGCAAAAGCAGAGGGGAGAGATGGAAAACTTGTTGTGAAATTTTTCTCTTACTAGAATAGCAAGCTAGTCAAGAAAGCACTCAAGCAGCTAAAGCACCAAGCAACAGAAATATTCTCCTCTTTCATGCATAGAGTAAGAGCTGCACTTCTGAGAATTGGAGAAGAACAAAGTCTATGCAAAACCTGGGCACAGTAGGAAAGGTTCACGGGTGCCTATAGCCTACAGCATTGGCTTTGTGAAATTAAATCACACAGTGCAAGTTGATACCTAAGATATTTTTTAAATTTTATTTATCAAATTATTTAAATAATTTCTCCCACTGTAGTGTGGCAGTTATTGAGTATGAACTAGAATTAATTCTGTAACTCTCTGAGCATGAAGAGAAATGCAGATACATCCATGAAGCTTCTTCACATTTGCTGGTACCTCAGAATCCCCCCAGGAACTGTAATAATGCAAAGGACATCTCAGGCTCAGAAAAACAGAGAACATAAAGTTATCACCTCCTATGTACACAATAATATATGTTTGTCAAGCCTTTGGATGTGACATCTGATGTTTTACCAGATTTCATGATGGTCAAAATTCATCTATGCTTCATTTGTTTTCATGGATAATCTCAGTATTTACCAAGGCTTCTGGGCATCCAACTGAGTGCGCGTGTGCTTGCTTAACTCCTGCCAGTAATGGTTCATCTATAAAACATTCACTGCCAGTAAACGGGTAAAAATAACTAGAGTGGAGAGCTTTGACCCGGAAGACTTCTCCTCACTACAACAAACTGGCTGAAGCCCCCAACAATTTAATTCATCACAAGTCCTGCCGATGCAGGCAGTCCTTAACTCTATTCTATCAACCTTTGTTGATCCACTTAGAACAGAGACTGTGGAGTTTTCATTTAGAGCTGTTGTTCTTTCATGTTTTTCCTCTAGGTTTTCTCTTCAGACAAAGTTAAAAGGCACATTTCAATCAATCAGGTTGATGTTGTCAAGCTCACGCACTGAATACCCATGGCAGGTGGGTGGGGGGAACAACAAAACTTTCTACGGAGAAGTGAAAAACAAAACTCTTTGCTCCAATTATGTTAATCAGGAATCTGTCTGGAGGATGAGAGTAAAGGGCTGAGTAGAATTAATGGAGGAGAAAAAACCAATTTAGTCATTTATATTTGAGTCAATGCATCTGATATCTTGCACTCCAAGGGCCTTGCTGTCAGGAAAAATGTACCACTGAATACTAGTAAAGAAATGGTATAGCAGCATTTCCTTTTTCATAGGAGGCAGAAAATATATTAACATATATGTCAGAATTATACAGTCATAGAAAACAGGGCTGGAAGGGACCTTAGTTAATCATCAGGAACATGTTGGCACCTCATGTCTAAAATATACCTGGCAGACATCTGGGAAACCTCAGCCAGTGGACATCCCACAGCTTCATTGAACTACTTATTCACTGTCCTTAGCTTTAGTCCCTTGTGAGAAAGCACATGCTTTTACTTGAAGCCCTGTCCTGGACTACCCAAACCCAACCTTTTACAGTGCAGCTGGAAGCTACTGGAGTTAGTCCTGTCCGTCTCTCTCCTTTATGTATAATTTTAGCCTAGTCATATATGCTTCCTGACAGCTGTTGCTAAGCAGGGCCTAAAGAATAAGATTTTCTCAGATATTTGCCTCAGCTAGGTCTAGATCCTGCCCGTTCACAACTGAGGGTGCAAAAGGAAGGAACAGCAAATGAAGCTGAAAGGAACAAAAACAATGCCTGTAAGATGTTAGCATGGCCTCGTATCGGCTATGTAAGTTCTACCAATTTTCTTCTGAGCTGCCTGGCAGGACTAATGAGAAGTGATGACAAATGGCATGAGGGTGAATATAGTTGATCAAGTGTGATAGGCCATGAAGGTTTCCTGCACTGTTAATCAGAAATTTGGTTAAATGCCTGTTTCCCCCTCCTCAGTACAGCAGTTGCCACCATGTGCCCTTACTACTAGGAGAACAGGGACAGGGGTAGAAGTCTCCTAGGTGTGCATGGCTTCAGTTGCACTCTGAGCAATTTGTTTTCAAACACAATTAGAAATATATGGAATTGTGGGGTTTAGGTGGTTTTGGTTTTGTCTTTTTTTTTTTTTTTTTCTTTTCCATTATCTCTGGCGTACCCGGTCAAGTAACAGCACATACTTCATACCACATTATTTCCTCCATTTTACCTGGTACGTGAAGCTTTGTAGCTGTGTGATGCACAAATCTAGACACTTGCCTTTTGATGCTTCACATCGTTGTGAAAAAAATCTTTATTGAAGCTGAATGTCTAGCAGCCTCTACTAGTGTGATTTTTCATAAACAATGGTATTACTTTCATAATTGTGTTCTTGGCTCTTCACAATGTATCTGCTGTTATTTTAACACAACTTTGCTTTCACCCAATACCCAGTTTAAAATACTTTACTGACAAATTAGGATAAAGATACAGTAGATTTTTAGCAGAAAATGAACCTGTTTCTAATTTAAATGTTGTAGGCTTTTCAGAGAACTGATCTCTTCATAATGTTGGGAAAACCTACCATTTTATGTAACTGAAAATTCAGCCACAACTGGTAAAATAATTAAGAATTCAATTTCTGTGTACTGTGCAGCAGGAAACAAGTGACTCCAACCAGTTTGTTTGCTTGACTGAGTATAGACAGTTTTAAAAATTACATTAGTGTCTATGAGCACAGAATCACATCCAGATCCAGTGCCCTTCCAAACGCAATCTCTTCTCAGCAAACATACCCCGTGATGAAGACCCATCTCATATCAAAATTACCAGACAAGTCACAGTACATCCCTAGCATTGTGATAAGGGCTCTGTTTTGTTCTCTTTGTTTATGCAAAATTCCCGTGAAAGCAGAAGCGGTTTGATTGTGAGCGCTTTCTGCTTTGCACAGTAGGTAGGTTTGCTGAGGGAGGGGAAGGGATTAAGCCTGCCATGAGTGTTGCTCTGTACAGGATGGAAGCAATAGTTTTGGCTGTGTCCTTGTGCACCACCCTCCTCCCGTCTGCCTCCGCTCCTACAGGCCAGCTGCACCCAGTTTTATTATCAAGCAAGGCTCATTGCCCAGGATGGTGATGCAAACACTGTATAAATAAGAAAATAACAGGTAGAATCAGCAAGGTGAAGGATGGAAAATGTCTCCCTTCCCTTTAAAGAGCATCCATGGCTCTCACCTCATCCTCAGTCAGCAGGAAAACATCTCCCCTCCTGTTTCAATCTACTTTTAAACACACTGCATCTGTCAGGGGGAGTTTGGCTTCTTTAAGGGACAGAGAATGGGCAGAGTACCCACTCCAAATCAATCTCTCTCTGTTCGAGGGTGCAGGATGTGATCTGAGGTGAAGTGGAGAAGCAGGAGGGTGATTTTAGACAGCAGCCTTGCTGGGTAATATATTTATCTAGTTATAATTTTAGGCTTTGTTAAATAAACATGCTGGCTATATCTGTAAATATTTTAAATACTTCAGTTGGTGGTAGGTGTGGGAAGGGGATCCAAACAGGGATCCTGGGCATTTTCCTTGCTGTTCCTTCTGACACGTCAGTTCAGAGCAGCTGGTAACATAGCGACAGGCTGCAGCACTTCATTATCATCACAATCTGCTACCTTTTTAATATAGTATCTGACATTTCAGTCAGACAGAGAGCTTTGTCCTTAAGCTGGCAGGAACTTTATGCCTTGCACTCAAGAACATCGCCTTGTTGGGTATATGGACCAGGCAGGGCACGTGCTGTCTGTGTTTATCTAGATATGTCAAAGCATGGCATTCAGATGAAAGGCAAAAATATATAAATACAAATGGAAAATTGCAAACAAGAACTCAGCCATCCTTTGCAGTCTGGCAAAAACATTCCCTTGTTACGCAGTTTCCAGCAAGGGATCACACAAGTATTTTACTTGAGAGGAGAAAATCCAGAGCTCACCTGAACTTGGTAGTGGAGCTGAGGTACACACTTGGGCTGGTGCTTGCGCTGCCTGTGCCATGAGGCTGTAGAGGAGGTGTGGACACGGAAAGCCATAGAGCAGTGGGGGTACAGGGACACAGGGCTGTGACGGAGCAAATGAGGTGGGAGGCACAGGGAGGAGGGTACTTTTGGGATTGCAGTGCAGGGAAAAAGAGCTTGGGGAATTCTGATTTAAAAGTATCTCTGTGCCTAAGTCTTTTCCTTAGGTATATTAGAGATTTATGATTTCATGTCTTCTTTGCATGGCATTGCATAACTCATCTTTTTCATTCTGTTTTGCTCTGCTTACTTGCCCTTATTGGGAAACAGCCATCAGAAAACCTAACTAAATGGCAGAAATGAGAAAATGTAATATCTATTGTTTATTTGAATCTATGCGTCTCAAAATCTCTAAATATTATCGAAACTTTAATAAAATCATACCTGGAATACAGGTGTTACTAATATTAATTTTCTAGATGGGTAAACTGAGGCATAAGTACTAACTGACCATGTACAGCTTTCCTACTGGGTAGCAGTGTGTCTCCCAGGAAAGCCATGAAATTTATGTATTATGTGGACAAGATGCCATCCCACATGCATGACAGTGGTAGGATTTGGCTCCAAATAAGTAATTTCTACATCAAGAAGGTCTGATTTTGTTGGACTTTCCCACTTTAACACCCCTGACAAAGCTGATGTTTCCTGTTACAATTAGTTGAGATTTTAGTCTGAGGTATCAGCACGACTGAGAAGAAAGTCTAGCCTTTCCTGTGTTAGATGCTGATCAGCAGAAGGGTTGCTGTGTTTACCCCAGAAGTAGCTATATGGGAGTAATGTGTGAAATCCTCATTGTTTGCGATGCCCTCTGTGTCATCCAGCTTGAAAGGTTAGATAGGCTTTTGTTAATATTTCAGCAAAAATTGTACCTTAAAAGAAACAAATCTTTGATCAAAGCCCAAAATGAACTTATTTGATCAAAGATGACTTAACAGACAGAAGTAGAATAAGAGGATGATTTTCACTATTCTGATTTATCTTGGCTGGAATATTTTTTGTTAATAATTCATGTATTACAACATCCATAATCTTTCCTTTATTAAAGCTAGACTATTTGCTTTAATGCTAGGTCTAAAATTCTGCATAGGGTAACTCTAGGGGTTCTGTGAACTGAATTGTTAACACTTTTCTCCTTTATAATTCACTTAAACCACAGGCTGATTGTGAGAATAAAAGCCTTTAGCATTTAAGTTAAACTGACACATGATGTATATAGCAGTGAAAAGAGAAAGGTAAAATCTTTTTCTTATCAAGGAGAAGCAAATGTATATAACATAATCCTGATCTGATTTGTGTGCAGTATTTCACCACAGTGATTTAGGGGGAAACTTTTCAAAAGTGTTCCAGTAATTTAGGAACATTTGTCTTAATTTTAAAAGCCTCCAGGACCTGTGAGAACTTTCCTTGCAAGTCAGTGAGATTTGGACTCCTAAGTCACTAAAGCCTTTTGAAAAACAATCATTAAATTCTCAGGAGCCTGTTTTTCCCTCTCAGTTGAAATGCAGAGGGTTTTTTATGTATTAAACTGCCTTGATACCAATACAAGTTTCCCTCAATCAGCCTTTTGAACTACTGAGTAGGTATATATGGGAAATATGTAGGATCCTGTTTTATACCAAAAAACTTTGCATTTATTGGAGCTTTGATTACCTTCAAAAACAAGACAATGGAATTGTTATTTGCTGTTAAAAAAGGTCTGTCACATGCAGCAAAACTAACCTCTCTGCATGTATCTCCACTACAGTTCAAGACTGTGTCTGTCTTCAAAGAAGCTCATAAGCAGCTTGTGTGCTGTGTGCCTTGCTGCAAAACTGTGCTTCCAAGTCTTACAGGAATCAGAGGCGAGGGGTTAGTCAAATCTTTGTACAATACAGTTATTCTGTAGGTTTGCCAGCACCATTGAGAACTAACAGAAAGGCTTCAAAATAGCCCAGGACAGTGGGGCAGAGAGCTGATCCCCTCCCCCTCCTCCATCCAGTCTGGTTTCTGGAGCAGAAGACAATTAAATGTTGGGTTATGGAGGCAGGATACCTGGTTAAGGAATCAATCATCTTTTCAAAGCCTAAATGAAGGATTTCATGAGGTGATGATATATCCCCAAAACTGTGTTGTAGTCCAACAAGATGTCTGGCTACTACTTTAAAAGAGTCACTGTTTTTGAAACACAGTTTAAACAATAGCTGTGGTAATGGGTCCTTAGGAAATACCCGCCACTGAAGGTATGTAGGTATTGCCAGCATCCTGACTGATCACTGGAGTACATTAAAGCATGTGATACATGCCAAGGCCAAGCAGTATCATGGTATCAAGCATACCAAGAAGGTTAAAGCTTTCTTTTAACATAGCACAGCATTTTTACTGGCTTAGGAAACTAATTTTTATCACATCTGTGACATCATGCTGATCTGGTTGGGAAACGGGCTCATCATGCATCACATGGGAAAGACCAAACGTGGTCTATTTGTGAATGATGGAGTAACAAGATACTAAGAGGGGCTGCTGGCCACGCATTACTTGATCCAACATACCTCTTGCCCAGTGAAAGGCTAGCAAGCACTGATAGATGGCACTTGTAAAATAAGAAGGGCATCACACAGCGAGAATGTACCTGGGAACCATCGTGTTTCCAGATGTGTTGAACATGCTTACCATGGTGATTGGAAGTCACCACTGGTTTTGGTGGTCTGATAAAGCTAAGTAGTCATCTAGGAAACATGCAGGAGGTATCAGACAGCAGGCAAATGAAGGGCCATTGAATTTATAGCTCAGTCACTGGAGCTGCAAGACTGCTAGAGTCTGTTGTGCAAAACAAGGCTCATACCATTTGTTACATTGCGTAGCATAAGTTGGCTGGCAAATATCGTCAAAGGGTATTAAACAAACATTCAGTCCTTGAGCAGCTGAGTAGCTTCAGTGCTGAAGGCTGTTTTCTAGTGTGAGATGAAAGGGATTCTTCACCATTATAGCACTAGACTGCAATACTTTGCTGATACCACTCTAGACTTCACATCTCATTTTGTAACAGCTATTTCCCTGACAATAAGTGCTTGCCGTGTTGCAGTTTAACCCCAGCTGGCAACCAAGCCCCACAGAGCCGCTCGCTCACTTTCCCCCAGGTGGGATGGGGGAGAGAAGCGGAAGAGTAGAAGTGAGAGAACTTGCGGGTTGAGGTAAAGAAAAATTAATAAGCAAAGCAAAGACTGCTTGTGCAACCAAAGCAAAACAAGGAATTTATTCACCACTTCCCACCAGCAGGCAGGTGTTCAGCCATCGCCAGCAAAGCAGGAATCTATTGCACGTCATGGTTACTTGGGAAGACAAACACCATCTCTCTGAATGTCCCCTCCTTCTTCCCCCAGCTTTATACGCTGAGCATGATGTTGTTTGGTGTGCAATATCCCTTTGCTCAGCTGGGGTCAGCTGTCCCAGCTGTGTCCCCTCCCAGCTCCTTGTGCCCCCCCAGCCCGCTCGCTGGAGGGTGGGTGAGAGGCAGAAGAGCCCTTGGCTCTGTGCAAGCCCTGCTCAGCAGCAAGCCAAAACACCCCTGTGTTATCAACACTGTTTCCAGCACAAATCCAAAACACAGCCCCATCCTAGATTCTATGAAGGAAATGAACTCTATCACAGCCAAAACCAGCACATGGAGGCAGTCTGGGTCTAAAACCAGTGCTGATCCTAATGGAGGAAAAGAATGGGATCTGAATGAATAATTTGGTTTAATACTTTATATTGATGTTGCACTGAAGAGGGATTTCTGGCAGTACTCCCACAGTTCTGTAAACAGTACTTCCATTTTATTAACAATGACTGAAAGAAACAATTATGTACATTTTTTTCCTGAGGCAGCAGTTTCTCCGCCTGAAGTCCTTATAATGAAGCGCCATTTTCTCTTCCTTTCCCAAACAAATTTGTTCATAATTGCTACCTTTTAAAAAGAACACTTTTGAAGATTTCAGTTTTCAATTCTGGGCCAGGTATTTAACATAGGGAGGCAAAACAAATAAGCACAATCTCAAAAGTTCTGTGGTTTTTTTTACAAAAATAAGAACTAAAATAACAGAATAGGACAATGCTCCATGGAGCTCTAAAACTTTGGAAAGAACCAGAAGTTTCCCATCAGGAAACTGCCTAATTGTGAAACATTATACAGCTTCATTAAAAATATAGAATGCCTACCTAACTCCAAGTAGTGAGAATTTGTATGCTATAGGGGGAAATAAAGACCTGTACATCTCATAATTTGTTATCTGGGAAAATACAGCCTGTCAGTTAAAGGAGAGTAAACTGCTGTATGTCATTTTGGGTATGTTGCTGAGTCTGTCATTGATTCACAGCACAGCACTGAGCAAGGAGCTTGATCTCTTTGCAGTCTAGTCTATAGAACTATTTAAAAGATGTAATGAAAAAAATGAAAGGTTTTTTTAAGCTTTGTTGTTCGTAAGATACCAGGGCAGGACCAATCACTAGAGGAATTTCAAAGTATAATTAGTATCCTAGGAGTATTAGAGGGTTTCATGCTTAGGTGATAGTTAAACAATTAACTCTTAGGCTATTTCAAAGTGCCTAAATCCAAAAATTTCAGTCCATCAAACACTGACACAAAGTCCCCATCTATGGTAGCACATAAAATAGGCAAAGAAAGACAAAGATAAAGGCTAAGTTACAAAGATAAAGATGATAAAGGTGAAGATATATAAAATGAAGATGAAGGTGAAGATAAAGATATAAAAATAAGGTAAAGATAAAGGTAAAGGTAAAGATAAAATAAATATAAATATAAATATAGATATTAAGATTAAGATAAAAAGATAAAGATGAAGATAAAGATAAAGATAAGATAAATATAAATAAAAATATAAAGATAAAGATATAAAGATAAAGACAGGCAAAACCTGCAAACTCTCGTTTCGTTCTTCAAGCCATGTAGTGACCAGTAAGCAAATGCCATCTCTAATAAATCTTTTTCCTCTTGACTGTGTTGCTGAGATATTCATTAATTTGTTCCAGGATGCTGATATCAGGAGTCTTGGATGTAAACCAGGCATTTTGGTAGTGTATTTGAATTAACTTGCTGTGAAAAAAGATGATATTTTAGAAGTTTTCTATAATACATAGCTGAAATTGTGTTATACTGCAATATATTCATGATGGGTGCTAACTGATGACCTAGGTAAAGCCAATGGATAAACTAAATATTTTATCTTTTCATGTATATTGAGGGAACAATTTAATATTTGGGGAGCCAGGGATAGATGCAGCCTCACTTTAACGGGAGGCACTGAGCAGTTCTACCAAGAGAGCACGTGCCAGAGCAGCTGTCACTCATGGGTCCAGGGAGCCCAAACTCATCCAGCCCCATGTAAATTTGCATTTGGTGGTTCAGCTGGTGTGGTGGTGGCCACTGCCAGAAGTGTTGGGAAGCATAAGGCTGAGCAGAAGGTGAACAATGTAGATGAATGGGTTCTTGTGGGGGCTGGCTGCCAGGACTGGCATTGGGGTACAAACAGATTATAGAAGGTTGTGTGCTTCCCTGTGCACGGCAAAAAAAAGAGCAGCAAGTGCAACCAACACATTGAGAAAAAGCCAGGAGCCCTTATTTCATTTTGCAAAAAAGAGAGTTACCTTTCTAAACAAAGATTTTTTTTCCTTCTTGCTTTCTGGAAAGTTTGACCTAAGGCACATTATAGGAGGCAAGTAATAAACTCAGTTTTAACCAGTTTCTCCTATCATTACTTGCATCTCAAGGTTTTAAAGCTCTGCAGCTGTATCTTGGTACAAGAATTTCTTGCTTTTCTTTGGGAGATCAATTTTGGAAAAAAAATCATTGAGTAGGGATTAAACTAATGTTTATATGAGTAATAGAGAAGCTGAACATTTATCATTTTTTCTTTTCCTTTTCAGTTTAGAAACTTAGTGACTTATTAAGTCATGTAGATAAAATGGAGCATGTCCCAGTAAGTTCAAAGCCCTCTGAAGAATAAATGCAGGATTGTCTTGAAAATCTTTGCATTTCAAAAGTAAAAAATTTATACTGAATTCAAATTCAGATTGTCTGTCAAATTCAGACTATCTCAAAATTTTCTCACTAGAAAGGGTCTAAGACTAGTTTTCACATGAAATTAATACATGAAGCAAGTATGATATTTGAATCACCATTGAGACTCATACTGTTCTGTAACGGCTCTCACTGAGAGGGCTAAGGACAGAGGATTTGTGCAGGTCTTCAGTGAAAGAAAACCAAATTTATTTATTTGTTTGGAAACCTGTAATAAAAACCCCCAAAACAAAAAAAATGTGCCTTGACTTTTTCAGGGAAGTTATCCCATTCATGAGCACTTGTGTAATACACAAAAATACGGGAAGATGAATGAAACAAAAAAGCCAGTCCCTGTTACTGCATGTCTTAGGTTTACTTTGTATTCCTGTAGCCTCTTCTTTCCACTTCTTACATGTATGCATTTTTTTCTTGGAATGCCACTGTTAGTATTTTATGCTAAAGTTTCTACAAAGTAAACCTGTTTCCATGTATGTTTGATTCTGTTCTGTTAGAAAAATAACTTATGTTCCCATGTTTAGCAGTCACCTAGTGTTGCAGCATCACTTGTGTTTATTCCCCTCAAGTATCTAACTGTTCTCTAGAAAGATACAAATCTAATGTCTTTTACATTTTGTTAAAAACTCTACAATCCCTGTATCACATGGATCACCTTTGGTACTTCTTATGCATAAGACTGCTAGAATTTTTACTAAAGTTGTGTCTTTTTTTTTTTTTTTTTTTCTTCTTCTTTTTTCCACCTTCAGGGTCAACAGCAAATAATCTGTATATGATGTCATTGTACTGGCAGTGCCAAAGTAGCAGTTCTGTCTTCAGAACCCCACTATTTGTTTTGGATTTAGGGCAGTCAGCAGCTGTGAGTTTGGATGAAGATTCAAGAGCTAAGTTTATATGAATACATTCAAAAAAGAGCCAATATTAGACAAAATAAGTAAACACATAAAAAGAGGCAAACCCAGAATCCTTTAAACTAGTCACATACCTTGCAGCTTCATCAGGTAAGGTAGTGCTGGGTACAGTCTCCTTGCTGAAATGAAATGATTGGACTTGTGTAGAAAAGTAGAACAATCGTACTGCATCCCACACAGGGGCAACTATAGGAGGGACTTTCTTTGACTGCAAAATGAAAACGCACCAGAGGGGAACCTGATTCTAACAGGTGTCCTTCAAAGGGTTTGAATCTGTCAGCAGGTCCAGTCACCTGCAGCTCAGTTTGCAAAACTTTTTCAGATGTTTCTTTAAATGTGAAAGTTATTATTTGAAAATGGATTTGTCAGATATTTTAAAAAGAGTCTGAGCACAGCAGTGTTACCAGAAGAACAGATAGCTGGTGATCTTTCTGAACTCCTTGCCATCCTAACTGCACCTTCTTGATCATTTAACGTCATGCTCAAGTCCCACATTGTTCAATGGCATGAAATAAGGGGTGGAGATTGTACTGGTTTCTGCTGGGATAGAGTTCATTGTCTTTATAGCAACTCATGTGATGCTGTTTTGGATTTGTGGCCAAAACTGTGTTGATAAGACATGTATGCTTTAGCTATTGCTGAGCAGTGCTTACACAGTGTTAAGGCCACCTCTGTTTCTTACGCTGCCCTGCCAGCAAGTAGGCTAAGAACGGGCAAGAATCTGGGAGGGGACACAGCTGGGACAGCTGATCCAAACTGACCAAAAGGATATCCCATGATATATGACATCACACTCAGCAATAAAGATGGGAGAAAGAAAGAGAGGACAGTCAGGTTGTGGCATTTGTCTTCCCAAGTAACTGTTATGTGTGATGGAGCCCTGCTTTCCTGGAGGTGGCTGAACACCTGCCTGCTGATGGGGAGTAGTGAATGAATTCCTTGTTTTACTTTCCCTGCACGTGACACTTTGCTTTACTTATTAAGCTGTCTTTATCCCAGCCCACAAGTTTTCTCACTTTTACTGTTCCTATTCTCTCCCTCATCCCATTGGGTGGTGGGCATGAGTGAGTGGCTGTGTGGTGCTGAGCTGCTCACCAGGGTTAAACCGCCACAGGCTTCCTTTACTGTTGTGATTGGTTTCTAAGCCAAAGGAGCAGTTTCATAAATGACACCTTTCCCTGGCCATTTCCCGTGATGTAACCCAGATAACAGGTAGTTCATCAGCTAGTAGAATGGCCTGATAGGAGCATGACCTGTGTTTTGCAGTGATTACAGAACAGCCATCAGTCTCTGCAGCTGGCATTTCCAGTCTTCATTGTAGATGACTTGTATCATCTAAGTAGGCAGCTTTGTATTGAGTGTTAGTCTCTGGAGGTCATCCATCAGCCTTGGAAAGGTGGCCATGACCTCATATGCTGTGAATAGCATCAACCTGAAAGAATGAGTATATGGGGAAAGAAATGAAGGTTTTTGTTGCACAGGTGGTTTGTATGTATCTGCTCTGCAAATCTTGTTGAAGAAGAGAATATGACTTGTGAATTTCTGAGAACACACTAATTTGGAGGAAAAAGTGCATGTAGTTATTTTCTGGTTTTGAAATGTGAAAAACCCAGTGCAATGAAATAATTGTCATCAAGTGATCTAAAATGTCAAATACTTTAATTTCTATTAATTTAGGCTGTTTACAAATGCAAGAGGAGTTAATTCCAAATATGCCTCTCTGAAATGCAATAAGTGTAGCAGATTCAAGAGCTTTACAGTGGCAACTTAGTTCTGTCAATTGCATAGCTGTGGTAGCAGAAGACCAAGAAGAAATGGCACTGTTAAAAACCTGTCGCTCCTGACGTTTTTTCCGTCCCCATTGCTGTTACCATGAGTGCTGTATCAGCAGTGGGTGGAAGATGCAAAAGCCTACCTTGCTGAAGCAGAGCAGTCTGGCTAGCACGATACAACTTTCTGTGATAAATCTAAATCCCATATTCCTGAGCAGAGGGGCTCCTATTCCATTGGTCAGGAAAACTACCAGCAGTTGCCAAGGAAGTTGCAGCATTGTTGGAGGTGTTTTTCAGAAACTTTTCCTTTTGGGGAGGATCAAGATGGAATGTGTGATTGAAATGAAGGAGAGAGATTTGTAGGACAGATTTCCTACAGTGCCAGGGGACTCACTGGAAATGTGGCAGATCTAGTTTCGAACCCCAAGGAGCAAATGCTCTGATCTGTTTGCTTGTTTCTCATGGAATCCTTGTCGAGGTCTTGGTTTTACCCTGATGCATTGTAGGCCATACTACTGTGAGCACCTAAAGTTTCTTTGGTTAGAATAACCATTTTCCACATACAACTAGGTATAAATGCTTTTTATAAATTGAGTAAAGTGCTTATAATTTTGTTAGGAATATGAAGTGCTGTGATGGTATTTTATTAGAAATGGATTACATGATGTTGAAAGCTGAGAAAAGAGTGAAATTTCATCAAGCCCTGGAGGTGGAAGGTGGGATTTGTTTCTCACTTTGGTCTCTGGTTTTGGTATGTGTGGATGAGTACAAGTTCAAAAGGTAAAAGAAATTAAACTGAAGAGGTGAAGATTCAGTGACAAAAAGTAAACTGGCAAAGACCATGACCATGCTGGATAGCAGCCATGTAGGGTCCACTGTGGTAAGTCTGAGGAGTGAGGAGGAACCTTCCCCTGCCCCTTCTGTTCCTTCCAGTGGTACTGCACCCAGCTGAAGTTGTTTCAAGTGACTACCACTGCTTGATTAATTCATACTTTCCCTAAAAATATCATTCACAAAACTCACTTTTCATGAAAAAGCTAGGAAAAGTAGTAACAAGTGTTATTGTCAGTTTAACAGAATTTCCCATGCTCTCTTTAGATTCAGTTCTAATCCAGGAGTTTTAAGAGGTGACATTTTAGGCAAACATCACTCAGAAACTCATATTTCATGCAGTATTTAATATCCCTACTCAAAGGTTAAACCTACCATTTAAAATAAACTCTTATTTCCCAATATGTTGCAGTGTTGAGAACGATGTGGAGTTGTGCTATTTCAGGGGTGGCAGCTGCCCCCAGGGAAGCTACTTTTCCTTTGAAGAAACCATCTCCCAAGCCTCCCTACTTTTTCTATGAGGAGATTTCTTCCAAGAGGCCAGTGTAGTCCCTTCACCATACTGCCAGAAAATGGTTGATGCTTCAGAGGAAAAATAATAACCTGTGTTCCCTCTATTGTCCAAATGAGGAATGCAAAAAAGAACAGAAAGCAGCACGTGACATGTAGAGTGGCAATGAGGCAGGTCAGGAATGTTGTCTACAAGAAACTTGCTAAAAGCAGAAAAACTTTCAGTAGGAATTTTCCAAAATGCATCAAAGCAGGAAACCAACCAGAGTCAGTCAGGATAGAAAATTCTCCAGGTGTAGAAGTTTAAAAGTGAAAAAGTTAAATTTTGTTATGCTCCACTTTTCACTGTAGAGAGGTTTAAAAAAGGGTCCTGCATTCAAGTACAACTCTGAGAACCTTTTACAAAATGAAAGGCAGGAGATCTATTTAGAACAAATTTATACAATTAATAACTGCTAAAATTATTTACTAAAAACATATATGTAACTTTTAAAGTAAGGCTTTTTATCAGAAGACAGAGGATGTTAAACCAATTTTTAAGAGAGATTTCAGACAAATACAGCTCAATAAATCTGATTTCTGCAGTAAGAAAACTGGTAGACATTATAATAAAACAGGAATAATTTCCTATGTATAAGTACAAAGCATTGGGGAAAAGTCAACGTGTTTGTCATGCACCACAGATCTGTTAGCTCCTTTGGAGCAGTCAAAAAGCAAGGGATAAAAGAGCCCTGGTAAATACAGCATTATTGAATTTCAATTAAATTATTGACTTTCAGAAAGCTACTGCAAAGGTAAATGAATGGTTTACCACTGATATTTTCACTCAAGAATCTTTTCTAGAGCTTGTGCTATTCCGTGTGTTCATAAATTGTGTGAAAGGAGGGGAAATTAGTGAGGTGATAAAATTTGCTGCTGACACAAAATTAGTCATCACAGTAAATATTAAGTGTACCTAAAGTTTTGCCAGACAACGTATGACACTGAGTTACAGAGACATGAAATGAGAAATGAAATTCAATGTTAACAAATGCAAGGTAATATACATGCAGAGAGGAAAGCAAATACATAAATACCCACATAGGGATAAGTTTAAAAAAATATATAATCATGATCAGGCACAATGCTTGGAAAATATCTTAGAGCCAATGTGTAAAATGTTAGCATTCTGTATATTGAACACCTAGTGTAGTTACTGAAGAAGGATATAGCAGGAATAAAAAAGGTGCAGAGAAGGACAACATGTATGATGAGACATGAAGAGAGGCTAAACAGATTAGGACTTTTCAGCTTGGAAAGAAACAGCTGAAGGGAGTTACAACACAGAGCAGAAGAGCTAGGGGTGCTCTTATCTCCAAACCTAAACACCTGAAAGTTCTTTTTCAAATGCTGCATTGGCAATTTTGGAATGTATTTATCTAGAACATCATGAGGGAAAAAAAGTATTAGCACATTCAAAAGTTAGACAAATTCATCTAAATCCTGTAACTAATCATTTCTGCAAACAAGGCAGATATCCAGGAACTGCTCTCCCCTTGCTTTGATGCCATGTTCTTCCCTACACATCTTCCAGCCACACTTAGAGACATATGCTGGGAGAGAAGAGCTGGGTTTGGCTCTCATTCCTATCCTCACCCATCCCTGAACCCTTCTTGTAGGAACTGGTTTCTGAGGAGACTATAGAAATTCTGCACTGTTTTGGGTTAGGAACTGTAATTCAGGGCAACCTCATGTCCCATGCGGGAAGTACAGCGTGAATCTCAGTCCCGTCCTGTTGGTGCATGAAGCGCAGAGGATATCTTAATGAAAATCTGGTAAGATCTTGCTGTAGGTTGCAAGCTTCTTGTTTGCTACAGCAAGACACTGTAGAAAATGTGCCCTGAAAATAACACATAAAACCAACCCCCACCAAAGTTCTTTCCCATTTTACAACATGAAGAAGAATTTTCAATGTTGCGTTAGAGAGACAGTGATACTCGGTACTGATGAGAAGTTTATCAATGCCAAGAACAGGGGACTGTGGGGGAATAAAAGTTTATGTCTCAGTTGAACTACGCATTATTTATGAAAACAGTTCCCAGGTTAAGAAACCAGAACACCTCTTCTGAAAAATTTCTACCAAGAAGACATTTGTTTCACAGCCTAACACCTTTGGAGGCGTACAAGGATACCTAAGGCCTCCAATAATCCACCCCAAACCTCATTTCTCTTTGTCACCTTTGTGCCCTTGATACTATCATGCTCCAGCTACTCATAATTAAACCTGTCAGTCAGGCAAATATCCTGACATGTTCTGCGTGAGAGAAAAGGTAGCAGACATCGTGCTGAGGTGTTGCTAATGTGGGAACCATGGATAACAAGTTCAAGCGGTGAAAGAGGTAAAAAAGATGATGAACTGTTAAGGGGACTGGCTAGTTAACAGGACTGGCTAGAGCTACAAACTACCTTTTACATTACTAGTTTGAATGTGTGTCAATATAGCATTGCCTTTGTTGGTGCTAACTGAAATTGTTGCTAAGCATCTCAAGGACTGCATCAGGAATAAAATTAAGTTTAAACATATGGGGGGAGGGGTAATGGGGATGGGGCAGGCAGGAAAGGCTTAAAAAAGCTTGACTTTCTACTTCCCCTGTCATTTTTTTCCGTACAGAAAGAGATGACAGCCTTTACTTGTTTCATTCTGGCGTCTTTTCATTAGTGCTAAATTTGCTTTCTAAAATTGGGCAGTAGCACCAGAAACGTTGTCTGTGATTAAAGCAATTTTAAGGCTGAGCTCATTTTAAGTACCTTGCTGAATCAGTGCCCAAGTTTTCAGCTCCTATTTTTGGCCCTCAACAATATGCACTAACAGTTTGATAAACCAAACAGATCTCTCAGGGAAGTATGTATTTCTAGACTTGAGCTTTCTGTCTTTCCCTTCAAAATAACCAAAGCAAACAACTCCATGTTACAAATCAATCTAGATTACTTTTTTTTTTTTCCTTCTAAACAGTTGAATAGATTTTAAGCCATAAACATTATCTATTCTGACTTATCTCTTCATCTGACTCACTGAATTTTATCCAGTCATTTCTAGTTTGAACCTAATAGCTTGTAAATGAACTAGAACTTTTCTCCTGGGTAGACGTGCAATCAAGGAAAATATTGATTTAAAATTTATAGTGTGTTGTTTTCAAAAAGTGTTTTCTCTGTACATCTTTATCTAAAAATCTGACTACAAAGTGTCTTAAAACAGTCTCAGGGTATCACACTGTCTGGAGAAACAATATTTTACAAAATATTCATCTGACAATGAGGAGTGATGCAGAATATTATATTAGTGAAAAAAACCCTCGAACTTTACATTCAGTTCTTGCTTTAAAACCCCTGGAATCATTTCTAAGGGAAGCAAACTTATTATCTTATTCCAGATCTGCTTTAAATCTCAAAATTACATAATTGTGTCTTACCTGCCAGTGATATGAGAATGCTATTGTGTTGATACCTTTAGCTTCATGAAACAAACAGTTTGAACTGTATTTCTTGGCTTGCAAGGGACAGCTTTCTCATGTAATTCACTAGAGTTATTTTTGTGGAGGAATAGGAAGATCCAAACCCAGGAATGGAACTAAAGTGGACTTCTCCGTTCATTTCTACAAGGCTCCTACTTCAGAAATGTTTGTGTTAAAGTACATAAGACCTACAGTGCTGGAGTCATGCAAAAAAGGCAGTCTTTGTAGGATCAAATTGGGTTTTGTCATTGAAAAGCACATTGCACCAGTCAGGGGGAATTCACAAGGATCACGTAAAGCTCTTCTGTTACTGGGATGCTGTCTGTGAGGTTAAGTTACCCTAACTACTAACAGAACTAATGTACTGAAATTACTTCTGGGTATCAGCCAAATATAGAGAGACTCCCTTGAACCTTGTCACACCCTACACACATACAGGTGAGATGATTGTGAAAAACAGGGGCTGCTATGCTTTCTCCATGCTGGTGTGGGCTTCTTCGGAGTGAGGTGATTCTCCCATGCATTCTCTGTTTCTTGATCTATATTTTATCCACTGCATGTTCAAAGGGATTGTATCAGGTCCCAGCATTCATCCTATAGCATGCCTTCTGCTGTGAGGTGAATGAAATCATAGTAGTTAAACTGCTAGGTATCTTTTTATCACACGGTTCACAAAGATGCATTTGTGGTTCTGGCCAGCTCTAACATAAACACAGGTTTCATGATAATTTGCAGGCAGAATTTGAAAGGCTTCTGGGCACAGAGGGGACATGAAAGAGGAAAGAAGAGGTGCTGAGGTGAGATGTGAAACCCGTTATCAGAGGTCAGGATGTTTCAACCCTGGATGAAGTAGCAGAGGTGTTAAAATCAAAGATGTTAAGTGCATGGTTTACAGTGTGAAGCCCAAACGCAGGAGAGCACAGCATATCTCAAAACTGCTTAAAGGAAGTCTGCATGGTGTCAGCTTCTTCTGTGTCTAGGCTCTAGAGGAATCTTAGCAAAGGTCTGGGTTTCATGCCAGAAATGTTAAGAAGCTTGTCCTGATGGCTCAGCTCTACAGGAGAGCAATCTTTGTTAGTGTAGCTCCCAGTGCTGTGCAGCTGCTTCCCGCTAGTCTGGCTAGAAATGTCAGACCACATAAAGATCTGAGAACAAAATAGCAGCAGACAGGTTTTCTCTCATCTGACTTTTCAATAGAGATATTATTACATTTTAATATTTCCATTCATATGGCCTGCACTTCAAGCAGATAGTATACAATTTTATCCCAAAGCACATCCTCTCTGCTGTATTTTCTACTACTGAAGGACACAAAATATGCTTTACATTTTATAACCAAAGCAGCATTTTCTATTGTCTTCCACAACTCAGCCTAAGAGCTTTCAAAGGTTCATCCAACAAAATGACTTTTTGCTTTTGTCTCCCACCTCTGCCTCCCTCTGCCATCTTTCTCCTTTCTGAGCAAAAATATAAATAAACCAAATGCTTTTATAATGAAAAGAGCCTGAATTTTAAATGTAAAAATTATCTCAGAGTTTAGCTGTCATCTTTCTGAAGGGCTTCTGATGGTTAAATGATGTTTGGGTTTGTTACTCTCATGATTCGTTTAAGTACATAAAGGTAGAAATTATGCTGAAGAAATTTTTATTGTCTTAAATTTTGTGGGCTTTTCAAAGATAACCAGCAAGACTCATTAATTCACACATTTCCCCCCACTGACTGGAAGAACACTTTTGCAGGTATCATTACATTTGTATTTCCCCTGCTTCTCCATAGACTACACACTTCCATGTTAGAATCTGTGAGCTCTATATCAAGTTTAAGAGTTTTAGTCCCAGGAAAGGATAATGAAGAACATGGCAGAAATATAGAAGGTTGCAAATATGGTGGAAGAAGAGTTGCCAAATTGCCATTATATATTTTAATATTTTTTTTTTAGAGTCATACTGTAGGAAATAATACAAAATAAAAGACTGAAGTCTTTTAGTTGACAGGGTTGGTTTTCTTTTTCTCTGTTGGTTTCTATTCCCATGTAAGTGGTCAGAGGTTAGTATAGAAAACAGAAGCTGATAGTGATTTTCTAAATTGTGGTCATATGAATGGCTAAGCCTACTCCCTTGAAATGGAAAAAAATAAAACTGCAAATTACAAAGTTCTTTTCATTATCCTTGTTTCAGCTCTCCCTGGATCATTTTGTTCAGGCAGCGTTTACCATATGCTCAAGTGCTTCTCACATACTCACATAGCTTAAAAGACCAAAGAAGTAATTTATTAGCTAATACACACCACAACTACACTTACCAAGCTATTACTCTAAGCATTCATATGCTCACAACCCCTAATAAGGAGCCCTGACTATTTGTAGGTCAGGCAGTGGTCAAGGAGGGGGCAAAGGCTCAGCCTCCACTGCTCTGTGGAAGAGGCCAAGCCCTGATATTACTCTTTTGCTATCTTATGACTCCCAGTTTTTTTTCTTTTAGGGTTTTATACACCAAGTCTTCACGTTGGTGTTTTCCCTCTTAGGTCCTCAAGCTGCTATGAGTTTGCAGTTTTAGCTTCTTTGTCTTGCATGATTGCATGCACTTCCTCACATCTCTTTCTCACAATAAACAATTTGCTCTGACATTTATCCCTGTGTTTTGCAGCTGGACTGCACTGGAGCTAAGCCTTTGGCCACAGAGCACTGCATCCCTTAGCAGAGGAACAGAGGAAGAGGGTTACAGTTACCAACGTCTTTGTGTGCCTATGTTTATGTACATTTAAACAGAGATGAGAACAGTAGTTGATCCCACTCTGAGCTATTGTTTCAAGGCACTTGTAGACGCAAAAAGATATTACATTGGTTTATATGTGGTTCAAATTACCAACCAGCTTGCATCCTGCTTCCTCAGCTGATTCAATTTTGTCTGTGCCTTTGGAGCACAGGAGTTTTCCATCGAAACAGTGGGAGTACAAGCGATAACTGTATGCACACCCTCATTTTCCTTTTGTTGGCTTAGGGGGTTGGCTTCCTGCCCTACAGGGAATTTAGGATATCTTATTGTCAAGACAACTCTCAGCAGGATCAAGGCCTTGCATGAAAAACTGTGTTTGCCACAACGAATGCTTTAAAACAAAGCACAAACCCACCAGACAGTAGGCGGTAGTTCAGGGTGGTATCTGATGCCAGATCATTTCCATAGAAAAAGAAACTTATCCACAATTACTCTGTTCTGTGGATATCATTAGATTTTTTTCCTTCACACCGGCTGGTTTTCTTCATCTTTTTTTAATTAGATTGAAATTATTGATGCAAATTAAAAGACAAAAAAAATTAGAAAAAAACGAGGAGGGAAGAACGCTATACAGAAGAAAACACGCCAGTGTCTTCTAAATAGATAGAGGGGTGTGAAGATGCTGAATAGAGTAAAAAGGATCCCTATGTCATAAATTATGTTGGCCAGTGATTTGGAACAGAGAACATGCTTAATCCTCTGAGAGTGCAATACCTTGCATGATGTACAAGCACCTCACAGACAGAAATTATTATCACCATTTATAATATAAATGACCATATCTGTGTAACAGGTTTCATTACTGGATAATACCTTATCTGGACTGAAAAAATAAATTGTACAATAGCAGCACAACAGTTCCCATGACAATAGAGCTACACGGCCATTAAATTGAAGCTAGTCTTTGCAAGGACATTCAGAGTCCTCCAAAATGCAACATATCCTGTGCTCACAAACCCACCGGTCTGTAGAATTCATTGTCAATTATTTGCCTGTGAAAAATTCATTTTTCTCATTCAGACTTTTGCAGCTTTTATTATATGTGGTTCCACTAGAAATCCACTTAGCTTCAGAAATCCTGGGCTTCAAAAATCCAGCTGCCAGAGGAGTCACACTCTTAGAAGGATGATGAACTAATATTGGATTTACCTATTAAAGACAAGAGCATGTGAGAAGCCACTGTCTTTGGTCACTTGAGACTCTGCTGAGAGCACCTTGAGAGAGCTTTGTGAAGCTGTGCTGACTCCTCACACTAAGCCCATAAGCCATGTTCTGTTGGCTGAAGCTTTTCCAATTTGCGAATGTCTTTGGCCATATTAAGGGGAATCTGAGAAAAGCTTATGGAGAATTAGAAGTCCTTATTCAGAACCCAGTAGCTTAGCTGCTGGTTATTATTCTGTGCTGCTGGTTTTTCTAATGGCAATTTAATGATTTTCATTTCAGAAAAATCATCTCAATAACACGTCGGAAGCAGGAATAATAAATACCACTGTTTGGAGGCTACTGGCTCAATAAATGTAATTTCTGTCCAGACCATGTATTCTGCTAGAATTTTTCACAACCATTAATCTTTTCTATTATTTTTTTTTATTAAGAAAAGATAAAATAGATAAAGGTGAATATTATTTTGTGCTACAGAGAAGCCCTGTCTTCCTCTATGGGATTTAGGAGTTCTTGCTACTTAGTATTTCCTGAGGTTGGAAATCTACCATGACACCGCTATTGGCATTCTAAGTGTGGCTCAATTTCATTTGTGTTACACCATTTAGGAGATGGAGGATGACAACAGTCAAGCGTTCAAAATGCCAACAAGTTCAACTGAGATCACTCCTTAGTCCATAACTCTCTTTTCATGATACAAAGTGAGTGCCAGTATTTGCACCTTTCCAAAGACAGATTTATTTGGGGTATTTGTTCAGTGAGGTAATTTAAAATAAATGTTGTGCAAAAGAAGTTATTAAAATAAAGTCATGTAACAAGGGCATATATTTAAAATAACCTAATTTTCAGACACTATACTTTATGCCAAATTCCTTCTGGTTAAATTTATGCATGGAACTCATCAGCTGTGTGACTTTAAATTCCTCCTCCATAGACAATGCAAAAAGAGAGGTACCTGCAAAATATTGATTCAGTCCACCAAGCCCTAAAGCTCTGCACAGCCTTGAAGGGAACTTCTACTGAGCAGAACCTTTGCTTAGACGTCTGAATTACATGAGGCTAAACCAAGTCTTTGTTGGTCATATAGACTATCCCATGCCATCTTTGTCATGGGATAGAATTGCTGTTGCTATTGCCTTTTGCGGGTAATTGCCACTAAACATTTGTTATGGAGAGGTGTCAGTTACTGTGTATGGAAATGCTTTGTTTCTACTCCCCTTTCTTTTGATGCTGAAGAGCATTAAGTTCATTAACATACACTATGAAAAATCTATTGGTATTTAATAGATACAGAAAGCGTTCACCAAGATCAATGTAGATGATTGCTATACCAAGCTGTTCACTGATATTTTCAGGTCCACCTACCTGAATCTCATCCTGTTTCCTGACTACTTCAGTTGCTTCTTTGTGCTCTACAAAGCCATGGCTATAACCCGTTTATATAGTGTTCAGAGATAAATGAGTGAAGGAGAATATAATCAACATATCATGAAAGGAAGTAGTATAAAAGATACTAGTGGGATCAGGTATAAAGAATCCAGTGTTTCCTAGGCTATGTATCTGAAAATCACTCATCGCTGAGCCACTCCCTTAGGAAGATAGCAATGGAAAAGTTAGTACCCACTGTAACAGGGACTCTGGCCATGGTAAGAGTACTGATGAACCTTGCTACTAACTAGACTAAATGTTAGATGCAATCTAGAGACCCAGGAGCTGATCATGTTGTAGGAGATGGATCAATTGCATTCCTTGGAAAGATGTACACTTTCAGAGGAACCGTTTCCTTATAGTGTTGAAAGAGATAAAGTGTATATAACTGGGGTTTGTTTTGACAGCTTTCATGTCTCCTTTCACGTCCATGCTGAGAGGCTTTCCTGTCAGAGGAGATTTCCATTTCCTTGCCCAGACACCAGTCAAAACAGCAGATGCACCCAAGTTTGCAAATTTCCTGAATTTCTGTGTGAACACACGAGCCTTATGACCTATATTCTGAAGTTTTGTGACAAAAACCCCCTTTTGCCTTGTTAGAATCTCTTCTAACCAGTCGTCTCCCTGTGAAACACAAATACCAAAATAATAGAATCTCACAAATGAATAAGAAGAGTGTTAAAATCAAATGTACTTTTTCTATTGAGTGATCAGATTGGAAAATCACTTTTGTTATTTATCTAGGGTCACATTTTTATTAATATCCCCACAGCTTTTAACCACCGTAATGTGTTGAATAAAAAGTGTGCTGCACAAGCCAGGAGAAGGTCATAATCTCTCCCTGTACCTGCTGTCCATGCTCCTGTTAATAAAATCCAGTTTACACCTTCCTGCACCACAGAAGCACACTGGTGATTGCTGTTCAGCTTGTTGTCCACCAGGACTCCCAACCCCTTTTCTCCATCACATCTTTTTAGCTAGCCAGCCCCCAGTTTATTGTATTGTATGGGGTTATTACAGTCCTGGGGCAGGACTTGGATTTACCCTTGCTGAAATGCATGAGGTTGACCCATGTCTCCAGCCTGTGAAGGCCCCTCAGAATGGCAGCCCTACTCTCCCGCAGATCAACCACTCCTCCACCTAGTTTGCTTGTTTGCCAGTCCATTGGGTGGGTATTCGATGCTGCCAGTCCTTAATGAAGAATTTAAACAGTATTGGTTCTTGTGTCAACCACCAAGTAGCACTACTGGTACCCAGCTGCCAGTTGGTTCAAAAACCTCTCTCCGTTAGCCCTTCAGGCCAACAATCCAGCAATTTTCCATTCACCTTATACACCATCTATCCAAAACATACCTCTTTGGATTAGCAACGTGGAATACCATGCCGAGAATATTGCTAGATTCAAGATAAACAGTATCTGCTGTTCTGTCTCCTTTCCATAGATCAAGTCATGTCCTCTTGGAAAACAAACCAAGTTGATCAGTTGTACTTTCTATTGCTAAATCCATCCTGGCTTGTACCAGTCACTTTCTTGTCCTTCGTGTGCCTGCAAATGGTTTCCACAAGAATTTACTCCATTGTCTTCCCAAAAACTGAGGTTAGATTCACCAGCGTGCAGTTCCCCAGATTCTCCTTGCTTTTCCTCTTGCATGTTTTCCTCCCTCAGAGTGAGGATAGGTGCCTCAGACTCAATTACACACCTTCCCTTTTCATTTCCACCTCCTTAGAATTGAATCAGACTCGTTCTTCATTCAACAGATCTGTAACATGGTGAGAAAAATGTTCATTACGTGGACCTGTGTTGATAGCAGTGGGTCTGTGACATCCTGATGACAAAGAAGGCTAAAGCGATGAATAGCAGAGGGCTGGTTTGGGATTTGGTCTCCACTTGTGTGTAATAATTCTAGTGAACCCTACTGCAAGGTACTATTTTAGGGTCTCAGCTGGCTTCCTTAGCTGTGGGATTTTTTTTCTATTATCACATACATTATTTTGCTGGATATGAGAAATCTTTGGTTCAGCTACAGTAAGATCCACCCTTTCTCACTTGCTTTTAAGAGGACTGCCTTAAATTTTCCTAAGTGTCTACATACAAAATTAATTCTGTGGCACCCTCCGAGTTTCAAAGCATTAAGCATTTCAGTAAGCGCAGTTGGTCGTATTAAACTTGTTTGCACACACAGGTGATAATTTCATTCTGTGAAGTATTTTGTTACACATAGGATCAATTAAGGAGACTGCGTCTGCTGGAAACTCAACTAGGATTAATCAGTTTTATCCTACTAATCTCAGAAAGGAGTTTACTTGTACTGTCAATGGTAGGATCTGGGCATATCTTTTAAATATATTACCTTATTAAGAAGTTTAATCTTCCTATTTCCTTAGGTGTACCTTAAGTATTTTGTTTTGCCATATCCCATCTGGAAGTTCTCAGGATAAACAGGCATTCAGTTAGGGATCTAAAGATTATTTCCATTTCATGTAAACCCTCCTACTTTCTAGCAATTTTCTGTGCAGCAAACAGCAACAATGCAAGAGATCTTCAGATGTGTCTGTAAGTGATGCTTCAGATCACCTTTCAGAGCTTCCAAAGCCAGGCTTTTGTTAGCTGCCCTTCCATGTCATATCTGACAGTCTTCACCCAACTAGTTAAGACTGCTCTTTCAGAAGCAGAATTTCTCTCATAGTCAGTCTGAAGAATATTTCCTGAAGAATATTTCCCGAATGCTGTTTCTGTGGAAATTGCTGCTGATCTAGCCACAGCTAGTTGTGCTGCCCCAGTACTTGCTGAATCTGCCACAGCAGCAGCTACTGCTTCTTTCCTACCTGTATGTAGAGGATATTCCATCAGGTAGTGGCCACTAGGTCTTCACTTTCTGCTGTGAGAAGGCTGGTCTCCACGCATGGCATCACTAGCTGGTCTGACTCCCCCCAAAACCTCCATTGGGAAGAATTTCTCCATGTCCCCAGTATTTAGTGAGTGAACAAATTCCTTTTACCTCTGTGGCCAAGGGGTAAACTGGTGCAGAGTACTGAACTTTGTCAAGAAGGCATCCCAATGCAATGTCCCCTTATTTTCTCTTTATAAAGTATCTCATCCTCTGTAGCTCAGTGTGGTGTGGTGGGAAGAAGGTCTCCTGTGTTTGTATTCCAGCCCACCCATGCAGCTGGGTTCCTGAAAATAGTCTCTCAAATGCCATAAAAATGGGATATGGCTTTCATTGCAGTCAATGTTTATATAGCTTCCAGCTGCTTAGTGGTATTCTTTAAAATATAAAGAATGAAATGGGAACACAGGAGCAAAGGTGAAGCCAAAAGAAAACAAACAAAAGAAAACACCTTTACAAGTCATAGAAATGGCAGCACAATTTGTAATAATAATTTTCTAAGAGAAATGCCAAAGCACATGAAAAATGACTATTAAATATTTCTCTGTGAAGGAAATTAAAGGTGTTTTCTATCTAATGTCAGTACAGGTTATTAAAAATACATTCCTGCTTCATTTACATTTTGAGACCGTCAAGTGTCAGGATGCTCTTTGTCTATTTGATTCACCTTTGCAAAGAAGAGGGAAGTGTTATATGTCTGGCAAATTATACTTTTCTGCAGTGAAAAATGCAAACTACAAATTATATTTGACCGAATTGATTCATGTGACTTAGTGAGGCCAGGCAGCAAAAAGGAGGACCTCTCACAAACCAGGGCTGTACGTACAAAGTACTAGTCAAAACAATAGTCTGTCATTCCTCTTGCAAAAGGCACTCATGCAAAAAGTTAGACATGATTATGTGTCTTCATGATGAGAAATAAATGATGTCTTCATCTGCCTACTCCTCCTGAACTACAGAGTGGATCCTGTAATGACATTGTACAACCAGACAAATGAGGTGAGGGAAGACTGACCCTTGCAGTGTAATGTGTGATGATATGAGGAGACTGAAGAGCCCATTCCTAAGTGCTGTTCCTCCTGCAAAAGCTTCTGCATCATCAACTAGGAGAGGAATTTTTTTGGAAACAACATAGCAGCACATTCATAATGACTATCAGCAGCCAGAAATGCTGACTCTGTCTTTTAATAATCTAAACTTTACTTGTTGTGGGGGTAGGGTGTTGGCTTTTTACCTTTTCAGCTGTTACAACTTGCCCATAAAGATTTGCTTTGTTCGTAAACAAAGGTGAAAAAAGTCTGTTTGGCATCCCAAGTGTCCTGAATCCTAAAATCAAATTTAACTTAAGTTATATTACATTGATTTTCAAGTTCTGTATTGTAAACCATACTGTTCATGGTGTCAAGACAATTTTCTTCCTTTGAAAGGAAGGCTTTCAAAAGAAACAAAAGATGGCAATGGAGAACATCTTTAACAACAGTTCAGGAATTTAAGCCTGGATTCACCCCATTTAAAGCACTTAATTGAAGTGTCTAAATTTAGATCTTAAGTTCTCTGTTCTCTGTAAAATGGACATTTCCAGGGAGTACATCCCATCTGAACTGATATTTAAAGCTGGCTTTATTACTGTCAAGAGAACTTAGTATTACTAACTTTCAACATAAGTTTCTGGTTACTTAAGAAAAGGGAAACTGGAAGGTAGAGCTCTGTGTAAGTCCCTAGTACAGAAAGGACTGTGAGGTATTTGAGGTACTAACATATAATCAGTAGAGAGAACTTCAGTATTAAGTATCCATGGAAAACAGCCATTCACGATTGAAATGAACGGAAAAAAAATTCTTGAGAGCATGAAAACTTAAGTTGTCTTATTGAGGCCCTTCTATCCTATAGATCAACTATATTAAATAAAAATAATAGATATGCAAATCACTAGTTCTCCAGATATGATCCATGTAATAAATATGTAGTCTCCTCATCTTCTTTGCAACTGCTAAACTGCTTCAGAAAACATGAAAGAAAAAAAATCTGTTTTCCTAGTAACAGTTGCTCACAGATGATACATCCATAATCATGCTGAAATATTCTAAATGAAAACACAATCCTTCCTATCAGAAATAGGAGACTAAAAAGAAGCAATCCGTAGTATATAATATGGGGCATACAGTGGGAAAGTATGACAAATTCCATGTCTTCAGGGTCACTGTTAGTATCACTCACATATGTAAACATTACATATTTGCCCTGAATTTCTTTTGAATTATAAAGTGAAGAAATGTTTATAATAGCTGGTTTTTGGGGGTTTGTTTTTGGTTGTTGTGGTTGGTTTTTGTTGTGGGTTTTGTTTTTTTTTTTTCTCCCAGAAGCCTGGCTGTCTTATATTTCAAGCTCAGAATAGCTGAAAAATGCACTGAAATGCCATTCATGTAGTTCTAATGGAGTTATTCCTGGAGTTGCTTCTAAGTAGACTGATATTCTTGTTTGATATCTCTTCCTGTTCTAGAAGATGTGCAAAATAGTCCGAAACTCTTGTGTTCTATGCAAAATTGTATATCTTATTAAGTCATGGTTTAACTAAAGAGCTTCTGTAATGCTTATGAGAGTCTATGTGGGTTCTAATTATAACAGAATCAGGGTTTACACAAATGTCTGGATTCAAAGAGTAACCTAAATAAGTATCCTGGAGGCTACATCAGCCCTGAAACAGCTTACATTATATAGAAAGCAAATTATACCTTCAGCTGAAAATATGTATGTAGTAAAACATAGCCCAAATTTGAAACAGCTTCATTTGCTGCTTGCTGTAAAAGCAGCTTTAGCCCTTCATTCATGTATTTAGCTGCATGGTAGTAGCACCCAGTCATACCAGTGAAGGCTTAATTCTATCAACACAAATGAAAGGAATGCCTTTGCTATGAAGAACTTGCAGTGTATTTGTGTGATGTGATATGTAGGTGCCATAACATCTAGGAAGATAGAAAAATGATGGTTTTTTTAATCTAGTTCACATAATATCTTTACATGATACACTGGCTGTCACTGTTGGCCAGCTATAACACAGCTGTAAGCTTTCTGGTAGAAGGAGATCTGAATATAACCGTAGAAATTACATTAAACTTCTCATTCATAAATATGAGGTAAGAGAGGAAGTAGCCTGTATTTCCATGTCAGCCTGTCGGACTTGCTGAGGCTGCTATGGGGGCATGAGAGCAGAATGTAGTTGGAGGGATAGTGATGAGGCTCTTTGTTTTGTTTGTTAGACAGCCAGGACTTCATTACTGATTGTAGACCTTCATTTAGAGACAGACCCATGCAAAGGGCATGAAATAAAAAAACAGCAGAAAACTCTGCAGGGAGAAGTATATCCGAAAAACTGAGGATTTATCCCCGAATAACAGCAGAAATAATTCCACATAAACCATTTTATTAGTACATATCTTCAGCTAGTTCCTCACATAGCTTCTTCCCACCCTTGGACTGTTCCACAAGGCAAAAAGTGAGCATGCATGACAAAAAAACAGATCAGAGATCTGGGTGAAGAATAGAACCAGGAACCTCTCCTAGTGTACTTCCTGCAACCAACTACCTCCCATTTTAATTAATTGAATGCAACTGTGTTTTCTAGCATTCATGTTTCAATTGCTGCTTTTATAGCACCACAGGAGCACTGCCCTGGAAACTGTAGGGCATTACCATAAGTACAGTCAATGACAAAAGCAGCTTTAGGCTCAACCATCAGCACTCAACAGTAGGATTCAGGTCAAAGTCAGATCCCAGTGTAGCTTCAGAAAGAAGAATGTCCCCAGTGGAGCGACAATATTTTTTTTTGAAACCAGGGAAAGGAGCCCCCAAAGCACAGTGCAAGTTTGTGAGCTGTGCATTTATGGAGAGCAGTCACAGAGAAAGCGCTCCATCCTTCATGTTTCTCCTGCTTCTTTCAGTTCTGCTGGCCTTTAAGATCAGGGCTACGTGGTTTTTTTCTGTGCTTTGGGATTCATTATTGTCCACTAGCTGGATTTAATGTCTTCTTTACTTTAATCCAATTGGTATCAGTAGTACCAGAGAAGGGATTATGAGCGCTACATTTTATATGATTTATAAAAATATTTCTCTCATACAATTATTATTTATTCTTTGAAATGTTAGCATTCAGTTTTACCGTTAGAGGGCTGTATTGTTTGTTACTTTTTAATCTGTTGCCTGTTGCATACTTGTTTATCTGTCAAAGGCTACCTGTGATACCATAACCATGACACACACATTCAAGTGTCCTGCCTTTCACCCAGTAAGTGGTATGTATCTTGTTTGCTATCAATATCAGGACTACAATAGAAAGAGGGAAAGCTGTAGGTGTTCATAAAATTCCTTGGTTGATCTTAGAGGTTATTTCTGCTACTGCTGATGGCTTGAGAGGATTGGCCTCCTTGAAACAAGGGGAAACAGATAGGACAGTCTTTTGCAGAGAAACCTGAGAGGGAGGTCTCAGAGAGAAAAATCTGTCCACAGTGAAGTCAGGGAGCAAGTATGCCACTGAATTGGGTTCAGGATTTCTCTTGCTTCTCCTAATGCATTAAAAGTCAACAAGGAAAACTCTCACCACTGAGAAGGTTAAGATGACACGTAACCACAATGGTAGGACTTGATGATCTTAAAGATCCTTTCCATCTAAATGATTCCATAATTCTATCTGTAACTTCCCAATTTAAGATTTATTACATCTTCCACTGATATGTTTGGGTTACTGGCCATCAGTGTCAGACAGAGGCACAGTTTGAATGGGGAGAGGGAGGAAGAAGGGAGATTGCAACAGTTCATACTTTCTGTCAAGAGCAAATCCTACTTTCTGCTTAGGAACTCTTAGGACCAAAGAGGCCTGCAAAGAATTCATACAAAAAGATATTTTTTATAAATGAGAAAATTTTTTATGCATACCAAAAGTGGTCTGGCTAAGTAATTCCATCAGGGTTTTTTGTGCAGTGGCTCTACTTTTTTTTCTGACCTTTAGGAAGTACAAATGGTTAAACACTCTGATCGAGTTATCACTGCCTGATAGAGGGAAAATTTTGCACAGTGGAATTAGCAGAGTTGAACATTAGTTTGAAACTTCATATATATATACAAATTAACGTGAAGCAGATAGCACTTTCCAAAGTTACCTGAGTAACAGTACCAGATCCAATTCTTACCACACTCAGTTATATAAAAAGACAAAATTATTTGATATTTGCCATTATAGTGAGCTCACTGGGCTTCGTTAACTGACTTATCTCATGCATCCAGATTAGAAAATGTCAAACCATTGACTGACTGTTCTTCTGAGCAGTCAGTATCAAAACTGCACTCCACTGTATTGCTGGGCTTCAGGGGACATTTTCAAAGACACAAATGACAGGCACTAACTTTCATTATCTGGACTAAAACTTGTTTCAGAGGTTAGGAATATTAGGGGCTTTGACACTATATATCAGGAGAAAATTCTATCAAAATACCTTGTTAACTGGGGCGCAGAGATGAAAGATTATCACAACTCTTCATGAATAAAGCTACGTTCTCAATTCAGCAAATCTTTTAAAGACATGATTATGTCCCTTGATGTTCAGTAAGGCATTTTAGGAGAACGCAGTAGTAATCTACAGATGGCAAATGTTGGAAAAACTAAAAATGCAAAGCTTGATATTACATGTAAATAAAATAAAATAAAATAAAGCAATACAAATTTTAAAAACCCCAGTTGCTTAAAACACCAATACATTTCATATAACCAGTAGGAAAGTTTGGTTCTTAAAAGTGCTGCTCTGCTGGTTTGACATTCTTGTCATGGTTCCTTGTCTGCCCCTGACATTTGGACAGGAAAAATAACTGTGTATACAAATAGCATAGTAAGCATATGGATCTCCACTGAAAGCTTTGGGAAAATGGCAGAAGAAAGGACGTCAAGCTACCTATTGTCCTCTCTGCTTCCTAATATTACTGTGCAATAAGAAAAACAGCTTTCAAAAGAAGAGGGACAAATTTAATTTACCTTCTTAACATGTAGACCATAACATATCTACCATGACCCATGGTATTTATTTTTATGCATACTAGCCACACAGAGTCATGGGGGAGGACTGCAAACAAACAAAAATTCAAGGAATGTCCTTTTATTTTTTGCCTAGAGACGAATTTATTTTTTAGTTTGCTTTTGACTGACGGCTTATCAACATATGGATTAACTCCCTCTTGTCATTATTGGCAGGAATGCTAACGTGTCCTTTTAACACTTCTTGTGTCACCACATTACAGACTTTTTTAGAGAAAATGTTCATGAACAGTTGATGGAAAAATTCTGCCAGAATTCATGCACACAGTTTAATGTTGATTAGTTTGTTGTGACAAAACCCCCAACACTAACATTTCTAAACTACTAGCAAAAAGACAAGACAGATTTTTTTTAAAAAAAATCATGAACACTGTCATCATCAAGAAAATGAAAAAAAACCCTCAACCCAAACAATAAAATATTGGAGAAAATCTTCTAATAATTGCATCTACTTTTATTTGTTTGCATTATCCTGGGGCCTTTGTCTTTGACTTTTAGCCACAGTTTGGGATCCCAGTGTGTCAAGTGCTGTAGGTAGCGGTGCTGTGGACATACAAACATGTTTTGTCCTCAGAGAACCAGAATTAAACTATATGACAAAACAGATGGACGGAGACAGATAGGAGGAGTAAAGGAAAACAGTGAGGCAACATTTGTGGGTGTGCTTGGCTTCTGATCTCAGTACACCAAAACCCCAGCAATGCCCACTTCTGTGAGCACTCTATCAAAGAAGAATGGTGGTTTAAGAGGTGGCTTGAAAGGGAGTAACACAGATTTCTGTGGAAGGTTATAGGAAGTAAAAGACAGGTGGAGGTCCCACTTGATGCCTGAATGTATGCAGTTCAGAATTTAACATGGGTGTGATGAAAGCTGTCCTCAAAGGCCGTCTGGGGGAGGGAAATGACAACTTGATACTGCAGTAAGACCTGAAAAGCCTGGAAAGTTAAAGTACTCTGATGGAACACAGAAAGGGAGAGCAATTGCAGACTGTGAAAGTCAAAGTGATGGACTAGGAAAATGACTTTAGCAGCAACCTTCTACATGCACTCCGGCAGAGCAAAACTGCCTTTGACAGGAACAGACAACATGATGCCGCAGCAACTGAATTGTAAGATGGCAAAGCTTTAAGAATTTAAACGGACAATAAAACTGTATCTTTGCAGTGCTCTGCAAGCTTCCACCACCACTGAAAAAGAATCTGCTACATTTAAAAATAGGTTTTACATGTCAGTGTTAAAAAGTACTCTAAATTAAAGATTAAACCTAGATTATAAACCTAGAAGATAGATCACTTGCATCTGCAATGATGTAGAAAAGGGATGTCTCAGAGGTAAAAGGCAAAAATGCATTTGTGAGGAAAAACATGCTAGGAAGCATTTTTCTATAGTGAAAGCAGTAAAAAGGGAAAATGAAAAGAGCATGAGGAAGACAGACTACACAGTGAGGTCATTTGAACAAGTAAAGGTGTTAAGGAAAAGGCAGTCAAGAAACATCTTTTTTTTTAATCGGTAAATTTAATAGTTTAAGAAAAGGAAGACAAAAGCAATGCAAAGGCACTCGCCTTGGTCAAGTTCCTCTTGGGAGCCTGAGAGGAACTGCTTGTGGAACAAGTAAAATGCTGGCTGCAGTGGGGCAATTCTTGAAGACAGTGACAAGGTGATTGATGGTTGGGTTGAGAAAATCCACTAAATGGGAGAAGAGTTGTTAAGTGGGAAAAAAGGACAGAAAAGATGTAGTAAATGAGTTGTGACATTTCCTTCATAAATGGTCTGGGTGCAGAAAGAAGACCCAGGGGAAAATGCAATGGAAATAAACCAGAGTTTGATTCTAGCACAGACTACAACAGGGCAGACAAGAAAATATTTAAGTATGAAAGAAAGCGAAATCCTGACAACTATATTAACAGAGTAAGGAGAATAGAAGGGAAATTAGGAAGAAGAGAAAACCTGTACAAGGTTAAACTGTAAAGAGCGGGAGGAAAGTTGGATGATGACAGGAGACCAGTAAGTACCTACAAGACCTTAGGTATGCTACTTGCTAAAGATTTTTAGTAAAAAGCACCTAAAAAAGAAATATACTAGTGATTGCTAGTAACAAATGTCAAGGGGTCATTGAACAGGAGATAGACACCTTATAAACTAAAGTCCTTTAGGATGAGACTCTTTTTGACAGGACAGTAGGAGAATATTACATGGTACATTTTTGCCTACAGGACAAGAGAGGCACTCAGTATGGTATGAAAGTCATGAATCCAGAACTGCTGCAAAGGTCAAAAGCTACGTTTAGAAAAAGAGTGAAAAAATTTTTGGAAGGCCAGTATTGAGAGAAACATGCATTGGAGAATAGAATAAAAGATGCTCAGCAAAATGTAATTCATGTAATTCTGTTCTGTTCTATTGCAGTACACATATAACACAGGAAAGGAATATTTTTAGATTAAATAATCAAGACTAATCTAGGATACACTAGCAAGTATTTGTCATCTTAGTATTTCTGGATCTCTCTTTCATTGCTGAAGAGTTTATATTTGGAATGAAATGTGACTCAGTATAAATTAATGACATCTGAGGTAGGTATAAAAGTGACTCAAAAGGGAAAAGACAGGGAAGGAAAACAGTGGTGCTCAAATTCCTTGGGGTGAGAATGTGTCTCCCCATGTGTAACGATAGACTTTCACCTGTTGTATGTGGGATGAGGTGGCAAACAGTATTTTCAGAAGTGAGCTCTACATCTTCTCAGACCCTCCAGATCTGGCCACTGTCCTTCACTACCTGGATGTTTTCAGAACCAATTGATGTCCGTGGTCATTTCAAATTGTTCCAGTGTTTTCTGTTGGTTCTTGCCTGCATTCAGGATGTGCTGGTTTTGGCTGTGATAGAGTTCATTTCCTTCATAGAAGCTAGGATGGGGCTGTGTTTTGGATTTGTGCTGGAAACAGTGTTGATAACACAGGGGTGTTTTGGCTTGCTGCTGAGCAGGGCTTGCACAGAGCCAAGGGCTCTTCTGCCTCTCACCCACCCTCCAGCGAGCGGGCTGGGGGGGCACAAGGAGCTGGGAGGGGACACAGCTGGGACAGCTGACCCCAGCTGAGCAAAGGGATATTGCACACCAAACAACGTCATGCTCAGCGTATAAAGCTGGGGGAAGAAGGAGGGGACATTCAGAGAGATGGTGTTTGTCTTCCCAAGTAACCATGACGTGCAATAGATTCCTGCTTTGCTGGCGATGGCTGAACACCTGCCTGCCGGTGGGAAGTGGTGAATAAATTCCTTGTTTTGCTTTGGTTGCACAAGCAGTCTTTGCTTTGCTTATTAATTTTTCTTTACCTCAACCCACAAGTTCTCTCACTTCTACTCTTCCGCTTCTCTCCCCCATCCCACCTGGGGGAAGTGAGTGAGTGGGTCTGTGGGGCTTGGTTGCTGGATAGGGTTTAACTACAACAGAGGGTCACCTGCCATTATTGTCCTTATCACCCCTTCTTTTCTAATTCTGTATAAAATATTTCACATAATTTTCTTGAAGCATCATATAAAATTTGTGCAGAGCTCATAAATACTGGAAGTGAGAGGAAAAGAGGTGTGGAAGTAGGGTTAAAAGATCTCAGACTGACTGAAAATACTTCACAAATAGACATTTTCTTATAAGATTCTTTGAACAGCAGTCATAAGGCCTGAATCACTAATTTCTGGACATTTCCAAAGACAACAAGCAGGAGAGGCTGATGTTTATTTCTGAAATAATTTCTTCAGCCATTTGGTTAAAATTCCAATGGCATCTGTTTCTCTAAGCTAGTATTACAGCACTTGAAAAATCTCATTCTCAATACCAACAGCAATTCTGCAGCCACGCTTCACAGCCTGTCACCTAGGAAGGATCTGGCTTCTCTGATTTTATCCATGTGCAGTTAAATGTTCAATCTTTAAACTGGTTTTCTAGACTACTTTAATAATTGCTGGAGATAGAAAGATAACTTCCAACCTCTGCTATGGCATAGAAGTTGTACCTGGGGACTTCCAGAATATTAAGCCATTCTTGCATGTTTAGCTTGATGAAAGTATAACAAGTTTTGCCCCAGGACTTCTGTAATTTGTAGATAATGTAAGAGTAGTACAATAGCAACAATATACCACAAAGAGAACAGAGATAAGTTTTGGTTTTATTTTTCATTGTAATAGTTGGAAGTATTTTATGAAAGCATGCAATTAGTATTAACTACATTTTAGAGGTATCCTGATTAAACAAATAGTAATTTAAAATGCCCAAAAAAGAATTTTAGTGTTTCAGTCTTAATTCTTTTTTTTTTTTTAATTATATTGATCTGAAAGTCACTATATAAACACTCACAAAAATTCTCACAAAAGAGTTTTAGTTTGGCCATTCTGTCAGTTCTGTAGAAAGTTATGTGTTCTCTCATTTCTTATCACCACCACCCCGCCCCCCAAAATTGGAATAATAGTTCTTGGCTCTCAGAGTCACTGTACAAAAAAATTAATATTTATGAATCACTTGCATTCCAAAATCATAAGGTCTACACAAAAGCAAACATTTCAACACATTTTCTTGTACATAATGGGATATTTTCACTGCAACCAGCTGTGCAAAAAAACAGAAAAACAGAGAAAAAAGAAATTTGGATTTCTTTCAGTTCAAAGCTCTGAGCCCCAGAGAATAAAATTTAATATTAATTAATTAATAATTAGTTTATAATGAAATCTATTTTATAATATAAGTCTTGTTCCCCCAGACTTGTGAACTCTAACAAGCTAAACTTTGCTTTACATCCGAAGAGTATGAAACTCCCTTTCAATTTACTGTCTAGTAATGACTGATAACAAGTGAATCAAGGCTTAGATTTGTGCCTGAAGGGACCTTTAAAGCAGCATTAGAAGCATTATACAATTATGTGGTACAGGTCTCTTCAGCAGCTTTTGCCCTCCTAATCAAACAAACGGGAAGCACTACAATCAATAGGAGAAAGAAATGCCAGTGCGTACTGATAGTATGAACAGCAATGAGAATCCCAAGTCGCCCAGCATTCCACAAGTTTTACTTGCAGTCCTAGAGTTTCAGAACTGGACAGGGCAAGTCAAGTCTTTGAAGTCTGTAGTGTCATGCCTCCTTGATTTTCCAAAGCACTCAGAACCCAGCAGCTGCTGCTGAGATGCACGCCTACAAAAGCAATATTTGCGTACTTGTTATCTAGATGTTCCCTGTCCCAGCGTGTTGTTCTCAGCTACACTGGGAGTGACTTTGAAGCCCGCGGTAGTGGGGGGCATTCAGAAGCGTTGTAAATCAGATCAATGGCTAAATATAGTCTTCAAAGTCAAAGCTGAAGGTGCAGGTTGCAATGCATGGTGTGCAGCAATGCAGAGAGGGAAAACGCTCAGTGCTGAAGGAATATTCATAGCCTGCAGTTCTCAAACTATAGAGCCACGCTGCCAAACTGTGCAGTCCCTGTTGCTGGAGCCACAGATCCTGGGGAGGAAGAAAAGTGGAGATGTGACAATGGGATAAGTACAAAAAGAAGTTAGAAGGAAGGAGGTTTTGGGGAAGCAAAACCTAAAGAACAAAAATAAGATATTAATACAACTTAAGTACCTAATTAGATACTTTCCAAGCACCTAAGTAACCACGGGTCAAGGAGAAAGAGCGTAAAGCCTTTGTCAAGTGTCAGAGGGAATTTTTTGACTGAAGGAGAGATTACCAAAGTGTTACATGTCTAGATCTGTGTTTCCAAGGAAAAGATGAGAGACGGATACTATAAAAATTGGAAAAGATCTATTATTCTAAGAAAAATGAAAACCAAGTGAATCCAAACATCTTGGAATACAGAACTAGTACAAAGTAGCAGAGAAGATGGGAAAAAGTTAGGTATATTATAAAACTCTTCTGAAATCTGTGACTGGAGAACACAGATCCATGATATTAACTAGGGAAAAGCTGTCACAGCACTCTCCAGACTATCAAGCTGCAACAAGATCTTTTGCCACCTCATACCAGCATACTCTTCATACAGTGCCTCTGCTGCCTTCTCCTCACCTCATCCAGAGCCTGCTCTCTCTTCTCTTGCTTCTTCCTCAGCTGCTCTGCCTTCATTGGTTCTCAACCACTTAACCAGCCACAGCTGCACCTTATCTACATCGGCCAACCCACCACCCTTGAAGCCAGCCCACAGTTGTATATTATCAATGCTAATTAACCCAGCTTCATTCCTCTACAAAAAGCCAGATGGAAGATGATAGAGAAAACACAGTAGGGTACCAAAACTTCACATTATATATGCAAAACTTATGTTTAGTACACAGGACAATCCATTTGAGCAATAATAAAGTGTTTTAAGAGAAAGATTATAAACAGGTGGTTTTAGATACCAGGTACTCTTTTGCTGCTTAGCACTAATTTAATTTACAATTATGTAAAGATCTTCCTGAGTGTCTAACAGGTGATTGACATACATAGATAAGAAGTTTGAGGTTCAAGTCATACTTTGAGAATAACAAATATATAGCCAGCAAGGTTATTATTATTTACAGCAAGGAAGAAAAAGTTTCTCTTTTAAATTCTGAAGTTTCATTTACAGTCTCTGCAACAAGTTCTGTAAATGACCTTTTAAATATTTTCCATTAAATACCCAGCAGCAATTTTTTTTTTTTTTTTTACATATAAATTATGCAACCAGTTCTTCTAATTTGAGACACACTAGTCTTTTGTGTGCTACCTGGAACATAAACCAAATGTTAAATTCTACAGTTCTGGATCGAGCAAGCTATTTGGCTGGTAGTCAGGACTCTTAATTAAGTACTACATGCTATCTTTGCTTTTTCTACCCTTTACCAAGTGATAGGAGATGAAGTGTTAACAGGAAAGTCCTTTTTTACCTACGGAAGAGACAGAGGGCAGCCGCTTACTATCTTTTGAGAGCATCTGTTTATTTATTTCAATGCCTTAGAACACTGCAACTGTCCAAGGAATGCAAAAGGTCAATTTGATATTTATTATGTTGTATGATGGGGACAATCTGAATGTAATGCTTTCTGATGTGCTATGCTGAAAGCACAGGTTCTGTGAAGATAAATGCCCACTGTATTCATTTCATGTTGCTTTCCCGCTTTCTACTTCAAGCGGTTTCTGGCTGCAGAAGTGACATAGATCTCTCTCCATTACTAACTTGAAAATCTGATCTAACGCTCTGTGAACCTGGAGGCAGTGCGCACTAAATTGGTATTAAAACCCATATGAGGAATTACATAATCCTTTAAAGAACATTTCATTTGCCAGTGACCTTTTCAGCATTGGAACTAGTTGTTTGTTTGGCAATGATTTTTGCTGGAATAATCTTCAATACTTGCATGCACACTTTATCTAGCAAGAACCCTGATTTTTTTTTTTTCCAGAGCCCTGTCGTATTGCGCTGTGCTATACCAGGTAGGCGGCTTTAATACAACCAATATCACTGAGACGTATTGGATATATTGTTAGTCAACTATGAAAAGTTGTCTGTAGTGGCAGCTGATGATACACTAACTGTGTGCAGTGACAGTAAAATTATTTACTTATGAAACTGTTCCAGAAGCAATCTATTGGGCAGCAATTTCAGACCCTCAAAATTACATACAGATCTATCGATATTAAACCTGGCTAAAAACAGACCAGATGCAGCATGTCTGGGTGACTGTGTGAAACACTGGCTTGTGCCAAGATGTTTTCAATGCTTTACATGTGATTCTGCAGGTTTTTTTCTGCTAGCCATGTCAAGAAAGCAGTCAGTGGAAATGAAGCCTGCACTAGGCTGAGCAGATATACTGAGCCATGGGACATCTTGATCTCATCCTCCGCTGATGGTTCCTCACCTTTGGCACCAAAAGAGTGAAAAGCTTATTAAAATAATTGCTTTTTGCGCTTTTTTTTTTTTTTTTTTTTTCACCTGAGATGCTATAACAGCAATGAATACTTCATTCCTTCTGAAATCATCTGAAAGTCCCTGGCTGTGTGACTGTCCTTGCCAGAGGTGTCAGATTGAATCAAAACTCCGGCTACAGTCAGAGTTCAGATCAAGACCTTTCTTTTTACAGGAACCTTTTAGCAATAACAGAAGATAAGCAGAAAGGGGGGGAAGTGGATTCCAGCTGTAGTTTAACTTTTTTTTTCAACCTTGAGATCTTTACAACTGAAATTATTGACACACTGTAATGCATTTACATAGTGAGACAGACACAGAAGTACAGAGGTTTTCAGAGGCTGTTACGGAGGCATACAGCAGATATTATATTGCAGTTGTACTAAAATAGTCTCTCCAAATATACAGGAATAATTTCACTGCATGTTTCTAGTAGTCAAAAAAGAACTAGTCTAGTCATTCTCTTAGACATGTTATAGAATCCTTTGAAAAAGGGACATAGACACCCATTAGCAACTCCTGTGAATAAATTTGTAAAAGTACATTCCGAGTGTGGAAATACAATTTATCTTGTTAAAATCTGCTTCTAGGTAATTTTCTCAAGAGGTTGTCCTCAGCAGAGAGTTAGGGAATGAAATAATTTTTGTGGCTGTTCTTGCTCTAATACAATTTTTTTTGAGCTGAATGTTGAAATGTGAGCTCCTTGGCCTTGGAGTCAAAAGTATACTTAATACAATGCTTTCAGACTTAAAAAGACTTTGCTGACATTATCTTATTAATTCTTTCACTACTTTTTCTTGGAAATCCAAAAAAGAAAAATCTTTCTGCATGGGAAGATAATGTGTGCTGTGAAGGAGGACAAGAGGTGAATCAGAAGGCACTTTTGAAATACTGTTTGAGTGTGGCTTCCAGCTTTCTTTTCTCCATCAGCTTTTCATTTAGATAAAAATCAATCAAATGAATATCACCTAGTCCATAGGTAGTGTGTACAGCTTTAAATCTATTGGTTTCACTAAGATTATGATGTTAGGTACATGTTGCAATCAAATCTGTATTGCTCAAGTATTTATCAAGTCCCTCTTACAGACTTCTGCTCAATTCTAATGAAAAATAATGTACTTGCAGTGTTTATATGAGAACAAATAAACTATGAAGATGAGCTTAACAATCACTGTGGTTATAAGACTGTAAAACCACATTATAATGCTATCAGAACTTCATTTACATTTTCTTTGTTCATTTAGTAATATTCAGTTTGGATTTAAGATTGTTGGGTTTTCCCCCTATTTTACAACATATGCTTTGTTCTCACTTGAGATTTAGATTGGGGATCACTTCAGAAAAATCCCTTTTTCTCTGTCAAGGGACAGATTGGTGTTAGTATTTTATGTCCATGTCAAAACTATACTGCACAGGAATTTGTAATTCAATTGCAGTGGTTTAACATAGTTTCCAAAGTGTAACTGGTTTCTGTAAAAATACCTAAATATACCTGAAGAAAGTATACCAGTCAGGTGAAAGAATGTCTTGACACGTGGCAGTCATTGCTGGTGGGTGCTATGACATCATTTGCACAAGCCCCATACTCGGAAGCTTTCTGTAGAAAAACCACAATGATGTGCATTACCTATGGCAGTAAGTAAATTTAGGGTTTTTTTTCGAGAAGGGTTAAGAGAAGGATTATATTTATTCAACATCTTCCCTGTTTCAAGAGAACAAGTCAAACTTAAGCCCCTTCTGATACTTTCCTCAATGTCTTAAACCCTGCTGGCTATTTCTGATAGGATTTATTTTGCATAGAGGGAATATGGGGCTTGCCTTTGTGGGGACTATAAAAAAATCAAGTGACTTGACACTTTTCAATAGCAGAAAAGAGAGAAAAGCAGTTTCTGAAGCATGACAACTACTGGATGCCCTGGATTGAGGGTGCCCTGGTGTAGAGGAATTGTAGAGGAATGAAGGCAGGTTAATTAACATTGATAATATACAGCTGTGGGCTGGCTTCAGGGGCAGTGGGTTGGCTGACTTGGACAATGTGCAGCTGTGGCTGGTTCCTGCTAAGTAGTTAAATAGCTCTAAAGGGGATAGAAGAAGGCTACTGGATGAAGAGAGAACCCAGATGAAGTAGAGGCAGTGCAGGGCAGGGTAGGGTGTAGCGTAGCGTAGCGTAGCGTGTGCTCTGTATGTAGAAGGCTTAGAGAAAGAAGACTTTGGATGCAGCAGGATGGACTGGCCTGAAGCGGATGAAGAAACAGCATCGGACAGTAGATGAACTTTTGAAACTTTGTGGGGGATTGGTGGCTGTGCAGGGGCAAGGTGTGGGAGCTACTTATTGAAGTTAACCTGGTATGGGATGGTAAAAGCCTTCTTGTAGCTGGCTGGTTTTGCTTAGTGCTATGACACGCTGGTGTCTTCTCCTTTTCCCCACCTCTTCTTATCATAAGCAGAGATCTTCCAATTCTACTAGGCTCCTGTTCTGCACCTCTTGAGACCTGATAAGGACCACTAACTGAGGCAGAAACTTTCCCTGTTTTTCACCCCATCCTGTTTCAGGAGAGAGCTGTCTCTTCAGTATCTAGGTGAACACAGCAGGGAGGACCACAGTGAGAGAGCATTGCTGGGGGGTGGGCAATACCAGGAGGGCATACCTGTTAGAGCAGGTGGCCATGGCATTATTGCAGTCCAAAGTCCCTTGCAAGCAAGCTAGTAAAACATTGCTAAATGTTGTTGCTATTTGGCAGTTCAGTGTGATAAAGAAGTCTTGCTCTTTTCATTTAGCAATATGAAGAATTTGTATCATAGAAATGATACTGCAAACAGGAAACTGAAGGTTCAGAATAATGGGAAGAATAGGATTTAGCTTTTTTTTTTTTTACATGAAATAACTAAGGTGTTGAAGGTTGGGGAGAAAAAAGAACCAAACAAGCTAGCAACAGTATTTTAGCAATGCAGTAACTGAACCGGAAAATACATGAAGTACCAAACCTCATTTTCATAACAGAAGAACAAAAAGCAGGCAAAAATAAAAGGAAGTAAACCCCTTCTCATACAAAACAATGCCATTTGACTGTAACTGATCTATATTTCAGTGCAGCAACAGAACCTCTGCTGTAACAATAAAATGAATAAAAGAGAACACTGGAGACAAGTAAGTCACTTAGAAAATTAGTCTTCACCCATTTTAAAGTGTTTTGCATTCTGCTTGGAATTCATTATAAGCAATGTCACATATTATTGCATACTCCTTCACAAGACAAAAAACACTTATTTCCATTTTTATGAAATGCTATTTTAATTTATTTTATTGCTGTCTAACCAGTTTATTCTCTTATGTGTAGAAAATTTCTCACTGATCTCTTTCTGCTACCGATTTCACTCAGTTTTCCCTTACTGCAGTTAAACAGAGCAATAAGATTTACCAGGAAACAGAGATGAAGCAGTCTTGGGTTTATAATTCCATGTATCTCCAGCTGGAAATACAGGAGACAAGACAAAATATTTTCTCTCTATCTGGTGTTTTCCTTAGTTGGTCTCATTCAGTTCTGACTTCAGAACTTGATCTTAAAATAAGGCAGCTCAATGCATCTGGAAGCCACGTTGTTTTAATACCTCCTGTCTCTAATGTACCAGCAGAGTACACATAGATGGAAAAAGAAACCGTTAGCACCGCATACTCATCTCTGACTTGAACGCTGTATTCTACCTGCGAACATAATATTTATTTTCTCCTTTTTTATAGTTCAGTGGCTTCACAGCTCTTTTCCCCATCCATTTTTACTGTAGTCAATCAGTCACTTTATCTATGTTTTCTTCTGACAATTTCTAATGCAAGCCTATGAATCTCCAGGTGCAGGTTTGTCTTAACAATTAAATCAGTAAACTGGAGACTTGATGAAAGATGCGTGAGAAGAGAGTGGTAAGAGTATCTCACCAGGCCAGACAAATCTGATAATCTGACAATTAGGATTATTTAAAGTTTAATACTTACCTACAGTTCTCAAATAATATGTAATGAAAACTATACTGGATTTGTCTCCAAGAGACTACATTAATTCTATTTGTAGACTATGCAGATATACCTTCTTCACTCAAATTTGTCATACATTTCCATAAAAAGCTGCTGATAAATTAACCTCTGTTTAAATAGTAGTATTTCTTAATTGCCAGCCCAGTAAACCTGATTTAGGATGGGAAATGCAAGTGAGTTCTTACCAAGGTCACCCTTCGCAGAGAAGACTGTGATTCAAACTCACTTTCCGTTGCTGCTTATTTTGCAGCCCTGGTCCAGCGCAGCTCACTCCCCTGGGGGTGTGCTGGCTCAGCAGGACTAATCAGAAGTAAATAATTTTAGGAATTAAGAGCATAGTCACTATGTTCTGCCAGAAATGCCTGTCTTTCTGGTTGCTTCTCTAAGGTGCTCTCGCTTCAAAGAGCCATTTGTGCAACACCCCACACATACGTAGCTTCTGTCTGTCTCTGGCATCTGTGCTCAAATGTGAGCTCTGGCTAACAACACTGAGCTGTTCACGACGCCTCTTCAGTACAGCTTGTAGAAGGCAACATTTCTGCTTAAGGCAGCCTCTCCGTAAGCACAAATATTCCTGTTAGGGCAGCTCTTTGGCTTGCTCTGGACTAAAGTCAAATCTGAGCTGACACATATTGTGGCCAAACCAGGATTTTCAGCTTGAATGAAAGCTTAGACTTATAAGTAAGCTATTAGTATAGATGTAGCCAGAAGCAGTAGACTCATACCACTGACACAGACTTACAAGTTCAATGTACGACTCCATTTGCTGCCTGGTGAGCATCTAAGAAAAATTATTTGAGAGACATGATTCATGTAACATGACGGTTTAAATCCTGACAGTTATATGTGTAATGCGACTCTATAGAAATTTCAGAGGGGAAATTTCCAAATCTTAGTAAGCCAATTTCATTAAATTAGTTTTGAAACAAAAGTTCTCCTAGTCATTAATACTTTCATTACCTTTTATTAAAGATTAAAACCTTTGATGCAGAGAAATCCTGAGCACCGTAGAATTTAGCTCCTGTTCTTGAGCAAAACTTAACACAGTTGTTTAAGCAACATATCCCTGAGAAAGAGAAATGTCATCAAAGACCTCTCCGGTAACACTGGTAACTCCAGTAACTGCAGCCTTACAGTTACTTTCTCCTGCTGTTGGGTGAACTTTGCTTAAATTGTTGGCTGATCTGCTTCACAAGATGCTGACAGTCAGTTTCTGCCAGATGTTCTCGGGATGGAAACAGAAACAAGAGATGCAACTGCAGCAGAGAGTTGGGAGAAACAGTCTGGGATTTACTGTATATATTTTAATTATATATATAGTAAATGTTATATATATTATATATTTATAATATATATAAAATTATATATGCAGGTAAGGGCTCTTTCTGAAATCTGTGAAGGCTTGTCCTGCTTGCTCCCTAGCCCTGGATGTGGAGATAATGAAAAGGCTTTGTTCATTGTCTTGGTGCCAGGTTGCAGAGATTATGCCTTAAAATGTAGTTAGGAAACAACTAACACTAAATCTGACTCTCTGAGCTCACCTGCAAATCAATTCTGTGCACACCTGTCTGCAATGAGGGGTGTGCCCAAAGCCTCCCACATCTTAAATCCTGATCTGGAAAGAAGAGAGCTCCTCAGATAAGTGTGGAGGGAGTAAACAGCTCGGTGGATTATGAATTATAACCAGCACTTACGTATGCAATAAAGGATCTCACCTGGGGTCTGTGCCTTCATATGCCATGCATGAATATATATATTCAAAATCATAGCCTGCCACCACGTGGTGAAAACAAGGGGCTAATCAGCCATGTAGTACATGAAACACAAACTATTTATTTCATGAATTTGAGGCTCATCACCAATACATGCCTTGAATCAAGCTGCTGTAAGGTTTTGTGAGCTTTACTGTTTCTGCTTGTTCTACATGAGATTCCCTTGGTCTATGCTACTAAACTTCCAAGGCCAGATTACTGTTACTGAGCAAAGTGAAATGATAGTCACAATCCGTAGGCATTAGCCACTTCATCAGAGCACTGGATAGTGTGGACATGGCAACTTTTACATTCTGTATCAATTTCCATTTCTAAATCTCAGGTGATTTTAGAGAGTGAATGAACCATAGGTCTATTGGTCTGGGGAGAGAAATCAGAAAGAATCATAGCATCATAGAATGGTTTGGCTTGGAAAGGACCTTACAGATCATCGAGTTCCAACCCCCCTGCCACAAGCAGACACACCTTTTGCTAGACCAGGTTGCTCAAAGCCCCATCCAGCCTGGCCTTGAATTCTTCCAGGGATGGGGCACTCACTACTTCTCTGGGCAACCTGTTCCAGTACCTCATCACCCTCATAGTGAAGAATTTCTTCCTAATCACTGATCAAAATCTACCCGCTTTCAGTTTTAAACTGTTATCTCTTGTCCAATCACTACACTCCTTGATAAAGAGTCCCTTCCTGTTTTTCCTGTAGGCCCCTCTAAAAGCTGGAAGGCTGCTATAAGGTCTCCCTGGAGCCTTCTCCTGGATAAACAACCCAACTCTTTCAGCCTGTCCTCTATATGAAGAAATAGAAAACACACAAGTGTTTAAATGGTAGAGAGACAAACTGTAAATGCTGGATCATCTACGAGCCAGTTATCTTCATTACTATTCAGATCAGTGATGTTCATTAGTATTTGCCGGCCACAAAGGGGTTAATATACAAATACTCAGTTTCTCAGCTGCAAGAGAGTTAATTAAACAGCTACAGCTGGGCTGAATACTTCGGTATCAGCAGGGTCAATTGGTAATGCAGAGGTTTTTTGTCTGAAGCGTTCCCAGCGAGCATTTAAGAAGCTACTTTACGTCCGAGGCTGGAACTCCTGGAAAGAAGAGTGAGGGGAGAAGTGAGCCCAGGTACCTGTGGGAAAGGTAATAAAAGCATAGTGTAAATAGTACATAGAAAGCTGAGGAGGAAGAAAAGGAAACACGCATGGCCCTTACCGTGTGAGTTTTTGGGAATAATAAACAGGAAAAGTGAGAGGGAACTTGACCGTAGGAAGGTTGAGAGGGCAGTCTGCAAGGGGAGGGAGAGGGACAGGAAGGGATTGCAAGTGCCTGGCTATTCAGTGAGTTAAACTAGAAGAAATGCCATGACCTAATCCAAACTGGAACTGTGGGGAAGTACAGAGTATCTCTGGGAGTAAGCAACTGCAAATGGGAAACTGGCTAGACTGTCTAGGCTGCCTTTAAATCTGGAAAGGTAAATAAAATAATCTTTAGGGAAGTCTGAGATACTTCAGGGTGCTAGATATTCTTCAAAATTCTGGGGTATAGCTCTGGGAGAGATATTTTCCTGTTGAGAGCATGTTTTTTGAGAACTGCAAGCAATGTCGAATGATGAACCTGAAAGACCCTTGAGTGATGCTTACTTACTAGGTTCCTATTGGTATAATTCCAAATAACAACTGAAATTCATGAGGCTGCAAAATGGCAAATCCTAGTAAAACAAGAGCCCAAGACAAGGGAAAGGCTTTAAAATTACATTAACTCTTTGTTGTTCATTACAGGAAAGAAGCAAAGCAAAAAAGAACCATTCCACAGAGCATGAGGAAACTGTTGCATCATGTTCTGAAGGAGTATTCCTTACTAAAAAATAAGGTTTCTAAAAAGAATATTCTTATTCTGAATGTTTTGTATTTAAGGCACAAGGATTACACTCAAGACAATAAAGGAAAAGAATATCTCTTACTGTATTGGAACTGTGTGCTGATACCAAGCTAGGACCATCTGCTTAGTAAGAGGGTAGACATCTGTGAAACAAGACAGGTAGAAATAGCTGGTTTGTTTCAGCCTTGTCAAAGTTAAATGGTAATGCCACCTCAGGAATTGGTGGGATGGTGTTTATATTACAAGGTGGTCTTTCAAGAGGAGGGAGTAAAGACAAGCATAGAGAACTTTTTCTTTTTTTGGTATGTACTCTCTCTTCTCATGTCACCTTGAGTTTCTTACTCTTTTACCACAACTGTTCATAAGTGCAGTAGTCTTGATTTGCAAACTATTTATGTTTACCGACCATAAACAACAACATGAGAATCTAAAGAAGTTTTACTGACAATTTACAGGCTATGGTAATGTTTATAAAAGTGTGTAACTTATTAATTAGATTGTTGCTATTAAACAGTATTTTAAAGAGATCATCCAACCAACCAGTGAACCAGACCAAAGCTGCATTAAACATAGTTTAAGAAGTCTGGAAACATGGCTAGATTTTAATATTTTTCAGCTGGCTTTTTAGTGTTATAGCTCAGGAGGAGAAAAACATCAAACCATTCAGAATTATTGTCCTTACAGTAGAGACTAAATGTCAAGATCTGGCTGTGATCAAAGTAAATGAATTTCTATTGTATTCCTGTTCTTCATGCTTTGCTAAGTGAATTTGCTGCTTATAAAAGGTAACAGATTGACTACCCTGTGAGCAGAGGTCTTCCATTGATCTTCTGAACAAATGTGACAGTGTGAGATGCCAGATGTTGTCTTGCTAATGTACCACTTTTCTGACCAGAGGGAGCACCACGAGGGATCAAACAGAAGTTCAGTTGCAGTCCTTAGTCTATCTGCCCAGGCACTTGGTAATCCCAGAGCCACTGTGGGTGCTGATGAATTCCTGTCAGGAACATGAGTGAGGCAATGCTTTAATTTCACCACAGATTGCTGACCTACCCTAAGACCTGAACCACTCAACAGAAATTGAAAATACACATATAAAGATATGTTTGCAGGTGTACATGTATCTGCCTGTTATTTCATGTCCAGGTATTCATTTTCCCTTAGCCCCACTTTTAAAAGTGAGGAATGATGCAACTATAAAATACCCATCTTAACAAAATAAACACCATGTTTTCAGGTTACAATGAATTTCTGAAGACTCTAAATTACCAGAAGAGTAACTTATAGATGAAAATTCTGACATGAACACTTGGAGAATAAATATGATTGAATTCACAACAGATTTCCCTGATTTGTTTCAGTTTTATTGGACCAATATTTTTCCTAGTGAGTGTTGTAGAGTTTGTTTTACTTGTGTAATAAAGCTGCATAGCAATCAACTTTTATGCAGTTTTAAATGGAAGATGAATTCTCAGCAATAAGCTGGCATTCTCCTTGAAGCTTGTTAGGGGTCTTCACCATTCAAACCGCTAGGAATTTAAAACTGTCTTTAAAATTATGATTTTCTGGATTTACCCCATTGAGAGCTACGAGTGCAAAATTCAGGGTCGTTTGTCAAAGCAAGATTTGATCTCACTTCTTTGCACATCACCTACAAAGAGATAAGTCACTTAGGCCAGAGAAATTCACTGATAAAAAGATGTTTCACTAGGGAATTGGTCGAGTTCCCCAGTTTCGGGGTAGGGGGGAAAGTCACTTTACCAGTGTTGTGATGAAAACACCTTTGTGAGTTGTACAGATAGCCAAAACTGAGTTTCACTATAAACCTAGTTGCAAGTGTTGCATCTTCTGAATTAATTTTCTTAATCAGTAATCTTAATATATCAAGATGAAGAAAGGTGCTCAGCTTATGTAGGTTGCTGCAAGGACACACAATTCTGCAAACTGCAGACCAGGCACCTCTTTTCCTATCATTGCATCCTTCTCAAGAAGGTGTTCTGCTATTACCAAATAAAATTACAGACTGAAGTGATATTGAAATTTGTTGTTATGCACAAAGTTCATTCAGCTAAGTTGTTGTGAACTGTTGCTCCTTTCCTTTATTGGGAAAAGTTACTTTAAAGGAGAGTGACTTTCACCAAACCACAATATACACAGGACAGCTTGATGTTGAAAGTCCATAGAGCATGAGAATAATAAACAAAAATGTGAGATTCCTGACAAAAGACCAAGATTTTTTTTTTCCTTTCTCCTTGATTTAGCATTTTACTAGCAAGCTACTGTTACCCCAAAGTAAAAACCCATAGGACCTGATTAGTTGTGATGAATTAACATTAGACACTAATGGTTTCTGCCTCTCTGGATAGCTTCAAAAGCATCAATCCCTGAGCTTATCAGAAATGCTGTCTGCAAGGTTCTGGCCTTCCTGGTATTTCCATGATGCTAATTGCTATCATTAACAAGTTGCCTCCTCACCAGAGACTCTTGTAAAGGACAAGGTTGTGGGATTGTTTTTGGGTGATAAGTGTGCCATCTGCTTTCCTTTTACAGCCCCTAGTCATATAGATTCATCAGTGCAGTTTTAAAAGAATTGCTGGGGTGGGGGTCTTTACCAGATGTTACCCAATATTTTGGGACAGATGAAAAGCCAGATAAATTGATGGTGATTAGAAAACTGTTGCTTTCTTACTGCTCTTCTGGGTATGTTTCAGAGGAATGTCTTCAATAATAGCTACAGGCATCAAAAAGCAAACTGTCAGGCTAATTGTGTCAGCTTCATGTTGCAATAAGAAGAGATTTGTGCATTTTTTAAGCCATTTCAGCTTATAGGGGTTGGGAGTCTACTTACCTGTATGTCACTGTGCTTGGAAAGGGCTCAGCAGTGTCCAAACACGTGAGAGAAATAGCAGTGACTCAGCTGTGCTTCTCCTTTCAGTCCCATTTTCTTTACACCGTTGTAACTTCTTTTATCTGCGTTCCCTCAGCTACTCTGAGCCACAGGGACAGTGGTTTCAGTGGGTTTCCCATTTCTCATCATCTCCCTCCTCAGGTGGCTGCAGGGGGGAGTGACAGATGAACAGAAATATTGCTTCCAAGCATTCTCATGCAGCCCAGAGAATTGTTTGAGTTTGCACTAGACAAACAGGACCTCAAGTCACAAAGTGATAAAATTTAAGTCTGAAATTTTGTATAAGATTATTAAATGTCAGGCTGCTGTGAAATCTGTGACTGTCTGCAGGTACCAATGCCCCAGCATGGGGACTGACTCACTCGTGAAAGCAGGTGATGTTAACCACCTTGCACACAAAGCCTTCAGGAAGGGAGTGGCAGTACAAACTTCAGATTTGTGGTGATGTGCTCTGCTTATCATGAGAGACTGTCCATGGCAGTTAAGTCTTTTAAAGGGAGGTATTGGATACTTCAGAACACTAAGGGGAAAGTTTGGGGTTATAAGTGTTGAATTGTAGCCACTAAATTGAAGTGATCAGGAGCAAAGTGTCATCAGTGGGAGGGTTTTCTCACCCTTACCTTTCAACCCCTGCTGAGCAATGACATGAGTAGAAAATGTTGTCTGTAAAAGCTGTATTCCTAGTTGGGTAAATTAGAAAGCAAGTATGGATTCAGAGTCAAGTTTCACAGCTGTTAAGTAGTCATGTAACTGCATATACATAGAGTGGAATTTCCCATGTTGTGAAGTTAATATCTGAGGTGTGCAGCTTAGACCCGAGTACAAATTTTCCTGACTTTGGAAGCTGCTTCAAACGCCCGGTTCAGCCATGGACCTGAGGGCTCCCACCACCCTGCCCATGGCTCAGGACATTTCAGGTCCAAGAGTTATCAGCCTCTGCCCCAGCAATGCCAGAGCAGGGCTGGGCTCCAGTTTCTCACAGCCCTGCCTTGGCCAGCCATAAGCCCCCCAACACATCCCTCTTCCCACAGCCCTACTCATGGCAGCGGCTGACTGAGGGTGCCTCCAGCACACGGTGCACTGTAACACATGCTCATTTGCAGTAATAAACGTCATCCCTTCTTACAGAATATGGTGGAAAAAAGAGTTTTCCTGCATGCACTTTTCTGCTAGAGCAGAATGCCATAAGGACATGAAGACACTCATTAATTTGAGAGATCTGAATTGGTGCAGTTCTTTTGAAATTATACAATATTGAGTGTATCTTTTCCAAGCACAAAAATATTGTGGAGACTGCACATATGACACGAGTCCCATGAATAGATATATGAATATGGCAAGAGGAGTAATTGTGCTTCCTTGTTTGGGGGTGGGGGGTGGATGGAAAAAGGTGTCTTTCTGACATGTTATAAATGGTAGTATGACTCCTTCCTGCAGAAAGTTCACACCTTTTGGAAGTGTTACGTGTAATCTTTAACGCTCTATAAAAGGTGAATTAGTTTTAAAGGAACTAATTATTGTTAAATAGTTGCCCTAGCAACATAAAGAGGTTACCATAGTAGCCTCTTCTATGCAAATTGAAATGTAGCCAGTCTAAAGCTTCATAGAACTGGGGCTTTTAAAATCAAAGAAAACAAACTTCTTCCTTCACTTAATGAGCCACTGCCATTACATAAAATCTAAGCTAGGTCAGACCCTGAGATTATTGTTGGTGTTGTCTTACTCCAGCTGTAATAGGTTTTATTTGCTTTTCCCTTTCAGTGAAAGTTTGAGGAAGGAAACTAAAAGAGATTAAACTGCATAGTATCCCTGTAATTCACAATCTTGTCACATTTGCTCTGTGACAGATATGGGGGGATTCAGGTATCTGGGAAGTAAGAATGATTCCTGAGCTAATTCTTTTTCCATGGGGTAATGCAAAAATCATATATCTCTATCCCCACATTATCCATCACACTGAGCCAGAGGAGGGAACATCCCCTTATTTCTTTGCTTTCTGATAAAACCTTGTTATCAGTAAGTCATTTAGATACAGTTTGACAGCATTCATGTGGAGCTCCAAAAGCATCTCTGAATCAAGAAAGCATGGAGTGTTTTTCATCGTATCGGGGTGAGGTTAGTAAATAATTTTGTCACTGGCAAGGGATGACTAAACCACTGGGAAAAAATAGTGTGCCCAGTGGGTCACAAATCCCTGTTGGGTCCAAGTGTTGCTGTTTCTGTCACTATATTTTATTCATGTCTCTTTCTCTGTTTTCCTTCAGCTGGAGTCAGTAACAGTGCATGAACATTTGTGCCACTGGTCATGTTGCAAAGGCTTACAAAACACAGCTAAGCCATTTCTTAATCTCATGAAAATGCCACTGGTGTCGAATCAGATCTTAAAATAATTCTTCAACGTTTAATGTTTTCCATAAAGCCACAGTATCCCAACTCAAAAGCCTATGCAAGAATAAGTGTTTCATTGAAAAGGTGAAATGGGTTTCTTGTCCATCAGGTTGTGGGGAAAAGCTTGACAAAAACCCTTCTGAACCCTAGTGAGTGCTACATGCTCAACCACTCCTCTCTCAGCACATGCCCCCTTACGTATATTAAATTAATCCCAAATGCAATTGAAATAAGAGCAATAAGCTCCAGACATACTTACGTCTTCCTAAAGACAGTGTCATGCTTTCAGAAAGCCTGCATCATTTTGTAAGAGTCAATATGGAAAAGCTGGAATTCTTATTTTCACTCTGATATCACAAAGTTAGCATCACAATATTAACTTCAAAATTAATCTCCATTTTGACCTAAAATTTAACTTAAAAGTCACTTCTGAACAATAGCATTTTTATTAGCCTGTCTTTAGCAAAATAGTAACATTGGTCATGGAGTACCAGTCTTTATGACTCTCATCAGCAAGGTTTCCTTTCAAATGATGTTTTTCAGAGCCAGTGCTCATGCATCCGTCCCCTGTCTCTGTGACTGTCCTGCATGGCTGCTGGGCAGCTGCTGTGGAAGTTGCTGAAGCCTCCACAGCTGGGAGGAGAAGACAGCTCCCTCCCCGTGAAACTCCTGCTCTCGGTCCCCAGGCTGCCCTCGCTGCTGCCCAGGTGGAGGGGTCTGCGCTCCCTTGTTGTCTTACCCAAGTGCTTAATGTCTTCGGGGGAGCTGAGCTGGTGCTGCGACGTGAGAGAACCTGTCAGTTCCCAGAAGCAACTCTGCGTGGTCAGACAATATTCACCCCTGCAAGCGCCTGTAGAACTCCTTTCTGGGTGCTGCTTGCCTTGGTCAAAACTGGAGGCCTCTGATGATGGATTCCCATGAGGAATGGGCTTCTGTCTGGATGGATGTGAAAAGAATGATTTCTTCTTTATGCAGTGATGCTATGCTAATAAAGCTAAAATGACACTAAAGAGATAGATGTAGTATTTACACAGGAAAATCTATCCATTTAAATGTGCTGAAATTAGAAACTAAGCAAAAAGTACCTAGTCATACTTAATTAACAGAAAGGTTTGCCCTTAACATTTTATACTGCATTTTAAGCTGACTGAACAGTTCAGAATTAAGCAATTATAACTCATGTACCTTTTGTTTCCTGAAAAGAGGAGGAGCTTCCTTTAAATCTTGTGTTTTCTACAAATGTATCCACGTAATTAGTTCTTGGAAGATATGCAGAAGTTGTATCCATGATTTTTGCACAAGAAGTACTGGTCAGTTAATGAATCCAGTTTGCATTATAAGGATTTACTATAATATAGGACAGAAGTTAAACACTGAACATTTATGCCACTGATGTATTTCAAAGAGAACGTGATTTACTGTACATGTTGTAAAGTGGATTGATTCCTGGAGGGACCTGTAAAATCTCTTTGATGTGAAACTAGAATATGGACATATGATAGAAAGATGAGATTACAAGGACATTGCTGCCATCTTTTTCAGTTTGTTTGTTTGTTTGTTTGTTTTTTAAGTACAATTGATAAATGTTTTTCACAGTAGCATGTGTTTTATGAAGATGTCATAAGTCAGAAAAACACCCGCTGGAGAAAAAAACAACCCCAGCCTGCTCTGCTGCTGTTCTAGACCTGTATTCTTTTCAGCAGCTGCATATATAGCAAAGTCCATGTCCTCCAGGGAAAAAAAGATAAAATTCTTCTCCATACCTAAACAGAATGAGTCTGATTCTGAGACGAATCTTTTAAAGTCCCCAGCACTGAGGTGTGGTGGTGAAGATAATTTTCAATCACCTCTGTGCACTGCAACTTTTGGTTTGCTCTCGTAGCTAGGGAGTTTCTATCTCTTTTTTTCCTCTTTACCCCAACATTCAGGCCTGCCTGTCTTTACTGCCGTATCCATGAGCTCACCTCAACACCATTTAAACAGTGACAGTGTCCTAAGCTAAGGCTTTGCCCCACTGCGCAGCTCCTACTCTGGCACAACAACTGGAGCAGAGCTTGAGAGGCACTCCTGTGAGCTTATCTTCAGCACTGCCTGTGCTGCAGGGGTGACAGTCCTGAATAACTGATGTTTTTTGGAAGCCTCTGCATGCTGCTTTAGCCTTTTTATGCATGCAAATAGAGGCAGGATGCAGCTGAGGACCTTACTCAGTAAATCAGCCTGGAAGATTGACAGAGTTTCTAACTAGTGTGGCATGCACTTGAAATCATTCATATACTCAAACACCAGGCACTCAGTCGTGCTGATATGCATCTGAAACAAAACTAAATTGTCCAAAATCTCTTTTCCATTTGTAACTCTGACCTAGAAATTTGTATGACAAGTGGAAGTGCTGTCAGAGAGGTGGTTAGGCATTATATATTAAAAAAATAAATTGAAAAGAGCTCTGCTCGGCAAAAATCTTTTCTCTGAGTTTTTGGAGGAATATGAGAACGGTCCTTGCAGAGTGCGAGGGTACATCTGCTGCCACTGATTGCTGCTCTCTGCTTTGCTGCAACTCAGGGTCAACTGCACGTGTTTGAACTGTAAGTCAAATACCCAAAGTTACAAGCACTGATTTCTAGATCTAAGATTGAAAAGACAATGCAGTCAATGTCTTTTCTCTTTTTGTTCTGCTGGTGGACACTTTATAATTCATGTATTCATGAATTTTCTCTGTAGCCAGGAGAGATTAAAAAAAATTCTTAAAAATACAAAAGCTAGTTGTATTGTGCAAAACCTCAGGTTCATTTTTAAACCAAATGTGAGTAAATTTTGAGAAAAAAACCAAAAGATATTTACTCTGATAGGGAAAATGAAAATTAAAGGGCTTTTTAACAATTGCATTTACCAACAAAGCTTTCAAAGGAATTGGAAATAATTATAAAACACCTCTGAATTTTAAAGGAATTTCAGGTGACAAAAAGAGGAAGAGTTCTTTTCATTTGTTTAAGAACTATCAAAGTATTTGCTTGAAATATTTATTAAAATATTCATTTTCAACTTGCTAAAAATATGTTTTTGTTTAGGAAATGCTTAGGTAATGTATCAAAGATTGACCTTTCTTCTTGAAATACCAGTTTTCGTTTAAAAAGGAAAAGCGCATTAAACCACTCGTTTAATAAATCAGAACATTTGAGTTGGATCAAACTATTCAGGGTCGGTCCAATTTTTTTTGTCTCTTTTTCTCTAATTTTTAAATCATAAACTTCATTTGAACCCAAGATATTCTTATGTTTCAACCACTGAACTGAATGTTCACTGTTTGTCAGTTCTGCCTATGTTTAGCTTAAAAGACTATATAATACTGAGTTCTTCCATAAAGGCCATTGTCGTAGGTATTCCTCCAATGTTTCCTACTCTGATTCATCTGGAAAAGCAAAATTACGTGGTTTCTGGCAGTGTTCATTTTGGACAATATTTAAAAATAAAAGCACCTGAAAAAAACCCACAAAAAAACAAAGGATGATTTCTTTCTAGTCCTCAAGCATCGTTTTGGAGTTGGTTGACATGTTAAAGCTACCACAGTTGGTTGTTCTGGCAGTACTGATAAACATTTGTGAATGCACAGTGCTAGAAGTTTACTTAAAATGCTGAGTTGCTGCTGTTGAAGACTAGCTTGTGATTTCATATGTACACTCAGTTATTCAGTACTGCTGTTCACCATTATGTAACTGCGATAAAAATCTGGACCAGAACGTTCATTAAATTATCACTTTGACTTCTCTGTTTCATAGCAAAAAAAACCCCAATTCTTTCATATACTTCATTCCTCTAAGTGCCTTACAGAAACACATATGTTAATTAGCTTCAAGTGCGATAAATGAAAAGGAATAATGTGTGCATTAATTAATTATGAAATTTTGTGAGGAATTATACCTTAAGTAGCTAAGGAATTATCGGTCTTTAAGTCCACGAGAGATTAGTAACTTTAAATGAATGACCTTGATGGATTCTTGAAAGAGGACAATTGTTTGCCTAAATGAAGATACCTTTAAACTGAAGAACATTTGACATTATTTTTTAGTTTTTAACACTTCATTTTCTCAGAAATGTTTGTGGCACTTTTTTGTCCCTATGTTTACCATCATATTGTAATGATTTGTATCACTTATAGTGAATTTTCTGTCTTTCAAATGCATGCAAAATCCAACAATGTAAATCTCAAAAACGACTGTTAAGGAGGTAAGGCTGAAAACATCATTAAATTCCACCTAGAATTAAGTTCTACCAGTGCTTAAGTTGTTTGGTTTCTGTGAATCCTAAAGAATTTCCTTGAGGCAGGGGAATTAAAAGTAGTTTAATTTTTTTGGTGATAGGCCAGGTGAAAATATAATCTGGGGACAAGGAAAATGCTTTGATCTTAGTGTTCTTAAAGATATGAAGTATTTTGGAATAAAACTGAAGGAAAGAAAACTGCAAGTTCTAGCCATTTCTATCTAGAGAATAATTTCAAAACTTCAAAACAAATTTTTGGTTAATTTGTTTTTTCCAAAACAAAATATTTTTTTGAAATTGAAATGTCCCCTTGGTTCACTAGCCTGTCTTTAGGTGAGTAAATTAATGACTGTCCTTCTTAATGTCTCTAGGCAACCTTTAACATTTCAGAATATCTGTGTAAATATATGTATGTGTATACATATAGACATACATTATTTTTTCTTTTAAAACTTTTAAAGTGAAAATGTCAGCTGGTTATTTTAAGGAAGAAACTTTTTTCCAAGAAAACCCTAATCTAGAGAAATTATAGTAATATTATATTCTTAAAAATGTATAAAATAATACAAACTCTAAAATTCCATAAAATCCTCATTTTGCATAATTATTTGACTACTGTCTCTTGCCTTTCTACACCTGGTCTAGGGAGGCATTTTTCAAGTACAGCTTTCATCTCTGGTCTTTCAGGGGATGGCGCACAGAGCTACGCTTCCCTACTGAACCTGTTTCCTTTTATTTAAAAGAAAATGCCCTGCCCTGCTAGAATGTTCATGCCCAAATATCAGACACATCGATGTCTGGGATCCACCACCCTGAGGATTAGGTGAAGTCACAAGCAGAGTGTTTGTCTGCCATTGCCTTACGTGTCCTGTGCACCCTTCAGCCTTCCTAATGGACTCAGTCTGGTTTATTTGAGGGTTTCTTAAGGCAATTTTCCTTATATTTATGGAAAGCAACATCATTATCCCTACCCCTGAAGTCCATAAACCACACTGGGTTTCTTCATCTGTCAGGATATAGGTCACATCTGGTTTGTTGGGCATAACCAAACATCCTACTCTAGGCCACCAAGCATGCAAAACAGCAGAGCCTGAGGGCAGCTGTTGTCCTCTTGGTCCTGCACGCACCGTTAATACAGGGAAAGCAGTCACAGCTTCATGACTTCATCATTTCTGTTTGTCCCCCAGAGCAGCCAATGCCCTTAGATGGCTGTGTCCATCCTGCTGCCACACAGGACAGTAAAGCTCATATGGCCTGGAAGCTGCAGTAGCTTTTTCTTCCTTAGGCAGGACATACGGGAGAGTGATGTTTGCCCTTTATGGCTATATTAAGGAATGGTCCTACCATAGGAGACAGATAGAAGACAGCCACTCAGCCCAGATCTTCACACAGTAGTCCACTGATGCTTCAGATGACTCTGTCTTATACTCATCAGTATACTCATCAGTTCCCTTTTACCCCTCTTGGTACAGGCTCCCATCCACACTGCGTTTCTCCCCGTCTTGCTGCCCTGGATCCTTTTGCTTATGGTGCACCTTTCTCACCACTGTATGCCTTGATGTCCTTCAACATTACAGATTTTTGCATGTTCTCTGTATACAACAGATTTTTTAATTAATAATGGCATGACTTTCAGGGAAGTCAGGTCAACGTGACTAGATGCTATTCTACAATGAAATAAGGCAGTTTCCCCAGAAGTCATCTTTAACACCAAAGCCCCCTACAGTCCTATTCCACATCTAAGTAGGGATTCTTTGTAAAGGTATCAGGCAAGGTCCTGCAATTCACATTAACAACCATATTATTCTCTACATTGCAATTTAGTGTAGGGCACATATCCTGTGGAGATGTTTTCACAGTCCCCCATCAGGGCCCTGAAGGTACTGAAGGGCCATAACCGCAGGCTCACCTAGATGGTCCCCTCCTCCCCCTTGCCCTTAGGGGCCATCTCAGCCCCTCCCTGAGCTCTGCCATGGAGTGGTGGTCTCCACCCCCATTTCCTGGGTGTCCCCTCATCCTGGGTGCCCCCTTGCTGTGTGAGGGGCTGTTGATGGGCCCCTCGGTGAGAGCCCAGCCAGTGGGAGGTTGCCCTTGATTCATCCCCTCCCAAGGGGCCCCACACGCTGCTTCCTGGCACCTCTCATTCCTTGATTTTTTTAGAGGTAAAGTAAAACAAGACGCTTGACAAGGACATAGCCTTGATCAGTTTTGGCTGGCTTTCTGTTTAATTGCTCACCCAGATGTTTGAAAGCAGTCAAACCAGACCTCCTGAGGACTGCCCAGAAAGCCTGTTATTATGTCTCTGCTGTTTACCAGTTGTACTCTCTTGATGTTGGTGACAGCTGAAATTACTTAGGCAGAAATGATAGAAATGCATTCTTAGCGATAACGCAAAAAGTTGGTTAGAGATAATCCCTGAATCTTACTCCAGAAAGAAAAGTCAGCTATAGACAAACCTGAAGAATACATATAACTTTTTTTTTTCTTCTTCATATAGCATCCTCATTTCAAGTTTCATATTTTTCCCCAGAAGTAAATGACAGGTTTGATGATAATTTCAAAGGGATTTCTGTCCAATCTTGCTATTTCAAATCCTTACGATGTCAGGAGAGGCGGTTTGTATAACATTAATGCCTTATCTAAAATAACTGAGGGTTGTGAAAAAATTCAGATGATTTGACATCTTTTGGATCATTTCCTTTATGTAAAGTGCTCTCCAGAGATGACAGTGCAGATCAGACTGTCCAGTTTATCATATATTGTTGCTTCTTTTTTCTTACTGTTTTTCCTGAACAAAGGATGGTTAAAAAGGAAACAAAAAAGAGAAAGAAGAAGCAATATTTATTCTCTGTTTTATTCATCTTTGGAAATTTTGCATTTAATTATGCATATTAGTAATTTCTCTGAATTTTACATTTTATCTCACTCTTCCAAGAGATTTCACTCAATGTCATTGCAATTGTAATCTCACTACAGTCCAGCAAAAAAAATATCTGGCAATTCAAAAATCAAAACTCATTAGACTGGGTCAAACAATAGTCCTTTCTGGTGTAGAAAACCTTTATGCTCAATCTTTCCACTAACCAACAGAACTTTCCCAGAAGTAGCGGATGAAATTAGAAATGCCCTTTTTATTTGGTCTGCTCTTTAACAAAGCATGTGCTTTTTTTCACATGTAATAGAGCTGCACCATGCAGGAATGACTCTTAGCTTTCTTTTGTAACTAATTGTATGACTAACCCAAGAAAATACTTCTCGTTTCTTCTGAATGTGTCTGCAGTCTGACCAAGCCAGATATAGAAGCAGATAAATAAATGACTCTGTCCTGGTTTCAGCTGGGATAGAGTTAATTTTCTTCTTGATGGCTAGTGCAGTGCTGTGTGTCAGATTTGATGTGGGAACACTGTGGTTGGGGATTTTTTGTTTTCTCAAGGGCTGGAGTGGCACAGGAGGTTGGGAGGGGACACAGCCGGGACAGGTGACCTGAACTAGCCAAAGGGATATTCCATACCATGAGATGTCATGCCGAGTATATAAACTGCGGGGGTTGTCCGGGGCCTACAGATCGTTGCTCGAGGACTGGCTGGGCATCAGTCAGCGGGTGGCGAGCAGTTGTATTGTTTGTCACTGGTTTTCTTTTCTCCCTTCCCTTTGGATTTCATTCCTCTCCCCCTCTCCCTCCTTTTCATTATAACTGTTATTGTTATTACCATTATTGTTACTTTTGTTTGTATTTTATCTCAATTGTTAAACTGTTCATATCTCAACCCTTGAGTTTTACACTCCACTTCTCACCACCACCCCTCTGGGTGAGGGGGAAGTGAGCAAGCACCTGGGTGGTACTTAATTACTGGCTGGAGTTAAACCATGACACCCTCTGATAGCTAAACAAAACTCAAATGCAGTTTGAGAGACCTAAAAATTACTTAAATATAGCAATGGATGACTGATTTTTTTTTCAATGTTCATCCAAATCAGAAGAAATAAACACAATACAGAGTCTAGATGAACAAAACAGCCATCTGAAGAAGCTGGGGTGCTCAGACATCAGGAAACACTCTCTCTTTAGTATCTAGACATTAAAACTTATCATGCAGATTCTCAACTGTAGCTCCAGAAAGCAAGCACTATGATTTCTGCTCTTTCAGAAGAAATTGCAGCATAACAGATGCTGGAAGCTAGGCAAGGGCAGTGTCTGTAAAACACTCTTAATTTGAAGCAGCTTTGCACAGTGGGATGCTGATTCTTATAGGCACCAACAGGTAGTTGTGGACACCTAAACAGTTTTAAAACTTGTTGAAGTCTGTCAGAGTGCTAAACTAGAGGAAAACCCATGAATGTTATGTAGCACAAATAGCTGTATGGATACTCCCAAGCAACACACGTCACAATGTGGCAAGTTTTTCTCATTCCAAACCTATAAGCTAAGTAGTTAGCCATGACGTGTGTGGATGCCAAAAGTAGGTAACTGACAATGAACTTTTGAATTGCTCTGTATGGGCTGCGGGGCCCTTTGGCACTGTATGTGTGGAAAAGGGGCTAAAAGCAGCTCTTCTGCACTCCATCGCTCTGGCGTTGTTGTGATATCTGGGCATGGTAACTTGTGGTATGCTACTACCACATTTCAAGAAATAGAAGTGTTTAAGCCCAGACAGTACCAGTGTACCAGACTTGCCACTTCTGTTCCTCACCTTAGTGATACAACAGTGTGCGATCCTATATGTGATCAAATGGATATGGAGTCAAGCTTATCTTAAGATAGATTTAAAAATGTATACTTCATCATTTTATCTAGTGACATATAAAGACTAAAAGCCTACAAGAACAAAAGATATCTTTTTCTCATTACCTAAGTTACTGCTACAAGAAGTAAAATATTATTGATCAAAAAATATCTCCAGAATATTACTCTGTCAGTCAGTGAGTCAATTTTGTTTCCTTACATGTTTGTATTGTTTAAGATTTTTATCTCTCCTCAGACAAAACACATTTTCTCTTTGGGAATTTGGAAGGGAATACAAGTAGATCTAATAAGCTGAATTAGATAGCACTTGTTTTGGAACATAGGTACAGATGTAATATTTAGTTGTAGTTGTAGTACAGTGTTGTTTCTTCCTTCAGTGTTTGATTTTATGCCCAGATGCAGTATTGAAGGGCCATCCTGGACCTCTCCCTCCCAGTGCAAAGGCTGACAAGTTTTATGCCTAAAAAACACGTGGTAACCCAACTGAAAAGAACTTATGTATTTAGAGAACATTTTCTTCAAACTTCTTTTGCCTATGAGCTGTTCTATGAAGCGATTGTTAACAAGAAGAAAACTGTAGTGATGGTAATTGTAGGTATAGAAGCAGGTGTATAACGTCATGGAGGCTCCAACTGAAGTTCAAACTGTATTACACCTCCACATGGCATCTGCTGGAGGTTACTTTCCAGCTAGGAGGGCAAAAGATTGACTGAAGAATTGGAGATGCTGAGGGAGAACCAGAAGCAGAATACACATATTTTCTCTCAATTTTCAGCATTGTGGCTACTAAACTAGTACAAGAATAGTCAGAGAAAAGTTTGGACTGAAGTTTGGAGTAATAAAAGTGCAATTTTAAAATTGCCTGTGTCCCTCTAATGAATTCCCATTAAACATCAAACCATAGGGTTGGCCATGAAATAGGCTAGTACCCAAGCTAGATGGTACCCAGCTTTCAGGAGGATCAATAAAGACAGGACTCATTAAAGAAAGGCAAACCCAGAAAATAATAGGCTGTACTACCACTTTAATTTACTTTGAAGCACATGGAGGGAGGAAGAACAGAAGGAAATGGAACTCATTTGTCTAGAAGTGAGTAGGTGGTTATTAAAAGATTGTTTATATTGTTTGATCTAAATTGCTTCAACATCTTGGCCTATTTATTGTCCAAGGGAGACAGGAAATTTCAAGCTTAAAATCATCACTGTTCATTTCTGTCATTTGTACAATGGCTATCAGGACAGATCAAAAGAGCAATTGCATTTACATTAGGTGAACAAACAAGAGTTAGACTGTTCTTATTAATACACAAAATGGTAGTGAAAACTGTTGGAGTAAAAGAAACAGAAGAAGACCCAAAAGAAGCATAAGGAGTTTCTTCAATGGTATAAATCGTCACACCACTAAAGAACTGATTCCAGTTGCCACCAGCTGTGATCTAAAATAGAAAATTCAGAAGTGTGTACATGCTAATCTTTTACCCTGTTAGTCAAGTTATTTTGCAAGTGGTGTAAATTTGCTGATCACCATGAAAGTTTATTGCTTATTGTAGCCTTTAGTTACAAAATGAATGAAATACTAAGCTGTGTTGAGAGCAACTACATAACTACAGCTAAAATATGTCTCACTTACACCACATTTTTTCTGTTATATTTTGATTTCAACAGTGATGAATCTTAAGGTAAAAAAGAGCACTTAATGCATTAACTGTTATGGTCTGAAGCCAATTCTGTGGTGCAGAGGATGAGTAAACACAAGGTGACAATGAGTGATAGAAGATTATACCTCAGCAGGGAAATGTCTGGAAATCTTTTGACTGTTACATTTCATATTTTATAATTCATGTAATATTAAAAGCTTTAGCCTTCCAGGATAATACTGGTTTATGACTGGTTCCCCCCAAAGCACTTCTTTAGCTTACTTTTTTTTAATTGTGTTTTGTTGTTTATTTTTTTGTTTTGTTTTGTTTTTGTGGGTTTTTTTAAAGTTAATTTGTAGATTCTTTACTGAACTGGCATTTTTCTCTCTCTCATATTTTTATCTTCTGCCAGGTGTTTAAGTAGGTCTGGCATAGATAATCCATAGTAATTTCAATCTTGCAGTAGCAGGGAGCGGCTCTTACAGTGCCCTGTCACCTACAGTAGGATGCAAATCCCTGCACTGCATTACGCAGCAGCAGCAGCTGCCCTGCAAGTGCCGCAAGGGCAGAGGGTTCCATAGACCTTGCTGCACTCAAAGGAAAGCGAGACTTACAGTATGACAGGCAGCCCCCCAACTATTCACCAGCAACTCACAAAGAAGGCATATTCGCTCTGCTAAACTTAGAGACCTAATTGCAGTTTCTCTCTAGAATGCCTCAACTTCAGACTCTCTGAATTACTCTCCAGGGGGTTTTAAATTACATTCATGCACCTTGCTCCCGGGCAGACTGGGGAGACTAGACTCCTTATTCAGGTTTCTGACTTAGACAGCTGAAGTTAAGCAATGCGAATATTGCCTTATAACTACTAGAAGGATTAGCCTTGTAACCTTTAACTGGCACCAGAAAGCTGTTAATCACAGTTAAAATGGTTTCTCAGAACTGAATCTTTTGTCTACTAGAAGATGCTAGAATACCCCCAGTTAATTTCATGTAAACTAACGGTACATCTCCAGTTTTAAGCATTTAGGACCACAAATTTTTATCTGCCTGGGAAGTTCATTCAAATAAAATAGATCAAAACCACTGTACACTTTGGTTTCACCTAGAAGAAAGATCTCCAATACTAAGAAGTCTTTGCAAAAGCCAAATTTAAAAATCTAGTTTCTTCAACCAATCTATAAGCAGGTGAAAGGGTCACTACAAGCCTTTATTAGATTATATCCTTTGGAAAACACAAAACAGATCATCCATTGCTAACACCACCTTCACATTGAACACCACTTATTAGAATGATGAAAGACAAACAAAAAGACCTTTCTCAGGAATTACATACCTCTGAGCCAAGCAACAGGGGCAGCTTTCATTTCAAACTGGCAAGCTACAGCAGTGAGAAGAAATCTGGATTTCAGAACCAGTGATTGCAGTGAACCAGACAAACAGGTACAGTGTGTTGTTTTGGTTTTTTTTCTGTAGTGGTTTGGCAGTACCACAGCTCTGAATCTGCTAGAAATCCTGCCACAGGAGAGCGGTTCTTTACCCTTGTTTTTACCTCAGCTTATCTTTCTTGTCTCTTCCTGATGATTTCCTTGTGCGTCTGTTATGGAAAAGATTTCTAAGCAGTCTGGCAATGAAAAAAGCCCAGATTGTGTTCTGTGAAATACCTGACCATATTTTTGTAAGACTGACCTTTTCTGTCTCTCCTTAACCTGTTTTCATAGGTGTGAAATCTCAGGGAATTTTTAATCAGTTATTTTTAGTTGTCGTTGAAAGAAGTCAGATACATCTATGTGCTGACAAGGGAGAAAGAGCAGATAGAGATGTTAATACAAGCCTCCCCATCACAATTTGACATCTTGTTTTTTATGACAACAAGCTATTTTATCTATTATAAAAACTTGCTGATCTTATTTATATCAACATATTTTACACATATTCTTCAGCAACATTAACAGATTAAGAGAGTTAATTGTTGAAAAAAGCTAGATGAGATCCGGTGTGAGAGAGAAGTTTGGAGTGAATTTTTGTTGCCTGAATGGCTGCCGCTCATGATTGTAAAACAGCGCAGTGGCTCATCCAGTCACCATCTCCTTCTTGAAACACCACATCCTTCTTAGCTTTTGATTCACTTACTGGTATCCCAAATCAGGAAGGGAAATATTCTGCTTTATGTAGCCTGAGGGAAGAACATCAAATCAATGGATGGTGTATATCCACAAGAAGGCTGCGTATGGACTATAAGAAAGAAGAATCTTGAAACTTAGATTAACCAATTTTTTGTAGCTTTAATGGAGCCTGAATCTCATGTGACACATTAGGGTAAGATGTTTCTCACAACAAGGGAAGTTGCCACCCCATACGCCTTTCGCTAAAGTGCTCTGAATGACAATGCCATCACAGTAGAGGTAAGATTATAACAGTGCAACCAAGGGAAGGCTTTGGAGCAAAACCGTTGGGTGCTCCAGAGGTGAATATAATGCCCTTCAGCTCTGGAACACTCTGTTACCACAGCAAAAATATAAACCATTCAAAACAGGCTCTGGATATTTTCTAAATTATATTGAATTGTCAAAAAGCCTTTTCTTTAGCCTCCCACAGCACTGGGTAAATTGATTTGGCTACATTTTCTTTACATTAAAGTACTGTTCATGTCATGGTATGGGTGAATGTTTTCCCCTGTGTCTCCATAGATCATCTGGCTTTCACAGCTCCATCAGAAGTCTTTCTGTTTGTCACTTTGGTCTGTCTTCAGCTGTGTGGGAGTGGGAAAACACAGGGACAACTCTGGACTCAAATCCCTGGGGACCAAAACATGTGAGAAAGCATTTCTGTAGCTGTCATTTTCACAAGACATTTATCAGATACGTGGCTAAAATCACATAACAAGAAATAGCCCTCTCTCCACCGAGTAAGGAGAAGTAGTGGTATTGACAGTAAAATTTACTATTCAGAATCTGGTTAAGTGATGAAAATAATCCTGACTTTCTTAAAGATGGATGAACGGACAGCTTTACCCTTTTGCAGCAACACAATTCTTTATTCATCCTTTATTTAGAAGAATTCCAGGCACATTGGCTTTCTGGTTTTCCTCTGATCTCTCACTGACTATAAAAGCCTCTGACCATATTCCCTTCCTATTCACTGTCCAATTTCCAAACTAGAACGTATTGCCATCTCTGCTTGTATCCAGCATCTCTATTCTTGGAATTATACAGAAGAGAAAAGATAGGGCTACAGATGGTACCAAAATTCTGATTTTATTCTACATAAGACTTCGGAGAAAACCCTAACTTTACTGCATGATTATATTCCATAGACCTTCTGTTTCAGTGGCAGTAAGCTAATGAAACCCATTCAGCGTTGCTAACGCTTAACCAACACAGCTGCGGTCAATCCAGAGTGTTTATAATTTATACCCAGTGCTCTTACCACATCCTGCAGCAGACTACTCCTACTTCTATTAATGGGTTCTTTGCTTCTCTCAACACCTTGCTTTTACTAACAAAGCCTCATTAATTCTATTACAGTGGAAGGATTTTTGCTGCTGTGTTTACATGAAAACAGAGTAAGACGTGCTGTTTCCAGATGAAGGCTTTATTCTTAAACATAATATACTAAAGAACCTCAAATCTCTCTTTGTGCATTCTTATGGATGCTCAGCATGGCCCTTATATAAAATAAATTTTCTCCCTGTTCTGTCCTATATAGGTCTTTCTGGCCTGTCACACCTTAGATGAACTCATTGCTGAGGCTTCTGTCTATCTGAAATCTTTCTCCCTTTGCTCTCTGTCTGCTTGCTTGTCCATTCTTCCTTCAGCTATAAGTTATTTAGAACAGAGACCATCCTTCTGAAATGGTTTAGGATGTACTAAAGCCTGCTTTCCGGTAGGCAGACATAACTGGCAATGTTACCATTTTTGTTTTGTTTTGTCAGGCACACTAAAGTTTTTGGTTTGCTTGTTAAGTACTACAATAATGAAGCACTTTAGAAGTTCTTTTCGAATGCAAATTGTTAAAAAATAAAGCTTTTTTAATGTGTAATTTATTATTTATTTTCCCAACAGTCTTGAACTGCCATGTGATGTTCTCCATGACACAACAGATCAGTTTGTTCAAAGCCAGGAGTGCTCTGGGGAAACTCTAAGGGGGAGAGAACAAATACTACAGTGTCATAACAATGTAAGGTAAATGAGCAACAATCCCACCTCGACACCATGCATGTGCTAACTGGCCCATCTGCAGTCACTGTATTGGGAATATAGCCACTGAGTTTGGGAAACATCAGTTCATTTAAGATGCCTCAGAAAGTTTTGAAAATATGCCAGTCACTGAGATTTTTAAAAGAGCAAGTACCAAGGTGTGGGGGAAAAGCACTGTTGGGGGAGCTGCTGACATTGTCCAAGTACCTGCTGCCAGACAACTAGAACAGTGAAATGACATCTGGTGACTGCTCTCATGATGATCAGTTTCAGGAGCATAAAGACTAAACTCTAATCTTAAAATGGAGAATTTCTGTTGACATGGGGAGGAAGGAAAAAACTCAGAAAAAAACTGATGGAATATGAACTTTGGTGATCTAATTGTACTCCAAACAATACGTACCCCAATCACTGAGAAAAAAAATAAAGAAAACAGAAATAAACAACCTTTAAGTAGGCTTTAGTTCTGAAGTTAACTATGTTGGAGAAGACTCTTCACATACACACAAAAAAATTGCAATAGTTGAAAGAACATAATCTGGATGAATGGGGCACAAAATGTATAAATGTTAACTGCCATTATTAATGATGGATGATTATTGGACTTCTCATGACAATGGCTCCATGGATAAGGATAAACCTTATTCCTAGGAAATATTCCCTGTGGCCAAGCAAAGAGACAACCAGATGGCAGTGGACAGCAAGGAGCTGAGGGGAAGTCTGCTTTTCTGCTTCAGTACTCGGCTAGTCCTGATGAAGGCTCTGACCTGCTTTAAAATCCCAGACCGTCCCTTCTACTGTCCCACTCTTAAAAATCCTGAACTGGAACCATCTTTTCCGTATATGAATACAGACCAAAAGTTTTGGCAAAGCATTTTTAGGAACGGCTTCATAAAAGTTACACAGTTGTGTTTCCTTCTAAGCAGATAACCTCAAAACATACCAGTATATAGTTTTTCAGTTACCAATACTATCTTTTGATTTTTCATTGTGTAAGAGGAGGACTAATGGTCTTTTCACACCTTGTTTTATGCAGGTCATACTAACCCAAGCTCTGTCCCACTTGTACACTGCCTGTAGTCTGAAAACACACTGAGCTGTAAACTGAGTATATTCCTAGTCCATGATGAATTTTTCTATTGATTAGAAAGCAACATCCCTTGGTAGCAAGCTACTCTGCTGGAAATCTCACATGTAAATGCTTTGTTTGCTGTATGCAGATTTTACTGCTCTGGATTTCTTTAGCAACAGAACATCTCACCAGTGATCACAGAAGGCATCACACACAACCTCTGTGAGCATTTTTAGGAAATGTAGCAAGTTTTTTATAATTTACACCTATTACATGATAGCCTATTCAAAATAAATGTTTATTGGGAATCATTTCTTTTGGGAAAATAGTAACTTAACTAAAATTGTGGAAAGTGCTTACTGTGACAGTATCTGACGTGTAGGCCTGTGGATATGCAGCTTCTTTCTGAGCACTTTGCTGAGCAGCTGTCTTGAAAATGCAGGCATTGCATGGGTTAAAAACATACCAAAAATAACACACAAAATAAGACTGAAAGAGGTGTGTGATCCATCCTCCTGGCATGAAGTGGAAGTTCTTGTGTTTTTGTATGCTTACCTAGTCTAACAGCACTCTGGTGATGGAGCCTCCCCAACCTTCCTGGGCAGTGTAATACACTGCATCACTGTCTTAGCTGTTGACTTTTTCCTGATGCCTAAATTCCTAAAAAAATTTCTCTTCTTATTTTGGAAGAGTATGAATACGAAACCTCATCTTTATTCAACATGTTTCTTATATTTGTTGAGTTTATGAAATAGTTTGAACTGGTTCTGCCTTTGGCATCTGGACACTGGGAGGCTGCCAAAGCTCAGCTTGGAGGCCAAATGCTGCATGCATTTTTTTGCCTTTTACTACCAGTTGCTTATGCTGCTCTGTGTCACATGAAAGCTGATAGAACTTTGGTCTGAAAATTGAAGCCATGGGTGTCTTTAGCTTGAGTTTTCACTGTGAGAAAGTTATCTGTAAACCTTTTGGTGAAAGAAAAGGAGGTTATATAGGAAAACTAAAAAGGATATAACAGATACACAGTGAAGATCAGATCATTACTAGATGTCATTCCACACTGATGCTTCTCAACCAGTTGTATGGAAAACATCAGAGGGTAGTTTACTAAGCACTGGAACCTAGCCACTACCCACCATGGCAGATAGTGTCTGCATTTTCTTGACCATCAGCTGAAATTTCCATTCCGTTACAATGCTGGACAAGGACTAGTCAGCTCCCTGAAGCACTTTTGAGCAGCACTTATTTCTATTTGGAACATGGAGGCAAATGAGAGCTCAGGAAGGCAGTTTTATATACCCATCCTTATAGTCACATGATGTGCAAGGATCTCATTGTGGATTATACCTTCATGGTCCCATTTCCACACTCCATACCCATGCAAGGTGTTCACTGATTACACAGATGGTGGTAAAGCCATTATTGCATCATTCCCAGCCAACCCCTCCTTCTCCTTTCCCTGTCGCTCTTTTAGTGGAAAGTATTCTCTAAATTAGTTTTAAGGTGTTTTGCTGGGAATCTTAGGTGGTCTTTCAGTTGAGGAAGTTTGAGGAATGGTGTTCTGAGATGGTTTTAAGCAATCTACTGCCTTCTGTAACTTCTGAATAACAGTTTAGGCAGGTGAATCATTAATCTGGGCTTAATTCTTCATAAACCTGCCCTTTATGAAGGTGTGTGACCATTTCATAGTACAATGTCATCAGTGGAAGATCCCTTCTGTCAAATTTGCATATGGAAATTTGAATGGTCACTTTCCTCTGGGGACTGCACTGTCAGTCCTACTAATAAAAACCTTTTATCAGGTGTGTGGCCCATGTGTCAGAGCACCAGTTCCACCAACCTCCTACACCTATGATAACCCCTCTCATGAGAGTGGAAGGAAGCCCAGGTAGATGCTGCTACATATCCTTTTTTAAAGCAGACTGTCTGCCATTGTTGTAGGCATCATCTTCTATAAATTTTTCTTATGGTAATGTAGCCACTCAGGCCTAAGGTCTAACAAACAATGTGCTTTAGGCATTCAAAACAATGGTGAAAATCAGCTTCCAGAAAGCATGCCATAATTCTAAGAAAACTGAGAAATCCAGATACCATTTTGATGCTTACAAAATTCTATACTAGTACTGGTATGTAGAGGCCTAAAAGAAGTCTACTGAATGTGCAGATGTTGTCATTATCTAGCAAAATTAAGCCTTTTGTTAATGCTCTTTCTTTTTTCCATTGCTTTATGTAAATGAGTAGTAGCATACGGTTTCCGAAGTGCCCTAGGGCTTCTGGTTGAAAACCACTCATTTAATACATGCACATATATGCAGACTCTCACAAACAATTTAATATACTTTTGATTACTGCAAGAATTTGGCCATATTTAATCATCGTCATCATCCTCAGCTTCTTTTTCCTTTCAAAAACTGGGATTTAGGCTGGACCCCAAGATTCAGAATCACAGAAGTTTAAAATAGATTAAAACAAAGAACAAGAACTCCTGTGGACCAAGCGAGCTCTCTACTGAGATCAATTCAAAAGAGAAAATTGTATTGAAGCAGAATATAAATAATAATAATAAGAAAACCTTTTGTCTTGAATGAAGGTGTTGTTGTTATCCTTAGGAGGGTGTTGAATGCATTCTATGCCTGAATGAAAGAGTGGGTTAGATGGATTTTACCCCATCCCTTTCTTTCAAAGGCAAAATGAGATGGTACAAATGAAGTTATTCCCTCAGTTTGTGCTGTGCAATATAAGCCAGCAAGCCCTAGGCAAAAGGACAAATTACACCTTTTTTTCTCACAGATAATAGGTATTCTGTTCACAAAACATAGTTCATTCTATGATAAGGCTGTGATTTCTTGGTATCTCTTCTGAGTAATTGCAGAATGCTTTGTGAAGGGACAGAATAATTACATTTAACATTTAAGAGAAGGCATACAAAGGAGTTATTATATAATTTCCCGCAGATATCAATGGGGCTGCTCTCTAATGAAGACTGGCTGAATTGGAACAATAATGCAAACAAACCATACAATATTTCCTTACATGAAAAACCAGAACTTCCCATTTCACACTACTCTGTTCTTTTGGACAAGAAGCTGGCAGTGAAATACTTAATGGAAAGGCAGTATGCTTAAATTCTGTAAGATTTCTCCTGTGGCCCTTTCTCCTTTTTTTTCACGAAACAAGCAGAATGACCCTTAACACAAAACTTTTGATGGACAGACTGCAATTCAATGCATGATTAAATTGGCTTTTTCTTCTTCAACTTTTGGATGTCTACCCTCAGTACTTTAAAAAGGCTTAAATTTCAGCACCCAGAATATGCTAATGTGTTCAGGATCACTATGCACTCTTACAGTCAGAAGTCTCTACATTAAAACCCTAAATCACAACCAATATAAACTGACATAATTCCAAAGACTTCAATAGATTAATGGCTCTGGGGAAGAATGAAATGAGAATTCACTGTCATGCAATATGTATTTTAAGAATTTTTCTTATCCCACTCATGCAACTGAGGATCCAGTGTAAAATTTCCCTCTTTCAAAAATTTTTTTTTCTGTATCATGCTAGGGCGTAAAGACTTTTGATATTGAAATGCAGCTATACAAAGCTCTGAGAAGTGAGGGAAAAGTTATGCAGAGGGTTTTTTAAAATCAATTACAGAATTCAGATAGTGAACTGCTTTAACTGATCATCTTGTGTTTGATTGCCATGCATTAAAACATATTTTGGCTCTTCTTTGACTAGACCATCAGTTACTATTGTGTTGATGAATATTGATCCAAATTTCATTAAGTGAATGGGTTTTTAGACTGAGCTTTAAAAATTATGCAAAGTTACAAAGATAATTATAAAAATAATGATAATAGAATTGTATTTTGTTCTCCATAACTTTCTGGCATCCAAAAGCAATGCGACCTTTTCTTTATTAAAACTCTGTATATAAAACTAATCTTCATTTGCACTGATCAAGCTAAATTTTCATTTGGAGATATAGTTTATATTACCAGCATTCTTATAATATTACCAGCCAAATATTAACTTGCAAAGTCAATATAGCAAATTACTCATTACTGTATCGGATCTGGCTGAGCCCCATAGCAGCCCTCATAGCTCTGTGCTTGTACTGGTAGCTAGAGCTGGTGATAACACACCAGGGATTTGGCTGCTGCTGAGCAGCACTCACACAGCATCAAGGCTGTCTCCCCAACCTCCCCCTGACCCCTCACCAGAGGGCTGGGGGTGGGCAAGGTCTTGGGAGGGGACACAGCCAGGACAGCTGTCCCAAAGTGACCAATGGGGTGTTCCATACCATATGAAGTCTGCTTAGATATAAAAGCTAAGAGAAAGAGGGGGGGAGGGGGGGGGGAGCATTCATTATTTACCATGTTTGTCTTCTAGAGCAACCACTGTGCATACTGAAGCCTGGCTTCCTGGGAAGTGGCCAAACATTGCCTGCTGGTGGGAAGAAGGGAATAACATCTTGTGTTTTCCTTTGCTTCTGCACACACAACCTTTGCTATCGCTGCGTTAAACTGCCTTTATCTTGACCCACAAGTGTTTTTTTTCATCTTCTTTTCTTCCTCCCTGTTCTGCTGAGGAGGGGAGTGATAGAGTGGTTGGTGGTCACCTGGCATCCAGCCAGGGTCATCCCACCCCAGTCCTTTTTGGCAACCAACATGGGGCAAGGCAACAGCAGTTTTATATTAAGTGTGCTACAGCTATAGTAATTATAGGCACAGGCAAGCTCTTGTGCAGGTCACCAAGTTTGTTAGCTGAACTGCTTATCTCTATTTTTCTAAGCTTGGGAACATGTTAATAGAGATAATGGCTATGTGTTTTATCCTGGCATTGATGGTTCTGCTGTACTGGAGGAGCTATCTTGTGGAGAAGACGAGGGAATGCATTTCCCTCTCCCTGCCCTGGATGTTTTTTTTTTAATGCAGGCTCCTGAGGTCCTTGCTTACCTTTATGTGAGTGGTTTAATACTGTTAATTAATACTGTTGGCATATTATGGGGTTTGTAGAATTTGGTTTTGTCCTGGTGTAAGAGAAAACAGATTTTGGGTGAGGCAATACTGAAATGTGGCCTGAGGCGGCCAGTGCAGGGGTGCAGAGTGTGTGGAAGGATTTGGGCAGATTCCTAGGACGGTTATCACCTCCCATAATCTGGGACTCCACACCTGAACGGGCAAGCAACCCTGGCACGCTGATGTGCCACCTGATAGAAGGGTACCTTAACTACCCCCATGAACACCAACATCTTCTGGTACTGTCCTGGGGCCTGGCCTGTGCCCATCGAGCCCCAGTTCAGGACTCTCAGGGGGCTGTGGCTGAGGCAGGGACCCAAACTGCATCTGCAAGTACCATGGTGGAGACAGGGACACAAACAACTGAAGTAATTGCCCCAGTAGTGAAATTTCAATAAATAGTGGGTAAGAAGAGCAACAGGGCTGTACTGATTAGAAAAGGGAGGAGGAAGAAGAGGAAAATTTTGATCATGAGGCTGGTCCTTTGACAAAGAAATTGGAGGAAGGAGTGAAAGAATTCAGGCAGGAAGCAGAAACTACCCGGGTCCCTGACCTTGTCAGAACTTCAAGATATGTGGAAAGATGACAGCTGCCAGCCAAGTGAGTGGATTGCTGCCTGGCTGCTCCAGTGCCTGGATAATAGGGCTGATAGTCAACAACTGGAAGGCAAAGGAGCCCAGCAGCTGGGATCCCTTGTTAGAAACCAGGGAATTGAGAGGAACTGGAAAAGAGGCAGCCATCTGCAGTCTCTGAAGATGGCTCCTTTCAAGTGTGAGGGCGAGATACGCATTCAAGGAAGATCTTGTGAACTCCCCAGAAAGTGGATTACCACAGATGAAGGCACCCAGTACCTGAGAGAACTAGTAGCACTGGAAGTTATCTACAACGATCTAGACAATGAAGAGGTCTCCAAAGATCCAGAGGATGTCCTGTCTACATGGGCCATGTGGGGGAAGGTGATTCAAAGTGCCCCAACATCATGTTCTAACAGCTGAGCAGAGATGTATTGCCTGCATATGGGTACACCACAATTACAGAAAAATCTCTTCAAGGGCTTTGTTTTCATTATATGATATCACTAGAACATACTATACAATTATTCATCATCCAAAATAAACCTACAAGAACCTGCTCCCCCCCCTCCCCCACCAACTTATTTGTATCAACTGCACAATGTGGTTAAAACCATACATTTTTGAGGTACCTACTTCCTACACAAGACTGCAACAACAAATAAAACCACATTTCACAGACAGATGTCATTCTACTCCTAGTCATAAATGTACTTTCCACCTACAGAACATTCACACGGAGAATTTATAGAACTCTGATGTAATTGCTTTTACTCTGGGACTGTTAATTTTTTTCTGGGCCTTCTCCAGTTATTTAACAAACAGTGTTTAAAGTCAAAATTATTCTGATAAAAGCTTTTTGCTGTTGCTGAACCTAAAACTTTTATGTGAATTGTGAATGATGGATCTCTGAAAATGAATGTTTATAACAATAGTTCCTTATTTTACATTTCCAGTCCTTCTCATTTTGGTGTGAATAAAGTAGAAGTCTTCTCATCTCAGCTTTTTGTATACTCACCCTAATCTTGTAGGCTTTTTCGCCATACACACAATTACATGATTCTTCATCCATTTGTACTGAGGGAATTTGTATTGCAAAGAGCTAAGATGGAGAAATGTCTTTTATGTTTGTTCAGACATCGATGAAGCCTGTGGCACTTTACATCTGTAGAAATACAAAGGGTTAATTCTCCTGTCTTAGACCTGCATTTTTTTCTGGTAAATTCAACAGTGCCAACATAGGAGAGGACAGGTGCCACTATGGGAGGTCATACTCAGTGTGATCTGGTTGCTGATTGCTCTGGGACAAATTTCTGGAGAACTTTGAAGATTAGGACCAAACTCTTGAACTTGATTTAGCATTTAAAAATAATTCAGTGTAGAAAACAGAACAATTTTATACGTTGTTACACCTGTATTTTTGTGGTAAAAAGTATTTTCCACACTTTTGCATTCTAGAAAATATTTTCCCAGCCACAGCAAGCAAAGAGAGTTCATGGAATGGTGCATCACCACTTGCTTTCCTTCAAGAATTTGCTTTTTGACTGTACAAGAGGCATGTCTGAGCTATGAATTAACCCCAGTGACCCTGAGCTAGCACCACCAAGCCAGTGCACCCACCCTCACATACATATACGTATATATATGTTGCATAACAGTGCAATACTATGGACATGGGCAGAAGCTCACTTCTCAGAACAGCATGGCTGCACTCACACAGGGTTTGTACTACGCTGAAACTCCTGACTGGTTCCAAAGCAGGCTCCATAAGTAGAAGCTGTTGGTCCCTGCGCTTATTTTGCCGCATGGGACATATCTGCCATACATTACTTTATCCATACTTTGGTAATTATGCGACTCAGATATGGGTGACATACTATTTACGTACAAAAATCTAATGAGAGATCTGTTAAGCCACTGCCTAATTCTATGGATCTCTCAAATTATCAAAAATTAATCAGACCAGGGAAAAGTACAGTCAACCCCTCCATTCATATGTCTCTGTGTCAGACAACTATTTTTGAATGGTGATGTATTTGTCCTACTAAAAATAACTATTTTTAAGGATTGTTTGTGCTAATGTCCTCTGTGTGAGCCATAAATTTGAATAATTTATTCTTACATTTCATCCGTTGGAAACTTCCAATTTATTCTATTTTTGTAACTGAGTGAATATTATGTGGCTGCTTTTTACATTCATCTGGATTATTTAATAGGTTATGTGCATTTGCAGTGAATCAGAGAACTATTATCCTTTCCTGTTCTTGCTCCTTATGACCAATAAATCATGTTCTTTTCTTAAAAAAACCCCACACATTTATTTAAAAACCTAGTGATTTTATGTATTTAGCAAGTGGATTGAATTTTATGATATATAATGATCAGTAAGCCTTATGTGTTAAAGAATACTTCAGAGTGTGTTTGCATTGACTCTTATTTGCTGGCAGGTACCTCCAAAAGCAATACACAGGGATACTCAATCTACTCCATGCAGTAAAGATGAAAGGGAAAGCATGTTAAATGAGATGAGATGCTTATCCTTGCAAAGCAAACATAATTATCATTGATCTCACAGGATATATCTTGAAGTTAGAATTTCCTTTTGTGTTCAAATATATATACAAACCTTACTGATGCTTTAAGCAGATTCATGGTTTGGTTCCTTGCACCACATTCAGTACCATAAACATGTTATTTTTAAGGCACTTCATGTGGCCTCCTGTCTGTCAAATATATTCTCCACGGATATTTTCTTTACATTGGTTCAAAGTAGGCATCAAACCCTACCAAATCAAAAGAGGCAAATGATTAAGCAAGAATTAAAACAGCAAGAAATGAAACCCAGTATCTGGGAGAAGTGAAAGTGTTTGTTTAACCTGGAATGTGTGAGAACAATTTGGTTCTTTCTCAGAGTTTTTAAAATTGTCATTGTACTGTATGAAGAAATCATTAGGGGATTTATTACTGTAGAGTCACCAGTTTTTTTGAATTTGAGTAGGAAGGAAAAGATGTATAGAATTGGGGCGTGGGAAAGTGGAGTTGATAGGTATAGACACATACATATCCATACAAACAACAACAGGGAAAGATGCAGGACGATAATGGTCTTATCACAGTGACTGACATGGGCTATAGGATTAAAGTGAACACAACACATGGGCAAAAAAAAAAGTCTGAGAAGTGCATAGAGACACTTCTTTGCAATCTAGTCCAGCTCCCTAATTTCTTGAAACATACTTGTGAAGTTCTGCCTCTTCTAATTTTTGCATGCAAAAGAGAAGAGATTTCTGCCATGAAGTTTGGAATGTATCAGACCCTAATGGAAGTTGCTGTGTTCTACACCTGTAGTTATAATAAAACACACTCAGTTTGAGAGATGACTCTAATGTGCAAGTCACACACTGCTTAAGTATCTTCATGAATCAGAGCTTTAATCCATTCCAATAAATCAGCACGTCTGAACCCCCAACTATTTTTTACTGTGCTTTTTTTGGCAGTCTCCACTATGGAAATATCTACATCAATAGGAAAGTGACATTCTATAACCCGTACCACCACAACGACCTGGAGAACTATTACTCCCTGCCCTTTGGTGAGGGGCCCCTGGTCACCCAACTAAGAATTGGATTATTTCTGTTAACTACTGCGAAACAGAGCAGGGTCTTGGCTAACCTGGAGTCACAGATTCATTGCCTCGGGGAGAACCATCCAGACCATCTTCTCTCAGCTCCAATGTGTATGGCAAGCTCACAGCAACGTGCTTGTCTTAACTGATGACTTTTTTGTTGTTGTTTTTATTATTACTACTATGTTATTTTGTAAAAAAGGAGATTCGAGTCCCCTTCTCAAACTCCCTTTTTCCAGAATATAACTGTGCTGACAGACAGATGTATTTTCTACTTTCTGATTTAAGATGTTTCTGAATATTGAGCCAGTTTGTTCTTCCCTTTGCTCAGTAGCCATACTGGAAAATGGGTTACACACAGACACTGCTCTTTTTCTTCCTTTTTCTGGACTTAAAGCAGATCTTTTAAATACCGCTCCTTTGAACTTCATTTTTAATCCACCCATTCTTCTTTTTGACTTTTTGATTTTTCCAAATGATCCCCAAAACTCTGTTTCCAAACTGAACATTATTCTTGGCAAAGCCTCGTACAAGTTCAATGAAAAAGTTATCTTCTGTGCCTTGTAAATTATGCTCTCTGTAAGATATCCTAGAATGAGACTTGGGAGGTTTGGTAACTGTTTCATGCTGGTTATGTGTATCTGGTTTGCAATTCATTATAATTCACTGTACTTTTTCTTCAATACTGCCAATGAGCCCTGAATTCCCTCTTTTGTAATTCTGCATCGTTCATCTTCCTTACAGACTTTTCCCTTTATCTGATCTGCTCTCCTAGATTTTAGACTATTTCTCATCTTACTGAGATTATTTTGTAATCTGATCCTGTCTTTTGAAAAGTTTTTAATCTGTTCTTTGGAGTCATCTGTGTATTTTGTATTATCCTTTTCATCATCTGAATCATTAATGGAAATAATGACATGAATTCGGGCATAGAAGAGAAAACCATGATTTTATTTGCCTTCCTTTTTGAACAGAAACCCTTACAGTTGGATCTAAGAAGAATTTTTCAGCGAAGTATATGACCATTTTATAGCAATTTTCCCTAAAGGTTTTTTTCTTACCCAAACTATATCTCCTGATTCTGTGAGTTGGTATCAGAAGCCTTACTAAAGTTAAGACAATACTGGATCTATATTATGTTTGTATTAGTAACCATGTTAAAGTGAATATTTTATTTGCTTGGAGAAGTTGCTTCTCAAACAAATTGTTTGCTCTTTTATTACTCCTTAGTCTCTCCTACATGCTTTTATATTGCTATTTTTTAAACATTCATCTATTTCCTGTTAATGAAGTTAATCTGAATCATCTTAATTCCCAGACTTTATCCCAGCCTTTATTGATCTTTCTAAATACACACACACACCTTTTTTTCCAGTCTCCTGAGCCCTCCTTCTCTTCCAATAACAACAACAATAAAATGCTAAGTTAAAAGTTCGTTTTACCTAGCCCTCTCAATCATGTTCATTGGGTCCTGAACACTAGAGTACACCCTTCCACAAATTCTGTAATACACTGAAATTTTCTGTGCTCCTCCACTGAACTGCACACCTGTGCACTGTTAATATAATTGCATTAAGCATCTGGTTGCATCTGAATGTCTTTGTGTAAAAATTGAATCAGGGAGTTCACCGAGAACATAAGCTTGCAACACGCATTACTTAGTTTCCTGTTTTATTAAGTAATGAATCTGTTTTTATTTTTTCTTCCTTCCACTTTGGAAGTACCTGTAAAGCCTTTTATAGACCTTGCTGCTTCTGAATCTTTTATTATTATCAAAGCTCTAATTGTCTTCTGTATCCTAAAACAAGTTTCAGTGATTTCCTGGCTCCCTCCTGCTTCCACAGTTCCTCTGATTAATTATTAATACACCTAGCTTTCTCCTTTCCTCATCAGTAAGGCTAGCTTCAGCACAGGGAAATGTTTTGTTTAAGGCACAATTCGCAGAAGTATCTGGAATTTCTTGTAAAATGTACAATTTGCACAAGCACAATTTTTGAGAGTGAGAGAAGACTAAGGAGTATAGTAACGTGCATTCAGTTTACTACTCTTTGCAAGAGGATCTGCCTCAACAGTAAGGCAACACACAGGACAAGTCACTTTTTAAGTATTTTAAAGTATGTTGTCTTATTCTGGATAGTTATGTTTCATAATTTTTTATTACTTTTCCACATTTACAAGAATAAACATCACCAAACCATGAAGCTGCAATGTTGTTTGAGGCATATGTTATCCTCATATGGTTTGTCTGACATATATCCAATTTTTGAGCTTTGTCTGCTTCTTTTGCTTGAGTTTTTACAAGCTTACCAATTATGAATATTTTTAATACACTCAATGACTGAGGGGAGAAAAATCCTTATATCTCAGACTTTACCTTCACTTTTCAAGTTTCACGGCATGAGATGTGATCAACAGGATATTGTTTAATTTGGATCAGTGTTATGACTTTGAGAACTGTGGTGACAAAAGTTTTGACTCTTTGTCTGTGTAAGTAACTGAAATTAGTCGAAGGATAAACCCCAGCCATGGAAGCCGTCTCCTTTCCTGGAGGCTGAATGAATACCTGTTTATGTCACAAACTGTGCTTATAGTAAAATCCAGTTCTGGAAACATGAGAAGGGTATTTATCCTCACAAACAACTTGTTAGATAAAGATGTCATCACTGTCTTCATGACTTAATTAACCTTAAATACCATGGAAATTCTTTTGCTTTCATGAAACCTTAAATAATGGAAACTTGCATTCAGGTTTCCTTCTTCTTAACGACACTGGTGTCTTTCCTTTCAAACACTCCACAAGTCCTTAACATTTCAGGTCTGATTTTTTCTTTGTACTTACATGTTCCTCAACATTTTTCAGTATCAATCAATGAACACAATTTTTTTTCATCTTTCCTTGGAAATATTTGAGACAGTTTGGCTTAATTCTGATTTTGGCCTGAACATCTTATAAAGTTTTCTCTCCTGTTCCTCTGTGCATGCATGTTTTCCCTGTCAACTCTCCAGACTAGAAATGGCAGTTGTCATGACAACATAAAACATTTCCTGCTCTTGTATTCCTATGATTTTTGCTTTCTTTTTTGATGGCAGCAGCTGATAGCCTTTTTATAGAAGCACAGGCATATAAAGTTATCCTCTTGTAATATTTTTGCATGTAGATGACTGCAAAAAGTATGCAGTTAACTAAGCTATAATTTGATCCCTTCCAAAGCACATCCAGGAAGAAGTTTTCCCACAGACATCTGAAATGAACATTTGTGTATAGTACAGCATAATACAGAGGCAATTCGATGTAGAGGATTAAAATTTACAGTTACGGTATAGATTGTTCAATGTATAGATAGATAAATGAAGTTGCAATTTGGTATGAGTTAACACTTGTTCTGCACATCAAGTTTGCACATGGAAATACACATTTTGCACATATAGTTGGACAATTTGGTGGAAAATTTATGTATGTAATATACTTGGAAACCTTCTGTACAAGAATTATTGCATCTGAATTGCCAAAAGTTCCATTCATTGTTAAACTTTGATAAATTAGATTTTATTTTTCTACATGATCCTTTATTCTTCATCTTCTTTCACAGGCATGCTTTGTTAATATTTCTAGAGAAAATGAGTCTATATGCTTCCTTGCTACCGATTTCCTTCATTGAGTAATTTATTAAATTATCTAAACGTTCTATTCTTAATTATATCTACAACACAATATTTCTAGGACTTGGAATTGTTGAGTAATGTTTTTTTCCTGATGGTTGCAAAGTTTAGGTAACTGAAGTAAAAAATGGGCAAAATTCAAAGCATGTGACCTGGTCAATAGTCTAGTTCTTTTCAAATGTAACAAATATTGCCTGGGCTAGAAAAACAAAAAAGGAAAATGCAGAAGAAAATAGTAATACTAAAAAAATTCCAAACCGTCAAAATGAACAAAACAAAAACCTGCAGGAAAGACACAGCAGAAGGTTAGATGTATCATTCTCTCTCAGATAGCAACTAATCTGGCATTTCCAAACTTAAAGCCCTGTAACTTGAATTATCCTTTAAATGCTATTCTGTATGCAGCAAAGACTATGCCCAGAATTTTTAGTGAAGGTGTCTTCTGGGTATTTTTTCCATCAATATTTTACCAAATCTATTTCCATGTAAAAATATTTAATAATGTAGTTGTACACTAATGTTGGAGGATATTTGTAGAAATTAAAGATTAACAGTGTAATGAGCAGCAATATTTTAGGAAGGCAAAATTACTTGAGTAATTGAAATACAGAATAACAGATAGTCATAATCAACTGAAGATTACTGAAGGTACAGAAGAGGAATTATAAAGGTACAATGCTAAGATTAGTACTCTTAGTTAACTAAAGCACTAGAGAAAATTTCAATCTCTCTAAGGATGATTCACAAAGAAGAAAAAGTGGCAAAAAGTCTCATATGAGTTATTCATTACAAAGTATTGGCTGAGTGTCTCAGAGAGTGTATATTTCCTTTTCCTGCAAACTTTGCCTTACTTATATGCTGTTAATGTCTTGATTACTGCAGTCACACTCATTTGGTTCGATTGTTATGCTGAAGAAATGAAGTTTCTATCTCCCAGTGCAGCCTGGAGAACAGGCATACACAAAGCCTCTGTTATTTTTTACACCTTTGCATGGAAGTACCAAAAATAGGAAGCTGTCATCGTACCACATTTCCCAAGGATTACACTTCCCCTTCAGAGGCAGGTATAGCAAAGCATTACAGCACTGGGCTGCACGACGAAGAGTGATGGATCATGACAGGGTAGCTTTTTTTCTTTTCTTTTACTGAATGTTCATTTTATCTCTTCCTACTCCCCAGCTGAGGGCCCCAGGGCAATTCTGAACTCAGGTGTAGGATGATTTACATGTTAATGTGGCACAAACAGGCAGTAGTTCACAACTAGTTATTTATTCTGCTGTAACTAAAAAGGCATAAATATGCCTGTCTTTCACTTCTGAGGTTCACTGGTTGCTATTCAGGGGATAAAAAAAGCAATGGCAAAAACACCAGGAACAAACAGAGCAGGCAGTCCTTGTCGGCAAGGGTATCCATGTCTCTGCCAGCCCCATGGAGTATTCAGCGGAAGATGGCAGCAATATATATTTATTTATTTGATTGTTTGTTTGTTTACTTATTTGCACAATGCAGAGACACAGCCCTTAACTAAAACTCCAGGTGCCAAGGCTACCAAGTAAAATATCACATACAAAAACTAAATTACCGATTATTTCTCACCTTTCCATAGCCAAGAAAATAATGAAGTGTGACCCAGTCATCATTTACTCTCCTTGGCAACAACAGACATCTTTATCCTTTATTATTCAGCAGGGTGAACTTCAGGAGAACAGCTTTCTTGCCTACGTGTGTGAGCACTGCTCAGTCACCCATGCTCAGAGCACAGGGCAGGAAGATACAACACACGACAGACTGGGTGGGTGCACAGCTGGTGTGCCCACCGTGGCTGGAAAACAAAAACCAGCAAAAGCAGTTGCCTGCCAGGCAGGTAACCTTCTAGGGAAGGTCAGAGGGGGCTTGTCTGTGCTCAGCCTCCTGCCCAGGGCAGCAGGGAGTGCAAGGGGGCAATCGAGGAGTTGGTGTGGCCGCTGGCCTGGAGCAGGGCATGCTGTGAGCCATGGGGCACTGCCTGAAACTACATGAGATGGTAACAGTCAGCAAAATAATGGGGACATGCCACAGAACATGGTCCCCTGCATCAACCATAGCTGGGGACATCGTGGGGGGCGTCCCATGATGGTGGGAGTTGGCTGGGAGCTTGTGACCTCCTGCCAGGTGTGCAGTCATGGAAGGAAGGTGGGAGCTGGAAACAGAAGAGAGAGAAGCTTTGGTGGGGGAGGCATCTGGGAGGCTGCTCTGATCTGCTGGTAAGAGCCAATGTGCAGATCCACCCATCCACTGGTCAGACTTGCTGTTGCCCGAGGTTTGCTGTTTGCCTGGGATCCAGATCCAGGATGTCATGGGGAAGTTGCTAAGGGCTTGTCCAGCCCATGAACCCCCATTATCAATGAAACTTGTGAAGGAAACCTTCAACACATCATGAATGACTACAGGACTCTGCAGGGTACAGGGAAGGTCAAGAGGGCCAAGGTTGCTCTCCAGGACATTTTTGCCGTGTGTAAAGGACAATTTGTGATGCAGGCATAACAACATAACAACATAACATGCATAACAACAAGGAAGTCTTTGCTGGACCTGGTGTTCTCAAATAAGAAAGAACTGATCTAAGATGTGAGGATTGGTGTCAGTCTTGGCTCCACTGACTGTAATACAGGGGACCAAATTATCTCCTTTAGTGTGAGATGAATTGTGCTTTAGACTCCACTGATAGCATTCGCTAGCTGCCTGTTGTCTTTAAGAACAGTGTAGACATCTAGTTTGTCAACAGGCACATCTAGTTTGAGGGGTTTGAGTTTGAGTTTGAGTTTGAGTTTGGCGGTGAATCCCATCCCATACTTCCGTAAATACAAGACAGCACACCAGTTTTGAAAGTGATTGAGAATTTTAGAATACTTACAGAAAAGAATGAGTGCACATTTGTAAGAAGTGATCTTCTGCATCATGAAATACACTTAATTTCCCACTTCTGTCACAGAGATCAGTTATAGTTACTTACAGTTTGATTCAGCTGCTTCCTATTGGTGTCAAGATCCATTTGAGCTGTGCAGGGATATCTATGTGAAGCTGATTTGATATAACATGTATCTATGGGGGGTACACACCCACCTGGAGTGGTAACTGGAGGGAAGGAAGCATCTCAGATGGCACTAAATGGCCACATTTGAGCAGCTGAACTGAGCCTGAGCCTTTATCCCCATATATCAGGCTCTTTGTGTGAAGTGAGGGTGGCAATCTATGATTTTTTCAGTTGTAATCATACAACTTACATCAGTAAGGATAAACTGAAGTTCTCCAGATGATAAACTGATGTTTGCCAGATGACTGTCTGAATAGGTAGCTCAGGTGATGAAATGATCTGAAACATTAGTTTTTCCTTTTAAACTCATTTTTGTACATTTCAAATAGGTATGAATGTTTTCTATACAAAACTGAAGCACCATTTTAACTTAAAATTTCTGTCAGAATACAAAAGTAACCTTCGTTCTTTGATATGTTTCAGCTTTCACTGCTGAAACACCCAGCAAATTGCAGTGAAGTAAAAATGTGGGGAAAATATGTCAGAGCTTACCCAGGCAGCCTGTTCCTGGGCAAGGAGTGAGCAGAAGCCCCATTCACCTCACTTCAGTGTTCAAAATTAGGCCAACACAGTACTTGTGTGATATGCAGACCTTGTGCCTGGCTACAGAAAAAGGAGTTTTACTGTCAGCAAACACCATCCTCTGTGGGCTTCAATTACTTGAGAAGGAGCAAGGCAACTTGGCACTTGATCACTCTCTTGAAATTCTTAGAAGCCAGATGTCAGGGAACTGTATTTCAGCAGTCCTATTACAGTTCACTTTATATGTTGAACCGTTATTATGGGTTGCATTATAGCATCTTTCAGAGGTTAATACCACTGCAGAGCTTAATAAGCATATAAGTCAGTGGTTATTAAAAGGATATGTAGTATTTCATGAAAGCTTTTGTATGCATGTTAGAAAAGGCTTTACCAGCGAGCCAGTTCTGCTGGTAGATCTAAGAAACAGCAATGACCTCAGTGGAGATATAGCAAGTTCCATTTGCTGATAACCTGCCTTTCCATTTGTCTGTTGGTGTGTTCAGAAACAAGGCAGCAACTTGCATTTTTTTGTTTTGTTTTCGTTTCTTACCAGTTAATAGGAAAAAAGTTATCTCAATAGACTTTTTATAAGCTTAAGACATTCTGGAAGCAGAAATAGTAGTGAATTTTATATGGCATTTTGAAATATTTTTGCATGTGGAGATTTTTGTTTTCTAAAATACTTGGGGCTTCTTTGTGATTGCTTGATTTCTCATGCCCTCTGCTTTTCAAGTTAAAGCAACAATTTCTCAAAATCATTAATAGAAACATTTAGTTAAATAGACCTTTGACTTAGTCACCATTTCTTTTTCTCTTTTAAAACAATTATTTAAAAATAAAAATTATATTGTTTGCAGTGTTTCCAACTATAAAAGATGACGCTGTTCCTTTGCAAGCAGTCCTGTGGAAAAGAGTTGCTAATTATTAAAAATAGGATGGGAAACCACTTAGGGATTTGCCGTAGTTCCTGTCAATTTTGCTTTATGTTTTTTTGAGATATTCAGGTTGTAACTATTTGGAAAATAAATGGGCCTCATTCTTTAGAAGGTGACATTCTCTTAGAGGCTCCTAGAGCACTACAGTACACTGAGAATATGCATGCTTAGACATTATTTAATCTAAATTCAGCTATGAAAATGTAGGTATTAATGCAATCTAATTATTCAGGCCTGGCTATAGTCAGGGCATACAGCATAATACCTCCCTTCTCAGAAGAATTGTCTAAAATAGTTGACATGAATCACCCTTTGGAAGTACAGATCTCCTGCTATTGCCTAGTTGCCTAGACTGCTGTCACAAAGACCTAATTTTTAAATGGCTAAAGTTTGGTGAAGTGACTTCAGTGACTATCTTGAGTCTGGAAATTCATCTGACTCCTTGCTACATCTTTTGATAACTCCGTATCCAGTAATCCTTAGTCTCCATAGTAAGATCAGATTCTTCTAAGCAGAAAATTGCTTCTCTAAATTACATAGTTTTGATATAATAATAGTGTTACATCTGAGGGCAAGCTATTGTAGCATGATGGCTAACTATATATATTATACATATTAACATGCGCACATTGGGGTTGAGTTTGATCTCAGTTGACACCACTACAAATTTATTTGCCACTCTTAATTGCAGCAGTCTCACTGGCACAAAACAGGAGTGACATGGTTAGGAATCAGATCTTTAATACCTATTATAATGCTAAATATCACTGAAAAGTTGTAATCTATTTCAAATCCTCAGCACAGTAAAGCGTATTTTTTTTAATTATTCACAATCTCAATTTTAGTTGCAAATTCTGATTTCAACTCTCTGTGCAAACCCACTAATTTTTCAGTACAGCATATTACTGTAGATACCCCAGGCACATATGAAGGTGTGAGTACCTAGCTGCTGACTAGATGGGACTCGTGGCTCTGCACATAATATATTTCTTAGTTCAGTAGCTAGACCAAAGAGATGCACCCTAGTTTTAGGGTTTGGGCCAAAAAATCCCCTAGGACAAGCAACAGTTTTAGGTGGACATCTATAAAGATGCAGAGGAGAATTACTGCCACTAACGGACAGATTGGCTGAAAGCAATTGCCGCTACCACATGATCAGGGAGGAGACAATCCCGATCCTCATTCACAAAATCAGCTTTTCCTGATGTACCTTGCTGCATTTGCTGTCTTGCCTATTGCAGCCAGCAAGGTAGAGGTCCAGCCAAGACTTTCTTCCCTTCCTTCTCCAAAAGCCATTTGTCCACCAGGGTTCCAGTTGGAAAAGTGCTGTTCAAGCATGTAATTAAAGACTCTATCATTATGCATAAGCATGGAGGAGCTGAATTAAGTTGCATGGGCTGCTTTCCATAGTCCCTGAGCAAACTGTGATCCTAATGATTACTGTGGGTAAAGAGCTGATTTCAGCCTGAATCCTGCTGTTAGGTTAATTAGCCTTCCAACCAAGGTATTGAGAGGTTGCTTTAAAAAAAACAACAACAACAAAACAAACCAGCAAAGAACATGGACATCTGTCCACAATGGATACATTTAATTTTCACTTTTATGCACACCCTCACTCTTTTCTGTTTTTTATCCCATTTCTATAATAATGCTGGCACACTGTTTTCAGATTCATGTTCTTAATACTTGTTTAGTTCCCAGGTGCTAGGGTGATATAAAATACTGTCTTGTTTTGTTTAGCTGGTTTGTTTGAGTGGATTTTGTTTTGTTTTTAGATAGGGCTGGTACTAATTAGTTTCTAAGTTAAAGGAATAAAAGAAACTGTTAGCAAATGTGGTTTTATGTTTTCTGTCTACATGTAGTGTTGAAAAGAGAAGGCAATTATTCCACAGAGTTGAAGGTTGGTTGCACTGGAGTTTATTGAATGTTGATTTAAACACATGATTTAAATACTGGTTTGTGTCATCTGTGTTACAGAGCCAAGGGATCACAAATAAGGCTGGAGCAGAACTACAGCAGCATATTTTTTTGCTGCTTATTGGCAGAAAGAACTGCGTATTTATTCTCTTCTGAACAAACCCAATAGTTTTCAAAAGAAAACTTGCTCTTTTCCTTCTCTTTTCTCCCATTTTTCTTCTTATTATAGTACTTAACTGTCTTTCTTTCACAGAGGTTGGGGTTCTTTTAACTTGAGGATTAAAATTTCATTAGCTAAGTTTGAATGTAAAATAATTGTACCTAGCAAAACTATCAAAATGTTTATAAAATAATTGGGGAAAAAATTCCACACCCCAAAAATTTCACTCTTTCTCATAAATTAACCTTTTTTTTTCTTTCTTTATTTGAAATGTCATTTTCTGATGGGAAAAAAAAAAAACCAACAACAAACCAAAACACCAAAACCTCGTTCAATTCTAAAGCAGGTACTGTGTAAACTAAACAAAAGTCCCTGGTCTAAAGCACTCCTCTGGAGTGTATCTGTATTTTGAGAGCCAGGTACAACCTGGACCTCAAAAGTCACTGGTTTATTCCTTTCAGCCACAATCATCATATACATGCCAATAAGCTTATTTGTATTTCTTATATGAGAAAGCATTCCAGGTGTAAAGCTCAGTAGTAATGCACTCTGATAACCGTCACTCAAAACTAAAGGATCAACACAGTTAAAATTGATAATGTTCAGTAAAGCTAACTGTGAAAGATGAGTAAAATTTACTAAAATTACCATTACTGGGAAATAGAATATTTTTTCCCAGAATATTTTCATGTAACACTTTCTGATATTTAATTAGCTGTGTTAATGATATCTAAATCCAAGGTTATATCTCCCTCTGGCAGCTAATTATGGTACTCTAATTTTTGCTTCGAAGAGTGACACGGCTCCTGCTCAGTGTGTGGAGTCTTTTTTGCCATGTCCTTTTCTCAGATTTGAAGCCTGTGAGGTTAAAGGAAGATTCTAATGACACCCTCCAGGGTAGTCTCCTTTGAAGGCTAGGACCAAGAGCTTTGATTTCAGGTCACTCCCTATGTGGCTGCTTTTAAAGTTCATCTGAATTAACATTCAGTGATATTTTTGACAGCTTTGACTGCCAGGAAAAATCATTACAGTGGAATAATAATGCAAATAAACTTTGCATAGTCCCATTAAATCATTAAATGCCACATTGTTCTGTAATGGGAGTGACATTTCATTATTTCTAAAGCATCAAATGTGTCTCTGTGCTCACTGCCAGTTTCATGGTATTAATGCTGGTAACAAAATACAATAACACTGGGACAAGAAATAAAGGGGTCCTAGGGCTTATATAATGCCTGCAGATACCTGAAATGACTGAAAAATACAGAGGTAAAAGCATCATAAAAGAACTGTGATAGGCTTTTTAGAGTGTGTTGAAACATTTGGTCCAGATTGTCAATGATATTCAGTTTTTCTTTTGTCCTCTTTCTGACAAAAGCAAAAGGAAAAGATTATTTGACTGTCATCTGAAGAATATCCTTCAACTTTTGATTGTATATTTTGGTTTTTTCCTCCATCTTTTTTCTCCTCGTAATCTTTACAAAGGTCAAAGAAACCCCTTATAAAGGTATTGCACCATGCACCATGCACTTGAGTGTATAAGGCATAAAACCAAAACAAACCAACAAAAAAAAAAGAGAAGTTGATTTTTAAAAGAGTTCTCTGAAGTCCAAAGAATTCTGAGAAGAAAGCGAGTTCTTAAGAGATACGAGGGTATTACTGTATTCTTTTAATAAACTATTAAAAAGTTTATTTAAAAGAGAGAAAAAAAGAACGACCTAAAGTATGGCAAAGAACAAAAAATCAGATTAGGAAAATCAAGGAGAAAATCTCACCGTATATTGAAGAATGGCATGTCCTAGGGGACTAAGCACAGAAAGCCTCAGAAATTATGCCCGTTCGTTCTCTGGCTGCTATGGGAATGCTTCTGTGAAGGAGCATTCCTATGTATGACCTTCAAGAGTAGCCAGAGTTTAGATGGTTCTGACATTCATTTAATGGAATCAGACAGAATAAAAGAAAAAAGACCCTAAGTTCACCAGGACATTACTACAGCGTATGCACAGATCTGTGGGTCAGAAGGGGCCTTTCTGCTGACAGTTCATAGGGCCACTCAGGGATTTCACCTGGCATTTCCAGCTGTGGGAGAAGATACTCTCTACACTACCAGAGAGCACGTCATTTCCCTTACGAAAGAAGCCCAGACCCTGCCTAGGTGGGAAGGCAACAAGCTGGGCAGGCACTTCTCTGTTGAACACCTCTTTTGAAACCCTCAGCCTGAATGCCTTCAGGGAACCATTAGCAAATCCCCTCTTTTGGCTGAGTTGCCTTGTTCCAGGCATTTGATTCCCTCACCACTAGTGTGTCTTCTCCCCACTTTGATTTGTGTTTATCTTTCCAGTGTTGGATCACGTCCCACTGTATGGATTTTCTTGGTTTATGATTTTTTCCCCCCTTTTTTTTATTGCAAAGGCACGGCTTCACCACTGCTGTGTGTCACAGCTCCCACAGCTTCTTGTTAGTACACTTTAGTCCTACTGCCATACTGCCAGCTGACAGCCCTAAATGCTCAGTCTATGTTGCTGAAGAAGAAAAGGTGCTCTGTGAACTTACTGAACTGGCTGCATATTTTAAACTGTTTACTTACTTTTTGAATGATAGCAAATAGTAAACATCATTTATACCCCTTGCAATGATAAAAGGGAAAACATTCACCTGATGTTAAAAATAATCCAATATTCAAAGTGAAGCTACGTATCCTGGAGAGTGACTAGAAATGTGAGCAAGCTGATTACCTGTGGACTCATAGAGACTTTCAGGATCTGTAAAACACAGAGAAGATAACTTTCTGTTATTTTAACTTATTATTTCATTGAAGTTAGAAGACTCAAATCAAGAGCTCTGAGAAATTCTAGTGTCTACCATGGGGAATTAAAATCCCTTTCTGGCAGAAAAGGACAAACAAAAGAAAAAAAATGCTGAGTGTTTTTAAGGTAGAAATTGACCTGTCAAAGTTTGAGAACACCAGTCTTGTATTAACCTGATAATAGCAGTCTCGCTGCTCACAGCAATTGATGCAAATTAGAATGGAAATAAGTGTTAAAAGCAGTTTATGGTGACCTGCAATTCACTGACATTTCATGGACCACTTATCAGCCGTCCAAATTGCATAAGCTTTATTTTTACCATGACTTCCGAAGGCTTGAAAGAAAAAGTCAATCGCTGTCTAACCCACTTGAGTTTGTGTGATGATGCTGAGCAGAATTTGGTAATAGGCACAGATCTTGCTTCTGTGGTCACTTGACCTACATTTGTGCACTGAGACACAGGTGCACCTTCCCAAATGTTTGCTGACAGGAGGCGGTAGAGACTTCAGTGAACCTTAGATTATTTGCCTGTGGTCCTCAGCCTACTTGACCATTAGCCATTCTGCAACATTGCCTAAGCAGTCTGGCAAAGGAATGAGAGGTTGCAAACACAGTCAGAAGTTACACATCTGTTCTCACAAGACCGCTTTTCAAAATAAAATAAATAAGGCTGTCAGTAATGAATAATAATGCAAGTATTTCTGCTCTTCAGATCTCACAAGGTTTTCAAAGCAAGCGAGTAAGCTCAGGTCTTCTGAGTCCACTGATCTCTTGTGCTTCTTAGTCCAATTCCATACCATGTGTCAAGGTACTTCCTCCTCTTATTCCCATCATGTCACATTCCAAAGTAGTGTACTGAGTCATAAAGTTAATATAGCAACTGAACTGTTTCTAACCAGCATTCAAGACCATTCAAAACAATATATTTTAGCCACCTGGAAAGATGACCTTTCAAGAATAATTTCTACTCATTTAAACCCAGTTATTTGTAAGTATTAGAAGATCGATCCTGCCATGGTCCACAAAGTACCACACACCATGGACTCATAAGTGTACTTAGGTAATTCACCCTTGTATTTTCATGGTTGCTGTGCTGCTGTTACTACTTCTCCACACTCCCTAAAGTGAGATGACTGGTATAGTAATGTCGTCAGTAACCACCTCACATCCTTGTAGCAAGGAAACTTTCACAATCCTTGCTGTAGCAGAAATTCAGCACGGAGTATAGCTCTGCTCGTATGTTCTATTCAAGTGTCAGCCACAAATGGGGTCCTTAAATCTCACTGAATTTGTCTAAATCCCAAGGCTCAGGGATTTTAGTACATGGTGTGAGTGTGAAGTCAAACTTACACCTTATTTCTCCAGTAAACCACTATGCTCTTAGATTAGGCAGAGGCATTCTCATAAATGGAATCAGTAACAGCCTGTGCTCAGTGCCGTGGAATTTCCAGTGCTGCATTGCAAAGAAACACACATGGAAGATTACCTCAGTGATTAAAACTCAAGCAGTTGGAAGCCTTCGGGTCTGCCATATCATTCAAACTGACAGGATAAAAATGTTTGACCTGATCTGTCACAATACAGCACTCAGCATCTATTTATGACAGTCTGACTTCATCCCATCGGACAGCTTCTCATGCTTGAAGAGCCATTAGGAAGTCCTGCATTTTCTCGGTACGTATTTAGCCAGTGGTGCTGGAAGAGTGCTTGTGAACCACAGCCGCAGCTCCTCATCTGAGAGAAAATTAAAAAACAAAAGTAATGTAATGCTAAGCCACTCTCCATCATCTTTGAAAGCTCATGGAGGACAGGAGAGGTACCTGAGGACTGGAGGAAAGTCAGTGTCACTCCAGTCTTCAAAAAGGGAAAGAAGAAGGACCCAGGAAACTACAAACCAGTCAGCCTCACCTCTGACCCTAGAAAGGTGATGGAACAGCTCATCCTGGAGGTCATTTCTAAGCATGTGGAGGAAAAGAAGCAGAGCTCAGAGGGTTGTGATTAGCAGCACAGTCTATATGGATGCCTGTAGCTGGTGGTGTTCCCCAATGGTCAGCACTGGGTCCAGTCCTGTTCAATTTATACGTCAATGACATGGATGAAGGGTCAGAGGGTGCCCTCAGCAAGTTTGCTGAAGATACAGAGCTGGGAGGAGCAGGTGATACAGGTGATACACCAGGGGCTGCGCTGCTATTCAGCGAGACCTGGACAGGCTGGAGAGTTGGGCAGAGAGGAACCTGATGGAGTTCACCAAAGGCAAGTGTAGGGTCCTGCCCCCAGGGAGGAACAGCCCCATGCACCAGCACAGGCTGGGGCTGACCTGCTGGGAGGCGGCTCTGCAGAGAAGGACCTGGGAGTCCTGGTGGACAGCAAGTTGCCCACGAGCCAGCCGTGTGCCCGTGTGGCCAAGAAGGCCAGTGAGATCCTGGGGTGCATCAGGAGGAGCATGGCCAGCAGGTGAGGGAGGTGATCCTGCCCCTCTGCTCTGCCCTGGTGGGGCCGCACCTGGAGTGCTGTGCCCAGTGCTGGGCTCCCCAGTTCAAGGGAGACAGGGAACTAGTGGGGAGGGTCCAGCAGAGGGCTGCCAAGGTAATTGGGGGACTGGAGCATCTCCCTCGTGGGGAAAGGCTGCGAGAGCTGGGCCTGTGGAGCCTGGAGAGGAGAAGGCTGAGGAGATCCTACCAGTGTCTACTAATATCTTAAGGGTGAGTGCCAGGAGGATGGGGCCAGGCTCTTTTCAGTGGTGCCCAGTGACAGGGCAAGGGGCAACAGGCACAAACTGTGACACAGGAATTTCCATCTGAATATGAGGAAAAGCTTCTTTACTTTGGGGATGACAGAGCACTGGAAGAGTCTGCCCAGAGAGGCTGTGGGGTCTCCTTCTCTGGAGACATTCAAAACCTGCCTGGATGTGACTCTGTGCAACCTGCTGTGGGTGAACCTGCTTTAGCAGGGGAGTTGGACCAGATGATCTCCAGAAGTCCCTTGAAACCCCAAGCATTCTGTGATTTTGTGAGGTTCAAACAACCAGGAAAATGGAAGCATTTCAAATGTTTATGTCGCTGACTTATGCAAAAGCCTATTTTTGAGCGTAACTGTGACCCAGAAGTCCAATCCCTATTGCCTTCCTTTAGAAAATGGAACTTGAGGTTTTCAAAATGCTGACTGTAGGGAATTTAAGTTCCAGATCCTGCTTTGTCATGTCACCCAGACTGCCACTTGCAATAAGTATCTAGAGTTGAGAGACAGTATTTACTCAGGTATGGACAATCGTCTGAGGGAACCTTATCTTTTCCATCTTCAGGTGACTACCTTGCCAAAAGTACACACTTACACCCATGGGATCCCCAGGACAGCACTGTCAGCATGTTTTTCATGGAACAAATAATTTTGTAACTGCCTTCCATCTTATGAAATTACTGAATTCCCCCCTGCTCCCTTATTACCTACCTGACTTTTATTCAAAACTGATTTGCCAGCTCTATTGTGCCTCAACACATGGAGAAGGTAGTCTATGAGCTTCACCAGTTTCAAAATACACAAGTGTCTTCCCCCTAGGCTGCTAAGCCTTCTCAAACAGAGATAATGTTGAATAAGTTGAAGGAGAAATAGTCCCACTACTCTAGATGGGCATGAAAAAAATGCTGCTTTCATGGTCTTTGGAAGCACAGCAAGATCTTTGGCAGTTGTAAAAATAATGTAAATTGTGCCAGTATCAAAGTACATAACTTGTAATTAGTTCAGTATTTTAATGGTATTTGGTGATATGTGTCTGACACATTGGGACCAGACACATTTGTGTAAAAAAGCACAGCAAGGCACCTCCAATGGATGAGAAGCTTGGAAATGATCTCTCTGCAGGTCATTGATTCATTGTAGTATCTTGTACTAGTTGTCACCAAATTGGATACCTGGCTATGGGGGCTGTTCAGTAGCAGCTGTAAAAGTGGTCACTGCAGCCTCACCCTTCCTCCTTAGGCCGAGAGGTCTGCTCAGTCTCACAGCCCCTGGCCTTCATCTGCTCTGGGACATGTCTCAGCACCCCAGTGACGTATGCAGCTGAGCTCAGGAGCCAGCTGTAGGTTTTATCTGATCACCTGTGTGTATGAAACTGAAGTATAAACTTTATAAATCACTTGATTTTTTTTTACTTTTTATTGTTTCAGATCTGACTCATGCTTGGGAGAAAAAAGAAGGAAAAAAAAAAAAAAGGAAAAAGAAACACCCACCTACAAGCATCAGTTCCTCTCTGATAGGAGTTAGTTTGCGATTAACACTTTTCATTGCTGTCAAGTTAGGACCAGAAATCATGGGCACAACAGATAAAATTGCAGTGAAAAACATCTTTTCTCTCAACTTTGATTTCTTTTAATAAACAAACCCTAAACATGAACCACTGAAAATAGTATGTATGAGCTCATGGTGCAAGTGGAAGAATATCCACACTGTAGGAAAAGAAAATGAATGATCTCTTCAAACTTCTAATTTAGACATGATCATGACAGCTGCTAAGTTATCCACGAAAGACAACAAAACCAGGAATCATTTCAATATGGTTCACAAAGTGTAGTTCACGTCATTCTCAGTTTCCAAATAGTTAACTGGACTGTTCTTGTAGCTGATGTACAAAGGATAAATACAGCCTCATTCTGTATCTGTGCATCCCTCTAATAAGGTGTTAGTCCTCATAATCTACAAGCCATCAGGTGGGAAATGAACACTCAGCACATTTGAAACTTTCCTCAGCTGAGAGCACTTGAGAGCAATTGTTCAGTGTGAGCTCCAAGCAGATTATCTAATCCTCATATGGTTTCATTTTTCCAACCTAGGAAAGAAAAAAGAGAGAGAGAGAAGAGAGAAAGAAAAAGACAAAGAAAAAGAAAAACAAGAAGATAAAGGAAATTTGGTGCACGCCCTGTGGAGCTGAAAGGGAAGAGAGCGAGCCAGCAGCCCTAGCTAGTTAATCTCATTGCTCCAAATCAGTAAGCGATACATTCACATGTGAGTTTTCAAAGTCTACTTCTTATGAAAGGGATATTCTCCCCTCTCTACTTTTAATTCCAGAGGAAAGATCTGGCCTATTCAGTGAATTCAGGATATGATAAAAAAATAGTTAGAAAACTCCAGACATTTTGTGCTGATCTTTTTCTAAGGACAAAGTAACCACGTTAAATGGTCTCTAGATATGAAATGACTGGGGAAGGTCACAGTGTTTATACTAAGGAGAAGTGGACATGCTAATTGACTACAGAGACTAAAACGTGAAGCTTTTAGCAAATGGATTGCAGAGATCATGTTCCTGACAATAGCTGCTTGGGGGGTTATACCTGCCAGCCCAGCATATTTTCTCTTCTCCCTGGAGGAGATTTAAGCTGATATGAATAGAGAATAAGTCTTTACCCAGCCATACAGAAGTAAGCCAACACCTGAAATAAAAGCAAAGAGTAAGTCCACTTGGTTTCTTTCTTTCTTGGTATTGCTAGGGCATACATGTTCCTTCTTCAGCCTTTTCTACAATCATCTCAAACACAAATGTCTGCAAGTCATAATGTCTGGATACAAGCTCAAATACATTTAAAAACCTGGAGGGAAGGAGGAAGACAGAAGGACCTGAGTGCCATTAACTTGTTTCAATCAATCAGCTATACAGTTTGGCTGTTAGTCTTTTAATTCCAACACAATACTATTTTTAAATTATATTACTTTACTTCTTTAGTATTAATCATCACTGGTGGCACAACTGTATGGGTGCCTTGCATTTTACAGCTTCCTAGAAGATAAATCCCTACCCAGAGGACAGCACTGGAATTCTTATAAATTCAGCTGCACACACAAGCAAAAAATAGAGAGTACACATAGCCTCTGAGGAATGATTCACAAATAAGCTAAGCTAAAATGAGTGCTTAGGTAAAGAACGAACATGAAGAGTGAAATTTAAGAGTAAATGAATGCAGCAAAGAAGTGGGTGTAAAATTAAACTGAACCAGAGCTGTAGGTGACATTGTGGAATTTTACTGAGCTTGGAAAACAAGAATGGAGAGCTGAATTGTAATGCAGTAAGTCATCAATCTCGATGAGCCACTTTAAAGCAGACTTTTTGCAATGCAGAGAAAAGTAGTGATGTCCCTTCTACCATGGGTTTCGGAGCTAGACTTCTGCAAAAACATTTCCATAGAGATGCTGTTCTGGTTAGCCCAAAATAGCAACAAGTCTTGTCAGTTCCAATTTTTTCAGGTCATCTGACTTTTTTTTTTTTTTTTTTTTTTTTTAATTACCTTCTTTTTTAGCAAATAATCTTGGTTTCATAATGCAGCATACCCAAATCAGATATTCACAGCTGTAGCTCCCAATGAAGTGATCCACTGCATTTCATATTAGGCTTGAGCCAGAAGTAAAAATAGTGTGTGAAGCACCGTACCCATTGTATGTAATTGCACCACATTTGTTGAGAAAACTCCTGCCTTGTAAATCCGACTATAACTGCAGTATGAGAGACTCAGATTCAAGTTCCCTCTCTGCCTGATTTTCAGGATCTGAAACAAGTGTCTCTGCTTTACTGTTCAGGAATCCACAAAGAGTCAAAATGGAGCAGCTCTTTTTCTTCTGTGGTGTCACCAACAGATGGTCTATCAAATATTTACTGTTCTAAACCAATTGAAAGTACTGCCAAGTGCTTTTCTTGATAAAATACCCTCTATAATATATTATTGAGCGATCTCCAAAAGCCAAGCACATAATTAATCCCTTTGCATTGGTACAATATGTCTGTTCAGTCCTTCAATCTTCTTTTAAGATGTGATATACATCCTAGCAGCTACATGAAAGATTCAAAGGCTATGGTCCTTTCACAGCACAGACTGCTTGTTATTTAATCTCCCATCACTAAGACAACTGTCCTCCTCCAAATAAGGAAAACATGTTATTATTAAATCACAGTTTTATAGGCATGTTTTTAAATAATTGAACAGCCTGGATGTCATAAAGGAGTAATCATGTATAGATACGAAACTCTGTGTAACATTTTGTATCCAAATATTGAAGGAAGAATTGAAGAGGAATAATTTTACTTGTTGTCATGATTAAAATTTCTGAGAGCCCATCATATAGTAGGACCAAAGAACAGCAATTAAAATGCTTAAAGTGACAAAAGGAATTGTTCTTAAAACATCAAACAAATGCAACCATAAACCTGCAGTGCTGAAAATTCACTTTTACATACACTTTACACACAGCCCACGAATGCCACAGTTTAGTGTGTGATTTATAAAAGGCTGCCAGTAATATAATATGTCAGTATGTTTCAATACAATTTAATTCAAAGCTATGCAAAGACTAAATTGATAGTCATTAATGTGTTTTAAGTAGGGCTGACTAGGACACAAAATCAAGAAGATCTAGAAATATTTTGGAAACATTCAAACAATTCTACAACCACATCTGTCCACTGAGACCTAAGCAACCAGACTTTCCTCAGATGTATCACTTATGCATACACAAACCTGTATTTGCCACTAGTATGAAAATTAAGTTTTCTAGAGACTGCTTCAACTGGTAGGTGGTACCAGTAACTATTTTCTTCTCATTAATTCCCTATATTTTGCATAACCACATTCTTGTCTTCCCTTGGATTTTTACCTATTGTTTTGCTCTGCTTTCCTCCTCAGCTTTGCCTGTCAGTTCACTTATCTTTATCTTATACAAACAAAATATATAGCTTTCAGTTCGGGAAAAAAGATCGCATGGATCGGATAGAATCATAAGTTTAAATATCCTTTCACGTCTTCTGATTGTAAAAGTGATTCATCCACATGCAAAACAGATGGCAAAATCCTGACTGCCATTCTTATCCTGTCCTAGAAATAGGCCCCAACAGAGTTCAAATGAATTACACTAATGAAGAAGAGGAAGGTCAAGTGTAGAGATGAGAAAATGGATTTCAAATAAATATGCCAGTTTTACACCTTTTCTGTTCCGTGAGCAGGATTTACTTGGTCTTTAAATGCAATAAACCTACCTACATTAGTAATTACACTCTTGGTTATATTCATAGGGTTTCACCAGGCTTTTTCTCATGAAAGAATGGACTTTAGAGCTGATCTCATTTCTACAAATTCTCTGGTCACTACTGTTGAAGGAATGGTGATTGAAGAAGGACGAGGATAATTATCCTAAAATGTATAGCTCTGGCTAGAACTGTTACCTGTAGCTTAAAACCATCAATGTAGAGTTAATCTGGGGAGAAAGCAAGCATCTTGTTGAGCAGTGGAGATATATAGCCTAATGCTATAAGCATATTCAAGGAGTAACCTCCTATATAGAGACTATACTGAGCTGCCTAATACAGGACATTTGCTTTTGTAAATTTGGTATTATCTATGCATTCTTGTGTTCTGAATAATGAAATGTCATATAAGGCCAGAGCCTGAAATAAATTCAGAGGCATTGGTTCTTCTGTGGGCTAGTAACACAGTGTCCCAGTTTACAGTGTTAAAGCCAAAAATAATTTTTCAAAAATTAAAAAAAATGTGTGTGTGAGGGGGGGTCCTGTAGTGAAGAATTGTTTTGTTTTATAAAATCTAAATATTTTAAAAGTGGAAGTGGTAACAGTGGACAGTCCAGAGAGGTTAAATTAAAGGTCTGAATAGAGAGACTTTTAGGAAGATCTTGGAATACCGAAGGGTTGAGCCTGGCCTCTGGGAATAGCATGGGAAAAAGAATAGACAGGAAAAAGCTGGTTTATTCTTCTCTGTGTCCTAAGAAGTCTAACAGTTCCCACTTCATTTGCACACCAATAGCATTATGAATTTTCCACAATGTTTTTGACAGCTTTATACACATCAGAATGGTAATGTCACTGCTTCAGCAATTATGCAGCATATATATCCACTTCTGCAGGAGTTGGTCCTGCTGAGTCATATTTTCTGTTTTAAAATGGAGTTGAACCATTTTGAAGTTGATGAAGGCCTTGTCTGCTCTGTAACAAGTGCTTTCTGTGTCATCCTGATTTATCTCATCTGTTACATGCAACATAAATTTCAGCCCAAATTAGATTTTTTCCCCCTAATGTTCTAATTAATTTGATCATCTTTCATCTCAGCTATTTGTTTCAGGATTTGGGGTGTTTGCTGCAATTCTTTGAAGTGTTGCTTCTGCTTATAAAACAGTACATCTGGTTCTTCTTTGCCCATGGGTCAAAATTTGGAGGGAAGGAGGTGTCTTCTCTCACCAGTTTAGAAGTGTGATATATCAGTAGCTTAGGCGGTTCATTTGCCTTTCAGCACTTATTCTTATCACCAGCTATAAAGGCATTGCTGCATTGCTCATAGGCTTTTTTATTTTTAGAAGGATATTGACAGCTTGAAAGCTTTTCAGGGGAAAATATATATCCAGGAAGCAGCATTAAATATGACTACATCCTTTCTCAAACTTCACAAATTTGCCATGCTTTTGGCATCTACACAGCTTGCCCAGGTATGCAGACAACTATGGCTCTGACAGGCCTCAGAAAAAGAGATGGAAAATGTATTATTAATAATCTGGGTATCTTTAGTTTCTGTTGAAATTCCTCCTTACCTGCCTGTGCACCATGAGTAATTTCACATTGGCCAGTGAATACCATTGCCAGACAACTGAGCTAGGCTTTCGGGGTTATGGCACAACTTTAGAACAAAACAAATAAACACAGCAAAACTGGGGCTTGCAAAAGGAAGATATGCTTTTTTTGATCTGATGGCATAGGACACGATTCTCACAAACTTTCTCCTCTACCAGGCTCTTTTGGTCTTTAAATTGCAAAATTCTATTTTAAAGAAAAATATGTATATCATGTTTAAGAAGAAAACCAATTAAAAATATTGCATGATTTTTGATAGCAGGGACAAGAAACAAAGGGTTTAAAACGGGTTTCACTTCTGGTGTTCATTTGAACTTACACAGAGTTCATCAAAAAGAAAATGACATCATTGGCAAATATTTTCTGTATTTTTTCAACTTATTTTCAGGGGACAACAAAGTTACTGGTCTTTTCTTAAACTGAATTCATGAGATGACATTTTGAAGAAAATATGTTTCTGTCATTTGGCTGAGTTCTAGTCACTCATATCTGTGTTAAATCACAGCAGCAGGATCACTGCCAAAAGTTTATCCTCCTCCTTACCAAAGTATTTCTTCAGTTCAGCCAGCCATTTTCAGTTGGCTAAATTAAAACCAAAATCACTAAAGTATTTCAGAAAATCTCTGAAGAACATCAGGACTGTTCTCACTTCTATTTCTGATCAGATAATTTATGTCTGTTTAGAAGTCTGTAAGATAATATGATAGTGCTGACACTGGATGCATCTACCAACTCTACCTTTATAATCTTTGGCAGTCAAGCAACTGCTGTGCCTACGAAACCAAATAAAAATGTACTGATAGGGCTTCTCATGTATAAATCCACAAGGAACCGATAATAGCAAAAGCAAACCTGTTTATAAGGTTATGGGGTGGGGAGGGAAGGTAAATCGGGGAAAAGGAGCTGCAGAAGCTTCAATATTTGTAGTCATATGGATGCAGTACCCATGAGGTTCATTACGAAGGAACACTCCACTCAGGCACTGAAGTGCAATGGAGCAGTCCTCTTAGGCACTGATTGGGCGACCAACGTGGAAATTACATGTTTTCCTTCCATTAGGCATACTTTCAAGCACAGCATGACAAAATCACTGCCTGAAATGTCCTTTTCTTTCCAGTCTTTCAGCTCAGCTGGGTTCCTTTATTTACAAACAGGACAAGTTGCACATGCAGCAACTGGAGCTGTAAGTACTGCAGACCTGACCACATGCACTGCTCAGTTCTGGGAAAATTCCTTCTGCTGGCAGGAACACTTCTGTCTCATCCTAGGCAGCAAGAAAAAAAAGAGGCTTGCTTATACACAGCCGTAAGCCAAGCCATACACCTATCTTTCCCATTCGGTATTTGCCTGCTGCTAGATATTTTCTAGTTTTATAGCAAGTGTGCTCCTATTACAGGTTATTCAATGCTATGTATGTACTTTGAGAAATCAGAAGAAAAACATTAGAGATATGTAAAGAGAATTGAAAAGAATTTTAAAAATCCAAGTTGAGTCTTTGACTGATACATAAATATGTTTTGAAAATTCACAGGATTTGACTCATTAAAGAAAAAAAACTACAGCCAAAGACATTATTCAGCCAAGAAGTCAGTAAGTAATACAGACCATTTCAGAAAACTTAAATGCTCTGTTGAAATGTAAAGTTTTACAGGAAATGACCACATGCTTAGATATTTTCTGTATTTTGCTACTCCTGTTTGACATATCAGAGAGCTATGTGTAAAAAAAAAAAAGGATCTGTTTAATGAAAATTGGGGGGGTTATGCAAGTGACGGAAACTGAGACTTTCTCACAAAACACCTTGTCAAGTTTTAGACCACCTCTATATGCTGTTTAAAATATGTTTCCCCACCATGAGTAGCACTGGGACAATTTATGTCAGCTGAATATACAACCAGCATTTTGTGATCTCAGCTACACACCTGTGGTTGGAAGGATCTTTTAAAAGACCTGGAGTTTTAGTTAGTGCTTTTGGATGAACATTCTGCAACTGTTCCTCATAACTGCAGAGGCAGACAAGATCTTTTCCTACCCTTTCTTACCCTATTTCCACTTGCTTCTTCTCTTCCTTCTAAATGAAGTTATTTATCTGGGAAATTAAGTAATATACCTCTTCATATTCAAAGCCTTCTATTCTATGAGGTGGAAATTATGTTCAGGTCAGCTGACTTCCAGCTGAGGGCTTTTTTGCTGTGGTATGGTTTCCCCTGTAGAGTAATGATCTTTAGAAAAATGTTAGGCACAGACAGCATATATCATGTCACTGGAATTACTGTGAATGAGAGGAAACAGACTGCTGTATTAACCATAGGCATCCACTTTTGTACAGTGATGAAGTATAACTAGTTTGTCACTAATTTTATCATCTGATAAGCCAGTTTTTAGGAATCAGAGGGAGTGTAAGCTCCCTCATGCAGATCATATTCAAATAAATCTGTTGAACTTTAATATCCCTATTGCTTAATCACCATGTCATTATACTGTTGACAGATAAGGCTTTGAGTGATCATATCAGCTGTAAACTGCAGAATTACCACAGATGGCAAAAGGCACTTTGATTTCTTTGGTGCTTTGAGACCTTCTTGCTTGAGGGCTGCATTATGGTTTTCATTTTATGCATCTCTTCTATTGTTTTTTTACTTGGAAGAAAATTAAATTATTAACAGTATGAGAAAGAAGGGTCATTAGAGGAGATGAAATGGCTAAGGAACATATTTGTCCTAAATGAGTTGTACTTTTAATTATAAAACAGCTAGTTCAAAAAGATCAGTGACTTCTGTCTTTCATTTAATTCTATTATGATATTTTTATAGTCCTAAATATACAATGCTCTGAGGTAATCTGTACAGGTCATTTAACTCCTTTGAACACATGACAATGAAATATATAGATTCAATATGTACCTAAACAGTCTGTCCAGATTTTCTCTTCCTTCTCCTTTTCAGCTACATGCTAGTATACTTTGGAACACACAGAAATCCTTGATTTACCTGTGAAAAACACATACCAGTTTTCAAAACATGCTTTATGTGTCACATAGTTTCATCTGCCTCATAACATCAAGCAAAAAGGTAGAAAGACTCTGTCACTGGGCTTCAGGAAAGAGCCAGAGAGTAGCAGACACATCAGCTAGGCATTTAAGACCACATAGGTCTCTAATGGAAGGTATTACCTTTATGTAACATTTAAACCCTGGTTTCCAGAAGCCCTGATCAGGCTGGGCTACCAAAGAAGCCTCAGCAACTTTGGAAGTTCAGATCTCCCTGAGAAGCAGAGGATCATTGGCTTAAATTGAGCCCTCAAAGAGTGATGTGCCTCAAATCAGTGAACACATCAGAATAGCACTTTTAAAGATGGATTATCAATTATGGATGATTAACACTGCAATTAAAAAAGAAATTTAAAAAAGCAGAAGCCAAGGACATGATGGTGGTAAGCATCAATGATTGTAGATAAACATTCATGGAAAGACTATGTTTCTGGGAAAAACTTCAGTATAATATGCAGTCCCTTCCTTTGTCCTGAAAAATGGCCAGGTGTATCAGGTCCATGGCTGACAAAATTTTTTTAACTTGTTCTATAAACTCTTAAAGAGATTTAGCAACATTTCCATGTCACCTCTTCCAGAACTTCACTGTATTTTGAGTATTTTCCTAATACCTAGTCTGATTACTATTTGTTGCAAATTCAGCCCAATTTCTTCCAGTTCCATACCCAGCAAACAACTGATGTCTGTCCTCCTTCTAACAGCCTCTTATATACTGGAAGACTATTAGAGAGTAAAATATTTGATGTATTAGAAGATGCATTTTGTCTAAATGTGCTGAAAATGTCTCATAATCTTGCAGCTGGCAAGAAAACTGATCTAGATATTATCACTACTTGACCATACAGTCCTGCTTCATAGCCAGATAGGTCACCACCACAGATGAGAAGGAACGCTTGCTTATAAGAACTGCTAGTGCATGCATATGTATGTGTGTGTATATATATACATATATCATATATACACACATATTTCTATTGTTTATATATATATATGTACACTTTTAACATGGATTTTGTAAAAACAGAGCAATGTAAAAGGAACACTCAATAGAACTGACATAAGCTGTCAGATGAACTATCACCAGTGAATACTTTGTGAGATCTAAAAACTGAACACGTTGGGAAATTCAGACTTAAGCACGATTCTGTTAAAAACAAACAAGCAAACAAAAAACAGCTGGGAAAGCTCATATTCACATGTGATTTGATGAAAAGTAGAGTGCACAGCATAGTAGATAGCGCCTCATTTGCTGTTTTACAATAAGTATATTTAAAAATTCATGCTGTTTATATGCTACTGGGCCTGTTCTGGGAATATATTTTTAAGCTTCAGAAACCCACCAGAGAAAAGTTATTTTGTCTTGTAGGCAAGTAATGAACTCTTCTGAATGGGTTTCCTGGCATCACATTGCAGAGGGGGTGCAATTTGAAGATAAGTTATTTGACTTAAATTGAATACGAGTCTGTCCAGGGCTTTCCATGCATTAGAAGAAACACTTCAGAAATCTGCCAGCCATACAATCTAAGCATCTGTTTCCACCTCTTTCTTAGTATGGTAGTTGCTTTAGGCACAATATTATTGGCTTATTATTATTGTATCAGCTGAAATGATAATTATAACAGAGGAAGCTGTATGAAAAAACTGGCCATAAGCTCATGAATAATTAAGCTCCTAGCACATAGTGTTTCCCTGATGATGTTCACAAAAGAAAATACTGATAAGAATAATGCAGTGTTATGGATCAGGAAATAAGCTGATTGCTCCCAGGAGAAGTAAATGTACCTAGAGAAAGGAAAAGAGCAGCTCTTGTCTGAGAAGGGAAAGCAAGTGTAGTGAAAGACATGGGAGCTAATCCTGATGTAGACCACAGTCCCCATAAACAGCAAGCCTATCTTCAGAGGCCTAGCTAGAAATCAAAAGTGAGGTGATCTACCTTGGTGTTTGAGATGAACAGATGTGAGAATAGAGCTTGTTCTGGCCTGTCTAAGAAGTAGATGGACAGGTATGTAGTACACAATTACCTCAGCTGGCACTGACTGAAAAAAAATCCCTGGTGATATTCTTCTGCAACTACAGCAGGGACAACCCCCTCCAGTGCTGTTCTTTGAGGATGGAGCACTAGTCACTAAACCACTTTTCAACAGAGAGCTAGGGAGGTCCTTTTTAACTTTGAGAAAAGTAATTTTGCTAACGAAAACAGCTTCACAGACAATAGCATTACTCATCTATTTAGCATCAAAATAAATCTTTCCTTATGACAACTCTGGATTTTTTTAACTGAAGAAACAAAATGTTTTCTGTCTTTTATTTTTTTTTTCTAAGAAGCATTTTCATTGTGAAATCATCATGATTTTTAAATAGACTAAAAGGTTGCATTCTCTGCAAAGGAAAGCAGATATTTAATTTAGTTTAAATATAATGCTTTTAGGTGGAGGTTTTGTTGCTGTTAAAAAAGGAAGCAGAGTATTTTCATTTTATCTGGACTTGAGCTGATTTTATAGATGTTGAGTTTTTTGTTTAGTCAGTGAATAGAAAATTCTGTTACTTTATTCCCATTTAAGTTTGAGTCAACAAGTTTAAAGTCATTTTTTCAAGGTTACAGGATAAAAATCCTCTCCTTTACATCATTGGTAATCTGAAATAACAAGAAAGATCTCTTGTAGCCCTGTTGGGAGCAATAGCAAAAGAAAGTCTTAAAAATCCAAAATCAAAAGAACGAAACTGGACTCATTCTATCCTGTTTCAGTACAGCAGAAGGAAAAAAGAAGTTAAACTCTAGAAAAAGCAGAAGTGTGATGATGTTGCAGAAGTTTCCTGTACTTTTTTCTCAAGGTACAGACTGAATTGCATCTGACCATCTCTGTGGGCTAACTGACAGTTTCAAGGCTGATGAAGACTGAAGGAATCCAGGAATTCAAAAGACAGAACTGTTTCTAGCCACATAATTTAACCACATCTCAACCAGCTAGTACCAACAACCAGTCATATTTTAATTTATTCAGATATTAGCTGCGCAGCCAACGATGATTAGGTTATACCTGCAATAATATATATATTGTGAAAATTTCATTTAGAATATATTTGAAAAGACTGGCCACTTTTGACAAAAGTAGATCATATTGTTTCACCTCAAGATCACTGGTAATTCTACTTGTTCTCTGATCGTAAAGGTATGGCTCCAGATGTTATCATAACTATAAAAATTAGCTATAAGATACTGCCACAGATTCGAGTTCATGTTCTTTCTTCGCACATATCTAGCAATCCCATTGCCTCACCTGAGATCACAGGCTGCAGCTGCCTGAGAAATATAAACAGGAATTAGTTTGGGACGTATTTTTTTTCCATTTCACTAAACATGTGGTTGTCTTCTACAGGCAAAAATCACTCAGTTTTATTAAACAGACATAAAGAACCAGCTGCTCTTTTTTCCTGTATAGCTTCTTACACCAGGACTAAACAAGCCTGAAGTGGGTGGGGGTAAACTACTGATTTTCAGATCTGTTCATTTTTATGCCTACTTTACTCACTTTGTGTGTTTGTGTGGCTCTGTGCAAATGAACAAGACGTGCCTGATTATGTCCTAGCTCTGCAAACATACAGGCTTTTCTGCAACTTCAACAGATTGTAGTGTGGTTATCTGAAGTCAAATATATATGTCACTGACTGCCAGCTTGGTGCCTTAGATAACCAAGAGTAATTGAAATTGTCTAACATCTACAGTTTTCACCAATGGTAAATGTCCTTACAATCAGGCTAGCACTCTACTATAAATGGGCTTATATCAAATACCTTTCAGGAATTTACTTGGTCATCTTTTCCCATTGCAAGCATTACTTTTGAGACTGGATAAAAAATAATTTAAAGGTGTTTATTCAAAGGTATCAGTAAATAAACTTAGGGATGGTACTAAATAGAAATAAACCCATTCTTTTCAGAAGCTTTGATATTTATAAAGCTGTTACTTTTCAGTTTTTCAAAGTTTTTAAACTTTTAAACAGCCTGGACAACAGCTGTCTCTATAGAATACTAATTTGTTTTGCTTAAATGGCTTATAAACACCTGATTCCAACTTTAGAAACTAATTAGTGAGCTAGAGATTTTACATGAAATGGGCAATTTTTTGATATCCAAAACTGTGCTGAATCTAAATGCCAACATTTTTTCTAATTATGAAAAACACAAAGGGATGTCATGGGGCTAGAAAGCATATTGTGTCTTAAACTGAGTTAATATGACAGGCAGTGTATCATTCAGCCACATATTTGCTTATTTAATAACACCAGAAAAACTCATTATTACTTCTGTTTTCTGGAACTGTAGAGTTTAGGGATTAGGAAGGGAAAAAGTTCTCACTTGGCTTTAATGGAAATGGTCTTGTAAAAATAATCCTGGACCAACACCATTGTTCCTCCCTTGATTTTAAAGTGAGTGAAAAGTAATCGAAGTCAAGAGCCTTCTTTTCACCAGGCTGCTGGTATCCTGCAGGATTTGACCCTAGGGACCCACCATGGCACTCATCCAAACCCAGGCGTGGATGCTCACATGGGTCAATAACTTCATCCAGTCTCCTGCAGCCACCCTGAAAACACGCTGCCCCTCGTCCGGCTGTCAGGGGCCAGCACCCCCCCAAGTCACTGCTCCTGCCTCAGCTATGCAGTGCTTGGACCTGCTCCACCTTCATTTGCTTCCAAGCTCTTACCTATGTGGGGCTTCCCCTTCCCAAACTTTTCAGTTTGTCCTTTGGATTTTCCTTTAACACACTGATGTGTCTACCCATGCTTACATTTTTGTCATCAAATTGAGTGACCTTCCTCCATCTCAGACAGTTCGCTCCTTTCATGGTCTTCTGATAGAATGACTTATGAGCAATGCTTGTTAAAAAAAGAAGTGTGGGGAAGGAGTCTTGAAGATATTTTTTTTTTCTGTTAGGCTGGGCTAAAACAGCTCCAGGGGGAAAGAAAAAAATAAATCCAGAAGACAAACTGGATGCTCTTTTATAATACATAGCCAGTGCCCCTTACAACACCTTCAGATTTTCTGTGCTGAACAAATTCTGACATAGAAGCTACACTGATTCACTAAAGTCTGAATTTCAGCTCATCAATGAGTTGATGCTACTGACTTATTTTGTGGTGGAATTGAGAAAACTTTTTGTTAATCCAGGAGAGAAGCAATTTTTATATAGCGCTTCAGCCCTGCTCCACTGAGGACTTGTTTCCAAGCCCAGTAGTTCCTATGGAAGCTTTGTCTTTGATTTTGAAGAATAAGATGATTCAAGGTTGCTAACTCCAACTTTGACAGCTTTTGAGGTTTCAGGATATATAGTTTATGGATGAAGCAAAACTGAAGTTATCAGATAAAATGAAACTACATCAAAAAGCCTATTTTCAGATTTGAAAGGTTAGCTTCAAGCTTTCATGTTTCTCTCAACAGAAATGACCAGAGATCTCAGAGCCTCGGTCACTGCCCTTCCTGAACTTCATCAGAACTGACAAATCTCCACAAGTTGCTTCAAATTTGACAAACCACATAATGCTGTGTAGTTATTCAAATATTCTGACTAGCTCGACTTGATACTTTTTGCAGGGCAATACTTCAGAGTACACAACATTCTTGTGGGATTATCGTTAGCTCAATGCCCCTGTCAATTTCCCTAGGTGAGAGACATTATAAAGCTATGAATGAGGAAGCAGAAAAAAATACGGAGAAGTGAAATGAAAGTCTCTCCCTGTGCAAAGGCTCTCACACTGCCAAAATGCAAGTTTAAGGAAGACAGGAAGACTTTGTGTCCCTTCCCTCAGTTCTCATTTAATATAAATAAATATAAATAATTTAAACATTTTCAGAGGTGTTCAGCCCATGTCTTCCATAAGCTGTCTTACCCACCACCTCTCCTGTGACTTAGAAATAACATTTTTTCAGTTGGGATCAAAACAACCAGATGCCCAGGAAAATTATTTTTTCATCTTATTTATAGTCTCATTAGACCAAAAAGCAGAAGAATTGGGGATGCAGATACTTGGTAGCTGAAAGGCAGGTATTGTTTATCACAGTTCGTGCCCATTTTCCAGTGAGGATTAAAAAGCCTAGGAGTCAGCTTTCAGAAACAAAAGAGACTTGAGATTTTCCTGGCTATTCTCGTACCTTTGAGAGAAAGGGGACTTAGTGATTTTGTACAATTCATTTCTGTCATGGGGCAAAATAGAAAGAAGATTGCAAAGACCTTGCAGACTCCTGTGGGTAGACTACGGGAAATCTATCCTGATATATAATTTATACTGTAGGAGTTCTGTAACACTAGATCTATTTGGAAACATACCTGATCAACTATCTCATCAAAGCTTGTTGAGAGAAACCCAGCCCTGACTCTGCCTCCAGACACCAAGGTGTTCAGATCAAAAAAGAAAAAAAATCAAATATTGCTTTTGTAAAATATTTTTGTATAATTTTAATTAAAATAACAACACCCAACTCAGCATCAGGCAGTACTTTTCTCTAAGACAGACATACCAATAAGAGGAGGAGAACTGCTGGAAACACAGTGATCTATATATACATACAGAGGGGAATAAAGTAAATTTGTTTTCTTTCCTGTCAGTTTTATAGATGCGCATCTCAAAAAAGAACATTGTATGATAGAAAGTTTTGTCAGGGAACTGACAAGAGTGCTCTAGAAACCCCTTCAGTGTGTTTATAAGGGCATTGCTGTGAAGCATTCCTTCACACTACAGAAATGTTTGTTGCAACAGTTGGCACAATATTTCAAATATAATGTTGAGCATTTTGAACACTAGCATCGAGGAAGCATCTTCCCTGTTTACATTCACCTATCATTCCACAAGGATCACATGCTTGCTTCTGAGCTATATATAAGCTTAATTCATATCTTCTTGTTTCAGGATGGGATAAGTGGGTGTTAGGCATAAAACACAACAGTGGCTTATAAGAAATTAAATTAAGAAGAATTATATAATCAACTGAAACTGGCACTTCTGTTTCAGAATTTATTCTGCTTCTGGACAGAGTATGAAGAAAAGTGCCAGTCACTCTATGTAGGAATTTTAAAAATGAATGTGCTATTTCAAATTTTATTTTTAAGCTTTAACTCTGCTTTAGCTCTCTTAGGGACAAATTTCCATCAGGTATGTAAGCTCATAAACCCTCTGATGGCGAAGTATATCTGAATGCAGGTTTTTCTGTTTGTTTGGTTTTCTTTGTATAATCCCACATAAATCATGTTGTAAAATGAAAGTACACATCTTACCACACTCAACTGAAATAAGCATGATCACATTATTCTTTTGTTCATCCACAGCAATCCACCTCATGCAACCTTGAGGGCATGACAGGCTATGGGGCACAATGTAACTGCCTCCGTGCATAAACAGTATGGGAGAACCTGTTTGTTGGTGGAATCATGTTATTATTGTTACAACATTACTGATATAAAAGTAATACGAAGCAAAAAACCCAAAACATCTATTTATCATCTTATGTGTGTAGTCATATATGGAGAAAATGAAATTAGGCCTACAGGCACCACATTTCTTGTTCATTAATTCCTCTTTGTCCGGCAGTGACTGCAGCTTTGCAAGGTTCTTCCTTAAGAAAGGAGCAGACAAGGACATAGTGTCTCTTCATTTACTTCTCAATGGAACTTAACATCTAATTTTGACCTGAGAGCTACCACTGAGCGGTCAACAATGACCCATGCACAGTTCTATGCTTGCTTTCTAGGGGAGGTCTGCAAAGCGTGATGAACATGTTCTGCCCATGGACTGGGGGTGCCTGTGTTCAGCATAACTCCCATCTCTGCCATCCCTGCCAAGGGAATACCAAGGGAATGAATCCAGGGAAGCATGTGGCATCCTGCTAGTGGTATCCCTCTTCACCACAAAACTGTGGTGTCCGTTTCCAAATCATCCTAAGATCATGCCTTTGGGAAAAACAGCTCCTGAGGATCAGTTCAGAATGTCATGTCTCCAAGTCTGATCTTGGCTTTGTTCTATTAATCCCCTTATACCTCTATGATATTTAAATAAATAATTTTCTATATACCTTATACCAAAAAGGCCTTGTCTTCCTCAGAGCTCTGCTTGACCCCCACAAGATGTGCTCAACCCTGACAAAGTTCACTCGTGATAGAAGACTTCATCCTTCCCCTCTATGAGACAGTTTTGTATTGACATCTTACAGGTCCTGGCTGGAGAGAGCAGATCCTTCTACAGGAGCACACATACTCATTTACAGTTTGCTGCAGGTTAGTGATTAGCTGAACTACGGCTATTTTCTGCTGAACTACTGATGTATATTACAAGATGCATAAAGCTGAGCTGATCTATTACAGCTGGGTTGAACTGGGTGAACTTAAAAATCAAAGAAAAAAAATGTGATGCTTTTGAACATCTGAATCTCAATACCCAAACAGCTGGTTTTAAATGTCCGCAGTTTTCTTAATATGTTGTATATTGCCTGTCTTACTTTCAACCTTTATTTTTCTGGCTTATTTGAATACATACCAGCTTCAACTTGTGACCTTTTTAAACTTTGATTCTGCCTAAAGGGTTTTGGGCTTTTTTCTCTCTGATTGACAACAATGTATGTTACAGGTATTTTCTCAGCAGTCACAATGCACACAGTATTCTTTGTGACTTCATGATGATGATAGGATTATTATTAAGAAAAATCAGTCAGTCAGGGCTTTAGACAAACATTTTACATGAGTGATATGGCTTTCTCACACCGATCTGTTAAAGTTGGCTCCATAGTTATAACAGTAAACGAGTGCAAGGAAAGCAAAATAAAGCCAAACACGTATTTGCTCTTTAAGCTTTCATAGCATCTTAGCTGCTGTATGATCTTTATTCCACCCAGGGATATAAAATGAAGCTTGTATACAAAAAGTTGCCATGAGTGCCTGAGAAGTGTGAGCTGAGCGATGACAGCCAGTTCTACAGAAAGTAGACAGTGAGCAGTTCTACTTTCATACTCAAGTGTTTGGTCTATGTATGAGCTATTAGATGGATATATGTTAGTGTCTCATACCATGACCTCAGAGGGAAGGCAAGATCACACAGGACATTTACAAAAGCTTCTCTCAGTGTATAATTTCTGCAATGCAGTCTGTCATCTTGATGAAATGCAGAGGATCAGGAAGAAGAAGTAAATATGTTTAAGGTGCCCTCTGATAATGCTGACAGATTCTCAATGACATCTCAGAAGTTGGATATGTCCTTCACCCTACCAGATTAAGACCTGCTGCTGTAAGACATGAAGGTTTTACTGGTCCCAAGTTGTAGTCTGTAGAACAGAAAATTGTTCAAAAATCATGAAATTCATTAAATGGTGTTACTCACTAAATATATTTCACTCAGGGTCACAGCTGACGTGAATCAACCGGATTCACGATGATGAACCATAGAGTTTATTGCAGGTTAATGTCACAGAAATCCAGATACTGTTCAAGTGCAAGGGAAAAAAAAAGCACATCCATCCTAAGACTTGTGATGAAGAGCATTAGATAGTCAGTGCTAGAAAAATTTCTAAAGACACTGATATATCTAAATTCAAGGTATAAAATATTTATTAGAAAGCAGCAGTACTTGCTTTTCCTTGTAAATATCCTAAAATTATGCCACAAGAAATTCCCCTTGCCTTCAGATTAGCCTAAATACTAGGGATAAGAAGTGGTCTCAATGAGTGTTTATGGTTTCCTTTAACATTTTCATATGAAATCTGCATCTGATATTTAAATATCCCATTCCCATGGACAAGCAGCAGCTGTTTGACTTCATGCGGTGAGCAGGAAGTCCCTTTTAACAGCACAATACTTTGTTTATGTATATTAGATGCATTAGGGGAAGCCCAGGAAGGCTGCATTATTTACATGTACTGAAGTGTTATATCTGAGCATTGAGAATATTTTACTACATCAAGATTATAGCCTATGAAAAAGATTATCCTTCTTAATACTTGCAGGGAAAACTCTAGTGTGCTGGTTTTGGCTGGGATAGAGTTAATTTTCTTCATAATAGCTAGCATGGAGCTGTGTTTTGGATTTGTGCTGGAAATAGTGTTGCTAACACAAGGATGTTTTCAGCTTACTGCTGGGCAGTGCTTGCACAGCATCAAGCCCTTTTCTGCTCCTCACCCCACCCCATCAGTGAGTGGGCTGGGGGGGAACAAGAAGCTGTGGGGGGACACAGCTGGGACAGCTGACCCCAACTGACCAAAGGGATATTCCATACTACGGGATGTCATGCTCAACATATAAAGCTGGGGAACAAGAAGAGGGGGATGTTCAGGGTTACGGCGTTTTGTCTTCCCAAGCAATCGTTACACATGATGGATCCCTGCTTTTCTGGCGATGGCTGGACACCTGCCTGCCCATGGGAAGTGGTGAATGAGTTCCTTGTTTGGCTTTGTTTGAGTGCACAGCTTTGCTTATTGAACTGTCTTTATCTCAACCTGCAAGTTTTCTCACTCGTACTCCTTCGCTCCCCTCCTCCATCCCACAGAGGGGCAGTGACCGAGCAGCTGTGTGGAGTTTAGTTGGTGGCTGGGGTTAAACCACAACACCCAGACACAAAGAGAAAGGTTGGCTATCCAGACTGTTGAACTGCTTAGGATTACCCCCTGTTAAATCCTAAGCAGTTCTGGGCCTCGCACTTAAGTGCTTTCACTTAAGAGCTGCAGGACTGATTTTGAACTTTTTCAAATTCCCAAGATCATTTTTTGTCCAAAAAGAGTTTGGCAGTCCAGCCATACATCCTCTCATTCACCTCTTACGTGACTTTGTTATCCCCAAAACCAAAAAGTGAGTTTTGAGCAATAGTTATCCACTCCCTATTCTGGCCCTGCATCTAGAGCCACGTCTGCTAGTAATTCTTGCACAGCCATAGCAATAGCAGGCAGAAAAACACAGGGCCTCACACTTTGTCTCTCAGTGTACAACCAGCATTTGTATACGGACTTACTGTGGTAACTACAATTGCAGTACAACATTTGATACAACTTATCTGCTTTGATGGGTTGACTTTTTTTTTTTTTTTGTCTTTAGATGTGGTAGGTTATTACAATCATAAACATTTGAATGACCTTTTCACCACACACTCTACAGTTCCTCTTTGAAGAATAAATTCTAGTGATGTCTTTTTAAGAGAAGTCACCTAAGTGACATTAAACCTTTGAAGAAACCTTCCCCCCTTTCAAAGCACTGACTGATAACATCCCAATGTGACCTTTTTCCCTTCCTTTGAGATGCCAGAGGTACCTGAAAAGGCAGTTAGGAAAGTGCATATGCAGAACAGAGAGGAAAAAAAAAAAGAAAAAGTAAGCTCCATCTCTTACTAGCCCATGTAGATACATTTTAGGAAATATAGTGAATAAGTTTTCTGGAACAGCTGCAACACATTCCCTGGAGCAGGAAACCTACTGTCATTACAATTAATCTCATAATGTACGACACTAGGAATAAGGTAAGATTGCAATCTAAGGAAGTACCATGCAGCAATATTGGGAGACCTATATGCAGTCTTCCCAATGAGATACATATCCTGTAAATAATGTATTGATTTTGCTTAATAGAAGGCCTCTGGAAAAAATCAAGCAGGAAAGCAACAGCTGGATGTGGATAAATTGCTTCCAAATGAACATAGTGGGAAGGGACGGAGAGGGAGGGGATCCATGGCAACAGCTTCTTTCTGTGCTGCACCTCCCAAAATTAGAAAAACATTTTGCCCATGCTAGGAACAGGTGAATCAAAAGCTATGAAAAAATATTTATAAAGCATTCATCTCTGGAAAAGAGGATGCTACAAAAGCCAGTTTTTCTATAAAAAATACTTGTCTCTATTCCCAAGGTAAGAATGTTAATCCATGAGCTAAAGGAACCTGTTGCTGTGCCCAGATCTCAGATTGCGTCTGTTGGAAACTTGGACCTATTGAGATCACCTTGTGTAGACAACCACTGAGCTAAACATGTGAGTAGACAGCTTATTGCATAAAGATTGATTTTCTCTGAAAAGCCTTGCTTCTAAATAAATAATACTTGGCTTTAAGAAGGCTGTCTGGTCAGTTTATTAACAACATGTTACTGCTTCTGGAAAGAACAGAAGTGCAAAACAGCACTTAGACCTGCTGAGACAATGTCAATTAGTGCTGGGTCATTGCAGCCCAGGGCTGTGTATCAGAGTCAGAGAGACACAGTGTCTCCCCTCTGAGGGTAAACAACAAACCATGCACTGAGACCTTAGAGAGGAGATCAACAAGTACAACAAGATCAACAAGGTGTAGTTAGATTATTAATAATAATAGTAATTGATTATATTCCAATGTTTTGCTTAAAAAAAGGTAGTAGCTTTTCTCTGTTGTGAGAATAGTCTCTTAATAGGTACCAAATGAGCCAATATTAACAAAGCAAATGGAGAGTAGCAATTGTTTAGTAGGAGTAATAAGAGCAAAATGAAGGAAAGGCCTGCTCTACTATTCAGCCAGATGGAGAAACAACAGCTGATGATGCTGGGAAGGTTGGAGCATTTAGTATCATTTAATGGAGTTTTCACTCAAAGGGTTAGTGGCCTAACATCAGCGATAAATATACAAAAGCTTTAGGTGGAAAAGGCAAAGATCAGGTGATGAAATATCCAGAGAAATCAGGTGTTTATACGTAAGTGAACCTGATAAAGTTCACCTTAGAGTACACAGGGAGCTGGCTGAAGCAGCTGCCTCCGATGAATTTCCAGAAAACTGAGAAAGATCATAGAATCATAGAATACCAGGTCAGAAGGGACTCAAGGTTCAACTGGTCCAACCTTTCTTGGCAAAGCATAGTCTAGACCAGATGGCCCAGCACCATGTCCAGCTGAATCTCATGCGCAATGTTCGCTTTGTGAAAATTTTCCCCTTTGTGCCTAATTGGAATCTCCACAGAAGTAACTTGTACCCATTGTCCCTCATCTTTTCCATGTGACTCCTCATAAAATGGGAGTCTCTGTCTTCTTTGTAGCCACCCTTTAATTATGGGATCACGGTGGTAAGGTGTCCCCTAAGCCTTCTTTTCTCAAGGCTGAACAAACCCAGTTCTCTCAGCCTTTCCTCAGCAGGCTTCCCAGTCCTTTGATAATCTTTGTGGCCTTTCTGTGGACCCTCTCCAGCCTGCCCATGTCTTTTTCATATAGTGAGGAACAAAACTGAACACAGATGTACTGGTCTTCAAAAGTGGAAGAAAAATGACACAGGAAATGTCAGGTGAATCCCCACCCAGGAAAATGCTGGGACAAACAACCCAGCTATCTAATTTTCAGCAGCTAGGAGATAAGCAATAGCCCACATGCAGGTGTCAAGGGCAAATCCTCCATACTCTTAGCTTTGTACGCAGGGGGCAAGGCTGTAAATGACAAGTATTTTCACTCTACTCTTTTGATGCTGTTTCACACAACATTCTTCATAAGCACATTGGAGAAACACTGTCTCAGTGAAACAGTTAACAAATGATGCTCAGCTGGTCTGCAACCTGAGGCAAATTGATGAATATATCAAAAAACATTCACTAGGATTTTCTCCTGGGTTAGGTAATGAAGAGGGAATGTCTCTGTTAAAATCTGTTAGATGGACAAAGTGGAGCGAGGAAGTCAATATCCACTTTCAGAAGATACAATTAAAACAGAAATACGTCCCCTGACAAGAAGCAAACATGATGCTCTTCAGTGGGGACAAGGACAAAGCCCTTCGGTCTGGTGGGAACAATCAGCCACCTCAGCTGAGGAGTGGAAATCACTGGCTGATAGAAGAAGGTGGCTTATTTTGTCTAGCAGATCACAAGCTGAGCATGACTTACTCAAACTGCTGAGAAATAATGGAAGTCTGTACAGAGAAGCGGAAACGTGAATGTAGACATGCAGGAGCAATAATACTGTTCTTTCTGCTCATGCTCACCTATGGAAATATGCCTGGTCTGGGGCATTGCACATCTGGAGAGATGTTTACGGAGCTGAGCAGGAAGAGGTCAGAGAAGAGCAAAATGGAGAATCAAGAACCACTTGAAGGCACATGAAAGCGCTGCAATTCTTTATTTTAAACATGGGATAGTTCTATATCTTTAGCAATACACTAAAGGATGCCAGGCTGATGAAGGTACTGAATATTCATTAAGTACAGGGCAAGTAGGGAAAAGTCAGGAAGATTAGGCTACATTTTAAGGAACATTTTCTAATGATAAAGCACTAAGCTTGCTTAGGCAGCAATGGAGTCCACAGTAGTGAAGATTTTTAATGATATGTCAGGAGAAAAAAAAAAAGTGTTAGGAGTGGGCTACCTAATCCTGCCCTGGAGAAAAGGGGAAGTAACCCAAATGTAAACAAGCCCCCCAGTGTTCCACAGGGACATACTGATCATGCAACCATTTGTATCTTTTCTTTTCTCTCTAACCCAAAAGGAGCACAAGAGAAATATGTCATGCTGTACCAAACATTTTCTAGTATAGGCACATTAAAGATACTGTGACAGTAAGACAGGAGGTCAACTTGGCCAGGTAACAGCTGCTGTTGGGGCCAAGGGCAGCTCTCGAGGAAAGAGATCTGAAGGCAAGATGCATCCTACAGCAAGCAGAGTCCTGGCACAATAGAGAAACAGGCTAATAGCCTGGAGGGGATGAAAGCTGCAAAGGTGTGACAGAGACTAACTTGCCTGTGTGTCTGAAAGTGACAAGCTTTGAATCTGGACCTCTTTCAAAGGTAACATGAACAGTGATTCTTGTTCCTTTTTGGTTAACAAGAAACAAAATTACAGGTTATGACTTGTCACTTTAAATAAGCAATAGGATTATCAGGAACTGGTTAATGACGCTGCTGTGAGAAAACCTAACCAAGTGGTGGGTGACACATAATTCTGAAAAAAATAGAATAGACAAAAATGTCAAGATATTCAAAAAGTTAATTTTAACTTATATCCAGAATGCAAGTTTTCTGGGGCACTTCTCATTTTTCTAAAGTGTAACAACAGCACATCTGAGTTAAACAGGAAATAAATGGTTTTGTTTGGGGGTTTGGGCTTTTTTATTTGGTTTTGGGTTTTGTTCTTGGGTTTTTGTTTTCATTTTGAAGTGGGATTTGGAGTTTTTTCCTGTACATTTTTGGGATAGATGATGTAGATCCTACTTCTACTTCAGTGTCTTATTGTTCCTCTAACAGAAGTAGACCAGGAATGCAGTGATGAATCAGGTTCAGCATGTAGCAATTTTCTCTCAAGTACTTTATGAATAGTAGCTAGCTGGTTTCTTGGAAGTCATAAAAGGTTTGGTGGGCATGTAGTTATCCCCCTCATGGAAACATGAGTCCTAGAGCAGGGTGATGACGTATATTACCTGTGTTCTTAGAAAGTCATGAAAAACAGGGTAAGAACAAAACACTCCAGGTCATAGTCTTGTATTCGGATGACTAGCTCACATATTTGCTCTGAGTCATAAAAGGTAGTAGGAAGTAATTACTCAAGATCAGCACTTTATGCAGATAAGCACAGATCTACCTGTACTTATCTACTACTACCTGTAGTAGTTCAAAGGATAAGGCTTGGCTCAGATTTCAAAAAAAATTCTCTCTCATTGGAACAGCTGGTCAGAACATAATATTTGGAGGCTTCCTTTGTAGGAGGCTGATGGTCCACCTGCTAGAGTGTGTCGTCCTCAGCTGAGTCACAAAACCATATAAAACTGTAAACTAGTAGCTCCAGAGCAGTCTGTGAGAACTGTTTTGGATTAACTGGTCAACTGAATGTGCAAAATTTGTCTTTGGCAGGCTAGGGGCATGCTGTTTCTTTTCCACAAAGATAGATATACTTTGCAAAAGTAATTTTCTAAGTTGAAAAAGGGAAATTTTCATGTGGGAAAGAAAAGTTACCTAACTTTTAAATTCATCCTGTTCCACGGCTTTTACTCAGGCAGTTGTGGTCACCTTTTCAAAGTATCTCAAGACCTGACATGCTGAGCTTTTGAGAAGTTGGCCTCTGACACTGGCACCCAAAAAGACCTATCAGTAATTCTAGTGGTGAGTCTGCATGTTAAAATGTTACTACTAGAGCTCTTGGAGATGGTGCCAGGTAAAAGCGTGATTGACTGCTGATACTTTTAACTGCAAAAAGCAGAAATCTTGAGATTCAGTAACTGTAAGTTTACTGTAGATTTTGTTGCACATTATTTTATATTATTCTATAGCTTGATGCAACCAGCTATAACTTTTGCACATAAATCATCCCTGCACAGCATAAATCCAGAAGGAAATCCAGAATAAACAGAGGTGCAGAGATTGTGCAGTTCCGGTACTCACCCAGCTCCTGCAGACCCACTTACACACACTGCTCTCCATCTCAGCTTCTGTGTAAACATGTCTTGTTGCTATGACAACAGCTACATCAAGTGTTCCTTTCATTAAATGGTAATTTTGAGCTATGGAACACATTCTGAGCTGGGAACAAACATGCTGCATTAGCTGCATTCTTTATGATTTGAGAAAGGGCTGTTCTCCAGAAAAAAAATAATGGGGGCTTGGATGCTGGATTTTTATTTTAAATCTCTTGGCATTAAAGTTGCCCATAACATTTCTGCTGAAACAGTTTCTCAAGGAAAGGTTGAATCACTGATCCCAAGGTATCTTCCTTCAAGGTAAGCTGTACTATACACAAGGCAGATTTCAAGAGATCACATGTGGATTGCTCATTGGATGCTATAGACCTGCAATGCTATGCTCATTGTAGATGCAGCATCCTGAAGTCTTGGGAATCCACGGAGCTTTAAGAAGCTCAGTTGGATCCACAGTTCCCAATATTCCCAGTCTCTGTTTCTGCAGAACTGGGACTCCAGGAATGTGCATATCTTCTCATAGCCTGTGACTCTCAGATGATATGAGTCAGCTCTTGCATGGGAAACGCTAATTCAAGGGAAAACTGAAAAATGACACTGTTCACTGAACAGGGCTTGTTTTGTTTTCGTTTCTAATTCACAACTCATGTTAATTTAAAGTGAGTTTTTGAGGATGTTTTGTTTTATTTTTCTTTTTTGAGTCCAATTCAAAAGCGAATTTAAAAAATAAACGAAAAAAATGTCAATTAATGTAAAATACAATGTTCAATATGTCTTATTTGTCCTCGGCTTTGATCATTCTTTGGCCCTACCCACTGCACCTGCCCACCGAGGATTTCAACAACCTTCACAAGCAAAAGTGTAGTGTTCTCTGCCCATTCCCCCCTAGTGCTCTCCTCCAAGGGACTCTTTCCATCACCCACACACTCCAGCAGCTTTGATGTCATATTTATTTCCTAGTTGTCAATATAAAACATACAAGGTCTAGTGCAATATGTTGACAGGCATTAATTGCATTGTTATGATTTCATTTGTTAAAACTTCAACTTTATATCAGATTAGTCTGTGTTTAACCTGTAACGAATGTCAAGCTTACAGTTTATTTATCAAATGAGGTTTAAAAAAATGCAATTTTTAGCCAATGTCATGATGATCTTCCAGACCTCTGAAGTGTATCTGTAGTTTCTAAGATTTTTTAGGTTAAATTTAACATATCGGAGATCTCTCAGACAGGTCTTATGGAATGCCATATATATTTTTTCCAGTTGACAGTACCCACCTAAGATGCTAAAGAGCAAAAAACATTTCTTCTTATTTGTGTGGTAAAAGTAGAGCTGGATAGAAATTGTACCTAAGAAATTATTACCTTGGACATGTTCATTTGTTGAAACATAAATGATGCCATGCTGGGAGTATTTACCTGAAATATCAGACACCTTCGCTGAGCTCTTTACTTTCCCTAATTTCCTCCTTATCAGTTTCACTCCTTCCTTTCAGAGGGTCTGGAAAATTAGTTAATTTGAAGGAAGTGTCTGTTCTGGAAAGGAACTGTCTTCTGCTCTTCCCCTCTAAAAGTGATCAAGTAACCTCAGCCTACCCGCTCCAACCACCGTGTCCTGTACCCTTTCCTTCCATTTTACTTGTATCTTTCTTGGGAAAAATGAGTGAAATTAATGTGCCATGGTAACACACTTCACTGTGTTTGTCTGTTGGATCTTTGCATTTACCTGCTGTCTCTGTCTGTTTCAGATGTAAGCTCTTAGGGAAAGGAAATAATTACCTTTTCATTTTGCCAAAATGCCTAGCACAGTGATCGATTGCTACTTATGTGAGACACATCTTACTATTTTTCATGTGCTCAGAATAAGAAAATATACATAAATTTGCTTGTTTTGGTAGATTTTTAAGAAACAAACATAATTGTGACAAACATAATGATGATGATGTTTACAACAATAATAATAACTATAACAATATCAGATTTTAAGTGGAGATTTTTCACATCCAACTCAAATCTTCCTGTTAAATTTTATTAATGTCAATTTTACTGCATCCCAAAGAGACCTTATAATCCTCTAAACATATCTTGGACTCCTTTCATTGATTTTTCATGTTTTTCGTTCATTGTTGCATCACTCCAGTTCTGAGTTCAGTTGCTCACATCTGCCTTCTTATCCATAGGACACTCCTGTCTGCTCCAGCTACTTGTTAGCTTCTATCTGACAAAATTATTTTTCTTTCCACACTTTCTTCCACATCCTGTCCCTGCTTTTCCTTAAAACTAGTATCTGCAACTTGACATACCTTCTATAGGTCAACTCCAGTTTTCTGTCTTTTTTTTTTTTTTTTTTTCATTTTGGACTCACCTTTCCCTCATCTCCTTTACAAAATCCTTAAAGTTTTGACTATTGCTGCAAATGCTGCCATAAGTACCAATGTGTGTCAACACAAATGGAAGGTTTTCAAATAGCTTCACATTTCTGTCATCTTCCATTTTCTCTAACATGTATCTTCAGGCCAGGGAAACAAAATACCTACTTTACAGTTTTCTTCTTTTTGCCACTGCATGTTCCCCAATACCTTTTTGCTCTGGTCCTAAGAGAAAAATTTGTCTGCAGTTGATTAACTAAGTCTTTTTAAACTTTTGATGCTTAAACAAAAATAGAATATATCTTGGGTATCTTTTTTCTTTGAGTTGCAGTTCCCACAATACTCTCTCACCACTTTACTGCCTGTTTTTTACCTTTCAGTTTCTTCAGCTTTTACTTCAAGATGAGGTGTTCTGAGAGATTTCATTTTCCCAGCTACAAGACGACACACGTTTACGAAGCTAAAACACCTATCTTCCACAGTAGTGTCAGCAAAGTTAAGTCTTCAAATACCAGACAACTCTCCTACTGTCTGGAAGAAGATTTCATACCCACCATCAATCACACCAGTAGTTCTCTTTTTCTGTATTTATTATTTATATTCTTGGCTGAGGATTCATGACAGCTAACTTCTCTGTCAACTGGAAGACATGCAAACACTTGGACATTGTGACACCTAACACCATCGTGCCTTATAGCTAGGTAACTAGATAACAGAGCAGGATCTGTGGAGTCCTGGAGAGGTTTTGCACATGCACAGAAGCATATTTCAACAAAAAGGATCTTTGAGGTGGAAACTGATACAAGAGCACCTTTGGGATTAGGCCTCTAGGTTACCTGTGAACACTAAGGTAACAGAGAGGCACCACTACAGCTTTCTGATTCTCACCTGTGTTGCAGATCGATGTCTCTGTGCACCACTGTGCTCAGGAAACAGGCACTGAGGACTTGATTCAACATTGGATTAAAACCGTTGAAGAGTCTGTTGACTTAACTGGGAATGATACAGGGTCTGATTTACCTATCTGTGAAAACACAACCCTAATTATTCATTATTTTCACCATTATTTTATGATTAAATAACCCAGAAATATATTTATTGTAGAGAGTTTTGAATAAATCTCCTCAGACAAATTATCAGGAAAAAAAACCACCCTCGTGCCTTATCATCAAGCTTTTAAAATCTATTGCTTGAATAGATTCAGCACTAAAGCATGGGGAAAAATATCTTTCACTTGCTTTCAAAATGGATTAATGAAAGGAAGATTTTTGTTTAGGACTGGTACAGTTTGTTTTCTGCCATTAATCACTTTAATGTCCTAGAACATTCTGAACACATGCTCTGTTGTCTCTAATTGGCAGTGAGGCAACCTAATTACAGGAAGATACACCCAGAGCTATGGCACTTAAAGTGAACGCATCATGAGGTAATTTTGGAGGCACTTGAATGAAATGGGCTGAAGATGCAGGCCCACTGACTGGATTACATAGCATTTGGAAGACATCTTCACGGAGAATAGGGCCAGGAGAAACCATCTCAGTGTGAAGGGTATGCAGAACTTGTGAAAATATTATTTGAGCCACTGATCCAAACACAAACAAATAACCCCAAATTTTTAAGGTACATAAATAGTTCATTGCAATTTGACAGAATCCAGGAACAGAGAAGTTAAAACGAAAAGACTCACTTAAGAGGCATTTGTTTTTGAAGACCCAAACTATGCTTTGTCTCATAGTTCCTCAGATAGCCGCATACCTACTGGATACTTTTGCCTCTTAGCAGACTTACCTCCTTATGGTTTAAGGAGTTCTTGCATATGCCAAGCACTTGCCATCTTACATCTACAGCGTTTTGGCAACATTGCATCCAACCTTCAGTGCTGTTCACTGTCAGTGTTGATTGGTGAGTGGATTAACTACATGATATATTGGATTGAGTTGAACATAATTTTTGAGACCTCAAATATGTAATGTAATGTCTTACTTGTTCAGTTTGATGATGACACACATGATGCTATTACTGCATGGTACATCTAGTCAAGGAAGAAGCATGAGGTTATATTAAATGGCAAAAATATGAGATCAGAGATATATTCATAGCCAAATAAGCAATCATGTCCATCAGCAGTAGGTGGGTCGCCGTTTCCACTTAGCTCCTTTTTTTTAGTAGAAGAAAATATCACTGAATTGGAATATTAATGACTAATGAAGTACAATTAATAAGAAATGCCATTACACAGGTGGTATTAATGAGTGTACTAAATTTTTTGATGGTAAACTCCCCTGTGATAAACACAAACAGCTTCCATTTGGGTCACACTAACAGTCAGAGGTTGATTCATGTGTCATCAGTCAGCAAAGAGTTTGAAACTTGCTTTGATAATAATGGTGCTGGAAACACGATAGGTTTTAACCCCTTATATGTCATATTTCCACAGCTTACATGAATACATATATGTACCCTCCAAAAATGTTTTACTGCAAGATCTGCGGCAGCAGAACCTCACAGTTAATTTAACTGAATGGCTTAACCTAATGCTTTGCTTAACACATTGATATGAAATAAGCTGATATTAGTCCATCTATTGTAGCCAAAAGCAGAAGTGGCCTTGAAATGTAACAGGTCATCACGACTTCTGTTAAAACAGGGGAACTGGCACCTGGCTGACTTTCATTATTTCTCTGAATGTCTTGACTGACAAGTTAAACACAGGTCTATTGTGTTTGCTGCAGCCTTAAGGCAGGCACAGCCCAGCAAAGAGGAGCAGTACCCAGCGAGCAGGGGAAGAGTGTGGCTGGAGATTTTGTAAGTAAAACTAAATGTAGCTTTGCCATCTGTTCCAATGTGTAAACAGATTAGGGTTGTCATGCTTTTTATCTGGATCAGCTCATTTCTCTCCCATTAAGTCACTGATACGCTATGTAAATCCAGCTTTGCTTTGACTAATTTGAGTTTAGAACAATATCTTATCTTACTGGGCCACCCAGGCAAAAGTGATAACATAAAGGAGAGTGTTTTTCTTGTCCTGTAATTAACATTTCATAGCCTCTATCTGTAACAAATTATCACTTCAGTCTCTTCTGTTCCTGTATCCCAGCCTTCTCAGGCAATTTGTGTACTAGAGGACATTAATGCAAACGCAAACTGTTTGAGATGCTGTAGTATCATACCTGGACTTTATGACTAGATCTGTAGAAGCCATCATCCAAAAAACAGAGAAATGGATGCTTTCCATAGCTATAATATTCACAGAATTAATCCAATTTTAATATGGTGACTGTAATAAGCAAATGGTGTTTTTTCTTAGTGTTTAGAGAACAGCCAACTCTGTCCTATTAGTGGTGGGATTGACTATATTAGCCCCTAAAAATAAAGAGTTATTTGTCTTGGTCACTGCGATAATTTGACATTGCACGTATGAAAAGCTATTTTAAGCAGCCTCCAGTGGCTTTCTTCCAAAGGAAGATCCCCCCCCTTTTCTATGACTGACTAGCACAGTAACAGGCAAAACGTTCCAAGTAGGCAAAACACCATCTGATTTACTAGGCAAAAAATCACATCCTTTCCTAAGGTTTACATTGCATTCTTGTCTAGATGCTTCTTTAAAAATTAATCAGCAACCACTAAACAGGGCTAAAAATTCTGTGATATAGTCACAGGAAACTTCAGAATATTCAGTTCCTTCTAAGTGGCTTGATGTGCCAGCATACAGAAGACATGCCACAAGGAGATATTAACAGTGTAGGAAGTTCCTACAATCACCTTTCCCAGCTGGTACTGATGGGCCAGCAGATCAGCTGCGTTGTCTTTTCCCACAAGCTGTGCCTTGAGCACTGCTGTCACAATCCACAAAGGCAGGTTTCCCCTGTGAAAATCCCTTCTCAAAGGTGAATTAATGTGTTAGTTTGCCTTTCATTATGGAAGTCACCTTAAAATAGTCTTTTCCAAGTCAGCATAGTCACAACCAGCAAATTTCCAAATTTCTCCTTAGCCTTGTAACAATGGAGTGATGTCTTTTCAATGTTCAGCTTGAAAGCAATAGGAGATACTGCATATTGCTTTGGAATTTTTTACTAAGCCCAGCTGAGTAATACATCCTTCTCTCAGATATGTGCTTTGTAGCTCTTTAACCACCATCAAATTCCTCTTTGTTGAGGGGTTTGGGGATTTTATTTGTTCTAAGAATCTTATGATGATAGTCAATGAGCCCAAACACAGTTAGATAACACTCTTTTTATCTGTTAACAAAAAATCCAACATTCTGTGATGATAAGTGAGCCCAAAGATGAAGTGTGATTTTCCTATTGAACCAAGGGACAGTTGTAGTTCTGATTTCTATGGAGGGATTATTTTTCTTCTGCAAATGGAAACAGGTAAAATTTCTTTCCAAGAAATGCTGATAGCCATTGACTGATACACACTGAACTGAACACAATCCAAACCTTTAACAGAATGATACTATCAACTTTCCCCATCAGGAAAGTTGCCCGTGGAGATCAAGCAACTTATTAAAGACAGTTGACCTTTGATAACTGTGAACACTCAACGAGAAGATGCCATTTCATAGTAATCATCTTGATGGTGTACTGGAGGACTTAGACTATATATGTACCTACAGAAGAGAGGAGAGTCTTTTCTAGATATTATTCTGTATTCTATAAACACCACGAGATTTGTGGCACAGCTATGCCTCTTACAGGAGTGCTCTCAGAGGTCAGATTTTCATTTCCTGTAAGGTGCTATGAAGGCATGGTATTGTACATAAGAATTCAGACCCTGTCTTACTGAAGATTTGTGGTGTATTAGAGAAAAAACAAGTGAAAGAGAAAAACAGAGAAGGCAGAGAAAGTTATGCATGCAGCTTTTTATAGAAATGGGCAGAATATATTAGGAAAACAAGAAGAAAGGTTTTGGAAGCTGAGGGATCAAGGGGTGGTTGAAGCCTGGTCAACAGGAGAGTGTGATATAGAAAAGTTATATCAGGCATATTGATGGCAAAAGATCTTTGACAGTTATGGACTTAGCCATAGGAAATGGTCAGGGTTCTCTTATCACCCAAGTCAGGATGAGGAAAACTGTAAAGGATTGAAACTAAAAATGGTAAGAATCGGAGTTTGGGGTTTTGTGTACATGGGATTTTCTGATTTTCAGATACATACTTTGCATTGTTCTGAGATGATAGACAATAAGGTTGTAAGGAAATGAGTAATTCTGAAAATAAGGATGGCTTTATGTATGTCTCATCTGTGGGTTTTATCCGAGTTAACCATATACATTAATAACGGCAAATAATTCATCCCCAGTGAATTCTTGTTATTTAGCTATCAAGCCAAAATTTAGAAGATACTTCAGTCTCCGTAATTTTTGTTCTGTATTTATCTTTAGATGTTTTCCTTTCACTATTCCTTCTTCTTATAACTTTAATTTGAAGGAATTCTACTTTCCCTTTTCTATACAAGGAAGAAGCATCTCAAGATCAGATGCATAGATGTTACACAAAAAGGCTGTGGCAAACCAAGTTCAAATTAGAGTTTCTTATAAGTGTTCTTGCCCATCAATTTACCATTATACTGTTCTTCTATGATGCTAACCATCCCTTTTTATAAAGAAATATAGAGTCAGGAAAGATCATTTCTTTGTATGTTTTGCAGCAACTTTGTTTCATCAGCTATAAAATCCCTGCCTAAAGGAAATTGGTGAGATAAATTCAGTGGCGTCAGGACTCTGCTTACACTACCTTGGACATACAGTTGCTGAAACTCAAGTGTATGAAATTTCCTCCCCCTTTCCAATATGGTCCCTACCATTATCCTTCAGGAATGCAGGCGAAAGGAAATAATGAGACCTATGTCTATATTTGGAACGCCATGCTACAGGCCATATCAAAAATACAGTTATATAAATAAAATACAGTTATTAAATATTATCATAGTCTCTGGGTCAATGTTGTATTTGAACACACATATCAGCTTACCAGTAGACAAGGCAACGTACTTGCCAGTGCTTTCCAAATAGGCCCTGCATGCCCATTGCCCACTGCAACTGCTACTCCTGGGATGCTGGGTATTGTGTTTCATTTCAGTCTGACAGCAGACCCACTTCCCAGCATCAGTTCAGTTAGGTATTTGTCCATCTGCCCTGCTGAGAACAATAACTGAACTGAAAGTCATGGAATGTACAGGACATATAGGGACAGTTTATAGAGGAAATAAATTCCCAGACCAAAACTAAACCTTGTGGTTCTGCCCCTCTCATCTACATAGTGAATCAGTAATTCTAAATCCTCTGAATACTCACCATGGTGAATACACATCATCTGCTGGCTCTGTGGATGTAAATAGGAATGGTTTGGGAAATATCATTGACGGTCACTATGGAAAGCTGAGCTTAGACACTGAGTCTGCTATAATTCTCCAGTCCCTTAAAAGACAGCATTACTACAGTTTTGACAAAAGAAGAACAGAAGAAAAATAGGTGACATTTCCCTTCAATACCATCCTGATTGACTTCTAAAGTGCAGCCAATTCTGCTTCTTCATACACCTTGGCACACCGTTAGACAGCAGCATGACGAGAAAATGATGAATTTGGCTGTTTGATCAATCAGCAAGAGATTAGGTTGGCCCACCTTTAGCCTAGTGACATGACTGCTCCTGGCTTTTAGTGACAGTTATTAGATATCTTATTGATGAGAGGGACTCAAACACTGTTTGAAGGTAACAAAAGGCGCTAACTTTCCTTGTAACAAACCTCATCTTCTGCTCACCTCCAAGAGTGCACTAAATTTGTATCTCTGCTGCATGATCTGCTTTGCTCTCTGGATAAACAGTTATTTTGATTTATTTTTTTAAAATCTATTCTAAGGAAATGTGATTGATAAAAAAATAAGCATACTTTTACTCTGCAGCAACAGAAATGCATGATGAAAAAACAGTGTAATTAGTTGGTACTACCCCATGACAGCTCTAGCTGTGACAGAAAGGATTCAGTATTGGTTGCTAGCTGGCAAGGGAGGAGTAACATTATCTCTGAGCTGACTAACGAGCTTTGATGTGTTGTTGGGAAAGTTCTGTAAGATTCTCTGTGATACATGGGAATCACTTGCAGTCTAGTGGTTGCCTAGGCTTAGTTCAATGGTGTTAATGTTACTTGTTTTACTCAATAATTGGACCAAAAGCTCAGTCTGTCTCTCTCCTACTGCTTCCTGCTTGTGTTCAGAGATGCCATCGCAACACACATCTGTGCAAGAAAGCTTATTCTTCAGTGAAGCCAGATGACCATTACACTTTGTGAAATTGAACTTAGATTAAGTAGTGAGTATAATTAGATTTCACTATATCATGCAAAAGTATTTTGAATTAGGAGAGATATATGTGGTTCTTTTATCTGAATCTCCAGTCCTGTAGTCAGCAGAAAGTACTCAAATAAATTCCTAAATTTAAGGGCTTGTTTATTTGCATGTGGAGTTTTAGAAATAATAATGCATGCAATTGATTCTAGTATCATGATTCACTCTCTCACCCTATCATGCCATCAGAGCACACTTGTTCCTGATTTTTGCTTTTCCTCCTTAGAAATAAAGAGCAACAAAGAAGTGATGAGCCCATAGTCACTTTCATACCAACTGTTCTGAGTTATTTATTCAGACATTAGCGAAATCCTTACACTCTTAAGGTCAGTTATTTGAACACAACTTAACCTAGAGCCAACTCTTCTTGTTCAATGAAAAGTGTTTTGAGGTAATCACAGGAAGGATATACTGAGCGTAATATTAACAGATTGACTCATGATCATGTCAGTAGCTTCAACACTTCCCTAATTTATGATGCTAAGACAAGAAACTGGAAATTCATATGCATTATCATAATATTTTTATTATTGCTGTTATTGCTGGGGTTTTATTAGCATTATTATTTTTAATAATAACCCTATACTGCTAAGATAATTTTCCCCATGTCAATAGCACTCAAAACATTTTTCAGGTCTGTGCAATATTCCGGCACAGAATATACAGAAAAAAAAGAGTGGGGATGCTTGAGAGGAATGACTTCTTTAGGCAAGTGAGGCCAGAGACACTTCACTTAGAGGTATGCAAGATGATACGTAATATTCTTACTTACGCTCTAGTTCCAACTGAATCAATTACCTTTATCCATTGCAGAGGTTTGATGAGTGTGCATCTTTCTCCAACTATACCTCACTTATTTCCTTCTTTGACTGGCAAAAATTTCTTGCAGATTGGGTTATTATTAGTACAGTCTGTCTCTAGTTGTCCTTAAATGTCTTTATTCAACATGGTAATTTCAAAGCTATACCACAGAAAATTAAATTTTCTCTCTTACTTTTTCCTATAATCCTGGTGAGTTTTCTGGCCAGTTATAGCTGCTACCATTGCATTATTGTTGGTTGCATTTGCACCTGTTCCCAACAGCAAAGCAGGTGTTGGGGGCGTGGAAGAGGAGAGAGAGACATGGGGGGAAACATGCAGATTCCTCAGGGCAATGTATGGGAAACGGGATCTTTCTCTTCCTGCCACAGGATTTCTCTTCTCTGCTCTGTTGTGGTATAGGACTCCAGCCTTTAATATACTGTCCTCATACCCTACTGACACACTTTGATCACCAGAGGAATGCACTGTGTCAGCCACTCCTGTCTTCCCTCTGCTCTCTTCCTGTGAAAGAAGAGGAGAAAGAAGGGACCTGGGCAAGATCATGCTTCTACTGTAGGAGGACAGGAATACATGCAGGCCAGCTACTATGCCGAAGGACATCACCAGAGGGAAGGGCTTTCTGCTGCCACTGTGGCAAATGGGATGAGAAAGAGAACAGCTTTTGGTTTTTGCAAGGGCTCTCTCTTCCAAGACTAGCCAGAATCCCCTGCTACACCTGAGCATCTCCTTTCATAGCAAACATATCAGCAACTGACTGCACAGACAGATGCTGAGGGTAGTGCCTGGGCTATAAAAGCCCACCTTCTGTGACCCTCAGCCAGCTTTACATGGACTGAACCCACCTTTCATATAGTGTACACTTGAGCACGATAGGGATTGCAGTGCAATGGGTGATACAGGACTATTATTCTGATGGCTTATTTTTCGAGGGCTTCTTTTTTCCTCAGGAGGAAGGGTACCATTCACATACCATTACACATTTGAGTGGCAGGAGTCCTCAAAAGGGACCAAAATTAGTGAATCTAGTGCCAAGCAGTAGAAGAACTCTTCTCTAAATGTATTCATGGAGTACAGGAAATATTTTCTGTGTTTCTGCAGCCAGCTTTATTTCTGATACAAGACAAAGGCTTTGTAAAGAGTCTACATTGCCTGGCAACAAATAAATAAATAAATACCAGGCACACTGAAAGTGAATCTTCTGTGGAAGCTGTGCTGAGAGTCATGAAAACAATCAGGGGGTGAAATGACAAGTAATTAAGGAGCAAAGTATGAAAGCCACAATGTCTGCCAAAAAGAAAGAAACAAACAAAGAGCTGGACCATTGTTAAACACTGTTTGGATTAGAGCACAAGATATGGGAATTCATTCAAGGAAAAAGAATGTGACTTTCTCCAGATAAAGCAGCTATTGTTGTAGGATGGGCTTTTTTTTTTCTTCCTATTTTCCCTGACTAATTCTTGACAAAACAAGGAAGCCACAAAAGCTGTGTTACAATAATGTCCCTTTATGTAACATTTTCTCCTTCTCTTTCTCTACTGAGGAGTCAAGGAGTTTGTGCATTATGCATTTTACTTCAAAATCTCCTCACATAGGGTTACACAGAACTAGCAGTAATCAATCTAAATGAAGGCACCTTATTATCATCCTCAGGAGGTCACTGCTAAATAGTCTTTTTATTAGAGCTGACAATTCCAAATGTAACATCGGGCCTCCAAAAAATGTGTGCCAAATTTGTCTCCCTCGTTTTACCAGAAAACATATGGTGTTTGGAAGGCCATACAGATCATCATTTTTTTACTGGAAGCAGACATGTTGTTGTAAGAGAGATGATAGGTCAAGTGCACATGGAAAGACCTTCCTGTTCCTACTGGCCCATCCTACTGTAAGTAACAGGTCATGCAGCTACACCAGTTGCCTGAGTACCAAGACAAAGTAGGAAAAAAACTAAAATTTTGTGCTGCATTTTCTCCCTATTAAGAGCCCCATAAGAATTAACTGCAAACAGATGGGTAGTTACTAGCAGTCTGTAACAGTTTCAACTTGCATACATTCCCCTTCAGAGGGAAGGACATAAGAAATCCTGTATAAACAGCATAAAAAAGAAATGGAAAGAATGCGCCACTGAGTTTGTCCAGAGAGCACCACCACATTCAGAACTGTAACAGATGTAGCTACCACTCTGTGCTGGTATGATGATTTGGAGAATCAACCTACGCAGTAGCTGTACAAGGTTATGAATGCTTCAGCCTAGATTCAGAGACATTTAGCACCTTATAGCTCACTGAAATGAATGAGGTGTTCATACTCCTAAAACTTTGTTAATCTGATCTGTCCAATATACTTTTGTCAAGCAGTCAGTTTTGAGTATACAGCACTTCTCTTTGTTGTCTAGCATTTAGTCTATAGTTGCAATGGCTTTACCTATGTTAGTAAATGATGCAGCCCAATAGGAATGGATTTGCAGAGCCAAAAGGTGGCTACTGAAAACAAAGTGAGCTTTATTGAGAAGCTTCTTCAGATTAGCTCTAGAGAGAAGCACAGGGGACTGAATTCCCATTTGCAGCTGGGATACACTAAATTTTCTCCTGGACACATCATCCAGCTTAACTTCTTCCAAAAGGAATCAAACTTCTGTGCTTTGAGACCGCTCGATGATGTGAACAAGAACACAGTTGAAGGGGGCTACTGGGAGATTCACATCCAAAATGAATGCATGATCTTCACGGAAACTATAATGTGAATGTTCCCAGGAATGCCAACGTGGTTCATAAACAGAGTAGTGTTAGACCAAGGTGGCAGACCAAGGTGGCTCTACCATCAATCCATACATGCTGGAGGATAAACGAAATCTTACAGGGGCAAGGTGGCATGTGAAGGATCACTTGGCTGTGGTAAGCATGCCACCTAGCAGGAGTCTGTGATCATCTGCTGAGGCTTACTAGGAGTTACCTGGTAGGGAGGCTGTAAGATAAACACAAGCCCTCTGTTTTTCTGCTTCAGGCATTTTGATCAGCTGAAACTGAGGGATAGCTGCTCTGAGCCCTTCAGGCAGTAGGGAACCCATGCATATGGCTCCTATGGCTTCCCACAAGCAGAGTTAGCTGGAACGAAGGCAAGTGAGAGTTTGGGAAGTTTGGAGACAGGACTGGGTGATCAGAATGTGTGTTTCTTTTATGATGATACGCATAGACTTGCACTTAATCTTTAAGTACTGAGTGACATTTTGTTTGCTTGTTCATAATTGCTTTTGTTTCTGTCTCATTCCTCCCACCCGACAATACCAGACTTCTGAGGAGTTATGGGTTTGCTGGTGAGAAAGGATGTGCTCAAGCAGTATGGAATGGAGCCACAGAAATGTTCTCAGGAGGCTAAGGGACAATTGGTGCCTTCTGTTCCAGTTCACTGGCAGAGTCACAAGCAGCTGGTCTCTGCCATAAGTGCTGTCCAAGAGGCTGAATCGCAGAACATGGAAACCTAAAGTACACAAGGAGTGAAGTGGATGAATTCCCAGGCAGCAGTCTGACTCATGGCCACATCAAAAAGCCTGGATAGTCTGGTGGCAGGCAGTTCAAATACAAGCAACCTAGGAAAAGTTGCCAAAATTAAGAACATTTTTAGCATTGTTTCACTGAGAAGGATGGATACTGCCAACTTTGCTAAACGTCTTTTCCAATGTATATACTGGTACAAACACATCAACTCACTGAAAAAACTCTTCCTATATCTATATCTGGATACATAAGGCCCTCCTTCCATGGCATTGGACAAGATGTTCTATTTTTTTTCACAAGTGTAGGTCCCAAGGTTACACATCCTTAGCTCTTTTCATAACAGGCACTTCAGTGGTAGAAATTCAGTTTACAGCATTCCAGAAGCAGCTCCTTGACAGATAAAATGTCTGAAAAGTCTGCCCTTGTAAATTTATCACAAGATCCTGATACTTTAGATCTGTCTCTATACAATTCACATCACCTTCCTAAACTGATTTTAAAAGTATTTCACCCTATTTTAATCCTGAGTGACACTTTTGATTGGTAATTTTGGAGCGCTATATTTCAGGAGGCATTAGTTGGCAAAAGCTCTTTCAGTAACATAAAAATGATAGGACGTACTTAGCTCAGAGAGAAAACATTTAATACTGTTCATATGGTTAAACTGAGGCTGAGCCTCTGTGATTACTATGATCCTGCCTTAACTCTCACCTCTCAACAGCGGTTTTCAGTTCAGGCCTTTTTGTTGTCACCCAGCTTGTGCTGTTTACTAGAGCAACTTGAAAGTAACGTGTGAATAAACCAAGTCTTATCCAGGGTGAAAACAAAGCTGAGCTCAAAGTTTTGTTGAAAGAGAAGTTTCATGACTTATTTTTAGCTTATGTGTTTGCATTTTCTTTTCACAAATAATCCCATTTTTAGAACAAAGAATATACATTATCTGTAGTTGTGTGTTTAGCTTCATGAGCAACCTTATCGAATCCAGTATTTATCTCTGTGACTCAGTCTGCAGGCTGTTTTTTCCTGTCAGAGAAAACGTACCTGTTAATTCTGGAAATGTGTATTATTTATATATTCTAAATCAACAGATTTTTTCTGTTACATATGTCCACATAGATATGCGTATTTTAACATGCAACATTCACTTACACACAACAGCTGAATAAAATAAACACTACCTTAACTGTAAATAATTTTTTTGCCATGTAACACAAATTAATTTTGTTCCATGAGGTAAAGTCACACAATTCAGTTGGGGCCCCACATTTCTGTTTCTTTCATTTGTCCGAGGAAATGCATTGCATGGTGGAGCAAGGCAGGTATCAGACATTCCGAGGTCGCCTTGTCTGAAGTGACCTTGACTTTCCACCATATGGTTACTTTGCATGGAAAGCAAGGCAGAGTTAGAAATGCTGCTTCCAGAGAAGCTGTTAAATTATTTCTAGGGAGAATCATTATAAGCCAAAGCATTTTCAGAACCAAACACAAGTCTCAACTTTAAACCAAAAAGCTATTAGAAACCACTCAAAATATTCTTCTCTCTTTAACTTTTTCGTGCCCAGCAGTCTCTCCCTCCCACGTACATGAACATGCACAGACACATGCGTGTATACTAACTATACCACACTAAGGGAAGAAAAGATGACAACAAAGCGCCAATTGATTTTTGCCTTTCTCTTGGAAACTATTTTGACAACCTGGTCTTCTGTGTGCTACACCAGTTTAAGCAAAGAGAAATCCTTTCCTACCATGGATCAGATTCGGAGATCTGCAGAAACATGTGAGGGGCTCCCTTCTCCACTCTGCCGCTGGTTGTTTCGCTGCCTGTGTTACTGGCTGTGTCCATCCCACACTGAAGGAGAGCCTCCCAGCCCTACCAGACCTGTGGCATGATGTGCCTCCTGTCTGCTAGCCTGCCATGCACTGGTCTGCCTCACATGTGACCTCTGCAAGGGTGACGCCATGACATGGTCATGCCTGTTGCACTAGTCCATAGGAGTTCGCCTCCCCTCACAGCCTCTGGCTGTTTTTGCAGGTTTGCTGTACAGCATATAGAGATCACCCTCATCCAGAGGTCAGCTGTGGATGCCCAGCTGAGAGGTGGGACTTGGCAGTGTGAGGACAGCCAAACACTAGCAGGACTGAACAACCTTCACACACAATCTGGCTTGCATCCCACCAATTCAGAACAGAGACTGAGCTAACATATGCCTGTCTGCACCTAACTATTTAGACTATGGAGGCTTTACCCCTGGGAGCACTATCCATCTTCTGAGCCAGGTAAAACTAAATTAGATTTTGCTAAAAGGAGAAAGTGCTTTGTCCTATGAATACAGACCATGTACTGCAGCTTGCCAGAAGGGGTAATTTGTAACAGAAAGAGCCCTAATCCAAAGGATAAAGAGCCTCCAGGAAAGAAGCCTGTTCTTCTAGCAGATGAAAATGTAATGTAGCTTGTCATTGATTTGTCATAACAGGAAAAGAAAAAAAATCAATAGTGGGAAAAAGTTTCAAACAGGGAATTTAATTTAGATGGGGAAACAATAACAACACTGAAAATATTTGTATCCAGCTGGAAATCAGAGGTGGCTTGTGATTGAATCAATGTAATGAAATGTAATTTAGATGGATAACATCCAATATGTATAGCTTAATTCTACAATGTGCCTCAGATCCTCATTCCTATGCTGTTTTGAATGTCCTGAAGATCTCCCTTCCCATCTGGTGGCTCTGACTCAAACCATTCCTCTCCTGTGTACCTACTGCCATGTTCACAATAAGAAAAAATTATGAAGTCAGCTTCCAAAGAGGAGCTAATGGACCGGTAATAGAAGGACTACCAAGCAGTTTTCTGTCCATATGCTGAAAATGTTGGCTGACTGTTGTGTGTTAACCTGGTTGGCAGCTTAACCCCACAGAAATGCTCACTCACTGCCCCAGCAGTATGGGGGAGAGATTCAGAATGATAAGAGTGTGAAAAATCATGGCTTGAGGTAAAGACAGTTTAATAGGTAAAGCAAACGTGGCACATGCAAGCAAAGCAAAACAAGGATTCATTCACTACTTCCCATCAACGGGCAAGTGTTCAGCCATTGCCAGGAAAGCAGGGATCCATCAGACATGACAGTTACTTGGGAAGACAAAATGCCATAACTCTGAACATCCCCTTTCTCCTTTCTCCAGCTTTTATTGCTGAGCATAACATCACATGGTATGGGGTATCCCTTTGGCCAGCTGAGGACAGCTGTCCCGGCTCTGTCCCCTCTCAGCTTGTTATGCCCCTCCAGCTGGCAGGACAGTTTGAGAAACAGAGGTCTTGATGCTGTGTAAATACTGTTTAGCAACAGCTAAAACATGGGTGTGTTATCAACACTTTCTTGTCACAAATCCACAAAACATAGCACCATATGAGCTACTGTGAAGAAAATTAACTCTATCCCAGCCAAAATCAGTACGCTCCCTTAAGATATGCATAACTGCCTTCAGGAGAGACCCCTCAGAAAATACCAGTTCCTTGTATAAAGACTCATTCTTCAAAGTCAGTGAATGGAAGATCTATACCTGCTTTGTAAGTTGGCCCTTTGTGCTTCAACCTCTTAATGATGAGTTTCCTTGCAGACATGTTTTTTCCATGAGGCATTCAAATATGTGACACTACACCCTGTGTGATTACCCTGTGTTCACAGCCAGCCACTAAGACCTGGGGTGATGACACATCAGCAGTCTTGGGAATATTTCTGCTCTCGCCACATATATATCTTGTTCTGTTCCAGCATACCTAGAAAGGAAAAGCAAACAAGCATTTCTGTTTGTCCTTTGGATCACACCTAGAATATTTTGAATGTAGACACATACAACGACTTTATAGTGGGTTAATAAACAGCTCACAAACACTTCAATTCCTAGCTAATCAATGGCCATGAAGGCTGAGGGTGTTAAAGAAAAGCCATTACACTGCCTGCTGCAGTGCTTGCAGTTGCCTCCAAGACACTCAGAAAATGCTCATACTTGCTCTTCAGCATTGTTTTATGTTTTATAAACTGTTTTTCCAGAGGATAAAGGGTTGAATTAATAATGTTTAAAGGTGCCTTTATTTAATAATAGGAAATTGCTGGAAATTAATTCTTAGTCACTGGTAAACACACAGCAAATAATCATAAAGTCAATAGCTGTCAGATTTTCACAGAACAATCACAATGTCTGCTATCTGTGGTTTATAAGAAATCTTGTAAAAAACCTAACTTTCCCAGGTTTTGTGTGGAATAAGCTCTCATTTTAAAAAAGGTACACATGACAGTATGGCATCTCAGACTTTTTCGGCTTTTTGAATGGAATAAAAATAATGAGTAAGACATAATCCAGACCATACCCTGTTATTGACCCATCTGTTTTCTAATACACAAAGGGTAAGTCTCTTTTCATGCCACAGACAATTTTTCTTCAATGTTTACGTAAAACATATTCTCCAAGGCAACTGCTGTTCACAGATCCAAAGTGTATTCACAGTTTCAGAAGTAAACAGACACTGCTGGCAGATATGCTAGAAGAAGGATTTACTTTATGTTCTCACAATTAACCACACAAACAACATCAAAGAATTATTCCTAGCTGGATTAGTATTAGTATTACTATTGCTATTATTATTGTTGTTGATGATGATGCAGAAAAAGAATCAAAATGTGGATAATAAGGCATCTGTGTAAATACAATACTTAAAGCCTTCGAGTGATTTAACCATCTCATTTACACTTGCAGATATCCAACACATATGAAACCCAATTAAATAGATAATGACTGCATCTAATAAACTTTGCAAAGCCATTGTGCTTGTTTACTGCCGTTGTCTTTGAAGCAAATGTAATTTGCCATCTGTATTTCATCCGTCAAATTTTCAGGACAACCCATACCAGAATTTCAATTGTATGTATCTGAACTTACACAGCATTGTACCAGTCATCATTTTTTTCAGATGGCAGATGTACATTTGCTTTGGTACAGTAACTGTACATACTTCGTCGTAGTTCAGAAGATAAAGTAATTATTTTGTTAGCTAGTTTTTGACAGAATGAAAGTGTAACAAAAAAGATATAGATAGGCACAGCCCCAAATCCAGCTCTGTAGGATTTGTTGATAGAAAAGATACAGTTCACTGTTGTTCAAGCTTCATGATCCAAAACTGTAAACAGTATTTCCTGCTATTCTTATTATATATAAGAAGAGAGGAGCAAGTGCTCACAAACTGCAAAACTTTTCACACAGAAATTGCACTGAAACAAATGGCAGTTAATTAGGACCAAGCATCCTAATATTTTCTTATCTTCTATATGCAAATAGCCTGAAATGGGGCAGTGACCCTAAATGGTTGGGGAAGAGAAGGACTAATAAATTAGTGTAGATCTACAGACAAGGCAACAAAAAATGTATAACTAAAGCAAATTTCATTAAGAAAGATAAATGAGAAAAGATATTTGACTTTGAAAATACTTGTGAATGAGGACTTCTTTTCCTTCCTGGGCAATGCTTTGCCTTATTCTCTTATGTAAGGGATAATTAATTTTCTCTGTTAAAACACTGTCTTAGACAATCATGAATTCTATCTCAGAATACCTGCTGCTTAAGTTACATCTGAATGGATGGACAGGCATGTGTTACCTACTGATGTAAATAACTTGAACAGACCAGAGTAAAAATAATCAGACAGTGCATCTTTACTAGGTCCCATAAGAGGTCAAAGCATGGTAGTTAATATTCTGGTTATTTCTGCATTGGAGAGGTTAATACCATACTATTGCTTTAACTCTGTAACTGGAGACAGCAGAGTGACTTGTGGAACCCTCTGTTGAGCCTTCCAAGAAGTTTGCTAACTGGTTCAAGTGGTACTGTCCACTGATTACATTGCTTCCAGGCTACTCTTCCACACACAGTGCTCATGAAAAAATATAATGTGAAGTGTCCACATCACCAAAGAGGCTAACCATAAAGTCCATTGGTCTCACAAGGTTAAATTCAATATACGACTGTTATATGGGGCAATCTTATCTTGTCAGTGTTTTAAGAAGATAAGTATCTTGCATCCCCATTTTTTTTCCTTATTTGATCTGCTTTGTTTAAATTCTGAGCATTCAAAAAAGTTATGAAGTCCTGGCTGCTTGCTGACCTACAGCCTCATTTTTGTGTTTTTTTATTTTTATTATTTTTTCTAGTGGACATTTCCAGGCTCCTTCTGTGTTCTCTCATAGCCAGTTGTTCACATGAGTGTTCTGAATGAAATATTCAGGCAAGTAATAAAACGGTTTCCACAGAGAAGCATCCAATATTTAGTAGCAGATAGCTGAGCTGCAAGATAGCATTTAGATCACAAGTTAGTCCTAATGATGTGGCTGCAAAGCTTCACAGCTGGAAAAATTTTTGAAAAAATATTCAGCTGCTAGTTTAACTGGTATTTAGATTACATCTGCTGGAAAGAGCAAAATATATATATGAAGGAAAAGTCAAAATTATCAGTTCCTCAGGGATTCTAGCATTCTATTTTTCTACTCAAATTATGGATCCCACAACACATGTCAACAATGTCAATAAGAGCTTTTTTTTTTCTTTTTTTTTTTATGAGTTTGGCTTATGTGCAGAATTTTAATCCATGCAAGGGTCAGTCATGAAGGATTTACCATCACATTCAGTTCATTGATTAAGATAATGCCTCATGTTATTATGGTCAGTTTTTAACAGGGTATAAAATACAAAAAATTCTAGTTTCAAAGAATGTACGTCTGTAGCAAAACCACAGAAAGAGCACAAAGCTTTAGAAAGTTCTAAGGATCATTTGGTTATTTTAAATAACTTTAAAAGTTTGGGGGTTTGTGGTTTGTCTGCTTTGGTTGGGGTTTTTGGTTGTTTTTCTGTTTGGGTTTTGGTTTTTTTGGTTTTTTTTTTCAAAAAACCCCAAAGAATTTAAAAGATTGTAGTGATTATAGAGAGTGTATTTTCCAGTGTATGGGGAAGTGAGGGGAACAGACATAGGACAGGTAGATGGGATTTATTTTGTAACAGGCAGTTTTCCCTTATTCCTTTTCTCTGGAGTTTGATGAACATGGAAATGTCTATTAAACAAAAATATACCCACTGTATTTTCTTTTCAAGCAGGGTCATTCTGGTTTATTAGTCTACTCAGGATCTTCCATTTCCCATCGTGCATCTTCCCCTGCATTCTGTCTTTGGGTGGTCACAAAACTTGGACACATTCTCAAGGCAGAATAAATGAAAGAGTGAAGAGGAAAGCTTAAGAAGGCATCAGGCCCCTCTCTGTCACTGTTTCTCCTTCATCTCTTTGTCCTATAAACCAAATACGGGCAGCCAGAAATAAACTGAATTATTTTTGCAGTTCACCCTGTCCAACATGTTGAGGTTTTCTTGGGATAGCTCTTCAGATAATCGCACTGACCACTTTAGTTTCCTTTGTCATTATTCATCATTATATCATACTGCCTATATTCATTCCAGCAACTTGGGACTTTCCTTTAACTTGATTCTGCCTCCATTACAAGCTGAAATCTTGTTGATTCTTGGAGAAGTTGAAAACCCTTTAATTTCAGAGATAGCTTTCCCTCACCAGACTGAAAGAGCCAGTCTCACTATCTTCTGCTTTTATTGCAATATCCATCTTTACATCCACTCATATGCCCATCTCAGTTGTCCAGTTGTTGCCAGATGTATTTAGAAAATTAAGTTGCTTTATATGTATAACTCCTTTCTTTCTAGTCCCTGTTCATTGGATATCTTCCTTTCCAGCACAAAAGTTAATGAGGAATTAATTAGATGTATTGACTTGGGTATGTCTGCAAACCAAAAAGCCAGAACGCCTGTTTTGGATTGCCTTTAAGAATGCGTGAAAAGGCATGATGCTGAAGGAAGTCCTCTGCTCTGAAGAAAACCCTGATCTGGTTCTACTCCATATCCTGAGAAATACTAACAGACACAAAACATGGCTTTTTATAAGGACATTTTAAGCCTGCTCTCAAACACAATGCTGTTATTATAATTGTGTGGTGCTGGAAACCTCAAAATTGATTGAGGGCTAAAAAGCAGAACAGGGGACAAAAATCAGTGCAGTCACTGCAGTTTACTCAATAGAGCAATCCAGCTTTACTGAGAGGAAAGAGCAGATATTATGTGTATATATATATATATATATATATATATATATATACACACGTACAGACTTTCTCATTAAATGCTTGTATCATGCATCACAGTAAGGACCATAGGGGATGACGAATTCCATCAAAATTTAAAACACGTAAACTTGATAATCCACAAATGAAATATGTTATCTAAGAGGCTGGGGTCCACTGCAAAGGGTTATTAAAACAAACGCCTGAAGGGTCTTTGCTAACCTTTCGGTGGAACATCTTGTAACGTATGACTACGTAAGCTATCATATATTTCTTAGAAACTACTTTGATGACTCCTTTTAATAAAGTAGCCATTATGCAATGTGAAACATTCTATGTAGCCTGTAAAGGGTACTAAAATGTAAGCAGTGCCTTCCACAGAGAGGAGTTTAGATCTGAATTACAGCAGGTTTAATGCAGTGCCTGACAGAACAAGTCCAGTGATTAGCTCTTTCCTTTCCATTTTTTTGAAATTGGTATTGTACTCAAGAGGAAATTGAAAATTTTAAATTACTTTTCACTGGCACCTCTCAAAATGTCTCTTCTACCCTGAATTCCCCTCAATTTTAAGCTACTAATGGGATGTCTCTTTAGAATAGGATTATATTTAAATCCATCTCAGCCCCCTTACATCAGTACTATCAACATTGCTAAGTCCTTTTAGCAAGTAGTTTAATACTTTCCAATGATTCTGTTATAGCAATTAAATGTCCCTGATCACTTACAACACTGCAGCTGCTTTGGAAGAGTGTTAGATGTAAAGGAAAGATAATGTAGCACTTTATATGTGGTAATGCACAGCACATCCATGAAATAGGCACACAGAGGAAGTAATGTAGAAGGCACAAAACCACAAAGTGCCAAAGTCCCCAATACCAAAAAAGATTCAAAGGAACTGAGGCTCAAAGGCAGAGTACACTTGAAAAATCAAAGTTTAACTGTGTTTAAAAGTATTTAAAGTTTAGTGAGGTGTACAAGATGAGATTGTGAATAACACCACATCTTTTAATACATAATTTCTCATTTTCTTCAACACTACAGTTCCCTTTTCTATAATTCAGTGCCTTGGTCTCATCTAGATAAGGTTCTTCTTCTATTTAGTGACATGGAAGAGGCAATATTGTGATGCAGAGTTCACACCTGCTTACAAACTGCATCTTAGTCCTACCTCCCATTGGCTTGAGCTCTATTTTCACCCTTGTAATTGTCCAAAAAAAATACATTTTGTAGACATCCATTCTCCCTTTTTTTAATTATTGTTTTTTGTTCTTTTGGCTAGCATTAGTGCAGGTTGCATTAAAAAAAAATATCCAGTGACTGGTGTCAAACTAAGGACATACTGCAGACCTTATCATGATAGATGCTTATTTCATGCTGAACACAATGTCTCTTCAACTACAGCTCTTGCCAACATATTTACTCTTCAGATTTAAATACTGCTGCTCTGCCAAAGTATAATAAAAAGGCTAACCTAATTAAATTACACAGAAGTTCTGCTGTTCAGATCAAACTTCCAGTGATAGTTGTCCTGTTTGTTATACGAGTACAGGAGTGCTCCTGAAGGTTGTTATCAGCAGGGTTAAAAACCTTTGGATTCAATTTGCAGTCGTGCAAGCTTCTACCAGAGAAAGCAGAATGTCTTTTAAGGTGCCTAGACAACTTCGTTTCAAAGGTCTAGCTCTTTAGTTCTAAAAAGAACTACCATTTAAGTGTTAGTGATTTAGTGACCAAGGCGTACTGTATGAAAAGAAGCTATCTTATGCAAACACATTTCTACTTAAATGAAAGAAAAATCAAATTTACCTTCTCTCAGGGAAGGGCACGATTTGTTATGGAACATAAAATGTTTGTGAAATTGTGGAAAGTTAAAGTAACAGTCAAATGAATCAGCACTTTTTGCATTGCTGTGCTTCCTAAATTATTAGGGGATTTTAGGAGAGACCCTCAAATGCACTTTATTTTATAAGTGTGTGTGTTTTAAGCCTTGGAAGGTATCTCATTAGCAAATCAGGACTGTGACATAGAAATGATTCAGTGGCTTTTCAGTGAAAGATGAATTCTGAATACTTTCTAGAAATGAGGATTTTTATAATACCTTTTCAATGCATATGGCTTTCATCTCTCATTTCTCTGCATAAGGACTTATATACAGGAGAAACCAATGTTTCATCTTTCTGACAATCCATGATGCACCTGAATCCTCTTGTGCCTCCTACAGATCCTCTGACTTTATTAGGATGGAAGGAAGGATGAGTACAGCAAAATACAGAGTGGAAGTTTTAAAAGGAATACTCTCTCCTGTAGTAAATCAATCAATAGAAAGGTTTTATAGTTCACTGAGCAGAAAAAAATTGTTACATTATTGTTATGATAAATCCTACTCATTTAAGTAATTTTCTATTATACCTTAGCAAGAGACAAGATAAAACCTCAATTCATACATTTAGTTTATACATGCTTTATGATTTTGATACATTTTCTTTAACACTTGGGAACACCTCTCATTTTCCAAAAAGATTTTGAACAGAATGAAAAGCATTTCATGCAATGAAAGTACATTCATAAAATGTTGCTATGCAGTGTTTCCTGTTTGCTGACAAAATTCCTTACAAGCAACAGAAAAAAGATAAAGGCACAATAATTTTGTAGGATATGGTTATGATTTTCATCTTTTAAGTGTTGCTTTCAGAGCTCTTTTTCTACTCCCTGCCATACTGGACTGAAAGTATCATTGACAAAGCTGAGTAAAACTATCTTTTTTTTCCCATGTATTTTTAGTTGGGAAACCTGATGTTTTTCTCAAGTTTGTTTAGTTGTCATGTTCATACTACACAACTAAACACATACTGTGAAATGAGTAGCACATTTTTGCACCTGTCCCAACCTAAATTTCTATTATTTTTGCTGATTTTACCAGAAGAATCCAGCCCCTGACCCCACTTCTTAACCATCTATCATTTTCAGAGAAAGGAGTGGTGAAGGAGAGACATATACCTTCTCAGCGGTTAAGGGAAGCTTTTTTTTTTGCTTGCATGCCTATTCTATGGGTTTTACACTGATTTGTAAAGTATAAAAATCATACTGTTAGCATACTGTCTGTATGCTATGGATATACATGCCACAGACAAGTGAAACCAAGGAATAGACACCAACAGACATCACCTGGTCTTATACAAAGACAGGTATATACTATGTATCACAATCTCCCTTATACTGTCCTGTTTTATGCTGCTCTTCAGTTGAGCAAATTGCTTTAGACCAGCATGCAAGAGAACAGACAAGAGGCTGCTGCCCAAAGCACAGGCTGTTACATACTCTAGAGGAACCCCAAAAAGTAGTCAAAAGAGATTGCAAAGCTCTGAAAATTCTATTCCCACTAACTCATTACATCAATACTCCTCAGGATCAAATTAATCTGTTGGCTTCTTGAAGCATACAAACACACTGCACAACATTGCTGTTTCTATTGATGCATTTCCATTCATGCTTTGATAGAAAATGTTAATATCTTGTGAAATATTGTATTTGAGTAAGGGGTATTCCCAACATGAAAAGCTGAAAGGTACCAATCTAGATGTTGTTCAGTGTGGTTTCCTCATTTTTAAGCACATGAATCTTTTTGTTAAGCACGTAAATCTCTTCATTCATTTCTAGTTTAAGTTTAGCTGTTTGCTAATTATTAGTTCATAATACTGCACAGCCTCAAAACACTTAAAAAAATCGAGTTTGAATTCAGATATAATTAAAGCAGAAGGTCTGAAGATTTAAAATATTTGGGAAAAAATCCTGTAGAAACTACCAATCATATTTAAAAATTGTATCCCATACTGTTTTCTCTTTGGGGTATGAAAGATAAGTTAAATCTTTACCTTCTTTGTCTACTTTCAAATACCTATAAAGCCAAGTAGGTATTTGAAAGCAGACAAAGGAAAAAAGGCAGTAAAGTCCACACATACATTAGCCTGTGAGATGTTTGGTTTATTTAATATTATAAGCATATTCACTTTGAGTTAACACTATGCTTTCTGCAAGTACTCACAAATCCTAGACTAACAGCACTACAGTTTATATCTTCAAAAATAATTTCTGTCAAAAGGCAGAGAGCTGTACATAGCTTTCTAAAGTGTGCACGTAACTTTCTAAATGCAAGGTCTCCTAGCTTTTAATGACATTTGTGGTCCTAAAGCATTAGGATTTTTCTGAAGATGCCAGCATGTATTCTTAATATGGCTAAAGATAGCACCCTTAAGATAGTTAAGATACTTAAGACAGTTATCCTTAAACCGCTGTCATGGTTTAACCCCGGCTGGTAATGTCATGGTTTAACCCCAGCTGGTAACTAACTACCACGCAGCCACTCACTCACTCCCCTCTCATGCAGAGGGATGGGGAGGACAATCAGAAAGGAATGCAAACCTCTAGGGTTGAGATAAGAACAATTTAATAGGTAAGCAAAAGCTGCACACACAGGCAAAACAAAATGAGGAATTAATTCACGACTTCCCATGGGCAGGGAGGTGTTCAGCCATCCCCAGGAAAGCAGGGCTCCATCACATGTAACTGTTACTTGGGAAGACAAACACCATAATGCCAGATGTTCCCCCCTCCTTCTTCTTCCCCCAGCTTATATACTGAGCATGACATCATATGGAATGGAATATCCCTTTGGCTAGTTCGGGTCAGCCGTCCTGGCTGTGTCCCCTCCCAGTTTCCCCTGCCCTCCAGCCCTCTGGCTGGCAGGGCCCAAGGAACTGAAAAGTCCTTGACTTGGTATAAACATTACCCAGCAACAACTAAAACCATCAGTGTGCCATCAGCATTGTTCTCACACCAAATCCAAAACACAGCATTGCACCAGCTACTAAGAAGTAACTCTATCCCAGCTGAAACCAGAACAACCACACAGACAGATATGAAGATTTTCTATTTCATAAGCATAGTTATCTGAAAACCAATTCACCATATATATCTCCATTCACCTCATACAGTCTCAACTGCCAGTGCATTATGCAAGAGATATAATTTCAACACACTATGAATGACATGTATATTAATGTAAATCAGGATCAGTACCAGTATAACAAAGCTCTCAAACAGCCACCATTTAGTTCCTAGCCTTAGAAAAAAAGACTGCATTTTGAAATTTTATTCTTTGTCTTGAGATGTTGTGCAATATCCATCACTGACATTCCTATGAATAGACTGCATAAACATCTGCCAGAAATACTTTAGCTGCATTTGATCTTGCCTTGGGGCAAGCAATTGGATTAGACATCTTTACAAGGCCCCTTCCAGCCATGTATTTATGACTCTCTGTATCTATATTTCAAGCTTGTTGAATACTAATCGGCAAATTTCCTGTATGTAGGGCTTCAACAGAATGAACAAAACTGTTACAGACCCGATTCTAACAAGCAGTTCTCCAATACTGAATCTTAAAGCTGTTTGAAGCCTATGGGTGTAGGGATAGTAAAAAAGGAATTCTGCGGGAGATACCTTGCTTTCTTTAAAATATCATTGCCTACACCTTCTGTCACATCCTCCATATTAAACCACAATGTGCAAAACAAATGTTTTGTAACTACCACTGAGAAAGGGTGACATAGTACCTCTTAATGAGTAAGGTTCTCCTGTCAATAACAATGACACTGCATCTTTCTAAACATATATTCAAAATAAAGCTTTTGTAGAAGACGAATCTGCTAGAGTCACTTTTTCTGAACTCCAAACAGCTGCTGAGCTATCTTGAATACACTTTTCCTCAGACCCATTATTAACTTTACTGATCCTCCTTTGCAAGTTGTTCTTACAGCAACTGTAAGAGCTGCAGTATAGGAAGCCTGATTACTTCTCACACAGAGGTTGCTCCCTACCAAACCAGACACAGCAGCTGCTGAGGTTTGTCTCTAAAGGTGGATAGATAGCTTTTAGATGGGTATGATATGTACACTGAGAATACTACAGCCATATTGCTCAGACATGACTCTATGAAGTAAAGGGAAGCTTTGACAATTAATAGACAGCTTTGCTTTTTGTTGCCTTTTTTTTTTTTAATAATAAACTTAACCTTAGACCACTGTGCAAAGATTTTTTTTTGTCATTTTCTGATTTCTACAAGCAGGGAACTGGAACAAAAGTAAATGATGTATGCAAGCAACCAAATCAAGAATAGATCCAAATCCACATCAGTAATTTACATATTTTCATTTCTTACTGTAGTATGAACTCACATAGATAAAAATAAAAGAAATAGGGTATTCAGACTCAACAGAACACTTTTTCCTGACTGATAGGCAGCAAGCCAGCAGTCAGGAAAAATATGTTAAGTACACTAGGTTAACTCTGATGAACCGGCTTCCTTTGGTTGACTGCATTGTCGCAGACTGCAGCTGGATAAACTTATTTAACAAGCAGATAGACACATCAAGTCTGATTTAATTGGATTTAGATCAGATACATGAGGACAGCATTCATGAAGGATTTTTTTTTCCCATTAATTCCTGGGGCCAATATTCAGAAGTTGAGAATAGCAGAGAAATATAGGAGAAAATATGATTTCTAGAAAAGTAAGAGAAAATATGGGAACATTGGGTGACATTTTTTTTAGAAGATGTTATATTGATCCCATTGAGGTAGATGGTAAAACTCCTATTGACATAAATAAGAACATTTTTTTTTCCCCAGGATATTTAGCATAACCTACTGAAATAGCTGTTTGGAGCAGAAACAGGAATCCAAATTTTCCATATTAGAATTCAGAGCCTTAACTATTGGGCCAGAGAGAGATCAAATCAATGTACTCCCTCCTCCCTGTCTTTGGTCCAATGACTCTTTAATAATTTCAAGCAAAAGAGAACAGTTTTGACTTGCTCATTACCAAACTGAGACAGGTGGAGATTCAGGTGAGAATTATACCTATTTTTTCCCACAGCCTGCTAGTTTCTGAACTACTTGGAAAAAAACTGAGGAGCCAACAGCACATGTTCCTTTGGTGACCTGGGCAGAGCTTGGCTCTCTAACATAATCTGAACAACTCTGAAGGCATAAAGCCCTTGGGATGAGGCAGTGAGAAGAGCACCTCTCCTTTATTTCCAGCAAGGATTATCTGTGTTCAGTCCTGAGATGCTTCTGGTCAGGCTGAAAGCAGATCTTCAGCATCAGCAGCTTTGATACTCCAGGGTGAGGTAACAGATATACAAGATCTAATGAATAATTTTTGGTGGTAGACATCCTAAGGAAAGACTATGTCCCTTGCTTGAGCTTTTATCCCCTCAGTTCACTTATCTGTGAAATGAAGATTATTTTCATCTTTCGAAAAAAGTCATGAATGTTTTAATGTGTTTATTTAGCTATTTATTTTTAGCCTAGGGAAAAACTGAAAGAATTTTACTTAGAACTCTTGTTCTTGCCTTTTCATGCCTTCTTTACTTCGATTTTTGCTTCTCTCAAGATAAATTGGTGTCATTTCACTTGTTCCTCTCCTGCAAAAGACAAATTACATCACTTTCTTTTTATTTCTTTGCCTCTTTTAGCCCAGAGAGATTCCCCAGCTTCTTAGGCAAATCATATTATTTGACTTTTTCTTTTTCCTGTATGCAGTACCTTTATTGAGATAATTTCCAAAAGACAATAGGTTGTTATCTTCTCTTTCAGAAACTAAGTTTTAATTCAGATCTGTCTTAAAGCTGCTGTAAAGTTCCTGAATAACTTTAATATACATTGAGTTAGGATTTAAGGTACTAACCTCCGTCATCACTTACATCAGAATAACAGCAGCGTTAACAGTACTGATATATGACAAAATTTGTACAGATAAAAATCCACTTTCATTTATATCAGAGGACTTGCATCCTCTCTACAGTGAAATGAATGCCTCTCCAGCTTTTTTTTCTTTACTGCATTATCTTTTTTTCTCTAGTATTGAATTTGCATTTTCTCTTCTAGATCATTATTTTTTTCTGCATAAATTTTATTAGGCTCTGGTTCTTCATTTGTATACTAGATTGATTTTCCTAACCTCTTTGCTAGCCTAAAATTCTGCATTCACCCTCAGTTGAAAACAAAAATTAATTTATTTGTAACCATGTTTCAGCTAGGCTTATCCCCTACCTCCTCCCCTAAATCTGCTGAGAACATGTCTATTCTATTTGCTGTGGAGGCTGCAAAGTGCTACAGCACAGCACATTGAGAAGACCCTTAAGTTTCACACAGAGAGGTTACTGTTATGAGGAGTTTCAATTTGGTTTGGCTGCTATTCACTGTTGCTTCAAAATGTGTTTGTGCAGCTACACTACAAAAGGGCAATTCCAGCCAATAAGAGAAAAGTACTAATATAATCAAGTAAGATTATATATATTCTGGTGTTTTCCACTGTTATTAAAAGACATAAAAGAGGCTGATTATCAGTTCTTAAAGGTAATGTGCCGGCTGATCCATTTCTTCAAGAGCTGGTACATCTGTGCCCTGCTGCTTTTCAATCCAGGAATCACTGACAACTGCATTCGAACAGGAGAGACTCATGGTTCAGGGAATTAAGGTGGTAAACACCATCCTGACTGCAGTGGGTAAGAAAAAAAAATGGGCAACTTTGACTAGGAGAAGATTAGACACCATTTTGATTTGCAGAATGTAATTAGACTCATTATGGATTCAGTAAAAACTAATTGTACCTGACACATACTTAAGGTACTCATGTAGCTGTAGCTGTTCAAAGATAAAGGCATGAATACTTTTCAGCTGGGTATCTTCAAACCTCCTTGTGCTTCACACTATGAAAAAGTACTCCAGCTCCCTTTTAGCTGGAAGTGTTTTTCTTTTAAAAATAAAATAATCTCATGCTTGTGTGGAAGGATTCACAGAAACTTACTCTGATATCTTCTTCACTGGATTAGATTAACTGTAATCAGCGTGTTCTTTGTAGGCATCAGCTCAGAATTTTGGAGCAAGAACTTAACTTGCCTGGGTGCCAGGAGGGGGTAGATGAGCTTCTTTCTAATTAGAAAGTAGTTAAATTTTTCACACATAGTAAGTGAAAAACTCTATAATAAGTATATAATAATTTCCAGATTTATTTTTTAAAAAAATGGCAAACAAACCCACATATATTAATGTAATATGTACATAATTGATAGAACAATGATAACATAGGATTTTGTAAATTGATAGCATGCCAACAACTTCAAATTATTTAGTCTCGTCTTGGGTGGTATCTGGAGCCTGAGGCCATGAGCTCTTAATCTTTGCTGGCACTCTCTGTATTCAGACAGCTCACAAAGATTATAATTAAAATAGATTGCACAATCATCATGAAACCACAATGTTTTCCACTCCAGTGCTGAAGCAGTTAATTCATAGTGCCCAGCAACTAAAAATCCTTCTCTGCAAGATTTCTGAAAGCACGCTTAAGCACGCTTGTCCTTCTTTTCTTCCTTTACAAAGGCGGATACCACAATTTCACGTCAAGTAAGTAAGTGCTAATGTAACTCTGAAGTTAGAGCCTTTCAGTCTTCTATAGGAAGGAGATCCCACAGGTTTTCTGTTCTTGGCTGTAAATCAGGACACAGCTACAGCTTGTGAAGTGGGCTCATCTCAGTGCTTTTGGGAGCTTTCAAAGCCATGTACAGGCAGGGCAAAGACCTGATAAGATATGCTTACAACAGAATACTTCTCAAAAAATATCCTGGCTTCAGATTCAGGACAAATACTGAATATGACCCCACATAGTGCGCGTTTGCAAGAGATGTTATAGTGAGAAACACATCATCTCAACTTGAGAGGAAGAGACAACCTTCCTACTGAGTCTTGATGGAAAACAAGACCTCCAGAATCATTCCAGGAGCATCGATCATTAAGAAGGAAATTAGGGAATGTATGAGACCTCCAGCACTGGTAACTAAAACAAAGCCTCGAGTAATCATGTTTCACGTGTTCATGGGATAGTTTGTTGGCTTCACATTGGTTTTCCTTTTGCTACAGCTCTTCCTCCTTTGCTGGAAAGAAAACAGGACAGAGAAGCAAAACAAGATTCAGCTTGCAAATTAGTCCAATCATATGTGAGGATAAACTGAACAGCTCTCCAGACTCCACATGTACTAGGTTGCTCTCCACTGATTATAATGGGAACTAAGATACCAAGCTCCAATGTGTGCCCAAATGTAAACATTTTAATTTATGTATTTTAAACTTCAAGCTGAATCCCACCAGGAGTGTCACCAGGAGGCAAAAGTTGGATCTAGGGAACTACAGGCCTGTCATTCTGACCTCAGTGCTGGGGAAGGTTATGGAGCAGATCATCTTGAGTGCTATCACAAGGCACATACAGGACAACTAGGGGATCGGGCCCAGTCAGAATGGGTTTAGGAAAGGCAGGTCCTGCTTGATGAACTTGATCTCCTTCTATGACAAAATGACCTGCCTAGTGGATGAGGGAAAGGCTGTGGATGTTGTCTACCTGGAGCTTAGTAAAGCCTTTGACACCATCTCCCAGAGCATTCTCCTGGAGAAACTGGCTACTCATGGCTTGGATATGTATAGTCTATGCTGGTTAAAAAACTAGCTGGATAGCTGAGCCCAAAGAGTGGTGGTGCATGAAGTTAAATTCTGCTGGTGACCGAAGTGGTGCTCGCCGGGGCTCAGTATTGGGGTCAGTCCTGTTTAATATCTTTGTCAATGATAAGGATTGCTTGCACCATCAGGAAGTTTGTAGCTGACACCAGGTTGGGCGGGATGTTGATTTGCTTGGGGGCAGGAAGGCTCTGCAGAGGGATCTGGACAGGCTGGACAGATGGGCTGAGGTCAGTTGCATGAGGTTTAGCAGGAGAAGTGGCCGGGTCCTGCACTTGGATCACAACAACCCCACACAGCGCTACAGGCTTGGGAAAGAGCAGCTGGAAAGCTGCCTGGAGGAAAAAGACCTGGGGGTCAATAGCTGAACATGAGCCAGCAGTGTGCCCAGGTGGCCAAGAAGGCCAACAGCATCTTGGCTTGTATCAGAACTTGCGTGGCCAGCAGGACAAGCGAAGTTATCATCACCCTGTACTCTGCATCGTTGAGGCTGCACCTTAAATGCTGAGTTTGGTTTTGGGCCTCTCACTACCAGACAGATACTGAGGTGCTGGAACATGTCTGGAGAAGGGCAACGGAGCTGGTGAAGGGTCTAGAGAGTAAGTCCTGTGATGGGCAGCTGAGGGAACTGAGTTTGTGTAGTCTGGAAAAAAGAAGTCTGAGGGGAGATATTATTGCTCTCTAAGTTGTAGCAAGGTGGGTGTCGATCTCTTCTCCCAAGTAATGAGTGATAGGATGAGAGGAAATGGCCTGAAGTTGTGCCAGGGGAGGTTTATATGGGATATTAGGAAAAAAATCCTTCACCAAAAGGGTTGTCAGGCATTGGAACAGGCTGCCCAGGGAAGTGGTTAAGTCACCATCCCTGGAGGTATTTAAAAGGCATGTAGTTGTTGCACTTAGAGACATGGTTTGGTGATGGACTTAGCAGCGTTAGGTTTGTGGTTGATGTGTGTAGATGAATGCAGCAGTGGGTTGATTATCATTGATAACATGCAGCTGTGGCCTTGCCGTGAAGGCAGTGGGTTGGTTGACATGGACGATGTGCAGGTGTAGCTTGTTCCTGCTAAGTAGTTAAATAGCCCTGAGGACCGTGGGAGAGGTGGTTGGATGGAGGAGTGGGATGGTCTGGCTTGGCTGCAGGAGGAAACAGCATGGAGAGTAGAATCTGACTGACTGTAAAAGCCTTGTTGCAGCACACTGTTTGTGCTGTAACAGATGTGGATGATCTTAAAGGTCTTTTCCTACCTAAATGAATTTATGAAATAGAAATATTATCTTTCCTGTCTCTTCTCTCCCTATTAATTTTCCTGAGAACTTCACACATGGTATATCACAGCATGATACTGTATGAACAGTATGAAACAGGTTTTTTGGATTCAAAAGTGTCCAAAAGTATGCTGTGAAATTAACTCAGAATTAAGAAGCAGCCTTGCCATGGCTGCCAGGGACTACTGATAAACTGATGGAACCATGTACTTCCAAAATAAATTGACAGTATAGTTAGAGCTCTGGAAATCTCAATTTAAACATGCACAGCTACTGTTAATTTTGTATATGCTAATAATTTTTTTAATTAGTCTATGGTGTCAGAATTGGATTTTGATACATCTTTCTGTTAAAATGTGTGCAAATAAAATATATCTGTGGTTTATGATTGTTCTGTTATGTTTTTGTCTAGCAATGGTTTATAAAGACAGAACCCACAACAGCAATACCTCAGCAGAATTCTTGATTACCTTTCTTGAATACAATTTATGAGAAATAACACATGACACAAAGTTCATCATTTATGGTGATTATATTGACTCTGGGAAAAATTAGCTTGCTAAATAATGACTGGCTGAAAGTGTTCTTTCTGTCTCTGTCATTTTTTATGCTTTAAAATGTAACATTTTTTAACCTCTTAGACTAATAAGCAAAGCAATCTAGATACTCCTCACTCTGATTTGCCTGAATATAAAGGAACAACCCCCCCCCCCCAGATATAGGAAACAATTTCACAAAGAAAATATATACTAGAGTTCTTGTATGTTTTTCAGCTCAGTCACAGAAATATCCCTAACAGTTCTCTTTCCTTTGTACTAACTCCTAAGGAATATGTGCTAGGGCTAGAGGGGGCTCCAAGACTGGTTTGCGTAAAACCCATAACAATTCATATATTGTTAAGGGGGGGGGGGGGGGGGGGGGAGGGGTTGGAGTGGTGGACCGGAAGGTTTGCATGAAAACACTGAGAGGACACTGCTCAGTGTTCCTCTTACATACAAGCCTTTAACTAAAACTCACCTGTTGTTTTGCCTGCATGGTGAAAGTAGAAATAAAAAGTCATTCTGACATGCTACACAGTAATCTAACACTTTCCAGGAATGCAGCCGCTTGCGTCCTTGAGTCAGGAACATATTTTCAAAGGCCAGTTAAGGTATTACTAAAGCAGTGGCTGAACTTGGTGTTGAGGGCTCTTCATAAAAATAAGACTTTGGCTTTCTTGATAATAATGCAGGGAAAACACCCCTCACCATGGCTGCTCTCATGAGAGTCATTTAATGCCAGGACCCATGTCTAACAGGCAAAACAGACTCAGGACTGTGCTGGAGATATCCCATCTGATCAGTCAGCTAATAGATTTACACCATGTCATTTATACACACCTAATTACATTCTGACATCCAGGCATCAGTGTTCATGTGAAGATCAGTGCCTCACAGCTCCTTCAGCCCAGGTACTCCTGAGATGGTGGCAACGTTCCGTACCGGACAGTCTGACTTAAACCTGACCCAGTATCACTGCAGACCTCATCCTGAGGATTACCTCCAGCTGCCAGCTGTTCCGTGCTGTTGATGTTACTTTTAGAAAAAGGATATTATTTCTTGTTTGGTTTCAGCGCAGCTCTGTAGCAAGTATTGGTTTCAAGTGACTTATCCTAGGAAAAATAGAAGTTGACTAGGACCCTTTTTTTTCCCATTATTCATTTTCCAACCAGCCAGCCCCTACCTTTCTGGTGTTTTAAAAATATGTTCCAGCTATGATTAAAGGTTTCTTTGTTTTGCCTTTCATTTATGTCTCTGCAAGACTGTAAATGCTTTTATATGAGAATTGTAAAGCATTGAGCATGCATCTGTTTTTAAGCTTGGGAACTATTACAGTCATTAGCTGCTTCTATAATTTGCCCTTTTTATACTAATACTTTCTCAGCTTGAAGGGCATATTGCTTGTATATTGTTTCTTTGTGCTTTTATGTCTCATTTACCCAGAGTGGCACAGCGGGTTCACCAAATTAAGGATTAGACAGACAATGGCCGGGATACTTCTCCCATCTCTTTCCTGCAAATTTTCACAGATGCAGCTGAAATTTTTAAGTTTACAGAATGTGTAAAGCATACTAAAAAAAAAAAATCTGTAACAGATAAAAGTTGAAGCTATATAGCTGTATATGGTGTATATGACATAATTTCTTTTACTATTTTCTTTCCTGCTTTTTAGTAGGACGAGAATGGCTTATTGCAAATCTAGCTCCCGCAAGTAGATAGAACAGTGTTTGGCATCAGTCTATGGGTTATGGGCAGATTATAAAATTCCAAGTATAACTTTTTATGTTCATGTAAACCCCGTTTCTGAACCAACGGTGGCCAGAGCAGCCCACTGGCTGTACCCGTAGCACTGCCCCTCCTCAGCTGTACTCAGACTACCAAAACTTTTCTGCAACAAGAACAGATTTGACACAGAGAAAAGCTGATTTTTCTTTTAGTCAGGACACTGTTGAACAGTGAGGCTCAGTGAAGCTTTCTTCTCTGAGAAAAAAAAAAAATATGCTGTATAACTGAGGAAAACATTTTCATTAGGCCACATGTAACAGTGTCAGACTGTCACTTCTAACACAATGCAGTTGTTTTCTTAATTCTCATAAGGTGAAAGAATTTTATTCAGCACCTCCCAGGAGCATCAGGACAAGATTAATTCCAGACCAGCTGAGGTGCCTCCCCTTCCCTGTGTCTTGTGAATGTCTTCCCCCAGTGTCATCACCTATCCTGCTGCTCCTGGAAGTCCCACATCTCTTCTGGTCATGTGGTTGGCTTGCTGCTTCCCCTTTCTGTCCTTAACGGTTGTCATTCTGTAAAGTGCCAAGCACACACACACAAGCACAGATAGTTTTATGGTAGGCTGACATTGCCATCTGCCCTTGCCAGTTCAGCTAGGTGGACATCACAACAGGGAGTCCATCCCCACTACGTGCCTGGGGGCTACCATTTTGGGTTGTCCACCATTTCTTCCAGGGAGCTGCTGTTTTGTAAACTGTCATAAACACCATGTTTTCATACTGTTCTGTGACTGACTGAATCAAGAGACAAGGGGAAAGTGGTGGTTGTTGCCTACCGTGACCTCAGCAAGGCCTTTGACACTGTCTCCCATAGCATCCTCATAGGTAAGCTCAGGCAGTGTGGGTTGGATGAGTGGGCAGTGAGGCGGGCTGAGAACTGGCTGAATGGCAGAGCTCAGAGGGCTGTGACCAGCAGCACGGAGTCCAGCTGGGGGCCTGTAGCCAGTGGTGTTCCCCAAGGGTCAGCATTGGGTCTAGTTCTGTTCAATTTATTCATCAGTGACCTGGATGCAGAGACAGAGGGTGCCCTCAGCAAGTTTGCTGAAGATACAGAGCTGGGAGGAGCAGGTGATACAGGTGATACACCAGGGGCTGCGCTGCCATTCAGCGAGACCTGGACAGGCTGGAGCATTGGGCAGAGAGGAACCTGATGGAGTTCACCAAAGGCAAGTTCAGGGTCCTGCCCCCAGGGAGGAACAGCCCCACGCACCAGCACAGGCTGGGGCTGACCTGCTGGGAGGCGGCTCTGCGGAGAAGGACCTGGGAGTCCTGGTGGACAGCAAGTTGCCCACGAGCCAGCCGTGTGCCCGTGTGGCCAAGGTGGCCAGTGGGATCCTGGGGTGCATCAGGAGGAGCATGGCCAGCAGGTGAGGGAGGTGATCCTGCCCCTCTGCTCTGCCCTGGTGGGGCTGCACCTGGAGTGCTGTGCCCAGTGCTGGGCTCCCCAGTTCAAGAGAGACAGGGAACTACTGGGGAGGGTCCAGCAGAGAGCTATGGAGATGATTGGGAGACTGGAGCATCCCCTTTATGAGGAAAGTCAGAGACCTGGGCCTGTGTAGCCTGGAGAAGACTAAGAGGGGATCTTGCCAATGTCTACAGATATCTTAAAGGCCAGGCTCTTTTCAGTGGTGCCCAGCAACAGGACAAGGAGCAACAGGTACAAACTGAAAAACATGAATTTCCATCTGAATGTGAGGAAGAACTACTTTACTTTGAGCGTGACAGAGTGCTGGAGCAGGCTGTCCAGAGAGGTTGTGGAGGCTCCTTCCCTGGAGACATTCAAAACTCACCTGGACATGATTATGTACAACCTGCTCTAGGTGAGCCTGCTTTATCAGGGGGGTGGGCTAAATCATCTCCAGAGATTCCTTCCAACTTTGACCATCCTGTGATTCTGTGATGGCTTTTTCCTAATACTGTTTTGCCCCATATGTTAAAAGCAGCCCTGTGATCGGCTGCCAGAACCAGCCATGCCTTCTAGCTGACCCAGAAGTGGATCAGAACTGCAAGCCCCAGCCCATCACACACATGGAGGCCACTGTTTTTGACATTGTACTCCATGCATTTCCATATTTCTCTGTCATGGGTTGCCTGCCATTTTTTGAAACCATCATACCCACATGATCTCAGAACAACCTCTGATTAGCTCCTCACATTCTTTTGACCAGGAAGTGCTCTTATATAAAAATATATACACTATATGTGTGTGTGTATTATTATACTATATATATATATATGTTATGCCATAGAAATATGGGCATGTATAAAGAGATAGAAATTAAATCTATACATCAAAAATGTTAAAAATACTGTGTATACATTTTTAAATAATAAGGAATAATTATTTTTTAAATTTTAATAGAAAATAATTAAACAAAAGTAAAAGGCATTTTAGGAGCCCTGCACTTTACAAGGCTGGACAAGCCCTAGTGTGCTTGGGCAGGGGGGGAACTTAAAGAGTGTGGAGGTGGGGGACAGGAATGAGCTAGAACATGCCCCAGGGCTATGGACATGTCCCTGGAGGCCACCAAGGGCCTCTGAGGAAAGCTGGATCCTGTGAACCACACTGAGAAGCCCCACATATGGGAGCTGGAGCCCAGCAGGATGACACAGCAGCACTAAGAGGCAGGTGCTGGGCTTTGCTTGGGGCTGCAAGGGAGCTCCCATTGCCCTCCACTGTGAGGACACTTACACCTAGCAATAAGACCATTAGAGGGTGCAGGTTTGTGCCAGGTGTGTTTCCTTATCCTTAGGCTGATGACTTTATAGAAAGTTTCAAAATTCTCCATCTGACTGACTGAGGAGGGAGAAAAGAGAAGTGTGCCCTGGCCCATTCCCTTTTCTGCTCTGCACTGCAGCAGTGAAAGGAGGAAAACATGTAGAAGGGACAGCACTGTTTGAGGAAAAAAAGGAAAAGGCTGGAGAAGCCTGATCAGCAACAAACACCCCACATACCCTGTTATTAAAGTTCTTCAGCACATAAGTTAAATTGATTGTCCAGAGTTTCATTTTTAGATGCATGTGGTAGCAGTCTGTCAGTAAACACATTTATGCCACCACCTCAGTTAAAAACCATTTACTATGCCCCTGGTGGGGTGGGAAGCTTTGGCAGGGAAAAATCCCTTTCCTGAAACTACTAAAAAGTGAATTGCTGATCTGAACAGAAGTCAAATTGTAACCTGACCTGCAAACCAAAATGCTTGCAGGTTACAGAAAGCAACAAGAGCAAGCTTTGAAAGAAATAAGGACTACAGTTGAATAAAAGATTAAATTATTCTCCTTTGTAAATATTTATATTCTTGCTATATTCAGAATCGCTGAAGCTATTTGTTTAAATACTATGAATCTTTTGTTTCCTTTTTTTAAACAGTTTAATGATCACATAAAAATGATGGTTTTTACCAGGTTAGAAATTATCAGTGAATGTTTTTTCCTTGTTAAAAGGTGGGAAAACAAGATTTCTTTAAAGTGATTTTGTCCCAGATTTATGGATTTATGATTAAGCCTGTTCCTAATTATGGCTTTACAGTCGTTCTGACATGAGTTATGAGGGCCCTTAGTTCTTCAAATGAGTACAGATTATTCTTTACCATCCTACTGTTGTCCTGAGCCCATCATATATGAATAAGCTTCTAAGCTATTCAACAGTCTAAAACTCTTATGTGATACTTCGGTTGCTATGCAGTTCTTCCTGAAATGGTTTTTACCCTTCTTAGAATTTTGCATCCTTAAGTAAGTATCTTGTCTGCCTGATTCTTGCACAGCTCAGTTTCCATTGAACAGCCTGACTTTCTTGTGACTGTGATTTGTGGAACTGAACTTATTAACTATACGGCATTGATCACTGGACCTCTAATCTCAGGAGGGAGTCAGCTACTGCACCCAGCTATAAATGTAGCATAGACAGCCTGGGTCAAGGTCTTTATCTGATGCCAGCTGACACCTCTACACCAATACAGTTCTGAATAGCGAGGAGGTAGCACTTGATGAATATGTAGCAAGATAGTAAATGAAAAAATATTATAATTCACAGAAATATTATCTAGAATGTTATTTAAAGGCAAAAGAAAAGCTTTTTTCCCTCTTTCCTCAGCAGATTTTTTCTATCCTATCAATGATAAGTGTCTTTTCTTTCTTGCAAACTTTTTTCCAGTTTGTTTTGGATTTAAAAAACAATATTATTTATGGGGAAAAATGGAAAGTAAGGAAGTGGAAAGGTACACCAAAAAGTTCAGCAGAATCCAATAAAACAGAGATAGAGTGCATGAAGTTTGGATCTGATTAGAATTTATAGATTAAATGATCGCATAGAAGGAAGTCAACTACAACATTAATTCGTACTTCTGGTGTAATTCTGAGCCAGGAAAGTAAAGATTTTATAATCCTACCATGTTGCCAAAACACTGAGAGGCAACAGCAGAAGCTTGGGGAACTTCTCAGAAGAAAACTTGTGAATCATAAATGTTAGCTACCACTTTTTCTCTCAGCAAATACCAAAGTACCTGTGATTTATTAGACAATAGAAACCCAGGAATCTTTTAAGGCAGTGGAATTTTTTTTTTTTTTTTAAATTACATTTATATGGATGGAGAAAGAATGTGAACACCTGGTTGCAAAATGCTAGCAGGGCATTAAAATGTCTTGTGCTCCTGACACCTTCAGTAGCAAAACATCAAGATCCTAACACCCACCTACCTGTGATTCCTTAAGACAACCACATCGGAAACAGAGACACTTGCTAAATACTGACAACTCACAAACCCACAGATGTGGGACAGGATAGAGAGATTGATCATACCTGAAGGGTATAACAAGGTGAATCCAAACCCAACACACTCCTTAGTGGATTCTCACTCCTAAGACCCCAGGAACTTTGAAGAGAGGCTCAAACCCTGATGCCCCTCAATGTCCCTGTCACTTTGAGCAACTCTGGAACAGGCCACCTGCATACAGGTGTCCTAGTGCCCAAGTGCGCAGCAGGCTGCTTGCATGTGTCCTGATGCTGGGGGTACCCGCGGGTAAGTGTGAGAGACTGAAATCACTTGTCTTTTAACTGAAACCATCCTTCCTTTCTACCACATGTTGCATGGAGCTACACTGTTGCTCTGTTTCTGCTACATTGTTGCTATATTGTAGCTGTATTTCTGCTACATTGTTACTATATTGTGGCTGTATTTCTGCTACACTGTTGCTATATTTCTGCTACGCTGTTGCTATATTGTGGCTATATTTCTGCTACACTGTTGCTATATTGTGGCTATATCTCTGCTACGCTGTTGCTATATTATGGCTACATTTCTACAACATTGTTGCTATATTGCTGCTACAGTGTTGCTATATTTTGGCTGTATTTCTGGTATAGTGTTCTAAATTATGGCTATATTTCTGCTACACGGTTTCTATATTTCTGCTACAGGGTAGCTATATTATAGCTATATTTCTGCTACGCTGTTGCTTTTTTTCTGCTACAGTGTTGCTATACTGTTGCTATATATCTGTTACACTGTTGCTATATTGTGGCTTTATTGCTGCTACAGTGTTGTAAATTGCGACTATATTTCTGCTACACTGGTGCTATATTGAAGCTTTATTTCTGCTATACTGTTGCTATATTGAGGCTTTATCTCTGGTACACTGTTGCTATATTGTGGCTGTATTTCTGCTACAGTGTTCCTGTGTTGTGGCTTTATTTCTGCTACACAGTTGCTATATTTCTGCTACAGTGTTGCTATATTGTGGCTACATTAATGCTGCAGTGTTGCTGTACTGTTGCTATATTTCTTCTACAGTGTTGCTATATTGTAACTGTATTTCTGCGACAGTGTTGCTATATTGTGACAATATTTCTGTTACAGTGTTGCTATATTGTGGCTGTATATCTGCTACACTGTTGCTATATTGTGGCTTTATTGCTGCTACAGTTTTTCTATATTGATTCTACATGGTTGCTATTTAGTCAATATATTCCTGCTACACTGTTGCTATATTGTGGGTATATTCCTGCTACAGTGTTGCTATATTTCTGTTACACTGTTGCTATATTGTGACAATATTTCTGCTACAGTGTTGCTTTGTTGTTGCTTTATTTCTGCTACACTCTTGTAAATTGTGGCTATATTTCTGCTACACTGTTGCTATATTGTGGGTATATTACTGCTACAGTGTTGCTATATTTCTGCTACAGTGTTGCTATATTGTGGCTTTATTTCTGCTACAGTGTTGCTATATTGTGGGTATATTACTGCTACAGTGTTGCTATATTGTGGCTGTATTTCTGCTACACTGTTGCAATATTTCTGCTACAGTGTTGCTATATTGTGGCTGTATTTCTGTTACAGTTTTGCTATATTTTTTCTTACAGAACAATATGGTTGTCTTCTTTCCTGGAGTTTCTTAAAGATAAACCAAACATTTCTAGGCCTGGGTTCATCCCACCCTGGCACAAAGTTCTCAGATAGTTCACGTGTATCTTAGACACTGGAGCACTGGAAGAGGATCAGGTCAGGGAATACTAACTGATCAAGATGTGCCATTGACCCTAATGGGTTTTCCCCAGGAGCCTGGAGGGAGCTGCCTGATGTCATTATTGTACCACTCTCAATCTCTCAGTGCTCGCGGTTTCTGGGAGAGGTGCCCAAGGTGAGGGCTAGCAAGTGACACTCATATCTTCAGAAAGAGCAAGATGGAGGACCCAGGAAACAACATACCAGTCAGCCTTACCTTGATCCCTGGAAGGATGATGGAACAACTAATTTTGAACACCATTTCCAGGCACATTAAGGACAGGAAAAACATCAGGAGTAGTCAGCACAAACTGACCAAGGGGAAGTCATGCTTGACCAACTTGACCAATTTCTGTGAGGAAATTGCTGGTTTTATAGATGAGGGGCGAGCAATGGTTATTGTCTCCAGGGCTTCCAACACCACCTCCCATAAAATATTCATAGAGAAGATGATGAATTATGGGCTGGATGAGTAGACAGTGGACTGAAAACTGACTGAACATCCAGACTCTGAGGGTGGTTGATCAGTGGCACAATCTAGTTGGAGACCAGTGGGTAGCAATGTACCCCAGGGGTACATTCTGGATCAGCTCCTGTTTAACACCTTCCTTAATGATCTGGAGGATGGTGCAGAGCATACTCTCAGCAGCTTCGCTGATGACACAAAACTAGGAGGAGTGGCTGACCACCAGAGAGTTGTGCTGCCATCCAGAGGAACCTCAACAAGCCAGAGAAATGGGCTGACAGGAACCTTATGAATTTCAACAAAGGGAAACGTTTTACACCTGGGGAGGAATAATCTCATGCACCAGAACATGCTGGGATTTGCCCAACTGGTAAAAAAAAGACCTGGGAGTCTTGGTGGACATCATCATATCCATCAGAGAAATATTAGCTATACTAATTATGAACATGAGCCAGCAATGTAGCCTTGTGGCAAAGAAGGCTAGTAATATTCTGGGCTGCATTAGGAGAAGTGTTACCAAGAGGCTGAGGGAGGTTTTCCTTCCCCTCTACTCAGCACTGGTGAGGCCACACCTGGAATACTGGGTCCAGTTTTGGGCTTCTCAGTACAAGACAGATGTGGAGCTACTGAAGAATCTCCAACAAAGTGCCACTAAAATGACTAGGGACAGGAGCACTTTTCCTGTGAGGAAAGGCTGATAGAGCTGGGACTGTTTAGCCTGGAAAAGAAAGGGGTCAGATGGGATTTTATCAATGTCTGTAGGTATCTCAAGGAAGGTTGTAAAGACAGAGCCAGGCTCTTTTCAGTGGTACTCAGTAACAAGAGGCCATGGGTGCAAACTGAAACACAGAAGGTTGCTGCTTAACATTAGGAAACATACTTTTCTTACTGTGAAGGTGACAGAGCACTGGCACAAGTTACCAAGAGATGCTGTGGAGACTTCACACTTGGAAATATTCCAAAGCTTTCAGGCAATAGTCCTGAGCAACCTACTCTAGGTCGCTCTGCTTGAGCAGGGGGTTTGGACAAGATGACCTGCAAAAGTCCCTTCCAACCTCAACCATTTCATGCTCCTATAATCTTCTTGAAACATGGTAGCTGAAATGAAAAGGCAACATTCTGTCTAAAATGGGAAGGGACTACCTCTTTGATGTACTTTTATGTAAAATGATGGGGCAACTGATGAGTCACGGAACAACCTGTAAAAATGGGGGGGGGAGGGGAGAATGTTTTGCAAAATGGCTGAGGTGGAGTGAACAGATCACATGGCTGTAGAAAGGAAAGAACCTCCAGGGGGGGTGGGGCAGTTGATGGCAGGGGGAGCAGGGCTCTTCTAGAAGTTGCGGAATGTGTATCTGACACTTCTGTTCTTGTATCAGTGTTGTCTATAGAAGTATAGTACTCATCCATTTGACTAAAAACTGTATCCATCAGAGAAATATTAGCTATACTAATTATGAACATGGTGCACATTTTATAGAATAATAATTTCCCTGCTTTCAGTCACTCTTGATCCTAGATGAAAAGATAAGTAACATGTAGTAAATTACCCACAGGGGATAAGAGGATGGTGCAGATGAGGAAAATGAAGTGACCGTGGAGCAGTGAATTGGCATCAGGATCAGACTGGATTATTGCTTTACTTGATTTCCTGGTACCGTACCTTCTTAGTCCCATCTTTTTATACAGGCACAGCATGAGAAAGGCCACATAGGCAACCCCAGTTTCTGGCTGGTCTGAACATTGCCTTGGCAATCTGGCCCAGTGCACATGGCATGGGAAGTACAAAAGAAAGATACATGAATGACAGAAGAGCCCCCAAGAGTAGGATGAGGAAAGAAAGGGGCTAAGGCAGAAAGGAAAACCAGTGGCACAAGTGAGCATGAAATGGATGTAGGTCTCAGAAACAGGAATGTAAATATGAGATAAGAAAGAAAACAAACTAGTGAGGAAAATAAACTCATAGAAGAATAATCATCTTTTGGGAGGTCACAGGAGGTCATAGTGTATTGCATGGCATGCTGAGTGGCAAGTGGGAAAGAAATAGGTTGGGAAAGAGACAGACATTGCATAAACAGTGTCCTTTTCATCAGGCATCATTTCTGAGCTGTTTTATGTCTCCTCAGTGGCATGCAGAGAGGGGAAGGAGATATTTCAATCCTGGATGGGGATCTTGGGTGCCATCATCATAATAAGAATTAATATTATTAATAATAGTCATTATAGTTGTTTTTCCTTCAAACACTTAGCTTGCTGGGCTTTAAGAGAGCCTGAAAATTCATAATGAAAATGCAAGCTCTGTGTGCTTTAGTTCAACTTTATTTGATTGAAAACTGACATCCTCTGCAGGCTCTCAATGTTCCTAAATTATTATAGAAGAAATAAGAGGGAAAAAGCTCTCTGCATGAACAGGAATGAAAGTTTAACAGGACTCAGGTGGTTTTGCAAGTATTCACTGTGCTACTGGTGCAGCATGTGTCCCTGCAGTGGTCACTGCTGACTGACCTGCATCTGTTTTATCAGCCATTTTCTTTCTCCTAAAAGAAATCAGCACACTATTCACGCAGCTCAGCATGCTGCAAATTCAGACTGTTTAAGTGTGTCTCACTGTGAATAAACAGTGATTTGTACTTGGAAAAGGGAATTTAGTAATTGCCATGGGCATGCCTGAGTGTTCTCTGACCAATAAACTAATGGTGCATGGGACATAAGTTGTCTGTGATGGCTGTCACGGTAAAAAATGGCATTTCTTTTCTCTCTTCCACCTTAAATGTTAAAACAAATCCTGGTGCCTATAAAATACTGAAGTTCAGCAAAAACAGACCATGTTCCATGCAGTGAAGTAGTACTACTTACAAACACTGTGGAATAAATCAATATTTGTTCCAAAACATCTGTCAATGAAAGGCTCTTGTCATTAAAATGTTACCAAAAACCCCTAAAAATCTTCAAAGCAGCAGTCCATAGATTCCAGGCATGAAAAGTGGACTTCAGAGCATGCACAAAAGGAAAGAGGTAAAGACTTGGCCAGACCCAGGAATCTCAAACTGTCTTTCTTAGACCATGTAAAAAGTCTAAGGCTTGTAGCTTTAGCAAGGACAGGGTTTTATTTTTCACTCAAGGAGGCCAACTTTCCTTCTGCCCCCGCCACTGACTGCCTCTGTGACTTGAGGGAACTGACTGAACTGCTTGGTACCACGGTCAGCCTCACTGCAAAATAAAGGCACCTAGTGCACTGCCTTCCTTAGTGTTGTGAGGCTTGATTTGTTAAGGTCTTTAAATAAGTCTCAGCTTCACAGGATAAAGGTTTGTTTACTAATTATCATCTATTTTTGTTGACTAGTGATTTATATATTTGGTTGGGGATAATGTCAGCTCTCTAATATGAATGTGGAAGGGGTAGAGAAAGTATGGTCTCCCCCTCAGATGGGATTCAAAGACACTTATTTTTAAGTCCAAAAGTACTTGAGTGGGGCTAGGAGAGTGAAACACCGTTGCCCAGTCTCATGCTACAATAAGGCTTCTACAAAAATGAGGCAGCCTTATATTTCTCCTCCAGAGAGTTGGAGATAAATGTGGAGGGTCCTGAAAAATTCCACAAGCCGAAGGGTGACTGAGGAAAGCATGATGGCATGCAGAGAGCAACTGTAAAGAGAAATGTCCAGATACTTCCCTGAAGTAAAGAAATATTAAAAGGTTTCAATAACCTAGAAAACATCTAAGTAAATACATCCCTATAATGCTTATAGGGATACATATCTCATTTTCCACCTGAATTACTTTTTCCACCTGAATACCTTAGGCACCATTCAACACTTTTGCAATTGTGTGCCATCATTTACATCTGAGCATAAATAAATTTTCTACACATCAAAATAGATCCAGCACATACCTGCTTTGCACAGGTGAGTAAAAATGACTGTTAGATGTAGGCCAGAGGAGAACAGTTCACCCTCAGAGAATATCTCTGTATGAAAAGTACAAAAGCTTACACAGTAAGAGAAATATAAAATTCCACATTCTACTATAAATCTCTGGTTTGCTAAAGTATCATGCACAGCTGGAACTGTGGTTGCATAGTCGTCGGCAACCCATCAGTGGACCTGTCTCCAGTGGTTAGTATTTTTCTCAAATCTCAGGCCACAACAGTAGGAATTATTAGAAGGCATCTGCCATACTCTCGACCAGTTCAGCGATGCTTTCTGAAATGTTCACTCCAACCTCTGTCAGTCCTCTTACTACTTAAGCATCATCTGGACCTGCTGGAAAATCGTTTAGGGAATTGTTATGCTGTGTTCTTGTAGGAATAAAAAAATAATAAATGTAACTACCAGGAAAAAAGGCCCCATGTAGGATGAAGAATGTCACATAATAAGTGGTACATAATAAATCAGCTTTTAAATCCTAATTTCTAATATTCACTAGTGCCATTAGCTGTAACAGGTATTAAAATTGCAGAATGCTTCTGCACACAAAACTTGCCTCCAACCTTTTTGATGTTGCAAAGCTTTCCTTTTATTTATGTTTTTCTCCACTATTTTTATTCCTTTGCTTTTAGAATATGTGTGTCTATACCTCATTAAGTGTTCCAGACCTTCACAGTTCTCAAGATAGGTTTATACATGGCTTATAAATGAACAAGGTCTCTCCTCTTGTTCTGAGATTATTTTGAACTGTGCAAATTTGAAACACATCTTGTGTTCCTGACTGCAGTATAGGAGTAGCCATAACTTCTTTAAAGAACAAAATGTCCATCAGCCAGACACTAATGCTGTCATCAAAGGCACTTTGACCAGCATTGTCCTCTCCTGTCCTTTCAGCAGCACTGCCTTATACAGTGGAGACTGCCAAGTCTGGGATATAACTACAAGCAAGTGAATTTATCTTTTTTTTCCCCAGTGGATAGGAAATTTGATAAAGAAAGCTTTGTCATCTTGAAAAAAATTGTGGATTCTGCTCACATTCACCATGTGAGTTCTTTCAGCTGGGCAAAAAGAGATAGAAGGCAACAGCTTTGTCATTACTCATACCCTGCATGCATGCACTGCATCTGATACAACTAGCACTCCTGATGGGCACCTTCCTGCTATGAAGCTATCACCCCCTCCCAACAAAATGTCTTACAAGCCTTCTCTGTGGCTTCTAGGAAGATTTGCACTTTGCTAAGCATTCAGGCTGGCAGCTGTCTGAGAAGATGAGGCTTTCTGCTGAACCTTATACTTATAAACAAGGAAGAACCAGTGGAGGATGTCAAGGCTGGGGGCAGACTTGGCTGCAGTGACCATGAGATGGTGGAGTTCAGGATCCTGAGAGAAGGGAACAAGGCAAACAGTAGGATCACAGCCCTGGACTTCAGGAGAGCAGACTCCAGCCAGTTTATGGATCTGCTTAAAGGGATTCCATTGGATACTGTTTAGGACAGAAGAGGGGTCCAAGAAAATGGGTTGATTTTCAAGGGTCCCTTCTTCCAAATTGAATAACAGTCCATTCCTCATGATTAAGAAATCCTGGTAAGGTGCTAGAAGGGCCCACAAAAAAAGCATACAAGATGTGAAAGCAGGGACAGGTGACCCAGGAAGAAATACAGAGACGCTGTCCAAGTATGCTGGGATGGGTTTAGGAAAAGCCAAAGCCCACCTGGAGCTGAATCTGGTATGGGCTGTGAAAGAAACTAGAAGAGCGTTTACAGTAGCAAAAGAAAGACGAGGGGTACAGTGAGCCTGCTGCTGAATGGGGCAGGGGACCTAGCCAGAGGGGACATAGAAAAGGATGAGCTATTCAATGCTTTCTTTTCCTCAGTCTTCACTGTTAAGATCTGCCTTCAGGAATCCCAGATTCCTGAGACCACCGGGAAAGTTTAGGGCAAGGAAAACTTACCCTTGGGGCAGGAGGATCTAGTTAGGGAACATTTAAACAGAATGGACATAGACAAGGCCGTGGGATGAGATGGGATGCAGCCACAAGTGCTGAGGGAGCTGGCTGATGTTATTGTGAGGCAAATGTCTACTGTCTTTGAAAGGTTGTGATGATTAGGAGGGGTTTCTGACAACTGGAAGAAAGTAAGCATCACTCCTATCTTCAAGAAGGGTAAGAATGACGATCTGTGGAACTGTAGGTCAGTCACTCTGAACTCACCCTCTGGGAAGGCGATGGAGCAAATAATCCTGAACACCATTTCCAGGCACATGAAGGACATAATATATTAAGGGCAAGATGATGACTGGGAGCATGGATTTATGAAGCAGACATGCTGGACCAACTCAACAACCTTTATGATAACTAGTTTGGTGGATGAGGGGCGAGCAGTGCATGTTGCCCACCTAGACTTCAGTGAGATTTTCAACACTCTCCCACAACACCCTTACATACCAGAATATTCCCCATCAGAATAGTTGAGGGGACAGTGAGGTGGATTGAAAAGCGAATAAAATTTCAGGCTCAAAAGCTTATGGTTATCAGCACAAAGTCCAGCTAGAGGTCAGTCCCTAGTGGTGTACCCCAGGGGCTGGTACTTGGGCCAGTACTAAGATCTTCATTAACGACATAGGTGATGGGGCAGCACACCCTTAGCAAGTTGGCAAAGGATCCAGAACTGGAGAAAGTGGTTGGAACACCAGATGGTTGTGCTGCCATTCAGAGACACCTCGACAGACTGGAGAAATGAGCCATCGGGAATCTTAAGGAATTCAACAAAGGGAAATGTAAAGTCATGCACCTGGGGAGGAATAACCACCACTACAGGCTGGAGCTGACCAGATGGAGACCACAAGGAGGACTTTTCATTGTGGAAAATGGGTTGACCACAAGGAGACAATGTGCCCTTGCAGAAACAGTGGCCAGCAACATCACCAGCAGTTCAAGGGAGGTGATCCTTCTCCTCTGCTCAGTGCTGATGCAACCACATCTGGAGCGCTGGGTGCAGTGCTGGGCTCACCGGTACAACAGGGTCATAGGCATGCCGGTGTGAGTCCTGCCAAGGGCACAGAGGTGACTAAGGGACTGGGACATCTCTCATACAAGGAGAAGCTGAGAGAGCTGGGATGTTCAGCCTGGAGAAGAGAAACCTCAAGGGGATCTTAGCCATGTGGATAAAGACCTGACTGAGGGGAGTAAAGAAGACAGAGCTGGACCGTTCTCATTGGTGCCTAGGAAAAGTATAGAGTGGAACGGGCACAAACTAAAATACAGGAAATTCTTTTAAATATTAAAACTGTGGGTTTTGTTGTTTTTGTTTTGTTTGTTTTTTGTTTTTTTTTTACTGTGAGGGTGGTACACTAGGACAGGTTGCCCAGAGACTTTGTGAAGTCTCCATTGTTGAAGATTTTCAAAACTCAACTGGACAGTAGGGCAGATGGACTAGAGAACTCCTGGACTAGAGGTGCCTTCACATGTCATCAATTTTGTAGTTGTATGATTTTGTAATCACGGAAAATCTTTTTTAGGTCTCATGAAGTCAAAATAACTAGGCTGACAGGTAAGGAAAACAGGTGCTGCAGAAAATCAGTAATTAAAAAAAAATCATATTCTCTCTGTAATTTATTTGCATTCATTTTAAGAAAGAAATTAAAAAGTTCTCAAAAGAAAATATTCATTAGTAGCTCATTGCAGAAGAACATCAAGAACAAACACACACATCTATAGAACAACCTGCTAATCTATGTTCATTAACCATCAAAACAGCATTTAATGAACTTGGTTTTTATCTAGACTTCTGTATTTCACCTTGAGAGAAAAAGATTATTCTGCTTGGTATATTTGTTGGCCATTTGGAATGAGAAAACACAAGAAATCTCTCAGGACATCTTGGTCAAGAGATTTGAATCCCTATTTAGCACATATGAATGTCTCAGAGTCAAGTTTTAGGCTGTATCACAAAAGAATGCTTCACCGAATCAAACCAAGCTCTGTGCTGTGGGCAATATGTCTCATACCCAATAACACCCTTATCCTAAAATTTGACCAGGCAGAGTAAGCTCCAGTTCTTGCCTAGCACTCCTGTGATTTTAGCAGGACTGTGAGACAATGTAAGCAACCAGACTGAAGGGTTCTCTCAGTGATTATCCAGGTGTCAGTAGCCATCCAAGGGTTCCGTGATTCAGAAACACTCAGGAGATGCCAGTGTCCCCAGAGCTTACAGCCATGAGAGTGCCTAGCCAGTTGGCAACTGGCTATAAATAATTACGGGACATCTCTGAGTTGTTCGGTATTGCAATGCACATGTTTGCCAGAGGAGGTCGAAGTGTTATTGCTGTTTAGCCATTAATTGGCAGGCTCCTGTGCTTGCCTTGGGGCTTGCTTGCCTTACTACATATTAGTCTGGTGCTTGTTAGCGGCTTGCACTGCTTGCTGTACTGCTTACCATCTCACTCTGCTGTGCCTGGGAACATTTTGATAACACCAATGATGATGCACGTGGGCTGGTAGATGGCCAGGACATCACTGGACATCTGTATGTCCAGCCTGTTTAAACATTCTCTAACTAGACCTTCCTGCCCTGAGGGTAAGTCTTCCTTGCTCCAAATTTTCCCCGTTGGACAGGCTGGAAATCCAGTGTAAACTCAAGTTGAAGGGACTGTGACCTGTGGATGAGTCCACGTGGGAGCAGGACATCCCAAGGCACCTGTGAACATGGACAAACCCATGCCAGAGCAGGTACATCTCAAAGCGTCTGTGGCCATGGTTATGTCTGTGCTACAGCAGGTATGCCTCTGAAGGGATTGTGGCCCAAGGGTAGGTCCACACTGGGGAAGGTACACCTTAAAGCATCTGTGGCTGTGCATGAGGTCATGCTGGAGCACTTCAAAGCACGTAGCCATGGATAAGCCCACGACAGAGCAGGTACACGGCTCTGGAGGGACTGCAACCAGGGGTAAGGCTATGTTGGAGCAGATTTACTGCTGAAGGGACTGTGGCTGTGGGTAAGGCCATGGTGGAACAGGTGTACCTCAAAGTGACTGTGGCTGTGGGTAAGTCTATGCCACAGCAGGTGTATCCCTGGAAAGACTGTGGCTCATAGGTAAGGGTCACTTGGAGCAGGTACACCCCTAAGAGACTGCAGTCTGTGGATAAGTCCAAGATGGAGCAGGAGCAAGGGGAGGAGTTCATTGCAATGTTGAACCATTTAGTTCTCCAGGGGTGGAGATTGTAATGGAAATATCTTTCAATTGTTGCAAAACCCAGTATCTGAATTGCATCTTATGGGAATTGCTGTAGCAAGAACCCCTTGTTCCTAGCCAGGCTAGGAGCAAGGGGAGAAGATCATTGCAATGTTAAACCCTAAAACTTGGCCCAAAGGGATCAGGGTGGAGATTGGAATGGATATAATTTTAAATTGTTATAACCCATGGTTTGAGTTGCATGTTCTAGGAATTACTATAGCAGGACCCATCTGAATCAGTGGAGGACAAGCCTCACAGGAAGCAGTGCAATTGCAGCAGTGCCCCATCCTGAGCTGTCTTTGGTGCCCAATAACAACATGCAACACACCACCTCTCCTGTCTTGAGTGACCACCATAAGAGATAGAGCCCAAAGTCACAGACTAAATGAACTCAAGGGACATTTTATGGACATTTTACAAGGATAGAAGCACTTGATCAACAGTATGAAGGACAAGGAAAGCCAGAGCCGGGGCTAAATAAAGTATTTTTTGCCTTCATTTTTGGTTCTGTTTTGGTTTGCATTTTTGGAGGTAGGCTAATCTCATCATTTCTTGTAATGACAGTGTTAATGAATACAGCATTGGCAGGCAGCCCAAAGATTGGAATGGAGACTTGACACTGGGAGGCAGATTGGGTTCGTGTCCCTTCATTTTGTTTATGCTATTCTTACTGAGAAAATCCTTCTTCTGCAAGGTTACCACTTCTTTCTCTGCATGCTTTAATGGATAAACAAGGAAATGGAGAGTAGGTAACACTCTCTGCCTAGAGTGTGAGTAATCTTAGAGGGCTCTAGAGAGCATTTAAATATTTGGTGGCTGCCAGTATGTCTACACATCTTAATAAATTAGCACTAGGCAATAAAGTCAAGTAATAAATACATGGTCAGTAACACTGTGTAATTTTGAGCAACATCATGCATTTGAGGGCATTCTCAAATTAACTTTTGATGTCATTAGTCTTCTCTAAAACAAAACTTGGAAATCATTTGTGAAGCAACCTATTCTGGGCCTTGCTAATGATCGGTTGCATGGATGGGTTCACATGAAATTTGATTTATTCAGCATTTATTCAGTCCTAGAGCTTTCACATGAACCTTATTGTCCTCAGACCGTGCCTGAGAGTACCTTATACACTCTTGATGCATTATGCCTTTAAAATTCTGTTTTCAGTGATTGCAGAGATTACTATCTGGGGCAAATTAACCTGATGGTAATAGCTGAAAGTGGGGATAACTCAAAAATGGGTGCACTCCAAATCTAGGGGGATGAAGAGGACAGTTCTTCTATTTTAAGTCTTCATCTATATCCCAGGAATCCTGGAAGCAGTTTTTTTCTTCTCTCTTGTGATACTTTTGGCAAGTGGCAGCTCACCTGGCCCCATCCTTGAGAGACTGATTCATGCATTAAAGAAGGCATTAAGGTTATCCGGCATGAATATGACAAAGAGACATGACTGTGGCAAGACCATCAAGACCATCAGTTCCATGTAGCTATGGACAGCACAGCGTCACACTGGCCACTAAAATCCTGCATGTATGCATAGGGTACTTTGTCCCTTTTGTGGAGACTGTGCAGTCACGTACCATACATGCAGTAAGTAAAAAAGAAGATGTCATGCATGATATGCTAGAGAGGCCCCCTGGCAAATAGGCATAAAAAACAATAGGATGACCATAAAAACAAGCATCACTTCAAATAGTGTACAGTATGGACATATCCACTCGGGGGGGGAGGGGGGCGGGGGGAGGGGAAGGGGAACTTGGCAATGTACTGATGAAGTGCTCTGTGCTGCCTGGCTGTAATGCTAAGGAAGATTCTTATACTAATATTAAGCAGTGTTGGCAGAGCCACTGAGGAAGAGAGCCTCTGGGGCCCTGTTATTTCTAGAAGGGCTTTAGGTTTTCCCTTCTTTTCAAAAAAATTTTTGCCTGTGGGGATAATGACAGCTTTTTTCTGCCTTTGACAAATCTGACTCTTGCTGCTTGCAGTGCTGGAAGATGTTGGGTTGTGTTTTTCCTGGGTCTACTAACTCTTTTAGAAGAAAGTCCTCAGGCTGGTTATCCCCAAATTGTATTCCAGGAACATGATGGAAGTTGGAAGGTGAAAGTAGTAGCTAACATCTTCAGGAAAGAGACATGAGAAGACATTGGAAAGTCAGCAGACTGACAGGCCACCCATACAACAGCTAGTGTATGCTGGGCACCTAGGATGACTTCAGGGAAAAGATTGAGAGCACTTTCCACACATAAGCAGAAGTCATGTCCAGACTGCCTTAAGTCTTATGTAGGGCAAGAGGAAACTACTTAGAGTGAGAAGGAGGTGGAGGAGTTACTGGAGAGAGGGTCTGTAAGTGGCAAGCAGTTCTGGACATCCAAGTAACAGTTATTGACAGTCATGGTGCTACAAGAATTATTTACTTTAAAAAGAAGAAATATCTAAATATCTATGATGACAAACAAGAAAGAATTTGAAAAACAGAGGATGTGAGACTAAACAGAAAATTACTTGAACTATTTGTGAACTATCCTAATTATCATACTAAAAAAGCCCTCTTTGAGAAAAGAAAGCCCCCTACAAATAAAGTCCTCTCCCCACAGAACTGCCTGGTGAAAAGAAAGAATACTGTACCTTTACATAGAAATAAGAATCTTAAGAATCAAAAAGAATTAAGTGTGGCTAAACCTAATTGTAAACAATTGTTTAAAGTGCATAAAATGTTTCACCATGTGTTAAGAGGTGTGCTAGCTTTGTGGATTTACCACTCCTCTCTGTGCAGACATACAATAAACAAGTATCTTGACTCTGTGTGGATCGGCTCTTGAACAGTGGGTGGAGAACCTGGATTTGGCATGACAATGGTACCTTAACAATACAGAACCTGGAAACTTCCACAACCCTCCTTCCCTGCGGCCCTGGTGACATTTGTGTCATTGCTTAGGAAAAGGATACCAGCCCAGCCCAGAAGGAATATGCCAAACACATGGAGGGATAAGGCACACCAATGGTCACCAGTAATTCTCAAGCCCAAGATGATGGAGCGGTGTCTCCTGTAATCCATGTTACCAGAGGCACATTCAACAGACCTATTAGTTGAAAATGTGTATCTAACAAATGACCTTGTACAGTTGGGTATGACTTTTTCCACATGGAATAGTTTGCGAAAAACTAAGTAAAGCAGAAGGTAATGGCCACTTTCAGACCATGGGGAAAGCCCAGGGACAAGTGAGCTGTTTCTCAAAGAACAGTGCCATTTCACTGTATTAGGCATAGATGTGATCTCATGCATCTTAAACTCAGCAGCCCGCTGGCAGCCCAAATGTGGGTTTATGTCCCTCTGACCTTTGTTTGCATTTGACTGACATTTAAAATAAGAAGTTCTCCAGGATGATATTTGTCTTTGTACCTCCAGTTTATAATGTGCTTGCTTTAATCATGTGTTAATCATAAATGAAGCATCAGGATCCTGATATGCAGATGTTACACAATAACTCTAATTACTTTGATGAAATGTTACAGTTATGTATTTGAATTAAACTAAACACTTCATGCTTGTTTTAGTAAACTTTGTGCGGTTTGTAGGATTTCTCAAATCTCATTATGTAAACTGATTATTCAAAAAACAAAGCAGCAGGGAATTACACAATATACCTTCTTCCAGTTAATGAGTATTGTTATGTGTTAAAAAAAAATAGTGTTGGTTTCACTTATTCTATGGCTCTGATCTTTGGCCTTCTACATCAAATAAGAAATGTTCAATACATTGAAAAGTGTGGACAATTTTGAAACATATAACAAGGCTAATGAATGTGAGGACATGCTTTAAATACAAATACAGTTTTTAATTACAGCTAAACCTAGATGCATGCATATGTTCAAGCACAAACACAGGCAGGCAACACACAAGCGTGCACTTTCACTGGGTTAGCACTGTTGCAATCCTTTTTTTTAAAGGATGTTGTGTATGCAAGCTTTCTGTGTCCGACTACTTGAGACTTTGTAACCCAGTGCCTCCTATCCCTGAACCCATTTAAGTTTGACAGATGAGGTCATATTAATTATAATGGTATGTTTTCTGCATTAGCCTGCACTGAGAAAATTCTCAAATAGATAGATATGTGACTTTTATTTTTTCTAGTATCATGAAGTAGTGGCTGGGATTTGCAGTAAAAGGGAGCATCTTGCCTCTTGAATAAAGTAAAAAACATATTAGGTGAAAAAAGCTAATTTACTGCACATTAAACTCCCTTTTCTGATTGTGCAACACAGGGAACCTTGACCAGAGGCTCAGAGGAAGTGTACTGAAAGCTCTCCCCCTTCACATAATGTTAAGTCACCATGTTTTCCCTGCCTCAGTCTCACTAGCAGTTTCAATGGGGAAACGCTTCCAGAGTTAGTTACAGAAGTCAAACAAGCTGAGACTTCAGCACTGACCAATAGGTTCAAAAAAGCACTGTGGCTGGACAAAAGTTGTAGTTTTTGTCAGAAGGGGATCGACAGAAATTTATTTGTGGTGTCAGAAGACAGGAAGCCAGAGTGGAGGGTAGAAAGAAGTTGGAAATTAATTCAAATTCTCAAGTACAAATATGAGCCAAGGGGAGGGAAGATGAGATCCTTTATGAAGGCAACATACAAGATCATCTAAAGTAATTTTCATGTTGTTAAAATGGATTTTTTTCCCCAGTTTCATCAAAGTAAACGAATGTATTTGGGTGTGACAAATTGCATGTTACTGTAACTAATACACCTCAATTCATTGTAGCTCCATTCATTGCAACATCTCCAAAGCAACTGAAGTTTGGGAACACTTGCTGCTTAAAATTCTAACTGACTGCTAAATTAATGAAACGAAGATGTTTTATAAATTCCTGCTACGATTAGAATAATTTAATTATTGAAAAATATTACCTAAACAGAAAGAATGTGCTGTATGAGCACTGGGGCACCAAGGGAATTAAATCATTTTGCTGAGTATACATAATGTGTCAGTTTGCTGCTTCAAAATTGCCTCAGAGCAATCAGTGAAATGACTGATTTTTCAATGAACAGTGGAATTGAGCAGACCTACTGGGTCCTCTAGCGATGTCCCTTGCTGGTACAGGTAAACATAACAAGTAATATTTTCACATATATAACCAAGTTCTCACTTAAAATCAGTTAGATTTCCACTCTAGGAAGGATATTTCAGAATATCTGTCCTCTGAGTCTTAGAAGCTGTAAACTAACTGTCAGTACAACTGTATTTGCAGTTACTTAGCTTCTATTTCCTTCAGACCACTATTAATGAACATAAATTAGTCTTTTCCCTCTCTCACGTTTAGCCCATGCAGTTTTAGAAATTTGCTCACTCAGCTGATTAAAACTAAAAGGTTTTCTCTTCCTCCAAATTTTTGAGTAGTCTTTCTTGAGCTCTATGCCATTAACTCACCTTTTAAATTTCTTTTTTATTATTTGGAGAATCAGAACTCTGAAATATAATTTTCTAGTGCCCTGTATGAAGGCCAAGACATACATGTTGACTGGATGTCTACTGCCAGATTGACACAGAAATACCTTCTTTTCTCCATTGCACATCTCAGCAGGAGTTACAGAGAGATGGCAAGATCAGAGTCACCTTCTGGTTCACATTCTGAAACCCTAGTGCCTGCAAGCCTTTCAGCACCTTTGTATTTTCTAACTGGTAACTCCTTAGTTTTCATTATTACCTCCTTGGTGGAGGTGCTTTCATGTTACAGTATGAAATTTCATCCTGTTTCTCTAATGGCTGTATTTAAGGCATCTAATTCTTCCTGGCTGTGCTGTAACTTGAACAAATGCCATTAGTATACTTCTGTTCTTTAATAGTTATTCTAATGAAAATATTAAGGAAAAAAACTCCAGAATTGTACTGAAACTTCTTTGTAGCACAGTAGTTCCTATTTCACTGCAATACAAACATCTTCCCTTTGGCCCATTTCTTGCTTGCTTTGCTATTCATGTAATAATTTCATGTTTTCTAGTTTCACTAAAAATTTCCTGTACCCTTGTATTAGATGCATACTGAATGACTAGTTGATCTGTTGAATTTCTCTTGTCTAGAAAATCTGCACTGTTCAAACAGGGAGATATCAGACCAGCCAGATATTATGTGGCATTTCTGCTTTCTAGCTCATTTGCTTCCATTTTTTTTTTCTTATTTTTCCCTTACAGCCTTCCGTTTGTTGATGCCTTGTTTCAAAGCCCTAGCACAGAATGCATTGAGGAAGAAACAGTCCCTGATTTCATGGAAGCTGGTACATAGATGGTGTAAGCACCCTTTTGGGGTAGGAGTAACTGATAGAAGACATAAGGAACTTCCCTTATATGTGATATAAGGTATGTGATATATTCCCTTATATGTGATAAGGCATCTCCAAACTTTTAACTTTTTACACAGATTGAATTTAGCCCTCTAATATTATACATTAGAAAATAGATCCAAACCAACTTTCAGTTTTGAATACACTGATACTGGAGATATTCAAATTCCACATAAAATCTACATGTAGCTGTGGATTTTCTGAACAGCTTATTTTATACGGCAGTGAGCCACAACCCATGATATAAACAACAACATATCTATAGATGCTCAAGAACTGGATGCCTTTTTTTTGCTGATGTCCAACTGCATGACACAGTCATTAAAAAATCCTGACTTGTGAAGACTAGACTAATATACATCACATAACTTGAGTTTTTAAGAATTTTACTTAACTGTTTCTCATTCTTCATCTTAAATCATCTGAGAAGAATTTATAGAGGCTGTGTAGTGTAAACTACAAAGGTGATTTAAGGTATATCATTTTATTGCAGTATGTGATTTTTCAAAGGAATCAGGCAAGCAAGGTCCAATGAATTAGGTAGCTAGTCTAACCCATCTTCTTTGAAAATCCCATCCTTAACAAGATCACTGAAGTTCTTGTGAAAGATCACTAGGAAGAGCTATACCACACACACTTGGAGCTCACTGCTCCACAGAAAGAGTCTGTGATTTCATTATTTCTCTGTCCTGAGGGCATGATCTGCCTCCCTGTTATTAAAGATACAGATTATGGAGAGCTGTGGTCAGTCTCAGAAGAGATGATTGCCATTTTCTTTAAAATCCTTGGTGCACTGATTCTGGGTTTTTGAGGACTTGACATAAAAAGATCTGGTTTAATTTGGAGCTAAAAAATATTTATTCTGCTTTCATTGTACCATTGTAGGATGTACCAATTAACAGTAATGAACAATCATATTCTCAAATTCTTCAGTACTTTGTTTTAGACAGTATATATTGGTAACTCTACTGTCCTACTCTCACATTTAAAGATCCTGTTGTCTGTGAGTCTGCAATAATGACTTAATAAAAAAGGCAATAAGTAGCTGTCTTGTTTATGATGTGATTATCAGGAAGGACATATTTTGTATAAATAGCATTGCTGGGAATGTTTCTGTATTAATGGAAGATGTCTCATAATTTAATTTTCATATAATAATGTAATTCTTCCCCGCCCACCATCCTTAAAACTACCATAGATAACTTTGTATGAATATACAATATTTTCTTAGTGAAAAACATCAAAGAAGCACATAAATTGCTTCTTTAAACTTTTTCTGGAGGAAAAATTAGAAATTCTGGAAATTTAACTATTTTTTTTTCCTTTTCAGTAACTGGGGTTTATCAATGTGTTCTCCCTATGATACTATAGTATACTCAGACTATTTATAGATAAACTAAGTAGGTGATTTTTAAAACAGTAACTGTTAAACACATTAACTATGTGTCAAATTGTACAACAAAAAGTTCAGATTTACACTTGAGAAAAAAAGATAATAAAAAATTTTGCCAAATGGCAGAAGACAACATAGAAATATTTTCTATATTACATAACTGATTTATTATTCAATTTTATGTTTGAAGTAGCAGATTAAAAATATATATGTATTTGGTAATACAGGTTTTACAATGAACTTCTTAGACTGAATAGTACCAAAGGTTCAGCTTTGGAAAGCATGTGTATTTGTTTTCCCTTCATAAAGTTGCTGAGAACCAGAAGAATTATAGATCGGTAGGTAAAATACATGGGTAGTAAGGAGAGAATAAGAATAGAAAGTAGAAGTCAAGAAATGTGAGTTATAGTTCTGGTCTGAAAGTATTTTTACACACGGTTTTGGTATGAATTTACTGACTCCAGTGACAAAATGAAGGGCAGCCTCACAGAGTAGGAGCAGCTGTGCTGAAGTGAATGAGGATTGAATCCTTCATGCACACCATCAAATAATTGCTTGCTAAATTCTCATCTGTAACTTCTAGACAATCTCTCTGCTCTTGATGGGTTGCACCCAAGTTTAAGGAAAACCTAAGTGCAGAATACTATCTACAAAAACCTACTTTGGACTAGGTTACTCTTATTAGTCACAATGATATCTGAAGAAGACAAGTCTCAGTTGCGTTTGTAGATCTGGTATCCAGATGTCCGGGCAGGCAGAGATGTTTCTGTAACCTGAAGGGATTTGATAGCAAAATACATGAAATTTCGTTATGCCAATTAAATAGTTTCTTTTTCACAAAGAACTGCATTTTAAACGCTGCCACTATAAATTGTTCTTAATAAATTATATCATATTTTATTCCAGGTTAAATAACTTCAATATTGTCGCACAGATTTTTTTCACAGATTATGGCATAACTGAAGCACATTTACTGAATTAGCATAAATGCTACCAACTTGATTTCTGTTTTGCCTTTCTTTGGAAGGCTGCAGGTGTAAGGTAAAGCCAGGGGAGCCTACATTAGAATTTTAGTTCAGATCAAGTGTGAGTGCTTTTAAATTTCTTCTCCTGGTCACGCCCATTTTCTGTGCTTTGGTTCCCATTACAGAGTTCTGGAGCGCGTGATGTAGTTGCTTTTCAGATGAACCCACAAACTCATGAGATGAACTCATTCTTTTTAGATGAAACTGAACTTTTAGATGAAACTGAACTGAGAGATGCTCACCAACGGTTAATGAGCCACAGGATGAGATGAATCCGGCTTGTGAGGCTCCCAGACAAGAGTCATGTGTGGAGTGTTCACTGTACCCTCAGTGGTGACGGTTTCACCTTTAAAGATCTGTTCCTTTTGAGTCACAGTACTTTCTAATGTGGATATAACCTCTTTTGTGAATGTAACCTTTATAATGAAACACAGTTCATGTGCTGGCCAGTTACAGATTGGCTTATGGTATAAAGGAGTACACTGCAATAACCAGCTGTAACAGATTTTTCTATAGCAGTCCAGTGCATCTTAAATGGGAAACACAAACAAGGATGTTACTGCTTTAATATTTATTTTTTTTTACACTTATCATTGGTTGTATTTTTGGAATCTTGAAAAATACTTTTCTCTACCACTCTGAAAAATGTTTCCTTTTTCCATCTGTTGGAAGCTTCTGATAAACAAAGAATACAAAATGCATTTCTTTTTATTTCCTTCTTCTTTGTACCAGTGTCGTCAATTCATGGATCCATTAGTTGATCTTTACTTCCTCTTCTGTGTCTGGGATTAAAATTTACAAGATATTTCAAGATCTGCAAAAGTGGTATCGTTTTGAAGAGACTAGGCTCAGAATTCTGGTTTAGATATAATTTATTCTGGTTTAGATATAATTTATTCTAGTCTAAGAATAACAGTCATTTGGAAAAATTACACACTGAGCTGCTTTAGATTTCAATTTTTTCTGTCATGGAACGTAAACCAGTGTATTCCACTTTTTCTCTTTTCAGTAAATTTGAGTGATGCTGAATATTTGAGATAGATAATACGTATTGCACACAGGATTAATGATAAATTGCCATCTAAGGTAAGGTTAGGGTTGGTATAGGCATGTGAAAAGTTTGTGGCTCTTCTGAGGTAAAAAACTTTATCCAAAGGAAATAGCTCTCGCTATAAAGTGTTAAAAAGCCAGAGCAGGGCAGGCAGAACACCAGCACTGCCTGCAGCTAAGGCACAGGACTGAAAGCTGTAGTGCTCTATCTCCTTTACTCACAAATGGTCAGTGAACTACAGACCGAAAATCTTACTCCAGACTCTCAGGCGATACATCTCCTTTCTTATTGAGCTACTTAGATGAAAGTAACATTCAGTTAAAGGACAGAGAAATAAATGATAAAGCATGGACATGGGGTGTAAGTACCATTCCTATTAGGCTGAATTCATATAGGTACTTTAGGATTGAAAGTTGAATGCAATATTTTGTTTAATGTGATGTGATCTGCAGAAGCAGATCAGTAATAAAAGCAAATGATGTGTAAAAAGTAGAGATGGAGTAAAGAATAGCACCCAAACTCTCTTACTGTCTTACTACAGTAGAAATTTTTTTTATTCTCTACATCTACTTTATAATCACTGGACAATTAGAATACGAGTAAATATTTACAATCCTGTGGTTTGCAGAGGATCAGCATAGGACTAATTTTGTGACAAGTAGATCTTTAAGACAAAAGAACAACCTGTCCTCAAAACACATTGTAAGGCTTCGAATACTGGAGAAAGTTTTCTCCTAATAGTTCAAAGCGAAGGAGCAAAACAATTATAATTCATGAGGAAATAAGTGTTGACACAGCCATCCTTTCAGGATAAGACCACATTATAGCCACTGTTCTGACCGATATTTGCATAGGTTTAAAAATGAACAAGCATTGCAATGACATGGGCATTGCTTGCAGTGTTTCGATAGCAGTAGGGAGTTCATTGTAGTCATGAAAAACTAAACAAGAAATGGAGCTTCTGTGTAATCCATACTGAGCTCTCTGCTGCCACAGCTGCAATCAGGAAAAATCAAGAAGTTTAAAGCTGTAGATACAGGTGACAAAAGATCAGAGTCTGTTATGGAAACAGAAGTTTGCAAATCTTAACTGCACTCAGAAAATCATGAGGATAAATGTCCTGAAAACCGCAGATAGGAAAAGCAAATATTCAAAGTTTCATTCTGTTTGTCTCACTGTCAAAGTGTTATTAACTGCAAGAATTATATAAAGTTTGTGAATATTTGCACTTATAAAGGCTTTGTTACATAATTAGGGAAGTTATTCTGTGCTTGAGCAACTGCTTTCGTAACAGGCTCATTTGGTCATTTTCACTATACATATGATCTTCTGATTATCTCTTTTACATTCATCTCCAGAAAATCATCTTTACAATGTAATTTTCATTGGGAATTTAACATAACATTAATATAATAACATTTTGTTGTACTAACCCTTCATCAATCACTGTTTCTTTATGCTGCCATTGCCATTCTGCTCCCTAAATTTTGACATTCATCTAGGAATAAAAACCTGAAAAAGCAAACATGAATGATCTGTTCCAAGTCTTTCTACTGGGCAGCTGAAATTTGCTCAGATACAGGGGAAAAACAGAGAAGTTCTTCAAAAGGATTAAGAGTTTTCTGTGAATGGCATGTTAAAGACAATATTCTCAAGTAGAAAAAAAACACCAAAAAATGCTCCTCCCCAGCGCTTCATCCAAAAATATCCTCAAAACAAAACAAAAAACCTTAAACAAAAAAACCAAGACCAAATCTATATACTAAGTCTTGTAAAGAAAAATGTTAGTGCCATATTCCCATGCATCCCACTCACAATATCTGCTGATCCCTTTTTTCAAATTAGAATAACAGTAAACAGTACTATATAGTATCATACGGTTTTCTTATAATTCAGCAGGCACTTTTAGTGTCACTCTAATTTTTGAGGTTTTATGTCTTTTTTCTCCTATCAGATGCCATTTGGGAATGTAGAGAAGTTGCCCAAACATGGGCTGAAGTGTTCTGTGTCTGTTGCTCCTCTCGGAATATTTGGTTGTTTTGTTGTTCTTGTTCTGGCTTTTATTTTTGTCTGTTTAATATTAGGGTTGTTTTTTTTTTAAAAAAAAAAGGCAGCTGAAATTATGATAGTGAAAACTATGTTCTACCTGTTGTGTTCCCTTAACCAATCTCGATATACACGCTGATTATGGATTTGTGGCCACAGCCTCTTATCTCAGAGACACATCTGCAGATGTTCTACAAAACACAAACCTCTGAAGCTTCACAATTCCTCATTTTAATCTGACGATAGAAAGACGAAGTCTAGGAGAATATCCACCTAGCAGTCTGCTGTCTGCTGACTTCAGACTTCACGGGAAGGAAGTTCTTGTCTTGATAGATGGTCCATAATGGTCCATAAACTAGAGGTCGTTAAAGCATGGCCTGCAATGCAATACTCTTGAGTTGATACAGTTAATTGAGATACCTAACTAACTATATTTACCAGATTTACTAAAGGGTTACTAGACCTGCTCAGGCAGAGCAGCCTCCTGCCTCCTGGCCATGGCAGTAATAGAGTCGTGGAGCATGAAGTTTCTAGGAGGTACAGAGATACTTGGTTACATTTTTTTAACAGCTGGTGAACTACCTTCCTTTCCACATGTCACTACTGCCAGTCACACACAGCGGTCAACTTGAAGCTGACATCGTGACAGTGCTGTGTGTTAATACGAATTCTCATCTGAAGATGGTATTTTTCATCAGGAAACAGTTTTCTGTTTAACCATTTTTCCAGACTTTCAAATATATCTCAAAACACATTCTCTTGAAAAACTTTAACATGGAAAGGGTTCCTCTAACAGACTGCTTTGTAAAATACTGAGATGTGTTAAATTCAAAATTTAACTGTATCTCTTAATAATTTTATATTGCTTCTCATGAGATGTTAACATTATGAATTGCTAGTTTTACTGGTGAAATGGATGGTTAGCAAAATAGCTGGAATATGATTTTACTAGTTGATATTACTTTTAGAACCATGATGGGCAATTGTTCTGTAGGTTCTTTTCTTTTCCCAAGTAATGTTATGGGATGTGAGAAAATGACCTCAGGTTGGGCCAGGGGAGGGTTAGATTGGATATTAGAAAAATTTCTTCATATGAAATTTGAATGAAAGGGTGGTCAAGCATTGGAACAGGCTGCCCAGGGAAGTGGTTGAGTCGCCATCCCTGGAGGTATTTAAAAGATGTGTAGACATGATGCTTAGGGGCCTGGTTTAGTGGGGGTCTTGGCAGTGCTAGATTAACAGTTGGACTTGATCTTAAAGGTGTTTTCCAACTACATGACTCTATGATTATTGCACTTGTATTTTTATGAAGCAGCTTGACACTAGTAAAGTAGAGCACAAATAAGGAGATACTTCCCCATGTACTGCATTACTGAAACAGCAGAAAAGCCCCTAAAATAATACATGCAATCGTTATAAAATGACAGATGATGCAAAATTAAAATTTTGATAATCCCAAAAGAAACACTGGGCACTTGGGTACAAATGTTTTGGAAAGTCATTTTGCAGGGAGGACAAGAATATTTTATTTGAGTTCAGTTTAAAGTAGAAAAATTTAGGAGTTTATTTCCTGCAGAAATGAAATTATGAGTTTTGATGGATTTAATCAAAACATGATCTGATCAAAATATACGCCCCTTTCTCTCTCTCTTTTTAAACTCAATATTCTTGGTGTCTACACCCATCAGGATATACCTTAATTAGGTCTTGACTGAGTGGATTTAGCTAGTACGTCTACTGACTCAGTCTTGATTCACTTATGCATAAGGAAGAAGGTGTCATTTTAATCTAAAATAGAAACCTTTCCCCTGAGCTCAAACAAAACTGGACCCTTGGAGAGATGTAGAAGTGTTAGCTAATTAGTTTTTTATTTGATTTCATTTTTAAATGTCTTTGCATGTCTGAATGCTGTTTGAAACACAACCGGGGGAAAAAAAGGAAGTAAATGAGTAAGTAATCTCTTACTGTGGTGTTTCTAATTTGGATGCAGCCAGGGTGAACTGCACACATCACATGAAAGCTTCCACATACTGTAGTCGAATAGATACTTTGAGAAATTTAGTCTGAACAAAACCTCCAAACTTTTCAATGGGTTCTTCAAAGCAGTTTAAATCATATGTGTTTTTCAGAATAAAAAGCCAAACCAGCATGTTTTGGAGGGATATCAATAAATTCATCCTGCCAAGAACTTATATTTTTTGCTGTATGGCCACAGTTTTGTCATAGAAAATTTCTAGTTCCATTTGTAATAAGTGATCCTTTATTAAACGATAAATTGACCCTTTAAAGGGAGCTAGTATCCTTCACTGGTCCTATAACCCAAACCTAAGTCTTAGAAATTGTATTTGGGCCAGCAGTGCATGGTAGGAAAAGGGGAGGGGAGAGCCATGCAGAGATACTGGAGGTAAATTCAAGTGGAAAACAAAAACATTTCAGAGAATGTCTCTATGTAAAGTACTTCCTTGCTCATTAATAGTTAGAATCCTGTTATCCCTTGGCCAACTTATGAAAGTGGGATAACATCTTCACTAAGATGTTCACATATCTGATCTTATAAAAAAATGGTAAGATATTTGGCCATTCCTAATTGGAAGATAGAAGTTTTACAATTGGTTTTTTTTCAACAAAAAGTCTGGAAAAGTCCAAAAGATTAGGGAAACAAGAAAGCTGAAGAAAGTAATTTGAGGAAGCTATGATGCCTTGTGCTAGAAAGCAACCGATTTGTCTGAAATCTGGAGAAAGTAGCAAAAGGCTTTGCATCAAACGTGGCAGTAAAGTAATCCTTGGGAGATCTGAGGCACATGGAGAGAACTTTTGAACTTCTGCTTCCCTGAGGAAGGAGGAATGATGTGGTTTAGTTGGGGACTAAGATTCCTCAGTCAAAAGTATAACAGTACCCAGATCCTGCCATTAAGTAATCTTCTGCATAGATTCCAGCAACAAAACACTACTGATATGAGGCCTTAGTATTTGGAAAGAAAGTATAGCTTTGAGTGTACTGTTTATATACTACAAGCTTACAATAAGATTTTAAGAGGACGAATATTTACGTTTCAACCAATAGCTGGAGAACAAGGAGGTAAAAGGGTGCTTTATGTCTAGTATATTTGAAGGGGACTCCATAGACAAGGTATATATTATCTACTTTCAGTGTCATATGTCACTTTACAAAATGGAAAATACCAAAAAAGCGGAAATATTAATGTATCTGAATGTGGCTAGACTATTAAGCAGTACATGCTACTATTAAACTCTGCAGAAACTAGATCGTAAGAGCAGCACAAACTAAGACATTACTAACAGAATGTAACCTGCTTTGGTGCAAAAAGCTTAAATCTAAAGCTAAGGTTGGGAAAACTCAGCCTCGACCTCATGCTTCCTTGGAGCCTTGAAGCTCCCAAGCAAGAGTAAGCAAATGTATACACCTTAAAAAGAGCAGTATGGCTTGTTCCTCCGATGCAGATTCCCCAGCTCACAGTATCTTCCCGCAGGTAGCTCAGTGGGCAGCAATCAAGGCAGTCCAGTTTAACTGACTTTTGTAACTCTTGCACAAACACTGATGTAGATTCAGGGCTAACTAAAAAGCAGTGAGCTCAGGCTGCAGTCTTTTCCACAGGTTGTATTAATACATTCATGCCTGTTTTCATAGGAATGCACCACATATGAAACTTGTATTCCCTTGGCAAATTTGATTTAAACTGGCAAAAGAATTCAGAATTTATTATTGAAAACAGTGTGCTTGCAGACACAGAGAATAGGAAGCTAGACTCAAAAAGAACAAATCAAAAACTGCAGTGAAAGTGTAGCTTTAATGTAGGTTAAAAAATTCTCTTTGGATGGTGTTATTTATGATGAAGTGAGTTTTTAGGTGTTGGTTTTTTTTTTTTTTTGCTGATTCTTTAATACAACTATGAAAACAATTCCCTAAAGAAGTGCTTTGGGTTTTTTTCTTCTTGTTGATCATTTTCCGATACCCCCTTTTCTTCCTCCTCTTTAAGTGAACAAAAGCTGTAACCCTTCTTATCAGCCATAGAAGCCTCATCTTGTAACCCCTGCAAATCTCCATCTGATTGCAACTGATCAACACAACTCTTCATTATCTTCCCCTTCGATCTCTGCTAAATAGATTACAAGTAACAGTACATGCTTCAAAAGCTATTTTCTCCACTCTGTTCTTCCTCTGCAATGCTATACCAGCACTGCCTGCCTTATCCAGGAATTCCTATTAAATATATATTACATTTTTTTCAGTATTTAGAGATTTTATTTCCTACTTGTTTGTGCTCCAGCACTCTTGGTAGCCCAGGTCTTAGTAATTAAATCCACCATACAGCTGACATTTTAAAAGCAGTACCCCTGGCACTGTCCGCAGAGCAAATTTATGCAGCAACAGGATATTTTCATTACAATGTCTCATCTCAGTTTTGACCAGAGCTCCTGTTAATGTTTTCCCAAAACACTCTTCCAGCTCAGACAACACTGAGTGATAGACTGTAGCTCTCCAGTATTGTTTGGAGTTTTGCAACCTGTAAGTAGCTAGTATGGTTCACCAGTTTCTAGATGTTTTCATAGCAGAGGCTGCTATTACATGCAGCACTTCTGGCTATGGGGAATAGACCTCAAGCACAATTAAGTTCATTTGAACTGTTTCTTTTTTTTTTTTTTTCTGTATAGCCAAATTACTGCTGTTTCTAGGGCTCTATAGCACATTGGCATGGATGTCAGGTGCTGCTTTTGACGTAACTCCTAAGTCATATCCAACACTCTGTTTTGTAATCATCTGGCCCAAAAAAATAACTTTTAGTTTTCCATGCTTTCATTACTGTACCTTGATGCTACACATAAAATCCTGTTAGTTGTCTTCCTAGCCAACTTTTGTTACTATTAATTGAATTCCTGCAGCAAACAGTCATTCTCAGAGTTAACTCGAGTTTCCTGTGCTAGTAAAGCATAACTGGTCTTTGGTTTTTTCTGCTTCAGAAGTGCACAGAGTACCTTACCTGTAATGAAACTTTTCCTTGTTTCCCAAATCTTCCTTAGCTGTCACAGGAAGATCATCAGAAAAGGATCCTGCAGCTACAGAATTGCACTGTTCTTATGGTTTCTGGATATGCAAGCAGAACAGTACAACTTCACTGGACTGTTTCCTTCTGATGGCTGACAGCAAATGTACCGCTGCCAATGTTAAACTCAAGATCAAAGTCTTAATCCTGGCTGCTGCCAAAATCTTCTCTCATGGTTCCAACATTTTAACTGTGATATATGACCTCTACTGAAGTGAGTATTCCTGAATGCATATTCATGAGATGTAGTTATATCGTCTTCCTCCAAGACCCCCAAGCAATGCCTAAAGCTTCTGTATCTGTGTGAGTTTTGTTTTCCCTGGCTTTTTACAATGTTCTGAAAATAAAAGCTAGGAAGATTTCACTGTCACCTTCACAAATAGCACCTACCAGCATTTATCGCCTCTTTTTTTTCCTACATTATTCTCTGAAACTCAGAAAGTTTACCTGGTTTCTGCCTCTCACAGCTGGGTAGGCACGTTGGGTGTGTTCACTGTCAGGAGCCTCTTTGGCTCCAGTTTGTGCTACCCACCGGCAGGCATGGGACAAGTTCAGTTCAGAAACTCCACCTCCTTGCCTGTTTTCTGATGCATTTTTTCATTTGGGAACTAAATATAGATACATTTCTGGCTAGAATGTTATCATGATTTAATGTTATTCTGAAGTTATTACACTTCTAATTGCTCTAGGGAATACACCGAAATGAATTGAACTTTACTGAATCATTCCCTGATTTTTACAGTCCATTCAACTGAAATTCTGAGTCCTGGCTTCTTGCTGCACTGCTACACACATGACAGGGACTTAACTTTAAGTTCACCATTTCTCTGTCAATTCCAGGTTTTTGTTTTCTTCCTGAAATATCCCCTTGACATGTTCAATCTTTAGTTTAAACTAATAGACTCAGCTCATGCACATCACGGAGTGGAGCGGGGGGGACCATTGCTCTTCAGTTATTAGCTGAGAGGTGTTTACATGCTGCAGTTGTTAAGGAAACCACTCTGCATACCATCTTGTTTGCTGTTTGAAAAAAGCATTATTTCCTTTTGATCTTAATATAAAATATTAATTTTTGGCATACATCCTCAAAACTAAATGTAGGTGGTCTCGTACTTATTTCCATTTTCAGAATTTGGTGTTTGGGATCCTGAAAGAATAAGTCCACAAGAAGAATTTACAGTAGAAGAGTTTATTACAGCTATAAAAAAATAGTGAGTAGAGTCCATCAACTGAAATTTACTCCCCTGCTGGAAAGTAAGTATTCAGCCTCCTCACTGTGCTCCTCATTTTATAACCCTTAAGGGAAGGGACTATATATTACTGGTCTTTTTTTTTTTTTTTAATAGGAAATTGTCTGTAACAGTCATATTACACTAATAAGAAACACATCCAAGCATTTACACCATGAAATGGTGTCCAGTAAGTCTTTTTCTGAGTAACATGTGGCTTTGTTCATCTCCAAAGAGGCATTTCATTCACTGCCTGTTTCTGCCAAAATCCAACCTTTAGTGGGTCTGCATAGTCCTCGTAAAGAAACACTCGTAGAGGCTGTTTCTTCAGGTTACACTTCCCTAAGCCCTCACACTTACGTACACAGAGCACAATACAGCACCTTCATTTTCCGTCACATACAATTCTCTTAAGCATTACACATCCTTCTTCCTCACTTCCCACTGCTGACCACACCGGCACCAGCACCTGCCTCCCCACGTGCTCCTGGGCGTGCTGCCTGCAGTGTCCCAGCCAACAGGCACCCCACCTTCTTCATGTTTCTCTTCCACTGATGCTTCTGAACACAGCTGGATGCCTTCTGAAGGCATGTCTCAGACCACTTTACTGGAATCCGTGTGTTGTACAGACCTCAGTCACTGTGCTCTTCACCTGGGGCCCTTTTGCCACATCCCGCTAGTTTCTTTCCAAGCATCCACACGTTTTCTTTGTGAATTCAAATGACATGATTGTCACTTTGTCTCAGTGAAGTAACAATTCCTTCAGATAGACAGTGTCTAACAGCTGCTCTCTAACTGTATCACACCATCAAAAAGTGAACTTTAATATCAAAAAAATGTTTAGAAAAACAAGTAAGGGAATATTCTGAAGGCCACCAAAAGACCAGACAGCAATATTTCCTAGTTGCTTTCTGATATGTTTCTTTTTATTTGCATGAAGTATTGATAGATGTTTATTTGATTAAAAAAAATTTCATAGGTACATGCTTTTTCTTAGTGATTAATTACATCTTTCTGCTTTACATCATGGAGGAAGTATTTAAGTCATTGGAAATGGCATATTTCAAACTACAAAGCCAGACATTCACCCTTTATATGTCCCTATCTTCTATAAAATTTGAGCAAAAGTATTATTACAGTCTCTAATATAAACTGAAAAGCATCCTGTTTTTCATTAAATTGTCACTTTCCAAAATTATAGCTATTCAGCTTGTGGTTTTTCCTTTTAAAATTTCTTCCTCGTGATAAGTTTTATCTTTTTGCAATTTTACCAGACACAGCAAAAAAAATCCAGCAACAGTCCTTAAAGAAGGATTGACAGAACAATCTTTATTTTGTACAGAGTCCTAAGCAATAACTTCCACCATCTGTAACTGAAATGCAGCACTGCAGAAATCCAGATTATAATCGAAGCTAAAATCCTGGCCCCTGCAATGTCCTTCCCCAGAGATCCTTAAACTGTAAGGAGGAAACAGACAACTTCTTAAAATGTTAATTGTTATCTCTGTTTTTTCTCAGTCTAGCAGTGGACAGACACGGTGATTTATGAAGGCTTTCTGATAAAGTAATTTCATGACTTCTGTCACACAGATTTCAAGGTAGTCTGGCTCTGGAATTAATTTCATGAACTTCTCTGTCTTATCTGCTGTTCATAATAATGATAGTAATAATCATCATCATTTTTATTTTTTTTTTTTGAATGAAACATTTTTATCTCCTGAAAGTAGCTGAAACATCCAACAGGAAGGAGAATAACTAACATATGAGTGAAACTAAAACAATTGGAAAAGTAATTTACACTAAATTATTGCTTATATTGAACTTCTGTCACTTTCATCTTTGGAAAAAAAGAATCAAAGTGCTTTATATCTTTCCAAGGTACTTCTGGCGTTGCATATTTCATTATCATGCCATCATTCCACTCATTTTAGCTGCCTCCTTTTACTCCCCAGAACCCCGCGGTGGATTTATGTTTGGGGTGGTGCACAAAAGGTGGGCTCACCAGTAGGGAGCAGGTTGTGCCCTATTCTGCCTGCTCCTTGCTGTGCTGCTCTGCCTAGGTGATGGCTGTGGCCCGGCTCTGGAGCACAGCTGTACACAGCAGTGTGCCAGGGGCCCCGGGGGCCCCTCACCCCAAAGTCCTGCTGTGTTTCCTTTCAGCAGGCTGCAAAGGCACCTGCTGCCAGAAGCTAAGTCTGGATCTGTTCTGCCTCAGAGATGACTGAAGTTTAATATCTGCTCTTGAATGTTTGATGATCCACTGGAAATGAGCTGATGTTTTTCATTCTTTGGGTGTGAGATGCATATCATGTAATTGGTATTAATCATCTTTGCAGAAATGTCAGGATCTCAGTAGGCATGCAGGTATCTGCTGCTATATCCTTAAGTGTGTTCCCTTCACCTTAGATCTGAAATACACCAAGATTCCTACTAAGAACCCTTCTGTTCTCTTTGAAGCATCTCTCCTAAGGTCAAACACAATACTTGCCTCAAGGTTACAGAAGACAGACTTGCTTCTGGCTTGAAAGGAACTGAGTATTGGTCAAGGTTTCTAAAAAGGCAGTGATATGTTTCATAGCAGGGATTGTAGATCAGTTTTCATTTTCCATTATAATTACCAAGCAGGACCTGCTTTTCCTACACCAATCCTGACTGGGCCTGATCCACTGTTTGTTCTGTATGTGCCTTATGATAGCTCAAGATGATCTGCTCCATAACCTCTGCCAGCACCGAGGTCAGGCTGACAGGCCTGTAGTTCCCCAGATCCTCCTTCCTGCCCTTCTTGTAGATGGGCATCACACTGGCTGACCTCCAGTCTTCTGGACCTCTCTAGTTTGCCAGGACTGTTGATAAAGGATGGAGAGTGGCTTGGTGAGCTCATCCACCAGCTCCCTCAGTACCCTTACGTGGATCCCATCCAGCCCCATAGACTTGTGCATGTCTCAGCGGAGCAGCAGGTCACTCACTGTTTCCTCCTGGACTATGGGGTCTTCTTTCTGCTCCTTTTCATCCCTGTCTTGCAGCTCAGGGGGCTGAGTACCCTGAGGGCAGCTGGTGTTGCTATTAAAGACTGAGGCAAAGAAACCATTATGTCCTTCTAGCCTTTTCCTCATCCTCTGTGGTAATATTCCCCGCTGCAGCCAGCAAAGGGTGGAGATTATCCTTGGCCCTCCTTTTGTTTCTAATGTATTTGTAAAAGCATTTTTATCTAGTATGGCAGTGGCCAGCTTGAGTTCTAGCTGGGCTTTTGCCTCTAATTTTCTCCCTGCATAACCTAACAACATCCTTATAGTCCTCCTAAGTTGCCAGCCACTTCTTCCAAAGGTCATAAACTCTCCTCTTTTCCCTGACTTCCAGCGAAAACTCTGTTCAGCCAGGCCAGTCTTCTGCCCTGCTGGCTTATCTTTCAGCACATGGGGACAGCCTGCTCCTGTGCTTTTAAGAGTTCCTTCTTGAAGAATGTCCAGCTTTCCTGGACTCCTTTGCCCTTCAGAACCACCTCCCAAGGGACTCTGTCAACCAGGCTCCTAAACAGATTAAAGTCTGTTTAGTGGCTCTGGAAGTTCAAGGTAGTGGTTCAGCTGATCCCCCTCCTTACTTATCCAAGAATCAAAAACTCGTCTCCAACACTGGCATGCTGCCCCCAGGCTCATCTCTAGCAAGCCTATTTTAATGCCCTTCCTCCTCCAAATCTACTTTAAAGCTCTCTCAGTGACCCCTGCTAACTCTTGACCTAGGATATCCTTTTCCCGCTTTGAGACAGGTGAACCTCATCTGCTGCCAGCAGGCCTGCTGCTATGTAAACTGAGCCATGATCAAAAACTCCCAAATTTAGCCACTGACACCAGGCCCAGAGCCAGGTATTAATCTGTGTGATCTTCTGAATACATGCCCCATTGTACCCTGCCGCTGGCAGGATAGAAGAAAACACTGCTTCTAGCTGGCTATCAGCTACTACGTGTTTGCATTGTTGATTGTAAGTGATGTCTGTCTGATTTATAATATGTAAATGAAATGAATTCCAGCAAAAAAAAAAAAAAAAAAATCAGTAACAGGCAGGAAGAAATCATAGTTTCATCGATGAAACCATCTTCCTCTTTCAAGCCAGATAATAAAATACTAAACCAACATGACCTCCATATACTTTGGACCATCCATGCACACACTCTCTTGATGATTACTCATGGCAGTACTCTCTCTTTTTTCATTTGTATTACTAGTTTATACCCTTCTTGCAACCACTTTGCTATTCTATTTGTATGACTGGTCACTCTTGCAGATACTGTTAGAATCTGGTCATGCCCCTATAAAGGAGAATACAGAACACACATAAGGAGAATTGCCACATTCACCTCAATCCTTATTAGAAAATTACATTATTTTAAGGAGCAGAAAATGCTGCAAAACCTGAGATCACAACAGTTAGGAGTACTTCCAGTTGGAAGATGAATACTACATTAAGTATTACACAGTTGTTGAGCAAAAAGATTGAGAAGGTCAGTCTGTTTCGGTATTGTCCTCCTCCTTAAAAGTGTCCCTTTTCCCAACGCATCTGTAGTCCTCTTCAGTATTTGAAGATATCATAGTTAAAAGTGCTCCATTATAAATATGTGAGTGGGGACAGGCATCATGAAACCAATTTTACAAATGAATAACTTCAAACATGAAGTGTCTAAAATTCACTGCAATCAAGGCTGAGAAAATGACCTGGCTCACATAATAACCAATTTAATCTTATACCCATTGAACCATACTACTTCTTGGAGACACTAGTGATTCACAGTGCTTAAGGTGCTCCTTTAATTATATATTCACCTGTTTTCATACAAACTGTTTTGTCTGATGGTTATACAAAGGATGATGAGCCTGTTGCAAAATCTATTTGAATGTTTCTGTGAAATTTGTGTCATTGAAACTGCGTATAGTGTTTTGGGCATTTTAAACAACTGTGAAGTTATGTATTTTTCAGTTGACCTCAACTAGATGTCAGATGCCCACCAAGCCACTCTATCACTCCCCTCCTTAGCAGAACATGGGGGGAAGAAAATAAGATGGAAAAAACTTGTGGATCAAGATATAGGCAGTTCAATGATGCAATAGCAAAAGTCACATGTACAGAAGTGAAGGAAAACAAAATATGTTATTGTCTACTTCCCATCAGCCGGCAATATTCAGTCACGTCCCAGGAAGCTGGGCTTCAGTACGCATAGCGGTTGCTGCAGAAGACAAATGTTGTAAAAAACGAATGCCCCGCCCCCCCCCCCCCCCCCCCTCCTTTCTCTTAATTGTTGTATCTAAGCAGACTTCATATGGTATGGAACACCCCGTTGGTCACTTTGGGTCAGCTGTCCTGTCTGTGTCCCCTCCCAAGATCTTGCCCACCCCCAGCCCACTGGTGAGGGGTCAGGGGGAGGTTGGGGAGACAGCCTTGATGCTGTGTGAGTACTGCTCAGCAGCAGCCAAATCCCTGGTGTGTTATCACCAGCTCTAGCTACCAGTACAAGCACAGAGCTATGAGGGCTGCTATGGGGCTCAGCCAGACCCGATACATTTTCATTTAGACAATACAGCATAGGTTGATATTTTTCCCAGTTTAATACTTATGCATCAAAGTAACTTTCTCACCAACGATAATTATTTTTAAAAGTATATTTTGAGAAACTAACAAGCACTTACCATAGCCGGTTTCAAGTCTAAAAACATTCATGAATTATGCTTGCAGGAATGGATAAAAACATCTTTTACAAAGATAAAGATAACTTGCAGAAACGCAGGGTATTTCTGTCTGTTTATTATTACTTTTCAGTAATTCTCCTGTGCAAGTACCTAAAGACTAAGAGTGGTAACTGAAAGAAAACAAAGAGAGCAAGAGGAGTAATGGAAGGGACAGAAGGAGAAAGAAGCAGCTGAATTAATTACAGAGAAAAGTCAGGCTACAGGATTCCCATGATTAGTGATCTCACATAATGTAGAAAGTCAACTATCAGCATGTTCATACAGGTTAATTCTCAAGAGGATAATCTTCTTCATGACAAAAGTTCCCCTTTACAAGTTAACTCACAGGAAGACAGAGGAGGTTGTTTTCCCCATCAGATAAGAGACCCCTAAAACATTAGTAATATCATTAGCAACATTATCATTATAACTCATTCAGAATTGGGCAAAAGCAGGTACACATGTTGATGTAAATGTTGATGTTGATAAAATCTCCTGTGGCAAAACAAGACAGTATGGAAATGCATGCTTAAAGATTGCATAAACTTTCCTTGTTGTTTAAAGTGACAGACTTGCATTTTATCTTAATCTGAGTTTTGCCAGAAGATGAAAGTTGTGCAGAACGTAGACTCTCAGGAGATGGAGCTGTCTAAGAAGTTTGCTTTGCTTTTTTTGACAGCTGATTGATACTTGCAGAGTTAACCACATTTTAATGCAATTTATAGAGTCATGCATGTCACAGAAAGCTCAATAATTGATTAAGAAAACATCTAAAATACAAATTAGATAAATAATGAATTTATTAACTGATGTACTGTTGCTTGAAATTATTTTAAAAGAATTATGTCATGAGACCTTGCATATTCCTGGTTTCAAAGACAAACTGACATTCTTTTCCTCCTCCACTTCTTCCTTCTTTTTTAGATGAAGCAAGTTACTTTTGAAAATGTTCTGGCTGATGGAACTCTGCCAGACTATTTTATTATAACACATTTTTATTCATAAGGAAAGAAAAGGTTATTGCACATGTCATATCTTTATTATACTTGACAAGCTGTAAAGCATGTACCCTAAAAGGAAACAGAAAGTGATGTATCAGATCACCCTTCCATTACCCACGACAGGAGCTGAGCTGCTGTATGGCAAAACAGTGCTGAGAGGACACTGACTGTCAGTAGTGGTGATTGGGGTTTTTTTGCATTTACTGCCCAGGAGAAAGAATGTTAAATACACAGTTTCACAGGAAAACTTAGAGACTGATATAGCTGGTGTCCTCATCAGTGGGAAAAGCTAACACACTGTTGTTGGACTCAACCAGCTTGACCTGGAGAGGGAGTTTATAAAAATAATCAAATCCTTGTTACTCTGACCAAAGCCTTTGTTCGTATGTAATGTGGCTGCACACAATTTTGACAAAAATTAAGGGGGAAAAAAATTGAAAACCCTTTCCCAAAATATGTAAATGCAAACATATTTTCAATGTAAAGAATTTCCAGTTAGTAATGTGCGTCTGTTTATGCAACAACATAACAAAGACCTAATTTGATTAGAATCTCTGAATACTATAATAATATTAGTATTTTATGTATATGAAATTCAGGAAAAATTACCTTATCTACCTGTGAAATTCACTTACAGAGCAGGCTAGGTCTATTTTTTTCACTTTGATGGTAATTGGCAGGAAAAAGTTGAATTCAGATACTGCAGAGTAAATGTAATCTCCATGCATATTCACCTTATGCCATGCAAAGACAAAGTCATGCATGTACCAAATGAACCCATAAATTAAAAATTACAAATGTGTAAATTGATCAGAATACTGGGGCCTATTATTCTAATTGAGTTCCCTTTATCTTCAGAAAGATTTATATTAGGTCTCAAAATTTTACTTCTACATGGGGCCACAAAATGTGATAATCAAGTATTCCAATTTTGTAAAACTCGATCAGGAGAAATTAGTAAAAACTATGAGGTGAAAAAGAAGGGTTTGGATCTGAATTTGGGGAAAATATATGATTTTTAAAAATAAAAAATTAACAGCAAAGATAACAAGCATGTTCTGTAGTTTTAGGACTGACAGACATCTAGAAAGAAAGGAAAGACGACATTCACAATATTTCATTTGTGCAATAGAACATTTTATTAGCTGAGTTTTATGGCCCTGTTTGCAATAATGAGCAGGAGCAGCACAATGACCAGATTAGCAGGCATTAGTGGTACCATAAATCATTTTAAAACAAGACGATTCCTCAAAGAAACACTAAACTTGTCAGTGGTCCATCTTTTAAATAACAGTTTGTATTAATTTTAATACAACAGAAAGAGCTCTTAGATGAAGGCATTTCTGCATGAACAATCATATTTAAAATAATACATTCAGAATCGAATTTGGAGACAAAATCCATAGCCCTGTTATGTGAACAACCCAGACTGCAATGATTTCTTTTGTACTAGAAGGAAACAGAAAAGAATTAGACAGTTTTGTCATTTGTTTTGTTTGCCTTGGCAACAGGGCACCCTGGCATATCACCAGGAAAAAAGATTCATAAATGTGCAAGATTTTAAATAAAAAATGGGAACACATATGTCATGTATAGATTGAGAGCACTGCAGAAAGCTTCAGGAAACATCTGCATCAATACCTTTATCATCACGTGAACCTGCTCTTGTAGGGTCCTGAAAAAGCAGGACACATTTTAATCGTGGTTATTTGTACAGTACCATTGATCTCATTGTAAATGTTTATTAACAGACAATAAAAAGTGGTGCAATGACATCTCAAAAAGCCAGGGTCCACAAATCCAGTGCAAATCACACATTAAGATGTGATAAATGATGACAGGAGACAGGCCCTAGAACAATAAAAGTGCTGAAGGAAATAGCATACAGAGTTTTCTTCCTGCCCTTTTGGATTTGCTGAAAAGCCATTCAAAGAAATTTTGGGTGAAAGACCAAAATAGAATTAGTTACTTAATGATTCCTTCTCCCCACAAAGCACAAGGGGCAAAATTTGTAAACATATGTAAAATTTCTTTCTTTGTGAGAACTGGTTCATTTTGGAAGTTATAATTATTCTTTAGGAAATTTTTACCTGGAATCAGCTTCAAGAAATCAAATAGAAAGGAAAATTGGTGCCTTTGAGTTATTCATTTGGTCAGCATTAACCTTCTGTATTTTTCAATGTGCTATGAAATCTTCAAACACTTTTGAATGCTGTATCTATAGCGTGTGAGGGACTGGACCTGTCAAACCCATTCAATCGCATGGCTGTTGAATGGACCTCAGGCGCTGTTGTTGGCTCTTGGATATTTATTTGCATGTGAAAGGACAAACTTGGCCTCTGTGTATGGAAGACTCCGCATGTTATAATTTATAGATGCACTTTATAACATCTACATTCACAAAACAGATACCAGTGTTGAGCAAATAGATGACCTTGAGTACCAACAGCTTCATCATCTACCTGCTGGTTTCCACCACTTTTTTTTTTTTTTTTTACCTGATAAATGTAACTATATATAGTTATGTTCACATTTTCAAAGGTCTCTTACTCCTATTTCTATTTATGGACTAAGAGGAGGTTTGATGGACTACAAGACCTTTTCATGTGAGCAACCAAGCTGTGCTCCTGCAGAATGTCAACTCCTTCAACCAGCAGAGAAGCAAAGGGAAGGCTGATTAGATGAAAATTGCTTTCAAGATAGTGGGAACTAATTTTGAAACTTCTTACCTGACTGGCCTATTTTTGTTATAGATTTGCTAATAAGTTAAGATTGATTGACTTTATTTGATTGATTATTTGATTTTATAAAATCAATCATGTAATAGAAATATAGAAGGATAAGAAATATATTTTAATGAAACTTTTATAGTAAAAGCTGCTATAAAAATCCTCTGTACAGCCCCGTACTAAGGCCGGAGGTATTGGTCAGAATCACCTAGTAGGAATGTTTAGAACTTAGATAACAGACTTAAGATTTGAGATGATTGTTTATATGTAACCTAGGAGAATGTACTAAAATGTCAAAATGAGAATTAATGTGAACTGGGGAGAGTCCAGTGAAGCAACCCATAGTTGCCAGCCAAGAAACAGTTACCTTAAGTGAAAGGTAATTCCGGCAGGGGGAGATCGCGACCACCGACTCATGTACCACCCACCCAAATCGTACCCCAGACCCATTTCCGGACCTTTCTAAGCTTTACCGCGCAGTATCGGATATGGGAGGAGAGTATGTTAATGATTTATGGGAAATCTTATGATTATGCAGGAATATTTAATGAATATGTATGAAGGAGTTCTATATAAGGTGTATGATTTTGAACCATGGTGTGCGTTGATCGTGAGAGGACTCACTCACGCACCCGGCCATTAATAAAGAAGTGTCTGCTTATCTACATCACATTGGTGTCGATAAGTTCTTCATTCCGAGATGTCAGTAACATTTTGGCTGATGCTTATGTCCTCCACTAGGAATGTCACTGCAGCTATACCCATGGATTGTGATTTGTTTCTCCACCTACTTTGTTTTCTGCTGCTTTAATCCATTGGGCATATATGAGTATACTCTACAAGTACCCATCAGGTGTCAACTGACTGTAGCCAACTGAGTTGCAATGAGTTAAATCTCTTGATCCTTCACTTTTGCTTACCCACGTAGCAGCATAGACTCCAAAAAGCCTGACAGCCACAAATCTGGAAGCTGAGCAAAGTACACAGATTTTATTCTAATGGCTGTGAAAAGGAAGAGCTTTCAGAAATGTCACTGTAAAGTAAGATAATTTTGTACCAGCTTTGTGCTGACACAGATGACTACCTGTAGTGCTTAATGGGAGAAAATTTGGTTGGACCTGGCAAGTGCTCATCTCTCCCTTTATTCTAGATAGGGATGGAAGCTGTGAATTTTTTCCAGTTTCATACAGAGTGCACTGAACCTGCCATAGTAAAAATATTTAGGTTACTGATAACCCAAGAGGTTGGGATGCCTCCCCTAAACAATAGGTATCATTAACCTTTTCACATGCAAGCAAGCATCACTCATTTGTGGCAATATTTTGGAAAATGGGCATGGTAACCACAGTGCTAACGTATCATAATTAATAATTTGTTGATTTTGAAAATCTTTGTTACCGCATTGTTTCACCTAGATCACTGATGTTTTCTGCTGGCATATCTTGGTTCCGATGTTTGAAGGGTTAGTGGCTGATGAAGTTTGTATTCTGCCAAAGCTGCATGGGATGGTTGCCTGGTAACAGTACCTGTGGCATAAAAAGTGTTTTGTCAGGCATATGCCTGTCCCTACCTCTTCTTAGGGGACAGAGAAGAATTATAGAGAAGATATATTTTATTTAAGGAGAACAGAAGATCTAACTGTTACCTGAGAATCAAAGCTGAAAAGGAAATGCTGTGAAACCAATATATCATGGGAGGCTGCCTCCAGGAAACTACTGCAGGATTAAATTAACTTCCATTTTAGCGCTCTGGATAGCTACCATGGGAAAATGTGCTTCCAGCTGCTTGCTGGGAGTCTTACCCCAGCAAGGCAGCCAAGTGCTTTGGAGAGTGATTAGGCATAAGGTCCTCTGTATTTTGGCCTCAGGGGGCCTTCCAATGTGGTTAAACATCAGCTAGATCATATGTTGCCATCTGCAGCTGTAACGCCCATGGGGCTTTACACCAATCTCCCCTTTCAAGGAGAGACACAACATCACACAGCAGCCTCAGAGCCTGGTGACAGGTTCTGCACAACTCCCATTGCTCCCATGGCCTACAGCTCCCTGTGGCAAGACAAAATTACCACCTATTATCAACAGTACCCAAACCCACAAACTGACTGCAGCCATATCAATTGACCAGATAAGCCCTTTATTAAGGTCAGAGCTGGATGGGACCTCTACCATTGCCGCCTTCTCAGTTTTTCCACCATTTTACTAGTAGGTTTACTCCTGTGTCTATCCACTTGTTGGGGCCAGGGGAGGAAGTTGCATTCTTTAGGAACCAATAAAGGCAAACAATGAATAGGTGACAGAAATGCTCAGACAGGTGTATTTTATCTGCCCACTTAATGGCATCCTAGGCTATTCCATGGCTGTCAAACTGCAGTCTGGAAAACAGTGAGCATCTGTGAAGGGCCTGAGGGTCCTTGTTGAAAAAAAAACCTTTACAGCCTCTCCAGTTCTACTTGGTTTGAGATTGGGCAGAGGTCTGTTGGTCCCAAAGGTTAAAGACTGCTTGAGTTTGGAAAAAAATGTACTGTACTACAGAACTGCACAATAGCTGAGGTGGGAAGGTACCTCTGGAAACTGTCTAGTCCAACCCCACCACTCAGACCAGGGTCAGCTAGAGCACGTTGCCCAGCAGTTTGTCCAGTTCTTATCTCAGAAGAACGCCAGTCCATAGCTTTAACTCTTTCCAAGTATCTCTTGAGCCCTTAGAAGCTTTCTCTGACTGACACCATAAAGGCAGATATGGCCAGGTCAAAAGGAAGAGACAGGGTCTTCTAGCCAAACTTCCTGCTCATTACAGTCAGAGATGTTTACCAATTAATTGTGACATCAAGTCCAATAACCTCTGCTTGATTAAAGCAAATCTTTCAGGCTGACATTTTAATCTTGACTTTAAAACTCCAAGTGACAGAGAAGCCAGAACATCCCCTGGACAAATTATTCTAATGATTAATTACCTCTTCTATTTAAAAAAAAAAAAAAAAAAAAAAAAAGTATTATCTGAATTTTTCTGGGAATGTGATATGCATGTCTGCTAGATTAAAAATACTTCTATTGTCAGGATTTTCCCCCCAGATAAATATGTATGGACTATGATATTCATATTTTTTATATTTTCTTGGCAGTAGCAGTCATAGCATAGTATTCTATGCAATTTGAATAATTATGGAATCACTGTTTTGTTGTGCTACTACTTAAGTAGATATGATATCCATTATAGTATATTATATAAAGAACCGAAAGGAAAGTAAGCAGTGCTGGTTAGCTACTGTAAAGGGGTACGGGGGTGCAGGGGCAGGATCTATCTCTTGCAGTAAAATTTATCCTCAAATCTCCCATGGCCAGAGCTCACATCTTCTACATTTTGTTGCCATCACATGGAATATTAACCTTGGGCATAAAATGGTTTCAAATAAACAGCTGCTAAACACTAGAGAGGCAGAAGGTTGTGTAGTGCTTGTGTGCTCAGTTCTAGCAAAGTTGGTTTATTTTTTTACTGCTAACCAAGTTTAATCCAGCCCTATTCATATTTTATAATTGCACCACCTGAAGGGTAAGATGTGTGCACGTCTGGGGATAACTATATTCCGTCCAGTGAAATGACCCATGCAAGCAGAGCCCAGAATCCATCATACCCTAGCACTTGTCACTCCCCTCTTTCCTGACTCCCTTCCCATGCCAAAGTGCTTCAATCACATCAACAGAATCCTAAAAAAGAAAGAGCCTGGAAATATGTTAAAGTTACAACAGTAGACATCCTGACATGGTCTGCTTTTTCCCTCTGAATTAGCTAACCATCGTTCTACCAGTCCCGACTGCACATTTATGGCACCAGTATTGTGTTTGCTTTTGGACAGCTGGAGGATTTATACACCAACAATAGTAATTTATTCCATATGGAAACAACACCAGGTGTAGAACACTGGCTAGCTGAACTCTTCAGAAATTTGTAACTTCTGAATAATGCTGAAATTATTATAAAGCCTTAAATTGCTTTCTTGTTTGAATACAAGACCTATGATCTTCTAGCTAAGAATAGATGCCAAAAGTCCTCACAGAGTTTCTCCCTAAACAGCCACAGGTAAATAAGGATCTCACATTAATCCAAAACTGGGAAATTCAGTATCAGACAATGAGCATATCTGACTGGTTATCCTGTCATCCTGTCTTCATGCCTGAATCCTGAGCAGTAATAGCTGTGCTGCGTCTCTGGGGTACACTGCCACAGCCAGTTCTGGTAAAACAAGCCAGCACCTATGACTGCTTGCTGCTGGAGACACATTGCTGGGCTGGATGGGATGCTCTGTGTCACCAGGCCAGCATCCACCTTCTCATGAAGGCCCCTTACAAACAGTCCTCTGAATAAATAAGGCTAGTAACATTCCAAAACTCACTGAAGGCTCTGAAATTTCACTTGGCCTCAGTGTTTATAATTTTTGAGAGAATTAATTAAGTTTCCTCTGGGCCATGCTCCAGTGAGCCCTACCTTACCAGCTGCATTGGTAGGCTGCCTGTGACCATAGCCTGCCTCTCTTCATCAGCTCCATCAGCCACGTGCAGTATCCCAGGTACACAAACACCTTTGGGAAATTAACATCAGCTAATTACTATTTCCATTTTCAATTACAGGTGAGTAGAAGTAAATTTCTCTACCACTTTTTGCAAATCCTTAGATTATAATTAAAGTATCAGCACTGTTTTTAAGAGCTTCTCTCTCCAGTCTCTATACCGAACCATTTACAGTTTACCATTACCTCTTCTTAGCCGATCACATGTTCCCCTCACAGCTGTGCTCTCTGTGGTATGTGGTGGAGGTGGCTTAAACAAAAACCACAGGAAAGGAACACTGTAACCAGCCTGCAATAATGCACAGTTGGCTGGAAAACCTGCAGAACTTGGCACTGCCCAGGCTGCAAAAGCAGACAAATTCTAACACAGATAATGTCTTCTTTGAGGCAGAATAGAAGGACACACCAGGAATATGTCAATGAAGGACAGCCTCTTTAGAGAGCCACTTGCAGATATTTGCTCAAGCCAGAGATGGAAGTTGCATGGACTGTTTACCCTCTCCCTGTTTTTTCACACACACATATGGACTATAAACTTTTGCTGGCCTCAAATCCATTTCCAAGTATCAGTATTTGGGCTCATCCCTAATGAACTTCTTCCTACTTCATTGACTGCATGTCTTACTAATGTGGTGGTGTGATATCTGAGAGAAGAGGGAGACCTGATTCCTCTGTCGAGAGACCCATAGAGAAGATAGAGTTGGCTGTTTCAAAAGAAAAGTATAGCTGTTGTTCCCCTTGCCCCCAAACCTCTACTTTTGCCTCCAATCTTCTTGATTATCTACAGTCAATTTCTAGGCATGTGTTTCCCTGCCACTGGGGAACTGTCACTCATAAGATTTGTCTCTGCTTTACACATGTATACAATTATAACCTAAACTGCTGACTAGTAGCAGAAACATGTGGAAATAGGTAGAAATGAATGTCCATGTTTAGATCTTCTTCAGCAAGAAAAGCAGACAGTTTTCTTGGAGTAGTTGGAAGAAAAGCAGCAACAATCTGATAGAAGAAGTGATTTATTAGTAATAAGGAGAAGCGTCAAGAAGTGCTTATTCTCTATGTGTGCATAAAAAAATAAGACATAAAGAAGATTCTCCAATTTCCTAATTCTCATGAAAAATTCAACTAGAAAATTCACCCATTTGTTGTTTGCTTTATACGAATACAAAAATCCTGCCTTTGCTTTATCTTTGCAGAACATGAACAACAGAAACCATGTCATGCTTGTCTGGAATCATTCTCAAAATGAACTATGTAGGGAACAGTACTGTGTGTTGTACTAGAATATCGGGGGGGGGGGGGGGTGTTCTACTTCAGAATATTTCAGCAAATATCTGTGCATAATATCTAAAGCCAGCTCCCACTCCATAACACTGTCTTTGTTCATGGAAAGTTCAGGAAGGCTTTATTTCAGAATTTCCAAGCTCCATCAGAACTATAAAGTCAGAAACTTTATATTAAATGTAGTCAGTTGTCAGCACCATTATTTACATCTTTGGTGACACTATCAGTAACATATGAGGATAAACTTCTAAAGGAGTGATCTGATGCTAAGAGTTATGTCAATTTTTTACCACTTCTTGACAGCTGAGTGCGTATCTTGTGTAAATTAAGATTTTAGATTTCTGAATCCTGGTTTAAAAAAAAAATTAGTGAGTTGTTTCGTGTTTTGATGTTTACTTTCACTCAGACAGATAAGTAGATGTGTTTGTATAGAAAGTTTATTTAAATGCATGTATGTATGCATATATAAAACAAGCACATATTTTTATCTGCATATATAAACATTTTAATCAACATTTTGTATATATATTATCTGTCACTCACATGAACTCTATATGTTTCTCCAATATTTTGTCTTACCGTATTTATAAAATAATCCAACCTTGCTTCAATGATAGAGGTCTTGATTTAGCAGAGCTAAGGCTATTCTTGGTACTACTGACAACCAAAAGCAGATGGGTGCATACTGTTCACTGAGGCCGTGGCCCAGGACCACCACAAATCAAGGCTGTTACAGAATCATACCAGCACAAGCGATGTTCCACAGCTGTATCTGCATCAACTGGCTGGTGGGGAGGAGTTTCTGGCTTCAAAGCTTCTTGGTGTGTCCTATATGAAAACAAGTTGCCCACAAAACCACACTTCAACTCTTATTATTACTCATATAATTACTTTCCCTTTCCATCAGAAACAGTAGGAAAAAAATGTAAGTATTAGCTAAGACAGTGTTTCTCCTTGTTTTGGTTTTAGTTGGATAAACAAGCAAAGATGATAAACTGCATTGTCAATAGGAGGAATTTTCCAGCCAGCAAACCAGCACAGCAAACTCCAGCAAAGTTGTCCCAAAAGAGGCCTTGCCCCAGACAGCTGAGAGCTAGATGAAATACTGTGAAAATGGGCTGGCATTTTCAGAGATTGTTTACAGGATAATAAAGGTAAGATTCCCTTTTGCTCCTTCCATCCTCCCATTTATGTACTTCTTAAGAACAGGCTGACAGGCAAATGAGTACTAAACCTTACTCTCTTCTTTTTCTCCTCCAACACTTTTTTTTTTTTTTTTTTTTTTTTAATATATATTTGGGGTTTACTTATTTCCAGGCATAAAACAGGAGAACTGAGCAATCCCAGCAGGTGCTTTGCTACATACTGTGCAGACACTTGAAAGAGACAGACCCTAACTCAAGCTATCTATGAAAGATGGATAAAAGAGCAGGTAGAAAAGAAATTGTTTCCTCCCAGGAGCCTTTTGTGTGTGTGTGTCTTGAGGTGTAGACAGCTCAGAAACTGTAATGGTTTTCCTAAGTCTATGCAGGCAACGTATTACAGAACCATGGACCAATTCAAGATCTATTGTCCCACTCTTAGACTTTAATGACAAACCAATCCTTCCACTCTTAGCATCTTTCTTTTGAAAAAGATCTTTAGCGATCAAAGCACAGGAACAGCCGCCCAGCACATTTCTTCTCCTCATGACAGATCAATGGTTTTAAAATATATAGATATGTAATTCAAGTTTGCTTTTGCTCAAAGACTAATATAACAAGAGATTGGGTTAGGCTTCTTTCCTCCAAAAGAGCCTCAGGCTAAAACCTAGCACTGAGATACCACAGAGAGCTGTGAGACAGCAACAAAGAACAAATTCTAGAAAGCAAGCTATTAAAGCCAGAAGATTGTTCTGTTTTCCTGTTGGTCTTTATCTGCATTTATTTGTGGGTTTTTTAGAGACTGACTTCAAGGATCAGATTGTCCAGCAAGTTCAGATTCCTTTGGGGCTTTGCAACCCGTATATGAAGTTAAAGTTACCACTCTCCCAGACTGACAAAAATATTTCAGTGCAAAGTGAAGTAACTTTTCCCACATCTGATTTCTTTGCCCAGTTTGTTGTTTGGGGGCTGGTGGTGGTGGTGGTGTGTTCTATCCTAATCTGTTTATTTCAAAAACATTCTTAATGATGTGAGACTTTTCCTCAGGGAAGTTTTGAGGTCTGTCTAACCTAATAGCCTGTCTTTTCAACAGCAGATGCCTCACCAGAAGGGACAAGAAACACACTAATCTATTCTGCCTAATTTATGCTAGAATTTGGTTAAATCCTATAATATAGAAATTCAAATCCTTGTTGAAACTTTCTTTCCCCTGTAGCTTACAAGTGTTTTAATCCCCCTCTAACTTTTGATTCTTGGTTACAGAAACCAACATCAGAAGTAAGAATTTCCTGTCAGTTTTCATTATTTCCCACTGTTTCCATTTTTCATATTTATTGCTTCTTGTTTAGATATAAACCAGTCTAGACCTATTTGTCCTGGTCAGAAATGTATGATCCACCTGAACACTAGCTATTTAAACAAGATTTTCACTGTAACACTACAAATTTTCTTTCATCTGTGGAGAAATCTATTTGTTATCATCATACCAGAGTTCAAAGCAGGCAGGAACAAAATTCTCTACCTCGTAAAACAGCAATAAGGATACACCATAAAAAATTACTCCTCTCTGATGTTCAGCATATCAAGATTGCCACTCCTCAGACCCCATTCAGTGAAACTGAAAAAAATACTGTTTTGAAGAATACAAAGTGGTGAATTGTAAGCATTACTTTAAATGTCCCAAAATGCAGATTTACATTTTAAATACTAAGTGGAGTCTCATTTCAAAAGAAAAGGCTAAGGAGGAGGGAGGGAAGCAACCATTCTACACTCAAGCTGGGAAAATCACACAGTATACATGCTTTAAGGGTATCAGTTCCCCTGCCCAGCCTCTGGAAAGAGCAGTCAGTGGTATGCCAGAAGAAGGTGGGTGGGCAATTGTGCTCCAACAGGGACCATGTTAGTTGCCATTAGCCAGTCACCCTCTTAAGAGTTTGTAAGCTGATTCAGGCAATGAGGAAAAGGACAGCATTAAATTATCTGTTACTTTCCCTTCCCAGCAACCAAAAGCAGAATCCCACTGTAGTGGTAGCTGAAAACCAGGGAACAAAATGATCAAAATAGTCAGCTTGGCAGGTATAAAATTAGAAAACACATTTTCTTTCTATGATAAAGGGAGATGAAACTAATGATAATACAAGCACTTTTACCTAGACAAAACAAAGTCAGGAGCAGCAGTTCTCTGGGAGAATATTCTAAATTCATAACATTGTTCTTTAGCTTTCTAAGCAATAAACTGCCAAAGAGAAATTTTAAAGAAGCTCTACAGGAAGAAACTGGCATAATTATTCTTTCTTAAACAAATAGCACAGGCACTCCAGCCTTTATTTAGTTATGGAGGCTTTAAGCAATGTATTTTTCTACATTCATTAAATAGAACCTGAAGATCGTGCATCCTCTACCCAGAAGCAATCAGAATCATAACAGCTGCACTATATCTCTGAAAGCTAATAACCCAGATACCCATCAATTAAACGGAAATTCAGTAGTTAGAGATTTCAATTGTCCTTCATTAAGATGCAAGTGAGGTATAATTTCTTTTTAGGTAACTGCATTCACTTAAAGTGATTTTATTTTTTTTTTCCTGAAACAAAAAAAGTCCATTCATAAATATCATCAAAATTGATAGCTATACATTCCCTAGTGACATAGATTCTGGCTAACAACCAAAGTTTTATATTCATTTAGAAAATTGGTTTCTACATAAAAACATGGAGCTGGCTAGATGAACTAAACAGAAATCAGCATTCAAGACTTGCTATTAGTGAATGAATTCTTGATTATTACACGTCCTTTAAAAGTTGTTTATTCTTTTCATATTATATGTATGTGAATTAAATAAAATGCATACCCTTCTGTTAGCATAAATAGCACATTATAACAGCACTGGTACATAACCGCTTCCTTAATACATATGTTTGCGCTCCACACATTTAAGTTTACCGTTCCATAGGCCAGCACAGAGCATTCCTTTGCTTGCAACCCAGCTCAGGTGGAAATTCAATAAATCTAATATCATTTCCAAAGTTCTGAGTGAATTAATGGTAAAGCACATCTGGAATTATCTCTAATCTCTCCACTTGCATGAGCATGGAGGGTATGCCTGATAGCAATCTATGCATCATTTACAAGGTCTGAGGTAAAAAAGCTTTTAAGTAAGATTTTAAATCAAGAATTTAAATGATGGAAGAATAACACATGAGGACTTTGGCATAACACACACCCCTAACACACCTGGTTTAAACTAACATCTTCCCAAGTGATTATACCAAGGACTCCATTGCAAAGGAATAAATTACTACTCCTTCTTTCCCACACTCATGTCTCTCATGAAAACATAATGTTGAAATGGCATTATTTCCCCTAGAAATGTAACATGCCACAAATGGGTGGACACTCCTCCACCACTATATGTAAGAGGCTGAGGATCTGAATAAATGAGTCTTTAATTCTGTTCTCCAGTTACTTTAGGTAGGAGTGCCATAGCAATTTATGGGAGAAAAAAAAATTCAATTTTGGGTTAAAAGGAAGGGTATTTTAAGTTATTAGAAATCGTGATGAACATGTCAGTCATAAAAATGGATCTATGATGCTCCAGTTCTAGCTTTTAAAATGCCATTTACAACATTATTCTGCATACCAGCAATTAGCAATTTGTATGTATCTTTAGCTCATCTCACCTTTTGATCCAAGAGACCACTAATCAGAGCAATTCTACCCATTACCATTTCAAATGGTTTTGTACAAGAAAAGGGACAGTTGAACTTTTTTTAACACAGCCAGGACTCAAAATTGTTTATGGTTTTATGAGATAAATAGTGATATTAATCTCTACCCAGAAATGAATGTGCATCAATACAGCCTGTAAGATCTTCCTTCAGTGGAGCTTTTGGGTCTATGAATGCTTTGAATGATTCTAGCCTCATGCCCTTCTCAACTGATTCATATGCATTTTGTACGTTTTTAGAAAGTTCTAGCTTCAGTTCTTCCTTGGCAAAACTTTTTTTTTTAGGGATGTACAGCTAATATAGTAGTAGATCTGCTTTTTATCTAAATCAGCAAAGCTCCAATAGCTCCATAGGCAGCATATTGATTTATGAGGGTTGGGCACATCTTGTAGTCCCTGAAATTGTCCTCTTTCTTTGATCTAAAGGCAAGTTAATGTGCAGTAGAGATGTCTGAAAGCTAAATTTGTCCCGTTATCCTGACATTCATGCCCTGTCCACCCTAGCATTTTTTCCAGATTCCATTAAGTGCAGAAAAATTTGTAATTAATGATTGATTCTGTTTGTTTTCTGGCACTGTATCTGTAGGGTTGCTGTCAAAAAGAGTGTTGCTGGACTACCCTTTTACTTGTTTCAATCTCACTGCTTTAATAAGCCTGCATCACCTCCAGAAAAGTGATGGCAGGACAATAGGAAAAATGTCTGCTTTGAGGGATGCAACTTCTGGAATTTTGTAGCCCTGCCTGCTTGTGATGCTCTGCAACCTGTGCACGTGCACACTCATGGAAGGAGGAGAACATCTGAGCATAAAATTATGGCAACTTTAGGAACATTTTTTTCTATTTAATTCATTTTTTACATTTTATAAAAGCACAGTGTTATTTAAACTAGTTAGAAATTAAGGATGGCTGCTTTCCCTAGCCATACACAGCATGCACTTAATAAGACAACATTGCAGTTCCCCATAGATGTTGTGAAAGGTAATAGGTGCCTTTAGATAACTTGAGACTAGAAACAGTAGTTTATATTCTGCTGTCTCTCAGATTCAGTTCTCCAGAGAGGCTAAGTCAGCATTTCCAGTGAACATACTCAATGTTAAGGCCAGGTCTTCAACAGCTCTAAAGGGACATTCCTTTGCTTCAGTTGTAACAAATCTGTGTCTAAAATCTTCTTAAATCTTGGAGTCCCATAATTATGTAGCTGGAATTGTAGTTTCCCAGGATGTCTAAAGTATAACTGTAAGCTAAGGTCATTCATGCATTTTGCAAAACGTGTCCTCCTCAACAGCATTTGTAGGAAAGGTCTTAAGAAGAGGTTTAGCATGTTCCTTAAGTGATTGCCTAATTTCTTTAACATGCCCATTATAAAATTACATACTATGAATACTTCTATAAAAGTGCATGCTTTAAGGAATCTAAATACTGTCTGGTTTTATATTGGCTGCAAATAACATAATTTCTATTGCAAACAGAAGTTGACAAAGCACAGTCTAAGTAACAGTATAGAATTCAATCTTTATATTTGATAAAATTCTAATATTCACATCTATAGTATCTTCATACATGAGTTTGACATGCTCACAACTGAAGAGCAAGCTAGTGAAAAATGAGTGTACATTTGAAAACACAAATGATAACTAAGATGTATCTGCAGTCTTTATACTGATCACAAGTGTTCTTTCTCCTTTCATCAAGGAACTGTCTCTGCATACCAACCATAAATGGTAGCCGAATATTTATTTTTTTTTTTCATTTAAGAGAAGGCAATAAATACACACAGGGTCACTATGAGAGTAGGTAGGTTGATGCAATGTCCCACCCCACTGATGAAGCCATGGAAAGAACAGGCAGCTTACACTGGTGTAAATTCCTGAAGCATTCACATCCTCAGGAAGGAGCTGCAGCTGGTGAGCATGAAAGAGACTTGCCTCAGTAAATGGAAAGTATTTTCAAAGCGGGTTAGAGAGTTAAGCCCTCTAGAGATTCTTTCATCTTTTCTCCACAGTAGAACAGAGTATCACTCCCCTTTCTCCATCTCCATCTTTTTAGTGGCTTTTAGGAATAGCATCAGGACAGTCACTACAAAAGATATCAAATAAATGAAGAAGTGGAGGTGGGTAGCAGCTGTACTTTATTCTATGCTTATGACCTTGACCTTTCCGGATTATGGCAATTTGTGTATACAAAATGCATAAATTCTTACCCTATTTTATGGGAGGAAAATTCTCCAATGAAGAAATGAGATAAAACATCATTAGTTCAGACTTATAATTTCCATTCCTCTGCATGAACATTACCTGTCAAGAGAATAATAAGGCCTGTCATTGTGCCTCTAGCATTATAGTGTCGCCAAGAATGTAAGGGGAGAGCTGAACAAGCTGACCTTATTTAAACTTCAGTCTGCCTAAATTCTGAAAAGCACCTACATCTGTAAGATGGCATTCAGTGGATAAAAGGGAAGAAGACTGGAGGAATAAGATTTTCCTGTCTTTCCCTCTAAAATGCCAATTATTGCTTAGATTGCACATTATTTACAGAGTCTGTCAAGTCATAACTTTGAATACCCAAACAGACACCACATGGTTGCAAAAACTTACTTTTTAACAGACTACATAAAGGAATCTATCAAAACCCCAGACTTAATTTAGATTCTACCATTAATTTGATTTAAAACGTTTCTTCACTGCACACAAGCAAATCCCTAAATAATGTCTGCACACAAGCAAATCCCTAAATAATGTGTCAAGACTGAACACAGATCAAAGGTCCAACTCAAAAGTTTTCAGAACACTCCCCCTCCAGAATGGTATCATTCTTTGGTTAGGCCAAGCAAATCTGCCACTAAATTCCTGAATGTTGTACTTTGATCCTTTTGTTTAGAAATTCAGTGTGCTTGTCATGGAGAAATCAGGACTGAAAAGGAAAATGCTGACAGCTCTGACTTCACTTACAACTGCTGTGCTGTCTGTGAAGCCATGCTATTCAGCATGTTAGCACAGGTATGTATGCATTCTTCCTTATTGACCGCAGAAGGGGAGAAACTAGTCATCACCTACGAGGTGAGAGTTAAACCTTTTATACTTACATGATCTTAATACAACAAGAGTGCATTGAATCAAATGACTGAGCCTTAGCTCATTCTTGGCTTTATATATTCAATGGGGAATCTACTCAGGAAAAGAAAAATAAAAATCTACTTTCTTACTAATAACGGAAAGAAATACTGGGATCACCATTCATACCTGATCAGGACATGCTTTAAGCTTTTGTAATTTCCTTGACTCTCATTTTTATGGAGTTACTTAATGGAATAGTCCTTACTGTGATTAATCCTGTTTATTATTAATGATGTGATTGTTTCTTTTTCCTCTCCCTTATTTAAATGGCTCTAAATCCTGATGACGGAAGACATGGTCAAATTCTGATCTCAGTAAGACTGTCATAAGCCGAAATATTTAACTACATTGAGTTGAAGGGATCATTCCAAATATATAAAGGCACAAAATAAAAATCTGGCCGAGTATATCAAAGGTAACTAAACATAAAATTCATTGCTACATCCTCATGCAAACACAGCAAACTACAAAGATCAGCATGGACCTTCTTGAAGAAAAGATAAATGAGTGGATAACTGATCCAGAAATAAAACAAAATGAAACAAACCTTCACCAACAAACATTTAAAAAGTGCTGAACTACCCAGAACATAAAAAACATTATACATGGGCAACATCTTCTCTTCAAATGAAAAACCTACGAAATCAAAGCCCCATGGGAAAAAAAGGAGCTAAAAAGGAAACGAATCCCAATCCTGCCAAAATAGGGAAGTTACTGGACAGACCTAAGGAAGCAGGTAGACTTTGGAGGTCAGGCCAAACATCAGTAAAATTAAACTTAGTTTTGAAAAGATTAATTTCTAAACTTGAAAATTTAATTCTATTTTAGTGCATACTTCTTAAAGTATAAAGGCTGTTGCTTCAGAACTGTAAGCAGTTATTTTTTTTTCCAATGCAAAAACAGTTAAAAAAAAAAAGGTTCTGCTTCTGAAAAGACTGACTGCTCTTCCCCATCCCCATTTCCTTCACCCTCAAAGTAGACTAAATTCATCCTTTCTTTTTTTGTCTGAATTTATTCAGATAATGGTTGTTCTTGTAATCTTTTGTAGCCTATGCTTCCACCCAAATTTTAACCCATTTTTTTTATATCATCCATATACCAATGTATGTAAAAAGCAGTAACAGATTTATATGTAATCTCCTGATTGCTATGGCACTTTGCAGATAAAATACTACTCAGCTGCCTGTGGTTCTGTTGTGGTTTAACCCCAGCTGGTAACTAAGTACCAAGCAGCTGCTCCCTCACTCCCCCCTCACCCAGAGGGATGGGGAGGAGAAGTGGAAAGGAATGTAAAACTCGAGGGTTGGGATAAGAACAATTTAATAACTGAAATAAAATAAAAATGAAAGAGGAATAATAATAGTAACAGTTATAATGAAAAGGAGGGAGAGGGGGAGAGGAATGAAATCCAAAGGGAAGGGAGAAAAGAAAAGCAGTGACAAACAATACAGCTGCTCACCACCCAACAACCAATGCCCAGCCAGTCCCCAGGCAAATGACCCACAGGCCCCGGCCAACTCTTCTAGTTTATATACCAAGCATAACGTCCCAAGGTATGGAACATCCTTTTAGCTGGTTTGGGCCAGCTGCCCCAGCTGTGTCCCCTCCTAATTTCCCGCGCCCCTCCAGCCCTCTTGCTGGCAGGGCCTTCACTTAGTATGAGCATCACCCAGCAACAAGTAAAAACATTCGTGTGCTGTCAACATTGTTCTCACACCAAATCCAGAACACAGCACTGCACCAGCTACTAATAAGAGGATTAACTCTATCCCAGCTGAAACCAGGACAGGTTCTCAGGGAAAAAAAATCACACCAGCAAATGGCACTCTGAACATGCCTTCCTTTCTTTAGCTTGGACTGTCAGGTAAGTTGTTTTATGTACAGACATGTAAAGCAAAGTCTACAAAAAGGTAGTGTTCTTCAAGAGCAAAACCAGTGCTCTTCCTGTACTGGTTAGATTGGTAATCAGTTTTCCAAGATGACGTTCCTGACCTGTATCACTTAGCATGAGTAAAAAGACAGCAGCAAAGTCAGAAACCTACCAACAAATATTTTTTGGATTCCTGGAGATGTGCAGATGGAGGCTCTCAAAGCCAACCAAGACTCAAAGCAGTGCCCTTGCTTGCTAGTGGGCTGTGCTTTAAAGGCTAATATGGTTCACATGTCTTCCTAATTGTCTAGAAATAGTTGACTGCTCTTGCTTGCAGACACAGCAGAAGGTAAGGGCTCTGAATACTTCAGATTGTCTCAGTGTGAGTAGTCTGTCTGCTGCCAAGATCACGTTGCTCTTGATGAATTTTTAGATCTCCAACACTCAGACATCTTCTGGGAAATCTAATGTTAGTTGTCTTGACTTTCCAGGTTCTTTGTTTCACCACAATCATTCAAAGAGAAGCCAAAGATCAGGTCCCTGACCACTTAATATTGCTCACTGCAGTTTTTGTATTTTTAAACATTGAACATTGTTTCTTCACTGTTTTTTCTAAAGTGTTTTTAAGTACTTTCTCAAATTCAATGAAGATTATTTGCTTGTTTCTCAAATCTACTTATATTTAATATTTTCCAGCTATGAAGAAATGAAACAGTATAATAGAAGTATCACTTTTTTATTAAAAGACAGTCTAAAATATTATGCATATTTTGGACAGTTAAGAAGGCATAATACTATCCAAAATTTATTCAATCCTTGTGTTTAATGCCCTACACAAGCTTTTAGGTTTAGCTTTTCCTAACACTGATATTGCAGTATATTCTGTTCTTTCCTATACAGCAAAAAGTAGATTATACTGCAGTTCTTTCATTCCAAATCTAGCAGGAATGTTTTTTAAAGCTGTCACTTTGTTAATCATTTTGTAGAAGCTATAGCAACAGGGGGGATTTTTTTCTTGTTTCAATTGGTTGTTACAGACATTATAAATTACCATTTAAGCATAACCTTTTCATTAGCAATATTACAGCAACGTAAAAGCAAGTGATAACACATAACTTATTATCTAATGTCCACACCTGGGTTTTCAGGCAAAGCTGTCCTGACCATTCTTAGCTTTTAGAAAGCCTCAAATGCAGTGGTTGTGCTTTCACACCATCATCCAGCTGCAGTGGAGGTGAAAGTCAGGCCTACACAAAAGGATCCTGGATACCTCTTATGCACTCTGGTTGAGCCTGGTGTGATTTCCCTGTCGCGTTACATAAACGGAGAATTTCTGGAAAGGTTATCAGCTTTATCTCTTTGCAAGGTTTGTGTATGCAAGATAGGTAGCAGGCAGAGCACAGGCTGACTGCTGCTTCTTATCTTTCAGATTGGGAATGGTCTTCTCAAAAAGCTCTAGGCTGGTGCTCAGACCAAAGAAAGAAGTCCCCCAAATAAATTTTTCCTGTCATTATACATAGACTGAGCCGAATTATTTGCTATTTGCAGTAAAAAGGTTACAGCCCAAGTATGCAATTGGATTCTGCAATTAACTAAAATATCTGAAGAAATATGCAACCTCACTGGGACTTCATACACAAATTATATAAAACCCATTTTTGCCTATTCTACTTTTATTTCCAAATACTTTCTACTGAAGATCTCATTCTGCCACCATGTCTTACCTGTTATAATCCCTTTTCCCACTGCTGGTCCCAGAAAAGCTGGTCATAAGGAAAGTAAAATATAACATGGTATGATGAGTTGACCCTGGCTGGATGCCACGTGGCCACCAAAGCTGCTCTATCACACCCCTTCCTCAGTGGGACAAGAGAGAGAAAATATAACCAAAGGCTCCTGGGTCAAGACAAGGAAAGGGAGACATCACTCATCAGTTACCATCATGGGCAAAACAGACTCAGCTTGGGGAAATTAATTGCCAATAAAAAAACAGAGTAGGACACTGAGAAATAAAAAACAAATCTTGAAACACCTTGCCTCCACCCCTCCCTTCTTCCTGGGCTTAACTTCACTCCTGATTTCTCTACCTCCTCTCCACCAGTGGCGCAGGGAGATGGGGAATGGGGGTTGCGGTCAGTTCGTTACACGCTGTCTCTGCCACTCCTTCCTCCTCACATTCTTCCCCTTCATATTCTTCCCCTGCTCCAGCGCGGGTTCCCTCCCACAGGAGACAGTTCTCCACAAAGTTCTCCAACGTGGGTCCTTCCCACAGGCTGCAGATCTCCATGAACTGCTCAGATGTAGGTCCTTTCCATGTGTTCTTTCCACAGGTTGCAGTCCTTCAGGCACAGACTGCTTCAGCATGGGTCTCCCATGGGGTCACAGGTCCTGCCAGAAGCCTGTTCCAGTGTGGGCTCTCTATGGGCTGCCTCCTTTGGGCACATCCACCTGCTCTGCCATGGGCTCCTCCATGGGCTGCAGGTGGGGATCTGCTCCACCATTAGCCTCCATGGGCTGCAGGGGGGCAGCCTGCCTCACCATGGGCTTCACCACGGACTGCAGGGGAAACTCTGCTCCAGCACCTGGAGCACCTCCTGCCTCCTTCTGCACTGACCTGGGTGTATGCAGAGTTGTTGCTCTCAGGTAGCCTCACTCCTCTCTTCCAGCTGCTGTTGGGCAGCAGGTTTTTTGCTTCTTCTTAAGTATGTTATCCCAGAAATGCTACCACTGTCACTGATGGGCTCAGCCTTGGCCAGCAGCAGGTCCATCTTGGAGCCTGCTAGCATTGGCTCCAATTGACATAGGAGAAGCTTCCAGTACCTACCTTCTCACAGAAGCCACCCCTGTAGCTCTCTTAATGTAAGATTTATTTACTTTTAAAAGTAAAAAGAGAAAAAAGTAAGTATTAATAGTGAAAAACAAGAAGAATTTGAAAAATAGATGTTAGTTAAATCCTTACAAACAGTAAACAAAACATGGCCTTAGGAGAAGGAACAGACTATAAATATGTCAAGCTCAGGCACAAGAAGATAAGCTCATGGAGAACCAAATGGCTGATGAGACTAAACAGATAATTGCTACAACTATGCGTGAACTAGCCTAATTAGCATACTGAAAAGATCCATCCTGGAGCAAAGACAGCCTTCTACTAACAAAGCCCCCTCCCCACAGAATATGCATGGTGAAAAAAAAGAACACTACTTTTACATGGAGATGAGACTTGTAAGAACCAATGAGAATTAAGTGTGACTAAATATAATTGTAAATAATTGTTCAAAGTGTATAAAAACTTTTGTTATGTGTTAAAAGGTATGCTAGTTTTGTGGATTACCACTGAGCACCCACCTCTGCACAGAAATGCAATAACCAAATATCTTGACTCTGTGTGGATCAGCTCCTGCACACTGGGTGAAGAACCTGGATTTGGGATAATACTGCTGCCAAAACTTTACCATGCAAAGCCAATACACATGGGAATATATGGCTCTGTTAAGCATTTCATACCCAAATTTACTCTGCATTTTATCCCACTTGTTCAATGTTGTTGACCTGTAATTTACTGCCAAATCCTGCATGTCTTGGCCAGATTAAGGCAAACTCATTCTCACTAAAACAGGACATTGCTCTCAAAATGGCCACATTGATTGCCTCATTGCCAAATCTGTACGTACTTACAGAGTGACAGAATCTGGTGCTTCAAATGTATAACCAGAAATACCTTTTGCAGTAATCATGTAGAACGGATCAATCTTACTCTTCCAGTTTGGGGCAAAACATTGGTGCTAAAGATCAGTAGTGGAAAGCTGTTGCTAATGAACAGGTTAGTGATAGATTGATTTTGCAGTGTTATTTAGCAGAGATTGCATCTGGATGGACCTAAATTTGGGGCAAAAATTGTATAGCTCTAGGATTAAAATCACTGCCCTGGGATAAGTAGTTCTAGCCCCCAAACAGAGGTGTAAATAACAGGGCATCAAGGTCTCTGCTGGGCTCCTTGCAGTTGGTCTCAAAGCTCGTTGCAGAGCACCCTACCACCTTTCAAAAATAAGAAGACAGGTTCAGATTTTTACTCTCTTACTTGATTGGTATTATGTATTTGTGACTGGATTATTCACTGCAGAATATTTTCTGTTCTGTAGCTGGAGTATTATAACAATGTCCTATTTTCTAGCCACCGACAATTAGCAGTTTAGTTAATTTTGCTAAACTAGCATTCAGCTAGGTAGCCAGAGAGCTCATGTAACAACTGTTGCCAGTCCCCTTCAGTGTTTACTTCAACTGCAAAATCCTTCATGTGATTTGTTTTTTGTTCCAAAAACTGGTCAAGGAAATAATTTGCTTCAGTTTAATAATTGGAGGATAAGAAGCCTTCAAAAGCCACTCATTTGCTTGCTCTCATTGTCCTCTCCTTGTTAATAACACTTTGCATATGGAGCCAGGTCTACAGAGTTCTGATCACTGCATGGCTCAGTACGTCCATACTGTCATCATTTTGGGACTTGGACTACAATGAAGAGTCAACAGTCCTGACTTAGACCCTGAGATCCATTTTTGACAGAAAAGGAGGATAAACTACAACATCTTTAATTTAAATAATACCATACATGTGCAAGTAAAGAAAATGCAAGTATAAAGAAAACCTTCATTTTCCTTTTTTTGTGATGCATTTATATTATGGCCCAGTTTCATGGGAACAATATCTTCTGTGAAAGAGCAGGAGCTGAAATAAATGTTATTTTTGAAGTGCTACATTTTAGGCAACCTTCACTTTCTTTACATTCTGAAGAAATGCACTAGACTCCTGTATATGTCCGTACTTCAGAAAGTGGTGGAGGAAGGCACTATTAATAGAGCTGAAAGTCTCCATATAAAGAAGCAAGCTTCAAAAGCAGAAGCTCTGCAAACTTTCTGCCTGCATAGTGATATGTACCAGTAAAAGGCTGGATCAGATTGCTTTGATGCTGTGATTTAAAGTTCTATTTAGGAAATACATAAAAACATGTATGTACTATAGATTCTGATTCTAAGCCTAAAATATGACCTTCTGAAGAAAAAGTTCTTACTTTCTCACTCTTTAATTTCTCTTTTTTTTTTTTTTTTTTCTTATCTCACACTAGATATGGTTTGGAAAAATTTAAGGACAGAGAGGTCCTTGTGTAGCTAGTAACAGAGTTATTTGGATGCAAACTTCAATCAGGAAGGTGGTTAGAAGCTGGTAGATGGAGAATGCACATTCTGCTCTTGCCATGTTTCTTGAACTCTTTCCCAAAGCATCAAATACTGGCTGCTGTCAGAAGGTAGACACGGAGCTAGATGGACACTGGTATTAAGCAGTTTGACAGTGCTGTGATTACATTCTTTTGTTATCCTTATCATGCCTGTACGGGCATCATTAGGCTAATATGAGTATGCACAAATAATGTGCTTTTTTTTTTTTTTCCTGCTGAAATGTTTGGAGTGATTTGTAGCAATAAAGGCATGTACAATGCCACAGTGTAGTCAGATATAATTCAAACATAGGAAAGATTACACATGCCTAATATCTATTCTGGAGGTGTAAAAATCAGCTCAACCCAATTCTTTTCTCTCCAGAGCCTGGAAAAAGCATAACCTATTCTAGAATCAATGTTATTTTAGTTCTGTTCTAGGAAATAGGGAACAGGAAGACTGGTTTCCTATGGAACTGTCAGATAGAATTGAAACTCCAAGTATTTATTAGGATAAATCTAATGTTTATGACCTGTGGAAACATCTTAAAAAGCTTTCCTCCAGAAAGTATTATTTCAAGGCAAGCTCTAAACAGAAAAATAAAAGATAAGAAAATGTGTGTGTGAGTAACAGACATATTTATTCATTATACAAGAACTTAAGACATATATTCTTGAGGTACATGTCAGCAAAAAGTTGATGCTACCAAAAATTCTGCCTGAGCACTGGGAAATAAAAGGTGCCAGACTTAACACAAGACTGATTTGATATAGCTTGGTAATTGTTCTGCTATATGCTTACCACTGATAAACTGAGCCATTCAATCGCTAAATCTCTTGAATATGGACTGGATAAAAAGCTTACTTTTTTTTAAAGCAGTGCAAAGGCCATAGTTCTGCAAATAGCTTTGTGCTGATGAGCTACTGTACCTATGCAGAAATACAGCATCAAAGCATCATGTAGAAAAATTTGCAGGGTAAGTTCTCTGCTCTTTTGCCAATACATTTTGCTTAAGAATTAAGATTAAATTAAAATTTATCCATATAATGAATGTCGTTTCCAACTTCTATAATTCCTTGTGACACCTAAAAAACCCATGCTGTTGTGGTATCCATCAAAGCTTGGGCACATTTGGAAACTTTTATGGGAGCAGGCAGTTACAGTTTCTTCTGCATTCCCACTTTTATTCATTTATCTAAGTAGGTATGGCACCTTAATCAAAAAATCCACATAAGACAGTTTACAGCTACATAAGAGAGTTTACAGCTGCGTTTGGATGAGGGCAATGACATTCAAAGTTAAATAGGAACAGATATTTTGAAAAATAATATTTTCAACAGTGTAAAATGTGTTGTATTAAAAAAAAGAAAGATAAAATCTTCTTCTTTGGTATTTTATTGTGTGGCTACAGTGCATGCCATTATGAAAAGGACAATGATTCCTCCAGCCATTATTAACATTTTATTTTTCAAGTAAAAATAATCACTTTTCCTGTGGTTATTAATATTTTAGCATTATAAATGTTTATTAAAACAATCAAAACCTGTGTTTTCTGTTGCTGAAAAAGTATGCAGATCAAATTAGTCCTGGGCAAAGAGTGTAAAACCATTTCTAAGAAGGTTAATTTGTTCTCACAGTGCTTATAATCATGAACCTTTTTGTGTCTGACTTTTACAGCAAACTTGCTTTTTGACAGAAATATATAAATCATTGAATTTTCAATGACCACTGGAGAATATGTGTGGAATACAAACTGTGAATTTATAAACATAAATATTCCATTCCCATCATCAGTTAATCAGGATATGAAGCTTACCATCTGATCCAAGACACATTTTAAATCAACCAACACAGCACAAATTGCAACTTTCAAATGCTTCTGATAAACTGCTTCTGCATAGTTTATGGACCAAGAAATACTAATGAGAATTTTTAAGATGTCTGAAGTATATAGATTTTGGGTTGTTTTGGCACTGCTTATATTGCAAGCAATACAGCACACTAGGAGAGCCCCACGGGGTGAAACCATTGGTGCTGAGAACCAGTACCTCACATCACATTTTTCAGGTTTAAGCTGGCCTCCTGGTGAATGAATGACTAATGAGTACTCATTAGTGGCTGCAGCATGTTAAGCACACTCCTGGATCTCTTCTTCCAGGTTCTTTTCTTTAGGAAGGAATACAAATCTTAGCTCTCAGACCACCCCAAGATGCAAACCAAGGCACAGAGGAAGGGGACAGCTGAAATTGCACTCCCAATCTGAAACAAAGACAGGGCTGTAGGTGCACCTTATGTGGGCATTGTTTGTTGTCAGAATTCATAATGTAAGATGCTTCTATGCAAAATAGAACCACAAATACTCAGAATTTCTATTTAGTATTTTAGTACTCTGAAGTATCATTGTGGGAGTCTAAAATACTAGCACATATACATAAAATACTACACACACATATATATTTCAAAGAGCGTAACCATGTAGATGTATTCCTTTTCAGTTCAGTTTTCTTCAAACATAACACATATATTTCCTTTTCAGTTCAGTTTTCTTCAAACATAACACATATATTTATAAAACATTAAAATGATTTTGTGATAAAGACTTTTTTCCCCCAATAAAGCTAGAGCACAGACCGGCTTCCTTTTCTGAGAAATGGTGTGTTACTTTAATTTCACAGTATGTACTTTTTTGACATGGAGGAGAGATTATATAATAAACTTTCTTCTAGGAAGATCTTTAAAGTCAATATCTAAATCACCAGGGTTATACATTTAAAAAAATAAAAGCCTTGAATTATGTCACACAGATACAGGACTGGTTAAACCTCTGGAGTTAGCAGTATAGTAGATTAGCTTTCTAGCTTTTTACCCCTACAGAAGTAGCTTCAGATCCTGGTGCCAGTTTAGCTCAGAAATAAAATGAGTTTGCAATCTTCCTGTTAATACCTAGTGGTTAGTCTCAAGGAACTGGTGCCTGGTTCTGGATGATTACCCGTTCTAGTTTAATAGAAACTTATCACTAGCATAGCAGGGGTAGTGCAGTATTAGTGAAGTGCATTACATGGCAAAATAAATTCACAGCATCTATAGCTAAAGTCAATACTTCTAGTCACAGAGTCTCAAAAATGGTGTGCTAATGATTCACCTCAGCATGGCCATTTTTCAAGAAGTCATGCCCAGTAAAGAATTTGCATGCAGATGGAATTTCTTCCTCCTCCAGCAGATCAAATTTGAATCATGCTTTGGGAAACGTAGAAGAAAATTTACTGTCTTGATGTACCTCTTCTGTAGATGAACAGTAACAGTTTTAGCATTCCACAAGGATAGAAAATGTATTAAACGGTATAAAACTATAATTTGAAGAAATAATTTAAAATCTGTGAGTGATGTTTCTTTTTACTTAGATACAGACAGACCAACACACCTTATTTTCTATATTTAATCCAGACACTAATCTCCATGTAAGCATGGAAGCCCTTCCTCAACAAAAACTAAACCGTATGTTCATGGAACACTTGTGCACACACGAAGGCTGTGGGCTTAGGTAAGTACTAATTTGCAGAGCATTCGTTTTATCAGCTACAGATACATCTTCCAAGTTCAGATATTTGTAGCTGATAAAATAAAATTAAAAAAAAAAAGAACCAAACACCAAAAAAACCCAAAAAAACACAGCTTCCATTTTCTATTTATAGAACAAAATGGATCTCTTACATAACAATTGTATGAAAGGCATCAGAAGTTTTCATTCCTTAAATTTGTTACGTTTCACATCCCCTTGGAAGTGTCTTCTAAGTGACAAAGGTCACTTCTTTTCTTGAATGTTATTTAAAATATTAGCATTTTTATAAAAGCTCATTTGAATTGGCAGTATTTCTTCATGAAATGTAATATAATCAAATTGCTTATCCAGATCTACACTTCATCACTCTTTTTATACTGGTGCGATAGCTGCATTCATTAGAGTTATACTAGTACAAAGGCTAGACAAAAACAGTGAGGAATCAGGACCCTATCCTCTATTAACAGATCAGGTTTTGCTGGAAACAAAGCCTGAATGTTTTCTACTTTGCATATTTTAAATTATCTGTACCAAAAAAGGGAATAATGTCTATTGCCAAGACCTATACACACTATTCATTATGTCAGGAAAGAGAGGACAGGCTTAGTTCATTAAAAAGTTGTTAAATTTTTTATTAGGCCCTGGCTAGTTAATCCATAAAAATGAAAAAAACATTTTTTCTCAAAGTTTAATAGCTTGCTTGTATCATGCTGTGAAAAACGTAAGAAGGTGCACAAGAGACAGCTCAAGTTTTGAAAAGTTTTTTCTTTCCATACAGTTGCTTATCATATGAAACAGATGTAAATATATAGTAGTCTTGCTTAAGACACAGGAGTATTTTTAATGAATAACTTTTATTATGTTTAGTGTCTTTTATATATTATTTTGATCTATGATTTGTTCTGAGTGCCCTCTACTGAAAAGTAAGATGAAGTGATTAATTATTTAGCACCCAAAGATACAATGCCTACAAAACACATTAGACAGTTGTACATTATTAAAAGGCATATGTAGCGATATATGAAAGGCTTTAGAGCAAATTTACTATTTCAAAGATTAGTGCTTTGTGCATATGTGTACATACATACATTAAAAAAGTAATGTTTGTTCCTTCTGCTTCCAATTTTCTAAAAATATTTTTAAAATTATTTAGGATTATATAACAGCAGAAATCAAGTACATTTGTTGAGTAACAGGCATTTCTTGAGAGCTTGCTCCAAAAGCCCTGGAAGTCCGTAAGAATCTTCTCATTAGTTCAAGTGGCTTTGGATTGGTCCTGAGTAGGTATTGTATAATATTAATCAGTTACACAGACAACTTCAGGACTGTTCTGCTACTACAATAATACATTAAAGAAAGCAAAAGCAGCAGGTGGTTGAAATTAGGACACTGAGAAACCAGTTATAGATACATATATGGATGTTATGTGTACATATATATAAAATATGCATATATCTCTCTCTACAAGAGTTAAAATAAGATGTTCATCTTGAATGTTAATTGAATTCTTACTATTCAACAAGACTCCCATCAACTATGAACTGTCGTGGTTCCACTCAATCAAGAGTAAACAAAATTCATACTTTAAAGTGTTGTATTACTGTATTTTCTTAAGTGTTGAATGCATCATTTTGTATAGTGTTTACTTCAGTATTTTTAAAAAACTCTCAGAACCTATAGGCATATACAATGTTTTATTGGGATAGTATAGATATGCATTCCCAGTACGTGTTTTAAAGGAGCCAAGTCATCTATGATACAGCCTAACATTGCTCCCAGCCAAAGGACACACAGATTTTTGGTTGAGATGATTGATAAAAGTGCAAATTATGATGCTTCCTCAGCCTACTGTTTACTAAGTGTGGGTAAGAGTCAAAGCTATCTGGTACTGCCAATCACAATGAATGGGCTAGAGATCCTCTGCCAACAGAACGTAATCCCAAACTCTCTCCATCATACTGTAATAATTATGACATGTTACCAGCTCTTGAATCAAAACTAAATGCCTCTGAACCTTATCAGCCAACTTCATTAATTCTCTCTCTACTCAATACACTGTTCACCAATATGTTGGTGTCAATTTCAGCCTCCTGTTCTAGCCAGCTTTTATACTTTAGCTCCTGTATTATAATTACCTTTTAAGCAAAGTCTGCTGCTTATTTTGGTGTTTTGGGTTTTTTACTAGTCAGAGCAGGCATAACTTCATGCATTCATTTATCTTTTATTTCCCCAGTTTACATACCTTTTCTTTGATTCTATCATTTCAAATGTTTTTTTCTTAGTTCCCCTAAAGAACTTCTTCTGGTTGGTAATTCTCACTTAAGTAGATGATTGACTGCAACTCATATTCATGCCTGTCTTTTTTCTATTTTACACTTTATTTTAATTAGATTTTAATTTTATTTACCAAATATCACATAAGTATTGGGTATTGCAAATTTTTCTAAATATTTTATAATAGAAACTTCAAATGTCAGTCTCCATTACATCTGCATGCTGGTGTTTCCATGAAAACCACTTTCAGTTCATGAGTTTCAGCATCACTTCCACAAAAAAAGCCAGTCTAAAATGATTAGTCCACTAACTCCCAGTCTTACTGTTCTCTCTAATGAGCTCAAATTACGTTACTATTTAGAATTTATATAATGTTATCTTATTTATGATGTGGAAAAATTGTTACAAAGATAATTACTGTTTTTTTCCTCATACACAACATGTATCATATATATATAAATGCATTTGAAGTGTGCAGATACATTCGTTTTATTCTTTTATTAAGGCTGTTCCAGTCCAGCCTATTCCAGTTCATTCTTTGAACAGAGTTACCGCTTCTTAGAGGGCATCTCCATATTAATTATAAGTAATTCCACATAACCACACAGCAATACCAGCTGGATACATGGATATGCTTTGTGGGTCAGATTCTCACCTTCAGTCCAAACTGTCTGTTATTCAGGTAGCTTAACAGACTATGGAATTTTTGGTTCTTTCTAATTGCTCTAACACACTGCCATGTAAGACCATGCAACACTTAGAATAGGTTCAGGGAAAAGAACAGGCTCCCAAAGAAGATTTGCCATGCAATTACAAAGCAATGAATGGTGGGCACTCTACACGTCTCAGAGCTTCCAATTTTAACATGTGCTGCCCACAGGGGCCTGTGCATATGCAGGAAATTATTACTTTTTGACTGTAGGCTCATGAGACCTGCATGAATCAACTGTTCATCACATAGACAGCTATTCATTGCCAGGGAGCTTTAGAAGGTTTGTGGTCTCAGTCACGTTTTGTAAGAGACCAAACCCTGGTCGTGTATGACAGAGCTACCAGAGCATGTTTTCTCTTACATTAGCTCTCTCAAGCAACTTAGAGAGTGTCTGTTTCCTGGTGAGGATGGGCAGTATGCAAATACCATGTCAGGACTTAATAATCTAGTTGCTGTGTCAATCTTATGACCCACAATGTAGTCTCTGCATATTCTTTTGAGTCCCAGTCACACCGTCCTGGACTGAGGTACGGCTGCTTCAGAGGAGGGGAAGTTAGATAAAGAAAACATAAATGGTTTTAGTCCTCCCTCCCAAATCAGTCCCATTCCTACCCCATTTCCAGCCCTACCACCAATCTGCTATTCTGCCTTTCTATGGTGGTCTGCCAAAGCAGAAGTTGTGTGCAGGAGGTGACTGGAAGTGTTCTAGCTTCCCAGAAGATAAGTAGCTGAAGGAGGAGGTTGTGCAAGGGGCTTTAGAACTATGTTGGCCTGTGGCTTCCATCACAGGTGATGTTCATCAGGGAACAAATCCAAGCATTTCCATGAGATCAGACTGTGTGAAAAACCGGGATGCTAGTGAAAGGGAAATTGTTTTCCCCAGAACCTGTTGGCTATATAGTTTCATGGAATACTGCAACATCTTGATGCTTTCTACAGGTGCCATTATCTTAAAAGACTGAAATTCTAAATCACTGCATTGGACTTATTGTCCTGCACTGGAATTCATATGCCTGTCTGACCAGGTCATTCCTTCACCATCAGAGGAGAAGAATAGGTATGCTAAGGGACAAATTTATCTCATCTTGAGATAAAAAAGAAGGCACAGATAAATTGCAGTATGGTACCCACTTCTGTCCATAAGCTATAAACAGATGACAGTTGACATGCATCTATACTACAGCTATCTAAATACAGGTAAGATGAACCCTACCCATAAATTCTCCTACAGTCTTCTTTTACAGGCCTAGGTCTTAAGCATTCACGAGCTGTGATTTCTATCTTTAGGTGATGGACTGGCACAATGGAGTCACAATCTGTTAATGTATTTTTAAAAAGCTTTTAGGCTGCTCTGAAATAGAGCAACCTCAAAACCTCACGACAACCTGAACAGAGTACCGGTCTCACAACTAGACCTACAAGCAAATTATTTGCAGGCTTCTTTCCATTAAATCAAGTGATGACTAGATACAGAGAAGAGTTTGGCCATATTTTTATCTTTATATCTTTTACTGATGTCTACAGTGGCAGACTCAGAATTTGTGTAGAAGCTTTTAAGTTTATGAAAAAGCTTGCTTTTAACTTTTTCTCCTTTTGCTTTAAAACCTGAATTTTTAAAGTTCATCTTCTGAGAGTTTTCTCCCCAAGGGCATCATTCACTGTTAAGAAAGGAACACTAAACACTCAGCTTCACAGTTACTTGGCACTGATTGTACCCTAAAACTGTGGCTTGATTTCTGAATTTTACAGTGAATGGGAGGATGCTGTAATTAGAGTACTCCAGAGGTTTTTTTCTCAGTCAGTTAATATATGACTGATTCAAATCATCATTACATTGTTTTATCATTATATTTATTGCCTTTGAGTGTGTGCATTGTAAACCACTTGGGAAAAACTTACATTTTTAAGATAAAAAGTACTAGTGACAACTAATTTGGAAAAAATGTAGGAGTCCTCTACACCCTCTGCAACTCTGTCATGTTCCTTCTGAAATAGGTATTTTGTGAATGAAATACATATTACGAAACCTTCCTGTAAGGACACAGAGACCAGATATTAGGAGAAGCTGCTTGTACAGGTTAGTGAACCACATGCTTTAGAGGCTCAGAATGTTTGGCTCTGCTCCCACCCTTTTAAATATATGCCTCACCATATATGTTCCTATATATACACAGTGATTGAATGACAAGCTTGAAATCCTGATATGAAGTCTTTATAAGACTATTCATGATTCAGCCACATCTGAAACATGTTGGTTTACATGCTTGAATTGTTACTATGGGTATACTGTCCTATATCCTGATCCATTCCGACATTTGCATATGCATCACTGGACTCCATCCGTGTCATGGACTAGTGTAACAGTGTATTCAAACAAGCTGAAAAAATCAAATTTTTCCATAAATATAAAAAAAAAAAATACCCATAGTGCACGTAAAATAAAATAGCCTTGATAAAGCCTTCACAATTACTAATAGCTGTGACCCGTAGGCAGGTTCTGCTGCTGTCAGTGTCCTCAGTGCTCACACACTAGATCAAGAAATTTTAAAATATTGTACATTGCAACATGATAGTTAATTCAAGATGGGTAACCAGAGTTTTGGGTGGGATGGAAGAAATCAGCATTCCTGTCATTTATTTATGCCACTTGCAAAACCTCAGCTGGTGTATGAGGAGGAGTCCACTATGAAATCTGACTCCTCTCAGGCCAGGTGAAAGAGAAAATGCAACCCTTCAAAGAGGTGCAGCACACTTCTTCCAGTGCACCAAGCTTGCCCGTTTTGTCAGTCAGTGCTGGAAGAAAAACTGATACCATGGCCCTACCTGCTCTCTTCCCATCCCTTCTGGGAACCCATGTGCACTGCCAGCCCCCATCCCTACCAAAGCCTTCAGTCACTAGCAACTGTACCCTGCTTGCTAATGAAAGACCCTATAAACAGGTCTCTGCATGTCTTTGAGCATTATTTCTGGCTTATCCCCCTGACTGTAAACTAAAGGGAGAGCAGTGATTAAGGGTTAGGAAGAAATCCCTGAAATGAATGATTACACAAAAATGAAGTTGTGTCAATTAGAATTACCAGAGATTAGTTCTTTTCTCTCACTGAAAATAATTAAATTACAAACTATTAGAGAATAGAAAACATCCTTCTGAGCCTAACAGAATTTATTTACCATTACCTAGGTGGAAAACAGGCTGTCTCAGAATCAGCACATGATATGTCACTTTAGGATTAGGCACATTACTACAGTCCCATGGTCTAGCCAAGTATAATGCAGCAGTTTGTTAAAGCACAAAAGATTTTAACAACACAGCAGGGAAAATCTGATTAATTTCAATTACTTAAGGGGACCATTTTTGTTGACGATGGCCAAGGAGTACTGCATGTCTGCAACCACCTCCAGAACTTCAAAAAGCATATCTCACTATGCAAATAGCAAACCTGGTTTGTAGGATGTGTCTGACACCCTGTTAGGGTAGCTCTCCTTTTTCCCCAGAAGAATAAGGGCAGGTGGCAAGGAGAGGAGGAACACGGCAGGGTGAAACTGATCCACAGCGGTGTATTGAATGGCACCATCTTGTAAAAATTGTTTTTCTGAGTTCATTTTCCAGCATCTGTTGTGAACAGGAAAGTAAATCGTGAGCCATTGGTTAAAAGCTGAGAACTAAGCTCAGTTCTGACACAAATGGACACAATTTCTGTTGTGAGTAAATGGCATTGTACCCACTGAAGTCAAAGCTGAATTTGGCCAGTAACATATACCACGCTCAGAACTAGTGATGACAGAGATAATTAAGAAATAATGACAATGGAATAGAACAATGTCACAGGATAAAGGTCTCCTGCACCCAACAAATGCTGAAATGAGGCTCATTTATCACAAATGTATGTCGAGGCAGAGCTGGTGTCTTTTAAAGGCACGAAGCTTTACTCTTTTGACAAGGCTGAGTAGTAATTATTTGTTTCTATTATGTGGAACTAAATGATTGATATAGATGTAATAATTTTATTCAGTGGCTATTGACAGTGTAGATGAACAGGTGTTCATTTCATAAATAGTTGATCTATTTTATTCTAATTAGCTTAGGAGATGTAGCAAGAGAGTGCAGTCCTTCAAAACAAATGTGTTTGCTGTATTTGCACTACCACAATTTATTTCAGTGAGTTTTGTACTGCTCCATTAGGACCTAATCATAAATTCATCAAATAGTGTTGCTGTCAGAGGGGGATACAACATAATGGGCCACAAAATCCTTAATTTATTAGGCTTTATAATGAAATATTTTGGAAGCAAAATTTGGAGCTGTTATAGGAGGCACTCTACCATGAAACGATCAAGTACAGAGGAACAAAACTGGAACAAAAATTATCATCAACAAACAAACTACTTCTGTCTGGGTTCAGGTTGATAATAGGTTTTGGAAATCAATAAGGCTCGTAGCCATCTCACTAGAAGGCACACAGAGGCATAAATTCATTAGATGCAGGTGAACAGCCCAAATTCATCAGTAAAATCCGGCTGCATTGAGCTATTCTAGTAGCAAAACATACCTTGTTTCACCAAAGCTTATGGTTGGCTTGTATTACCAGAAACAGAGTATTCTGAGGAAGCTGGCTTTGAGGAAAAAATCTGAAAAGTCTGCCGAGAAAGAAAAAAATCATTATTCTATTATTCTGAGTTTGTCAAACCCACCTACTTCGCAAATCATGAAATTATTTCAGCATGACTTCTTACCCACAGTTGAAGAAACCTCTCTAATGCTAGTCACAACCTCATTCCTCAGTAAGTGAAGCTAAGAGAAAGAAGTGAAGGTATTAGGAAGACAAAAGGCGACAGAGATTGTTAACTTGCTGCCATTCGATAGAGTATGTCCTTTTGAGGCACCATGTCACACACACATGCTCAAGCACTTTGCTTCTCTGGGACCTTGCCTTTCTTCTGTTTCAACAAGTAGGTGAAAAATGATAAAAATGAGAGGCTATGTGATTCAGGTAATACAGCCAGCTGTCACAGAGTGGTGACAAGGAAGCCCTTCAACTGAGGAATGGCAGATATAAAAGGCTTATTAGCCTCAGAAATACTTTATTTGGTAAAAAACAATATCAGAGGAGGAAACGCTCCAGACCACTCTTCTCACCTTATCCAACATGTAATTAGCCCTCACACAACAGGAGTCACTGCTACCTTTCTGCACTGTCTGTCACCAACCCGGAGCCACCTCCTCACAGCTCAAAACATCTCCAACGACTGTCTCACCCCATTTAGGACTGAAGATTAGCCTGATGAGGTTTTCTAAGCACCCTCTACTTCTGTCTATTAATAATTATGACCTTTTATGACCAACTTGTCAGGGCCCCAAAGGTACTTCCAGGACAGACCACCCCATCATGCTCTGGAGATCCCCTCACCCTGCCCATGGCCCAGGACCCCATCTCAGCCCCCCAGGCTGTCATCCCATGCCCATCTCCAGCTCCCCAGAGCCCTGCCCTACCTGGCCATGGGCCACACAAGCTGGGCCCTGCTGTGGGGCCGTGTCCTGGCCAGGCCTCAAACCATCCCCATCCCCAGGGAGGTGCCGTATGCCCGGGTCTGGGGCTGCCCCCAGTGCCCCCCACCTCCCCTCCTCCTGGCTGGGGACTGGGACAGGCCTTGGCTGCCAGGCCCTGCCCTGCTGCCACCCACATCCAGAACCACCATCACTCCTGGCTCCATGGTCCTCAGGGAGATGCTGACCCTTCCCACAGCCTGGCAGCTGCACACTAGTTCATTTTCTGGCCATTAATCAACGAATGTTCACAGCTCCTTTGCACGTAACTGATTAGGTAGGCCTAAAAAGCATCATAGGGAACAAATGGTGTGCCAGGCCATCCCCAGACAGCCAAGATGAGCACTCAGGATCTGCTGGCTTCCTGATCAAGTGCTTCACTATTCTGCTGAAATAGCCACAGAAAAGATCATACCACATATTTATGACTTTGCGGGGGGTGTGGGGTGAGGAAGAAGTATGTTATTTAATTACCAGTGGTAGCTGAAAAGAAAATAATTCACAGTTGATTCAGGACTCCGAGACATCAAAAACTTTCCCATTCCTCACATCACTTACAAAGCATTAGTTGGAATAAAATAGAATAGTAATCGCTTTGTTCTCTTTCCCTAACCAATTATTCTTGAGGAATTCTAACATCTTATATCTCCATAAATTATTCCATTCCATACATCTTTCAAAAAATATTTCCACGAAACTGCAAATGTTATTTGCCACCGACTCTCAGAAGTTGCTTCAGCTATCTGTAGGACTCTTTTTGCTCAAATTTGTAGTCTTAAGTATCAACTACACCAAATGTGTGTGTGGGGAAAAGTAATGGTTACTCACTTTTCTGATAATCATGGAAGCATCTGTTTGGACCAAATGTGGGGGGCTTTCTTTACATTTTTTATTCATAGTGAATTAGAAGTAGGAAAAAGCAACCCAGATGAGGGTTCGATTGTACCAGGTACTATGAAAGTATGGAATTGAGAAGAGCAAATTGAGAAGAATGGGGAAATTTAAACTTTTTTGTCTTACTTCTAAAACTAAGATGGTGTTCCCATTCGTGCGGCCAAACCTTACGTAGGCAAGAGAAGTAAAGAATACCAGAAAGAGTTACTGTCCTCATGTTATAGTTTGTAACTCAGAGAAGTTAAAGGTCTCCATCAAAGTCACAGGGACAGCCTGAAGACTGTTGGAAAATGAAAAGGGCCCTTCATTGCTGTAGCCATGAGGCCTCAGTCATCTTCCAAGGAGGCAGTTCTGAATATTCAAAAAGCTGGAAGCTCTCTCTCAGCCTATTCAATATTCGCTCTGTTGACAAAATTATGCCAAGCATTTACCTTTTCACGTTACAAGAGGGAAGGGTGTGATTTAATGCATTAGCCTTTCACCTCATGAGTGGAGGCCCAGTTCCGAACAATATGATCTCATCTTCATTCATTCAGAATGCAAAGAACAGCAGCATTCCCATATCCAGCTGACATAATGTTTCAGTCTGTTATTACAGGCACCTTTACATAGCTCATGGCACCCTTCCTCTCTAATTTGCAGGTTAGGAATGTTCCTCCTTGACTGTCTCCTGGATTGCTGTATAACTGTAATAATGCCTGTCAGACAGCTCTTTTTTTCTTCTTCTTTTTTTTTTTTTTTTTTGTTACATTAGAAGTGAAAGGCACTTCTTACTCAAAATTAGAGGGTTAAAAATATGCAGCTAGAGTAAAGCAATCTTTAATGTTTCCAGATTTATTTTGCTGTTTAAAATGGATTTTAATGTTAAGGAGATGCTATCAGGGAAAAAATGTATTTCTAACTGTTACAAACAAAAACTGGTTAGGCCTACCTAACCAGTTACATGCAAAGGAGCTGTGAACATTCATTGATTTGTATTTGTAATTTGTTTCCAAAAGCTGAATGCTGAAATGTTTCTTTTCCCCTACCTCTGTTGTTTTTTTGTATCCTTATTTAATTCTAAATCAAGACACCAAGGCAAAACTCTCAGCTGAAGTAAAAAGAAATACTTGAAAGTTCCAGCTAAGACTAGGGTGCCACTTTACTAAAAATAGAGTAAGTGCTTATGAAAAAAAGTGAACAGGTACAATGTACAAGAAGCACAGAGGGGAGCTGTGGAAGACTGCGCAAGTGAAGAGCAAATCATGGTTCTCCCTGGGGATACCTACAAAGCCTCCATTTGGCCATGCCCAGCAGTACCCTCAGAGCCAGTCTCTCCTTGCAAGCATGGCTACAGAGACTATTTTCTTTCACAGACATCTTGGCATTGTACATTGCCACTCTAGCTGAATTTCAGACAGAAATTCACTTCAGAAAGTGGTCAAAACCTATGAACTGTGCAGTATACCATTACTACATCTGTTCTTACACCTGCTTATCAACACCTGCAGCAAAGAGTACTTTTGACTCCATAGTCACAAGACCAGCCCTTCCTCTTTTGCAAATTACTAGGTCTTCACTCATTTACATCACATAGTTTGTGGCCTTACACTTAATAATGCAGCTTAACTCTGAAAGACATCTGAACCTTGTCTGCTTTTAGGCTACCCATATTGACTAAACTTCAGAAATCCTAACACAGCATTTGTTAAAGAATACATCTTGCAAAACCAGGTATTTATCCCATGTTTTCCCAGTCCAAAGAGTAGTACCCTAATCACTGGTTGGATATTGCACAGACAATATGAGCATGTGAATACATGCAATGAATGTGAAAAAGGAAATTTTCTCCCTTAGTCAACATGAATCAAGAAAAAGCAGTCAAGCCAGTTTGAACTTGGTAATGACCAGCAGTCAGCAGAGCAAGTGTGGGTAAGCTCTGGTGTGGTCCCAGCAGCTGGAACCCACGAGGCATGAGTCTGCTGTGTCCTAACAGAACACATGCAGTGAGATAGCCTGAGAGCACTTCCAAAGGGGAAATGGTCTTTGTGGATAAAAGGGCACATGATGCAACTGCATATTCATTTAAAAACTGCCAGGCCATTGAAAATCCAGGCAGTAGGAGAAGAAGCTAGAAAAAAAACTTTAATATCCTTTCATATGCAGAAAAAGTAGTTTTCCACTGAAAGAACACATTGGATTCTGAATTCACATTTCAGACCAAACTCCTCAAAAAAAAAAAAAAAAAAAAGTGAAGAATTTCCTTCATCAATAACTTGACCCCAGCAACAAAAGATATATCTGGATCTCGTTTTGGACAGAATTGTCAGCATATCTCACCAGCAGAATCATTAATCTCCTAGTGAAACTCATCTCATTGTACTTAGGATGAGAAAAAGCATTCTTGTTGATGAATTAAAGTTTATATCCATGCCACTTACTGAAGAACAGGGTGATGGTGATGCATTTGATGAAGATTCAATGATACTGCTCACTGTGGCTGGTATTTTTTGTATACCTAAAACCGTTTTTTAAAGTACTTAGGACAGCTAAAAGAGATACAACCTGGGTACCTGTCTCCAGACATCTACCTGAAAATCTCAGTCTTCAATTATTTATTTTTTATTATTATTAATGTAGAATATATCTGTTTGTGCTTTTCTATGTCTATGTACTCATCAATACTATCAATAATAATATCAATAAGGTTGCATGATCTTCACTGAACTGAAGTTCTTGTGTGCAAAGGTGGACAGTATAAGAATGCACCAAAGTCTTACTACGTAAGTAAACAAGCAGGGTAGCAAACTGATTTATGTGTAGAACTTTGGCTCTTATAATAAATGGCAAAACTGCCAGTAACTTCAGAGACAAAAAGATAAAAACTCACTCATGGACTGCATGACACATCCATGGGCACAAAGACAGTCTGCAGGAAGGTTCAGAAATAGAAGAGCTTAGGTCTTAGCCTTTAAATGAAGGCCTCACTTTCATTAAAATTAATTTCTGTTTAAGATCCTTCCTTCATCAGTCTGTACATGTATCTCCTGTTAGCTTCTGCTAGAGCTCTGAGTGTCTCAAAGATAAACAGACTGCTTAATTATTAGTTGGTGGTGCATGACAGAATTTTGGGAACAGGACTGTAAATGTCACACAAACAGTAAATATGTTCATATTTTGAAGTTTGGAAGTAAGCATCAGTAGCCTTCACTGTAAGGAAAATATGTACATACCTTTTTATTGCTAGCAAGCCTAATTTAATGAGATCATTATACAGATTTAAGTCCCTGTGAGGGTTAAATGAGTCTTCCAACAGTACTACAACACAGCTGTGTGCCCTGACTAGTTACAGTCTAAACATTCTAGGATGTGCCAGAATATTTTGCAGAAATAACACAGTTTTGACAATGCAAGTCTCAGGAAATGCACTGAATAGTGTATGATTTCTTTGGTAGCATCTTATGTTTCTGAAATACCTGCTGTATCTGTGAAAAACCTTTATGGAACACAATGTCTGTTGATGTTACAGTTTGTATACAAGAGTCTATTACTTTCCTAAGATTCTAAAAAATACATGTGCATGAATTCACATGCATAAATGCATGAGCTTTCAAAATGCCAAGAGGATGCTTTTTAGAACTATCATCTTGTGGTTTTTACAAGCATCTATACCATATGAAGTATCTAACTTCAGAATTAAAACTGGGATAAACATTTCTGTATTATTTCATAATTTACAGGTATTGATTGATGGTTACAAAGTTTTCAAATGTTCAATTTTGTGGTTTGTTAGAGAGTTATTAATTTTCAGGTAACAGATAAAACATTTGAAATCTGGAGGAAAAAAAGCACAGCACTACACAAGTTAACTTCTCATGCTTATGAAACCAAGACACCCTGGCAGCAGACTACAGGCAGTGCTGTTAAGCAAACTGCTAGCAGACTGCCTTTCAACTATGTCTAATTAGAATGAAGCATTGGAAGACATACATATGCTGTAAAAGTAGATGCATTTTTCTTCACAAACATGAAAATGTATCAGAATTTCAGTAGGTATACGAACAAAGCAACAGCTTAAGTCTTGCTCGGCTATGCAGCTGACAATTGAAACAACCACTAGCAGTAGCATACACTGCACTGAAATTTAGAAGTATGTTCACGCACACGCAGTACCCGTAAGTTTTCTATCTCAGAAAATAACCAACAAAAAACTCCAAACCAAACAAAACCAACTTTAGAGAACTTGTTGAGGAAACAGACCGGACAGTCGTAAGGTTACTCTAAGGCCTGTACAATTTACAGAAATACTCGAGGTAAACTACTCCCTAACTCCTGCGGAAAGGTGCAGTGGGGACGGTGGTTTGGCTAACGGAGTTATCCGACTTTGCTCGGCAGACCCGTACTGAAGATTGCACTGCCCAGGTCACCTCAGAAACCACGTTCCGGGAACAACGACCGGAGCGGTGGGGAATAAACCCTGCTCCGTGCCTCCGGCGCGGTGAGCGAGCGGGGAGCCCCGCACGGAGCGCACCGCTGCTCAGCGGGGCGCGGGGCTCCTGCCGGGGGCGGAGGGCAGGACCCCGCCGGCCGGCACCCGCGCAGTCCCCGCTCTGCCTCGCTCGCCCCCGAGCAGCCTCCGACCGAGGCCGCCGCGCCGCGCTCCCGGCGGGGCCCTCACCCCGGGAGCCGTCCCGGCGCCGCCGCCCCTCGCCTGGCCGCGGGGCGGGGGAAGAAAAAGTTTCCCCGGGGGACGCGAGTCGTGTGTCCCCCCCGCGCCCGCTGCCATTGGCCGAGCCGCCTACCGAAGCCCGCTAGGCACAAAAGGCGTTGCTAAGTGGATGCTTATATCCCCCCCCCCCCCTTTTTTATTTTCTCCCCTCCCCCCCCTTTTTTGTCTTCCCCCCCCCCCCCCTCCCCCTTCACTACTTCTGCGGTTCACTCGCACCGCGCCGCCGCTCCGCCCCGCTCCGCTCCCCGCGGGAGGCTGCGCGGGTCGGGCGCGGAGCCGTCCCGCGCCGGCCATGGCCTAGCGGGCGGCCGGGGCAGAAGATGAGTTTCCCCGCGGAGGACGGCGTGGGCAGCCTCTGCCACAAGGCGCTGCAGATCATCTCGGAGCTCTGCCTGGGCGGGCAGGTGGAGCGGGAGAAGTGCGCCGGCATCTTCCCCCTGGAGACCGCCCGCCAGGGCATCGGCGGCACAGGTACCGACCCCGGCCCCGCCGCCGCGGGGCTCGTCCTGCCGCCGCCGCGGGGCGGACAGCGCCGTCGTGGGCGGCCGGAGAGCGCAACTTTTTCCTTTGCCTTCCCTGCGTGCGGAGGGGGCGGAGGGGGGGGCAGTCACGCAGCCCGCTTTAATATCCTCTCCCTCTCGCAGCCCGCGCAGGCTCCCGGGAAGCAGCGAGGGAAGCGCCGGGACCGCCGAGCCGCCGCCTGGGGTGGGGGCCAGCGACCCGGGGGCGACGGGGCGAAACGTGGGGCCGCGGGCGGGGGTGCAGGAGTGGGGACGGGGAGATCCGGGAGGCGCCGAGGGGAGAGGGGTCGCCGCCGACGTGCGAGCTCTGCCGTCGGCTGGAGCCGCGCCGCCGGAGCCGGCCCCGTTCCCCCGCTGCTCGTGCGTTTGCCCCCCGCAGCCCCGCTCCGACAAAGTTGTCCCCGCGGTGGGAGTTCTTCTGCATGCGACGCGCGGACCCCTGCTGTTGCATGCGTCTGTGGGGCCGCGCGTGCGGCGAGCGGGGCAGAGGGTTGTGCGTGGTAGTCTTGTCACGGGTGGGCAGCGTTTCCGCGCGACGGGTGGCCCACGCGTGGGCTGCGCCGGCCGCCCCTCGGCTCCCCCCGGCCGCCCCAGCGCGCGGCCGGCGGGGCCGCGGCAACAGGTTGCGCGGAGGCGCGGGCGGCTCCGCGGGGGGCGGTGGGGCTGGCGGGGGGCTGCTGGGGGGCGGCCGCCGCTGCTCGGCGCGCAGCCCGGGCTCGGGGCGCAGGTCACCGAGCCCCAGGTCCGAGTAGCCCGACATGGAACCTGACGGAGCGCCCGGCGCTCCCTGAGCAGGGTTTGCGGCGTTCCGCATCCCCTCCGCTGATGCCTGCGGCGGCGGGAGAGCGCTCTGCCGGGCGGTGGGAACTTATAGAGTCAGGGCAGCCGTCCGGTCCAGGACCGTCCGGGAAAATTGCATGTGTCTGTGTGTGTGTGTGTGTGGAGTCGAAACGAAGATTTTGACTCCTAACGGTGGTACCTTTGGTCTGTGATTCCTGGCTTGTCTGGATTTCGGAACCGGCGCTGCGCCTCGGCGGAACTCGTACGGCACTCGGCACTCTTCGCTCTCCGTGGTACTTGTTTTTAGGACGGGGCTTGAAAATTAGTCCAGGTTCAGTGCTTAATTTCTGCCAGAAGGGGTTGGTAGCCTGTTCTGTCTGCCCATAAATACAAATGGACAGCTTGCATTATGGCCAACAAAGAAATACCAAGCGTACAGTGCAAATTAAATACATTAACACCAAGTCCTGAAAAGCCGCAGGTCCTCAGCATGGGACCCAGCGGCGCTGTAGCTGTTGCCGCAGCTGCTGCGTTTTTTCCTTTTCCCTTTCTTCCAATGTCCACAGATGTTACGGCAAATTCCGGGTTACTTGTAGTACCTTAGAACAAAAACCTGTTGTCTGAAAGGGGAGCGATTTTTCTTTCAGACCCGGGTACCCGCACGGTTCTCCCAGGGCTTTGCGCTTGAGGCCGGAGCCGAGTTTGCAGCCGGTGAAGGCGGGCGCGGCCCGGGGCGGCAGGGCGGGGGGGAGGGGGGGGCGGCCAGGGGGGCTCGGTCCGCCGCGGGCGCCGCTTGCCCCGCGTCCCTGCCGCCGGCGCAGCCGGCGGGCGAGGGGTTTGCAGCCTGCTCCCACCGGAACGGGTCGCGGGTTTGTAAATGACGGCTACGGGGGACCTTCCGACCGCGCACTGCGTTGGTTGGCTTGGTCCGAATCGTAGAAGGTTGCATAGAAATAAATTGCCCTACGGAGCCTGAAAATTTGGCTCCGAAAAGATTAGTTTACATGATTTTTAGGGAGTACTGTACAGGGAGTCAGTATTAGGTGTCATATAAAACCAAAGTTGATGTATAAGCACGTGAGGTGTGTAGGATACAGAAGAGTCCCACGAGGTAAACGAAAGTTTGCTGTTTAGAAAATGTGAATCTTCAGCACTTGCCTTGCACCATGTACAGTAACGGGAGCTTCTTTTTAAACATTTCTTCAGTCAACAATCATCTTGGTTTATTTGTAAACCCTAACGACCTTGCAATTGTTGGATTAGAAAAAAACCTGATAGTTAACAGACCGGGGGCTTGAACCACTGCATCCCACATCTCAGCTGAGTTCCTAAATCTCACTGTTTTCCCCCTTAGAATGAAACCATTCTTAGATGATGCATGTCAACTTCATCAGCACACTCATATTAAACATTGTCTCATTAGTAACACTGCTAATAAGCATATATTAATGGTTTCTGATTCTGGAGGAGGAACACACTGTCATTGTTGATAATTTACAATATTTTAATATGTAAACACTTGGATAAACAAGATATAAATATCACTTGCCTTAATTTTATGAACTGAAAGATTGTAAATACTGTTTAGGTCGAGAGAAATGTGGTCATTGAAAGGTGAACCGTGCCATGTCTCTTCTCCTCTTCTTCTGTTCTTCAAATGCACATAGAGTTCATTTTAACATCTCTATGAATAATGTGGTCCACAGTGTTGAACATCCATAGTCCCTGTTTATCAATGGTAGAAATGTTAAGCGCTCTTCAACATCATTCTGAGTATGAAGCCACAAATGTTTGTGTTTTTCTGAAATATGTGTGTCTCATATGTAGGGTGGTAGTATTGGCATGAGAATCCATGTCATGTAGCTGTATCCTTCTATGACTGAGTAAATTCTGCACAGTTGTGGCATCATGAAGCTGTAGCTGTATTGTAGAGAGGAGGAATGGCTAATTTAGCCCTATTGGTTCTGCTGTGTGTCCCAAACAATGATGCGGGAAGCATATGCCTACACTGGGTGATACGCATCATGGAACCAGTTCGGTTATTTCTCCCTGGGGCTCCAGCCATAGAAGTGTGCTGGGAATGAGTTCCTGCAACAAGCTCTGAAGAGTGTGAAGAAGAAACTACTGTAGTAAGTGTAAGAAGAAACTTGAGTTGTGAGGAGGACTTCTGGAAGATGTGGAGAAGCTAAAAGATTGTGAGTGGGCTATTACAGAGTAATGGTTGATCATTGTATCTTGTTATGTTGCAGAATGACAGCTAAACTTCCAATGAAAATCTAAACAGCAAATAGTCCAGGAGGCAGTATAAAGAGGAGAGAAAAGACAAAAAAAAAAAAAAAAAAAGTTGACTATATAATGATAGCGTATTCTCTCTTTAAATGGTGGGTTCATTCAGTACCTAAAAGTGCCACAAAGGTAGCATAGGTAAAAATCATTATTGAGATTTCATTGGAGGACATCTAAAATATGAGGAGACCCATATTTGGAAAGGAAAGAATACCGCATGAAAAAAAAAATCAGAAAATAAAAGAGTATATGGTAAAAAGGAAAGCAGACCAGTTTTATTTAATATAAGAATAAAAATGTGCCCTAGAAGTTGAAAACAGTAACAAGGGCAACTAAAACTGCCTGTGATGTGGTTATACTGGTGGGTGTGATGATTGCTTTCTGTTCAGCTAGACTGTGAAAAGCAGCCAAGCTTCTCAGAGGAATCAACTACTTGAGACAAAAGATGCACCACCCAGTCACAGGCTTAATGCAAAATATGAGGCAATATTGACCCCGTGACCCAAGAAGTTTCACTGGCAAGCAGAGAAGCTGGGTACTGATTTTTTTGATAGAGTCCATGTCTAGGTATGAGAATGAAGTATATATAACAAGGACAACAGAATCAAACACAAAGAAGAGGGGGCCAGAAACACAGAATAAAAAATGGAGAGCATGGCTTTGGGAAGGCAGAATGCAACAAAATGAAACAACAAAGCAGAAAGGAGAGCTTTTCAGATTTGCTGCTAACAAAATAACAACAAAAAACCCCAACCCTCCATGTGTTTGATTCCTCTTATTCTCAGAGAAATTAAGAGTTTGGACATTCTTTGTGGAAAAACAGTATTACATCAAAGAAATGGCTGATTATTCAATACTTTTTTCCTTCTCAGTGTCAACGCTGTCACCTTAGGACCCTCAATTACTGCTCACTGCTTAGGTCGAGAAGGGGTAATCATGGTTAGTGTAATGGATAATTAATCTATGGAACTCAAGCAAAGAATCTTAGTGAGGTGAACAATTTCATAAATTTCTAAGAGCTTTAGACAATTAGTGAAGATAGACATCTGCTGTTATTTTCTGTCCTGGTAATTATAAGGACTATTAATTCTCTCTTCTCAGAAGAATGCTCAAGTGAAAAGATTAGGAAGCTGTTTACATTTATGGTACCTTTATATAGTTAGATGACTATGCAAGCCTTCTTTTGAAGGGCATAACATTTATGGCAAAATGCTGAATCAGATGTGCAACTGTTGTTTCTTTTTTATTTTACACCTCCTTTATTTCCAGCAGATTTGAGCGAAATGATTAAGATGTTTGTCAACTAATAGGAAGAGTGCAGGTGGAAAATAAATGGGAGCTGGATGTGCAAGATTGCACCTAACAATTTATCTCTAATCCAAGTAAATTATTTTCTAGAAGTGTCCAAAATTCATATATGCAGCTTCGTTATACCTCTATTTTGAATCAGGTTATCTGATTAATAAATGACTCTTAATTCATTTCTGCCAGTTAAGCATCCCTCCTCATTTTCAAAGGAACCAAGCACATCAAAGTCCCAGTTGCGAGCATTTCTGAACATTAAGTGAATTGCATAAAGTGTAGTGAGAGGGTGAGAGGAGGTTTGGCATCCTGCCCTAGGGACACGTTTAAAATTCATTGCATGTCCTCTGCAAATGGTGGGCACTTTCTGCTGTCTTTGTGGTTTTTTTTAGTCCTGCTGGTCCTGCAGAACTGCACTCTCTCATTGTCAGTTCTGATGGGGAACCAGTGTTTCCAACAGAGCTGGTATCCTGGTTGCTTCCCTGGCAGGAGGGTGTATTTTAGCTGTCTAGAGTGGGTAGAAAGCTCTAGAGAGTGATGTTTGCTCTTGCTCTTTTGCTTGTCAGGCAATGATTATTTTTAAGTTGACCATGCAAAGAGCATCAGCTTCTACAGGATCGTTTGTTATTCATCTAAATATTCTATTCAAATTTATTTTATTATCAAAAAAGTGTAACATACCAAGTTTCTTACCCTACCCCTGATTGACAGTTTGCTTTAGAAGTATAGGGGTAGTAAGAAGACACTGGAGCATCCTGCACATGGCCATTCTATAATACAATCACATTGTTCCCTGAAGAGCAATGTCTTGGGTTCTCCTGACATAGCTGGCATGAATCTACTGTTGGCTGTCAGCTGCTTTCCTGATACCTCTCAACCTGCTGATGGTGGCTGATGGTTTACGTTTAGTCCTGGTTTCTTTAAACATGCATGTGTGCATGCACACATCACATACACACGCATGCAAACACACACACACAGAATATAAGCTGTAGGTATACTTACACTGCCTGCATACATTCAGGCGGGAGAAAGAACAGATTTACCCAGTAGTGTGCTTGCAAATGCTTCTCAGCTGTGCCAAAGCAAGCATGAAAGGGACCAGAAATGGCTTGAACGAATATGAAGATTATTGCGGTCAGTGTAGGACTGTCATACAGGAAAGGACCATTTTTCTTCATGAGAAAGTATCTGCTGTGTGAAACAATTGAATGTTCTGTTACAGAGAACTGATAAAATTAAATAATAAACATTTGAACAGTTAACAGACCAATCCAATTATTAATGTTACAGATTATCACCTGGTCAGAACAAATTTATTATCAGAGAGAAATATGGTTTAAGAGAAAAAAGTACAGATTTACTGAAAAATATGCTTTACAAAATCAGTGTTAACGAGCTGTGAAAACCAGAAATGCATCTAATTCAGAAGTGTAAATGCAGAACAGAGGGGCAGACATACCACAGAGACCAGATTTATTTACAGTAAATGTGAACGCAGTCACAACAATGCAGAAGTGCTCAACATACAGACAGCAGCAATACACAGTAAAAAGGAGTTTTATGAAAGAATCTTCCTCCATATGCATTTTGCAAAGAAATACAGAAGAAAAATACAGAAACTTTTATAACAGCTGGAGGGCAAACCTGTAATGATGAAGATAAGGAGACACAGTGTTTTGCTGGGTCTCGTCATATGTGTGAGGTGTTCATTATATGATGCTGAGTAAGAATAAACATAACCATGACAGTTCAAAAATGATACTTGAGCTGCTTTAACTTTGTTACAGCTATGGTATGCATATGATTAATGACAGTCCAGTGGGCTTATGATATTTTAATTTTGTTTTCTTGTCTGAAAGAGGGTAATGAGGGTTTCTTGCAGATGCTCACAGAGACATCCTTGCAAGTGTGAGAGTAGTATGGGACCAAAGTTAGTTTTATGTTTAATAGAAGGCAAGGCAGGCAGACATGGGTTGAGCAGAGGTGGGAGTTACCTCCTGTTGAGGTTAAGTGAGAGTTAACAAGTAGAAAAGTAGGTAGGCTAGAAAAAGCCTTGAAAGTAGAGACAGTTTACATTTGGTGTGTTAGAAAGGAGGGGCCAATGTTCAGTGCAACATCTTTTGCTTCCTACACTGCAGGCAAAACACAATGACCCAGTCAGGCAAGAGTGAGAGCCGTCTCCTCTGGTTACATACAGCACACATATCATGTACTGAGGCTCATGAAGAGACAGCTGTTGTGGCAAATTCCTTCTGATTTCTGGAAAGCAGAAAGTAATGTGGGCTAGGAGAAGGCTAATAAGCTTTTGGAAAATACCCTGTATCTGCTGTATGTCATGTAATCTAAAGTCCTGTACATGGCGTTTGAAATGGCAAAAGAGGGCATTCCATTTGTGGTTGGACAGATACAGATTGACAGAGGTATTGATAGATAATAATTAAGATAAAATGATTTTGAGAGATTAATATTTTATGCACTGTAATTGTGTAGTAAATCACAGTGATACCTGAGTTCATTTGATTCCCTTACTGTCAAAAGACATACTACCACAGAGCTCTGTTAGCATTAAGTGATGTACCAGTCAGTAGATAGTGATGGCTGTTTTGAACAAATTCTTACATCAGACTGAGAGAAGATCACGTGTAGATGTTTAAGTGAAAGGCTATTTTTGCCATTTGAAATTTAAGTTGGGTGTTTTAACAGGTTCCAGTTATGAAAGAAAATACAAGACTCTGCACCTGCCACTTTGAGGCACGCTAAAGCATTATATCCCCATCTGCAGGGATTTGGATGAGACAGAGGTAATTGTGGAAGATCTGCTAATGCCAAATAAAAATGAACACCAGCAACTTTTTATGTTCTTCAAATATCCCCAAGGAAAACTGAACAGCAGAAATGATGAGTTGGACCAATTAGTTCATATACATGGGGATAAGAGAGATTTATTAGACCCAGACCTTTTATTTGATAAAGCTCCTGCTTTCCTTCAAATCCTAGAAAATGAGAGACATATTAATTTATCTGATTGAGCTGACTCCAAATATTCCAGACACAAGAGTTCCCTTTACAGTGGTCATATGGAAAGGGTGAAGTTCCTTATGGCTGAAGAACAAGAGAACAAATTACAAGTTAAAGAAAAATGTGTTTGAAAAAAGTTACAGAGACATTGTACTTAACAATTTAACAGAACCAAGATCAGATATAGACCAACAGGTGGGTCAAAAAGGAATATAACCCTCTCTTTTTCCAGGCGTTCCTTTCCCCCTGTTCCTTTGCTGGCAAGAGTATGCTGTCCTTAGTGTGGTCCATACTAGATGTTTACCTGCACCTTATACACATGGGCAGCTACATCACAGCACTATGTGGTCTTTCTCCATTCAGGATCATGGGTTTGTGGAGTATGCTTTTCCAGAGTTAAGCATCAAGGGGCATATGGTGTCAAGCCACTGACTAAAATGTTTGTGGATGTTTGTGAATGCATTCATAGGCAGAACTGTTCTGAGGCAAGTTTCAAACAACAAATTGTTGGAAGACGTAGGACAGAAACCATTGCTTAAAACATTCCCCAGCATCCAGAAAAAAAGGTGATGTTTCTGAAATACTTGCCTGATATGAAAGACTGGCTGTCAAGGAGCCTTTTATGGGGGAAACATTTCTGAGGATATTTATTAAAAATGCAGAGAGATTTGGAGGTAAATAGAATTCACACACTTCCCAAATATACATGCCTTTCTCAAACGAGAAATATAAAATTGTCCAAAATTCCATATCTTGAAAGAGTAGTTTTAAATATAAAACCATGAGGAAATAGGATACTTTCTTTCAGTTATGAAATTTTATCAGGACTATGAAGATGACATTAAGGACAGAGGTCAGTAAAAGAAGATCATCAGGAGTGAAATGGTAACTCCATTGAAATCACTGGAAGCTTTCCCATTGATCAGAAGGAGGTGTGTGAGAAAGAGGATTTTCTTCAATTTCCTGAGTTTACCCAGCATGAGAATTGGAATGGCAAAACCATAATGCTTCATGTCCAAATGAATATTCAGAAAGATGTCCTGTTCCGTGCAAATGTGTAGCATTGAAGACAAGCTGTAATTACCAGTTCAGAAAAAGAGTTGTCAAACAAACTGCTTGTAGTTTGAGATGCTTTTTCTCTTCCTTCATACCAGAGACCAGCTAAAACATTGTTTACAATGTTGGCAATTAATGCTGTCCCAGCAGAGTGAGTATATCTCCTTCTGTCTCTAAAAACTTAGGCAGTCTTTGAATTTGTCGCCAGTTCTGCATCTTTAAATAATAGATATGTGAAGTGCAACTCTGGCCTGATAATGTGTCCATCCTTCAGTACTCATTTTCCTTCCCACCAGGTTTCCTTGGCAGCAGTGTGAAGAAACTCGAAGTCTGCAGAACTGTCTCTTAATGTTTTGTATTCTTAAACCAAACTTCCTATAAGAAGGTAATACAGGAGGCATATCCAGTCTAACATGCAAAGAGTCTGTGAAGCTCCATTTGAATGCTCGTGTACAGATGATTTTAGTGTTCACGTGACAGCAAATCTCTTGTAATTGCTCAGCTGAGTGGCTGTCAGAAGTGACGAAATGAAGCAATATGCTTCTTATATCAATATATATGGCATACTGACTGATAGCTTTTTAGCAATTCTGGCAGTAAATGTAATTAAATACTTTTTTTCTTTAAATGAACTATTCTTTAGTTGAATTCCTGGCAATTAAAATATTTAATGATTCTGCTTAGGTATTTGTTGTGTAATGAAGTACAATATGTGAGGTTGTTTAATAGTAAAATAGCAAAAATGGAGGCTATAATTTGTATAACTGTAGAATTAGATCTTTTTCTCTGCCCTTGAGACTTAAAAAGTTTCACGTGATTATTTTAAGGCTATAAAGAATATATTTTCTGTAATGATCTTGGGAGTGACTTAGAATTTGAAATAGTTTAATTGAAGTCCAGAAAAAAAGCTTAGAGAAAGTTAAAGTGTGGGAGTAGGTGTTGAAAGGACACACAAGTTATTTGAAGGCTTGAAGAATGTCTTGCAGTGAAACACTTAGAATTGGCTAGAAATGCTCTGATGGTATGTTTTTCAGCTGATAGTATCTATTCATCAAATTGAAACTCTGCTAGAAGGGATCAATTTTCATATTTCTAGTTTTGAAATGTTTCCAGCAGTTACAAAGTTGTTAAAACAACCAGTTTCAACATTCTTCTAATGAAAAAAAATACAATTTCCAGTTCTAAAAGCTTTCCTCTCAAAATGTAACCTAATTATGCCAACCATCTACAAACTGAGCTGGAAATATTGCAAATTACCCAAAATTTAATTGCTTTTTGTTTCCTTTTTCTTATATCTCATAGATCATCAACGTTTTAGAGAGTTCTATTTTTTTTTCAGGGTTTGAGAATGGGAAAATATTTTGTCCAGCTTGATTGAAAATTTAGCTTGTTCAATTTAACAAAAAAGTTCCTTCAGTGGGGCAAGCCTCTGTATTATTATATTAAATTAATTTATGACCATGTATTGGGTTTCCATGGCAAGGTTTTGGTAGCAGGGGGGCTATGGGAAGTGGCTTCTGTGAGAAGGTAGGTACTGGAAGCTTCTCCTATGTCAATTGGAGCCAATGCTAGCAGGCTCCAAGATGGACCTGCTGCTGGCCAAGGCTGAGCCCATCAGTGACAGTGGTAGCATTTCTGGGATAACATACTTAAGAAGAAGCAAAAAACCTGCTGCCCAACAGCAGCTGGAAGAGAGGAGTGAGGCTACCTGAGAGCAACAACTCTGCATACACCCAGGTCAGTGCAGAAGGAGGCAGGAGGTGCTCCAGGTGCTGGAGCAGAGTTTCCCCTGCAGTCCGTGGTGAAGCCCATGGTGAGGCAGGCTGCCCCCCTGCAGCCCATGGAGGCTAATGGTGGAGTAGATCCCCACCTGCAGCCCATGGAGGAGCCCATGGCAGAGCAGGTGGATGTGCCCAAAGGAGGCAGCCCATAGAGAGCCCACACTGGAACAGGCTTCTGGCAGGACCTGCGACCCCATGGGAGACCCATGCTGAAGCAGTCTGTGCCTGAAGGACTGCAACCTGTGGAAAGAACACATGGAAGGGACCCACATCTGAGCAGTTCATGGAGATCTGCAGCCTGTGGGAAGGACCCACGTTGGAGAACTTTGTGGAGAACTGTCTCCTGTGGGAGGGAACCCGCGCTGGAGCAGGGGAAGAATATGAAGGGGAAGAATGTGAGGAGGAAGGAGTGGCAGAGACAGCGTGTAACGAACTGACCGCAACCCCCATTCCCCATCTCCCTGCGCCACTGGCGGAGAGGAGGTAGAGAAATCAGGAGTGAAGTTAAGCCCAGGAAGAAGGGAGGGGTGGAGGCAAGGTGTTTCAAGATTTGTTTTTTATTTCTCAGTGTCCTACTCTGGTTTTTTATTGGCAATTAATTTCCCCAAGCTGAGTCTGTTTTGCCCATGATGGTAACTGATGAGTGATGTCTCCCTTTCCTTGTCTTGACCCAGGAGCCTTTGGTTATATTTTCTCTCTCTTGTCCCACTGAGGAAGGGGTGTGATAGAGCAGCTTTGGTGGCCATGTGGCATCCAGCCAGGGTCCACCCACTGCAGACCATTCTTTGGCACTGAGGCCAGCTCACATGTAAAAGCCTCTCTCCATGCTGTTAGAATCTGTCATCTGCTTAAACAAAAGGCCCTTATCCAAGCCACCTATTAAGAATGATCATTGTCCTACCCTAAATCCTGATCCATGTCCTGGAATTGGCTGGGAGGGTATGAACTGGCCCAGTTTAGAACCATTCCAGGGATTGGTATAGGTAATTGAGTTTCAAGTCATGGGTTCGTTTCCTGGCACAGTTTACTTTATGTGTATTTTGTATAGGCATGTCTTATGAAGCATATCATCTCCTTTAATCTCTCATACAAAGACATGAAAGAATAAATGCCTGCAAATTAGAACTACAAAAATACAAATCAGAAGTACAAATTTGCAAGGAAGTTATTAACCATTGAAACAAGCTGTAAACTCAACGCATCTTAGTATCTTCTCTTGTTGTCAAGATAGGACAGTCTGCTGCAGAACATGCACAAGCTAAATAAAAATTACTGGGCTCAGGAAGGATGTCAGGGTAAGCAGCAGAACAGACCAAATAGCCTAATGATCCTACTGAAGCGGAATTATCTAGAAAAATGAAATGCAAAAGTATATTTGCTTCTTGTGTTATGCAGCCATTCATTTTATGGAAACAACCTAAATAAGAATTTGCCATATGACTTTCTCAGTAAGCTGACATGCATATTCGAAGGGCTAGATGTTGACATTTAACTACAGACAGAAAAGGAGGACACCTTTCTCAGGTCTAGTGGGAAATGGTTGAAGAGGCATACCTCGGTTCAAGGCAGGGCAGCAACTTGTACCAAACTCTTTAAATCAAGAAGGACATCCTCTGCCAATTCCAGACTATAAACATTTTCTATTTGCTTTTGCTATTCTCATGTATCTTCACATTGAATGGGCCGTATTGTGTTTGCTGCTGAGAGATGTATCTGGATTTTATATAGTATTAAAGAAAACGTTCCCAAATTTTCTACTAGAATCTTCATCTTTCAAAGGGACCTGTGAGGTACACACTGTTCCATGGAGCTAATACATACCTAGAGGACTATTTTTCTTCCTGTGATCCTTCAGAAAAAATGTGCTCAAACTCTTGTTGCACTTTTCCACTGTTTAGTTTAGTAGCCTGGAGCTATGGATACAAAATATTAGCTGTTAAACTGTCAAAACTTGTTGTAACAAGCAGCAGCAGCCATTACCTGAGGGACATTTAGGCAGGGTTTATTGAATACTTTTAAAGTACACAGAAGGCTTTTTTTTCAAAAAGAAATGGATTTTTTTAGTTATATTTTGTATTACATAATTTTGGAAAAATCAAAGTGAAACATGTCACATAGAATAAAACTCCTAATTAGTGCTCAACTGGCATTTCTGCTGATCCACCATCTCCTAAAATATAAGTCTGTTCACAGAATTTCGTTGGTATGAATTCTGTCCTCGTATCTTTGGCCATGCTATTGGATACGCTAACTAATAGTGGCAGATAAGGTCAGATACAGGGCAGCAGGGTAAAGTGCACCATGTGGTCTCTGTACAACTCAGGGAATTGCATAGTGTACTCTGAAGCCAACTGCATTTTCAGAGTGGAATTTCAGATATCAATATATATGTGCTGTCTTGATCTAACACAGTCTTAGTCCAGAGCTTAAGATTTAACCTTAGAAATTTCTTATTTATGACAGACCATATCTGTCCCTGTTTATCCCACTTAAACATTAGGATTTAACATGCTTCTGAAGCAGTTAGCACACAGACTCAAAAGCTTAGCAAGTCCTGAAGAAATTTGTGTATCATCCTGGTGGTTTAGAACTGGTCTGTCTTCATGTGCGCTTACAGAAAATGTTGACTGTGGTTTACATTTTTCAGCAGGATGTGTTCCTGGGACATCCTTTGACAGCACAATTTTGGAACCGTTTGGGTACCCCCTTCCTGAGAAGTCTGACTGAGTGCACGGGTAGTGGTACAGATACTGGCCCCTGGCCTGAACAACAATTAATGGAGCATTTGTGAAATAGGTATTAGGGAATGATAGCATTTTAAAGATACAGGTTTAGATATCAAGAAGAAAAAAAAATAAATAGGACTTTAAAGCTCTATGCAAGATAATGATTGAAAAGCTTCTGTCTCCTAACCTGTGTAATTTTAATTTTTTTTTCTCCGTGTTTGTCTGTCATTATGATCTTTGTTTCTAATTCTTTGCAGACATCTCAGTCAGTCTGTTAGCAGTAGTCGTCAGCTTCTGCGGGCTCGCCTTGCTGGTAGTCTCCCTTTTTGTCTTTTGGAAGTTGTGTTGGCCCTGCTGGAGAAGTAAACCTCTCACTTCCAATGCCAGTAATGTCCCTCAGAGCAACTCCAGTGCTCCCACAGAGGTTTTTGAGACCAGTGAGAAAAAGGAAGTTAAAGAAAATGGGAAACCTACAACAAAGGTACTTGAAGCTGCATTGAAAATTAGCCACACTTCACCTGATATACCAGCAGAGGTCCAGAACGCACTGAAAGAGCATTTGATCAGACATGCACGCATGCAGAGGCAGATCACTGAGCCCACATCATCATCAAGGTAAGTCAGGGGCACTCACATTTGTGGCATGTTTCCTGGGAACAGGTAGAGCCAGAACACTCTGCTGAGTATTTCCAGGATCCTGGATTATTTAAAGACTTCTTAGATATTATGGGTGAAAGAGCAGTCACGTGAAGGGAAAGCCTCAGTGTCCTTTGAACTGAGTATTCTGAAATGTACAATGTACCTTCAGTTACATCAGTATTTTAACATATGAAGATCAAATCTGTGTCTTCTACTACTTTGTAAATACATATGTTGCAACTTTTAAGCGTTTCCATTTTAGGTTTTGCCTATAGGAAAATCTATTTCAGGGTTATTTTTTAAAGTACTGCACGTCTCACTTTTCACAGATATTTTTATAGATACAGCAGTTGCTTTTGCAGAGGAAAGTTTCCCTCTCCACTAAATATATGACAGATTTGTTGTTGATGGCACATTTCTTTAAGACATGGTTTGCCACTTATAAAGGAACTAAAATCCCAGCCTAAGGATATATATTCTTATGGACTGATCTTAAAGCACTACAGATTCTATAAGATCTTTAAATAAATGACAAGCATGTAGTGTTTCTGAAGTGATTTTTTTTTTATTAAAGTGGAGGACAAACTTTTATTTTGTCATAGGTACTGCTTTATATTGAAAAGTAGTGAAGACATGTGCAGTGACCTATAGTTTCAAAGGAGATTTTCTTCAAATACTGTCAGCAAATTTAACGCATGGAAAACAAACAGTGAAGTGGAAAGTTCACTTTCTACATTAAAAAAAAAAAGGGAATGTTTTATAAACAAAGAATGGCAAAATGAAGGCTAAAGGAGGCACCTAAAGTATTGCATAATGCCTTAAGTTAGAATACAAATACTGTATAGGAAGTAGCTTTCCCTCAATAAACCATTTGCTAAATGAATGCATGCTACTAAAGAAAAACAAAACAAAACAAAAATACCCAAACCAAGACCCCAAAGGCTCACATTCACAATAATTTTTGGAGGCACAAGGATGGAGAAGACACGTGCTTTAAATTTAGGTGGGCACATACTTTGCTGGCCTTCTGTGAGTCCCTAAAACAGCATTTTGCCAGTTCAGTGTGCTCATTGCAGTGGTGAGCGCTGAAGTGCTTTTTTCCAGCTCTTCCAACAGTGTGGAACAGCCAACAGACAACCACAGGAGGCTCCCGTAAATGAGAGCACTCCAGCCAGGGGAGGTCTAACTGACTTCAGCAGCTGAACCATCTCCTGAATTACGAGACTGTATAGCTGGCTTTAAGCCACATTGCCCTGGCTATGCCTGGCTCCAGCTACTGTGTCCATCTGCTAAGACAGGGAGCACAGTATCCAAGCCACTCTGACCAAGATTTTCAAAATACTGGGATGTTATCTTTGAAATTGTAACTGTCATATTAAAAAAAGAGGGACTGAGGTTGATACAGCTGAGCATGACAAGGGTATTACACAACTAACTAACAGGATATTAATTGGAAGAGTTTTGTCCATCATGTAAACCTGTAGGTAATCAGACTGTCTGACTTCCTGAACAGACAGAAGAAATAGCTGGCTGGCAAATGGACTTGAATACTCCCTGTGGTACTATAGGGGAAGAAAGACATTCCAGGGACATTATCCAGAGCTACTTCAGGTTGTGACAATATTCCCACAGACCTCTAGAGTGATTTGGACTGGGGTATAAATGCATTTAAAGTATCTGTGAAGCCAAGGACAATTTTACAAAATTAAAGCCTGCCATCAATCCTACTCTTTCTGCATGTGTTTGTAACTTTGTAAGGCAGCTTTTTGTTTTTATCATCTCTAGATTATCAGGGTTAAAGCTCTCCTGAGAGGGACAGTTCCTTTGCTTTGAGTCACTCCAATTGTTCCACCTTAGCCAGTTAATAGCAGGATGTTTGGAGACATCATCTTCCTTTACAGTTTGCTGAACAGCTCTGCACCCTTGCTACAAAACATGTTTAGAATAAGATGTGTCTCTAAAATTCTCCAGAAATAGTAATTTCTGTGCTTGTAAATGCATTTTTTTCTATATCCCTGGCGACCTTAAGGGAGTCTTAACCTTCTGACAGCCCATATTAATTATTGCTACCAAGAATATCATGTATGAGAAGAAGGCTGGATATTTAGACATCTTTCTGGATTACTCCTCCATTGTGTTGCAGAATGTGGATCACAAAACAACTAAAACCTGACTCCGGTGTCCTTCATTGGGGACCTCTGAATGAAGGGGAGCTATTAGCAGACACAGCAGTAGCATGACTTTCTCTTGCATCACCTTTGACACAGCACTGCTTCGTTGCACTCAGTTCTGAGTGATCCAAATGCACCATATCCTAAATGTATTCCATTGATAAAGGATCTGCAAGAAATATTTGCTGTCTGGATTGTCTCCTCTACACTGACCTCACCTGAGCTGGTGCAGATAAAAAGGTTGTAACCAGTTCTGTCATAGGTTAATGCAGCCATCAGCTGTTAATAAAAGAAATGGGCTCATATTAAGTCATTGTAATTGAAGCATAAGGATTTTAAGAAGCTGTTCACAGCAATAATAAAATGTGCCTGAACACTTTTCTAGACTGTACATTTAACATGGAGACATGTTAGTGTAGGGAAATGATGCATTTCTGCTTAATTAGAACTACATCATTTTCATAGTTTCAATAACATGAAAAGACCTGCCTATAAAAAAAAAACAACCAAACCCCAAACTTTATGAAAGTATTCTGTAATATAGTTTATTGCCTCTATGGTATTCTTTTCTTAAAATGTTCACCTGTATTTTTGAGGGACACGCTTTTTGCTCTTGAGCATTACGTGAGAGATGGTCTTGTCATTCAGCTCTGCAAAGAGTAAGTTGGATCCCAAGAGGCACAAAAGCAAAAGTGAGGTGCTTGGCAACATTAAGGTTAAAGAAAAACAAGCAGATCTATTGACTTTATAATTGCAAGGAGGAGAAGCAGCCTCTGTTCTGTCTAAATACCACAAGTGCTGGTGTACATTCCTGGATTTGGTCCAAAAGATTGGTCTAATGTCATCTAGGAAAGCTAGACCAGAGCCACCCCTCATAAATCTCAAGTCATATCATAAATCAGCATCCCATCCTTCTCTTTTGTCATACATATAGCAGTATTACTGAGTTAGAAATCAACTTCATACTATCATTCCTATGCAAGCACAATTTTATATTAGAGATTTACATACAGATTTACTGTCACTAAAAATGTATGTGTTCTAAGTTATGGAAGGCATGTCTGCTATAGGAGTGCTATATATAAAAGCCAGTAGAGGCTGAAGTACCCTGGACTTGCACATTAGTAGCTTCGCAGCATTTTCACAGCCTGGTTGCCTGACTTCCTGGTACTTCGTTATCACAGTCATTAATTCCTTTGTTATTGCAGAACAAAGGAAGATAAATATGTTACTATGACAACAGTGAAGCATCTTAATAATTAACAGACCAATTAGCTATCTTGGTGAAATGCTGTGACTCAGAGCAGATACTAGGTGCTGTGTAATTAGGACTTTGGCTTACTAGAGCAAAAGCACTGCTGGTTCCCACAGGGAACAACCAGCCATACAGCTGCACTGTTTTACTCAGTGACATCTTGCAACAGTGATGACATTCACAAGAGGATCTTACCTGCATAAAGTTTGAAAATTTGAAAGAAGGTTGGTACCTTAAAAATCATAGATTTGGGGGTTTATATGTTACTTTTACAAGTATTAACCCAAATCTTCATAAATGCAAGAGAATTCAAGGAAAAGAGAATTTGTCATGTGTCTGTTTTCACTCAGACTGGCAATGTCATACAGCTGGCTTCACTGCTTTCCCTGCACAGGCAGTTTTCTTCACTGCTTGTCTATGGCAGGGTTTGAACACGATTATCTGGGCATCTCAGTACTACAGCTGCAGGTGTGGGGAGCACTCGGGAAAGCCTACCTGTCCAGGTTTCATTAGCGCTGGGAGAAGCAGCAGTAACATAGGTCTTCCTCGACTTCACTGAGTCAAAAATACTTAGAAAGCTAGTGCCTAAACTGCTGCGTGCCGGAACATTTCCTGCCACTACCTTTTGAGTGGAGTTCATTTCCTTCCCTGTGTTTAGCACACCTGCGAGGCTGGACTTCTGAGGACAAAGGCACAGGGACAGCCCTGAAACTCCCTGAGGACAATACTGTATTTTCCTGACTAGTTAGGGCCTTCCCCCTCCTCACTCCATGCAATGTGGACATTGTATACTATGAATTCAGGGAGTTCTAGCATTTAAGAGAAAAGTAAATCTTTCAACTTGTCTGTCTGTGAAAAAAGGTAGAATGTGTTGTGAGGGGGCTGTATTGTTCATCTAAATTTGAGATCAAAACACCTGGATTTTTTGGAGCCACTTCAAATCTAGACAATGAAGTTCTCCCTCTGCTATTCTTGTGTCATGCTAGGGTTGCTCCCTGCACCTAGCAGTACTGAAACGGCTGAAAGGGGAAATGTTCTTGTCTATTATTTAATGGCTGCAGATTACCCTTTTGTATCTCTGCTCAGCTGAACTGCAGTAGTTTTGTGCTTCATGCCTTCTGCAACCACTTCACTTACAGCAAAAAATACAAATAATATCTATGAAATGAGCCCTGGTTGCTTTCAAATGGACAATTTGCATTCCTGATTTAAGAAAAGAAACACACAGCTGTGACACCTCTTGTTTTCAGAACACAACACCACCGGGAAACCAAGCAATAAGGCAAGGCTGCATTTGGCATTAATAAGCAATTGATTGCAAAAAGCAGAGGAAATTCTGACAATTAAATTGTTTTTTAATGGCAACTAAGTATGCTCACAGGAGGAAGTAGTGAGCTTTTCCAGTACAGAATTTTGGATTAGTGAAGTACCAAGGAAATGTGGAAATGTCCAAAAATGTAAACTGGACAGTGTGATCATAATGGAATCTGCTGATGATTCATTCTATGAAGCTTTTTGACCAGTGTTTTTGTACTACTGTGCAAGGCTGTTATGGTGTGCCAGGGGTTTGATTGCACTTCTAGTAGGAAAGGCACAAATTTCCATTGATGTTCAGGAGTCAAGATAAGCTCATAAATACATATGCTTATGCAACACTGCATTCAGAATTACAAGGATTTAAACATTGTGTCTTGCTAGGAGTACAGGAATTGGCTTTCCAATACATTATACATCAGAGTGTGAGAACAGAAGGGAAAAACCCATCACAGAAAAATGTTGACCAAAACTTTGATGTGTATTGCAGCCAGAACAAAGTATTCTCAGTATGAGTGGAGAAAGCAGCCTGTACCTCAGTGTAGCAAATGCCAAGCAGGAGTACATAAACCACTGTAGGATGGCAAAGCACTATGCAAACCCTCAGACATAGCTCTGCATGGCCTTTTCAGGCACCTTTCACAGTCATCACTGTGAAGCCTGGTAAACGTGTAATTGGAAAATCACCACAGAATGTCTCCAAAACCCAACAATTACTGATGACCATTCTGCAAGTGATTTTTTTTTCTGCCTGACTATACTCAGGCCCTAGCACAGTGGGACCGAGCAATGTTGGAACTGTCAGCTTGTTCTGTGAAAGAACCTGAATTTGGTTTTAGCTGCACAGCCTGAAAACAAGGTTATAAATATATGTATTACCAGCACACTGGGTGTCTTTAGGGCCAAGAAGTACATTTTGAATGATCATTTCCTCTCAAGGATGTTTTAACACTTGCAAAACATTTTGGGGGGATTATTTTACAATTATTTTAAAGAGAGGAACCCTTACTAATGTCATGGTCTTGTATTTCCTACTTAGTAGTAGCCAGGTCTTTTCCCAGAGATAACCGTGGCTCATTTTGTGTGTGTGTGTGTGTGTGTGCAGGCACAATTCTTTCAGGAGGCACTTGCCAAGGCAGATGCAAGTGTCCAGTGTTGATTTTAACATGAGGACAGATCCGATTTTGCAAAGGGGAGAGACAACAACCAGCATTGGGAGAATAAAACCAGAACTCTACAAACAGAAGTCTGTGGATTCTGATGGGCAACAAGAAGATGTGAAAACATGTGGAAAACTTAACTTCACTCTCCGGTATGATTATGAGAATGAACTTCTGGCTGTCACAATTGTCAAAGCCTTAGATCTGCCTGCTAAAGACTTCACAGGAACATCTGATCCCTACGTTAAGATTTATCTGCTTCCAGATAGGAAAAAGAAGTTCCAGACACGAGTTCACAGAAAGACATTAAATCCTGTCTTTGATGAAACCTTTCAGTTTCCTGTAGCCTATGATCAACTCAGCAACAGGAAATTGCATTTCAGTGTTTATGATTTTGACAGATTTTCTAGACATGACATGATTGGGGAAGTTATTCTTGATAACCTGTTTGAAGTCTCAGATCTCTCCAGGGAAGCCAATGTATGGAAAGACATCCACTGTGCTACCACAGTAAGTAGTGCGTTCCAAAAGCATTAATGTGATATTTTCGTTTCTCTTTGTAGTTTGTGGCACAGCATCCTGTTTATCAGCAGAGTCTGGAAGAAAAGAAAAAAAAAAGTTGTCAATATTTTCCTTTGAGCATAGAGAATAAGGTGCTTAGGAAGCTATAAAATATAATAACTACAAATCTTCTGGGAACATACCATCACCCATATAGTTTACTGCAAATATAAATTAGATTTATTAATTAAATAGTAGATCATGAAGGTCACTGCTTAATAAGAACAACTAATGTTTTCCTGTTAGCAAAATACCCTCTCCTTCAAAATGACCATCTATTAAGGAGCAAGCCCTGTCCTGCTCTTGTTAGCAGGTTTTCATCGACTGGAATTTTGTGAAGAGAGAGAGAGGCTAAAAATGCTTGAAGTCTAAAATGTTCTTTGCTGGCTGCCCTGTGCTTAGGGTCCCCAGTAGACAAATCTGTGTTGCTGCTGGTTACTAGCAAAACTCAAGAGGCACAACCAGGAGGAATTAGGAAACAGAAATTATTTGTTTGCTGTTGCAAGCAAGAAGAGGAAGCCTATGCATGGATGACAGAATGGATGACAGGCTACCAGCAGGAAAGCCATCAGTCTCCAAACGTTGTCTTTATTAACCTTGAAATCCAAACTCATCTTTCCTGGCTGGAATTTGAGGGGTAAAAAAAAATGAAATTATGGGAGGTATGTGGGGGTTATTTTATCTAGTATGCTATTTATATGGAAGTTTTCCCATTCTTTGGTCTCGGGAGATATCCAAAACAATCTGAGTCACCCCTGGATTTGAGCATGGCCTCCTGACAGTCATAGTGGGGATGAACAGAGGACAGAGCGGTACTAGACACTGTTTCAGACACAGAAGCTTTATACCATCCCTTCAATAGAGCCAGAGACTTCCCATGCCTCTTTTCCCAAATATTTTCATGCTATTCATACCTGCTAGACCGGGAAGTCTAGGTCTGCATGACTAAAAGGACAAAGAGTATTTCCTCACTGGTTTGAGCATGAGCATTGTGTTTCCTGAGAAAGGAGAGCATAGTGAGGAGCATAGTGGAGACAGTTTTTGAATGTGAATTCACAAAACCAGCTACTTATTTAACTGCCGGCTCTACCAAACTGGTCTGAGCAGCCTTCAGCACACTTCCAGAAAACCACATCTGTGGATGCTTAGTTTGATCAAGCTCAGATTTCAGGTAAACTTAAGCACTGTGTTCTCAAGCTTAAAATTGAATCTGTGTTTAAGGTCTTGGAATAATAGTCCAGTAATCATTTTTACAATTTCTTCTAGCTTTGATATTATCTTTAATACTTTAGTAATGATTTAAATGCTCACCGTTCCTTTGCAACAGGTATGTCTGGAGATTTTTAGCTGATAACTAGAATGGTTTCAGCAAATTAGAATCCCTGGACTGTTCACCACTTAGTTTTGAGCAGATTAAAATGCCGTAGCAATTTTTGGAGCTGGGAGAGATACTAATATACTGGATTAAAACGGTTGCTATCTGGGTGCTGAATTCTCATTCGAGTTTCTTCCTCACTAAGGGTTAGTACATGCAGTCATAGTGTTTAATTCACTCTGCTGGTGTTTTACTGTGTATGAAGTTTAAGAGAAAGCATGAAGTTCTTGGATTTCAGCCTTTCAGCCAGTATATTTTGCAGTATTCAATGTGTATAAATAAGTTGTCTCCAACTAAATCACTAACAATAAACACAAAATTGAGATATCTTCTAGTATTGGGTCACCACACTGGCTTTCATAAGCCTTACACTAGTCACAGAAAATTATGTAAGAAATTGATTGAATTTATTTTTTCCTGGCAAAATAAAACCCTCTTATAAGATGTCCTGTTACTATATGTGCAATGTGCTGCCTTGTGTTTTACTTCAGCTGTTTCATGTGAATTAAAATTTTAATAGGTTAGTAATAAAGATTTCCAATTCTGCCATTTCAGAAACTGTTAAGATGAGGGAGCCAATCCTGCACAGGAATAAATAGCGCATAAGATGTTAATCAATGGGAATTATAGTCTTAAGCCCCAGATCTAAAGTTTACCAAAGTCACTAACTAGCAATTAAAACTAACTAATGCTTGTCAGAGTCAACTGAACTTGGATTAAGCCTTGGAAAAAAAGACCCAGCTGGTTCTACAGTGAGTGAAAAATAACTGTACTCCAGGCAAGCATGCTTTGGTGTTCATGAAGAACCTTTAAAAAACAAACTGGCTGTCTCAGTGGGAAGGTCCATCCTTACACAGTAGAGCACAGGAACCAAGGTGCCGTTCTGCAAGTATATTTCTCTCATGCTTTTTCCTTCTTCACCTCCGCTCTGTTTTGTTGTATGTAATGTGGAGTTTTTCAGCCCTTGGTTCAGACATGCTTCCTAAGTGGTTTGTTCATGCTGTTGCTCAATGATAGATAGCAGAAGATGGGAGAAGTAATAGATCATAGGGTTGGAGGGTTGGTCCAGAACTTAAAAAACCACAGCAACAGTAGCCTCTCCTTAGCTTTGAGTCTTTTACAACTCTTCTGTAGTCAAGAATTTTCTATTCAGAAGGTAGAGTAAGGATAAAAAACATGCCTATTGCCCACTTGGAAAGAACCTGTTTTTATGACACAAGGCTCTGCAGTGTCGAGTTGAACACCTACTAGATAGATTTACCAAGGAAATTAACTGCAACATTTTACCAATGAAGAAAGTTACCAGAGGAGATCAGGAGTTTCTCTGCTGTGCAAAGACTCTCTGTTAGCAGTTAATGTTATTTTTAGAAGATTTGTTTGCACATCCATAAAGAGTTTTTATTTGGTATAGGAAATACACAGTCTGGAGAAAATCAGACTGGATGGTTACACTGAGTCCTTTTGGCCATAAAACCAATGACTCTGTGGGAATCTACAGTTTGAATACTTTTTTTTTTGCTTGTAATAGTGATTCAAAACTATTTTATAGAAGTGCAGGATTGGCCCCCGCACACACTCATTTCTCTTATGGTTTTCAACTGTTAATATTTATTCATCTTTTGTAGTTTGTATTTTGTTCCTTTAATTTTTCATCCATATCATTGTTTCTCTGTTATATGTTATGTTGAAAACCTACAGCTATTGTATAATATGTAGCTTGTACCTGTTGTAAGTGCTAAAGCATTTTCGTTTCTCAATGTTAAATTATCAAGGTAAATTTGGTGTAAAATTGGTTGTGGAAAAGAAGTGTCCCAGGTATCTGATGATATTAATATCCCCAAATTTTGCTTATACGTGGGTGATTAAATATTCAATAAATAATCCATCATTTACTTCTGTTCGTTTGATTAATTAAAAAAAAAAGAAAGTCAAGAGGCAGCTTTGGACCACCTGTGAAGGTTGCTCAGTATATCAGAGTACTGTCACTCTTAATACACTTTAGGAAATTAATGCATAATATCAGAGGCAAACATAATATCAAATGGATTGTTTAGTCAACATATCTAGGGTCTGTTTTTGCAAAATGCTTGTGAGTTTTGCATATATTTCTGAGATTTTGTTACTATCGAAATATACTGCATACTTTAAAAAAAATAAAACTAATTTATTGGAATTGCTAACAAGCACTTAAGTCAAATATACAGTGTCGTAAAACTGTGTAGGCAAAAAGACCACCTGTCGTCATCTAACACTTTCTGAATGTCAAAGCTTATTAACTTCCTGTTATACTTTTTTAAACAATTGATTGCTTTGGAAATCTCTGCCTCTAACATTGCCTAAAGAAAATTGGCAAGTGACTGTCAGAAAACACTTTTTTTCCAAAGCTGTTCTATGAACTCTGTCAGTGTAACCAGCTATAGGAAACTATGCAGTTGGGGAAAGAAAAAATGGGGCTCAGAATTTAGATGAAAACCATTTCCAGGATAGTGGTAGTCTCTTGCAGATGTTAGTCATGGAGCTATCATATATTTGTTGACTCTTGAATTATCTCATGTAGACAGACAGAACTTGATTTTTATTTAGTTTTCTGACACCAGGCGTGTCAGTGCTGCAGTTTTCTCATTTGTGAAGTGGGATATATAAGAAAGTTTTGTAAGAACACAGACTTCATGTGCTGCCCATGAGGTGCAACTACTGTTTCTAAAGCACTTGGAATCTAAGTGAATAGCCTTCCTGGAAAAGACAGAAGTTCTTAAATACCTTTTTTAATAAGCAGGGCAGTAACATTTGTCTCAGTTAATTTATCTCAAACACTTGCCAGAGTAAGATGTCACACATAATCCTGCTAGCTATTGGCCTGTTAAGGAAAGAGGTTCTTCTGACTGATTAAATGAGAATGAAGCCCACATCTGCAGTTGACCCAGAGCAGTTGCAGGCATTATCTTTGCTTAGTTTTCTCCGTAGTTCACTATTTAATAAGTGGGCAAAAAATGGCACAACAGACCTTGCTCTGAGTAAGGCAGTAGTGGTATAGAGCTGACAAAGAATATGTCTTACAGTAGTCAGACTTTGAGGCCACATGTGAAGGATTGTCCTATTAGTGTTTAAAGAGCAGCAGTACCAGGAAATGTTTTATCTCCAGCAACGTAGTGGGCTGTGCCCTACAGTTAGCCACCCTCATCAGAATGGACGTAGACTATTAGTGTTTCTGGAAATGCACATAAAAGCTTTAACATTATGTTAAACAGCTGTGATAGAGTAAAGACTTACCGGTATAGAAACATTTATCATCTCTGTAATGGGAACAGCCCCTTTAAAGCCAAGTATAGTGGGCACTTGTTATTTCTGTTCAGGGCCAGTGATGTAAAGGATTCATATGATCACTGGCTGCTGAGTAGATGAGAGAACACTCTGGGTCAGTCTTTACAGGAAAGATGTTGAGGTTCTTTATTTGGGTTTGGAACACTGCTTTAGGTCTGGGTGATAACTTGAAAAGGCGATCAGAAACAGTGCATTTCTGTCCAGTTACTGAAAACAGGGAAGGTTTGTATTATTACCAAATGTTTCTTTTCATTTGAAATGACAAATTATTTTAATATTCTGCTTTGCTAGAGGCAAACTGCTACTTTCAGCCTACCTTAAAAGTAAGAAATATTTGATGAATGAAAACTATGGTTTCCACAAGGGAAGTTAGTATCTCTGCATCCCAGTGGTACCATGGTAGCTAAACAAAGGTGCACGGCTTGACTGACCTGCTGTGCCCTAAGTGCTCTCTGAGTTTCTCACTGCAAATAATCTTTGCAGTCAATGCATTGCTGCTTCGGAAGTGCATCTTTATGTGGGAAGCCACATACGATTTGATTCGTTCACATGCCAGTAGATGCCACGGTTAGTTCACAGAAGTACCTCTGTTCTCAGCTGTTCTGAAGCAGGAACGGGCTTGCTTTCTGCCTGGCAAGATGAAACTACTCCCCTGGTGCACAAGACAGATGGCTATGTACACAGGGAGAGACAAAAGAGGCACGGGGGAGGCTTCCCAGGGTGCTATTGAGAGCGTTTAGCCTGCTGGACCCAGTGTGCTATCTCTGGGAGTCCTCTCTATGCAATCAGGACTGCAATCAGCAGCTGCACTTACCCAGAGCAATCAGGGTGTCAGTAGAAAACGAGCATTAGGCCTCACAAGCAGAAGCCACAGTCATGATAGAGCAGCAGCCCCCACTGCTTCCATACTGTCTTCCACAGAGGCAAGAAAAAATACAAACCTCCTTGATTAACTTCCCAGGACAACAGTTCAATCAGTGGTGCTGGGAGGAAGAAAAAGAGCTGGTTTTAATATGCAAAGAATAACAGGAGAGGAAAATAAATATTAGCTGTGGGGACAAGGTTTCCAAGGTAAAGTCCCCTTGAGAGGCGGTAGAATTAGCTCTCCAGTTTGACCTTTATGTAACTTTTGATGATTTCTGTGATAGTATAAATACCATCAAATTCTAAACGCATAGATGAGAAAGCAGACCGACTGGTAGATTTCTGTATTGGTCTTTCTGATCATTCTTTTAACTCTTGATCTATACCTTGAAACGAGAAATGTCTTAATACATTCTCAGATAACTGTCTGAGGGGACAGGTTTCCCTCTTTTCACCCAGCCCCCAACATTTATCGTTGTGATTTATTTTATACCTGATTCTTGAAGCTTGAAGTCAGTCATTTTTACTGTAAAGAAGGAATATATATATAATGTTTCTAAACACAACAAGAAAAAAGAGAGAAATCTGTCCTTTGGGGGACTTACCTTCCTGCAGTATTCAAGTAAACCAAAGCTCTAGTTCTACCACTACATTTTTTGTTAAATTTATGTACTGTACAGAAAAGCAATTTTCAGTGTGACTAAAGGAAGCAGTCTAGGAATGTAAATGCTTAAATAACTTCTTTGGTTTCTGGGAAATTACTGTTAGTTAGTAAGGATGCTTACTCAAAATACAGCAGAAAAATGAAGAGAAAAAAGATTGTGAAGCACATGTTTAGGAATCAAATACAAAATGAATTCACACCACCCTTAGTATTTTTGCTGTGCTACTCTCACATGCAGTCTTTGAATCATCATTTAAATTACAATTAATAGGAAAGTAGTTCTGGATATTAAAATAAAGATTAAGATTTAAAATTATTACGGTGGATTATGATAATCTGAATGATAACGAAAGTAACAACAAGAAGGTTTTGAGGGAATTTAATTTCTAATGCAGTATTAACTACACAAATACTTGTTATTTTAACCGTGGAAATTAATGACACACTAATAACAGCAAAAGTGTATAAAATTTTTTGTTCTAGTAACATTTAAATAGCTCATTGTAAGAATCCATAGTGAGTTGCTCTTTTAAGACTTTGCTTGAGTTGCAAAACTTGAAAAACTAGGGCAAAAGAAGAAGAAACAAACATCAGTAAAAAATGGCCCAGTGTTCATTTCACATATCAGCTGCCTATCTTTTCACACCTGCTAGCATAGGAAACAAGAACTTGGATCATAGGACGGAGACTACAGAAGTTCTTACATTTTTAGTATAGTTAGTAAATAATTTTTCCAGTCCAGTTCTGTGTTATGAGTTGTGATGTGAGAAGAAACTACCCTGAATGTGGAAGGATGTCTGTCTAGCTTTCTTACTGAATCTGTAGAGGTTCCTAGCTAAAAGTTGTCTCTAATGTTGAATTTAATGGAGACAATTGGAAAAATTAATCGGTTTAAAAGACAGCAAAGCTTTCACCAGCAACAATGGTTCTGAGAAAATGATCAGGCTAATCGATGTTACCCTACAAGGGATTCAAGTTCCCTCTGACACCCCTCCGCTGTTTATCCATGTTGCAAGTAGGGACCACAGCCTCCGTAGAAATGCTGCTAACTTCTACAGGCGTAAGTGTGAAAATGAGGGCACTGGTGTCCATTGGGTCTGATGACAAAAATAATAGAATAAGCACCTTTTTCCATTTGACTTTGCCAACCCCTGAACTGATTTCCCAAAGGCCCCTAAAGCAGGGAATGCGGACAGATCCCTGGTAACCTTACGGAAAAAATGATTGGCACGTCCATTCAGGTGTGATTGCTTGTGTAGGATGAGAGCTATGCAATTTGAAGAATCTGTGTTCTTTAGCTAAAAAAAACCCCAAGTTCATCTGAATAGCTGACATATGCATTTGAGATCGGTGTTTTCTTTGTTTTATTTTGTTCTAGCACCACTGTAGCAGAAAATGGATTGGATAGTGAAGTAAACTGGGAGCTATAAAAACAACTGGAGCTAGTATAGCACTTACCATCCTTCCAGTTTCGTAGTACGGTATGATGGCTTGTGTACACAACAGGGAAATAAGTGAGTTAGAGATAGAGAGTCCCACTAATGCTTCCTTTTGCATTAGCACAGCTGTGCTTAATGCTGTTTTTTCTGTACCTGTTATTGGGAGTCGGGGGGGGGGGGGGGAATCATTACAAGCATCTGTAAAGCTAACTGTTAATTGAAATCTAAGTTTAATTTAAGAAGAAAAAGAAAAACTCAAAGCAGACCTAGGAAATAGATAAAATTTCATGGGATGTACCTAAGTAATGTCCAGTTCTAGGCAAATATATGATACCTGTAAGGCAATCTAAAGCATAGTTAAAAATTTTCATGAATGTCAACCACTGGGTCCAGGCTTGTGTCTTCTGAGCTGTTTTTTTTTGAGGTGGACTGTAACACAGTGATTGTTGAGGCTAGTCTGTGCCTTGGCTCTCTCAGATTTGCTTATACTAAGAGGCTCCTGTCCAATGAATTGTGTGAACTTAATTATTTAGTGTATTATGAAGTGAGAAAAATACAAATTTTCTAGACCACTGCAGTTCTGAAGTAATTTAAATCCTATTTTTAAATCTCAATTAAAATCAATAATACTTAAGGATCCAGGGCATTTATTGTTACTCATTATAATCACTGTGGTAGACAAAGACTGCCATGAGAAGTTTAAATGCTGAGCCTTACTTTATTTGTTATCTAGGTCTGAACCTGTGTTTTCAGCTCAAAATTCATGAATCTCTAGTCCTCAAGTCAACAAATAAAGTGTGTATGGGGGAAATGGTGATATCCCAGACATTTTATCCAATACCAAGTCTCTGATGCTAGCATATGTATATACACATGCAATTTTAATCGTAATTCTTCAAAAGAACATTTAAAAGTTCATAAGTCTGGGGCTCCACCATGTGTGACTGATTTCCAAATAATATTTATTTTTGTGATGCATTTTAATATCTTAATGTCCAGTTGCCCCATGACTTGTAGAAGTCCTAACAAAATATAGTCAGTTCACTCAAGTATGAAGAAAGAGCCCCAGTCTCAGCAGATACTCAGAGTAGAAACTCAGTAAAAGTACTCTGACTTTCTATTCCTTACTAACCAAAAAGACACTGTCTACAGAACTGTCAGAAAATGTTTCTAGATACCACAACTAGTGGAAGTAAAAAATTAAAAGTCATCAGAGTTGTTTAAAGGATTTCGAAAGAACATGTTTTTAACTTGACCTGAGGACCGTAAGAACTCCTGGTCTGTGGTAGAAATCTATGACAACCAGTTCTCTCTACCAGGAGAAGAATTAAATGGTGTCTGTGGACTAGTGCAGGGTAACAACTAATTTTATTTCTGGCCCTTTGGCCTTATAATGAGCAACTTGTAAATGTCTTTGATATAGGCAAGATGGTTTATTTGAAAGAATATCTATTCTAGCCTACTGCAGAATTTATCTATTCAAATAGTGCACAGAGTAACATGAGCGTTATTCCACAGTAAGAAAATCAGACCTGTCAGGACAACACAAGCCACATTTTTTCCAGATATAGAGCACAGGCATCATAAAGTGCCTGCATAAACAGTGGAGTGGAAGAGAGCTTTTCCCCAATCCTAAAACCATCATTTACCAGTTCAAACTGAGTAGTCATTACAGTCATTACAGTGCTCTGGTAACTTAGTACATCTGCCCTTTGGACAGTCTGCTGTGTGAAGCAAAAAGATTCCCCTCATTTGTTGTCTAAGCATTTCTGTTTGCATTAAGGCATCTTGCCTATTCATTGCATAGTCAAAAAAAAAAATGGGGTTTGATTGCAGGGGATTTTCCAAGCTCTTTTTCAATATAACTTCAGTACATGGTGTTCAGAAAGGAAAGAAAAAAGACTGAGCATAAGCTTCAAATGGTTGCCATTTTGTTAAACACTGATGTTTTTCTCTGCTTTTCCAAAAAGTACTGTAGAGTAACCACCATATGGAGTTTTGCAAGTATTTTGAGCAATGCTTCTTTTAAAGTATTTAAGTCATGGTAAATAGTCCTGTCTGTATTCTTATCCTCTGAGCTCACCAAACCTTTGAGTGTGTATCTAATTTATCTTCAAAACCAAATAACACAATACTCAAGTTCACAGTCCCATCTTGCAAAAAATGATTTTTTTCTCTATTCACCTATACAAATCTCTCGGAAGAAGGAAGAATTAGTCCTTTTCACAAGCTGCCCAGTGTGTTTGATGATCCAACCCATCTTCATCATCTCTCTCAACAGAGACATTAAACTTTGAAGTACTGGATGTGGGGGATGTATATTTGCTTTTCAAACAAAAGACTGAGATCTCTTTGACATATGGATATGAGGAACAACAATCAGACTCTGAATTCAGAAAGTAATGCTAGTAACAGAAGCTGTGCTTAAAACAGATTTCAGATATGACAAAAGCTAAAATATAACAGAGCGCACTTGCTACTTTAACAAATGAGTGACAAGAATAACACTTCATTTGTTCAAGTTTTATTTATTTCTTCTGAAATAAAAAAGTGAGTTTGTTAATGTACTCTGTGGCACAAAATTCTGTGCTCTGTGTGGTAAAGTAAGGGCTTGGGCTAAGGAGATGTCAGATAGCTTTATTTATCTTATGTGGACTGAATGAGCTAAATAATTTTGAAATCCCAAGAAATCTGAAATACTGAAATACTGACAAGCATGAAATTTCCCCACAGTGCATGTTCCCATGCTTATCAATCTATTAATTCTCAGAACAGAATCCCAGCAAAACGACTGAACATGTGAATTCACCAACCTACACAAATGTAAATATTTTATTAACAGTGCAACAGAGAATTTAAAGCTATTCTAAAACTACATTCTTCAATCTAAAATCTGCAATGCAGGGGAAAAAACCAAACACACAAACAAACCCCTGAAGCATGTGGTTAAGTCCATCTTTACTCAAGAAGGATCTGAAGTACCTATTTCAATTTAGGCAGAGTATTAACCTGAGGGAAGTCAATATAACTGTTCATATCAGAAACTGAAAAATGTGAACAAGAAGCCTCAGTCTGTCTAATAACTATAAGCAATGTAAGTCATCTACACTGCAGTCATTATTTTAGTATGTGTAATTTAAAAATATATCATGCTTGCCCAGCTGATGCTAGAACAGCTGTACCATAAAGCCAGCAGTTCTCAAAGAAATTGTACTCTCAGGGTAACTGTAGGTTTGACAGATAAAATGTTGAAGCTGAGATATTAAAAATAAGCCTTTTAGTAACAGTCAAAAAAGCCCTTTGAGATCGCATGAGCATGCTTGAGAGTGGCTGCCTTACAGAAGTAACTTCCTTACAAGCTCATATTTGAAACTTCTGAGTTGTTCTTAATATGCAGCTTTCTTTGGGCCTTTTTTGGGGGTGTATTTAAAATTTTAGAACAGGAACAATTCAGAACATAACATCTCAACAACTAAGCTTTTGTGGTGTTAAATAATTAAATGACTGAGAAAAGAAAAAATAAGAACTGATGGAACCTGTCTTCCTTAGATTACATTTCTCAAGTGTTGTAGCATCTGAACTGTATCACAACATCATATTACATGAATCCACAGCACATTGTCTCAACATAGAAACTATCTTTGTGAGGATTATTAAGTTCCATATGGACCTCTTCTATCTTTCTGAGTATATTACCCTCCAAAAATCTGCTGTTGAGACAAGTTGTTGGTACAACTCCTTTACTTTGCTTTTCTTCTAGAATAGAACAACCCCTCAAAGCACAGTAAGAGCAATAAAGCTAGCAACTTTTACAAGCACATTCTTCTTTTCAAAGCACTTAGGATAAACTTTTCATATGCATACATGTGTGCAGAAATAAATTTCCTATGTAAACTCCAGCAGCTAAAAGTCATGTAAATGTGTGTGACCTAAATATCCCACCAGAGTTCTTTCTACTGTGGTTGATGGAGTCTGAGTATTTTCAAGAGCAGAACTCAGCATTCTACATTCAGCACCTTTCCATTTGTATGAATGCAACACAAACATATCAGGAATCCAGAGATTTTGGCTCTGCTTTTGTTCTAATTTCTCAGTTTTGTAATTCTAGATCCTGTAGCTAAAATATTATCCTGTTGGTATCCTTTCTGTATTTTATAGAAATAATTGCTGAAAATTGTTTGTGACCTCTTCAAAAGCATCTGAGGCTGCAAAAGAAGTTCCTCCATGTGAAAAAAAATCTAAATTTTTGCATGATCTGAATGAATTGTTGGCAGTATGATCAGATTTCTAATCATTGCTTTTCTTTTTCAGGAAAGCATAGATTTGGGTGAGATCATGTTTTCCCTTTGTTATTTGCCTACTGCTGGGAGAATGACATTAACAGTCATCAAATGTAGGAATCTCAAAGCAATGGATATAACTGGCGCATCAGGTGAATCTACTTATTTTTAAATAACAGGGCAGAGTCTACTCAGGAAGGGGACAAATAGGAACTCAGGGTTTATTTCTGTGTTTAATATGGTTGTGAAATGGAAGTAGCAGGAGAATGGGTATAGGCCCTGTTCAGATCCACTGGCTACCTTTGGTCTGGCAGACGGTATGACTGTTTAGAAGGCCCATACCTTTCCTTTGCATTGACAGTATATTGAAAGCAGTGTTTGCCAGAGTCACTGAAATCTTTGTAATATATTTTTTTCTTAGCAATGACATTCCTACAAAAAATATTGCTTTTGTGTTACACATTTGAATGACTTTGAGTCCAAATACACACAATTGATTATCTGTTACTCAGATCCATATGTCAAAGTGTCACTGATGTGTGAGGGCCGAAGACTGAAAAAGCGGAAAACGACCACAAAAAAGAACACGCTCAATCCCATTTATAACGAGGCCATCATCTTTGATATCCCTCCAGAGAATGTGGACCAGGTCAGCCTCTCCATTGCAGTCATGGATTACGATCGGTAAGCACAGTTTGCTTTCTGACCTTTAAACTTCAGGGAGAAGTTAACGTGATCGTTGCAAGCAACTGCTTTCTACCTCCTTGAACTTTCAAGTAGGTTCAGTGTCACAAAAGATAAAGCCCTGGGGTCTTTTCCTGAAGAAGTTTAAAGCTTCCACACCTTTTACAGCTCAGACCATTTAATCTGTGTCACCAGTAACTGTGATGAGGAAGAAACATGGCTCAATCTTCTTAGGGGTTACTAGTCTTGGTATATATTTCTGTCCCCATCTGGTTGCTGGACTATGTAAAAGCTTTATAAATCAGGTATGTCTCCCAGTTTAAAAAAGGCCCTCACACCTCTGGTTTCTATTTAAATGGCAGTTATTTCAAAGCAAAGAAAATCTGGATGACTAAAAAAGAATTAGATGCTAATTACCTCATTGAATTAAGTCATAATTAATTCTTCGGTTGACTCAATAAAGAAGCTTTGTAACCTTTGGGTTCAGCCCTCGCTGATAACATATCTAAGCCTCAGTTATCTATGTCCTCACCAAGAACTGACAGGAAGAGACTCCTACTTGGAGTGGCTCAAGGACTGCAGGTTAAACCAAACAGTGACTGAAGAATCATGCCTGAGCCAAGTTTGATTCATTTAAGTGCTATTAATAATAAGCTCTTGAGACTGCAGGGCAAATAAAAAGTAAAAGTCAAATTTAGTAACACAAAAATTCAGATTGTTTTTCTTTGCCATCAGATTTCTGATTGTCCTCCAACTTCTGCCAGGAAGACTTTCTCAGTCAGATGTGAAAGGGACACTATGGTGCCATTAAGGTTGCACACTTTCAGTCCTTTTCAGCTGCTCCTTTCGAAGTGTTTGCTAAGAGGAAGTTAGGAAACATTATTCTAAGGCACATATAAGGAGTTCTGGAGTCCCTCAGAAAGTCTATGGCATTGCCTGCAGTATGAACTATTAAGGTATAGCCTATTACAGCTATGGATCTTTTCTTTCACAATTTTGGCTGAAGTTCCAATGACCACAACAATTAAAGCTGGGAAATACAGTATGAAATGATGTCTGAAGGATTTGCAGCAGGAAATGTATGCCCTTCCATTTTCCTTCACCTTCTTCTCCCACAAAATTGAAGCATTCCTTCTAGATCATTTGGTATATTATGGTCCTTTTCTGTCCTTGTGTCTTTTGGACTGTAACCTTTTAATGGTGAGGGTTAAGTCTTCATTACTAATTTTATAGCTGCTAGAAGCATTCTGGTAGTGGCTGGAGGTTTTTGATGCTAGCATTACAGAACTTAATATTACTATATTACCACTAAAACTAATATCTGTAAAAAATAATGTGAAAACTTTGGGCATGTATTCTGTGCTGCACTAAACCAGTAAACAGAATTATAAATCAAATGTTATTAAAACTATTTTTTTTAAAAAAATTTCTGCCTCTCTGCAATTCTTAGAGTAGGGCACAATGAGGTCATTGGGGTATGTCGGACAGGAATTGACGCTGAAGGGCTTGGAAGAGATCATTGGAATGAAATGCTGGCTTACCCCCGTAAACCAATAACTCACTGGCATCCACTAGTAGAGGTAAGAAGTAGCAAAATTTCCTCCTTCTCAGTATATTGAATGTTTTTGTCTTCCTCAGACTTTATGTGGTTCTGAGAATCATGAAAATCAGTGCAGCATCTGTGGAACAGCTAAAAGATCCTTAGCACAACCTAAATCTAGTTGCAAGGGTTTATTGATTACTTAAATGTGCCATTTCAAAAGTTTCCATGATGCGCTGGTGGATATTGTAAGATTAAATTAAGACATTCAAAATTCTCAGAGATGATGATAAAGGAGCTTACATCCACTTAAAAGAGATCATTTGCAAGTAATTCAAAAGCAATCATTTCCTATTCAAAAATCTTTAGCTTGAACAGTTATGTTGCTAAAACATTAATCTGAAACTGGCCTGCTAATTAGGCTAAATTGAGGCATCATACCAGCAGCTACCTACAGAGTTACTCAAACAGACACTTATTGGAAGCTTATGCAAATGCACAGGTGATTATACCTACAAGTCCCTGGGCTTCCCTCTTCAAGATGCTGCAGCCACCTCACTGGTTTTCTGTATGTAAAATGCTCACAGCTTTGGGCTCAGAAAAATTCATATTGAAGCCTCAAGAAGCCACAGGCCCTGTTTTGGGACACAGAGGACACACTGTTCAGACCTTCCCAAAAGCAGACTCTGTAGAATAATGAGTTGCTCTCTGAGGCGTCACACACCACTTGGTTTCCCCACTGTGCAGGACATGGCTGCACAGCGTATCCGGTGACAAGTAGGAAAAGCCCAACAGCAAGGCCTCAGGAGAACACCTGCTAGAAGAGTGTGAGGGCAGAGAAACAGAGTCAGTGCAGTAGAGAAGCCTCTTTTCAGGGGTTTGTGGCTCTCCCTGGATCATGTAAGTTTGGAGACAGAGGTACCACCCCTGCTTGGTGAAATGAACCCACTCCTGTGAAATGAGTCAGAGGCATTTTTAGGAGATCACTTGAGGAATTTTCTTTCCATTATTAGTTCTGCTAGAGACTTTGATCCGGAAAGGGTCTAGGTGCGATTTGGGTTCTTTGAGGGAGTCTCTCATCCTCTGAAATAAGTGTGATGCACAGCCACATGTGATCACATTTGTAAAACTAACACTTTTCTTGCAGTTACCTGGCCGAGCAACCAGTTTTGATAGCCAGGGATCTTGTTCATCACCAAAACCACCGCTTACGCCCTAGGGAACAGGAATGGATTCACCGTGTTCAGTGTCCAAAGCTCCCTTGTAGCTCATATCTACGTAAACAGAAGGTTCGGCTTCCGCAGATGAACTGTATCCATATTTTTTATTCAAATACATTTTTCCTATTCTAAGTCTTATATTACAGTTTATAATCATTTCTTAATGTATGAATGAAGTTGACTTGAGCCACATATAACCCTTCCTCATACAAATTCATTCACTTGTTTTCTCACTGGCATATATCCAGTGTCATATCCAAGTAGTATTTTGATATGACCTCTATCTTTGCATAGAGAAAGAAAAAAAAAAATCCCCAATAAATCCCTTAAGCAATTCAAACCACTGCAGCTTGTAATGCCTAATTCTTTTGCAGGAGAGCAAATAGTCATACATAGCTCATGCAGTGAGTTTCTTCTAAATTGCACTAAATCCTCTATGACTTCTCAAGAAAACACTTCAAGCTGAATGTTGCATGAAAAAACAACTGTTGTCATGCTTTGGGCGTTTGGAAAATCAGTTCATTCCTTGGGCAGGGAGGAAGGGTTGATCAAAAGCCCACTGAAGCCGATGAGAAGGACCCTACTGGCTTCACTGGGTTTTAGTTCAGCCTTTATGAAACAGGTCTCACAACTGGATCTATGCAGTTATAATCTTCCAGCAATCGAGATGCCGGCTGCCCCTACAGGAACTCTTTATCCTGTCCGGGAAAACAACCAGACACGTGCAGCCAGGCAGGTGGCTGTACCTCAGCAGCTGGTTTGCTTCAACGATCCACCGGCTGATGAAGAGCTAGCTCAGATGTCTCTGCATGGCACTGGACAGCGCATGTACAGGTATTGTTGTGGAAAGCTAATGTTGCTGCAGTGAGTTGTGTAGAAGTGGATGTAGCTCCACAGAGGTGTAGCTGTCTCCTGATGAGGTGCATCCAGCCCCTTCAAAGCAGCTCATTTGCTGCTGGCATCATGCAGTCTTTACTTGGTCTTCACACAGGTCAAACTGTAGATGAGAGAATGCTCTGAAGTAAAGGAACTGATTTAATATGTTTAAGCTGTTCAAAAAAAATGAAAAAAACCTGCAGTTATGCACAACATTTTTCTGATTCTTGATTTAACATGACAATATTAGGTTTCTTTGAAGATATTTTGAGTAAGTGCATAACTCACATCAAATAGTTCCTGGTCCCTGACTGGGTATCTCTAGGATTACATGCTAAATATGATTTTGAGATATGTTTTCTGTCAATATATGGAGAGAGAAATTGAAATGTAAGAATTTTATAAACTAGTAAACTCATGTATTAGAATACACAGTGACAGCAAATGCAAAAATTATTGGCTGAAGTGAGCTGCTTTAAAAACAAAAGAGAACTACATATTATTTTGTGCGTTTAGCTCTTTTTAACGCTGCAGTTGACCTCAGTCCATTATTTTTTTTTTCTGTTTTTCTTTTTTCTTTCTGCGAAGAACGTGTCAAAGACTGCATGACTGGGACTGAGATTAAGTTGAACTGCAACTAGGAAAAAGTTGAGGTGGTGGCTCTTTTTGTATGTTTGTAATGTATAAAGAAAACTAAGAAGATAATGTTTTCCAAAATAGTGTTTTTACAGAAGTAAAGTGTCATACATGAGAAAAACGCTAATGGAAGTTTGATTTATGATAATGGAAGCATTTCTGAGAATTAATCTGTTTATGAAATGAAAAGGCAGTTTACACAGACTTCTGAAGAACCATTTTGGCTTGATTACTTTGGCCGGGTAGATACAGAATATGTTTATGAAGATCCAGTCCCTCCATTCCATTAACTAATCTCTAAGACAGTCAAATATGCCTTGATGTGTCTTAACTACTCCAGTAAAGTTAGGGAGGCTGGTCTTCACATTACAGTGTTTCTAAGGCAAAAAAAGGAGGCAGGTTTCCTACCTTGCTTTCTGTGCCTACAAACACAGCAAGCAAGCAAGCAAATAAATACATCTTTCAGACATTCTTTACAAACTAAAAAGAAAAAAAAAAAAAAAGGCTCCAGCCCAACGTTTTGAATGTCTGTTCCAGGTTGCTATTCATGGCTTCTGGTCAGAAATAGTTTTTCACAGAGAGGGTTAGTAACGCTGAACACTGATCCTCCCTGCTCAAGATTGTATTTTCATAACCATAAATACAGAGCAGCCTTGCAGAATTTCATTTCTTTGCTCTGGGTGAGTAATTTTTTAAATAGGAGAACAAGCTCTCCTCTGTGGGTGTTTTTTCCTCCCATCATTGTTGTCATCATGAGATTCTGTGGCCTAGATAATTTTCATCATGATTTTGCAAGGTTGATATAGAAACAGAGATATATGTATGTGGAAATGGAAAAATATTTTGTGTATACATTTATCTTAATATAAATTATATCAGCAGTGGCCTTTGTGGCCTAGAAAATACTTTTTGTAATGTGGTACTGTAACAGTTAACTAAATATTCTTTGCACTTTTTTGCACCTAATATCCAAAAAGCTAACAATTTCACAATCAAATGTAGCATAAGTGTTCAGCAATGAGCAACACCTTTTTAACTATTTCATTGTTCTCTGTGAGTATCCTGTATGTTTCATTATAAGTAGTAAGGTATTTTGAGATTCATTTTCTTGAATTTAAATTGTTGTCAAACACCAAAGGAATAATAGCTCAGTTTGTGCCCTCTTGTTGTGTTATTTTTGGTATTGTTAATAACAATAGTGATTTACTTCTGTATCTAAACTTGATTTATGGGTGCTCTGCATCTAGGAAAAAACAGGTTGCAAAATTATAAGGACATCGAACTTCCAAAATGATCTGCTAATTAATTATTTGTAGTCCTGTATCAGTGATTAATAGAATTAAAGCAAAAACTTCTATTTTTAACTTTTTTTCCCCACTGCTTTCTTAGCTATCTCACAAGGCAGGGTATAGATTTAGTATGACCAACCCATTGGCTTACAGAGCCTGGTTCATAAGTTACTCTCTGAGTGTATTCACAGAAGCACCAAGTAAAAACTTAGCACAGTGAATATATTGCTTTTTGTATCTCTTTATTAAGATATTGAAAATATTGTCATTTGGAGAAGTTGTAAGCTCCCTGCTTCCTTCCTGATTTTTTTTTTTTTTTTTTTTTTTTTTTTTGCTTACTCACATTTCTGCCATATCACAAAAATTAGCCTAATTTGAGCAAAATCAAATCTGGCAAATGCTTGGCGTAAAATACATTATAGAAATTTTATAACAGTTTGAAAAACTCACATTCCTAAAAGCCTGATTTATTTTTATTGAAATAATTTACTGGAAACAGTAACAGTACTTAAAAAGAATTGCATTTTGCACTGCAGAGCTTTTTTATACTTTCACACTGCAGACAGTAGCGTAGGTGAGCACATGCTCAGTAGGATGTAAGTCATGTATTGCCCTCCGTGATCTCAACTTTAGAGCACTGTATTGTATACATCTGCCGGTATGGCCCTTCCTCTCACTCTCCCAGCACACAACCATCTTTTTCCCCACCACCTTTTGTCTATATTGGGCTTCTGCTCAAGCAGTAGAGACCTGACCCTTACTTTTCTCTGCAGCACCGAAAGCTGCCTCCTGGCCTTACAAAAATAGTAACATGAAACTTGTGGGGTCTTTACCAAAAGGTGTAGCTACATCGCTCATTTTCATTCTATGAAGAGTTGTCAGGGAAGTAACTTCCCATCTCCACAGTCCCTTATGATAATCAGACATTCAGAAATCAGTAGTCCTGTCCTGGGTTTTTTGGCTTCTAGCAAGCACTGAAAGAGCAATATACATATCTCAGGGATACGTATATTGGTCAGGGACAGAGAAAGTGGCAAGAACCAATAAGATAAGACAAAACTTTGTCTATCAGGACAAAAGTTCCCATCCAGATTTTCTTCTTTAATATATTGAATTGTTTTGACTTCTTATGTTTAAGTAATAAAACCGTACATTTTTCTTAATGAATCACAACTCCATTCAATATTTTTGAAGAAAATGTTGAGCAGACATGGAATGTCTTCACTGGGTTGATTTTATTCCAAGGGAAAAAGCAAATACTTCCTAATTTCTTTCTATGGATGCATTTTTGGAGCAATACTAAGAAAACTTTAAGTTCCAAAAAAAGGCTTTTCTTGTCCCATTGTCCTGTTTCTCAGTTTTTTAACTGGCATCAATGTAATCCTTTTGAAAGTTTTAACATGATGATGCAAAACAAATACATGGTAGTCTAGTTCCAAGATTATTTTGCTCTGTCTTTTTAATCAGTTAATTGCTTGTATCTTACAAACTTTTAATGTACTAACTTTTTATTACACTCCATTAATTTAACAAGCTTTATACATCTGAAATCAAATTTGGCTATATTTTTTAAGTGTGTAAACATTCAAAAGAAAGGTGAGTGACAATTGTAGAACTCTTATAGAATTCTTCTCTTACTAAAAATGTCATATTTTTCAGAGACCCATAAATGTGCCTGCAAAATTTGAAAACCACCTTGTTAGAGCATGCAAAAGCCTAGATTCGCACATACAAGTATTTGCACTTGCAAAATGTATAACCATTATTAATTAGCACTTCTATTACAACAGAACTCCTGTGCCTAATCAGAAATATGTTTTGGTTTGTGATAAATACTGGACAAATCTGTACTGCGTGACAGCTCTTTGACCTGAAAAGTTCATATGGCTTTATTTCTACAAATGATTATGCTTGAAAATTCTGTCGTTTTTTTAGTATGACTTATATGTTAATTAGACAGTGAGACAAAACCCATATAATATCTGTTAGACCATCCAAAATATGGATGTATAGTATATATGATAGGACTATTAGCGCATGTTTTGGTGGAAAACTTTCTCTCTCATTCACACTACAGCTGAGTGCCAGTTTAATCCTTTGCTCAGGATTCACTTTCACTTAGCTTCTGAGGCTTTTCAGTCTAAACTGAGCTCTCTGGTGTCAGAAAATCATGGCGCAGAGCTGAGAAAGACAAAGGAAAATGTGACAGTAGTCACAGAGCTACTCAAGGCAACTGCAAACAGTTTGAAATGAAAAACCTCCTTTCAAAATTGATAATCATTACAAAATTGATATCACTTGTCCTTTCTATACTGTAAAGCGGGAAGAGAGACGTTCTTGAAGAAGAGTCAGCATTAGGCATAGGAGTTAATTGAGGTGCTGGTCTCAATCATTTGACATTTCCAAGGCAAATAATACCTTAGCTTCAAAAAGTATCTTTTGTTTACTCATCCAAATGAATAAATATCTCCTGCACAATTCCCCTTTTCCTTAGCCCCAGCTGGAAACTGGCAGGTTTTTAACAGCATGCAAGAAACCAAGAGCTGAAACTCAGAGAAAGTGAAGCTGCAGGTGGGATTTAAATAGCACAGCGGAATCTGGCCAGGAAAATGGAACTAACACCTTCAATCTTGTGCTGTGTGCTAGGGGATGCTTGATGATAACAAGTGCTCAGGGCTGTGATTTTATGTTTTATCTGATAGTACCTCTAGAATTTTGCTGTTGCTGGGAAACCTCGTCTTTAGTGGCTTAGAGAGGAGAAAGCCTCTGGTATTGCTATGTAAAAATTTTCCACCTGAATATAGACTGTAACTCTTATGTTACATGGGACTTAGTCCTCTGGAAGGGGATGTTGAATTTGCAGGACAGGAAAAATCAAGGCTTTGCACTGTACCGTCATGAAGTACCACTCGCTTTGTAGATACTAAGGACAAGCATTGGTGCCTTACTGAGCCAAGGGAGGTCATTTAGGACAGTACTCTATTGCTAAGCCTGTGTTGGTGAACCATGTTAGCACAGTTGAAGACCCTCGGTACCAACATTGTCAAAATGTAACTAATACATATAAATACAGGTTATATAGGTTATCAGAGTACCAAAGCTCTTTCCGGTGGGAAAGACCTACCAACTCCCTGATACATAAGACAATGTGCTCTGAAAGTTGGATCTGCAGGAAGTCACGTAGCTGCTGTGATGAAAGTGGAGCTGCTCTGTAATAATTTATGAATACAAGATGTTGACTTGGCTATTGGTTTCAAATTAGGCGAGTTCCTTAAGTAGGCCTTCTGGGAAAAAAGAACAGTAGGCAGAAAATGTTTGATGAGGGAATGCCTTTTAGAAGAAAATTATATTTACAGAACTTTAATGTCCATCCTGGTGGCCCAGGAGATTCTACCAATGCTACAGCCAGCGTGAAAAATGTATCTCATCTAAAACAGTGAAAACCCAAGCAGGCATAGGAAAAAGAACCCATAGGAAAGATCAAGAGATCTGTTTCAGAACAGACAATATTTATGTCTGATCAGGCTGGGATGCAAGATGTTGCTATAGTTTACAAAGATAATAGTCTGGGTTACTCTCGCATTAATGGATGGGAAAATTTGAGGCTGGACAGTTATACATATAAGACTGTTATTTTCAAATCCATTTATTTGAAATATTTAGGTTTATATTTTAAGCTTAGATATTTAAATAGTATCCTATTTTAAATTAAATGGAGTATTCACAGATTCCCTGAAAGAAAAGTTGCAAATCCACTCAGACTGTCTGGGTTGACACAGCATAACTTAGGAGAATTTTGAGATCCTGCCTCTCCCCTGGATAAGTGAAGTCAGGAAGCTTGACATGAAAAGAGAACTCGAGACAGCCAAAGAAAGGAGGAGGGTACAGCTATTTCGTGACAACTTCAGAGCTCACGGAGAGCTTTACCACACACTTATTACACAGGGCATAGCAAGAGTGCCAGCAACATGTTTTCATGACAGCGGCCTACCCTGTATACAGTTTTCCTCTCCCTCAAAATACAAGCATATAAATGTTTTTGAGAGATTTCTTCTTGGGATCTTATCATACCTTAGAAATTCAAACCCGTGAAGTAAGGCAAGTCTATTTGTACATCTACCCATGAGGAAATTAAAAGGGTGGGGAAATCAAAACCTCAGTAAAAATCAAGAGAGCTCTAGAACATAGCTAAAGTTGCCTTCCTGTATAGAATAATGGTATAGTGTTGAGACCTGTTATCTTGAAACCTCTTCGGGCTGAAAGGAAAGGCTGTGTTTCCTATTATAAAACAGTATTTTTCTGCAGGTACAGAATTCCTTCTTGCCTAGGCCCTAATTAGATTCCTAATATCAGAGATGTTCTAACAAAGGCTTGTTAACATAACAGACAGGCATTTTAGGCACTTAAGATTAACATCATTAGAAAGGAGTTTGGGTTTTTTTGCGATGGTTTCTAGGTTAACTTCACAGAGGAGCAGTTGTGGGCTGTTAGCTGTTTTTGTGAAGCAGATACATTACAGTCTGCAAAAGGAAAGAAATAAAGGTTAGAGTCGTGTGGGGTTTTTTTCCAATATACTATGAGTCGAGATTGATAATTGCAACAGAAGTGAAGAGGACAACAAGATGTTTAATTTTTTTTGTGGCACCTGAGCCATGAACATGAGAGAAGTGAGAAGGGGAAACACTGAGCATATAAAGAGCTCTTTAGAAAAGAACTGTTAAAAAGTGGAAAGCATAAGAAGAGGGTGAATTTACAGTATTTTCAATAGTCAAAAATGTCTGTGTAGCAAACAAAAAAAAAAAAGGTGATTTTTTTATGTAATTCCCAACTTCATATCTTGTATAGCCATTTGCATGCCTACAAGGGTATCAGCAGCCACGTTACAGAACTTGGGTCTGTTCTTAAAATAAAAAGCAGCCCTCCACCCCACAGAACCCGATCCCACAGGATTTACAATGCAAAGAGCACTGGTAGTTGCTCATGGCACATCCTGCCCCTCCAATCTTTCTCTTGCATCATAAGTGAGGCAAAAAAGGCACATTGCTGGCACATGCTCAGGCACATTCCTCTCCAGATGCTGTAATGGCCTCCTATTTATTCGCACCTGGCATAGGCTGGAAAATCTCCAACAGGTGAAAATCATTTTTATATAATGTCGCCTCTTCACATTTTCAAAGCTTCTGACAATCAGTACTTGAATTGCCAACAGGAAACACCTCTGAAAATGCTGCTGTGATACACAGGTACTGGGGTACTGGTTTTATTTACAAGTTAAGCCTAAACTAAAGTCACACAATGGGGGACGAGTCATTGGGCTGTTGCAGGTGCTAATTCTCTGATGACTCACAAAACTGAAGTCATAATTATGGTGTATTTCTCACTTAATATCCCACAGGTCTTTGTGTATGAATAGGGTCCTGGAACTCATGTTGCAGACAAATCCCCTCTCCTCCTGCTCTATCTGTTCATGGAGGTTCAGCTGAATAATGAATTTTTACTCCTTTGTCCTAAATTGTCACACAGTACTGAGTGTACTGTGATTGTTTCACCCTGGGAGTGGCTGCCTCTAACTGAAAATCAGAGAGATCAATAGAGGACCATTACTTCCCTCACTAGGATTTTCTGAGGCTTAATTGCAAAATAACAGTTATGAGAGAAATGACTGCATAGCTGAACAATACGTAGAATTGCCAGCTGTAATTATTTTTGGCAAATGGGTATGTGTGGATGGGTGTGTCTTTCTTCTTTAAGTAAATTGAGATTTGGCTACCGCAGAAAATGAACGAGGACATTTCATAGACTCACCAAAAAGCACTTTACACTCTTATATTTGTTCCTTTCAGGCTTTATGTACTGTAAGTGTTTAATGATCTTAATTATCCTTATAGCACAAGAACTTGATTCATTTATTTAAACCTTCAACCTTTTCAGTTCTTAGTTCATCAAGGTAACTTTGGGCCAGAGAATCAAACTCACTAAGGAAAAGGTACAGCTTTATCTTAGCCAGCAACTGAATCTGCACAGCTCGACCTTTTCCATATTCCCCTGAAAGGGAGCCTGGCACTGTTGCACTTTAGCTACTTGCTAGTAGCCGACAGACAATTGTAGGTCATAGCCAAGTGTCAGAGAAGCTCTGAGGATTAACCTCTAAAATCCTGGATCCGATTCTGCATGCCCTCCAGAAACAGGGCAGCCTGTGAAGTCAAAGAGCAGCCCTACCTAAAGAGGGCTTGATAATGAGCAATCTGTGCTCAGAAAAGAGAGTTCATTCAAATTGTTCCAAGGCATCTTTTAGATTTTTTTTTGCCTTGTTTTCTGTACTGGTGTTAAAAATGAACTTTTTCTCAAGACAACTTTAATCTCTAGCAGGGCAAAAAGTGGTACTAAAGTACCAATCTACTCACGCACTGAAATGATTTTCACGCAAAAAAAAAAAAAAAAAAATTAAATGCCTTTTATAAAAGATATCTGTGGCAGCAAACCAGGAAGATGCTGAAAAAAATACATTTTGCTTTTTCTGTGATTTTTTTTTTTTTAATAGAATACTTCGCTTTCCTTTTTTTGAGCTATCTCAAGAAAAATACAAAATGGTAAATGTCTCTAATGTAGCTTTAATATTTATTGAAATAATATAGCACAAAAAAGTGATACAATTCAGCCTTTTCAAATGTAGTTTTAACAATACACATTTTTATATTTTACATTGCTACAATCCTTACCGAAATCTATTCATTACCTTATTGCCAATATACAAGAACTGTAAAATTCTTTCAAAAGGAATTTTCTTTTAGGTCTATATCTGGCTACTTTATATGGCAATTGTTCTTCTGTTAATTAAAATGAAAATATTTTTTTAATGTCATGGCAATAGACCATTAAATATATCCAGCAAAATTACTCTGTAAGTCTTTTTAATATGTCAATCCATTTCAAAGCACAGCATTACCTACTTGATCAGCCCACTGCTGAAATCAAGCAGAAACACTGCTATTGATTTCAGTTGGCTTTGCATCAGGTTGCATGTGATGATGTACTATAGCATCTTATGAAATGAACCCAATAAGGAGTCTCAAGGCAAGTGAATGAATTCTCTCATATCCACCATGGATGTTTGTGGCTTGTTGACAGTTTGGACTACATTAAAAGTCTTCAGTGCATCTCTAGGGTATGAACTGTTATTGAAAATGCTGATTTACTAATAATAGCAAGAAATATGAGCCTCAGCTGCCTGATTTGGTAAATAAAAATGTCTGGTCTCTGTAGTCAGGCATGGAGGTCAGGTGTATTTTTACTGGATTTTTTCCTTTTTAATAGTGGCCTACAGTTTTCCACATGATGCCATCTTGCTATTAAAGCTCAGAGGGTGTCTGTATAGGCTAAACCTTTAATAAGTAACATTTAGATAGTCCTGTTGCACATCAGATATAAAGCACTTCTTTTCACTCTATATTTCTATGGAAAAATATAGAACAAAATTTACTTTTGTTAAATAAATAGAAAACTATTTCTCAAGAAAAGGAAAAAAGTTTCGATATATCTTTCATATTTTTTCTTGTTTCTTTTTCTTCCAAGTGTGAGTCTAAATTCTTTCCATTCTCCGTTTCGGTGAGTAGTTTCAGTAGGATATTGGACTTAAATGCAGATGTCTAAGGATGGGATATGGCTAGTTCTCTACCCTACAAGTGGGCACTGCTGGTGTCCTGATTTGGAGACAAGCTTCTGACTTGTGCTTTCTCCCACTTCTGGTGGAGATCATGAGGGCCTTTGTTCAGCAAACCATGTGAAATATTTTTTAAATATGACCTGCAAATCAAATCCCTGTGAATTCACGACAGCTCGGACACACGCCCTGAGCAGATCAGCCGCTCAGGTGCTTTGCTGGCTAGGAACGGAGTGATGCGGGGAGTCTCACGGCTCATTTATGCTAAAAGCCTATCTCAGCTCCCTCCACGCTAGTGTAGCCATGCTAGCCAGGGTGAGAGTGGGCAAAGCCAAACTGCATTTCTTCATTGTCCTGCTCTGCCCAGTCCTCACCACCTTGGGCAGCAGGACCGCAGCACTGGCTCCTCTGCACACCAGCCAGGCGCTCCTCTAGCCACTGTAAGGGGAGTCCCAGAAAGCTTCTGCTTTCTTCTCATGAGCTTCTAGTCACACCACGTTCAAGACAACTGGCTTCAGTACGCTCCTCATGAGAACTGAAGTGAGGGGAGTAGAATACAGAAATTAGCCACATCTTTTCTTCAGCACACAACATTATGTTTTTCTAGTATATGCTTGTTTGTGGGGAAGGCATTCTCCAGAGTGTATGCTTCAAAAGGTAGGAAGTTAAATTGGAGTTCCTGGCCAGAGGAAGCACTGACAGCTAAAAAGAAATGCCACTCAATATTTAAACGGTATTTTGGAATATTCAAAGGAATCACCCAAGACAATGCCTGTCAGAATAAGCGTCTTTGCTGTGACAGTGTGGGGTTCTGGATTAGGCCCTAACTGGCCCAGACTCTAACAGAACTCCCTACCTTTAAAATAACCTTTATGATTAGATCAGAAATGTTGCCAAGTCTATGTAGCTTACAAAGAACTGCAGAGTTCTTCTAAGATTTTGTCTCTTCTTGCTATGTGGTGTTGGCTGACCAAGATCTAATATTAAATACCTGACTGCTTTAGTACCCTTTATTCAGTGTTCATGATGTGACTTTTTAAATGAAGTCTGTGGTTTGATACCTAGCCATTGTTCAGGTCAATATCCTTGGCTTCTGCGTTATAGAGACAAGAAAACAAAACTTTTTGAACTTGTGTTGCTGGCTTTTTGTATGCGCTAAATGGCCATTTGTGAAACTTGACAGCATAAAATTGTACTACTGATAGTAAATGTCTTTTTTTGCACTAGCCTTTGAGAGCTGTAACACATTTCAGTATTTTTACAATGTATTCTCTAGAAAGTGTGAATCTCTTTGTCAGTTCTGAAAAATATATGTAACAATGAAACCTCAAAAGATGTTATGAAGTGTACAGTTTGTGATAATTTTATATTTAAAAAGACAAGAAAAAGAACTCATTTGAAATAATTTTATTCTAATTGTTTCATATGTATTTTGAACAAGAAATAAAGTGATTAAAATCATTAATGTTTTTGCTTTCTTACAAGGGTAAACTTTTCAAAAGCAAATAGTGATCAGTGGGTTATAATTGCAGAGATCATCTTTTCCTATTTATTCTCTCCCTTTCCCATGCTGGAATTAATTCTTTGTGTACCTGCAGCATATTCCCATTGACTTGATGTCTTAAGATCAACTCAACCTCCAAATCAGTTCATTTTCATTTCCACGGGTGGGAAGATCAGCCTTCGTAACCTTTTGGCTTCAGGTTGAGCACTCCTGTATCCAAGTATCGTTACAAAATGTGTTATTCTCATGAATCTGTTACTTTAAAATTCTACACCATGAAGAGGTACAGGCCATTTTTGCCACCAGGTTTGCAGGGCTGGAGACAAAATGTCTTAGAATGAAAACAATTAAATCAAGCAGCTCCATTATTAACTAGTACTTTGTGTAATGCTTTTCACATTATCTTCCATTTCCTGCTATGATATTGTTTACTGTAATCTTCAAAGTCATTAATCCATATTTTAAATAATGGGTTAATTATTCAATTTAAGGCTTTTAAAGTATTCAAGATTATTGAAGCAGCTCACTTAAGAGACACAAGCCTGATTTCCACCTTCCTTGTTCCTAGTTACCTAGTCGTTTAGATCAAACAGAAAAGAACCCTACCACCATGAAAAGGATAAAAAAGGCAGATTTGGGCAGGCTTAACTTATGTTTAAGTTGAATTGGTGCTAATGACAAGACGTTATGAAGCAATGATAATCCATGGTAGACAGGCTCAAGCATGTCAGATACTTTGTCGGCACTGAGCCGGACAGCACTGCTTAAAAACAGGAAACCTAAGCTGCAAGTGTTCAGTTTCAGCTGGTTGTGACCTCTTTTCATTCTACCAGCTGCTTAATTCCATCTGATTAAAGCTGGGGGGAAATCACCACTGTAGTATATCTGCAGCACTGGAGAATATTGTCTGGACAAAAATAGTATCCAAGTTCAACATACAAGCAATTGTCCCTTGGCAGGCATTTGTAATTTTCCTGAAGTGAAATGAGATCTATAGTATTGAGGTTCCAATCCTGTTTCTGATATCTGCTGGCTGAACATTAATCTAAAGTCAAATTTCTGTGAAGATATAAATGCAGTTCTGTTCTCTGCTTCAATACAGGGCCTTGGTTTACATCTGTGATTGAAAGATTCAGTTTTCTTTGAAAAACTGCTTGATTTTATCTAGCAAAGGTAATGTATTTCTAGTTTGCCATTATCTCTAATCTTACAATTTCCTTTAATATATAAAATACTCATTTTCATTAGAAGGATGGGTTCTGATAGTTATGAGTAGTATAGTTAATTTTGGAAAATTAGCTGTAATTTGTGTAGAAGCAATACCACCTTCTCTAAGACTTTGTTGCAGTCTGTGCAATATAATTTCCTCTTAAAGTCCTAATTCTTCTATTTCACTCATTCCTGAATGTTTCTGCATTCCTTACAATAAGCAAATTTACTAGCCCACAGAGGAGCTGGAGAACATGCAGCTTAAAAGGCTGCAAGAACCAGAAGGGAAACCAGGAGCAGATTTTTCAGAAGAGAAGAAAGGAGGGCAAACAGCTCTCAGAGATTTAGCCTTTGTATTAGTTCTGCTCCAACCAATAAGCAAGAAATGGGTATTCTCCAAGGCAGTGTGGTGGCTGGGGTGGCAGGTGTCCCCCTCTTCTGCAGTGCCATGTCCCCAGCCTGGCCCCAGCGCAAGGCTCAGGTCAGGCTGCATGGTGGGAGGCTTTGCCCCTTACCCCTCTCCTGCACCTGCTTCTGCAAGTTGAAAGGGCTCAGGATGCACCATGTTGTTTCCAGACTTCCACGTGGTTTTGGACAACCTTATGGTTTGGGGAAACTTTTGGTGGCTTTCCAGCTTGCCTCAGAAAAACACTAAAACAGTTCTGTCTGATTGACCTCAGGAGAGGAGAATGGCTCCTGTAAAAATCCACACTGCTCTACTCTCTAGACCACTGAAAAATAAATACTATATTATTTCACAAATTATTAAATGTTCTTACATGCAGAGAAGGGTACTGTCTCAGCCAGTGCACACTATTATGACAACATTAAAAGTGATGCAGAGAAAATCAGGGATCAGAACTGAATCCAGATCTCCTGTCTTCTAGGTCACTACCATTTCTCTAAGTGGATTTGTACTTTGAACGAATTACATGAGAGTCTCCCAAAGGAAAAGTTATGCATAGGGAGGCAGAAAATTAATTTTAAAAAAATTATTTATATAGTGTCCTCTTATCCTGCTAAAACACATTGGTTCAGATAAGGAAGCAGAAATATTTTCTCACAGTAGTGCCTACTATGTCATTCTGAAAGTTGAATAAAAGCCCTCCTGCTGCTACTGTTGTAGATAACAGAACTGGGTTTTTAACTCAAATGACAGACACATGTATTTTTAGAACAAAAGGTCTTGCATGAACTTCATTCTCTGTGCTGCTTCTATGCAGTTTGGTTGATTGCAATGCTGGTTACAGTCATACAAAACAGATTTTTTCAAACCTTTAAGACTATGGCAGTATAAAGACAGAAATCTTTATCACTTGTCACAATCTGAAGGTGGCATTTTAGGAGCAGTGCAAGTGCTCTGATTTGCACATGCACTGATTTTGCTTAACATGTCCACCGTGCTCAAATTGCTCAATTACTCTCCCCTTTGGAATTTCAGAATGCAGCAATCACAGCCTAAGCTTTTGTGCTGAAGTGGTGAGCATACTCCCACTCAGGTGCTTTTTTGCCTTCTCCAGCATGTGTCTTTTATGTCCTCAGGCTTCATAATACACCTCTTGAAAAAACAGCCGTTGTCTTTGTGTCAGTGTCATACACCACACGGAGTAGTGCATTTCCAGTTAAGATGACTAGTCACAGTTTCCCATAGCTTTCATAGCTTTTCAAAGTAAATTCCCTTTGCTCTAGTGCTGCTTCTTAAGGGAAATGGTGAAGAAAATTGCTCTGGTCCAAAGAGTAAGTGAGATTGACAAGATTTTGTTGCCTGTCCCAACTCTAACAGAATTTGAAACATAGAGTCTTTGAGGATCAAAATTTTCTTTGAGTGACTGAAGACAACTTTCTGTAAGGTTGGCTGTTATGAAGCACTCACTGAAATTCAAGAATCAAGTCAAGACCTGAGATTTTACATACTAAATACCATCTGTGATGTTACATAAACCCAAAGTATTCGTAAAGTCTTTGCAAAGTAGAATTGGATAGATGTTTTATGCAAGGCTGATTGTGCTTTACTCAATAGTACATAAAAATCCCAAAAATATTGAAATATGACAATGGTTTTATACTTAAATATAGATGAAACTAAAAAACCAGAAGTATGGCTCACATATTCAGATTTATTTGACTTAGAATTTACATTTAGAAATTCTTGACCTTTGAACTCTTCATTTCTGGGCTCTGTGTCCATTAAGTCCCCAGAGAAACCTGCCTATTAAGCTTCTCTGCCTTTAGCCTTGTTCTTTAGGATATGTTAAAGCCAGCTTGTTAAAACAAAATCATAACTATCAGTTTCAGACATCCCCGAATTAAAAGCCATGAAATATTTTTTGTTAAGGAAACATCCTACTAAAATGCCTCTGATACCAAGTCAGACTAAAATGAACTAGCAAACCATCATAGACAGATCGATAGTTGTCCACAACCTTCCTCATCATTAACAAATTGCAGCCAAGGAGAAAAGTACCTGTGCCCAGCTCCTTATGGCCAGAGCCCTGACCAACACATCAGCCAAATCCCAGACCTGGAAGGTGTCCAGAGAGGCAGCATCAAGCAATTCCTTACTAATTTCCCTTTGTGGATTGTGCTTCTGGCTTAAATGTGCTGAGATTTAGACAAATAATGTCAGGCCTTTTAACTGGTTGGTGAGGTGGGTGTTGGAAACACTTGGCTGGAGAGCATTGCCTCCAGCAGCTCACTAGCACAGGGGCTGGTGGCTCAGTTCTTTCTGTGCATATAGGCAGAAGTGTTTCACAGGAGGAAGCTGGAGCAAAATTTGGTTTGGATTTGTGGCTGCTGGCTGAAAGTGAATGTGGATGTTCTAGGAAATGTGTGTCTGGGTTTTTTTCCTGAAACTTCATTTCTAAACTGTTGATCAGTTCTTTATTCCTAAAACCTGATAAAATCAATCCACTAATTAGCGGTTGGAAACCAAACCTGTCACGCAAACACACAACAGTGGCAAGCACCAGAAAAAATATTCCCTCCTCTTCTTCCCAACTTCCATGAAATCATTTATGTATTCAGAATGACCATCCACGGCAATAACACAGGGGATCATTCTCATCTCACAAACATTTTCTTTGGCAGCAAAAACCAGTTCACATGCTTTAACTGTGGCACAAATGCTCTTTAATGAGATGAGCATAACCATAAATTCAACCTCTATTCAGGATGTTTCGGAGAAGCAGCCTTTTGGGTGAGACAGAAGGAAGAAATCCAGGATAGATAAGATGAATAAAAAAAATAAATGTATTGTCAAACTACACAATGTTTAGTTGCTCTCAGCTGGCTCCCATTAGTTCTCTTGGCCTGGTTTTAAAGTGACTTTACATAAATATCTCTAGCAGAAAAACAAATGTCAGTCATGCAGATAGAACCATTTATCTGAATAGCTGTAGAGCCTGGTTTCTAATTCTTTCAAATGAGAGAAGGAAAGCTGTCTGGCACTACCCATCCATGGTGCCACACGAGGTCTTGGCCAGCTGATTGTGATAACCTGCCTGCAGTGTGGTAATACAAGCTAATTTTGGTATTCACATAAAGAACTCATATGCTCATATAGGCTCTGATTGTCTCCCAGGTGCAGTGAATTATGTGTAATTTTGACTGACATTGTTGTCTGGTAATACTTATCTGTGTGCTTGCCTGCTAGTAATAATTGGATTTCAATATTTACATTGAGTCCTAATTGAATTTGGATATTTAAGTTATATTATGCAGACAAACACAGGCTGCATAGTCAAGTACAATGATATCAAGCATAGCTTTCAGAAATCTAATAGAAAATCTACAACAAATGTTTTAAAAGTGCACGCTGTACAAATGACAAAGCATATTATGAAATTAAATTCCTTTAAAGTGTTTATTTTTTTTCCTCCTACCTCGGGAACAGTACACGTGGCTAGGAGGGTCACATCTAGATTCTTTCCTGTTCACCAATGAATGCAAACTATTTTGTTTCATCTGGAGACCCTACCACAGCGAGCTGTGGGATTGTACTGAAAGGAAATATTGTTACTGTTCCCTTTCAGGCATGTCACCCAAAAGCCTTCTGCACCGTCCAGGCAGCTCCTTTCCTGTACCCATCATGGTTGATATTTAGGTGACTGCATTGAGCCTCACCTCTCCTCAGGGGCAGAACTTACAAAATCCAGGATCAGCTCGGTGAAGTAAGTGTAATCTCCATGGCTTCTCTTTTTGCTTCAGGATTGAAAGCACATGAGACAACTCCCCTTATAACAAGTCCTTCTCTCCTCAGTTCAGGCCGTTTCCATTTGAAATGATACTTTGAATAAAGCTTAGCCCTTTTCCTATCTTCTCTACCCCCCTACCTGCATGCAGAGGAAGAACATGACACAAACCCCCCACTTTACTCTGAATTACTGCAGCCCTGACATACAGAAGTTGTAGAAAATTGTGTGGGAGGGTGATCTATCTTCCTCCACTGCATAAGCAAGACCATGTCCTGTCCTCAGAGCAACTGGCTACATCCAACACCTCTGTTCCACGCAAAAGCGGAGTCCTACCAGCACAGCCCAGAAATATGTTGTTTCCCACCAGCATAATTTTCAGTTGCCAGGGTGACTATCTGCCTTGCCCATCAGTATCTGCTCTTGTTAAACAATACTTCCAACCTAAGAAGGATGCTGAGGAGGCAGCAAAAAAGGCGAAGGGGAAGAGAAAGGGAAGAAAATGGAACATACTAAATTCTAGTGAAAAATATGCAGTTTTGCTTCTGTAAGTGTACCACAGCTGGTGTTGCTTGGTTTTGTTCATACAACTTGATGTGCTCAACCCTGCAGACCGGCAGATATTTTTAAATTACTAGTTTGTCCAAAGAAGTTGAATTAAGAAATTGAGCTATTCTGATTGTGCAAGGTGAGATTCTAAAGAGTAAGAATATATTGTTTCATATCTTCAAAAGCTTTCAGAGTTACAGCTGATTGTCTGGTGAGTGATGACTCTTGCCAAGTGCTGGCTGCAGTCCTAGGTCAGGAGAAATCCACTAAAAATGTTGCTCTATTTTGAATTCAGGCTGCATGCTGCTGGCAGCATCGGATTAGTCACCAGAATATGTTATTCTTCTTTTGGGCCATTGGCACAGGGCTTGATGATGTCAACATTAATCAGAATGTCCTATGACAAGAATAGAGGAACACAGACACATTTCCTTCAGCTGTTTACCTAGGAAACAGAAAAACTAGATGAGTTTTATCATCCAACTTCAGTATCAATGCTTGGTGACAGCAGTCAAAGAGATTACTTTGAGTGTTTAGTGTCACTTTGTATCATTTAGATTTAATAAAGCAATGAAACTTCTTATTTTGGAACAAACATTCAAACTGCAAGCATTTTGATTCAAGCATAACTATACGTTCTGGAGAAACAAATGAGATATACAAACAGGTATAACGTCTCTCTACATACAAAGGTGTGTTTTCCCCTGGAAGAGGAATGTTCCTGTTCCCTGCATCCAAGGAAGAGTTTCTGAATATGCAGGTGGGTTCATTACAAGTCGCAGTCCTGACTGCTTCTGAAACAATCCTGTTGCTCTCTGTGATGAGTAAGACCAAGCTGACATTGCTCAGTTCTGGCTTCTGAGCAGCACTGGTGCACTGGCGTACAGCACTGGCCGCTGTATACAGTCTGTAAAGGGTTTTCAAACCAGTAAATTTAATTATTGTCTATCAAGATTACTACAGCCTTTGTTTTAACCTTGGTATAGGGCTTTTGCCTGTACAAGGTACAAATGAAAACACAGACCTGGTCCTTTTGAACTGGGAGTGGTAAGATATCTCGGGTTTCTTAAGAATACTACAGGATTTGTTCTGAGGTGTTTTTTTTTTTTTTTTTTCATTTTGTTTCCCAAAACTTCAGCCTTTGGCCCCACAAGAAGGTGCTGGGTTTTAAGCTTTTATTAAAGCAGATGTTACTATTGTACTGTAAATTTGAGAGTGCAACTGAAGCATACCTGGAAGACTACAAATTCAGATACATGTAAATGTTGACATTCACTACCCACAGTACACACCACATAGGTTTTTGAATAGTTCTGTGAATTTGTGACTATTTGAATTGAGATTATTCCATTTACACTCCTGAAAACTGTAGATTCCTTCACTTTTGAAGTAATACAGCAACTAAAGCTAAGGATTTGTTGGGTGGGTTACTGGAGAGATCATGTGCAAGAGTTTGCAGGATCGTTCCTTCTTTATGAAAGGCAAAATCAAGCTTAGAATTAAGCTTCATGAGCTGTAGAGAGTGTGAGCAGAGCCAAGTTATCTTATTTGTTTCCTGTCCTACCCACCTACATGAACAAATCATTCCTGTTCTGCTCATCCCTAAAAGGCTGAAATTATTTGTCATAGTGATGGCCCCTCAGTCCCCCTCTGTCTCCCTCAGCTGCATCAATCTAATATTCCTTAACCTGCTGAGCATTTATTTAAGAAATATAAAAGTATTGTCTTCCCCTTTGGTCACAGAAAAAGGAAAAATTTCTCTTTCTTTTTGCTCCATCTTCCCTTATACCCAACCTCAGAACACTACAAAGACAGGGCTGGATCTTCTGTACATTTCTCGTGTCCTACAGTTGCCTGAACAGGCATATGTAGACGAAGGTAACTTGTGCCATGCTGTAACTAGGATGAAGAAATCATTCCTTCAGTTTTGGAGTGTATTTGTGTAAAATCAAACCATCACTGTAGCTAGTGACTAGATTTTCCTCTACTTATCCCCACACTTTGATAACGTTGATCATTACATTTGGATTTCTGAATGTGTGATACTTATATCCCATGTTCTCTGTGACCTCTGGCTGTTTAAAAGATTGTTTAATTTGTGAAATCTGAACAAACACCACAGCTGAACAAACTCTTTCAAACTCTTTTATTCTGTCTCATTTAACATAATGACAAACTGCTTATTACTAATAAATAACTGTGTTCATTTCACACATACCTGCTTAGAACGATCTGTTTCTTTTCATTAAAATGATTCTGAAGTTTCCTATACAGTAAATCTTAGAAGATTGGACATGAAAATTGTAGACCTGACTATTACAAACATGGTTTTTCTTCTGCATTTCTACTAGTCTCTTCCCCAGTGACTCTCATCACTGAGTGTTACAGGATGGAGTAGGGAATACCTCATTCTTAGCTGACACGTTCTGACCCTTGGCACCCCACCACTGGCTGCCACCACCATGTTCATGTTCATAATCATGTTCATGATCTGCTTGTCTCAAAAGGTCTTGAACCTTTGTAGCATTCACAGTGAATAACAGATTGTTTATGCTTAAGTTACTCCTACATTCTTGTGGCTAAGCTACTCCCCAGTTCTAAGGGGCTAACTAAACCTCGTCTACTTATGTTGACTCTGTTGTCAACTAGGCTTAACTTATGCTAACTCCTATACTCACAGGCATACTTCAACACATTTTGAATACTTTTTCTTATTTCTTAGAGTTTTTGAGTTTTCACTAAATTTTTCACTGTAAAAGTATCCTGCAAAAAGATTGAATTCAAGTTTAGCTTAAAAATAAGCTTGTGAGGGCAACACATAGCACGGAACTAGTTGCCAGCTGGTATACCTGGTGACACCCCCACCAGCTCAAACAGCAGTGGTCAATTTCACCGGTTAAGTTGCACCAAAACAACTATATGTGGAAGTAGCGTAGATTACAAATTATAAGATGATCATTTTAGGCAGCTCAAGCAGAAAAAGTAACCAACACCAACAACTCCCCACCCCACCCCCACCCCCTCAACAACCCCCAAAACCTTAAACCAGCACAATTTAATACTAGCCACGGATAACATGCAATTTGGTAATGTGGCATCATAACAATTACTTGAGATTTACTCATGTGTAACTTTAGAAAGTTCAAAAGTAATTTTATAGGCTTAAAAAAATAGAGAAAGCAAAAAACCTCCTTCATCCCACCTCTTGTATTAAAGTTTGTGCAGACATTTTTATATATATATATATATATATATATGTACACACAAAACACCCACCCATCTCTGACTATAGTATAAAAGATTTTGTGTCATCCCAAAGATGTTCTGGGACAAAGAAGTGGGGCAATCAGCTTGAATATGAACAGACCCCAGTGACAGTACCCAAATCAATTATTTCAGGAGAGCACCCATCATGTCATGCTTTTCCAGGACACAAGGACTATGTATAGTTGAACACATCATAATATTCAGATAAAGTCATAATACTTTTGTACATATCAGTAGTGAAAAACTGAACAGTTCACAGTGGCTACCTGGCCTGGGAACAAGAGTATAATGGTAATCCAGATGCAGGATTAATTCATGAATGAACAAGAACATTCGCAGTAGTGAGAATCTGGAAGCATGCAGTACTCCTACTGCCAATTTATAAAGCATAAACTGTAGCAGAGACCCAAAAAAGAATCAAAATAAACACAGCAGGAGGAGAGTAGTTCTTGAGAAATAAAAAAACATGTGATCCTTTCTGAAGAGAATTTTTCCCCTGAAGAGGATTAAATTTCCCCTGTAGTTCCTCTTTACATATAAACTGTAATTCCACCTTCAACTCTTCAGTTCTATGTCTGTTTCTCCACAAAAGATAGTATTATCTTTGCCAGCAAGAACTAGTTAATGACACAGAGAGATTTCCAACAGAAGTCTGGTCCAAGAACACTGTATCTAAGACTATTGAAGTTCAGTTTGATCTAGTCTGATTTTATAAATAACATCAAAATGAGCCTTCTGACAAAGGGCTAAACTAATTTTATGCCTTTTCAGAGACTTAGGAAAAGTAAACATCTCTCCTGGAGACTTTCTTCAGGCCCCCAGATATATACCCAGGGTTTATTTATGTAATTAATAGTAGATGCCAGTATTATGCTGCTTTAGCTATTTTCTACAATTAGGTTTTGGTTACCTGCCTACAGTAGTAATCTTGATAATCACAGCAGCCATTTAGCTGTGCACCTAACATCAGATTATTTTTTTCTAGCTGAAAAAAAATATCTCTGCATTCCTGAATGTAGAAGTGTTTGATAGGTCTTTCCTATCACTTCGTCTATGGTGACTTTTATCTAAGATGAGCATCTTGTAAAAGGTGATATGCATGTTTTATAGCCATGGACAAACGTCAAGGCCTCTGTATCAACAGTGCTAGTTTAGCAATAAGTACCCCTATGCACAAGGGTCTGCTATCCAGTTGTGACCTTACCTTTACAGAGACTCATCTAGTGAGTGTTGATGGATAATTTAATTCTGAACTTGCTGTCACATCTGAGCTGACACCTGCTTAGTGCCATGTATCAGATCTGCCATTCTGATTGTGTTAGCTGAGCAGGTGCTGTCCCTGAGTGCACAGGGGCACACAAGCTTTTTGAAGACTCAAATAATTACCCTCTGTGGAAATTTTATGGAAGGCAATACTTGGAAAGAAGACTGGACCCCAGGCAAGAGTTTCCCTTCAACACTTCACCTTTTGTTGTGTTTTATTTTGTTTCTATTGGACAAAAATAATGTGGTTGTCCTTGATCTCAGGCTATCTAGTGTGAGTACAGAAGCTGACTTGCCTCCTGGCTATCACTGCGATTTGGGACCTAAGTGTAGTTCCTTGCAACAATTTCCTTACCTTGGCATTACCCCACACTAGGTCTTGTATTACAACTGTATTTTCATGATTAATTGATTCAGATGTATTGTTTCCTAACACATCTGAGCAACACTGGGTCCTTCACAAACAAAATGACATGGGTTCTTAATGTATTTGTCTATATCGTCACTGTAAAGCATGGACTCAGATACAGTAACCCCCATCTCTGGTTTTCCTGGAGGGAATGGGCTCATGCACAGGCTAGAAGATCTGTGATTACCCACTGTCCTTGGACCATTTATTCTAAAAAAATACACAAGAAAATGTGAGGCAGCATGTAAAAATTATTTCAATAAATTGAATTCTGTTTTCAAAAGGAAGGGAGAAATATGATTTTGCATTCTAATTTATTTAGATGCATTTATATGTTCTCTCTCCTCAGATAAACGGTGTCAAACAACCATCTGTGTAATGTACTTTAGTCCCATACTGCAGCTATTTGCAGTGACTAATATCTTGTTGCCCATCACCTAAGCTATTACAATGCCAGATATGCTAATTACTTCCTTGAATGTGCAGTACAAAATGTGCTTGGCTTGAAACCATTCTTTAGACAAGGAAAGCATGTATTTTTTTTTCCTGGCAGTTTAATTGCACGACTGTCAGCTGGATCACAGCAAACATCTTTTCCTTCCTCATCTTTCATGCCCTAGTCTGTCTTCTTGCAGTGTGCTTGCAATTGCTAAGTAGGAAAATAATAAAGAAGAAAAGAAAGAACATTTACAGCTTACAAAGCTACATATGTGGTCTTTTTAACACATGTATGAATATAGGTGAGTAACATAGTCTTCAGGAAAGGAAAGAAATGAAAGCCATTGAAAATAAGCCCAACTTCCATGAGCATTATTGGTATGTCCATCCTATAGAGTTATACAAAGGCCATTGACCTAAAAGGGAATATTTACACTGACAGAAGTAGTCTTGAATCAGCCTACATAAAGACGAGATAGTATGTTCCACAGCTTGTAAGAACTACTTTGCAGCTGGGTAGGGATGGAGGTCAACTGAATGGCTGGCTGTTCAAATGTCATCAAGAAACATCACAGAGACTAGACCAGGAAGGTGGATCATGAAAGGGCAAGGGCAAAGTTCAAATAGTGACAGGGTGTAGTCATCCAAAAAGATCTTATTTTTTATGAATATTATAAAATATAGACTCACTAGTTAGAAATATCTAGCTTTTGTAATTTTGGATGCTCAGTTTTAACTCCAAACAATGTACTTCTGTTATTTTGAAATAAGTTTTGCTTTAAAAGAAATTTTACTTTTTTTTAAAAAACCAGCCTTTCCTTTATTCCCTACCTCTATTACTCCTCCAGATAGAAATTGGAAGTCCTCACAGTTCAATCTCAGCTTAAGGTTGCTGCCCACTTCTACATCTCTGTGTTAGAAAACTACCAAGATCAAGGCCAAGTTCTTCATTCACTTTATCTCCCTCCAGAAGCATTCTTGGTCCACACGAAAAGTCTCTCCATGTGCAAAATACCCAAACTATTTTTTTACTCTGTCTGGCCTAACAGACTGACTCTATAGCTGTGTGCAGCTGCCCTGTGACCAACTCCAGGTGGACAAGACAGTATGGCATGCCTTCCTGCTGGAAAAGACCAAGGTGAAGGCTGAAAAGATAGCTGGGATCTGTAATCTTCTGATACTCAAACTGAGCATCAGCTGTCAATATGGACATGAGGTGTCAGCCACCCAGAGTATGCTAGGTGTTCCAGTTGCTTTGGAGGTCAGGTATCTCAGATGTAATGTGCACATAGACTTGACTCCTTCTTTGTCTTGTTTATGCATACAGAGGCCAAGAAAGGCCTTAATATCTATCCATAAGAAAAGTATTATTTTAAATTACATCATTTTCTTTATTTCACTCTGCTTCTGTCTTGAGATAGGAAGGATCTTTGGACCTTGTTTCTTAAGACTAATATCATCTTTGCAGCCAGACTGAATCCTCTCAGTTTTTGCTCGTATCCTCTTTAAGGTACAATGTGGCCTTGTTGAAATTTAAACATTCAATGTAAAATTCAAAGCAAGCTTTGGTTGAATCATAGAACAGCCCAGGTTGGAAGTAACCTCAAAAGATCACCTGTCCAGCTTTTCATGGGAAAGGGAGCCTAGATGAGATTACCTAGCACCTTGTCCAACTGCATTTTGAAAACCTCCCACAACAGGGACTCTACCACATCCCTAAGGAGGCTGTTCCAGTGAATGATTGTTCCTAGTGTAAAAATTTTTCTTTCTTATGTTGAGGTGAAAACTCTCCCAGTGCAACTTGTACCCATTACCCCTTGTCTTCTCTTTGTGACTTGTTGTGAAGAGACAGCCTCTGTCCTCTTTGTAGCCACCCTTTAAATATTGGAATACTGTGATTGGTCTTGAGTTGTTATTATCACTGTTCTTTTTGAGAATTTGTTATATGTACCATGTCTTTATGACATTTGAAAAAGTATCAGCCTTTCAATCTCACCAAAGATTTCTTAAGCATCCAGATATAATTTAAGGATTACAAAATAGTTTCTTATAACTCAATAGCAAGACAAAAATCACTTGAACCTTGAAACTATGTGAGGAGTGTTAATGTTTTGTGTGCATGGAAAACTTAAAACCCATTGTGTTGCTGTAATGCTTCACCTGCTGGTACAACTGATACCTGCAATTTCTTAAATTTTTTTTAAAAAACAGGTCAAGATCATTCTGTACCTTTTATTTAGTTGTATTGCCATAAAACACCAGTCTCCTCCTAATACTGAAATAGAGACCTCTGCCTTGGGTATTTACTATGGAAAAACACAGACTGAAGTTAGACCCCTGGTCTTATTGTACCTAAATGAAAGGTCTCAGGGAAGGATTATAAAAAGCATATATCATTACAGACACAGCCTTTTCATGCTTGCAAAAGCACCTTGGAATAACAGCAATGCAAAAAAGCAATAAGAAATGGAGAGGAGAAAATACTGTGACTTGCCACTGAGCCTGTAAACCCTTCAGTTGGCAGATATAACCATAAGGAGTGCATGGAGTTGTATCCCAGCTGACTACAGATGAGCAACACTGCAATTTTTCTGAAATAACCTCTTCAGAAACAATTTTTTCCCTCCAGACAGACCCACAATAACCAAACCAGCTATTTTAAAATGGTGACAGCACCTTAAATATCTTGTTATTTTTAAAAGGAGATGGAGGGATTGCTAGAAGAGATAATATATTTCATTAGGCCAACACATGTACATGAGGTTGTTGTCATCTGTGTGACTTTTATTTCTCTATGATTGTGAGCCTTCAGGGATTAAATTATAAATTTTTTTCTGTACTCAGAAATGTTTGGGGTTTTCTAATGTGTGGTTGGTTGACCCTGGCTGGATGCCAGGTGCCCACCAAGCCACTCTACCACTCCCCTTCTCAGCAGAACGGGGGGGGGGGGGGGGGGGGGAAGAAAATAAGATTAAAAAAAAATTAGGGTCAAGATAAAGGCAGTTTAACGCAGCAATAGTAAAGGTTGTGTGTGCAGAAGCAAAGGAAAGCAAAAGATGTTATTCCCTACTTCCCACCAGCAGGCAATGTTTGGCCACTTCCCGGGAAGCCAGGCTTTAGTATGCACAGTGGTTGCTCTAGAAGAGAAACACAATAAATAATGAATGCCCCCTCTTCCTTCTCCTTTCTCTTAGCTTTTTATCTGAGCAAATGTCATACAGTGTGGAATATCGCACTGGTCACTTTGGGTCAGCTGTCCTGGCTGTGTCCCCTCCCAAGATCTTGCCCACCCATGGCCCTCTGGTGAGGGGTCAGGGGGAGGTTGGTGAGACAGCCTTGACGCTGTGCGAGCGCTGTTCAGCAGTAGTCATGGCTGCTATGGGGCTCAGCCAGGCCCAAGACATAATGAAACAGAGATTCCTATGTATTTTACAGAAAATTATAGTAACAGTACCCTTCATATAATTTACTGAAAGTGAAAATAGCAAGACAATTAGCATGGCTGAAAGCACACACAAAATGGAAACCTTAGTGTTTTCTGATAAAAATATATCTGGACCTCTAAACTGGTATGCAACGTACAAGGACCTAGACAGATTTTTCATAGCGATCTGAAGTAAAATACATCTATCTGGTGGTCTTTTTTTCTTTATGTAATTCCAATGGTACTCTACAGTTCAAGGGTTGCTTTTCAATGCAGCTTTTTACAGATGGTGTCTAATGTGTGTTACACTTAAATAAAAAAACAGTGGCTTTGAATCTAAGATTTTTCATCTGAGGTCTACCTTGCCAATTCAAGGATGTCTATGTTTTTTGTTTATCTGTATGGAAAGGACAAAATGACTGCAGCCTTGGTGTACAAAAGCCTGTGCTTCCCCAGCTCATGTGCCACCCCTACCACAAACACCTGTACAAGGTGATTATCCTCTCACAGCTCCTGTACTCTGGATCATTGCAAATTCCATCTGTAATTTTCCTGAAGGACTTGTAGTATCTTCTAAAGTGTTTCTTTCTTGGAAGTCTGTGTGTCTTTTTTGTATGCTGCATGCTGATAGATTGATAGTGCACATCTTGCCTCAGGCACTTCTTGTGTTGCCTTCAGCTAGCCATCAGCTGAACAGTACACCTGCAGTTCTCTCAATCTCACAAAATCCACAAAAAAGAAAGGAACTACCCAATGCTATGTAGCAGAGGGGTGAGGTGACACACACTGAGAAACAGCTCTTGTCACTGCTTACCCAGTCAGTAACCATCCCCTGCAAGCCAGATGAGTAGTGGCCAGTGAGGCTGGCACGTTCATGTCATTCAAAACAGCTATGGTTGTACAGCTAGGCAGCAAAGCCAGACAGTGGAGCTTGCACCCAGCCCAGAGGCCTCCCATTTTAAACACTTCCAGTTTCAGCCAGAATCTTTCTTTTAATACAAAATGGCAAAAGATCTAAAAATAACAAAAAGAAAGAGCCTCAAACAGGAGGTTATAGGATTTCTTATTCAGTGGTAATCAATTAGACTTTGGATTTCTGTTGAGTGTCTCTTGTGCTCCTGAATTTCAAAGATAAAACGCTGGGTTAACAGGAAAAAAAAAAAAAAGCCAAAGGCTAAAATCAAGGAACAAAGAGAGAAAAGGTATCACACTGTGGTTGCCCTGATGCATTTTGTGTTGTAAATCAACATGTCAATCAGAATAAAAGAAGATTTTTATTTCTGCTTCTACCACTGTTAAGTTGTGCTAAGAGAATGGGAAGTGTGAGCCTCATGGGCTCAGAATGACTGTTCACACAGCCAAACAACAGGCTTGACTATAATCCACAGGAACAGGTAAGAAGAAGTGAGAGTGCATTAATGTAGTGTTTTTTTAAGGTTTTGCAGAAAGTTAATCCATGTAGAATTGAAGTTTTCTATTTATATGAAGGCCCATGTCTCAGAAGAAGCCAGTGAGTCAGTGATTAACTAAGACAACACTGTATGGGTTTTGGAGCACTGTGTTGCCAGGTGTTTCAAAGAAAATCCTTTAGCGCATCCAAGTGCTGACCGAGTGTAAAATTTTGGGCGTCAATTCTCTTAATCTTTGCTCCACAGTGATATTAGAACAGCCAGAAGCACTGGAACAGATAAGGCATATTTTTCTCACAACCTTTGACCACTTCCTGAGCATCTTCCTCCCTGAAAAATATTCCACATGGTGGAAGATGGAGAACAACTGGCAAGCAGCTAAAATGTCGTATCTAAGATAAGCTACTCTCTTATTAAGGCAGTTCTTTGCTAAGTAAAGGTGGACATTTTGGTATATCTGAATGGTACAAAGGGTGTGTGTTAGTAATGAGACCCTGTATTATCTTCCCCACCTCCACTGTAAGCACTTACCTTAGCATGCAGAAACCGTGCTAGATGTTGTCTGATCCTTATCCAAGTAAATGAGGTGTTTGATTTTTCCTAGGTTTGGTTTTGTCCTTATAAATAAAAGTTCTATCTATACCTGAATCTCTTTTGTGTACCATGAAGACATGGTATAGAGTTGACTGAGTAAGAGGAACAATTATGATAATAAATGAGGAATGAAGAGATCAAGAAAACAGCATGGAAAAATGTTATGAATCAACACTGGGAGTAGGTGGAAAATAAAGAGCCTTGAAGAATGGATAGACAAAATGCAACTACACTGTATAGGAAGGCTTTCATCATGTGAAAGAAGTGCTCCAATTAGATTAATCTAATCCTCTCATCAAAAGATGTCCTTTGTACCTCTCCTCAGCAGCTGTCTCCCTGCAGGACGACAGGGAGCCCTGACACAGGATAGTCCTCTCCACTCATAGGACTCTACGACACAGGCCAAAGTTCACCAGTAATTTGAGCAGTTTAGCAAAGAAAATTGATAACTCCAAAACAAATGGTTAACAGCAATGAGAAGAGGTGCTTATGAGCAGCACAGGCTTATCATTGACAGCAGATCACCTTCAAGATGACCCTTCTAAAAATTATGAGCTGATGTCAGTGTTCTACATGTAGCGTGTATAAGATACCTCTATTTCTCCTCTTCTTTAGAGAAAAACCCCAGCAATAAATATTTCAGTAAAATTTTGTGTTTTAACTTTCCAGACCAGTTCTTCCCCTCTGGCAGATTGATGAGGAACAATCTAACATCCTTCCCTGCTGGTTTGCTGTAGATTCCTTTTGTGGTGTTTATTACCATTTCTCTTTAAAATCAAATGGTAATGCAAAAATAAAAACTCAGCACCGATTTTATTATGTCAGTTTCTGCTGGCTTCTGTGTTGTCAGTTTTACTGTTTGATTGTTGTGAGCCCAAAAATAACCCTGGCTTTTGGGGTCTGGCTTTTCATTTTCTTTTTTTTTTTTCTTTTTTTTTTTTTTTTTTATAAATAGTATCATGAAAACAAGCTCTATTCCTTAGCCTTCTCAAATCCACTGACTAGATGAACAATTGGCCACAATTCATGGCAAAATGCAACCTGCAGAGATGAGTACCACATACTATGTATCTTAGCTAAAATGTTTTTATTTGACAGCTCCTGCAGAAACTTTCTTTGCTAGAGGTCAAACAATACAGTTAGTAAACAAGTGATCTGAAAATTAACTGCATAATTAGCAGTTTGGGTGCATTATAAACAACAGTTAATTTCGAACAAAAATAGCTTTAATTGACATGAAATTCCATAGTCATCTGTAAGAAAACACAGAACTGACAGAACTAGAAACTGACAAGTGGCTGAACAGGATGGACAGAAAAATCTAAGGAAAAAGTACTTACCCATCCACAGCTTGGGAGTGTTAATCATTATGATCACACAGACCTTCACTTTGCCAGTCTGGGAACTACCAGGCATGGAGTTTGTTATTTTTTTTTTAATTCTTACAGTTAGTCACCTTTATCTAAATATCCTTCCAGTTACTAGTTCCTGCTTGCAGACCCTAAAAGTCTTCCACTGGACGTGCACATCTCTGCACAGTATGTTTAAGCAGCAGGGTCACCTTTCCTACCTCCTTTTTACACTCCAGGTGCCCTTGAGAATCACCTGCCTTAGCAACTTAAAACCACAGCTCTAACCATACTGGGGAATTCCAGAATAATTAGTCCAAAAGGAAATCCTGGAGGTCTCTGGTCCAAGTTTGAAGGGCCAACTTCGAAGTCAGATCAAATTTTGAAGTTAGATCCTAGTGCTCAGAGTCATATCTAGACAGAGATTCTTCTCCCCGTTGAACTGAGGACGTGAGGACGAGATTTAGGGTCAGGTCAGCTTAAGAAAGTAGTTGCTCAAGACAAAGTCACAACCTTTCTTCTGCAGACCATAAGAAACACCATGTTTTGCATTGCTGTAGCAAGTCAGGTCCAGCAGACACACATAAAACAGAATGCTCCAGCTCAAGTGTGCAACTGTCTGTGCACTTGAAATTCAAAGAAGTTATATCATTATTATTATAGAAAATAAAAGATCGGATGGGATGTTTGGATGTGGCCTAGACCAACCCTTGCTCAAAGCATGATTTGACTATGCCTGTGCTAGATGGCTTCAGCTTTCCTAGTAGCTGGGACAAGGGGAAGAGAGATGGGGCAGAGCTCAGGCATCACCCACTCTTTCCCTCCTGGGCACTCTATTCACTTAGTTATGTCTTTAAAGTCAATTTTTGGACTCACTTAAGTGTAGAAAATAAAGATTTATCCAATCTTTGCATGAAAACAAACAAAGGCCCTAGCTTCATCACAGTATGCCTGCTGTTTTCTCTGCAAAGCCTAAGAAGAATCTGAACCTTAAAAGAATATATGTAAAAAACATAGTTCCATGACGTTCTACAGTATTTTACTAGGTTGTCAACCTCTAAACCAAAATACTTGCCTGGAGACTAGACACTGAAAAACATAGTGACATATGCTGGTATTTACCCCAAGACAACCTGAAGTTGCAACCTTCAAACCATGGAGACACAGATGTTGAAATTTAAATTGCCAGATAGGAACTTTCTTCCACTACTTCAATTTCAGTTCTACTTTCCTTTCAAATTCTGCTTTTAATGTGGCAGAAATTTCATGGAAAACATCCATTTTCTTAAAATATGGGATGCAGTTTATAAAAATAATCCTGAATTGCTCTTGTACTTTCCTAGCGTTAGGGATAGAAATTTTGAAAAACATTGATCTTAACAGAGAAGTCCAAATTTCTTATACAGTGATTTTAGATCTGGATTGTTTTTTTAGCTCTCATGCAATTGTGAATTGTAATATTGTTTTCTTGGCTTCCCCGGCAAAACAAATAGGCAAACTAGCTGAAGTCAGTGATAACATGTGTGGCGACACAAAGGAAAAGCTGCTGGCAGCAATGAAGCTATTCTTGATTGCTTATGTTTTCCAAAGAACTGAAAATCAAGGAAAAGTGGGTATCTGATATGTGATGTCATGAGGCATCTATATTTTCCCTTGGATAAATCAGCAGCTCTTTAAAGACAGAAGCAAAAAATGGTGAAATATAACAATGAATTCACACAAGATAAAAAGGGACTTTCTACAAGGCCATGTAGTGATAGGACAAGGGGATAATGGTTTTAAACTGAAAGAAGGCAGACAGGTTAGATATTAGGAAGAAATTCTCTACTGTGAGGGTGGTCAGATACTGGAACAGGTTGCCCAGAGAAGCTGTGGAAGCCCCATCCCTGGAAATGTTTAAGGCCAGGTTGGATGGGACATTGAACAACCTGGTCTAGTGGAAGGTGTCCCTGCCCATGGCAGGAGGTTTGGAACTAGATGATCTTTAAGGTCCCCTCCAACCCAAACCACTCTATGATTCTATCAGCAAGCAAAATTAAAAATAAAAAAATCTGTGTGCAGTGTTTAGAGGGTTACTAAGTATTTCCTTAAAAATAGTGTATATAAATATATAGATATACAAATATTTTTATACATTTGTTTATTTATTCATCATATACAGGGTACTGATGTTCATTCAAGACTTGTCAGTACTGTTTTCTGTTGTTTTCCATTTAAAGTTGCAGGCTTTCCCCAGGAGATTTGTAACTAGGTTTTTTTTATAACATCAGACAGCACTATTACAGTTGGTTTCTTGTCTATTTGTATAATAAATAAAAATAATATGTACCTTATATAAAATAAAATAAAATAAACTTTTATGACACAAGAACCAGGTGTATATGCATAATAGCAAATCAGTGTTTAAAACAGAGAGTTCTCTCCTCAAGTCAACCACTTTCAAGTACAGCAGTTTAATTTACCCACAGAAGGACCCTTTAGGGAAGAAAAGTCTTGTATAAGCTGATTGGATAGATTCCTTCTTCTTTACCTTTTACTCCCCCATGGAGTTACAGATTTATTTTCTGCAAAGTGAATAGACTGTTATGAACTTTTCTCATATTAAATTGATTTCTTTAGCACTAATCAGCAGTTTTGAAGAACAGACTTTGAAATATAACTTTCCCCTCTTGGCAGGACATTTTATATTCATGTGCTCTGAGAAAAAACATGCTGATAAGGATCGATTCTTCACTTCAGTTAGCCAGTTAAGAGAATTCCCAGGTCTATAAAGGTGGTCTGTGAGATTGTCCTGGTTTTGGCTCTTGATTGTCCTGGATAAATGACTGAAACCAGACAAAGATGCAGACAGTGAGAAAGCAGCATGTGAGAGCCCCACCTGGGGGTATTTGCTGCCTTTGCACCGAAGGAAAACATATTTGCATTTATATGATAACCTACTCTGTGGGAACGATTCCTCTGCAGGCCTCTAACACCGCACCTTGTGCTTTGTTAGCTGGGCCCTGCATAGGATGGGTGAAACCTCTCAACTGCTACACAACTCATGCACATCAATAAGTATAAATCTGTATATATGCAAATACATACATATTTTCATTTGGGCAGCTTAAAAGGTAGACATTTTTTCTGATGGTTATTGACTTATTGTGCCAAGAGTCTCTTGATGATTGTAAGAAAGCTAATTAGTAGCAGACCAGAGCTCTGGCATAAGCATTTTTCTCCCATCTGCTTGGTCCATCTGACAACACTACCTGCTCCTCTGAGACAACTGTGCTCACGTTTACCTGGAGACCAACGCTCTGTTATGAATTTAGCACCACATGTGACCTTCCAAAGATTTCCAAAGCGATCATCAGGAGCCTGGCGTGGGTAGCCTCGCAGAGGAGGTAACCATTCATTCTTCGCATCATCTAGGAAAGTAGGTATTCATACCTGAAGGTATGAATGGTGTCAGGTGACCCACCCAGTGCTTGGAGGACAACATGTCCACAGGCAGTAGCTCCTACACATGTGCACTCAGTGTTTCAGTTGTGGATTCAGAGCTCTGAGGTGAGACATCACTGCCCTGTGTGTTGGTGGTCTGCATTGGAGCCTCAGAAGAAATTCCTGAGTAACTGTAAACATATCTTTGCAAGTCACCTGCTGACATTACACAAACAGAACTGCATCTTTCACTGCTTTACTTTAAAGAATATACTAATACCTCCTGCAAAAATGTTTTATTTCACCTACATTCTTACTTAACAATAAAAAATTTTAAAGGCTTTTCATCACCTTTGTGTTTGCAATCCATATACATATACAGATGAGCAATTTTACTGCACACCAACTTTTCCTGTAATGTTCTACATATTCTTTCATTGTCTCTTGGTAAGTACTAACAATTTTAACAGTTTTAATATAACCCTGTAATAGCGGCATTTTCTATAATATTTGCAATTTCCCTAAGTTTCCTGAATGGCATGTATTTTCAGAGTTTATTATCCCATTATTTCTAGAATAAATATGTATAATTTTTGTTTTGCTTGATCTGCATGTGAGCACTTTCTTATGCATGTATGTACAAGCAATTAAAATGTATGCTGTCATCTCTAGTAGCTAGCACCCCAAAATGCACTGAGATGTACGGGAAACCAGGGAAAATGCTATTAGGAAAAGAATTACTGTAAAAAGAAAACAGCTGTTTTGATGCATAATTTCTCTAGCCAAACTGTTCTGAATTAATGCTTACAGATCTTTTGAGATACAATTAAGATTACATATTTGCTTAATGTCAAAGAATCATTAGTGAGCTGCATCACAAAGCTCAAACCCTGACCCAGTAGCCAATAATCACAGCATCTAATTGCTAAATAAACTCCTCCAAACATATCAGGCTAATTTGCTGCTTGCCATCCCTCATAATTTCCCTGTTGAGTGGTTCCATTGCTAGAAAATGGGGGTCTTTGGTGCCATTCTTCTGTCCTTATGGTTTCTTGGTTTGGATACTCAAAATGCCAATTATCATTGGGGAAAAAAATAGGGAAAAAAGTCTACATGGAAATAATTGTGGTAATGAGTCTCAACCATCAAAAAAGGAGAAACTACCACTGCACAGACAGAACACAACCACTGAGTACCATCCACAGGACGCACAGAGAGAAAATACAGTTAGTGAAAACACAGTGTACAACTCTTCTGCTACCATGCTCTGTGCTCCTCTGACAACTGGCTTTCTGGGATATTTTCAAAGTTTGTCCAGACTTACTTTTCTCTAGTTCCTTATTAGTTCTTGCTATGCACACAATGTGAGAACAGTCCACAACATGTTAGCTCACTTCCCATTGCTGTGATTGTCTTTGAGTGAACAGTATGTTGTTCCCGAGTCTTTAGGTAAGATAAAGCTGTGTATGATGTCTTCTACACGGAATGATATAATGGTCTTCTGTAAGGACTGGAGACAATCTGACTTTGGCCATACTATCCTGCTTCTCCAAGCTATAGAATAAATAAGCAAGTAATAAGTAATAGAATATGTAACATTAAAGGCTAGACAGATTAAAGAATGAAATAAGCAGTTAACTAGGCATTTTAGGCAATGATAAATGTTGTGCAGTTATATGTTAGGTATGATGGTTCGAATCACTGTATAGTATAATAAGAAAAACAGATAAATTAGTTTTCAGTGTGTGTAATTCATGAAATTGTGGTAATTCTTTTAAAAATATTTAATTTCGGAGAAAAAAAGAAGAATTATTTGTTAGGCACATCATCTGTTCCTGATTGAAAATAAGACCAGACATTGTTTTCTCCTGAGAAATAATTGGAGAAGTGCTGAAAATATACAACCATTTCAGCTTAGTTTTTGTTATTCTGATATTATCACAATTGAACTTACTCCTTCATTTTTAGAACAGCATACTACAATTAACCCATGTTGTATTTTAAAAAATAACAGTTGAACAGCTAAAATAAAAAAAGAAAATCTGTTTCATATTAAGCAAAAAAAAAGTTATTCACATTCTTGCAGGATGAAATTTTAGGCAAGGTTTCATTTTTCTAAAATAGTCAGTATAGCTTCCTTCTGGTTTTTTGGTTGAGTCATTGAGATCCATCATTTGCTCAATTCTAGTTGCACATCAATTACGCAGTTATGCATGCTGCCTCTGATCCATGGAAACTGCTTGTCCTTAGATGTTGATTTCAGGCTTTGCCTTCCTTTTAAGTTGCAACAGTTCATGTTTTTAACCGTGAAGATTCAGACCCCAGTCACAGTCAACATGGCAACAATCACAACTAGACACGAATAGCATGATGAAGATACTCAGGTCATATATTAATTCATTCATAAATGCAGACTCTTTTCCTGCTTCCGCTGCCTCCTACTGGGCGTATCCTTTCCTGTATGCACTAGAGTACTTCATCCCACTACAGGGGACTAGCAACACCATAAATAAATAAACATACTGTAATGTTCATGTAGAAATTGTTTAAGAGTTATTAACTGTAGGTTTTGGATGCATAAAGCGCAGTTATATAACAGGCAGGCATCAGAAAAAAACTAAAACTGTGAAGTGGAAATGTAGGATGACCTGGCAGAACGAACACACCAAAAACAAGCCTGTGTTCTGCCCCTGCGATGTACTCTTTTGGGTCTTTGGGTAATTTGTTTTTACCTTCTCAGGTCGCCGGAATGCAATGTGGACAGCAATACTTGTACCTCACCCTCTTCAATCACTGCTTTTTACACTGACTGGTTTCAGCGGGCTTTGAGCTTTCACACATACAAACTCTTACTGAGTCAAGGTGCCCTTCTTGCTCTCATTAACAGGTAAGACTCCTATTGACTTCACCATAAGAAAAGGCAGTTCCCAAAAATGTATCACATTAATGGCAACACTTTATCCATTCAATATCCATTTTCTAATTCTATATGACCTCAGAAATCTCAGTGGGTACCAAGTTACTCACACTTATAAAAATTAAGCCCTTCTGAACTTATGTCAGACAGGATGACAGCAACTTCATCGGTTGTATTGAACACCACATTTCCCCACAACATGCCGAACTATACCTGTCAGGTATTTGTCTTGCCTGTTTTTAAAAGGCTCTGGGGTAGGCTTTCATGACATCCTCAAGCAATTTTGTCCAAAGCTTCAGTATTCTTACAAATATGAAGTCATTCTATTGTTTAACTTAAATCTCCCGTTCTGGAAATTGGCACATTCTTTTTGCTACTGATTCAAAATGGACACAGAGAAAAGGTTGTTGCATTCTTCTCAGCAGTCTACTTTTCAGGTATTTAAGACTGCCATAATTTCCCCGTTGAGCTTTTCTTTGCTCTAGGTTCAGCAACACACTTCTTTCAATCTTTCTTCACAGCTGATATTATATCCTGACCTTTCTTCTCTATCGCTGTCATGTCTGGACTGCCTCCGATGAGTTCAGTTCACCAAGAAAGGTGATGCCACAAACAGTCTCCTCTGCTGGAGCTCTTACCAGCGCTGCTGATCAGCCATAGAGCTTTTGGGTGCCCAAGGAGGGATCATGGTGTGATTAGAGATTTCTGGGGAAGAATGGTGGCAGCTGAGTGAGTCCCCCAATGGCCAAGTGTGTGTTAACTAGTGTGGTGCAATAGACAATCTGAAGCTGAGGAACCAGTGTCCATACCATACGTTCTCGGGCACATTACTTCAAATTAGCTCTAGTCTGGTCCTAGGTACTGAAAGCCTGTCAATAATCACAAAAAAAATGCAATCTTGGAGCACGTCTTCCAGTTTAGTGTCATACAAGTGATCCAGTTCTGCTCTAGAACTGCTCCATGATGCAATTGCAAGCACGGTAACTGAAGACATCTGGGGCATGTGCTTTAAAACATCTGAACAAAAATGTAATGTTAAATGTATTCAGTGATCTTTTTTGTATGTGCATTAGGGTTCTCATAGTAAGTGTGCACTATGGCTTTCAAAACCAAAACGGCTCATTCCAGACTCAGTGTACGGGCTGATTGCCTCAGCCTGAGAAGCCTGAAGCAGGTGAATCCAACTAGCAATGGAGCATGCTCAGAGATATACGTGCAGAAGGTTAGAGCTCTGCTTCTTTTCCTGAGTGAAGGGGAATGGCTGGAAGGGGAAATTAAGCTCACTGGTACCTTTGTTACACTTTATAGTGATTTCTCTGCTTTTTGCTAGATTTCTTTTAAGCATCAGAAAGCCAAATGTTAATTGCAATCAAACTAATATGTCTTGCAGATATTTTTCATAAGATTTGTTTTGATATTCTAGACTTTTCAGGCTCTTAAAGGCATAGCCTCATAACTGTATGACAATCTCTTGTGCTGGAGGTGAAAAATTAGGAATTTAATTTGAATTGAGAATAAATCAACAAATTTTGGAAACATAAGGGAAGCCTTTCTTTGAGGGGAAAGATTTTATCCTTTGAGATATCACTTGCAACTCCAAAAAGGAGCACAAAACACATTTGGTTTTATTGTTTGGCAATGAGGAGTAATACTTTCTTAGATTTCTCTTGAGATTCTTCTCAGTACTTTATTGTCTTAATTCCTAAAGAATAGCTCTCTTCCAAATCCAGGCTACTTCTCAGGCTGAATGTTAATTTGTCACCTAGGAAACAAACTCGACATGCTACTAGTTTTCTGCTCTGATTCTCTGAAACCTTAGAGACAACTGAGTTTGAGGCACTTGTTTAGTTTGTTTAAACAAAACCCAAACTGCCTTATTCTCTTGGCTTTCACTGATGTTCAAAATGTGAATGTCCTATATCTGTAATCAGTAAATTTGGCTGGTGAGATTTCTAGGAATTGGCTTTGATGGAAATGTCAGTTTCAAGGATTAAAAAGGATCGAACATTTTTCCTTAACCTACAGAAGGCCACAAATAGAACGAAATCCCTGCATGTGCCTCATCACCCCAACTTTCCAGAGGTATAATCACCTGGAACAGAAGGTAGATGAGACCTTAGAAACAAGTACTGGACCCAAAACTATTCATCCTGATAGTCCAAATTAAGGGATTTGATAAAATATACTTTATAGTACTACAGGACCTGTCTATTTCATTGGTAGGGCTTATTAAGTAGAAATGAAATAAAATTAATTTGGTCACAGAATGAGAATGAACTTGGATTAAATCAGTGCAAAACCTGCAATTGTAATAGTAATAAATACTAAGAAAAGCAAAAGAAACAAATAAAATGCTTTTTCACTTCCCTTCCCCTTTACTCCTGCTTTGTAGCTGCAATGTCTATATCCCACTCTTTTTTTGTAGTTGTTATGTATCATACTGCATCTGTTTGTTTGCAGGTTTATTTTTTTAAGTATATGGGACTTCCCCATCACAAAAGGTGTTGTGCAGAAATAGCCATATGTTAGCTGAGCTTGTGAATATTCAGGCTTTGAAAAAAAAAATAGTTTTCAACACTCTTCCTGCAGAAACTTTAATTTTCCAGACTCTGCTTAGCAATACTTTTACTTCTTAAACCATCCATGAGGAGGGGAGAGTAAGGAAGAGGAGGAAATGTCACTTTTTACACAATAATAGTAGAACAGTTTGGCATTTTGAAGACCCATTAGATAGGTCTCTATCACCATGAGCCAATGCTCTGCATAACCATGTACAGACAGCAAAATAGGTTGCAAGATGTGCTACAGTAATTTCATTTTCAATTGTTTCCTCTCAATCTGTTTTAATCTGTTAGGAGTGTCGACTTAACCATGTAGCTGTTCACATTTTCCTTCCTCCATTCTTTCAGACATTCATCCCCCAATATTTCTGCTTACCATGGAAAGTCTTGTATGATACTCTTATTCCTAATAGTTTCTCCTATTACTTGGGGTTTCTAGAACATAGTTTTAGATGTACAGCTGATTACATTTTGGGTAAAGTTATCATGAAAGATCAGAACTAAATCTGAATTAAATACAGAATCACCTATGTGACAGAAGGGACCAAGCTGAATCGTAGCTGATGGATCAAAGCTTAATGCTGGCAAACCCCCTAAGCATTACAAAACTCAATATCCATCTACAGAGATGTAGTAACGTTTGCCTGAAGTCAGATTTAATGGGGGATGTGAAGCAGGTCAAAACGTGAGTGCTCCTCAACATTAATTACATTGTACAAGCGTTTCTGTTTTGCCAACTTGCCAACTTCATTAACCTTCTTAAATTTAACCTTCATTTTTCTAAATTTGGATGGTAAACTGCTGTTTTCAATTTAGCTGAACTGAGTGCAGTTTATGACAGTTTGTAATACAAAATAAGTCAAGTTTCTATTCAAGCATATACAAAAATTCATGTACTACCTAGAGTTATTTTCAGGGACCATACACTGTGGTTTCTACTGAGTCAAAAATAGAGAACGCATCTGTTGATGCTATTTGATGTTGCATGTATGAAATCAGCCAGCACAAATATTAACAGAACTTGTGGGTATTGGAAATGGGTGCTTGTGTTTCTCTTATGTTCTTTCTATTTTAAACATAGGTTTACATTGTGCATGCCACTGTTGTCTAAAAAGCGGCACTCAGATGAATCCTAAGTCTAAGAACAACAAGTTAAAGTGTATCTCAGAATCATAGTCGTGTAGCTTGTAAAAGACTTCCAGAGGTCATTATTGTCCAGCTTCTTCCTTGCCATATTTGAATAATTATTCCTTTAATAAGACAAGAGTCATTTTGTTCACCACTGGAGTGCAGCAGCCCTTACAGAACAGTTATAGTGATGTAAAGACTGTCAGGTATTTGGTATCTTCCATACACAATAATCAATCGCAGAAATAGTGTCTTTGGAAATGGTTTTTCTCAAAATGATGTTAATACAAACCAGGAGGTATGACAAGAAGCAGGATTGACTGGCATAAGAATGTGGTTTCTCATAGAGACGAGCTCCCTAACTGTGTATTCAGTTTCTTTTATCACTAGTTTCTGACCATGTATAGCTAATCTCGTACAATGAAAAAGCTATTTATTGAGCTAAGCTGCCTTTGGGTTTTGGCTCTTTAGGACACTTCTGCTTCACAGTTTTGGGCTTTACTCCACAAACAGGATGCCTAGAGACTATCCACTCCACTGTAATTTAAGATTCCCATTTGGTCTCCTAATTTTAAAGACTGATAAGATGTGACTCACAAAAGGGCTAGTCCACCCCAAGACTGAAGTAAATCTAGTCTATTTCATGCCCAAGTGGCATTCAATATTTTCAATATTTCTTAATTGAACTGTAGTGATTACAGATTTTCTTAGCCTGACTTCCTCTACATTCAACTATTATGCACTCACAGCTGGCTTAGTCATAAAATTCCATGTATACATACACAAATCCCCTGAACTCACACTTCCTCCTCTTGCTTCATGTGGGTCATGGGTCATGTTTCATTCTTGCTGTACACCAATGGCTGAAGCCTTTTGCCAGATTTCGGGTTTTGAGGTTTGAACTTGATTAAACTATGATTGTTAGAGCACTAATAAAAAGCAACAAAATCTGTGAGTTTTTGAAGGTTTAAAGACAGACCTATCTGTAACACAGATCTGGAGAAATGCTCTTCTAGTGGCACATACCAGGCCAAAAACATCACAGAAGGGAACAAAACTGTTTCTGCAATTAGCCATCCTCCACTGAATGCAGTGTCAATACTGACTTTTAGATATTTTGCTTTCCTAAAACCTCTGAGTTCTTTTGGTCAGCATGGAGGAATGGGAATAGTAGCACTATCTGCTTCTGTTTCCTGGCTGAAGGACATCCTAGCCCTTTCAGCTCCTGCAGTTCAAGGCCATCCTTGTCTGTCTGGTATTTAGGCAGGAGTTGCAAGTTCTTGATCATGTTCCCTCCTCTCCCTTTCTTCAAAATGGAGGAGCAGAACAGAGCTGGTACCTCACCTCCTGCTGAACTCTCATGCAGGTGAGAAGTTGCTAGCTCTGTTAAAGAGCTGCAGAAGCATATGACTTGCAAATGTGAGCAGCACTTAGATGATACTTTATTTATGAGATACATTTGGAACATTGTGTTTCATAGACACTGATGGAAGAGGTGAACGCCTTTTGAAGAACTCAGTACAAGTGTCAAAATAATACATCAGAATATGCAGAAGCTGTTAATGCATCAGTCTTGAAATTCTGAATTGCAAGTCAAATATTCATACTTGCATCCAAAATCTTCCTCAAATACTGACAGGTGTGTATTTCTCAAAATTACTATTCTGTGACTCATTTTTCTTTATCTTCTTTCAGGAATGTTATTTCTAATGGAAAGCACCTAATGTGAAGTAATCAGGTGATAGATATTAAAGCTAACGAATGTCAACCACAAGATACTCCATACATAACAGCAAACATATTCTAGTATAAATTCCTGCAAGTAATATTCGAGGATAATTATTAGAATGGTTAGCATCATCGAGTTAACTGCCCAGTGACAACATATCCTCAGGATGAAGACCAATTTGTCACACTGGTGTTTCATTTCATTTGTCCATGAAAGTGTGTCCACAAATATATGGATACAATGCATCTACACTTGAACGTTCAGCTGCATTGAACATCTTCTAAAGACAAAGCAAAATCTTTGCCAGAATTCAGATCCTGGAGTTGCAATTAATTCAAGACAGAAGTCCCACCAGTTCTTAAACTACTGGAAATTCCAAATCTGCATTAGCTAGTGACCAGGACTTTGATTCAGTCTCCATCCAGTGGCTAACACTGCAGCGTAATATTTTCTAAAACAATAGAATATTGTCTTAGAATATATGAAATATATTCTAAATATGCTGAAATGAATGATGTAAATTAACTATACAGTTGGGAATTCAGCAATATGCACAAATACATCCATATCTTAATTGTGATTGTTTGACACCTTTGTTTAATGAAGTAGTAAAAATGCAGTAGCCATATTTCTAAGGCAAGAATTAATCTTGCAATTTAATACCAAAATGACTGTGCTCCTGCAACTAAGAATTAGTCCAAACTATACAAACAATTCATGGAGAGCAGAAGTCTAGAACCTCTGTGACCTTGGCATAAAAGAACTCATGTCAGAAATTTTAATATTCACTTTTCCACTTAGACATGCAGTGTTGACAAGTTTTCTGTCTGAGTTTGTATGGAAAAATATGCCTTCAGGGATAAATACAAAACCAATATGAAATGTGAGTAGAAGAACAGAACAAAAAGCTAAAGCACCACCCTATTAGGTTCTAAACTGTTGACTAGATACATCACGCTGGGCTGAACCTTGTGAAATAATCGAATCAGACTAAGCATTTGGGACAACCATATTTTCCCCTCTGACTGGAAAATTCCATTCCTGTTGAATATATATATAAGACATTTAATGACTTTTCCTTATTTAAGACACTTATCATTATAATGTTTTAAGGACCATGTCAAAAGCTGGATTACCTGCTCAGATATGGTGCCAATCTTCTGTGCATGCAGATTCAATACAGACTTTCAGCCTCTTAAGAACAACTCCCAGAAATGTCCTTTTGTACTTGGGAGAAGAATTCTGTACTGACTACAGACATCTGTATCTCTCTCTTTGTGTTTGTTTTTCGTGTTATGAAGTCAGCATTATTTTAGTACTATGGCACACTTGGGTCTTATGCCACCTTCTTTTAGCTGACAAAAATTATACTGTGCAAATATCTCTTTCACTACATCACTTGATTCTTAACCTTTTCAGCCTTTACATCCATCATCTCTGTTGAGAGAGAAATAGTTGCCATCTTGAACTACACTGAAGGTCTTTTTCTCTTTTATCTTTTTTTTTTATCAGGGTCTGCAGTGCCCTTGGCCTTGGGAGTGACAGCTAGCACCATCTCAGATACTGGTCTCAGAGAAGCAGCATTCATAACAAGTGTGTTTTGTGTAGTATTGTGTATGCTCCATCTCACTGGTGTTGTGGCTATGAAGTGGGGCACCTTTGTTGCCTGAACACTTCTTGAATTCATTGTATACAACCTGTGTACATTCACTGTATACCTAGTCCTGATGGGTTTTTTGTTATCATATCACGGACATCTAGGTGATGTTGAGCATATTCACTTTGACATTTGCTGCAATGAGCATTTGGCTCATTGGAACATGTTACTTGTCTTGGAAAAATAATTTGCTGCAGACTCCAGAGAGAATATGTGCATTGTTCAAGGTAAAAGTACAGTATGTCTCCACCACAAATAAAACAACCTTTGTTTTGTACATAGGCAGATAATGAATTTGGGGATATTCCATACTACATCAACATTCAAGGTAGGTCCAAAAGATAATACAAACATTCTGACATTTATAGTCTATCAAATACAACTTTGTTTTCATCATTAAGTCATGAATGAGTTTTCTTTGGTATGATGGGATTTCCTTAGTGAAAACTTTATTCAGCAGCAAACAAGCATGTGGCATGGAACCATGCAGTATAGAAATGCAGCCATGAAGAACGTTTCAAAGGTATCTTCTGTTGAGCCAAGAAATCTAGGTCATGTCAGAGTCCAGATCAGACATTTTGTAGCATCATAGAATCACAGAACTATTTGGGTTGGAAGGGACCTTAAAGATCACCTAGTTCCAGCCCCCCTGCCATGGGCAGGGACAGCTTCCACTAGACCAGGTTGCTCAATGTCCCATCCAACCTGGCCTTGAACACTTCCAGGGATGGGGCATCCACAGCTTCTCTGGGCAACTTGTTCCAGTGTCTCACCACCCTCACAGTAAAGAATTTCTTCCTAATATCTAATCTAAATCTACCCTCTTTCAGTTTAAAACCATTACCCCCTGTCCTATTGCTACAGGCCCTACTAAAAAGTCTGTCTCCATCTTTCTTATAAACCACTTTGAAGTATTGAAAGGCCACTGTAAGGTCTCTCTTGCACTTGGCCTTGTTGAACTTAATGAGTTTCTTATGGGCCTGCCTCTCCAGCCTGTCAAGGTTCCTCTGGATGGCATCCCTTCCCTCCAGCATGTCAACTGCACCACTCAGCGTGATGTCATCAACAAACTTGCTGAGGGCACACTCAATCCCACTGTCCATGTCACCAAAAAGATGCTGAACAGCACTGATCCCAGTTTGGACCCCTGAGGAATGCCATTCATCGCTGGTATCTACTTGGACATTGAGTTATTGACCACAATTCCTTATCCACCAAGTGGTCCACCCATCAGATCATTTCTCTCTAGCTTAGAGACAAAGATGCCATGTGGGAGTCAAAAGCTTTGCACAAGTCCAGGTAGATGATGTCAGTCACTCTTCCCTCATCCATCCACACTGTAACCCCATCATAGAAGGCCACCAAATTTGTGAGGCACGATGTGCCCTTAGTGAAGCCATGGTGGCTGTCACCAATCAACTCCTTATTTTCCATGTGCCCTAGTATAGTTTCCAGGAGGATCTGCTCCAAGATCTTGCCAGGCACAGAGGTGAGACTGAGTGGTCTGTAGTTTTCTGGGTCTTCCTTATTTCCCTTTTTAAAAATGGGGGTTATGCTTATTCCCCTTTTCCAGTCAGCAGGAACTTCATCAGACTGCCATGACTTCTGACACATGATGGATTGTGGCCTAGCCACTTCACCTGCCAGTTCCCTCAGGGTCCGCAAGATATATTTCATCAGGTCCCATAGACTTGTGCACCTTCAGGTTCCTTAGATGGTCTTGAACCTGATCTTTTTTTTGTAGCGGGCAGTTCTTCATTCTCCCAGTCCCTGCCTTTGCCTTCTGCAACTTAGGCAGTGTGGCTGGAGCACTTGCCAGTGAAGACTGACGCAAAAAAGTCAGAGTACCTCAGCCCCCTCCACATGTCAGGTAACCAAGTCTGATTCATTCCAGAGAGGGCCCATGTTTTCACTAGCCTTCCTTTTATCACTGACATACCTAAGGAAGCTTTTCTTTTTCTCCTTGATGTCCCTGGCCAAATTTAATTATATCAGGGCTTTAGCCTTCCTAACCTGATCCCTGGCTACTCAGGCAGTTTCTCTGCACTCCTCCCAACATACCTGTCCCTGCTTCAACCCCCTGTAGGCTTCCTTTTTGTCTTTTATTTTGTCCAGGAGCTCCTTGTTCATCCATGCACCCCTCCTGGCGTTTTTGCCTGAATTCCTCTTTGTTAGGACGCATCGCTCCTGAGCTTGGAGATGGTGATCCTTGATTTTAACCAGTTTTCTTGGGCACCTCTTCCCTCCAGGGCTTTATCCCATGGTACTCTACCAAGCAGAACCCTGAAGAGGCCATATCTCTGTAAGACTTTCAGGAAGCCGCTGACCTGAAATCAGGCTCTGACATTTCTCAGGTTTTGATGACTGTGGTGCTCCTGTGGTGACTGTACACGGAGGAATTTAGCAAGACTGCCACAGATGTACTGTGTTGTGAAATATTACCTCCAGCCATTTAAATCGGAATGCTAGCTACCTTATCTTATTTTTCTTATGCCAAAAAATGCTTGTTTTCACTGCTACTAAACAAATAGCTTAGGTGCCATACTCTTCAATAAAAAATACTTAGGTTTAGTCTGTTTGGAGTTGCGGGTGGGAGGGCTGGGTTTGGGGTTTTTAAAGACTCCTCTGATTCTACCTTACTTTTGAAATATATATGTTCAAGTCAAATGCATTATTTATTTTTATTATTATATATTATGTTAGTAATTATTATTATTTATATTATTAAATTATTTATGAACTAAGAGTATTGGAATTCTGGAATGCCTTTTACAAAAAAACTTTGATCCTCATATCAAGAGGAAATAGCATCAGATTGTGAATGTCAGGAAATAATACCTTCCAATTTTAACATCATTCAAGCAGTAGAGAGATCCTTTCTTAGAAAACAGAGAAGCTGTTGTGTTGAGCAGGCAATATCTTTTTATACCATTACCAGGTTTTTCTACTTGGGAACAGGAAATCCTAAACAAATAATTTGTTTTAAAAGTTTTGGGTCCTAATTAAAAGTTATAAAGCAAACAGTCATGTGTCAAAAATTTGCAAAGAGATGACACCAGATTTATAAACAACTAAGCTGTGTAGAATGCCATAATAAGGGACAATGCTGCTCATTTCAGACTGAGTCAATAAAGGACTCAGAAAAGATGAGATCCTGCAGATATCTCTTAGTTTAGCAAGTCATCCAAAACTACTTATTCTATATGTACTTCAAAAGACCTTTTAGGAATCTCTCATGGGATCAGGAGAAGGAGAAGCAACAGAAAGCTGTTTAGAAATCAGTATTTTCAGCATTCTTGGTGATGTTCTGAATTTCCTTTAACAGGTGACAGAGGGTTCTTGTAAAGTGTTTAAAATGAAGTTTCTTATTCCTGTTGTCCAGGATTTTCTGTCAGTTCCAGGTGTTGTAGGTTTTATGTTTGACAGAATAAATCTTTGGCTTAACTACAGTGATTATAATTTCTATTATGATATAGATTTTGAGTACCCTTGAAATAATTGGCTCAGGGAGACTGTAGTATTTCATTTTGCTTAGCAAAATGTTCACCACAGCTTGGAAGATACATGTTATTTTAAAACTTTTCCTTCAGCCACAATTTTTAGTGGTTCAAGTGTGCTAGCAATCTTGTTTTACGTTATATGCCAGCCTAGCTGACATTGTGGTTGATACAGCTTGGAAATATAGAGATTGTCTGTAAGGGAGCATCCTCTTATGCTAAGCACTTTTAAGAAAGTTAGGTGTGGTAGTATAGAATTATGATAACTCTCTGTGCAATTACATTATGTAATTTTCCTTTTTCCCCTAGGAGAATAATTGCCTTTAAAATTATGATGGCCTGACAGGTTTAGTTATACACATTCTCTATAGTACACTTGTCCTGATGAATTTATCAGAAAATTACTTTGTTACTGCAGCAACCATGTAGAGATGCTGAAGCAATGAAAGAGAAAAATACTTTGGCCAAAACACATGATAGTAGGAATATTACAGTAAACAGTTAAATTCCTAATAGTGTTCAGTATCTTTGTGTATATCTTTATAAAAAGGGGATACCTCCGTTTTAATAAATACAACGAGGATATTAAAGAGGGTTGTAGAACACCATTTATATTGGAATTAAGCTTTTCTTGGTTCCACAAAAATTATATATTTTTAACACTGTAAAATTTAATTTCTGAAGAAATTCTAAATAATATATCTTTCTTTTTAAAAAAATTACCTGAACTTAACCCCCCAATTTATCATTTCCTTCTTCTGTCTTTCTCCCTAGATTTTATACTTCTGCCTGATAGTTGGAATTTGTGTAGCTGGTGACTGAAAAGTTTAAATATCATAGCCCCATGGCCAGCTCAAAGGGAGCAGAAGAAATGTGTATGGAGTGCACAACCTACTGCACACAAAACTGAAGCCAAGAGTACCTTTGGGGAAGAGTGATGTGTGTGCTCATGGTATCACGTCACTATTAGATATGTACAGTTTTTAGCAGGGACGGGCTGCTGATATAATCCTGTCTAATATAGCAGCTAGTAATAGACACTAATCTTCCATGGGAAAATGTGACACAAGTCTGCTTCAATGAATAGTGAAGGACATTGAAAAAGGTTCTCTTGTTCTAGGAAAGCTGGAATTTTTAGCAGAGATCTCAGCTAAATGGGTATGTGCTATGGTGTCAAATGAGGAAATGCCTTCTTTGGCACACAGAAAATCCAGTTGACTTTTCTTCACTAGGGTCTAGGGCAAGCTGGTTTTGGCATCCCTTGTATTCAGGGACAGTTGGCCCCAAAGATAGAGTTCGGAGAGTGCTGCCAGCCAGAGTGATGCTTTTTCTTGTCCTTGTGAGGGAAGGCAGTAGACCAGCAGACTTCTACTCACCAAACTTAAAAGTGACTTCAGTCCCAATAGATCTCCAAGACAGACAAAACCAGTAAGTGGCAAGTAATCCAAACTCCTTGGTCTCTCCAAAGGTTACTTCTGTACCTAGAGACAATTCTGGGAAAAGCTGGTGTGTGAGTATGCATATTTCCAAGCCTGAGCTGGGATGCTTAACAGGATTTCCTTGAAAAATAAAATACCTAGTGCTGGGTACTTCTCCAGAAAAAAGTCAGCAAAGAGAAAATCCATTTGCTTTCATTCTGCCTATCCTGTGTAAAAATCATAGAATCAGAGAAACATTTAGGTTGGAAAAGACCCTTAAGGTCACTAAGTACAATTGTAAACCTAACACTGCTAAGTCCACCACTAAACCATGTCCCTAAGTGCCCCATCTATACGTCTTCTAAATACCTCCAGGGATGGTGACTCAATCAGTTCCCTGGGCAGCCTGTTCCAATGCTTCAACACCCTTTCAGTGGATGAATTTTTCTTAGTATGCAATCTAAACCTCCCCTGGTGCAATCTGAGGCCATTTCCTCTTGTCCTATCATTTCTTACTTGAGAGAAGAGACCAATACCCGCCTGCCTACAGCCTCCTTTCAGACAGTTGTAGAGAGCAATAAGGTCCCCCCCTGAGCCTCCTTTTCTCCAGACTAAACAACTGCAGTTCCTTCAGCCGTTCTTCATAAGCCTTGTGCTCCAGACCCTTCACCAGTTTCGTTGCCCGTCGCTGGACATGCTCCAGCATCTCAGTGTCCCTCTTGTAGTGAGGGGCCCAAAGCTGAGCACAGCGTTTGAGGAGCAGCCTTACCAGGGCTGAGTACAGGGGTACAATCACTGCCCTTGTCCTGCTGGCCACACTGTTTCTGATACAAGCCAGGATGCTGTTGGCCTCCTTGGCCACCTGGGCACACTGCTGGCTCATGTTCAGCTGGCTGTTGACCAACAGCCCCAGGTCCTTTCCCACCAGGCAGCTTTCCAGCCTCTCTGCCCCAGCCTGTAGAGTTGTATGGGGTTGTTATGACCCAAGTGCAGGACCTGGCACTGAGCCTTGGTGAACCTCATACAACTAGCCTTAGTACACTAGTCGTGTGATTTGCTGCTAGATATCTGAAAACTTCTGGTCCCACAGAGTTAATTTCTACAGGGAGCAAAACAAGGTAATTAATATATATTCTCTGTAGAAATGAATATATGCAAGCTGTAAATTTTAAAATATTAGTGTAAAACTTGCTTTCTCTTAAAATATAACATCTCCTCAGCCTCTGTTTTGACTGAAAATTAGGAAGCTGTTTAAGTTAATGTCTTTTTCTTTCCTATCTGCAATTTAAAAAAATAAAAACAAAAACCAGAACATCACTTCTCAGCGGTTGTTTTCTTTCCAATTTCAGACGTGCTTCCAAACGTTGTTTATCTACCACCCTCTGTCAGCATTGCATACAAATATAATAGATAAGATGTGCAGGCAAGACATGTTGGAAGGAGGAGATTGTTGTTTTGTTTTGTTTTTTATCAAGCCAAGTAAATCATCCATATACAATTATATCGGTCAGTTCAGATCAGAGGCTGTTAATGGCAGCACAGCCCAAGGAGTGCTGCAGAGAGAGGCAATGAAGCTCAGAAAGAACTTTGTGGCAACTCCAATTTAAGGCAAACACTTTCTGAGAGCTCAGCACTAACATTTTCTTTCTCCAAGTGAGACTTCACATTTTCTTAACTTTGTAAAAACTTTTTAAGCAGATGGAACCTGTGAACAGCGCAATTACAGCATCCTTCCTCTAAGGAATTTATACAAGGTAAACTGTTAGGCAATGTGGAGAAAATTCCACTGGCAAGTTAACTTGTCTCCTGATTCAGGAACTGGGTGGCCATTTCAGTCCTGTTTCCTGTTAGTCTTTGACATTGAATGTTGGAGAATTTCTCCTCAGCAGGTGTCCACTTTGTGGACAGGAGGCATCTTTCTTCACACTGATCTCTGAATGTCCAGCAACAAGTCTTAAAATTTCCAAGAAATAAGTGTTTTCATTCTCTTGACTGTAATGGCTAATTTAAAAGTAATCACCAAGGAGCCAAAAAAACACAGTGTTTGGTTAGCTTCAACTTCTGCTCATGTGTAAAAGAAAACAAGCACAGGTCTCATTTATTCCTGCTCAGTCTACCCAACTTATTAAACAGTGTGCTACTGTCCTAAGAGCCCTGCCTATGCTAACATCAGACCTGAGCACCATTTCAGTGAATACCCAGGGTGATCAATTCTGAATAATTATAAACTAAAACTGTAAGTCAGAAGAGGTGTTCTGGAATTTAAGAACTCCTTCCCAAACATTACAAATGACTGAAGCTTCTAGCTTTCATGAACTCACATCTAAATACCTTCCGGGCTTCTTGAGATCAGTTTAGTAAAGAAGAAAGGACATTTTCTACAACAAAAGCTGGGGTGAAATTTGAAACTGCCCCTGAGGTACAAGATATGCAAAATTTTTATCATTCCTTGTCATATAATTTTCAGAGCATTTCCTTAATTTAAACAAGATTTGTTTTCAATAAACTTTCATGCTGGACAATATACATAGTCTGAATCCTGAACATATTAGAAAGTATATGTCTCTGTAAGAAGTCACGTCATTCAGGATGGTTTTATATTCTGTGTTATATGGAGAGCATTTCCCTGGCAATATATATATATATATATATATAAAAAATCTTTTTTTGTCACCATAGGTTTTGTAGCCTCCTCTGATTTAGTGTGTGCTTTTGCCTGAATTTACCATGATGGAAAATATTTCTTGATCATTGAGGTGCCCACTTTATCCTTTGGAAACCCTGGAATGAAAAGAATAAATGGAGAAACTAATTAGTTTATACAAAATCAAAACAGTATGCAACTATATAAATTTAGGATCACCAGCCCACAACTACCATAAAGGGTCAGGCTGTTATGCTCACAGGGCTCCACAGTTACACTAATAACTCTGAATGAAATGCAAGCTAGAGCAAAAGCATTTGTTGTAGGGCCTGTAACTACTCTGACATGCTTGATGATTGCTCAAAAGTTAAACTAAGACCTTTGTTTTGGTGTATGCACATTTCTTCTGATAGAGGTGAAGCAGAATTAATGTTGACATGGACACAACACCTACTTGGCTCCACTTTGTTCACTTCATTATACTTCATCAATAAAAGATCTTAATTTATGTAGCCTACTTTTACCAACACATCATTTATGTGGCCACCAGTGGCTATGGCTTCCAGCAACTTGAAAAAAGGTGTGAATACAGTGTCCCTTTCCCCCCACACTCTGGAAAGCATCTGTACTGAAGGCAGGAGTATATGAGACATAGAAATGCCTTTTTTACAACTACGTAACATCACTATTGTGCTGCTTCAGTTATAAACATTTTATGTTGCTCCTTTTCAAAAATGTGATCACTGGAACCACTGTAGAAAAGAGCAGTAATAGGATTATAAAGCTATTTCTTTCTATGTTCTTCAAGAGGTAGTGAGATACACATTTACTGTTCTAACAATTCCAATTCCAAAGAAATACCTAAGATGCTTTCAATCCTCCATCAGTCTAATAGTAAACTTAATTTGTCAGTTTGTTTAATCCTTTGCCCAATAAGTCTGGTTTGGTCTGGCAAATCACCACTAAGATCTTCTTGACAATTTCTCTTCTCAGGACTAAATAATCTCACCAGACCATTTTTTTAGGTTGATTATCAGGTGGGCCCCTATTTCTTCTCCTACCTGCTGCTAACAGAAAAGAGCAGCAGTCGCTCCCTGAAGCAGATGATACCCCAGACAGGCCCCTAAAATGGGGGCAGCTGGTTCAGGTGCCTCACTTGTCTCAAGCCTCCCTATTTTGTTCCTCTTACACCTAAAATATGTATGGTCCAGATATCTGTAAATTAAAGCTGAGTACCTGAATTTGGGAACTTGGGAGCTATTGTGCTGGGAAAAAAAGCCAAATTATTCATTCTGCGGTGGTGCAGCTCTCCAGCAGGAACCCAAGCCAGCTGAGGTCAGGCTCTGCACAGGGTGGACTCTAACTTCAGGGAATAGTCCTCGGTAAAACCTCATCCGAAAAACACAAAAACTTTCTGTGCCTCCGGGGTTGACTACAGTTGAGACCCAAAACCTCAAGGTAATACTATGGCCTGGGGAAGATTATACCTTGCAGTCTGTAGTAATTTGGAATGTGTCCAACATACAGGTGATTTTAAAGTCATCACTGGTGATGGATGTTACTGATCTGTAACGTCACGATGCAGATGTGTGCAGGACAGCTCTAGGTTTAGGAGGTGAAAGGCAGCTGGTCTTGTCCTGCAGGATGGGCAGGACAATACAGTTTGTTATCTTTGTAGGTGCTGCATGGTGCTAACATGAAAACTGATACTAAATAGAAGAGATTTGGAAAAATCAGCTACAGTGTACATTTCTGCTGGTAGCTTCATGTAAGTGCACATGCATGAATGTGAAATAGCTTCTAAAACTTGTATGGAAAAAAAAGGATAATTTTCAAGGTTAAATTAGAGGGGGTTTCATAATTTAAAGAAGAAAACTGTAATGTAGGAAAGATACATCCTTATATACTTGATTCATTTCACATTTTAAATTCTCTGGAACAGCTGAGATGTCTTGGAAAACAGCCAAGGACAAGTGTACTTTCTAAATTTTCCCTTCTTTCATTTAAACTAGTAGGGTTTCTGTACATGGGCTGCAATACTTGAAACTCACACTTTTCCAATAAAAAAAAAGGATTGTTTCACTCTTTTAAAAGCTGATCATTTGACCCTTCGATCTCTGTTGAGTTACTTCTTCCCTTTGAAAGTGCAGTAAATGCTGACAGTTCAGGCTGTGCACCCATGGAGGTAGGAGGTGGTGTTCTAGTTTCTGTTTTCTTTCTCTTATTGCTGTACCTTGGACTTCTCCAGATTTGTGGCAACAGAAGCTGACAGATGGCACTTGAATTCCTATGGGAAGGGGAGTATGGTCATACCATAGAAATTAATTTTTACTGTTTGTTTCTTATATGGCCAACATGACACCACTTACAGGGAGTTTTAAGTGAGGCGGGATTTGCCCAAAGAAGAAATGGCATAACATTGTTTACCTGCATCTGCCCTTTACTCTGGATAAGACAGAAAGCATCTGCATGTCTTTTCGCATCAGCTTCACACATATGTGCCCAGGTACTAAATTACACTCCTTTCCCTACATTCTGCTAAACTGAGTGGATGCACTGCCTCAGAAGGAGTAGCCACTTGGTCACAGGGTCCTGTAGGATTCCCTGTGAGAACCTTCATTGACAAGGAGCAGCATCCTGGGTGAGGTTCCCAGTGAGGGAGGAAGCCCCTTTCACTCTCCTCATCACCACAGATGGCTGCTAGACCAGTCTGGCTAGAGTTTAAAAATATTATTCTTGAACAGATACTCATTTTCCCCAGTGGTTTTTACCATCATTCATTTTGGGGCTTTTCGCATGTGATACCACTTGTTTTTGAAAGGAAAAGTATACACAGGGAGTGTTCTTAACCAGGCCAGATCTCTGAAATTAAAGTAAAAGATAATATAACTTCTTTTGCTCCACTTTTTGGTAAGTAGCTGCAAATATTTATCAGCTTGAAATGGCTTTTGGTGGCTGACTATAGATTTTATAGATTTCATACCAGCACCTGGTGCACCACACTACTAAAATTCTGCTGAAAATATAGTAGCACAAAACTAAATGAATCCCCCTGGTGTATGTTCTGAAACTAAAAATATTCTCTATTAATACTGAAAGGGTTTTAAAACCTGTCATCTTTCCAGATCTCTCCTAAAACCCAGAGCCAGGGTTTACCCCAGCCTATGAAAGGTTAATTCAGTGAATTCTTCCTCATCCAGGTATTCATGAGAGACAAAGAAGGAGGAGGAGGAGGAGTGCAAACTAGAACACAAACTGTATTAAAGCTGGACAGGATGGCCTGCCATTCTATTCTGAATGTTTGAAATCATAGTAGAAAAATACAGCTTATGCTTTTATTTGAGTGCATTATGCAAAAGATTTTCCTGTTTTCCAAACCGCCAAGGCAAAAGTAAAATAAACTCTGCAACTTGCTGACAAAGCTGCAGGAATATATAAAACTCAACCCCTCTGTTTTTATGGTTGTAACTTGGGCCACAGTGAAAGGCAGGCTCTTGAAATTTCTAATCAACAGTAGAGGCCTGGGCATTGTGAGAAACCATTTGCCACTTGACACATCAGTTTCATCTAAGCCTTTCTTCCTCCTTGACCTCTGAGTGTGATACTAGCATGATGTGTCAGCAGAAAGAGTAGAGGTACCACAAAAGTGCCTGAGAGAAGAAATATAACCAGCCTTTCCTGTGCTTCCTACCACAGTATGTTCAAGTTCAAGTTGCAGGGGGGGAAAAAGGTGCATAAGAGCTTTCACAATTATTAAATTTAAGAAAAAGGATGAGGTACCTCACAAGCAATTAGGAGCTAAAGTCAACAGGGAAGTCGTCTTTAGATCACAGGACCAAAAACTTCCTGACGGTTATTAAACACAAAAGAGCAATTTAGTTTAGTCTGTATTCGTTAATCAAACCTGTGTTTGTGAAGGTTTAAGCTTTGCTGTAACTGTTAGATCATATGTCTCAGCAAATGAGATTCAATTAACATGCAATGAAACAAACCCTGCAATGGAGATGCAAAGCTGTTCTAAGCTGATTGCATTGAAAGGTGTAACTCCAAATTGGTCGGCTGCTGCATTGAACTAATGAGATCAGACAGGTGTAACTTCCAGGCATGATGGGTATCTGAGCAAGAACAATGCAAGTGACAGAGAGGCAATGTCTCTGAGCTCAGCTTTTCAAGGCTAATAGAAATTCTTGAGGCATATTAGATAGCACTCATAGCAATGATGCAGCTGAAATCCAGAGGGAATTAACCAAAAAGTAAAATAAATAAATAAATAAATAAATAAATTTATATTTGAACAACAAAAGTCTTCATTAAAATCTTCAATTTCCTCAAGGGTCCGTGGTATATATGTATTTTTTAATGCATGCACAAGAACAGTACATCACTTTCTTCATTCGCATGGCTATTGCTTTGCATAACTATCCTTAGGCCAATGTAATTTATGCCCTTTCCTGTTTAACTTGTGGTCTGTATTTACATCCTCTGAGTGTGATGGGAGAGGCAGCAAGTGATTCAGTGATTGGTAAGTGGCACTAATGCAGATTTGAAACATGTGAGTGAACTAAAATGTGCTAGAATATTACTTGGGTAGACAAAATTTCTGCTGGCAAATGCAATAACATCATACACCACAGCAGGTAGCTTAAAAACAAACAAACAAACAAAACAAACAAACAAAACCCCAAAAAACTAAAGAACCAACAAAAAAAAATTAAAACAAATGAAAAACAAAAAAACAGCTATCTATAGGTCACTGGAATAAGATGGAATAAGAGTCTGTGCTGTCTTTTTAATCTAGTTATTTTGTTGCATGAAAACAACACCACAGATTTTCATCCTTACTTTCTGAGCTATATGCTGAGTCAGTCTAAAAATTCAGAATAAATTGTCCCATGAGCTTCAGAAGAAAAATATTCTGAGATTCAATTGATCTGTGTTCAGGGCAATACACTGCGGGAATGAAAATAGGAATATGAGTGGAGGATGGTTATTCTACTAGCACAATAATCTTATTTTATGGTTTGGTTGTCACCTTAGCTATTTTTGCCAGGATTTCTTATACTCGGGACTAATATTTCCTTCCTCCCTAAACACAAGCAGGGAAAAAAGAAGAGGGATGAGAAGATAAGGATAGACCTGTACAAGACAGGGAAAAGTGGTACATGACTGACAGAGAGGAAACATTTCAATTAACAAAATCAGAAGATATGGAAAATTGGTAATTAACACAGCAAATAAAAAGATCTTCTAACTCCATTTCAGAAAAGCAATAAATTAAGTCAGGAGTGGAATTTTAGCAAACTATTATACAAATACAACATTGCTTTTCAGCACAGCCTGGCCCTTGACTGTCTTCCTTCAGTCACCCAGTAGCATTCCTTTCCCTCTTGCCATTTCTTTAGGAAGAAAAAAAAATATTTTTGAACATGTCTTGGTGCCTTGGTGTCAAAGTCAATTTTCAAAGTCAAAATTCATAGGACTTGGTGGGTCAGGATTCAGTTCAGGGGGAGACCAGCAGGCTAGCCTGTCCTGGGCCACTGTAGCCATTACGTACACACACACTCATGTTTATGAGTCACATTTTTATTATTTTTCTTACAACATTCAGCATGGAAATGGGGAAAAACGCATGCAGAGTAGCAGCTGTTCATGATAGTGATGCCTCTTCCAGGGTTTCTTGCTTTTTCTTTTACAATATAGTACTTGAGTGTCTACAGCTGTGTCCAGTCAGCAGGCTGCAATAACCAGTAGCAAATGAAAATTTTGGACAAACTTGTTCCTGCAAAGGCTTGAGTGCATTGGTTGAAATCCCTATTTTAAAATACTAAGACAATCTATATCAAGTTCTCTCGAGTCTGAAGTTTCCCCCGAGTGCCTCCTGGTTACTGCTGACCGCCCATCCTGCAGTGCCTGAACCAGTCATCTCAGGCTCTGACTTGGTGCCATAGGTGACAAATAGGGCACAAAATGTTTTGTAATAGTAGTGGGAAATATCAATATTAGTAGCTGCATCTGGGTGTGCTGAGGGCATGCCTGGGTTGCAGTAGTTGTCAGCCAGGCAGTTGTTGCTGTGGTTTTATGGGAGAAGATGTGCTCCTCTCAGGAAGCCCACAGAGGTTTCAGTGGCCTGTGTCCATCCATGCTGAGCCTTCAGTTCTTGTGGTTCATCTGGTAACATGAAAGTTAAAACTAATGCATCCCTCCACAGGCCAGGTTACCTGTGCTCTGTCACAAGTGGGACCACCTGGCCAGGGAGCTGTGCTCCACGAGGTATGAACTGTCTGCTTCTAGTGCAGCATATGGACACTTCAGCTCATTGACTGTGTACTGATAACTTTTACTCTTCTCAGCACACTTTTGATCGCAGCTTCTGAGAAAAAGGTCGTGAGCTGTTTTGGGAGAGATCTGGTGCTGAAATGGATCAATCAGATTTTTCCCAGCTGAGGATAATGTTTGA